>NC_069661.1:121653750-122896875 GCF_027244095.1 Hemicordylus capensis
CACTTTTGGCTTGAGATATTAAAAAAAAGAAGACAACAGGATTACCTCAAAGTGGAACATTGCCATTTTGTATGGATTGTGTGGTTGCTAGATACGCCACTGTATTTAATAACAAGAGGTAGGTTGCACTGCCCACCATTGGAGTTCCAATCGGCCCGAATACAGGATATTTTGTCCACAAAGAATGCATTAAAAGTGTCACAGCAAAACACTTCCGGGAGCCGTTTTGAAACAGCAGGAGCAAAAATTAAACTCCTCATGACCTAGGATAGCTCTGCCGAATGCGAACCCACAGATGCAATGTGCGCTGACCAAAATCTCCTTTTTGCCATAAGCACTGCCTTCAAATGGGTCCTGTGCCTGTCAAATTCGAACCGAGTTTTTCCCTGCTTGCGTTCCGTTGCCTACCCAGCCACTTCAGCCCTCGCAGTTCCTCAGTATACCAAGCGGCCATTTTTGAAGCAGGTCAGGAAGGACGCTTAGGAGCAATCATGTCTCCTGCCCTGGTGAATTCCCTATTCCAGGTTCCCACCAGGGCATCAACAGAATCACTGGCAGGACCATCTTCAAAACCTTCCAAGGCTTTTTAGAATCCTGCTGGGTCCAGCAGCCTTTTGGGGCGGGCCATCCTAATATGTCCATCATGCCTGCAGGTTGCTTAGGACAGGCACTCCTTTGTTAAGCTTCTTCTGAGCATCTCACACCCCCATAAAAGGTCAGACTAACATGCCAGGAGATAAAACTACTTGAGCCACATTAGACTAAGTCATAAATATAGTTTACGTGCCTTTGTGATAGCAGCACTTTGATTACAAATCAGTTGGGGGGGGCGGGTAGAGACCGTGGGTGATAATAAAAATGACATCTTCCTGGTCATCTAATTGCATGGATTATTGACAAAGATGAGTATAAGTAAAGGTAAAGTGTGCCGTCAAGTCGATTTTGACTCCTGGTGCCCACAGAGCCCTGTGGTTTTCTTTTGGTAGAATACAGGAGGGGTTTACCATTGCCTCCTCCCGTGCAGTATGAGATGATGCCTTTCAGCATCATCCTATATCGCTGCTGCCCGAGTGCATAGAAGGGGAGGGACAAAGAGCTGCGCAGGGTCCCTGAGCTGAAACTGTGATCCAAAATGCTAAAAACCTTGTTTACCAGTTCTCCTGACTTCTGAGCTTTCACTAGGCACCCTCTACTCAGAAAGGAGAGTTGGTCTTGTGGTAACAAGCATGACTTGTCCCCTTAGCTAAGCAGGGTCCACCCTGGTTTCATTTGAATGGGAGTCTACATGTGAGCACTGTAAGATATTCCCTTTAAGGAATGGAGCTGCTCTGGGAAGAGCATCTAGGTTCCAAGTTCCTTCTCTGGCATCTCCAAGATAGGGCTGAGAGAGATTGCTGCCTGCAACCTTGGAGAAGCTTCTCTGTGTAGACAATACTGAGCCAATGGTCTGACTCAGTATATGGCAGCTTCCTATGTTCCTCTTGATGCCACAAGGACTAGGAACTTGTTCTGTTTTAGGAATGATAGTTAAAATCCCTGGGAAGAAGAATTCTGTGCATAATACCACATTCTGCTTTCTTGCTGTACTCTTGCAGAACCAAAAGCTCTGATTACTAAGTAGGCAGTAGCCACATTGACTCCTTCCTTTCTATGTACTCTTCAAAAGGCATGCCAGGAACAAAGGAAATGTTTTGAGTAAATCAGCCTTATTAATGCAGTTTCCCAAGTTGACCTGTGATTTCCCAAAATCATCATATATTCCGATGATGATGATGATGGTGACTATTACATTTTATATCCTGTTCTTTCTCCAAGGAGCCCAGAGTGGTATACTCTTCACAACAACCCTGTGAAGTAGGTTAGTTAGGCTGAGAGAGAAGTGACTGGCCCAGAGTCACCCAGCAAGTATCATGGCTGAATGGGGATTTGAACTCGGGTCTCTCTGGTCCTAGTCCAGCACTCTAACCACTACACCATGCAACCAATGTATGTGTGTGTAGAAAATACTGGAAATATACCCTTTTGCCCTTGAGTCACCAAGGCATTTTATAATTCAATTAAGTGGCAATCCCAGTCCAACCCCAACTCCAATTCACAACCCCAGTCCTCCAAACCATGGTTTTGGAGGTTCAATAATGTGCTTGAGGACTCTTTCCCTCTTGCACATGGGCTTCCTTCTCTACTTAACTGCTATCCTCAAATTGTAGGTTTCAGTGACCAAATGTTTAGCAAACTGTGGTTTCTAATTATGGCCTGTAGACAAGAGACTAAACTTGGCTTGCAGATTCTGACATTATGCTTAGAAAAAACCTAGAACCTACATGCAAGAGAGAGGAGGAGGGAGAGTCTAAGCCCATAGCATGTCCCCATGCAGTTCAGTTTGTAACATCTGAATTGAGCTTTTCTTAACTTCCAAATACCGAAGCACCCCAAATCAGACATAATTTGAAAAATAAATAAATAAATCGGCTATATCTACTGAACTCTATAGATATTCCTAGGCATCCTGAAGAAATAATATTATGTACTTTTATGCTGAGCATGGCCCATTTATTAATTTTGGCAGGTTTATTCATTTCTGATGTTGTCTACTGCGGGAAAGGATATCGGGCCATGTCTGATAAAACCATGTCTGATTTTGGATTTTTTGTGTTCCTGATTAGAGATGTTGATATCTTTTCAATGCTAAAAATGCTATATCTCTGTCCAAATACACATAAATACACACAAAGCCCTATCCCACTGCTTTCCCCCCTGATTGAATACCATTTAAGTGTTCCTCTATTTAATAAGATAACAAGTGCTGCTCTTTCCATAAAGGAAGCAATTTTTAGGTAGCCTGCTGTTTAAAGAATAGTTTCTGAAGTAAGCGGCCTGCAGTCTTGAGAAGGGTCTCAGCATGGGAGTCTGTGCTATAATAAAATCTTTCTTTTTCCTGCAGCAGGATTAGTTCTGAGCTCCTGAATGCTTAAATACCTTATGAAATCCCATTGCGGAGATATTGTTGAAGATATTGATTGAAATGTTTGTGGTCCACCTTATAACATAGCTCCTTCCTTTAACTCATAAGAGATGCTTTACTAGCAGAGTGAAGAGTTCTAACCCCAGAATGAAAGTTCTAACTCTTTTTACTGAGATGCCAGGGAGACTGGCATGGATAGATGAGCAAGAGAGGCCTTTGGTTTATCTAGTAGCCTGCTCAACATTTCATTTATTTATTTTTTAGCTCCGTAATGCTGATGAACACTGGGATCCTGGAATTAAATTTGATTCACAGATTAAGGGTTTGAGATGGACAAGCTCTCCCACACTTGCCTTGGATTAACAAAAAAATGGTTCAAGTTCTTCCCCCCAATCTGTAAAATTTTCATAATTTTTCTGAACCCTTGCGTACTCAGAAACCCACATCCCCCAAAGCCCTTCCTGACAGGCCCCACAAAATGCCCTGCCCTGGCATGCAGGGTGAGGAGTGGAGGGAGGTTTTCTGGCTTCCAGTAGCCTTTAAAAAACCTAAATTGTTCTCTAACACTGCCTCTTGCTGCATGAGAGTGTGAATCAATGAAGTTTATAGGAGTTTAAATGAGAAACTAACCTCTTTTCCCAAACTGAAATGACTCGGGTGAAATGGAATATTTCACGTGTTTATTAAGTCTGTAAGCCTTATCTACGAGCTAGTATGAACCTAGTTCATACAAAATCCTTCCTGTAGCTCACATGAGGCAAAACTCTACCATGACTGTTACTCAAAAAGGGAAAGATGTTCAATGCATATCAAGTAGTTGATTTGTTGTGGATTTATTATGGAACCAGCAACAACCTGCATTCTAAACAAAAGTGCAATTGTGGGTTTTACAGCATTTCAGACGTTCCTTGGAAAATCGGATGTGTCATATGAAGTGGAAGAAGTTTTGGAAGAGAGCCGAATGCAGCGAAACATCCAAGTCGCATCTATCTTTCAGCTTTTGTGTGACAGCAGTAAGCGATGGCAGATCCTGACTATAATTGTCACCATGGCCTGCTATCAACTCTGTGGCCTTAATGCTGTAAGTATTCACATTCATTGTGGTGTTTGCTGTTAGGGCAAACAGAACAGGGGTAGGCAACCTTGACTCAATTGTTGCTGAACCACAACTCCTGTCATCCCCAGCCACAATGTGCTGGGGATGAGTTGTAGTTAAACAGCTGGCGAGCCAAGATTGCCTATCTCTGTCTTACAAATGACATTTTAAAGATTTCTTTAATGCTAGATGATCGTTAGAATGTTCATGGAACCTTTAATGACTCCAAATCATGAATAAGAAGGTTTCAGAAAGAGAAAGTAAAGGGTGTGTCCTTGCAAGGCTCTTCTGAATGGAGGAGCTTGAGACAACTAGGAAGACACTTGATTCATTTTCCCCTACTAGCTCTCCGTACAGCCTGCCTGCCTTTCGTAAGCCTACCCAGGCAAGGAGGTACAGGCAGTAGGGAAGGATCCTTGCAGTTAGGCTTCAGTCACTGGGCCTGGATGCTTCTGCAAGCATATGAAGAAGCATCCATTGTCATCAGGGAGAATGGGAAATTTGCCAATACTCAAATAACTGCACTGGCTACCTGTTTCTGGGAATAATTCAAAATGCTGCTTTTAAACTTTAAAGTCCCAAACAGCTTGGAACCAGGAAAGAGCCCCTTCACCCAAGTGAGCCTACCCAACTTTTAATCTTCTGATGTCCTGCTCAGAGTGCCTCACATTCTGCAATGAAGTGGGTGGCAATGAGGAACTATACCTTTTCAGTCATGGCCCCTCACCACCTCTCCCTGTCCACTCATTGTGCTCCTTTCTGCTGACTTGTAGAAAGAATTTGGTGACACTGTTGTTCCCTCCTACTCGTAATATGATCTGATGATGATGCTATATTTGCATTGTTTGTTTTATCAGCTGTTGCATTAGGGTTTTGAAAACGATTGTTTTGAAATCATGAATTTTTGCAATTAAGAGGCAGGGTCTTAATATTTTAAATGTCTAAATATACTGCCTCCTAATCCCTCCTCTTCCTAGGCTCGCTTCTTCCCACTTAGTTTGCAATGACACCATGGCCAGCTGTGTGCCACATCCACACTCTTGGGGCCAGGCGTAGCCTAATCCTTTTCTGCCTCCAAAAATCCCAGACTCCTGCCAAAAAGAATCAAGCTCCAAGAGCAGGCTCTTCGATCCAAGAACTTCCATAGAATGCTCCTCACAAGCAATACAAATTCCCAAGAGTAGCCTGAAGCTCTTCAACTTTTGTTCTAACTTCAGAGGCAACAACAGCCCCTCAGGCTGATTTGGAAACAGGGCTGAAATGAGGAGATGATGATGATGATGATGATGATGATGATGATGAAGAATAAAAATAAATCATCGTCATTATTTGTTAGCCACCTCAGAACAATTTTTTCTCTGGGTGGCTTACAGCATGAAAACATGAGAGAAAAGCACACAACACATTAAATCATAACAGATCCCTCCACACACACACACACACAAAGGTGTGTAGGGGGGTATGAAATACAATACAAAACAATTTAAAAGACATTTTTTAAAAATCAGTTAAAATCAGATCAAAATTTAAAAGGTCTGAGTGAACAAAAAGGTCTTTACCTGACATCTAAAAGAACAAAGTGATATGATATTTCCTGTCATAAACGGTGACAGGAAAGGTGGTAGGAACTGAGCTGCTAGATGGTTTTGGAGAAGCAGGATATAAGGAAGGACTTAATTAATTGGGGAAAGAGGCAGATCAGCTCAGTGGAATAGCAGCTGCTTGGCATGCAGAAAATCCCAGGTTCGATCCCCAATATCTCCAGGCAGGGCTGGGAGAGGCTCCTGCCTAGGGTTGTGCACAAAACCGGAAAACTCGGCTTGTTTTGAGTAAAACTGGACTTGAACCAAACCAGGTCCAGTCGGGTTATGTGCGCACTAGAACTGGGCCTGGTCCAGCTTGAGTCTGAACTGGTTTGGGCCTTGCTCGGTGGGGGGCGGGTTTGTGGTGGGATGGCAGACTTACCACCATTGCAGCACTTCAGGGGTTCTGCTGTGGCCGTGGGGGTGGGGTTTCCTGAGGTCTCTCTCCCCCCAGCAGCCTCCCTCCAGTCTGAAACAGCCCATTTGGGGCCATTTTTGGCCTATCCAGGCCTCTGTGTGCTAGAAGCAGCCATTTTGGAGGCTCCCGCACATGCACACTGGCCATTTGCATGACCCGGTCATTACCTGACCATGCAGATGGCCAGTGCACATGTGCAGCAGCCTCTAAAATGGTTGCCACTAGTGCACAGAGGCCTGGAACAGGCCAAAAGCAACCGGGGGAGACCTCAGGGAACCTCCCCCACCACCACCACCACAGCAGCCCAGTACAGAAAAGGCAGCAGGATTGACTTAATGCCAAAGCCAGTTCTCAGACCCTCTACTTCAGGGCTGCTCAAATTAAGCCCTCCTGCAGATGTTGGCCTACAACTCACGTAATCCCTGGCTATTGGCCACTGTGGCTGGAGATGCTGGGAGTTGTCCAGAAACCACTGGGGGGCCTAAGTTGAGCAGGCCTGCTCTAGTTTATGCCCACGAACTCCCAGCATGTATGCCACCAGGTAGCCATCCTTGCTTCATATAATGGTCAATCTCTTCATAGAAAAATGCTTGAAGAGGGAGTATGATCCCCGTGAAGCGTATTTGCCCAGTTCATGTACCCTGGGCAAAATGGGGCATTTGCACTGCAAACTAAAATTCTTTCTTTTTACTACTACTACTACTGCCCTCGTGTGTGCCCTCGTGTCCACTTCTGGTGCCCACAGAGCCCTGTGGTTTTTCTTTTGGTAGAATACATGAGGGGTTTACCATTGCCTCCTCCTGTGCAGTATGAGATGATGCCTTTCAGCATCTTCCTATATCACTGCTGCCTGATATAGTACCAGCGGGGATTCGAACTGGCAACCTTCTGCTTGTTAGTCAAGCATTTCCCTGCTGCGCCACATAAGGTGACACCACCACTACTACTAGTACTACGGATATTTATATACCGCTCTTCAACTAAAGTTCTCAATGCGGTTTTACATAGAAAAAATAAATACATAAATAAGATGGTGCCCTGTCCCCAAAGGGTTCACAATCTAAAAAGAAACATGAGGCAGAAACCAGCAACCGCCACTAGAGGGATACTGTGCTGGGGTTGGATAGGGCCAGTTGCTCTCCCCCTGCTAAATATAAGAGAATCACCACTTTAAAAGGTGCCTCTTTGCTCAGTTAGCAGGGGTTTCTTTTTTTACATATATTGATGTTTGTGTAGGCAATTTTAATGATTTAAATGTCCCTAAAGGAACTCAGTTGGCTTTTTGAATAAGCTCTCTGGGCTGGTGGTAGATCCACAGCTGTTTAAGACACAGAATTACTAATACTGTATATCACATCAGATGATGATATAGATATTTTTAAAAAGGAAACCCACTTCCAGTTTGTTGTTGCTTGTCAGGAATGAATAGTTTGTATTCTGCCATTCTTCTTGCAGTATCACTCTAAGGGTTAATTATGTGTTACTGAAAAGCTCTTCACTGCCTGCTGTGAATAAGATAGAAAATACATTTAATAATGTCTTGGATAAACCTATAAAGACATCCCACAAAAAGTATAACTTTCTGCTAACTGCAGGATTTCAGTGCTAATGACAGGCTTGTTCTATTCTCTGTTGTTGATACTTTACTGAGAAGAGACATGGAATTATCTTGTCATCTACTCTCTTTACAGCCATGCTTATAATTACACTCACAAATGATAGGAAAATGACATCTATAGTGAACTAACTCAGCGTATTAGAGTCCTATGCTTGAAGAAATAGCAAATAACATGGGCGGGGGGGGGGAATCTGGGACCATGGCAAAAACTGTGTGGTATTTGCTATTTTTGGAAGAAGTATAGGAATTAAACAATCTTCAGTTGCTGCAGCAACTGCAGATGATACCCATAAGTTGAAAAACCAAAACATTAGGAGTATGCAGGGGGAAATATTTCATTCCAGTATCTGTTTTGGTGGTGTTATTAAATCTTTCATCCATCCTGCTATCTACTAGAGTTTGTTTGCTTTCATTTTGGGATCCATTTGTACTGGTGTTGTTTTAATTCAAAACCTAATTATTTTGCTTTTAAAAAAACCAAAAAAACCACCTCTCTCTCTCTCATCATACTTTGATGCTGGATCTCTTCAGCCTGGTTGTCTTCTGATGAGCACCATGTTAAATACCCATGCTGTCGTGGGACATATTGTCATCCCAACAACAACAAATATTTATATACCGCTTTTCAACAAAAGGTTCCAAAGTGGTTTACATAGAGAAATAATAATTAAATAAATAAAATGGATCCCTGTCCCCATAGGGCTCACAATCTAAAGAGAAACCGCCCAGAGCCTCTGGATAGAGCGGTTTATAAATGTAATAAATAAATAAATAATAAGCATGATAGACACCAGCAACAGTCACTGGAGGTACTGTGCTAGGGGTGGGTACGGCCAGTTACTGACTGTGTTGTTTTTTAAAAAGGCAGTCACCATAAAAAATGGCAGCTATCGTTCTTTTATTCACACTGCTCTGGAATGAGGCTGCTTCTCAAGGCAGTATGTTATTTGACATGGCACCTCCATGGCACCAAAGGGGTCCTGTAACTGTTGTTGCTGCTGGCACAAATGTAAGCCCCTCTCAAATTCTGAAAGAGTTACAAATAAAATAAATGGAGTTAGAAAAAGGGAGTCCAGACATACCGATCAGTAGCCCTTTATTCATTTCTTAAGGAAGGAAATACAAACCAAACGGATCCCATTCAGTTCATTTTTCCCATGCATTACTAAATGAATTGGTGTTCTCTAAACCCTGAAAAAGGTCATGAGGGATATCCCTTCAAGGGTAGAGGCCTCTAGAAAGGATTTTCATGAATAGTAAATTATTTGGGCAAGTTTTTTCTAGCTGATGTGTGAGCTGAGTTGGAAGATGATTTGTAGGTATAGGCTGGGGAACTGTAAGTATTTGTAGGTAACTGAACTGTAGGTATTTGTAGATATAAACTGGGGAGAGCTTTGAGAATGCTAAGCAGCCCAGCCAATAATCCTGTCTCTTCTATTTGGCAGATTTTATTTGGGCATCTGTTTTCAGAATCCAGACAGATATGGCCCGTTGCTAATTTGCAAAGTTTGCAGCTAGGATAAAGTGAAAATAGTGTATCAAAATATGCATGTCCTGCCCTTTAAGATTACAGTCAAGGGTATTTCCAGATGATCAGGTTATAGGGCAACCAGTGCACAGTCACTGCTCATATGCAGTGTGAGTTCCAAATGTCTTCACCCAAGGAAATATTTCTTTGTGGGTGTTATAATACAATGAGTAAAATACAGAGCTGATGCAGTTTTTATAGCACAATGATGCAATTGTTTTCAAATTTTTTAGTCTATAGCATTGTATAATTATCCTGTTTATTTTAAAAAATACTGTTATTTTCAGTAGAGTCATTTATACAAAAAAGTAATTAGGATTTCAGCCAGAATATTTATTTATTACAGCAATCATGTGTTTCTCATTTGATTTATTAATTGTATTTTATATCACCCTGATTCCAAAGTCTCATGGTGGTATTTATTTATTTACATTTTATACCACCCTTCATCCTAGGACCCCAGGGTGCTGAACAGCAATTTTTAAAAAACAAATAACATTTTGTTAAAAATGAAAATACACTGAAAATCAGCAAACTGTTTCAGCCTTCAGGAAAAGAGAAGGGAGCTACTCGTTAACCAAAAGCCTGAGTAAAAAGTGTAGTCTTCTCTGAAAGACTGAGTGAGGGAGCTATGAGCATCTCATCTGAGAGCTAGTTCCACAGCCTGGGAGCAACTGCTGAGAAGGGTGCTTGACAAACAAGCTTCAGCAGATGTTGCCATGCAGAGCAGTTTCCTCCTGGCTGATCTAGTCAAGTGGGTAGATTTAGCTGGGAGCAGGCAAGATACCTGGGGCCCAAGCCGTGTAGGGCTTTAAAGGTAATAACCATCACCTTGAATTGTAACTAGAAGTGAATTGGCAGCCACTGCAGTGTCTTCAAAATAGGGGTTATGTTTGTTTGTTTGTTTGTTTGTTTACACACACAGCCCTAAACTTTTGTCTCTGGGCGGTTAACAGTAGCATAAAACAAGTTAAAATATATACAAAAACTTAAAACTATTTAACAATTTAAAAATCATCCACAAATTAAAACCTTAAAATTTTAAAGAACTGAAAAAGCTTGGGTGAAGAGGTGGGTTTTCAAATGCTTTCTAAAAATTGTCAGAGATGGGGAGGATCGTATCTCAGTAGGGAGCGCATTCCACAGCCTCGGGGCAGCAACCAAGAAAACCCATCCCCGTGTGGCCACCAGCCGGGCTGGCGGCAACTGGAGACGGATCTCTCCAGACAACCTCAATGGGTGGTGAGGCTCATAATGAAGAAGACGTTCTCTTAGGTACCCAGGACCTAAGCCATTTAGGGCTTTATAAGTTATGACAAGCACTTTGTATTTTGCTCAGAAACCTACTGGCAGCCAGTGTAATTCTATCAACAAAAGAAGTGATGTGGTCTCTCCAAGATGACCCAGAGACCAGCCTGGCCACTGCATTCTGTACCAGCTGAAGCTTCCAGACTACGTACAAAGGCAGCCCCACATAGAGCGCATTACAGAAGTTATATGAGCTCTGCAGACAGTGCTAGATATTCCAGACTCAGAGGCAAGATTCCTCTAAATACAAGTTACAGGGGTAAAGTAAAAGTAAAGTGTGCCATTGGGTCGGGGTCAACTCCTGGCAACCACAGAGCCCTGTGGTTTTCTTTGGTTGAATACAGCAGGATTTACTATTGCCTCCTCCCGCACAATATAAGACAATGCCTTTCAGCATCTTCCTATATCACTGCTGCCCGATATGGTACCAGCGGGGATTGGAACCAGCAACCTTCTTGTTAGTCAAGCGTTTCCCCGCTGTGCCACTTAAGGTGACTAGGGAGAGCAACAGTAAAAGAGAGGGCATGCCCCCACCTCTTGCCTGTGGGTTTTTCAGAGGCATCTAGTGGGCCACTGTATGAAACAGGATGCTGGACTAGATAGGCCTTGGGCCTGATCCAGCAGGTTTATTCTTATGTTCATTATGCACCATCTGTAGAGAGATTGTCTCTCCCTCTTCCATTTTATTATAAGAGAGCCAGCATGTTGTAGTGGTTAGAGTGCTGGACTAGGACCAGGAAGACCCAAGTTCAAATTCCCATTCAGCCATGAAACTAGCTTGGGTGACTTTGAGCCAGTCACTTCTCTTTCAGACTAACCTACTTCACAGGGTTGTTGTAAAATAGAAACTCAAGTATGTAGTACACCACTCTGGGCTCCTTGGAGGAAGAGCAGGATATAAATATAATTAATAATAATAATAATAATAATAATGATGATGATGATGATGATGATGACAATAAAATTCTGGCATCCCAGGTCCTTGGGAAGGACTTGATGTCTGGATAAAACAAACCAGTCAATAACACCTGTCTGACTGTGTAAAATAATAATAATAATAAATAATAATAAATAACAAGAGCCCTCTAAGCAGGCTAGTCTGAGGGATAATGGCTAGCCCAAGGTCATCCAGTGAATTTCATGACCAAGCAGGGTGAACTTGAATTGGGTGAACTTGACACACTCTGTCCAATACACCACACTGGCTCTCATTAATTCTTACATCTCGTGTACTTTTTTGACACAATCTCAAGCATGCTCTAAATAAGTGTATGCAATAATATCAGTGTATATGTGTTACAGGAAATGCCTAGAGTAAATATTTTTCCTTGGTAATTATTTGAAAGTCAGAGCTTGAGCAGGATGACCTGCTGGCTAGGTTTTATACCATACTTCAGGGTGCATAGCTTGGGCTCTCTTGCAGATGTTGGACTACAGCTCCCATCTTACCTGACTAGTGGCCCCTGTTGCTGGGGTTGATGGAAGTTGCCATCCAAAAACAGCTGCAGGGCTGAAATTATGGAGTCCTGCCATACATGGACATTAATTGCAGGGAAATTTTTCGGCTTATTCTCACACATTGAGCCTTAAAATTATACCCAGGACAAATTACTGAGTGGCAGCCATCTGTTTTAGCCTAGTTGATGTCTTGAGAAAGATAAATGGAGATTATTCCCTTTTGAGGGTTTCTAAAGTATACGTCAACAAAATATAGTGGCCCATGTTAGTGGCCCAAATATAGTGTTGCACAAACTCCGCCCTCACAGGGAACCAGGAGACTAGCCATGCTGAAGGCTTGCCATGCAGCCTCATACACAGCGAGGGAGATGGGGAACTGATTTTTTTTACTTCTCTGCCTTCCTGCAAAAGCCCCTTTCATTTCCATAAATAAGTCCCTGAAGGTTGTGTGACCCTGAGGGACATATTTGTGGAAGCAGAAAGGTCTTTTACAGGGAGGGTGGGGGAGAGAAGGAGAAATCACTTTCTGATCCCTGCATGCTGGGTGACACATGCTACGTTGTATTTCCTGTGGCAGGGGAACTCTTTCTCTACCCTCTTAAGGCTGTGGAGAATGTGGGCCAATTTCAGCATAGGCATTCCTTTACTTTATGTGTAAGAAAATGTAATGCAGTTATATAGCTTGTAAGAACAGGAAAAATAATTGTGTGTTGTGCAGTGCAACCCTGTGCAGGTTTACTCAGAAGTAAGTCCCCGCTGGCTGACATTCTGACAAAAGGTGTACACATTTCTAACAAATGCACACATGCAGCTCTAGCCTCCTTGCTTCTGAAGCACAGACACTCTTGCGCACGAGCACTGCAATTTTATCAGCTTCTCCCTTGCTCTGAAAGCACTCTTTGACCCATGGAAACACATCCCTGAGGACTGTGCAGTGCAACTGTTAGGGTTGTGTTACTACAGGTCAAAGAGCACTTCTGAAGCAAGGGGAGAAAAGCAAAAATTACCACCACTTGCACAAGAGCACCCACACCTCAGAAGCAGGGAGGCTAGTGCAGCACATGTGCTTTTGTTAGAAGCACAGATGCACATTTAGTCGAAATGTTGGCCACTGAGTTCAGAGAGACATATGGCAACTTATCTATAGGACTGCAGTGAAATGTGCTGGATTGTGGCCCCAGAGCTCACTACTCAACAAAACATTTTACATCCCTTGACAAGCACATCATAAGTGAGGCACTAAATGTATGTTGATCTACATTTTAATTGGATGGTGGAAACTCCTTTATGAAATATGGTAACTGAAAAATGACTTCTTGTTTCAGATTTGGTTCTACACAAATGACATTTTCAAGGGAGCCGGATTAAGCCCAGAAATAATCCCATATGTTACCTTAAGCACAGGAGCTGTTGAGATTTTGGCTGCTGTTTTCTCTGTAAGTTCTGGACGGTTTGCATATGTTGTAGTTTTTTTTAGAAAATGAAAATGGGAGGATATACTCTTGAGAGAGGACTAAAAGGGAGGAGGGATTGCTTAACCCTTTTCTTGCCAGCCATTTGTACTTTCAAAATCATGCCCAGCTACTTTTCTTCCAGAAAATGGCTTCACATTTTTTCACCTCTCAAGGAAAGGTGAAATGGTTTGCACAAAATTTTGAGCAGAGAAGTGGCTGATAGGGAAAGCAGCCCCTCCCCACTTCTAGTCTTTTCCAAGATCATATTCTCTTGCCAGTGCTTTTTTATTTAAAAAACAATGGGGGGAAAGAATCACACGCTTAATATAAAGTTTGAACCTTACTCCCAGGTTGGTGTTCATAGAATTAAAAAACTTAAAGATAAAAACATTGCAAGCATTTCATATTCAAGCATTGTGTGTACATTCATTTGGTGAATATCATCAAAGAAGCTCATCAGTGATGGCCAAATTCCAAAGCACACTGATTTTTTAAATTCAGTAGGATGTACATTTCAGGAAATCTGTTTAGGATTGGTCTAGATAAATATAATTCATGTTCATTGCTAGCAATAAAGTGTTAGCAAAAACTAATTGGGTTAGATTCCAAAATGCACCAGAATGTTTCTTTAAGTATGGTGCTTTGTTAGTTCTTTCTGTGCAGAAAAGTCTGCTGCTTTTTTACCTTTGCCATTTTACATAGCTCTGACAGAAGGCAAGTTCCCATAGCAGCAAGGCTGAAAATGGAATCTAAGGTCAGGAACAGAATAGCAGGAAAATCCAAACCTTGCACCAATTAACTGCATTTTTAATGCAACTTGAATATGTGCTTGAACACATATATTGTTGGAGTGGGCTGCTGTAATTCAGGGGCTCAAAACATGAGCTGGGAAGTTGCTGGTTCAAACAACAACTGAACAGCCAACTCACTCAAGAGCAGGCTGCTCCACTTTGGCTCTCCTGCAGATGTTGGTTTACAACTCCCATAATCCCTGGCTATTGGCCACTATGCCTGGGGATTGTGGGAGTTGTAGTTGAAAAACAGCTGCGGGGCGGGGGGGCTAAGTTGAACAGGCCTGCTCAAGAGCTTTAGACATGCCAGTGTTTCCTCTAGCCTTCTTTCTTCTTCCTCATTTGCGACATGCAGGTGATTGTTCAGGGCTGTTGTAAGCAGCAAGACGTGAGCTGTGCTGAGCTCACCTTAGATTAACTTGGAAACGATCCAAATTCTACCCCCCCCATTTTTTTTTCAAGCCTATCTGAACCCATAATGTGGGTGAGGAGACTCTTTGAGGTGTGAAAATAGAAAGATGGGGCTTCATTTTGCCCACAATCTCAAACTCGTGCAGACCAGCTATAGAGCAATTTGGATTTTTGTTGCACATAGGATTTTAGAGCATTTAATGTACTCCACATACATTATCTCGGTAATCCTGACAGCAACCTTGTTGGGTAGGTGACTATTTTTATCCTCATATAGCTGATGAAAGATAAAGGCTGAGGGAGAGATAAAGTAAAGTTGTGCCGTCAAGTTGGTGTTGGCTCCTGGCGCCCACAGAGTCCTGTGGTTTTCTTTGGTAGAATGCAGGAGGGGTTTACCATTGCCTCCTCCTGCACAGTACAAGATGATGCCTTTCAGCACCTTCCTATATCGCTGCTGCCCGACATAGGTGCTTCCCATATTCTGGGAAACACACCAGCAGGGATTCGAAACAGATGCCTCCTGCTCTTTCACAAATCATTTCCTACTTCTTGCTTAAAATCACCTAAGGAGTTCACAGCAGTGAGGTGGGGAATTTGAACAGGGGACTGTCTGGCTTATAGTTAAGTCTCTTAGCTTGTTTCAGTCTCTTAGTTATAGTTAAGTCTCTCTGGCTTATAGTTAAGTCTCTTAGCTTGTTTCAGGCACCCATGCTACATGGCCACTTTTAAAACAGCCTTTCTGCTTAATAAAAGTGATAAAAGGTTTTCTATTCTGTGTTTAATATGCCCACATGAAATATTATGTAGAAATTAATCTATTATTTTGGGCAGCCATAAATAATTATGATGTATGAATGAGCATTTGGTTTTCCCCAAGTGACTGTCATGTTCATTTAGTTAAAATAAATACACTTCAAGTGAATTCATTTCTAGATAATTAAATACTTGGTTGATCTGATGAAATATACATCAAGTGTGTATAGTTAGCGGCAGCCAAAAAACCCCACAAAACCCTCAAGATGTGAAATTCTGTCTTTTTTTGGAAATAGAGATGAATATGACAAATAATATTTTCAGGTTTTTAAAATAATCTGTTTAGTCCCATTGATTTCCATAGGGAGTTAAGCAAAACTCTCTCCCATCAAAATCAGTGGGGCCTAAAAGTGTGTAACTTTGCTGATGTGCACTTAAAATTCATAAAGTAATCCTTCTTTGAGCTTCCAAGTATTAATATCTGTGAGCTTTACAAGGCACATTTGTTGAGGTGAAAGGTATTAAGATTTGCATCTCTCATTGGCCGACTGAGGTTCATGGCAATGGGGGCCTCTTTGAGCTGGCAGCAAGAGCACAGTCTTGGTGGCAAACCCCAGCACCCCCTTGTGGTGTCATCCGCAGGTGCTGGGAGATTGCCAACCAGAACAGAAGGCTGCAGGAGACAAACAGGAGAGGGAGGGTGGTCTAAAGAGAAAAGATGAGGGCCATGGAGAGGAAGGAATGAGCATGGATGGAGAGAACACAGAAGGCAAGGGCAGGAGATGAAGAAGAGGAGGAGATAGAAGCAGAAAGCAAGGGGCTGCTGTGGGAAATGGGATGCTCACCTTAGGCCTGATCCAGCAGAATTGTTCTTACGTTCTTAACACAGCAGAGGGCCACAATACTAGGGCAATTCTCCCTGTGTGGTAGCCAGTTGTGCAGCATCACCTGAGAATTGGCCCAAGCAGAGTGAATGGGGCCCAGGCATGTCGGAGTAGTCAATATCAGAGGGGTGAGGGCTGATCCAGGCCATGCACTTAAGCAACCTTGGCAAGTCCAGTGCAATGGGGGATTTTGGCCTAGCTGAACCTGTGCAACCACTCCCTGGGCTCACAGATTTGAGAGGGACAGATGCTATTGCTTCTGGATTAATCGATTCGGAGTTACAAGAACTGAGAACATCAGTCCAGGACTCCTCTGGTTTTCTGAGAAAATAAACCACCATTTATTTATTTTTCTTCAGGGGTTGGTGATAGAACGACTTGGACGTAGGCCTCTTCTCATTGGGGGATTTGGCTTGATGGTTCTCTTCTTCGCAATACTTACTGTGTGTATGACTTTACAGGTGTGTAAGTGTTCACTACTTTGTTTTCTTTTTAATTTCAGACTGTTTTTAGTTCATGCCTTCACTTCACACTATTGAAATGCTTGTTTTCGTCACTGAATAAATTAATTAGGATTCTTCAAGAACTGTTGGGCTTGAATTTAAGGCTATGTTCATTCATTTCCTGGTTGAAATCCATGGAACACAAGTATTTAACTCCCTTCCTTCCTTCCTTGGCTTTTTTCTTTTTTCTTTCTTTTTTCTTTTTTTCTTTTTTTTGGCTTACATTTGACTAGATTATGCCCAAGGTTTTGACAGTATTTTTATTAAGCTATGCCCAAAGCTGTCAACAATTTTATTTATTTGAGAGCTTACTTTGCCCTGTTACCTGTACATCAGCAGCTAGTGGCCAAGAAAGGGCACTGTATAATATAGCAGTGCTACATAAGAGTTTACAGGTGGAAGGAGGAGGGGGAAAGGGGATGCTTCCAGGGGTGCTCCTTCCCAAGGATTGCCAGGAGTTTGCATACAAAACCAAATCAATTCCCATTTGTCTGCGGGGTGCCTATTGTGGTTTGTTTCAAGACCCATTTGAAGGGCCCTAATTCATTTTAAGCCCCCTCTCATTTTCAGGGTTCTTTAAATACATACATTCATACATACACGTGTGTGTGTGTGTGTGTGTATTTGTCAGGTTCCATGCGTTCAGTTCTGATTCCATTGGGTTTAGATTCATACACTCAGCAGCTGGGGGTGGTGAGTGATTCCAAATGGATGGGTTTGTTTCTGGAACCTCCATCTATTCCTAATTTCTATTTTAAATACCAACAAGTCTTACTTTTATTGATTCAGTTTGCTGTCACTGGAGGCAGTTCAGGGTGCAGCCTTTAAAAAGTAAAGGGTCACGTAATGTGAACTGCAACTCATGCAATGTTCCACTCAGCTTTGGGGATCATCTATAAAGTATGTCACACATCAGAAGAAGAGGTGGTAGCAAAGTTGTGGGAAAGGACTATTACAGCAGTGGCGGAGGGGATTAAGAAAGGCCTTTAAAATTTCAACATATATATGGATGCCCTTTTGTTACTGGGTTGCTCAGGTTGTTTTTAGATCAAGAATCAGATCTGTATCTGAGTAAATGTTTTTGATTCAAAAACACCAGTACTAACTGCAGATATTGGTGCACTGGGGAGCAGGGTGCAGGGATGGACACTCTCCTCTTTTTCACATATTCTCCCCATCCTCCCCCTTCTTTAAGTGGGAGAGTTGTATTCATGCCAGGACACCTTCTCAAAGTGCTAGGAGCCCTTGCACGAATGCAGCTCTTCTTGCACTCAAGGAAGGAACTTCTTTCTACAGTGCACTGCTCTGCCAAAGGTCTGGATGTCACCCAGTTATTTATTTGTTTGTTTGTTTGTTTGTTTATTTATTTATTTAAGATTATATACCACTCAATATCAAAATTTGTAGCCAGTGTACAGAATTAAAAACTAATATAAAATCTAAAACATTTAAAATTCATAAAAGATAAAAATCATAATAGATAAAAACTATTCAAAAATTTTGGTATCAGTTGAAGGCCGGGGAAAATAGCTACATCTTCAGGGTCTTCCTAAAAATAAACAGAGAAGGAGATGCTCTTATTTCAGCAAGGAGTGAATTCCAAAGCCCTGGGGCAGCCACAGAGAAGGCCCAGTCCCAAGTTGCCACCAAACAAGTTGGCGGCAACCATAACCAGATGATCTTAACAGGCAACAGAGTTCACAACAGAGAAGGCGCTCTCTTAAGAACCCTGGGCCTAAGCCATTAAGAGCTTTATAGATATTAACCAGTACTTTGTATTTTGTTTGTATATGCATATCTGAAACTCTTTTTTTATTTCTAAGTATCTTATTAGTAAGGATTTTACAAAAGACCAATGAAATGACGTCAAAATGCCAGTGTGATTTTGTTAATTTAGCTTTTAATAGTTTGATTTTAAACATGGAGATTTGTTAAAATGGCAAGCGCTTGGCTTTGAGATGCAATATTAACGTTTCCTTTTCAGCTGTTTTCAAACTGTCAGAAGAAGGTTATGAAGCAGATGATAGAACCAAGCAGCCATACTTTATTCCCTACCTTGTTTGACTCCTGTTGGCATATATTATTGTGCCATTTCTTTTGTCCTTGAGGGCTTCTCTCAAACTGATAAAAACTACATTTCTGACAGGTTGGAACAGCCTGCTTTGGGTGAACTTTCAGCACATTGTATTTCTGCTGGCAAAGTCATGATCTCTGTTGCTCACAGAAAGGTTAAAGCATATTTCCCTGGATCATTAGAAGTGGGGCAAGAATCGCTTTGAGCAGTGAGATCTCTGCTATCAGTCAGAGGATTGCCAGAACCTTTGAGTATATCAAGCTGCCTCATACTGAGTCAGACAGTGAGCCCAATACAGTCAACACTGACCAGGAGCAGCTCTGAGGTCACTCTTGCTGCCTGATACCCTTTTTAATGAAATGCTAAGGAGCAAATATAGGATCTTATACAAGCACAACATGTGTTGTGCCACTGAGCTATGACCCTTTCTCAGATGTGGTTATTGACTTCTTTATAAGACCCACCCTACAATTCATGAGTATCTTACTGTGTTCCTATAGTAATCTATGCTCCCACTCTATTTCCCAGACACTTTTCAGTACATAATCTAATGTGTTGAAGCAGGGTGCAAATTGGTAATTGTCACAAGTGGAGCTGTGCCAAGATAGATCAGCTGAAGTTTGGGCATATATGTAGCTGTAAAAACAGAGATTAGTATAGCTTTGTTTAAAACTGTGGGTAAGATTTCATGAAATTACAGTCTGGAATTGTATTCTTTTTTCATTCTGTGCACTTTGGGGTGAAGATACTGGTGTGGAATTAAGTTCCAGATTTGTATTGCTAAGCAGTAAAATAGTGTTGATCCCCAATCCTTATTTGCTGCAGTGTAAATGCCAGCATAATCCTGTACAATGTACAATGCTTATTTAACAATCCTCATGCCCATTCTATTTGCTTTTGTGTTACTAAAATAGGTTAGAGATTTAAGGGGTTTTGTTTGTTTGTTTGTTTGTTTGTTTGTTTGTTTGTTTTTAAACCTCATACATGCAGCTATATCACCACAGCTAGCAGCACTGGAATTTGTGACATTGCATGAGCGTAGTATACCATTTTGAATATGCATTTGTCAACACAGAAACTCTTTATTCTGAATCTTATATCACCAAAGGTAATGAGTTCTTGTTCCAAGGAGGAACAAGCCAAGGAGGTCTGGCTTCACTCTGCCTATCATGCTTATTGTTATCAGTATCTGTTACACACCTTAACTTGTAGTAAGACCACTCTGTCTTTTTCAGGATCAAGCAATCTGGCTTCGATATCTCAGTATAGTCTGCATTCTTGCAATAATTGCATCATTTTGCATTGGACCAGGTAATACTTTTTCCAAATTGCATTTCAGTTAAGTAAATTATCAGCCACATAGTGAAGTAGTGTTGCATTAATCTTGTTAAATTAGTATGAAGGGCACCATTGAACATGGCCCAAACTGGGTGAATGGGCGACAAAATGGCAAATGTGGTTTAATGTAAGCAAATGTAAAGTGATACACATTGGGGCAAAAAACACCAACTTCACATATATGCTGATGGGATCTGAGCTGTCGGTGACTGACCAGGAGAACTTGGGGTCATGGTGGACAGCTCATTGAAAGTGTCGTCTCAGTGTGTGGCAGCTGTGAAAAAGTCTAATTCTATGCTTGGAATCATTAGGCAGGGGATTGAAAATAAAAATGCTGATATTATAATGCCCTTATACAAATCTATGGTGGGGCCACATCTGGAGTACTGCGAACAGCTTTGGTCACCATATCTTAAGAAGGATATTGTAGAACTGGAAAAGGTGCAGAAGAGGGCAACCAAAATGATTGGGGATCTGGAGCACCTTCCTTATGAGGATAGGCTACAGCATCTGGGGCTCTTTACCTTGGAAAAGAGGTGACTAAGAGGAGGCATGATCAAGGTATATAAAATTATGCATGGAGTGGAAAGAAGAGAAATTTTTCTTGCTCTCTCATAACACTGGAACCAGGGGTCACCCCATGAAACTGAAGGTCTGGAAATTTAGGACCAACAAGAGGAAGTACTTTTTCACACAGCACATAATTCATCTGTGGAATTCTTTGCCATGGGATGTGGTGATGGCCACCAGCTTAGATGGCTTTAAAAGGGGATTCATGGTGGACAAGTCTATCAATGGCTACTAGTCTGGTAGCTGTGGGCCATCTCCAGCCTCAGAGGCACGATGCCTCTCAATACCAGTTGCAGGGGAGCAACAGCAGGAGAGAGGGCATGCACTTGCCTATGGGTTTCCAAGAGGCTTCTGGTGGGCCACTGTGTGAAGCGGGATGCTGGACTAGATGGGCCTTGTGCCTGATCCAGCAGGGCTGTTCTTATGGCCCAGTTATGCAGGAGTCAGGACACTTAGTAATGCTGTGAGCCTGCAGTGTTCTTAAATATTTTGATGCAGTAGTACAATACAAGTCCTGATTTCCAAGAGATCCATCCTCATATTGCAGTGCTTTCCTTAAAAGTACCATAGTACTCTTTCTACAGCCATAATCCAAGTAAAGTGCATTTAAGCCTTTTTGATTTCTAGGGAATGTATAAGTTATACTTTGTCCAATATATTGGGGCCTTTGAACATAATCCACCAGGAAGCTCACTTGAACATTTAAATGAATAAGATCTGCATAAGAGCACAGTAGTAAATCTGGGCTCATTAAAATACAAGCATAATAGAGTCCTTGCATAATTCTGTCATGTTAATGGGGAATGAGCATGTGAACATCCCCTGTGAATTGTGCCTTTTATTTATTTGTTGCTGCAGATTAACATGATTATTCTTCTGTAATTTTTATGCTTGCTCAAACCCATGTATTTGTATACACACACACACACACGTGTGCCTGGTTTATGTGTCTGGCTCAGGACACTTCTCCAGTTCTGGGGAAATTGTTCTTGAATCTGAAGGGCGTTAGGAATCCCCTTTTCATTCTGCAGCCAGCTATGGCCAGCTGGGGAAGCAGGCTTAGATTAACTCACACCAAAGCAGTGAGTGGGAATAACATTCAGAGTGGGGTCTAGATAGTGAAGCTTCTTTGTAAAATACATTGAATGGCCAGCAGAGATAGGAGACAAGGATTTTTCCAGCACAGAAAGATCTATTATATTAATTAAGGGTGTGCCTTGGAATGTGCGTCCCAGAGCCCAGCTGATTGGCTGAGGCGCACCCAGGAGGATTGGTTGCCACGGCGGCAGCCCAGCCGTGGAGGCCAGAGGTGATGGGCCCAGCCCAGTCACGGAGACAAGGCCCAGGAGTGGGGAAAGAAAGTGGGGGGGGCAGAAGTGGCAGTGGGGAGGAGAGGTGGCTGGGCCCAGAAGCAGAGACTGGGGTAGAAGTGGGGGAGAGAGGTTACCGCTGGTCCCAAAGAGCGCACAGATGCTCTGTGCGGGGTTGGCTAGTTTGTATTAAAAGAAAAATAATAGTCAGTGTATTTAGTGTGTCTGGGCAGTGAGGATAGAGAAAGGATAGAGTTAAGGCTTTCCAAATAATGAGGAAAGGGGAAGAATAGTAGGGAAGGGGATGGGTGAGAGAAAAAGTCAACCCTTGGCCCCAAAACCAAAATAAGAAGGAAAGAAAGAAGAGGAAGAGCAATCTATCCGTTGTGGTGGTTGTTGTTGTTGTTGTTGTTGTTTTTTGCTGAGGAGAGATAAAAAATCTTGAAGGGGAAGGGAGCAGTGGTTGCACTCCATGGCAAAGCCTGCACCTGGCTAGATTTGCATCTTCAGATCACACCTAGTCAAAGGTGTCCCAAACGTGTCTAGGGGTCTCTGCAGCAAACCCAGTTGCATAAGTCTAAGCAGGGATTGTGCAGTGTATGCTACCAAGCCAGGTTTACAGCATAGGATGCTGCGTACTGAAGTGAAATGACAGAGCAGTTACTTAGGTGCTCTGAGAGAAATGGAGGCAGTGTGTGTGCCATCAGTCTGCTCTCAGAAGAGCACTGACCTCAGGATTGCAAGGCCAGTTATCAGGGCCAAAGAAAAGACAACAAAAGCCCGGAGCATTTCCAGACGGGGCTTTTAGCTTGGAATGGAAGGTGTGAGTTTGCACGTTGGCTGGATTCGTGCTGAAGTCCATGCAAGATATTGGGGAGCACTTCACACACGATTCGGGGTTTTCATTGTGCTCAGAGCCTAGCCCAATTTATGTCCAGGGTAAAAAGATCCCCTTTTTGCATCTGGTTTTTTGGAGAAATTAAGACTTGCAGCAAACACGTGGTGAAGCCTGCTGGAAAGGTTTCTGAAAGGAGGTCAAAAGGACGGGGTCGATATGCTCATCATCTGAAAGAGATGTCAGGGGAGATCACTGAGTGGGGTCGCACTATTCTGGAGGAAAACAAAGGCAGATGGCACCATCACTTGGCCCGTTTAGCAGTGGCAAGGAGTTCTAATTGCATTGAGGGCTGGCCTGTTCAGACTCCTAGAACTTTACCTTGCCTGGCCAGCAATTCTCTAAATGCAAACTGCCAAAATTCAGTTCCCACCTTTCCAGGTCAGCAGTCTCGAGACACAAGCCCCTGTATGCAATAGTTTCACAACCAAAACAGAGGGTTGAATGGGGCTGCCCTGGCAACAGTTGGTGTCTACCAAGGGCATCTTGCCAAGGAGTCATCCATAACCTGGAATTGACCCTGCATATACATAGGAACACAGGAAGCTGCCATATACCGAGGCAGACCTTTTTTCTTTCCAGCTCAATATTGTGTACACAGACGGGTAGCGGCTTCTCCAGGGTTGCAGGCAGGAGTCACTCTCAGCCCTATCTTGGAGATGCCAGGGAGAGAACTTGGAACCTTCTGCATGCAAGGATGCAGGTGCTCTTCCCAGAGTGCCCCCATTGGAATATCTTAGGGTGCTCACATGTAGTCTCCCATTCAAATGCAAACCATGGCAGACACTGCTTAGCAAAGGGGACAATTCATGCTTGCTACCACAAGACCATATTTAGGTATGAGGTGCAAATGTGCATACAGATGTAAAGTTTATTTCCCCCACCCCCAAGTGTAGAAGTACACTTAGCCAAGTACAATTTGAGCCAATGAAGGATATTTTACATTTTAAGAGAAATATGTGTCTATGATAGTGGAGATCTTACATAATGCTTTTAAAGTAAATACGCCTTTTCTCTCTCTTTTGTTCCCAATGATAAAATCTATTTTTATTCACTTCGCTTTTATCCCATTATGATTCAGCCAGTCAGGACTTTCTAATGCTTTTTGCGATTGTGCCGAAGCAATCTGAGCAGAGATATGCCAGAGTAAAAAAAAAAAATCATTATTTTTCTCCTTTCCTATCTCTAAAGAAGATAAAGTTGGGTTTTTTTGGGGGGGGGGGGGGCATTGTTTGTTAAATGAAATAAGTGATATTCTTTACAACAAAAGAAAGCATCAGGAATCTTAGAATACTTTACTTTTGAAAATAAAGTTCACAAACATTGTATCAGATTTCCTGAGGTTGTTTCAAATGTTAATGTGTAGGGGAGTAGGTATACATCTTTCCTATTCACCACACACTTGAAGTAATACCTTTTATGATAAAGGCACTCCATATGGAGGCCTATACACAAAGGGGCACAGTTCACATGATCTTTCCTCCCTTTTTTTAGTGGGGGGGGGGAGATACTCAAATTGGAGCTTGTTTATATGGTCCTCTGTGTGGAGCACTCATATGTTCCATTACTTTAACTGCATGATGGAATGGAGGAGTGTGCATCCACCCCACTGCATCAGCTGATCACTCCTCCTCTATGGTGTCGGAACTGGGCCTTTTGTCCACAGAAAACATTGAACAACTTCAATATCCACACCTACAGCTGAGTGAGATGCAGCAAAGCTTAAACGGGTGTCTCAAAATACTGAATGCCTTTATGTTTCTTGAAAAGGATTGTGATGTACACTATCCAGAATTGCACAAATGCTTCCAGATATTTCCAAAGGCAAACTTGAAATTCAAACAAGTGTTATAAACCAGGACAGTTATAAATTGGCATTTGAGCATAAAATCACAGCAGATATTCATTTTATGCAACATGATACACAAACACAGACACTGAGGCACTTGCCACCTTTTGGCTCTTCGACAGCATAGTCACTCTATGGCCTCCCAGAGGGAAGGAGGTCGGAGTTCCAGGGAGGGGTTGGTTTCAGACAACAGTACCCTTGGCCTGGACTGACACATCCTACCTTTAAGACATTTAGCATGAGTCAAATCTAAACAGCAAGCTGTGACATTGGAAAATGTGAAGGGTAAGTTCCCAAAATAAATGAAGGGAAAATACAAAATGGAGACTTTTGCTTTGTTTTTGTTTTTTCTTTTCTTTTGAAGTTAGAATTCATGGCCAATCAGTCTGAAGAACAATATGTTGCACATCCATAAAAGTAATTATATGTCCTTGTTGCCCCAGTGTTTATTATAATCATGAGACATAAATTCAAACCTTAGATGTTCATATAGATATCAAATTACAGTATCTGCAAATGGAATATAGGCTGTAGCACTGAAGTCAGTGCTATTGCACTGATGGCAACTATCAGTGATAAGATGAGTTGTGGCAGGTTTGGCCAAAACTATAAGATGGCAATGGGCAGGCAGGTTGCATAGTAAGAGTGGGACGGGCATGCATCTCATTAGTAAGGAGGGAAGTTTGAAAACAGTACACAGTGCAGTGCTGTCCTTGCCCAGTTGCTGGCACTGCTGCACCCGTGCCAGGCAGCCCCAGAGGTGTGGCAGAAGTAGGCAGTTGTGCAACTTCTTCACACTGCACGCCTGCAGTTGCATAGCACTTTTCCTGTTGTTCCCAATGGAAGTTATGCTATGCAACTGCAGAAACACAGTTTTAATTAGTTGTGCTGGTGATTCATGTACTTTTGTACTGCCCCTTTTATCATGATATTAATTTTATATTTATTTTGCCTATTGTTATCAGATATCCAGGTAGGTCGGATGAGTTTTATTTTCGCTGTTGTTATCCGATTGGGATCCTAGTATCACTGCGTGGTGTAGTGGCTAGAGTGCTGGACTAGGACCAGGGAGACTCGAGTTCAAATCCCCATTCAGCCATGATACTAGCTGGGTGACTCTGGGCCAGTCACTTCTCTCTCAGCCTAACCTACTTCACAGGGTTGTTGTGAGGAGAAACCTAAGTATGTAGTACACCGCTCTGGGCTCCTTGGAGGAAGAACGGGATATAAATGTAAAATAATAATAATAATAATTAGTATTCATTGTAAGATGATTTAATTGAGTATCTTAACTGCACATCTTAGTCATTCTTCATGTATTATATTTTATATGATTGTTTGGGGGCAGGGGGGTGTTCCTTTTCTGGTCCATAGTTTGACTAAGTAGTTGCATAGCTGCCCTTCGTGCAACACTGCTGGGGCTGCCTGTCACGTGCACAGTAGCGTTGGCTGGTGGGCAAAGCTGGCATTACATCATGTCAACCAGTAAGTTTATCTGATTAAAATCACAATGCAACTAGGACATTTGAATTTGAAGTATAAGCCTAGAAACTATTGAGTTGGCATCTCCATGAAGCCCAAAGGAGGGAGGCACAAGACAGGAAGCCACTCAAATTGGCTATTTTGTGTCAGCAAAGGATAATTTTTAGGAAGCACAGAAGCTTTTTATATTTGGGCAGGAGTTTTCTTGCCTTCATCAAACCCATCTTGCTCTAACATAGCACTCTAACTTTGGAGATGAAAACTAGGGTCACGGAACAACATTCACAGGGTTTGTTAAGCCTTCAGAATCTTTTGTCTTTTCTTGTGATCCTTACCAGCCTGCATAATGTCTTAGAATTGCTGAATTGCCATGTAGTCCAGTCCCCCTGCTGCAAAGCATGGCAATGTATCCAACTCTCCACTACAGATCAGCCTATGAACATGGTGTGCCAAAAGCAAAAAGCAGATGCAGCACTGGTTATGTCATGTTCTTGGGTCACAGTCAGATGTTGCATCTACACAGTGCTGTCTCATGGAATAGTGTGACAGGATGAAGAAATGGGCAGAGACACCTTTCAGAGTGGTGGTCCTCTTTATATGAAGGAGGGGGCAAGCAGCTGAACAACCCCAGCACAGCTTTCCTCCATTGCTGGTCTCTCTTTTTGTCTCCCGAGTCGAAATACTTTAAAGGGAACCATTAGTGACATTTGGTAACATTGGGCTAGCCTTGGCTCATGACTGGGCTGGTGTCTGCATCTTACTAGGCTTTTGGATTCCTAGCTACTGCAGTACTGTCGATGAACAATATCCAGACTGGTTTGTAATGACTAAGTACCACTGAACTCGTTTGGACAATTTAGTCATGAGTTAAAGTTCCATTAATTTCAGTGGCGAACATGTTATGTAACATTAGGAATTCGGAGCAGGAGCTGTTCTATTACAGAAAGGCTGCTGCGGAGCTCAGCTAATGACTTGTCTCAGAGCTGAATATTCATGGAGAGTGATTTTCTCCTATCCCTTCCCTCCAAAAGTACTCTTTGGCTTCCAGAAATACATCTCTGAGGGCATATATTATATTATTTATTTATCATATTTATATACCACCTAATGTGTGTTTCTCAGCTGCTGGGTGAGGACATCTCATGTGGGTTATCCTTCCCAGCATGCTCCAGAGGGCAGGTCATATTTAAATTAGTCAAAGCCTTTAAGAGGCCCCGGAGGATAGCCCCTCCCAGTTTAGTTTGTCCTGCAGAGCTCCAGAGCAGACAACGCTGCCTTGCTTCTATTACCACTCTACCTTTACTCCACCTTTTCTCTTCGCCACCTTCATCCTTCTGTACCTTCTCATCTTCTAAACTTTTTTTAAAAAACCCTCTTGTACCATTTCCATTCTCTTTCCCACTCTTTTCTCCTGCCAGTGGAGCCTCAGAGATCCGGCATCCTTCATGAACTGATGCCGAAGGGGAAGAAATTGGTGGACTCCTTCCAGCCCGGTAAGTCCCATAACCACTGTGTGATGGTGCACACCACACAAAATGTCCCGCCACAAACCACTGCATCTTCATCTGGTGCGACGGGCATAAGGGCCACCACCCACTTTCAGGACACCAGAATGGCTGACTTGCAGCGATCCAACATGCTCAAAAGCGTGACCGTTTTACCCCCCCTCAACAGGCCTGAAAGGCCCGACCTAGTGGTCCTAGAGGAGGCCGTCTTCAGTGCTCCAGATATCTCACGGCCAGCACCGCTTCTGGCCAAACCACCAGGGTGCCTGGGAACAGACGCCAACGTGCCCACCCCAAAGAAAGGGGAAACAATACCCGGCAAAGGGATGGATGATGTATCGACGGGCTCCCCCCTGCCAGCGAATCCTGCTGGGTTCCCGGACTCTTCACCGCAGGGAGAAATGCCTTCTTCTTGATCCATTGAGGAGGGTGTGGGCAGAGGAGCTCCGAACGCAATGCCACTCCAACTACTACCTATTCAGCTGGAGAACGGGCAGATAGAGGCCCCAAGAATGCTGGCCAGCCTACTTCAGCCTGATCTAAGTCCTGAGTCCAGGACCCTCTGGGCCAGTAGCCCCTGGTGGAGAACCCCAACCTCCCACGGGCCCTGCCATTCCGGTCCCCCTTCCCACTGGAGAAGTACCTGAGCCCTGGCATCTCTTGTTTTCCTCTCTGTTAAACCAGACACTTGAAAAACACCACCCAAATCGCCCACATTAAAAGTGCAGCAAGTGCAGGGAGCAGTCCGCTTCCTCCTCCTCACAGGACTCGGACTCCTCTTCGGTGTCTTCTGAACCCTCTCCTAAAAAGAAAAAAAGAGGTCATAAGCATTCCCGTAAGTCCAAGGGGAAGAAATACAAAAAGTCAAACCAAAAGCATAACCAATCCTCCTCTGAGCATTCATCCCTGATCTCTGACTATGACTCCCCTTACCCTCACCCAGACAGACCTATGGAACCCCTGCCCCCATATGGGCCCTCAACTCCCCAAGAAGATCCCACAGGATCAGGGCAGAACCCCATGGAACCAGACCCAGAGCTTGAGTCCAAGGAAGGAGAATGGTCAGATGGCCAACAGGTGGAGCCCTCCCCCCATTCATGCACGCTCTTTCAATCTGAAGACTTTTCTAACCTGTTTGTGAAAGCCTTACAGACTATGGGCCTGAATATTGAGGGCTTACAGGGTAATACTGTTCCTTCCAGGGAGTCTTTAGTCCTTCCCACCACCTCTTCTTCAGATTGGTTGTTTCCACTACCGGAAATCTTTGCAGAAGTGCTAAGACAGGAATGGCAGGCTCCTTCTGTACAGAAGAAGACTACTACACTGGCTAACAAACACTATGGCTTTGTTCTGGCAACAGCAACCTTATTTCAGACACCTCCTGTCAATGCTCACGTAGCCGCTCTCGTATATGGTGCCATACTGCCCTGAGATGGAATATCCATTCTCAAGGACCCCACTGAAAAGAAGCTTGAATACCAACTCAAGAAAAACAACGAATGCATTTCCTTATCCATATGGGCATCCATATGGATTCTATATATCAGCTTCTATCTTTTCTAAGGCATCACTACTCTGGACGGATGAACCCCTTCAATCACCGCAGCCTGATCCACCCAGACAGAGGCAGATTCTCTTAAAAATTCAAAAGACCCAAGCATTCATAGCAGATGCAACACTTGATTCAGTATTTTGTGGGGCATGCGCCACGGCCAACAACATGATGGCCAGACACACCTTATGGCTCAAATACTGGCAGGTCAACACAGCTTCCCGCTCTAACCTGTCATCAGTCACCTTTACAGCTAGTAAATGTTTTGGGGACGAGGCCTTACGAGATATCTTAGTGGAGATGAAGGATAAGAAAAAAGCTCTCCCTTTGTCCACTCGCAAAGATGACAAGCGACCTAACAGAAGACCTAATAGAATCAGCCCTTTTGGCCCTTTCAGCCCACTTTTCATCCCAGAGATAGGGACGCAAGACCACAGCAGACCAACTGGAACAGGCCTCGCTTCAACCTCAAGGCTAACTCTACAAAGCAACACTTCGGACACCAATCCAAACCTTGACAATCATCCTGACTCACCAGGCATGGGAGGCCGCCTGTCTTGCTTCTTCCACTCCTTGGAGGCCTCCATTTCCGACAAATGGGTCCGGGACACGATCCTCCACAGTTGCAAAATAGAGTTGATCGCCCGTCCCTAGACACATTGCAAGACAGACTCTTCCTCCCGGAGGAAAGAAAAGACAAGATACTACTCTTAACCCGATCCATATTGTCTCTCAAGAGGGTATTGGTCATGACCCTAGCCCAACTACTGGATCTCGTGGTGTCCACCTTGGAAACACTTCCCTGGGCATGCTTCCATCTCCGCCCTCTACAATGGTTTCTCTTACCACACCAATTGGAGATCACACAGAAACGTCACACAAGGGTCACTCTGCCTCCTTCATTCAAGGAATCTCTATGTTGGTGGATAAAGCCTTCCCACCTGAGTCAGGGCAGACCTTTTCTGGCCCCTCCCAGGATAATTGTCATGACAGATGCTAGCCTTTATGGCTGGGGAGCACATTGTCTTTCACACTCAGCCTAAGGCACCTGGACTACACAGGAAAAGCACTATAACATGAACTGGCTAGAACTGAGGGCCATACGTTTAGCACTCATGGCCTTCAAGAAACAGGTCCAACTCAAAGATGTTGTGATACACACAGATAACATGACAGCAAAAGCTCACGTAAATTGCCAGGGAGGGACCTAATCCCAGCCTCTCCACCAGTAATTGGTCCTACTAATGCATTGGGCGGAGACGCTCCTGTCCTCCATCATAGCACATCACATCAGTGGTTCCCTCAATACTCAAGCAGACTGGCTGAGTCACCAAGAGTTGCACCCAGCAGAATGGAAACTCAACCCTCAGATCTTCCATCTCCTCACAAGAGCCTTGGGTCATCTGTCAGTGGACCTTTTCGTGTCTCACCTCAACACCCAACTACCCCGTTTCTTCTCCCACTTTCCATGCCAACAGGCAGAAGGGGTGAATGCCATGTCAGCTCCATGGCCCTGGGATCTACTGTGCACCTTCCTACCAGTCCCACTCCTTAGCAGACTACTACGCCACATTTGATTGATGGGAGCACAAGTGATTCTAGTGGCTCCCTACTGGCCTTGCTGCCCATGGTTCACAGAAAATCATCTGGTGGTGGATGGCCCATGGTTCCTTCCACCGAGGAACAATTGCCTTAGTCAAGGCCCAGTCCTCTCTCTCTGCATTCTGTCCATGAAGCTAGCCTTCCTGATAGCTATTACATCAGCCAGGCGAGTTTCCAAATTCAGGTCCCTATCCACCAATCCCAGATTCTGCATTTTCTCCTCAAATTCGGTTATTCTGATACCAGACCCCTCGGTACTACCAAAGGTGGCTTCAGTATTCCACAGATCTCAGAACCTAGTCCTACCCTCTTGTCCTAACCAGGGATGTGCGCAGAACCGCGGAGCTGCGTTCCAGTACTGGGGGCCGCAGCTCCACCTTTAAGGAACCCCCTTAAGCCCCCACCCTTAAAGGAACCCCCACCCTGGCATTCGAACCGCGAACTGCCCCATGATCGGGCTGGGCCGGAGGCCTGTAGAATGGCCTCCGGACCAGTCCATGCACATCACTAGTCCTAACCCCTCTCACCCAAGAGAGAAAGATTGGCACAAGCTCGACGTTCGCTGCTGTCTGAAGGCTTACCTGTCTCGGATCTCTTCATTCCGTTCCACGGAAGCATTGTTCATGTCCTTCCTACCATTCACAATGGGACAACAAGTCTCGACATCTACTTTGTACAGATGGATCAAGGCCTGTATTTCCATGGCATATGAGGTCCAGTGCCTTCCTACTCCACTGAAGCTCACAGCTCATTCCACTCGCTCAGCAGCTACCTCGGCAGCCTTCTCCACAAATGCTCCATTGGAAGACATCTACAGAGCGGCAACATGGTCATCTCCATCCACATTTACAAGACATTACAAGCTAGAACTATTGCACTCCTCTCAGGCTGCCTTTGGCAGACGTGGGCTTCAACACGTTCTTCCTCCCCAGTAGCCGGGGTCGCCCTCCCTCCCAGGGTCTTGTTGGCTGTGGCATGTCCCACGTGAGATGTCCTCACCCAGCAGCTGAGAAAGGAGCATTGGTCACTCACCGTGAAGGTTTCTTCTTGCTGCTGGTGTTGAGGACATCTCGACCCACCCGGGGCATCTGCGGCTACTGGTCTGCACCTTGTTTACCTGTTTTTTCAATACTTACTGTTATCTCTTATGGATTTTTTCCTTCCTTTCTAGAAGCTTGGCTTGACTAACTAAACTGGGAGGGTCTATCCTCCCAGGCCTCTTAAAGGCTTTGACTAATTTAAATATGCCCTGTCCTCTGGACCATGCTAGGGAGGATAACCCACGTGATATGTCCTCAACACCAGCAGCAAGAAGAAGCCTTCACAGTGAATGACCAATGTTCCTCTCTCTAGGCAGTGTACACAATTTAATACAACAAATATAAAACAGAATAAAAACAATTAAAACAATTTCACAGAATAAAAAGTTAAAACAATTTCATAGGACAAAAACAATTAAACAGTTTAAAATTGATTTCAGTTAAAAGCCTGAGAAAACAAGTGTGTCTTGAGGGTGTGTCTAAAAGCAATCAGAGAGGGAGATGCTGTTATTTTGACAAGGAGCATATCCAAAGTCCAATGGCAGCCACAGAGAAGGCCCAGTCCCAAGTCGCCACCAAACAAGCCTGTGGCAACTGTAATTTGACCTCCCCAGATGATCTCAATAGGCGACAGAGTTCATGACAAAGAAGGCACTCTCTTAAGTATCCTGGATCAGTTTAGGGCTTTATAGGTAACTAGCTGAACCAGGCACAGACCCCCCGCTTTCTCCCCCCAGCCCACTCGCCAGTCACTGCTTTCTCCCGTCTGCCACTGCTTTCTTTCCCCTCCCCCCCGCCAGCGCCACCCCCCCTTTTTTTCCCCATCCGCCCACTCGCCGCCACCGGTTTTCTCCCCCCACCCGCCGCCACCGGTTTTCTCCCCCCACCATCTGCCCACCCACCCCCACTTTCTTCCTCCTCTCCTCCTTCCTCCTCACGCGGCCAGGCCTCTTGCCAGAACTCTCACAACGTGTTGTGAGAGTTCCGCCGTCAAATCCTGGGAATGCATGCCGGCTAAGAGAATTAAATACATAGATAACCAGCACTTTGTATTTTGCCCAGAAACCTATTGACAGCCATTGCAGTTTTTTCAGAATTGGTGTTATATGATCCCTTTGAGCTGTCCCAGTCTGGCTACCGCATTCAGTACCAATTGTAATTTCCAGACTATATACAAAAGCAGCCCAACGCAGAATGCAGTACAGTAGTCACACCTGGAGCTCACCAGCATATGCACCAGTTTTAAGATCATTTACCTCCAGAAATGGACATACTAGACGTATCAGCTTAAGCTGATTAAAAGTGCTCCATGCCACTGCCTCAACTTGAGAAACAAGAGAAGGAGTTTTGGATTCAGGAATACTTCCAAGCTATGTACCTGATCTTTCAGGGGCAGTGTAACCCCATCACGAACAGGCAGATCTAAACCCTCTCTCGCGTACTGACCCCCTCCACAGTCAATACCTCCATCTTACTTGGATTCAACTTCAGTTTGTTATCCTTCATCCCGCCCATTACCTCCTCCAGGCAGGCACTGAGGGAGGGTATGCCTTTTCCTGATAAGGTCAACCTGGAGAAATAGATAACACTCTACACCAAATCTGCTGATGATCTTGCCCAGTGGTTTCATGTGCAAGCAAACCTCATTAATCACGGGGTTCCATTTCTTGCCTATTACCACAAGTAACAAGTCATTATGCCTATGGGGGAAAGGGGATTAGGTTCCAGATTGGACCAAAAAGGTGTGTGTGGGGGGGGGATGCAAATAACCATGAAAAAGACAAAAGTAATTGAAACCGTTTTATTGTACCATGCTCCCATGTGCTCAGGAATGCAGCCCCGATCTGTGAAATGCCCCCAGAGCTGCAAAAAATTGCAGGGGTTCTTTTGTGGGGGGGTTTAAAAGAAATGAGCCACAAAATGGCTCCTTCTGTCTCCTCCTGGGCTCCTCCTGACAAAATGGTGCCCGGAAGTGACCTCCACAGTCCTTTCCGGCCCTCTAGGAACTGTGCATATGTGAGTTTTAACCCTTTCATGTCCATGGATACCCTGTGAATACATGGAACTGCATATAACGAGGTTTGCCTATAGATGTTAAAGAGTATTGGAGACAGTATGGAGCCTTGTGGAACTTGATACTTTGGTTCTCGCTTTGCAGAGCAGCCGTCTCCAAGCGATACCATCTGGAATCTACTAGAGAGATAGGAACGGAACCACTGTAAAACAGTGCCACACAATCACATCTCCCTCAGATGACCCAGAAGGATACCATTGTTAATGGTTTCGAAAGCCGTCAAGATCCAAAAATATCAGCAGAGTCAATCCCTCTGACAGTAGCCAATTGGAGATCATCCATTAGGCCAACCACGGCAGTCTCAACTCCATAGCCTGCTCAAAAGCTGGTTTGAAATGGGTCTAGATACTCTGCATTATCCAAAACTGCCTGGAGCTGAGAGACCACCACCTGCTCAATCACTTTGCCCAACCATGGAAGATTATAAACAGGTCTGTAAATAGCTAACTCTGAGTAAGTTCATTATTCCATATTTGCACCAGAACATCAACAGAATCACTAGCAGAGTCCATTCTTAATCCCTTCCAAGGCTTCTTGGAATCCTATTGGATCCAATAAACTTCTTGGGCAGACCACCCTAATAGGTCCTTTGCCCCTGCAGAGGTGGGTTGTGGTTGCAAGTCCCACCTTAACCAGATGGTGGTCTGCCAATGACAATGGGGAGATGACAGGAGTCCCCACCCATGGGGATTGGCTCTGCAGAAGCTAGGTGAGTGGCGGAGCTGATTCCCTGCCGCAGGGAGTGCTGAGCAGCGCACTGCAGCTCAGAGCAGCTTGCAGGTGCTGCCAGAACAGAAGTAAGCACCTTCTAATTTATGCTTAAAGGTGACTTTCACTGCCCGCCCCTCATAGCCGCTACTGCATGGAACACCATCCTGATTAGAGCAAAAGACCAAATCAAGTGTGTGACCAGCATCACACATCAGTCCACAGACTGTGGACCGGCCACAAGGGATAGGCCCATAGTTGTCAAACCACTATGAACTTGTGAGCCATTCCTGACAACCCAGACCTGAAGTGAACATTGAAGTGCCTCACCAACCTGGGCAACTCCAATGCCAGATCCGTCAGCTCAGGGCAGCGGGGTGATCAGTACACCAACAAAAGTCCCAGTCTTTCCTTGCTCCCCAGGCATTCAATATAGGTTGAGTAATTGTAAGAACCACATCATCTGCATACAATTTTATTTTATGTTCTTGCTTCACCATTTTAATTCCAGAGACATTTTGTTCTTGCCATACCTTTATCGTCAATGGTTCAAAAGCTAGGATAAACAACAATGGTGAAAGGGGACACCCTTGTCTAGTACCCTTTGTATTAGAGCATTTTTTAGATAACATCCCATTCACTATTATCTTTGTTGATTGTTCATGGTAAATGCTTTGAATCCATGAAAGGAAATTCAGACCACAGTTCATTTTTTCTAATAGTTTAAACAAGAAGGACCAATCAAGATTGTCAAAAGCTTTCTCTGCATCCAAGAAAATCATCTCTGCTTTACACTAGCCTCTCCTGACCAGGTCTCCGTCATGCATACCAAATCAGCGCCTTCATCCATAATCAAGTCATGGATTATCTCAGACTTATTTTGGACCAATCTGGCATTAAAGAGTAATATGGTGGGGTTCTGTCAGACATATATTCCTGAAGCAAAAAAAGTACTTATGGAGGGTGTGGAGAGCAGTGAAAATCACTCCGCCCACACCTTTGTGTACGCTTGGCTGAAGTGCAAGGTCTTGCTCTAGTCTCCTCATGCTGTGAAATATGTGGACCAATGGGACTTGGTCTAGATGCTGCCCAGTGTTTTTGCTATCTTTGAAACATGAATGAAATGGGCAGCATTTCATTGTGTCAGTGCTTGGTTCATTTGAACAAGCAGAACAGGAACTAAAAAGAGATCTGCTTTGCCATCTAGTTCCGTTTGGGGACTATACATTTGCTCTAAACTCTGTCTTTGACAGATTGTCTGCTTATTAGTAGGAGGAATGTAGGCATAATTATATGTATTGCAGAAGAATGTCTGTTACAGAGCTCAAAGACTAATATACTTTAAGAGTATTATGATTAAGACAGGTGTAAATTTTTGATTTACTGAATTGGGCAAAATTGGGCTGAACGTTTTCTATGTAGTTACCTATATTACCTTGCACACAATCATCTGGGGATGGTTTGGGGCAGGGAGGAGCCTTAACCCTAATGCCCACATTTGACCAGAGCCTCAGTTTGGCTCTCCTGACTTACATGAAATTACACCTGTAATTACATAACAGATCACAGCCCCTCTAGCCACAGGGCTCTCTGACAAACATGGCAGCCAACGGCCAGGACCTGCAGAAACAGGGAAAAGTGGACAATCAATCCGAGGTAGTGAAGCTACTACTCTGCATGAACCTGGGTTAAGACAGAGGATTAGAAGCAGGCTTATCCAGATTCAGACTATCAGAACTTTGGGAATTTGCCCTGGTTCACATGAGCATGCAGCCCTGGGTTATCTGTCTCTAAGCCAGGTTTAGATGATCATGTGAAGAAGCTTAATAAGTTGTTAACATCAAAAGGCCCTTAAAATATATTTGCAAGCCAAAATGCATTTGACAGCACTATGGAAGACAGGCTACTGACTTCCATAGTGACCCAGGAAGGCAGGGCTTTTCTGTTTCAATTTTAAGTAGCGCACAAAAGAACCCCAAATAAAAATCTTGATATACAAATCTTAAATCAGTTTATTTTATACAACATGTTTACATATTTTAATATTCAGCCAAATCTTTTTTTAATGATAGTGCAGTCCCATTGCTTTTAACAAACTTACCTTACACTTAATTGCTTTTATGTACAAACTTTAAAAGTGCTTGTCTCAAAGTCCTGATCTAATTCTTTCCAATGTGTAACTTATTTTATGCATTAATATTTTCAGGAATTTCACATAGTAAAATTTTCTTTAACACCAAACAGATTGGGATTTACATTGGAACAATTAAGATGGTTTCTCCGGAGCTGTCAGCCTATAACTGATATTGACAACAATGTGGTTGCTGTTACCTTTAAGTGACATTAAGTTGCATAATCTAGTTTCTGAGATTGGAGAGGTCCCCTAAGCAGCTTCCTTTTGGATAGCTTTCTCAGGCATACCCTTAGAAACATCTCTCTTTTTTTGTCTAATGTTTTGATAATTCTACCTTGTTGAAACGGAAACTCATGATGCAACTATTGAGACCCATAAAAATGCACTCAGTTCTGTATAAAATACAGTATGTATAAAAGTATCATGTTAAAATTAATGGTTGACATCTAAAATAACATTGTGTATGCTGGAAAAATTCAGTGTGCAGTAGAGGAGGGGCAATTTTTGTCCATCTCCCTTTCCCTCTGCAACAACCTGTGCCTCCCAAATATATTTCCCTGAGGGGTGCAAGACTCTCCAGGTCATATTTTCAGGAGGTACAGGCAGTTTCATAGGGAAGGGAAGTTGTACAAAACTTGCCCCTCCCCCATTGTGCACAGGGATTTTGGAGGGGGGGATAATATCCTGAATGTCAGCTGTTAAAATAGATTATCCGGAGAATAACTAGAGATTGATGGGATTAAGAAGTTTAAAATGCAGCTAATGTGTGTTCTGGCTTTATTTCAGGATATAGTTAGCTTTCATAAAATAATGTTGCAAAAAGAACAATTGAATTCCTAAACTACTGCATTAAAAGTTTTGCCTGGAAACCATGACTCAGGGGGCTGAAATCACACTTCAGTAGAAAAAGGAGTCATCAGATTATTCAGATCAATGGTTTTCTTTTATATTTTCCAAGTGAAAAATTGGTATGCAGAATATGGACAATTACCCTAATGTGCAAACCAAAATTATTCTGCTTTCCCCCCTTGATTTAGTTACGTATTTCAACTACTAAGGGACAAATTACATACACACATCTTTGCATTTAAATTAACGTAGTTTTGTACTGGGTATCAATTAAATACTTTAATTTTCTCCCCTTCTTTATTTGTTTTTAAATTTATATCCTGCTATTTGGGCAGGATATAAAAGGACTCCCAAGTAGTCTACTATAGAATAAAAATACAAATGTAAAACAACAAGAGCAGCAATAATAAAAAATGAACCATGCAACAACAGAAAGAAAACAAGGTAAATGACAAAGACAGGATGCTCTTCACCATGTGTCCATTTTTAAAAGTTATTCTACAGTATGTTGTCCACACAACTTGTTACGTACCAAGAATATTCACAATAGCTTTCAAACTGCCTTCCCAGCTCGTGTGTGTGTGTGTATAAATCCATACTTTCTTTTTTATTTCTGCTTTCTGCCTTGGAAGGGGCCCATGTGCTTCAATTAGTGCTGAAGACTGAACCAAGTAACGGCAGGGTTTTGTATATTCAAAAATGGGGGCTAGCTTTTTTGTGTGGTCCCAATAGCCTAGGTGCATCTCAAAATCAGTGTAAGAATGATCTAATTCAGTCTACGTAATTCCTTTAGCAATTCATTTTTGACTGCTATAAATTGCAGACTTTTGGGCTCCTAGACAATGCCCAGCTTCCCTCTCTCTATCCCCACCCAATGTGGTGGTGTTTTGCTCCAATGATGGAAAGTTCTGGAGAACTCAAAAGCATGCCAAGTATTGTACTACTTTGGGTTGTTTTGGTTGGTCTTAAATAATGTATTAGCAGAATGTGGCTTTTGGACCTTTTCTGTAGTACATATAATTTTTAGGTACCTTTTAAAAATGGGACTAGAGCTGAATCAGGGTAAAGGTGAAGGGGAGCAATTATATAAGACAAATTATTGCAAACAAATTTTGTAGTAAAATAAACCCATCAGTCCCAATTAAATGTACTAACTAGACTTTGGCTGAAGTCATTTGTGTACATTACTAATTTGGGAATTTTAAAAAATCTGTTCCAATGTCTTTCTGCAATTATTATTCTAATGTAAATTTATATAGCACCTAATGGCAGATAAAATGTAAACATTTTTGTCTTCTGTGTGCATTTTTCTTTCAAGGGTTTAAATTTCAGCCTTAAAATTAAAATCACAGGGGATTTTCAGTTGCTGGTTAATGGGTGTGAATGCCTTTCCTTAAAGCATCAGGGTATGTTTTCTATTATACTCAACTCAATACAGAAAGAGACAGTGTAATTGAAATGAATCATTGCAGTAATTATGTTTGGCACATTAACTTTGTGAATTCATCTTGTAGCTTCCTTGCTTCAAGCCTCCTACAGAACTTCTCAGTGGATTTTTAATGAGCAACGAGTTTTATTTTAAAAATATGTCCACAACAGATCTTTAAAGTGGTAGTTGTGTATGGCTTGTCTTTAGTGGGGGTGATTACATAATTCAGGCGGGCTGAATCAGCATCACTCACCCCTATACTGTGGAGGCTACAAGATATCCCAGTAAGGACTTATAACATTGCTGTGGAAACTCATATTGCTTGCTTTTCTAACAAAAAAAAGGGGGGGGCAATGAAGCAACGAGAGGCCAAATCTGATTGAGGCAGCTGATCTTCTGATGAAGAAAGATCAGATTTGGGACAAATAAAAATATGTTTCACCTATTCCTGCAACTATTGTGTAGTAACACTCTCCTTACCTCTTGGCAAGATGGTGCGAAAGCCTATGCAGATGACACATTCTGTCACACATTAAGACAGTTCACATGACTGAAAACTGGTCCTACCCAGCTTCGGGAGCTGTGTGCTGAGCAAACTAGGTAGGAGGAGTGGGATATGATTGTGTGTGAGAGAGGAGCTGGGTAGCACAGGGCTGTTCTTAGGTTCTTGAGTGTTGAGGTAGTTCTTTGGCAGGAATCACCATGGGGTAATAGAGGGCAGAGGAAGCACAAGCGTATGTGAGCATCAAGAATGGCAACCCTCTATCAAGTTTGCCCCACAGTGTCTAGGTATTACCTGTGTAGTTTTCCCACCCCTCCAGAAGCAACCAATGGTGTGGAGTAGAAGCAGGAAGATGCATGATGAGATGATGTCACAGTTTGGGAAGTGTGCCTAAATGTTAAGAGAAGAGGAGAAAGAACTTGACACAGAGCTGCTATTTTCAGCAGCAGACCTATGTTGAGCATAATGTCTTGTTCCAGCAAAGTGTAAAGCATAGTTTTGCTCTGGGGGACTATGTGCCGTGGAAGGCAGTTTTTCAGAACCTGGTTTTCAAAGTACTGCAAATCTATTATTCAATAAATACAGGGGGGTTTTTTTGTTTTAAAAATGTATATCCCTGTTTTCTTCATATAAATCCAAGGCAATTTATGCTTTGTTGGATGCTTCTACCCTTCCCTGATACCATTCATTTCACCTTTGGCTTTTACTCTGATGTACAGTGCGTGCTTTTCCAAACTGATCTAGGAGCAGTATTTTTATTATGCTGACAAGAAGACCGCTGTTTCTGTTGCTTGTCCTACAGCAAAGGCATGACATAACAAATTATTATACCAATGTTCGGTGTTGCTGCTCTATCTCTAAACTTTCAATTTCTCTCTGCAAGGAGAAAAAGGGACTCTTCTGCAGATATGTGGGTTATAGTACTAATCTAGCTTGTAGTAAGGATTATAAAAGATAATTATGAGAGTATTATTTTTCTCTGAACTCTCTGTAAAATGCATTCTAAGTATTCTTATTGTAAAAATTACTGGACTTCAAAGAGCTTAGTTTCACGTTGGATTGTGGCAAATGAAGGGACGGATGCAATCTGTATTTCACAATGTACAATGATTAGTTGTTTACAATTTCATAAAATGTTATATTACAGTTGGTCAAGTGATATAGATAGAGGGTGTTTCCCATAAATATTAAATATTCTCTCAAGAGTAGCCTTTCAAGAAAAAAACTGGAAAGAAACTGAAAAACTGGAACCCATAATATCAAAAATTATGATTTTTTTTTTAAAGAGGGTATTGAATATATTTAATAGGAAGTATTAACATCTGGATTTTAAAACATTTTTCATCACTTTTGCTGAATCTGTTTAGTGTTTAGCCATAATCATGCTAGAATCCCTGACGTATGTGTCATCAAAAATTAAGAAAAGAGAAATATATAAAATGACAGGCATCACTAGTAATACAATCCTCTACATGTGGCTTGGAAGTACGTCACAGTGGCTGATATCCAGACTAATCCTTCACCGATGCACCAGGTTTTTTCATTGCATGAGAAGAGAGAGGCAGTTTCGGCAATCTCCACCTATGCTTCCTGGTTCCCCCAAGCCTTAGGAACATAGTTGTGGGAGGCACAACAGCTTCAGAACATAGAGGAGATAATAAAAAAATCACCCCATGCCCTCACACAATGGATAAACCTGGTGTGTCAGTGGAGGGCTAATTTGGCTGTCAGTCATTGTGTTAAATAACACTTACTGTACTCCCCGAAAAGTGTGCCTCCATGAACTGAAGCCAAATGTTTCTCCAAATGACCGTTGCCTAGAATGAAGGGATTCTTGAGTCAAATTAGTAAGTTGTTTTATGTGGCACCATATGATACTTGCATGCAGCTCAGTATTTGAGGTCTCATTGGGTAGAGTGTTATACCGATGGCTGAACTAATGTTCTGTAGTATACAAATCATATTTTAATCAACTAGTGTCCAGAAACACAGATGCACTTAGGAGCATGCTTAGATTGTCTTACTGTGGTACCAAGGCTAACATGCCAACATTAGTGAAATCCAAGGGATTCACATATAATTAAATGAGGTTAAGATTTGTTTCATTTTTTCCCCAAATAATGGATGAGAAAGCAAGTATTTGTAGGTATTTATTACTTATGTATTTATTATTGGCCCACATGACATGCAATACAGTGGTGGCATTGCCTTTTGGAAAACACTGCTGCACCTGTTGCAGGCAGCTCTGGCAGTGTTATGCAACAGGGCAGTGTGCAAATACTTAAAACAGCACGCCTACAGTTGTGCAGTGCTACTTCCATTGTATCCAGTTGCCTGCTGGCATGCTGTTTTAAGACTGATTGATTGATTGATTATATTTATATACCATTCAACTGACCAGTGTCCTCGAAGCTGTTTACAAAAAGAATATTAAAAACAGAATCGAAAACAATGACAACCAAGATAAACACACAAAACAATTAAAACAGCCGGTAAACTGATAAAGAGTCAGCAGATGACCAGAGACGCAGCAATTGCCAATTAAAGGTTTGCCAGAAGAGGTAGGCTTTCTCATGGTACCTAAACAATGACAAAGACATTGACATCTCTGACATCCTTTAAAAAGTCCTTAATGATGCATTTCTTCACCCAGGCTTTGATTGTTTTGATTGTTTTGAATGTTGTTTTTAGAATATTGTTTTAAAATTTAAAATTGTGTTTTAAATTTCTTGCTTTTAATTTTTTTTTTGTTTTGTTTTTGTTTTTAATTAATGTTCTACTTTTTAATCTTGTTGTAAACCACCTAGAGACGTAAGTTTTGGGCGGTGTAAAAATATGATTGATTGATAAATAAAAAATAAATAAATTGCCAGGCAAACCTCTCTAGGGAGGGTATTCCATAGATGGGGGCCACTACTGCGTAGGCTTGCTCTCTGGCAACCTCCCCTTGCACCATTGTGGGTGGTGTGACCCAGAGGAGACACTTGGAACAAGTGGTGGCACAATTGCCCTCCATGCAATACCTGCCAAGGCTGCCTGCAATCTAAATAGCAGCGCTGGCTGACTGGCAGTGCAATGAACATTATTACTATTATTATCATTATCAAAATATTTATGTACTGCTTTTCAACAGGAAAGTTCTCAGAACAGTTGACATAACAAAAGAGATGAGGAAATTATTCCCTATCCCCAAAGGGCTTGCAATATAAAGGAAAGCACAAAAGAGACACCAGCAACAATCACTAGTTGTATAGGGAATCAATCACTGCTGTGTTGGATAAAGACAGTTGCCCCCACCCCTAAATATAAGAAAGCCAACACTTTTAATAACTGCTTCTTTGCCCTGCTAGCAAGGGTTGCTAGGATGTAATTGATGAGAACTGTGTTAATATGCATTGTCGCTGCGTGCTAAACATTCAGTTTTTCAACATTTTCTTCATTTTGTTATGTTTTAAAAAATGAATAATTTACCCAGCCATATGGTCCAGTTAAACCATGTTTTAAATTATTTTAACTGAATCATCTAATCTTTTATTCACAGCTGCAATTTTTCATATTTTCAAGACATATTTCAATTTTTCTGCTAAAATTTTGTAAATATTAGGGCATATAGTCTGGTTGCTTCCAAACTAGCTGATTGTTTTTTTAAAAAAATAGACGTCATTTACTCACTCAGTTATTATGGAGAATCCAGATGGTATTGCTGTCAAACTATTGCATTCTAGTGTGTTTCATGCCATCTTCCCATCTTTAAGAGCTGTTTTGTGGCAACATTTCTGACTTTCAGTGTAATTGCAGTGCCAGTCTATCCAGCGTGGATTGGCAAATTGATGCTCCTGGCAGGAGCAGTGGTCTGTGAAGCAGTTGATGATGTGGTTGGTCATTGCTCCTACTATTCTGCATTTCTTCAACTTGCATTTGCTGGTTGCACAGCCATTACCATATCCTGCTACACAGTCCTTTACCCCATAGCAGGATTTTTTATAACCTCATTTCAGTTTGGGCCTAAAATATGAGTATAAAATATAACTTTTGATTTTTATCAATTGTTGCATTTTCCCGGAGTGCAATTGTACTAATAAAAAATGAATCCCACCAAATGGTGGGATTGCTGTGGCTTCAAAGAGTAAATGACTGGAGCCAATTATGGCAGAGGGGGAACACAAAATTCACAATTTAAAATGAAGGGAACAGAAAGTAGCTAATTAAAAGGTTAATTTCAATAATGCCCATGGCTGGGGAAAACAGAAAATCTAGTTTAACTGCTTTAACCCACACCAAAGAAGGAAGTTTACTGACTGAAGGCTGCTGTCATAAGCTCCAGCTACTGGCATTTCTTAAGTCAGACTTATTGATGAGTAAACATATGATCTTGTCCACAGGGAGAGGAATCACAGGATATATATGTGGAATATATCACTATTTTAAACGTCATGTGGTATCACAGGGCTTTTTTCTTTCAGCTGATTGTGGAAGATGAATGCCTCAGCAGTGATAAAAGACTCTAGTTCAGAAAAGACCTCAGCATTCCTTAGATGTGATACTATTATAAAACTACTGGAAAGAGAATGATGGGTGAAGTTCCTTCCCAACCAGAGCTCAGAGTCTCTCTAGGATATTAGTGCCAGAAGCTAGAGATGCTTAGATGAAACAGAAAAACTTAATCTTTCAGACTAGGAATAGCAGTTTCTAAAGTACCTTGTTCTTACCTCTCCCTTTGCAGGTGGAATCCCCTTTGTCCTAACAGGAGAGTTCTTTGCACAGGCTCAAAGGCCAGCTGCATTTATGATTGCTGGGATCATCAACTGGCTCTCCAATTTTGCTGTTGGGCTCCTTTTCCCTTTCATTCAGGTATGAGCTGTGACTTATGTCAGGTAAATTGTCCATGTTGAAATGAGAAAATGGTGACCTGGGGCCTGTGGTGGGATTGAACAAAAGATCTTCCTTGATATGTATGCTGTAGCATCTTAAATGGACACTCAACAGCATCCACAGTTTCCCTTAGTCCAGAAGAGGAATCCCTTACTCTGGGGTAATAAGGACTCTAGTTCCAGACCAAGGGAAACTATGGTTGCTACCCAGTGTAGTTACAAGGAGCTTCTACTGAAGGAGAATCAAGGTGTTAAGGTTTTAATAAATAAAAAATTATTCCATTTTCAAGATGTCACACTGGAACTATGGAGTTTGGTTTAGTCTCACACTCACTCACTCTCCTTGCTCTAATTCTGGAACATGTGCCTAGATCTCTCAATGGAGATACAGAGTATTCTACATGGAAATGCATTTGAAAAGTGACTGGGAGTATCCACTTGTTCAGAATTCAGCTTACCACAGTGGCACTGTAACAGCAGTTGTTCAGGATCTGTAATGGTTTCCAGTATAAAAGTCATGAATGGTCAGGTCCTACAAATTGATGTCCAATCAGTGGTTTTCAGATTTGCTGGGGACGCATCCTCAGCATACCAACTTAAGGCATTTGTGATACACACCCTGCATTCTCATTAGTAGTAGTTTCCTTCCTATGATATGATTTTAGATATGTCAGATATCCGTCCTAAGCTTCTTCCATAGGATAAGGAAAATGCCTTTTTAAAAATTTTGCCAATAGTCCTTTGAACATAAGAATAGCCCTGCTGGATCAGGCCAAAGGCCTATCTAATTCAGCATCCTGTTTCACACAGTGGCCCAACAGATGCCTCTGAGAAGCCCATAGGCAATAGGTGAGGGCTGTTGCTCCCTGGCAACTTGTATTTAGAGGCATCTTGCCTCTGAGGCTGGAGGTGGCCTTCATTCTTGACACACTGTACATTCTTTAGTAGTTCTTTTCTCTGAATCTTATATTTTGGTGATTGATATGTTGTACGTTGTATCGGTATGCTGTATTGGTATGGTGTATGAGAATTTCCTAAATATCTAGACTCTCCAAGATTCTTGTGGATAGAAGCCAGGATGGAAACCTTGTCATGGGTACTCTACCCAATGGTTCTTATTGCAGATTTTAATGGCCTCATTTAGCTAGAGTAGTAGTTTTACAGATGGGGGTGAGTCAGCTTCACAATAACTTGTGGTGTGCACAGAACCGGCTGGTCCTTTTCAATTCAAGTCTAAACCGGACCCGAACCAGACCGGGCCAGTTCGGTCTGGCACCTCCTCGAACCCCCTCCCTATTCAGTTCGGTGGGGTTCATGAACCTTTTAGGGGGGTTAATTTTTTTTGTTAAACTTATCTCCTTCAGGGGGTTCTCCAAAGTGGTGGTGGGGCCCATTAGGCAGGTGCAGTGGCCTCCAAAATGGCCTCTGCACTAAGGGAAAGGCCCAGACGGGCTGAAGAATGGGCGAAAAGGGCCATTTTTCTAAGGAGGGAAGGCTGACAGGGAGAGGGGGAACCTCCACAGAACACTGCTTGCTGCCGCCTCAGAAAACCCGCCCCCAGAGGGGGTAAGTTTTTTAAAAATGAAAAATTTCCCTTAAAAGGTTCATGACACACACCCCTGAACGGGCCAGGGGGATTCGGTCTGGGGTTGAGCCAAACCAGGGGTGGTTCAGGTCGACCCCAAGTCTTCAAACCGAACTGGTTCAGCTCCAAACCGGTTTGGTTCCGAACCTGTTTGCACATCCCTGTCAATAACCCCCGTAAGGTAGGCTTAGTGGAGAAGTATCAGCTAGCCCAGTAAACCTCATGGCTGATCAGGGATTTAGACTCAGATTTATCTGGTCTAAGTACAGCACTGTCCATTCCACCATACTGAGGACAGCATCTAGAGAAGAGCTCATGGAAAATATCTCTGTCTGGTGTCTGGACTCCTGCCACCCATTGTCACCACCACACATCATTGCCTCAACTCTCAAAAACAGATTTTTTTTCAGGGGGTTATGGGGTTGCAGTGAGGAGTGGGGAGAGAGGAAGATGGCTTGTGCTTACACTGTTGCTCAAGTGCTGCTCTGAATCCTTGTGTTTGGTGACCGTGTGCCTGTTTTCTAGGGGAAACTTCTCCCCTAGAAAATCTAATTTCTCTTTATGGTCTTCAGTACAATTCTCATTTCTCTAGCAACGAAAGAACACAGAGCCATCATCTTTGACACTGCTATTTACTTCATTTAAGGTTTCAAGTATTCTTTTGTTAAAGAGGCTGCCTTTTCTTTTCCATAATAAAGCAATGTGGGGGAAGCCAGTACACATGGGTTTCTAGAATGGTGTATGAGCTGCCTTGTCCTTTTCAATATAGTTAGATGCTCTGCACTTAGACTCTTGTTAGTCTTTGAACCCTTCATAGCTGTGCTCCCAATGTAGTCATCTATTCCGAGGCTCCAAAACATACTTGAAATTCATGTATCCATAACAACTTCTCATTCATTTCTGTAGAGGAATCTGGATTTACATGCACATATTTCCCCTTCACTGGAATGGAATGGGAGTACTGTGTTTTCAAGAACTCTAGAAGCTTATAAAAGCAGGGAGCACTTCTAAATTCAAGCTATAGTATGATTAGGATTACAACATTTCATCAGTTAATGGGTTAGATTAAGTGATTACAAAGCTTTGGATCTGCACTAGTGAATTAAGCAGCAGATTGTTTAAAAAATCTTAATGTTATTATAAAAACCGAGGGTAGCAGACACCATCTTAGGAAAAGCATCCCTCCTTAGCCCTATTCAGACATTAAGGTCATTCACATGACCATAAAAGTGAGGGCTGGGTTGGGAAGGCAGGATCATTCCTATCTTCCTTCGCATGACCAGAGCTATTCTCTCACCACACTGTTTGCCTGTACACATGATCACTGCTTCAGCAAGTGGCACAGCATTCTGGAGGCCAGGAAAATGAAACCTGGCCCCCAAGAATCCTATAAATCAGCAGGTTAATTATTTAACCTGGTGATACACATCATTACAATATGTTTCCACATACAATACATGTGTAAAGCAGATTTTGAATTATATATATTAGCACTGTGCCACGTGCAATGAAATAGTTCTTTTCAGTGGTAACTCAGAACTGGCCTGAAGATAATTTTATTCTCAATTCAAGCAAAAGATATTTGATAGTCACAGCCAAGCTCCATGTCTGCTGTGATTCTGCTGGAGCAGAGGGGGAAATGCAGGAAAGAGATACTAATTTAAAGTGTGCAGCAATGTCTTTTGAAATCTCAGAAGCCACAGATATGAATGCTTAAGTAGTTACTGACATGGCAATACCTGAATAAACTTTCTATATATTTTTTTAAATGTATGTAAACCTGTGCAGTTTTTATAAGTTATTCAGGTTGCAGAATTCACCTTGGTTGATCCATAATCTGGATTACCTGGGCTGAGAATTTTATTTACTGTTAAAGATATACTTAGCTCACATAAGAGGCATATTGGCCAACATGCTGCACAGCTGGAGGTCAGTGTAAGGAAGGCTCTGGGTCCGCAGAGAACCTCCAGTGTCCCTGAAGTAACGGCAAGTTGCACGGCCAAGCAGAGTGGGAGAAGCAATTTTTGCTTCTCTCCCTTCCCTCTAAAAGCTCTTTCCACCTACAGGAATCTGTACCTGACAGCTGCCTGCTTGGCTGCGGTGTGCGGTCACCGCAGGGACGTGCTCTGAGCATGTCAGCCATTGTCATCTACAGAAGAGGTGAGGGCATGCCCACAAGTTTTATTATCTCTTAAATGTGTTGCAGTCAAAACCTATTATTAAGTGCACAGAGTTTTCAAACCGATCAGGAAAAAGCCACACATCTTTTTAAAAATGTTAAACTCATCAAATATTTGTACAACTGCAGTATCTTTGTGATCCCTTTGGCATTTAAAGTAAATAAAAGTGTGCCGTCGGGTCGGTGTCAACTCCTGGAGACCACAGAACACTGTGGTTCTCTTTGGTAGAATACAGGAAGGGTTTACCATTGCCATCTCCTGCACAGTGTGAGATGATGCCTTTCAGCATCTTCCTATATTGCGGCTGCCCGATATAGGTGTTTCCCATAGTCTGGGAAACATTCCAGCAGGGATTCGAACCAGCAACCTATGGCTTGCTAGTCAAGTCATTTCCCCACTCTTATTCAGCTTTTCTTCAGAAGAGACCTGTTTCCAGTTCTCCCTGCTTCCACTGTAATGTGGAGCTTCTAGCAAACAATTTATAGTCTCACTCTGTCCTGAGATCCAAACTGATGTAATGGAGCCTGACAGTACATTCCAGGAACACTCATAGGTCCCATGAATTGGCAGACATGGATATTTCTTTGGCACCCTGCCTAAAGGTATATATGCCCAAGGCATTAAAGAATGCTATCCTTTTGAGAACAGCAACACTGCTTGAAGTAGAAAAGCTGGTTTGATGCTGATACATGTGAGCAGTGAAGAGACTGGCTGATCTTTATATGTGTTGTCCAAAATCAGATACTTACATGAATTCTCTTGAAACCATGTTTAAAGCCAGTGTATTAGAAGTCTTTGAAAGGGTGTTTTGTTATGTTTCAGCCCCTCCTCAATTGGTTATCTGCCAAAATGCAGTTTTACTGGTCAGATATGTAAATGGGCAGTTAAAATCCTTACACTCCTCATGTGTGTGATAAAGTATCACCATATGCTGACCTCTGGAAAATGTAGAATTATCCCATCAAAGAGAGTGGAATAGGCCCAGTCGCTCATTATTACACTACAGCAGAAACTCATTTTTTTGTGGGCCTCTGTTCTGCAGTATGTTGACTGTCTCCTCTCCTAGAGAGGAGAGCTGGTCTTGTGGTAGCAAGCATGACTTGTCCCCTTTGCTAAGCAGGGTCCACCCTGGTTGCATATGAATGGGAGACTAGAAGTGTGAGCACTGTAAGAGATTCCCCTCGGGGATGGAGCCACTCTGGGAAAAGCATCTAGGTTTCAGGTTCCCTCCCTGGCTTCTCCAAGATAGGGCTGAGAAAGATTCCTGCCTGCAACCTTGGAGAAGCCACTACCAGTCTATGAAGACAATACTGAGCTAGATGGTCTGACTCGGTATATGGCAGCTTCCTATGTTCCTGTATAATGACTATTTTAATAATTCACGCATAATTTTGTAATTCCATAGACCAGAAAGAAAGCAAACAAAAGTTGAGGGCATGATCAATTAACATGCAGACCACTGTGTTTAGCTTTGTTCTTTTTTTAAAAAAAAATCATCTCAGTTTTCTTTATAATTTTTCAGAGAGCTACCTGTGCAGCAACAGGAGCAGCCTAACAGTACTTCCCAACTAATTGCTCCTGTGCAGTGGGGAAGGGGCAATTTGCCCTCTCCTTCCCCCAGAAAGCCTGCTGTGCCACCTGAAAATATGTCCCTGAGGGCAGTGCATGGTCCCTCCCCAACTAAGTGCACCAGGAAAGTGCTGTCAGGCTGCTCCTCTCGTTGCACAGGTGCTTTCTTGTGCAACGAGAAAGCAAATAACAGAAAAATGATCTGGTTACAAATTATAAGTGACTAGTATTTTGAAGCCCGTTATAATAACGGGCGCTAGCCTTTTCCTCTCTCCTTTACTGTTTTTTTTTTTAAAATACTGACGACGACGCTGCCGCCGAAGTCCCACCCTCCCTCCCTCCCAACTTCCGAAACCACCTTACCCCTCCCGTGACAGTTGAGAAAAGAAAGACCTAAATTGAAGAGGGAGAGAGGAGCTCGCAAGCAGTGCTCCTCCCTCTGCAAAGGCTCTGCCCGAACTGGCGCTTGGGGCCGAAAGGACCCACGCAAGAGGCGTCCTTTCCGCCCCAAGCGCCAGTTCGGAAAGAGGCTTTGCAGAGGGAGGAGCACTGCTTGCGAGCTCCTCTCTCCCTCTTCAATTTAGGTCTTTCTTTTCTCAACTGTCACGGGAGGGGTAAGGTGGTTTCGGAAGTTGGGAGGGAGGGAGGGTGGGACTTCGGCGGCGGCGGCAGCATTTTTACTTTTACTTTTCTTTGGCCGCCACCCACCGCAGCCCGTGTCTCCGGCCACCCAGGGCTCCGGTGGGCCCGCCACCCACCACCGCCGTGGTTCCAGCAGGCCCGCCGCCGCAGCTCCGGCCGGGCCCTCCGCTGCCTGGGGCCTCTCCCTTGTCGCCGCGGCGTGTCCTCTGGCCAAGGCGGCGGCGGCCAGTGTCCCCCGGTGCTGCTCACCCAGCTTCTTCGGGGCAGCCGCTTCTGGCCGCCCAAGATGGCCACCGGGTGCCGGTGGTCGTGTCTCTCTTGCTCTGTTCTGCGCATGCGCTCCGCGCATGCGCAGAACAGGCCAGGGAGGCACGGACACACGCTTGGTGTCCGTCCACGGACGGACACCAAGCGTTTTATAATAGAGGATTCACATGATCATTGTTTTCTGAACTACCTGGCATCCTCTCTTTTAGTTTTACATGGATTTTATCAGTTCTGCTACAATCACAAGAAGTCCTGATTCAGAATTTTGTTGCGACCTCCAAAAGCAGTGAACCCAGTCCCCTGGGAATGTTTTCTTGTACAAACTCTTTTGAAATGAATGAGAGCTATACAATAGTTTCCATTCACTGGATTGTGCCTGCCATCTTCTGCATTCTAACGGTGTAGTGAAGAGTCTCTGAATTTTATTCTATTACCAAATAGAAATAATCATCCTGAATTAGCATAGTTTTACATAACAGCTGTCTGATCTTTAACTTGCACAATGCTTTATCCAACATATAATTTTATTTTCATGAGTAATGTCTGTATTTTTGAATATAGCCTCCCTATTGAATTAATATGACCTTTTGCTCAAATTTAAAAGTGAACTAGTGATTATTCATGCATGGAAAGCATTTGTACTAATGGAAAGAACCTTAAAGATCATCTAGTTTTCATTAGATTTATTGTATTACACACGCATGAGAGTACCTGTATATTATGAGTAGAGTGGTAGAACGGCATTATTTCATGTTGTTTCACCTGACACACACACACACACAACCTCCTGAGGTTTCTCTAAAAGCTTTCCTTTTGCACTGTTTGTGCTCAAACAGGCATTTTTAAATGTGTTTTTTAAATGGATCCATAGAAAAAGTTACGAGGGCCAGAAGTTGAAAAGCACACACAAAACTGCAACACCGGTTGGCTCTCGCCTCCCCCAGCATATTTACAGTTTATGTAAATTGTATATTCATATTTACAACTGAAGATTTATTAACTAAAATAGTGAAGCCTATACTGACAATTTCTTTGGGAAAGGTCTCTTGATATTCTATCTTCTATATGGGGTCCTTTCATGGCTTACTGAAATAAATATGTTTTGAATGTGTACAAATTAAGTAAATCACTCTCATTAGGTTGTATGATAACACTAGGTTTGCACATGCTCAGTTGGGGAAGAGAAATGATCGCTAGTGCCAATAGAAGAATCATGGCCATGGAGGAGACAGAGACAATTATACCTGGTTGGTGGGGAGTAGCCAAGCAACTTCTTGGCCAGGCAGTTAGAACCTTCCAGTATCCCTGCCAGCAGTTAGCAGCTCTCCTGGTAGCATGAGCACTCATCTGCAACATTCAATTCCCCATCATCTATACCTCCTTCCCTACACCATTGCTTGACCTCCAAAATCCTCTCATATGCCAAATATTATATCTCCCATCTTTTTAAAAGATGCATTGCATTAGAAGGATAAATAAATAAAATTATACACAGCCTGATTATAAATTGTGTTACATGTTGCAGAGGCCATTTTGAATATGGGAATACAGGAAGCCCTCTGTATCGCGGCGGTTACCTTCGGGCCCAGTACCGTGAATGGTGAATCCGTGATATTGGAGTGCTTAACCTTACCCCCCCCACACACACACACGCCCCAAATGGGATTAGGTTCTGCACTCGGGCAGTGCAAGTGGCTGGGACATTTGCACCACCTCTTAAAGCCTCCCCACATGCCAGCTGGGAAGCAGGGAGAGTGGCCCTTTAAGCCTGAAAGAGGCCCTGCAAGTGGCTGGGACAGTCACTTATGATGTCACAGGCATCATTCACAGACAGTAATTATGGCGAGGGGGTAGACCCACGAAACTACTCCCCGTAATAACGAAATTGCTATACAAACGGGTGGCCCACAAATAACTGGCACTGTGGAAATGAATCAAGGGCCACCTGTATTTGTGCCAATACAAGCCCCTGCTAACTGAGCAAAAGAGGCACCTTTTTAAAGTATTTATTCTCTGTATTTAGCAGGGGGAGAGCAACTGGCCCTATCCATCCCCAGTACAGCACCTCTCCAGTGGCTATTGCTGGTGTCTATCTTATGCTTCTTCTTTTTTAGATTGTGAGCCCTTTGGGGACAGGGAGCCATTTAATTTAATTTAATTTAATTTATATCTATGTGAACCGCTTTGGGAACTTTTTGTTGAAAAGCAGTATATAAATATTTGTCGTATTTGTATTCATTTTTATGTGCATCTTATTTCAGATCTGAACTTCCTTTCCATCCCAAATCATCAATTGATTTCCAGGGGCAGGGAGGAGCGACAGGAGGAGGGGAGAACACGCCATGTCAGGGAGGGAGAGAGCCAAGTCAGGGGCCCCAGTGGGGTGTGTGCTTGCTGCCAGTGGCCTATGGGCCACACAGTGAAGAACGCTGTCTTAGCAATGGCTAGTTGTAAAATATAAAGCCACAAAAGGGCAAACGTGTTCAAAATCCCACCTAGTTTGGCCCTAAAACTAGAACTCTAAGGCTGCAGCCCTGTACGTACATACTTTGACGAAAACCGCCTTGTGCTCAGTGGAACTTGACCTCTGACTAAACATGCATAGGATTGTGCTGTCAATCTCTTGTGGACTCTAGCCAATTTATCTTGGGGCCACTTTACATATTACTCTTATAGTGTATATAAGATGTTTTAGTGAGAAGTGTAAAGTATGAGTGTATCAAACAGGTCAAAAGGAGCCACGATTAGCTGCAGAGCCCAGTGTGCCCTTGTGTAATGTGAGAAATGGCCCTTCGGCTGCTCCTGTTTTGTAGAAACCCAAGATTTGCTCAATCACTTCCTGCATGATTTAATTATACATGTTTTAACAGAACATGGCTTGTGCCAGTGGCTGGCAATTAACACAGCTAGATAAAAATAGCTCTTTTTCATAAACTTAAAGTCTACTCTTGGGTAATCTTGCATAGATTTTATTCCTCATGACACAAGCAGCTATGAAATTGTAACAGTAATGTAAGTGACTTTCGACAGTACTCAGTTTCTAAACTGGGAAAGTGTTTGGGGCTTAAACATCTCATTATTTCATACCGCCTTCTCTAGAAACCCTAATCCCAGAGCTGTGCCTGCTCATTGTTTAGAAAAAAATACTCTGCACATGTGCAGCTCAAAGGCATTCTTATTGATACTAAACTGGTTCTCACAATCAGAGAGAGCCCGGTGGAAGGATATTTGCACAGTGTGTGCACTCCCAATCATAAGAACCCAGAATTGTTTGTCAGTGTCAGGTTGGCATCACACCAACACAACATGTAGTGGAGATCCTCCTCCCTAGATCAAATCTTAGATAACTGATCTCCAGTACTGATCTCTAGAAAGAATATTCCAGATTCTTACTATCAGAAATCAGCAGCATGCACACTGTGTGAATATTCTGATTCCCTTTCTACCAGGCTCAACATGAACATGGGAACCAGTGCACTATATTCTTAGACAAAATCTTGACTCTTGCTTCTATTGTATTTTTAATGCTGGGGTTTCTCTCTCTTATGTTTTTAGCATGGCTTACAGACATATTGCTTCCTGGTGTTTGCTGTCATCTGTGTTGCTGGAGCCACATTCCTTTTTTTTGTCCTGCCTGAAACAAAAAACAAGACTCTTGCTGAAATCAACCAGGCATTTGCCAAGAAGAAGAAGGTGCCTTTAGAAGTACGTGAAATGGACCAGTTTGAAGCTGAGAGAAAATCAAGTGGTGAACAAGAACCCAACTTCTCTTCTACACTGGACAATGGAGAAGTCAAAACCAAAATAGTCTAAAACCCAATGTTTGGGGTTTTTTTCTAAGAATATTTTTGCATCATATGCATTGATACCATAATCACTCCTCTGCCCAGACATTTCTTTTTTATCTTGGTGAGTTTGTAAGGAAAATTGTTTTAACTGGGGTTGATCTGTGATATGAAAAGTGGGAGGGTATAATATAAAATTAGCAGAGGCTCACCTGAATGTATGAAAGTTCAAAACTGATCATTGTTTACCAAGCAGACAGAGAAGAAACAATACTGGCCAGCAAGTATTTCAAACTGGATGCAGTAAGGACTTCCCATCGTTTATTAGATAGAAGGAGGCTCTACATACAATCAACGTGTGGAGCCTAACCAGGCTTCCCGCTCCCTGTGCACACAAGCAGACAGCCGTCCCTGGGCGGCTGGATAGGCTGCCCACACAACTACCGGCTCCGTGACGGAGCCAGTAGGGGTGGTGGGGACTGGGGGGGCAGCTCGGCCCCTGGAAGTCCCAGGATGTTCCATGCAAGTGCGCGGGGCATTCTGGGAAGACTTCCAAGGCCGGGCAGCTTGTTGTTGCCACTCGGCCAGGAGTCTACTCATGAGTTGCCATGGCATCTCACGATCTTGGAAATGGGGTCGCTCCACTAACCTCGTCTAAGAGGAGTGGTACTTTGGGAGGTTTGTTGCCAGGAGCCATGTGGCTCCCGTTGCAGCACACGACCTCACAAAAGTGGGCTGGGCTCCCTTAGCCTACTTAGGGGAGGTCGTGTGAATAGCCTTGAGGTCATGCTGTTGATGCTATTTTTTGACATAACCACCTATCTTCTGAGGCAAGAAGCCCTTTAGTCCATGAGCCAGGCCCACAGATTTTGGCCATGGGTACAATCTCAGGGGATGAATGCTCATATTGATTTTTTTGCAACATCCTACTCGCGAAGAGATGGGAAACAAATGATAGCATTGCTGCACTTACAGCTTTCTGTGAGTTATCACCCTTCCTTTATTATTATTATTATTATTATTATTATTATTATTATTATTATTATTTTATTTTGCATTTATATCCCGCTCTTCCTCCAAGTTGCCCAGAGCGGTGTACTACATACTTAAGTTTCTCCTCACAACAACCCTGTGAAGTAGGTTAGGCTGAGAGAGAAGTGACTGGCCCAGAGTCACCCAGCAAGTATCATGGCTAAATGGGGATTTGAACTCAGGTCTCCCCCGGTCCTAGTCCAGCACTCTAACCACTACACCATGCTGGCTCCTTTATTCCAACTTCCCAAGCAAATAAGGTAAAATTGCAGTCATTTTTGCACAGAGGAGAAAGTCAGGGCCAGGGTTAGGTTTAGCAAATTGTTGTACTCTGTCCATGGAATGATATACTTGGAGGACATTCCTGCCAATGCTCATTTACATTCCTCTGGCATCATCAATACATTTTTATTGTAGCTTTTGAGTTTTTAGAAGCTTTCAAAACAGTCAAAGCTTTCAGAACGGCCCAACAGTCAGGACAAGAAAAGCACAACACCACACTGAAAGCTGCAATGCTATCACCTATTTTTCATCTTTAGGAGTGTAGAAGACCTTGTCGAACATCACAATGTACATTTGTCCCCCCTGGTGGTACCAACCACCCCAGCTGGCTTATGTACTAGAGTGTTTCCTAGTTCTCCCAAGATACTTGTAAACTTGAAGTAGCAAAACTGATTGTAGCCGTGCTCTCAGAGAACTGGCTGGGGAAGAAGGCAATAAGCGATTTGCTGCCAGGCCTTGACTGTCTAGTTTGTCTTCTCCCTAAGGCCCACAGAGAAGTGGCAGGGGACAGCATGGTCTTTGGACATGCCTGTCCAGTGGATGGATCTGTCCTATGAAAATAGCTCCCATAGACATTGTCCTTGACTTGCAAAACTATTACTGAAGTGTGCTTTCAATATTAAGTGTCTTATCCTATTTTCATATTGCATCATCTGGTCCATAACTGCTTATCCCATTTGCCTTTTAGCAGTTTTCAGGAGAGAACTATTAGGCATTTAATTGATCATGACACACTACATACATATTATGGATCTTTTAGACTCACACTGAGTCCTCATATTAAGCCTCAGATCATACCCTTTTTTTCCCCTGCTCAGTCCATGTAGTTTCATACGTTTGTAAATTTTATTTGTGTGATTTTATGTAAGATATGGGTCCTGCTGTGTTTTAAATGGGTGTGTTTTTATTTAAGTCAAATTTATGCAACTTTTTAGTATTTTGGAAATGTTGTCATGGAATGTCAGCCACTTTTTCAATAACTGAGTTTCAATTGTATGTATTTTGAAAATCTGAGCAACATCATGCACTTAAATTCAGGCTGAGCCAATCCAGTTTCAGTAATGTAAATAGTTTATGGTTTGGGGTACATCTGATTTGGACTTCTCAGAGACATTCTCAGTTCTGTGCATTTACACCTATGGAATCATCACCTATGCAGAGCCTCATGCAGAACATGCTAGAGGTCAGCCTGTGTGAGCAGTGGCTCTGTGGATCATGCCCACATGTCCAACTAGGCATGATCTGCCCCTCCTGCCTCAGTTCTTTCACCCCTGTAGCAGTAACTTCAGGAATAACTCTCTCTTGGTTTTTGCAATTATTATTATTGTTAAACTTATTTGGGAGCCAATGATTGTTGGAACTGCAACTAAGTCATTTTCTTGTATTCCATCCTTCTGTTACTTGTAATTATTCGTGTTTAATTCACTGAGATTATTAAGTTATTTGGGCTTGGTATTGCTCGAGCCTTGAGAGTTAAAATGACTTATTCCCAACAGAATTTAGGCCTTAATCAGCAGTGTATGAACTCTACACCTTAAAAGTAAGAATAGTCATGCATTCTGGAAGATCACAGCCCTGTAGAATACAATGTGTATTGTTTATTTTGAATAACAATGTTTAACCTAACACCATCAAATTTAGGATCAAATTTGGACCAAACAATGCTAGTCCTACCCTGCATACCCAAACCTATTGGTCAGCACCAGATTTATTTATTTTTCCAGCAGCAGACATGTCAATTTCTACATTCCATAATCCACCCTCCATCACTTTTCCCAAGGACTGGGAGTAAAATAAGAATAGAAGATAATGGATCACTTTGGCTCCATTGTTCATTGTGGTGATTCCTCCCTTGTTCAGTCACCCTTGGGTAACTGCCCAGTCTTGCTGGATGTTAACACTGGCTGTGCCTTTAGCACTTGTTAAAAGACCTTCAACTTTATTATGCAGATTCCTTTACGTCCTGTGACACTCTTTTGGTGGTGGTGCTAATAGTCCGGAAGCCCATTCTTTCCCCTAGTCTAGGTTACTGAATATTCTGTTTCTCCCTCAGTCAGGCGGCCATACAGTGTCTCAGCTGGTACTACCATGTACACGCTCTAGAAACCACATTCTCTCACAACTTATTGCCCTAGGTGGACTAAGCAGGTGCCAGGCAACAAGCCAGCTAGTTAAACCAAAGAGAACAAAATAACTTTTCCACTATCCCTGCCTGTAAATTGATAACTCTGTATCTCTTGGTAACAGTAGGCTCCTAAAAATTTAGCTATTAATCCTTGATAATAAGTGTATAATAAACTAAAGGCATCCTGGCCTAAATTTCATTTTTGCTAAACTCCTGAAATAAAATCATCCATTTATAACTTAAGGCACAAATATTTACAATTGCATCCTGAATGAATCCATTTTAACCTTACCATTGTCCCCTTTTTCTTGTTCAATGTGCAAAATTTCCCTTAGAAAGGAAATTGAAGTAAATTTGAAGGGAATAGCTTTCCCCTAGCTAAGAGCTCCTCCATGTTTCCTGTTTGAGAAAGGGCCTTGATACAGAGATATATTGAAAAGGACTGTGTGAAGCAACACTGTTCATTATCTTGTACCAAGGCAGTCCCTTGTTCATTTGGGGACTGCCTTGGTACAAGATAGTGTTCTCTCGCTATGCTCAGAGAGAATAGAAATGGAACCAGCCAGGAGGATGGTGGCAAAGCGGGAAGAGAAGCCAAAGCTGCCAAATCACTTCAGAAGCTTTGATTTTGACCAAACGTATGATGTTCCTGTTCAGATCCAAATCAAATCTTTGGTCAAACTGGACTGAATACCTTTCAGATCTAATCCACCACCAAAGCATCACACAACCCTAGTACTGAGCCTTCTCTTGCTGTACACATCTGCATTCTTGCAGGAAGATGTGTATCTGGCCAAACTGCCAGGGAATTCTGGGGTGCAGACTTCGTGGCCCCATCTCTTAACTACCTCAGGTTTAAATGCATCAACGTCATAATTCCCTTGAATACTAAACGTGGACGATCCTTTGTCAATTTGGAAGTGAAACCTTTACTATGAAATTAAAATAAAAGGAAACCAAATGACCAAAGACTTGTGTTCAATACCTTCCAGGGCTTACTGAATGCTGAGGGCAGTTGAGCCACAGAATGTTGAATGTATCTGTTGTAGGGGGGAGGGTGGATGCGGGTGGGGGGCAATGAGATTGTCCTAACAACATGTCCACTTGAGTGGACAGCGGAAGATGCCTGCCATGAAATTAAAACAAAAAACTACTAATTCTCCCCATGCTATATGCAGAGGTGCTCTTACCCCTGGATTTCCGGGCTAAAGTCCAGGGTCTCCACACTCCCCGGGGGTGGGGGACCTAAATCCTTTTCAGTCTGTCCTGTGTGGTGTGGTCATGTTGAAAATGTGTGGGGCAGGGCCTCCAAAAGCCTTTAGGCCCAGGCTCCAAAATTACCTAGGTGTACCTCTGGCTATATGGGTTGCTTTCAGAAGTAGGAAAAGGAAGCCTTTTCTCATTTCTACCTTTCAGAAGACATTCTTTACATTCCACTATATGGCAATAAAGTGTCACAGCTAGTAACCAACTCCCAGCCTGAGCCCCTCAGTACTATTTACCACAGTGGGGAAAGTTTCAAACGGCTGGGGGTGGGGGGAAAGAAGTCTCATTTATCGTCTTCCTGAAACCAACCCCCTCTGAACAGCACTATAAGGCTCCTATTCCAGGCTGAAGAAACCCTGAGCAGGAGTTTTCCTGTTAGGTGCTGAGGATGCACAACATTTTGTTGCTGGCATCCACTTGTTTCCTCTAATGTAAACAATTGAGTGAGACAAACCAGCAGAGCTGAGAGAATGGCAGGTGTAGACAGTAGTTATCTGGTTTGTAAAAGGGATAAACTTCATGATTAATACATGTTAGAGCAGGAGTGGCAACCCCGAGGCTTCCCAGCTATTGTTTGACTACAGGTAGGGATGATGGGAGTTGTAGTTCAACATCAGCTAGAAAACCTCATGTTGGCCTCAGTGCATTTCATCCAGTGGCCCTATGGTGTTGGGAGACTTCAACTTTACTCTTTCCATGCCATTTCATTTTCAGTAAGAAGGTAACAATAGACCTCCAAGAATACTGCATATATATTTTTGTTAAGTGTGGTTAATGATATACAATGGAACCAATTAATGTAGTTTCACAAAAATCAGAACATAGATTAGGATACTGCAGGTCTAGGTTCTGATTTTAACTATCTGTTCAGTGGCTTTCTCAGGTTACTTATGAAGCAACTAAAATTTTAGCACTCTCAAATCCAAGCGTGTAAATATTTGTATTTGACAAAATATGAATGTAATCCAGAACTGAATAAAGTACAGATGTTAATTTTCACTAATTTTTTTCTTCTTCAATACCATTAAGTTATTCTGTACTGATAGGCATAAACTTTCTAAAATTCAGGCTTTAGTATTGAAATTGTTCTCCCCATTCCTGTATGCATGTATTGAGAGACATTATGCATTAATTCCTTTTTAAAAAGAGAGAGAGCCTTTCTCCTTCATGCCACCACAGTGCCAGAAGAACTACTGCTGTGCCAGCACACTTCAATGTGACCAGAAATTTTTCCAAGGCTCATCCAGACCTCCCACAGGACAACCTAGCAGCACATCTCTCCCCTACTCCTGGTATTCAGGTTTCTCTCAGAGGAGGGAGAGTTAGGCCTCACACAGGTTTGTGAAGAAAGCTGGCTGCTGGATTGTCTTGGTGAAGTAAAGAAAGCCTTTACATCAGGCCTGCTCAACTTTGGCCCTACTGCAGATGTTGGCCTACAACTCCCATAATCCCTGGCTATTGGCCACTGTGGCTGGGGATTATGGGAGTTGTAGTCCAAAAACAGCTGGGGGGCCTAAGCTGAGCAGCCCTGCTTTACATGAAGAAAATTGCCCAACCATGATGGAGGGCACTGGCACAGCTGTGGCTCAGCAGTGCAGCAGACCCATGGAAGAAAAGGGTGGATTTTTCTCGGTTCCTCTGAGGAGCTGCTCTACAAACAGCTTTCGACACGTGCATGTGTGTGTAAGGGGAGCAAAACCTTAGCCTAAATCACTTGCTTTCTCCATAGCTGTATGGTTCGATCAGGGACATTGGCTTACATGAAGTGCCATGCCGTGCTGGCATAAGGACTTGCCAAAACTGTAGCACTAAGAAAAGGATAATCGCATTACGTTGCACAAGCAGTCAGTTGCACAACTTAAACAGCATCTACACAGTTGCACAGCACTACTGCCATTGGAAACAATGGCAGTAGTCTGTGCAATTGCACAGATTCTGTTTAAGTAGTTGTGCAACACCATTGGGCTGCCTTTCCTATCAAGCAGCAGCCCCCTTAAGTCAGTGTTCTTTTGCTCATTATGTCAGCCACTATTTGGACAGTAAGCCAACTGTCTCATAGAGAACAAATGTTTATCCCTTATGATTGTGATGATTTATTTATTCCACTTATCTCCTGCCTTTCTTCCACCATGGTACTCAAGGCAGCATATGAGGTTCCCAGGCAGTCATCTCCCCAAACACTGCCCAAACCTACACCTGCTTAGCTTCAGCAAGGGTGGATGCATATGGGACCTTATATGCATAAGGTGTGGGCAGTGTTGGAGACATGCTTCAAAGTGTGTAGTTTATTTCTTATGGAATTTCAGGAGCCAGGGGAGTGACTGAATAAGATCTTTGGTGGCGAAGGATGGAGGTGTCTTCAGTCCCCTATCTCGCTCCTGGCCATTTCCAATGACTAGCAAAATTACATCTACGGATATTTATATGCTGCTTTTCAATAGCAAAAAAGGAGTTCTTAAAGTAGTTTACATAGAAAAGGAAATGGGATTATTCCCTATCCTGAAAGGGCTGACAATCTAAAAAGAAACACAAGGTAGACACCAGCAACAGCCTCTGGAAAAACACTGTGCTGCAGCTGGATAGGAACACTTACTCTCCATCTGCTAAATATAAGACTTACCACTTTAAAAGGTACCAGGACCAGTTGTGTGCAATAGTAAAAACTGCAGAAACTGTGCTAAATAAGAGCAGTGATTGACACATCAGACACAAAGGTAAATGTCATCTAGTTGTAACTTACTGAAATTTCTCACCATCAAAAATAAGTTGGAAGAAAATATTCATCACACCAAATTTGCTCAACCAGCTTTAGAGGAGCACTGATCTTGTGGTAGCAAGCTTGACTTGTCCCCTTAGCTAAGCAGGATCTGCCCTGGTTGCAGGGGCGTAGCTACTATTGGGCAACTGGGTTCAAAGAACGTGGGCCACCGCTTTTCAGGGGCCATGCCTCACAGCCCCAACACCCCCACACACATCTGGTGTCAGATGTGGGGGGACTGGTTTAGCTCCCAAGCGAGGCCACGCAGCCCCATTCAGGAGTTAAATGGCCATTGCTGCGTTCGCAGCACGGCCAAGAGCGGATATTCCCTGCCTTAAAGGCAGGGAGAGCTGCTTCTGGGTGCGCTGCAAACAGAGCGCTAGCCCCAAACTAGCTTCCAAACGGGGCCATGCGTCCCCATTTGGGAGTTACAGTAGATGGCCAGCACTGCTTTCATGCAGCCAGCACTGGCCTGAATCTAACTCCCAAATAGGACCGCATAGCCCCGTTTGGGAGCCAGACCACGCCCTCCGTGTCTAACATCAGACGCGGGGACGTGGCCAACCCCAGCATCTGACGTAGGGGTCAGGGCTGCGGTGGCAGCTAGACATGGGCCGCCGCTGGTCTGGCTCCGCTACTACCTGGTTGCATGTGAATGGGAGACTAGAATTGTGAACACTGTAAGAGATTCCCCTCAGGGGATGGAATATAGCCACTCTGGGAGGAGCGGAAGACTGCAAGTTCCCTCCCTGGCTTCTCCAAGATAGGGCTGAGAGAGATTTCTGCCTGCAACCTTGGAGAAGCCGCTGCCAGTCTGTGAAGACAATACTAAGCTAGATAGACCAATGGTCTGACTCAGTATATGGCAGCTTCCTATGTTCCTAAGATAACACATCACTTTGGTGTATATCACTCAGGGCCAAATGACGCCTTATTCTCACTATGCAGAGAAAATAAAACTTACATGGAAATGGATTATTAGCTCTTTCTACATTCTACAGCCAACGCACATGATATTCTGCCAATTATGTCTCATTCATGCCGCAAATCACAAGATCCAGCTGTAAGAAGTTAGTCCTGTCTTTGTGCTATGCTGTAGGAAGAACACATCTAAATATGGCTTAACAGGAGTATCCAAGTGGCTGATAAATGAAGTCTACGCCAGATTATTCATGCCATGAGCACATGAGGCCACTGCTGTACTCATGGCTAGACTATGTTCACAAATGGTTACACACAAGGCCTATTGCAATCTCTTGGGTGTGGCTATTCACACTAACACTAGTGTTGTCTCCATATGAATGCAGCCCAGAGATCACCTCTTATGCTCCTTCAGATACACACACAGATGGAACGCTGTAGCAATAGCATGATCCCTATCATTTCAGACAGGTTTGTACAAGAGAACTGCCCACTGGATTGTGCTCTCTGTGTGTGGTGTGTATATTTATTTATGTATTCGGTTTTTATACCACCCTTTCAAAACAGCTCAGGGTGGTTTAAAACAGTATATATGAGAGCTGGGTATCCATATCAGGTACCAAAAGATCTGTGGCCAGCCTGATCTCTGACCCCAAACAGTCCTAGCAAATTGTAATCAAAAGTAAGAGCTGGTAAAAAATATTGACCACAGTGTCATTCGGAAGGGGAAGAAAATGATACTGAGAGTCCACCCTCTACTTTTGAGCTGGTTTGGATGATGAATGATGCCTGATCAACCCACCAAACCACATGGGGAGTTACCACATAATTAATCACAAAGGGAGGCAACTACACATTGCCCCTTTGTGTGTGATTAAATACATCTTCAGAGTGGTATTTAAATCTCACCATGAGGCATGGTTCAGATATCCCCCATGCAATTATACAGTGGGAGCATGGCACATCAAGGCAGCAGGGCAGGTCTGCATATGCACCCCATCACACATCTGAGCAGGCCAGTTAGGCAGTATTGTCCAAATCGGCCCTGTGGGGTTTGCAGGCAATGCCTTTCTTAGCCAGAGCAAAAGGGCTCCATATGCTTGAGAAGCCCTTCCTGCCTGGTGGTGCTGACTTCACTAGACAGCCTGGCGTAGCATCTTGTGCAACAAAGCAAGGAATCTGGTCATGTCCTGTCCCATCTACTATCCCTGTCCAAAGAATAGAATAGCCCAAGACTGCAGAGACTCGTCATCCTCAGCTTAAACCACATATGGGTAAAATGATATTTCATGTCAGTGTAAATCAAAGAAAAACAGCAACATGATGCAACAATGGGGGAAAGCTGGATTTTCTAAAAGATAGATATAAAATAGTCTGTCATGACTGATAGATATACCGAAAGGTAACACCATTTCCAAGAAAAACATTGTTTGTAAAAGATCAGTGACTGTAACAGATACAGAACCTTTAAATGTCACTTAACCAACTAAAATTCTTTCACATGTCATGATAGGAATGAGAGATTAGGTGTTTCTAATGATTCAGAAATAATGGTATGTTGTAGGGCGTATAAATGGAAACAAAATATCAAATGCAAGTCAAATGGTTTTTTAACTGACATTTGTCTCAGAAGAATGTAGAATGGTTGGTTAATAAAATTGATGCATATAATTACATATAGAGGGAGAGAGAGAAATGAAAAAACTTTTCGAGAAAAATTGATCTTCTTTGCAGAACAAAAGGAATGAACTGAATTTGCCTCACATTACTTTATTGAAAACTCTACAGAGAATTAATGGAAGATCTGATAGCATTTCAATTCTTTTCCTACATAGTCCAAAAGAAATTCTATTATATATAATGCAGCCAACTGCAACTTTTATGTCACATTGATTTCAATGGGAAAGATTTCAGCATGTGATTTAAAAATGCTTAACTTTGGCCACATCTTGCCCATAATCTTAATCAATAGGTCTTTTAAAATCAAGACTAATTCAAACAGTGCACACCAGTGTTAGTCCACACCTGAAAATGTATTCACAAAGATATATTTACTCCCCCCTGCTAACTTGGCAAAGAGGCACCTTTTAATGTGGTGATTCTCTTAGTAGGGGGAGAGTAACTGGCCCTCTCCACCCCCAGCACAGTGCCTCCAGTGACTGTTGCTGGTGTCTATCTCATGTTTCTTTTGGAATTGTGAGCCCTTTGGGGCCAGGGAGCCCTCTTACTTATTTATTCATTATTTCTCTATGTAAACTGCCCTGAGCAATTTTTGGAAGGGCGGTATAGAAATCAAATTAATCATCATCATCATCATCATCATCAATCATATATATATAAAAATTCTCCTGGGTGTGCCTTGGAATGTGCATCCCAGCGCCCAGCTAATTGGCTGGGCAGCAGAGGCGCCTGATTGGCTGAGGCGCACCCAGGAGGATTGGTTGCTGTGACGGTGGCAGCCGGCTGCAGAGGGCAGAGGTGGCGGCAGCAGGCCCAGCCCAGCTGCGGAGGCAAGGCCCAGGAGGAGGGAAAGAAGGGGGGGCAGAAGTGGCGGTGGGGAGGAGAGGCGGCTGGGCCTGGCACGGGCCAGCCCGTGGTTAGGAAGCGAAGACTGGGGCAGAAGGTGGGGGGGAGAGGTAACCGCCGGCCCCAAAGAGCACACAGATGCTCTGTGCGGGGTCGGCTAGTAATAATAATAATATTTGTTTGGGGGGGGGAATCAGTTAAGACTTTTGCACATGAGCTAATCCTGCCTCTGGAACTGTCAAGACACATCTCAGTGGACAAGCATGAAGAATATCAACTTGGATAATAAGGCTTGCAGATATGCTACTTTGAAATTGCAGACTTAAAAGCACAAATTGAGTGGGAAGCTCTGTTGTGCAAAGTGCTCCACTGAAATGAATGCAAGCTGTACACGAATACCACTATGCTCTGCACTGCTCCTATTAATTCCAATTAGGATTGTACAGAAGAACTCTCCCCTCATTTGTGCCTTTAGAGCTCCTGACGAAGCTTTTAAAATGTCATATACATATGAATGAGATGTTGGTCAGTTTCATTATTCAAAACACATCATTTTCGCCCCCTTCATTCAAGCTCAACCAAGGGTGAAGTTTCCTCTGTTTTGTTTTAAAACAGAAAACTCCAAAATCAAATGGATGTTTTAGTAAGTGCACCTCGGGGCCAAATGATGCCTTATGGGCAGCTGGGCTTATATCTTCTCCGAACCACCACCACTCCACAAATGACAGCAGCCTCTGAGTTTCAGTGGAGGAAGGAGGGAGGGACCTCCTTTCCATTCAGGCCATGTTTCTGCTGTTCCTCCACCATTGTTTTTTGTCCCACAAGGGAGAAAATATGGCTATCCATGAGGCAAAAAACAGCTGAGGGAAAACAGCCGGAACAGAAAAGGTAAGAAGCCCCTTCTCTGCAGTCCACAAGCTTGGATGCTGCTTTCTGTTCAGAAAAGGAAAGGTTGGGGAAGAGATAAACATAGTTGTGGATAAGGCATAGTTTAGCCCTTAAGCAGGACATAAATGGCATCTATTACTTCATCTTCTCTGTCAGAATAGTGTGTGGTTTCCATAATTCATGAGGAGCAACAGCTATCTGCATATCCGCTACAGTGAAAAGCACATTGGTGGCAACTGTAAGGTGCTATAGAATAGGAATGCATGCCTTACCCATCAGGAACATTAATCAGCATGATAGGACATGGGGTAAGGGTGTGAAGCAGCCAAGCCAATTCCTGTTGTTCTGGGGCTATTTAGATGGTGCCTGAACCATTGATATGCCACTTTACTCAGCACAACTTGTACTGCTCTGTTATAAGGCTGGGTCTTTGTACTTTACTCTCACTAACTAACTTTCTCCACTAAACCCACCTGATCCAATGTTCCTGGAGTGCCATGGGATGGAGACATGGGGCAGTAGTAACCTTGCTGCTTTCATAAGGTGCATTCAGTCTCCACACATGTGAACTCCCCATGCTAGATGCAGTAACAATACCTGACAGAAGTCTCATCAATAGCAATGCTTTGTAAGTGGCTCTGGGGTTATTTATTAAATGTATGTCTTGCTTTTCCATCCCAGTAACAGGATGCCCAAAACCTTTAGCAATCATTCTAAACAAATAGATTGCATACAGTGGCCGACATGTTGTACAGCAAACCATGGGCGGTTCAGCACTGCCCGTGCCGCTGCACATGTCTAGAACACTGTGGGGTTGTTGTGAAACAGGGATGCTCCACTCCTAATTTAAATTGTGCAAGAGCATAATTTAACACTGTTATATACGACACAACCTCCATTATTTCCAGCAGAGATTGTGCAACTGCTCTTCTGCAATTTAAAGTTGGAGCAGAACAGCCCTGGTAGTGTTTTAGACACATGCAGTGGCATGGGTGGTGCTGAATCACCCGCATTTCACTGTGTGGTATGTCAGCCAGCATCATGAACATATACAGAGCTGCCTTATATGGACCATTGATCAGTCTAGCTCAGCACTGCCTACACTGAATGGCAGAGGCTCCCCAGAGTTTCAGGCAGAGATCTTTCTCAGCCCTACCTGGAGACATGAGGAATAAGCCATACCTTCTGCATACAAAGCATGTACAGCTCCTCTCGTAAGCTCAGCAAAACAAAACACTTTATTCAGAATCCTCAGTGGGAAGAAAACTAACAAAAGGCCCGCTGGAAAAGACATGTTTACAGCATGCAGCAGATCGCCTGGATGAATAGAACTTTCCTGATCTTATAATGGAGGGCCCTTCCATCATAGGTACATAGGAAGCTGCCATATACTGAGTCAGAGCATAGGTCTACCTAGCTCAGTATTGTCTACACAGACTGGCAGCGGCTTCTCCAAGGTTGCAAGCAGGAATCTCAGCCCTATCTTGGAGATGCCAGGGAGGGAACTTGGAACCTAGATGCTCTTCTCAGAGCGGCTCCATCCCGAGGAGAATATCTTACAGTGCTCACGTATCAAGTCTCCCATTCATATGCAACCAGGGCAGACCCTGCTTAGCTAACGGGACAAGTCATGCTTACTACCACCAGACCAGCTCTCCTAGTTGTCACTTTGGATAAGGCCTTCCCATACATGACTGCCAGCTGTAGCTCCATGGACAGTGAACCAAACAAGAGGGCCTCACTGATGACTGCAGAGGTTGAACAGAAAACATCCAGGAGAAGGTCTTTCAGGAACCATGGTCCTAAGCAATTTTGGGCTTCAAATATAATGACCAACACCTTAAAATGTGCCCAGAAATGGATCAGTAGCTCATATAGCAGCTCATCACAGAACTGTTTGGGATGGAGCCACAGCAAGATGAAACACTCAAGTCCTATCCATGCATTATGTTCAACAGTCGTACAATCTGTGTACAGTCTACACAGGTTTGGATCTGTATGCAAGCACCATTCTTCACATGTCATGTTCAATGCAGGTACAACAGCACACTTCCTATCTATATCCTGCACTTCAGGAGGCCTTTACCCAGGTTCACTTTTAAAATGAAGGCAGATGCAATCATTCACACAAAACACATGTACATGTGTGTGTAGAGATACCTGTACACGAGTACAACATAATGTCTGAACAGGGCTCAAGACAAGACTGGAGAAGGAATCCACCTGCTGAGAAGCCACATGACTCTGCTGCTTCTAGTGGGCTGAGTCCTGTTGCTTCTTGGTAATCTGACAGACTGGGGGACTATTTGCTGTGGAACTCTGCGCCTCATTGTGCTTAACACATTTGGCCTTGCAATCAGTCTCAGTAATGAGCACCATCTGCAGGAGCTATTTACATAAATGTGGGGACAGATAAACCTCAAACTGTCCAGACTGCAAGCATAGCTATTTACAATCATGCAAAATGTAGGATGCTTTAAAAAGCCTTCAGGGAAAAACAATTCCTGAGTTATTTTATATATGCTCCTGCTTACTTTAGACTGCTATATATATATATAATATTCAAGTATTCCTACAAAACATAATGGAAAGCTTTGAATTTCTCTCATGAATTTCTATGACCCCTTCAATATTTAAACAGCAAAGTCCTGGCTGTAGCACTCCTGATGTATTCAGGCAATGGAAAAGAAAAGGTCTTTCACAGCATGAATCTTAGACTGTTTAAAAAATGCTATTATTATTTTTTTGGCCAAATGTATAATTTTAGAGGTGAACATTCAGGTTATGATGAGAGTGATGTTGATGATCAAAGGCTGTGCAGATATAGTTGTGATTGGATACTTCACTGTTGACAGTGATATTTGTCAACTTGTGTGGGAATAGGACAGTAACTGCCTGAAGGAGCAGACCCTTTACAACGAATATCCTCCTAGTAGGACTGCAGTTCATCAGAATTAATATGGTTTGTGTTTCGGCACAAGCATATTTCCTTCCTAGAGGCACAAATGGGAGAATATAAAAAGTAGATGGTTCTATGCAGTGAGTTTAAGTTGGCCTACCTGGAGCATTTTTATACATAAAACTGGAGAGATATTCAACATCCACTGCTGGATCAATAGATTCAACACCTATATTAGAACCGGCCCTTCCATTTTGACAGATGGGTCCTCTCTTATAACACAGCAATTGGCAAATCTAACAGAAGAATTCTATTCCGTAAACTGCTATTGTTCAAGACACTTCTGACAGGGGAATTTGCTTAATTTGTTACTGAGTTTAAAGAACTGGGGTTTTTAGCCCCACCCCCGCCCCCGCTAACTCCAACATTTTGGGAAACTAACTTTTGTTCTGCTGTTGCCACTGACTTTGGTAACCCATTACAAGATAGATTTATATCAATCACTTCATTGGCAGAGTGATTTTGTGGTAATTCTACATCAGTGGCTGTTTGCATTGATGTAATTTCAGCATAGCTTAGTTGGGATCTCATGCACTCTCCACAGCAAAGTAGATTAAAAATATCACTTTGAACAGCTCAGAGCATAGGAACTCCTCCAGCATGTGTAGCAATACTATCTTCCAACCAGCATGGGCAGCATGCTGATGACCCTTGCCCCCATAGACACACTGGCAGACACAAGAATGCCATGGCACCCTGCAAGCATCAAGTCTGCCAGGCTAACAACACTTTAAATACCATGTGTCTTTCAATCCTGAAATACCCAAAGGTTCTTTCACAAAGAGTTTTGAATCCCGTTTATACTCACATATTCAGACTGCAAATGCATTTTTTTTGACTGGCCAACATACAGGAAGGAAGGGTGGATGGTCCATTCAGGAGAATGCCAAGGCAGCTCATGAGGAAGAGGGCATGCATAATATATACAGGCTTTCCTAGGACATAGGTTCAAATCTATGCTGAAATTTAGTACACACACAGTTGGATTAGGGAGGGAGGAATCTGAAAGGATAACATTTGTACACCTCTTCCTCACTGGAGAACTTGAAGCATGCCACAAAAAAGTTACATTATTTCTACACATGTCAGAAATTTGGTGCACACAACCCCAGGGTATTCTGGAAAATGGATACTTTACCATTGTTCCCTCAAAGGGAGGAAATGCAGTGCACCACAAAATAATGCACACACTACCTAGAGAGCTGGAATCTTATTCAAGCAGAGTCCAGGACACCCTGATTACCAGAAAGCACTGAAAAGATAACACTTTTATACCAAGTACTTACACGGTGGAATATGACATTTAGGCCGCCTTCAGACATAACACCCAACCAGAGGTAAATGTGCTAGAGGTTCAAGTTTGTAGTTGCCCAAATCCGTGAAACCATGGTTTCATCATCCAACTGCAGCTTGGGTTTTGGCCCCAAATCTGAATGTGAACCTTTGGTTTGTAGTGAGTTTCACTGCTGAAACCTCAGGTTCCAAAGGGCCATTGTTTCATCTGGATTCTGCCACCACTGTAGCCTGGGTTTCGTGCCGTGGCTCCTCCTGAAACCATTGAGAGGGTGATTCAGAGCAGCCGAGAAATGCTAACACTCTATGCCAGCCATGCTTCTCGCTGGCCGCCTTTCAGAACTGTTGCCCTGCCCTCCACCGTCTCTGCACTCCTCCTGCCACAGCTTGGCAACAGGGATGCCATGTCCCTAGCATTCATCCATTTAAAAGGGAGAGAACCACACTGGAGAAAGGCCACTTTCCCCTGAATCTTATGGGCCCCCTTGTCTATTCGCACAAAAAGAATGGGATGACAAGACAGACACAGCAAGAGAGGTCTCCAGTAATTCAGGACTGCAGAGATATGTCCACAAATGCATGAAGCCCTGGTAACACCAGAAATTGAGTAACTTGGTTGTTTCCCACAGAAAGTACACATGCCAGGCCGTTGGGGGAGTGATACCATGGTGCTTAGCAGAAATACCAATGTGCTGACTGCATGCATAAATCTGTGGAAACCCTGGTCATGGAAACCTTCCTCTTCTCCAGTCATACAAAGAAAGAGGGAACATGTAGCCCCATAAATCCAGTGTTTATCTCTGTCCATTTAATTGAATTTATTAATAAAACTGTAACACACACCTTGACACGTTGCCCAGCATGCAGAACCTTTACTTGGAATTACCATACAAAAGGTTTTGGCAGCTTCTATCTGGGGAAGGGGAGGGGGCACATGCACAAGGAACCCTTTCCTTATGGGTTTCCACACGTGATGTAGCATGGCTGGTCAGCAAGGCATCTTGCTGTCTGGTTGGGCAGCAGGACACTGACACATGGTGCCTCTGGTTTTCAGCCATGAACTGGCCCTCTCATGAGAGGGCTAATCCCTGGCCGGCAAGCCAACAAAGGGGCAGGAGTGTGTTGGGGCTTCCTGGACTGCTTGGCCCAGGTCTATGAGTCCAATAGCATCCTTTGTCACAGTGGATCAAACCCAGGATCCTTTGCCCACCCTCATATACATATTCCCTCCAAGAAAGTCATCATTATCCCTTCCTGAAGGAACAGAAAACCCATGCCCCACCCCATGCCCAATTACAATCAGTAATTGTGCTTGTGCAAGACTATATGGCTTCAGGGCTTTTGCAAGGGCAGTGGTGTAAGGAAAGAGTTAAAACACCTTTTCCCTGGCAGGGCAGGTGATCAATGTTGAAAAACATGCCTCCTTGAAGATCGTGGCCAATTGTTGCTGCTTTACTGACATACTGATGACTTGTCCAGCATCACACATGGTACAGAGCTTGCAGGGATGCCACCTTGGCAGACCAGGAAGAGGGATGGGCCCCTCTAGGCAGAGGGTTGCGAAACCACAACTGGACGATTGTCTGCAGTTCATCTACCTGAGATGTCATGCTATGTCCGAATGCACTGTAATCATGGAGTCCAGAATCCATCACAAAACAAACCCAAGCTACACTTGGAAGTATAATGTTGTATTCTAGGAGTTCTGTTGTCTTTGTTCACAATTTGAATCAGGCATGTATTGGGGAAAATGAGGATTTCCAACAGCAGCCAGGAAAATGCATTTATGCTTGAAGTGTGCACGCTTTATTATACAATATTATATTTGTTCAACATTTCTTTTTAAAGACCATTGTAGAATATTTTGATTCACTTGGAGGCTTTAAGGACAGGATAGGAAGGAGTTTTGTTAAACACTCTGATCTTTTGGATTTCTGCCACTACACTTCATGTATATATTATAACTTCATCTGATGTTAGAAGATTCCTCATGTGTTTAAGTGCTGCATTGCACACTAGCATACTTTGCAAAAGTGGAAACTATATTCACTGGTCTGTGGAAATTGAATCACTTTATCTTATTTGCTAGATGTGGCTGCTAAGAAATTTAGACGGTTATTACAAATGACATTTCAAAATCCATTATCTTCATTAATTAGTACATTAAAGAGGTCTCTCAAAAATGATGGGGAAACTTCCACACATTGAACTAATGTAAGCCAGTGGTTCTAAACAGCATTTAAGTGGTTCTTTTTATAACCCTGCTGCTTTAAAGTCTTTAACTGTTGTAATGAAGAAATTATTTCTGACCTTAGGTGGACTCCAGCTTGCATTCTAGTATCTTCTCTAAGGTACTATCAAAGCACTATCAAAAGTGTAATTCCCCTGACTTTGCATACCCTCAAATTTGCGTACCCTCAAATAGCTAATGTTAGATGCATATTTATATTTATATGAGCCCCTGGTGGCGCAGTGGTAAAACTGCCGCCCTGTAACCAGAAGGTTACAAGTTTGATCCTGACCAGGGGCTCAAGGTTGACTCAGCCTTCCATCCTTCCGAGGTCGGTAAAATGAGTACCCAGAATGTTGGGGGGCAATATGCTAAATCACTGTAAACCGCTTAGAGAGCTTCCAGCTATAGAGCGGTATATAAATGTAAGTGCTATTGCTATTGCTATTGCTATATTATAACCCCCCCTAAAATTGTCTCAGTCCTTTCGATTGTTCGACTACCTTTTTAAAAAACAACTGAAGGAATGGGGGAATCAGATCACTTGATTTTTATTGTATCATGCATATCCTATTGCCACAGGGAGACTCTGAATTTGATTGATGCAGCAGTGCTGGGGAAGAACTGTGAATCCTTACCCCACCCAATTTTTGTGATCTAAATCCCTCCCACATCCAAAGCTGTCATTAGCTCTACTGGGCGGAAATGCAGGTACCTCTATTGTGCTTGTATATTTTCCCCAATAAGACTAACAATAGCTGGAAAGGGCAACAATTTAGATGGGAAGATTGTATGAGGGAAAGGGGTCATACGTTCCCTTCCCAACTGATGAGTCAGAGGCTTCAGTGGCTGCTTTAGTGTAAAATAAATAAATAAATATCAAGAGATATAATCATAGCTCTCTCCCATCATGTTCAATTTTGTCAAGATCTGGCGTTAATTTGCTCCAATTCAGTGTTATGGAGTCAGTCACACATTTGATCAGCCAGGCACAGACTAGAAGTCTGGCAGTTCTGGGCAATGCCAGAACAGCTACCCTGTATCTTGTCTGGGAGTCCTTTCTCTTTCTCAGTATTGCTATTGAGGTAGCCATGTGACATGTGACTGGGCAAGCAGACACCCCCCCCCCCCGTTGGCTGGCCAGTTGACAGCTCATTCTAACCAGTGTTAGGGCAGTGTTCCAATTCCACAGCAGCTCTGGGGTGAAGAGTAGCAGAGGCTCTTCACTCCAGAGCCTCTTCATAATGCTGTGTATCATGTCAGCTATTGTTTCCATTCCCCTTCCCCACCAAAAAAAATCAAGCTTTTAAAATTTTCGGGATTGCCTGATGTCACTGCCTGGACACTCCAGGCCAATCCTGGAATGCTGGAAAACTCACTGGGACTGATAACCCAAAATGTTAAAAAGCCCAAGTCAGTCAGGCCTTAAGAAAAACCATGCTATGCTCTTTTATTTCAATCTAAAATAAAATAATTTGCAAAAGTGGGGATTCTTCAACAGGGAGGGGCTGGGGAAATAACCAGTGGTGATTCCACAGCTCCTGACCACAGTTCACATCATACTCCCAGCAGTTATTGCAACACTGACTCCCACTAAGGACAGAGCCACATGCCAGTGAAGCCCTCATGTTAGTGCAGAAGCCTATCTGAACACAGCAATGGAGGATAAAGTTCTGTGAAGTCAGCCTATTTCCCCACACACTATTACACCACAGAGCTCTCCACAGCAGCAACCACAGTGGTACAGGCAGCAAAAGTCCAATAACTAAGAAGTTTCAAAGATTCTTCACACAGGGTTCTGAATCCCCTTATGATAATCTACAAAGTACCAAGCACTAGAACTGGAGAATTTGGGCAGTAGGGCCCGGGCACCTTGCTCCCTACTACACTACCAGGGTAGCTTGCTGGCTGAAAGAGTTACTGGACTGTATAGACCTGGAATGGGAATACCTTCCATTTCAGCTCAGTGAGCTCTGCATGTTGCTTCTAGGGGTGTGCATGGAACCGTTCTGGGTGGTTTGGTTCAAATCCTTCCTGAATTCCCCTTTACATTACAAGCATTTCAAATTGGGCCAAACCAGTTCGATCTGAACTGGGCCCAGTCCAATTTAAACTTGGACCAGCCCCCGCTTGGGAGGAGGTGGTCCAGTTCAAACTCAGACTAGTTCTTCACACCCCTAGCTGCTTCTGCCCCTATTTTCCCTCCCCAAAAGTAAGTAAATTTGTGCCGTTGAGTCTGTGTCAACTCCTGGCGACCACAGAGCCCTGTGGTTTTCTTTGGTAGAATACAGGAGGGGGTTACCATTGTCATCTCCCATGCAGTATGAGATGGTGCCTTTCAGCATCTTCCTATATCACTGCTGCCAGGTATAGGTGTTTTCCATGATCTGGGAAACATACCAGCAGGGATTCGAACCAGCAACCTCTTGCTCCCTAGGCAGGTTACTTCCCCGCTGCGCCATTAGGTGGCCTTTCCCTCCCCAAGCTGAAGTCTAATTGGGGCCAAGTTTCACAGAGCCCGGGCTCTTTTGCTTCTTGTCCTGTTTCTACTTATCAAGACCAGCTCCTCTAAAAAGTAAAGTCGGTTAGGTGTTACTGAAAGTTGACATGAAAATGGTTAATACAGATCCCCTTACAAAGATTCCACCTAATCAGGCGTTATTCAAACTACTGTAACCTTCAAAAACCCAGAGGACAAGAATGACCTTTCTGCAGCTGTCTTATGTTTTGCCTCCATCTTCTCTCCAAACTCCTACAACAGCACAATTCTAAGACTTCAACTGCTGGCACAAAATAACAAAATGTGACACCCTGCTGGTGTTGCCGGCAAATATTCCAATGCAAATGTTTCAGGGATGCCAGTTTGAGCAAACACACTTTTTCCCTCCAAAAGGAGCAGGCAGTACCAAGGGAGCACTGCTATGCTGAATTAAGTCAAAGCAAGGTGAAAGTGTGTTGTGCCAGTGCCATTGGGAAATAAATAAAAGGGTTGTCCAGGTTTACATAATATTAGTGGTGAGCCCAGTGTGGAAAGCAGGGTGAGTTCATTTAATTCAAGGTGATTTAAATCTGCAATTTTAATCTAAATCAAAGAGAAAATGACCATTTCAAACATTGATTTAAATCAAAAATTGGCATTTATTATTTAGATGCTAGGAAAAGTCATGCATATTTATAATTAGACTACCAACCAAGACTGAGCCAGTTGCAAAGATCAGGTAGTTTACTAGGCATAAAAAAAGGTCACACAGATAGATCAATGGATGACACCTCTGGTGACTTGCAAATCCTGCCTCGCCCTCATGATCAAGTCATAATAAGAGTACATAAACTATTGTGCTGTATGATGACTGACAAAGATGTCCCCATCCCCAGTTTTGACTTTAAAGAAAAGAAGCACTTTATAAGATAGTCTGAAGATCAGTTTCACGTGATTAAAATGAAATTTAAAACTAATGCAAACATATGTGGTAGGCAAACTTTCTTAGAGAAACATATTACCACTTTTAAAAAATCACATTTATGTTTTTAAAATGTCTTATTTTATTCTTATTTATTTATTTATTTATTTAAGTTCACTGATTTCTATCCTCCCTGGTGGAAATGCACTCAACACATTTTGGGCAGCTTTCACAATGAAGCTCAGAAGCCATTCTTTCTGTTTTCCACTAAATGTATAATGCTGATTAGATGGCCCTTGCAACAAACACAAAGATACTTCCCCTCTCTTTGAAGCCATTTTAAAATGTAAAATACTAAGATTGGGCCAAGAACCACTTATTCAGATAAACATGCAAGATGCATCAAAAAGAATATGAAGGCAGAGGCCAAGTTCAGATGTACGCTCTAGCCGCAGTTATAGCTGGCCAAGGTTCTAACCGCAGTACGCCCAAATGCATGAAACCGCTGTTACAGTCCCAAAGTTAACTCTGTTTTGCCCCACCAAACTCCAGTTGGGTCATTTGGTTTTCTCTAAACTTCGCTGCCAGCAATTGCAGTTTTGTCACTGAAGCGTTACACCCGACTGCAGAGGCATATCTAGGGAAAATAGCACCTAGGGCAAGCACTGAAATTGCGCCCCTGTCCAAACATCTGACACCCATCTTTCAGATAACTTTACCATAATATCAGCTCAAAAATACAAGTTCAGACACTTTCAGGAGAAACAGGTAGTAAGCAACACACACATGCATGCACACACACAACCACACATGTGGTACATATGTGCCAGTTGCCTTCCCAAGGAAGCGCAACACATTCATAGAGCTAAGCAGTGAAAGCTCTCTTTAGCAAATGCTCTGCCACCTCAGCAAACCTCACTACAGGTTGCTACCTCCAAGAAATTCAGGGATGGGTTTTTTCTGTCCAAACAGCTTTTGCCTGAAAGGGAGATGGTTGCAAGGGAAATCCTAGGGACCCCAAACAATCTGAAATTATCCAGCAGCTTACAATAGGCTTGGATTTAGCAGCCTGGTCAGGAAGAAGGTGGAAGTTGCAACTAGCCACAGAACAGCAAAACAGTGTGATATTCGAATCAGAAAAATGGTGTGTGTGGGAGAGAGAAAGAATTTATAACAATAATATACCCTGCACTACCATCACCAATTTTCTGTCTCTGCCACACTGCAAAGGTTTGGTAAAAGGTTGCCCCTGCCCCATCCCCTCAAGTTCCTGGGTCTAAAGGTAAAAACAAAACAAAAAAACCAATTCTATTGCACACGTATTCCATTTCCTATCTGTCGCTGTGACAGATACTAAGGTAGTAAGAGCATATGGCCTGTGATAGTGTGTATTGGATGGAGGAAACCAGCTACCTTCATAGCATTACAACCCTTTCAAAAGTGAGCTCTGCCATAAATGAACCAAGTAGGCATACAAATATGGTGCCTTGGATAAGTTACACCTCCCTTGTTCAATACAGAGGCAGCCAACAGGCAGACTGGACAGTAAACTTTATGTCTAGTTTATCAAATGCACTAATCAATCAGAATCACAGCATGACTATTCAATGTGTCTTTTAAAAACAACTGTGTTCAAAGTAAAAAGGGAGTTGCATTGATTTTTTTAAAAAGACATTCTAAAAAATAGCTTTTTTAGAAGGCAAGGAAACATGGGCAAATCTACTTGGGATGCACAGGCAATAAAAATCCAAGTACAACTTGGATTTTATTCCTTGCCTCTGCCCGCCACCCTTCAGTTTTGCCAGCTTACAAGGTATTAAACCAGTTGCAGGGGAGTAATGGCAGGAGAGAGGGCACGCCCTCAACTCCTGTCTGTGGCTTCCAGCGGCATCTGGTGGGCCACTGTGCGAAACAGGATGCTGGACTAGATGGGCCTTGGGCCTGATCCAGCAGGGCTGTTCTTATGTTCTTATGTTCTTAACTCAGCTAAATTGAAGGGAATAATTTGCAGCACGTTAACCACTTATTTCAAAAGACAAGCCATTTCTCAGTATGGTAAGACTGCACAACACAGGCATGGCAATACATTGCAAATGCAACATTTCTGGATGTGAATTCTTACAACAGGTTGTTTTTTGTTGTTTTTTAAGCACCACACAAGTTAAAGACAGGCACTTTCCAAGTTTAAAATCCCACAAGCCATATATTCAGATTGCTTGACAAATATGCAGATAAAGATAGAGCTCTGTATAGAGAATTAAACAGCTTGCGACTGAATATTTCCATTTTATTCCTTGCCTCTCCCCACCACGCTTCAGTTTTTCCAGCTTACAAGGTATTAAACCAACATTGTCTTTTAAAGGGATGTTTTGTCCACTTACTTTTGTGCCATTTATATCTGTTTTTTTAAATGCTCGGGTCCCTTGCCAAAAACTTTGCATTCTTTTGACTCCCTAGATCAGGGGAAAATCTAGACTTGGCTCTTGCAGAGGCCATTTGAGCATATGCAGCAGCCATTTTTGTTTTCAGCAGCCTTTTTTAACATTTTAAAAAATGCCCACTGCACATGCTCAAATGGTCCCTCTGATGTCCTATGCCTTGCCAGGCCTTGAGGAGGCCTTTTGAGCATGTGCAATGACCTCCAAAATGGCCACCAACTGATCTTTGTAGGCCTGAACAGGCCTGAAAATCAGCCCGGGACAAACTGCGGCAGAGGCCGGCGGGGGGGAGAGGGAACCTTTGCAGGACCCCACCTCTGCAGTCTTTAAGAAGCCCCCAAAGGGGCTACAGGTAATTTTTTTAAAAAAAAAATTAAAAATCCACAAATTTGGGAGGGGTGGGGGAAGCATGGCACTGGCGCCCCCCCAGGTGGTGCCTAGGGCATGTGCCCTGGCTGCCCCACCCTAGTTTTGCCTGTGCCCAACTGCAGACTCAGCTATAACCGCAGTTTCACACACATTTCCAAACCCCAATCATAATGGCAGCTTCAGACTTCTCCATGTTTTTGGCACTCTAGGAAAACTGGCTACAACCTTCCTGCCCGCCGTGCAGCTATGCAGTTGCCACACTACAGGAATGCCAACATGCCCTATCCTGGACTGGCCAGCCTGTCAAGCCACACAGCTGCTTGGGCCCTACCCCAATTCCCATGCCACCCATTGCTCCCCACCACCTGGCAAGCAGAAGAGTGAGGGCACGGAATGACAGGACAGGAACACAGTGCTTTGCTCCCTGAGAAGGGAGCAACCATCATGTATGTTCACAAGCACAAACACTCCAACCGTCATGTATGTTCACAAGCACAAACACCATCATGTATGTTCACAAGCACAAACACCCCATCATGGTGCCAGGAGCAGGAGGGAAAGCACAAAAGGTAGATCCAAGCAGGGAAGCTTGAGCAGCCAAGTTCGACTTTTTACACAGAAAGGATGGGGGAGGGAGCCCCAGCCCCTTCCCTTGGGGTGCACACTTGCAATAGTGGCCGTACCTCATGAGCAGATCCATCCTGGGTCACATACAGATATTGACCTGGCAATAAAGTCAAATGTCATGATAAAGATTAATTGTAAACTCCCCAGAGATGCACATTTTGGGCAGTATAGAAATATAAAAGGCAGGGGGTAGTCTTAGACATCCTCCCAAGGACCACGTTTTCATAGAGGCACACAGGTGGTCCAGAGGGCAGCTGCAGTTCAGCCCGTTTACTAGGTCCCTGCAAGCCCAGTGGTATTGGAAGGGTACCCCAGTAACACCTTTCCCGGTCTCAGTGGCTGGTGGACAGCAGGATTAAAAGCACTCCCTCTGGCAGTCAGGTCACCCCTCTGCACATACACATGATGTTCTATGCCCAAGCAGCTTGGCAGAGATTGCTGAAAATGCCAGCTACCCTCAGCCGGCATTCCCTGCACCAGCTGATCTATATATGCCGCAACACCAGTCCTGGACCAGGAGTAAGGATGATTTCTGGATGGCAACCACTGGGAGTGCTACCCCAGAGACTGTTTTCCTTGTTTTAGGGGCTGAAGACAAGCTGCTGTGAAACTATGTCCCGTCAACCCATGTGTATATGTGTACTCTTGTCATTGCCTAGGACTGGTCATCCTGCCCGGGGATGGCCAGAGAATGGGGGCTCCCCTCTCCTGTCAATCACCATGCCAGCAGATCTGCATAGGGCACAAGGAAAGACCATGACTCAAGAGTTTTGAATGGGTGGAGAGGTCTGTGCCAGTGTCTACCCCTCCCTCCCTCCCCTCTGCGCATGCGCCCAGGCAAAGACAAAGGGAGCATCTAGATGGCCTTTGGGTGCACAAAAGTCTGCACAGGGAGAGGGTGGGGAGGTTTCAGGGGGATCTGTTCTACTTTTTATTTTAAGAAGTGGGCAAGTGCGACCTAGCCACTTATCTGGAGGGATTTTTTTTAATAACCCCTGGTTACTCATGAGCAAGGCATGATGAGTGTGTCGCACCTATGCACAGGTGTACCATCACCCCAGCCCCTGCAGTCAACCCAGCTGCTTCAGGGTTGGGGCAGCAGAGGAAAGTGTGCTCTGCCATAGCTCCCTTCACCTGCTTATTTGCATATGGAGCATAGATAGACCAGAACAGGGATTTTTAAACTTGAGTAAATGTACTGTCAGTACTGTCAATGCAGTCAGTGACCAACTAATATCAATTAGATTTCATGGACAACCCTTTAATACGTCAGTTCTTCAAGTATATGCCCCAACAACTGATGCAGAAGAAGAGGGTTGATGAGCTTTATGCTCAAATTCAGTTTGAAATTGACAAAACATGCAAACAAGATGTGCTGCTGGTGGTTGGAGACTGGAATGCCAAAGGGCGAAATGGTAGGGAGGAAAATACAGTTGGATGTAAGGCCTAGGAAACAGCAATGAAGCATAACAACTTCTTAGTTTCTGCCAAGCCACTTATCTCTTCATTGCTAACACTTTCTTCAAACAACCAATGTGGCACCTATACACATGGACATCACCATATGGAGTACATAGGAATCAATTTGATTACATTAGGGTTTCTTAACCTTTGGCCCCCAGATGTTGATGGACTACAACACCCATCATCTCCAGCCATAGCCATTGTGGCTGAGGATGATGGGAGTTGTAGTCCATCAACATTTGGGGGCCCAAGGTTAAGAAACCCAAGATTACATTATTGGTGCAACAAGGTGGAAGAGCTCAGTTATAACAGCAAAGTCGTGGCCAGGGGCCGATTGTGGAACAGATCACGAACTGCTCATGTGCAAGTTCCAAGTCAAGCTAAAGCGGAAAAACAAAGCTATCCAGCTTTCATGATATTATCTTGGGACTGTACCCACCATTTTCAAGAAGAACATCAGGAACCACTTTGAAGTTCTGAACCTCATTGATAGGGAACCAGAGGAACTGTGGCATGAAATCAAAGAAGTTGTTAAGGATGAACATGAAAAGAGACTGCCAAAGACCAAGAAACAGAAGAAAGCAAAATGAATGTCAGAACAGACAGTGGAAATTGCCCAGAAGAGGAGAGAAGCCAAAGTCAAGAAAGATAAAGACCTCAGGAAGGAACTTAATAGGGAATTTCAGAAAGCTGTTAGAAGAGACAAGGAGCAGTATTACAATGACATCTGTAAAAACCATGTGGATGGAAACAGACACAGAAAACAAGGCAAATTTTCCAAAAGATCTCTGAACTCAGAAGGAGGTTTCATTAGAGCCAGCGTGGTGTAGTGGTTAGAGTGCTAGACTAGGACCGGGGAGACCCGAGTTCAAATCCCCATTGAGCCATGAAACTAGCTGGGTGATTCTGGGCCAGTCACTTCACTTCACAGGGATGTTGTGAAAGAGAAACTCAAGTATGTAGTACACCACTCTGGGCTCCTTGGAGGAAGAGTGGGATATAAATGTAAAATAATAAAAATAATAATAAAATAATAATCCTTGAATTGGTAGGTTAAGGGCTGCCAGCTAGTAACTGATTCAAAGAAGATCAAACAGAGATGGAAAGAGTATACTGAAAATGTGTACACCAGGAATGTCAACATCCAAGATACTCTAGAACAGGGATTCTCTACGTTGGGTCCCCAGATGTTTTGAGACTTCAACTCCCATTTGGTGGCCTTTGGTTGGGGGATTCTGGGAGTTGAAGTCCAATAACATCTAGCGACCCAACATTGAGAATCCTTGCTCTAGAAGGTATTCCCTACTTGCAAGAACCTCTAGTACAGGAAGATAAAGTTAGATCAGCACTCCGGTCATTACCAAGTTGGAAGGCTACAGGAATTGATGGAATAACTATAGAAATATGGCAGGCAACAGAAGAAGAATCAGTCAAGTCTCTAACCAAACTATGCCAGCAAATTTGGAGAACGACATAGTGGCCAACAATCTGGAAGAGGTCAGTTTACATACCCATACCAAAGAAAGGAGACTTAATAGATTGTGCAAAGCATCACATAATATCCTTAATTTCACATGTTAGCAAAATAATGCTCAAGATTAGAGCCCTACATGGAAAGTGAAATGCTGGATGTACAAGCTGGTTTCAGAAAAGGCTGAGGAACAAGAGACATAATTGCTGATGTACACTGGATAACTGAGAAAGCCAAAGAATACCAGAGAGAAGTCAGTATGTGCTTTATTGACTACAGAAAAACCTTTGATTGCATCGACCATGTCAAGTTGTGGAATATCCTTGGGGAAATGGGCGTCCCAGAACACCTCATTGTTCTCATGAGAAACCTATACAAAGGACAGGAAGCCACAGTCCAGATGGAAGATGGGGAAACACACTGGTTTAGGAATAAGACAAGGCTGTATACTTCCTCCTTTATTCAACGTATATGCTGAACATATACTGAGAGAAGCTGGATTGGAAGAAGATAAGCATGGTTTTAAAGCTGGAGGAAGAAACATCAATAACCTGTGCTATGCCGATGACACCACTCTGATAGCCGAGAATGCAGATGATCTGCAAGCTCTAGTAATGAAAGTCAAGGAGCACAGTGAAAAAATGGGACTACAACTAAATGTAAAGAAGATTACAGTAAACTAATGACAACAGGTACAACAACCAGCTTCAGAATTGACAATGAAGACACTGAAGTGGTCGATAGCTTTTGCCTTTTAGGATCGACCATCAACAGTAAAGCATCCAGCAGTCAAGAAATATGCCGCAGACTAGCACTTTGTAGAGTTGTAATGAAGGCCTTAGAAAGGATATTTATATGTCGTGACATGTCTACACCTACAAAGATTAGAATCGTTCGGTCAATGGTTTTCCCCGTGACACTCTATGAATGAGAAAGCTGGACTTTGAAGAAGCAAGATAGAAAAAGCATTGACGCTTTTGAACTTTGGTGCTGGAGAAGACTTTTGAGGATACCATGGACAGCCAGGAAAACAAACAAATGGATCATAGAACAAATCAATCCAGAATTTTCACTCAAGGCACAACTGACCAGACTCAAACTATCATACTTCGGAAACATTATGTGAAGATCCAGCTCCCTTGAGAAGTCCAAAATGCTGGGAAAAGTTGAAGGAAAGAGAAGAAGAGGATGACCAGCAGCAAGGTGGATGGATTCAATTGCGACAGCAATGACTGGACCACTGAGAGACCTTAAAGGCCAAGTTGAAGACAGATCATCTTGGAGAGAATCTATCTATGTAGTCGCTAAGAGTCGACACCAACTTGATGGCACTTAATCAATCAATCAAATCAGGAGCAGAGCCAGCCAAGTGGTGGTCTGGGTCAAGCCCCGCCTGGCAGCCCCTCTGCTGACATCCATGCGCCCCACCCCCGGGCTACCAGGAGCCAGCAAGCGCTTGCTGACCTTTTTCAAGCAGCAATTCTATCTATCTATCTATCTATCTATCTATCATATTTTTACACCACCCAAAACATACGTCTCTGGGCAGTTTACAACAAGATTAAAAAGTAAAACATTAATTAAAAACAAAAACAAAAGGACCAACAGAGTCACACTTCCTCTGTCAATTGCCAGTTGGAGATCATCCATCAGACTGACCAAGGCAGTCTCCACTCCATAGCCAGCCTGGAAGCCAGTTTGAAATGGGTCTAGATAATTCGTTCCCTCCAAGACTGTCTGGAGCTGGGAGGCCACCACCCTCTCAATTACTGCCTTACTACTCAATTACACAAAAACTACTCAATTACACCCTCTCAATTACGACCCTCTCATTTGCTGCCTGAAAGTGTCTATTCCCCTTTCTCTTCCTCAGAGAGGGAGAGAAAGGGAGAATAGATGCTTTCAGGCAGCAAGCGCTGCCTGAAATGAAAGGGAAGGGCTCGCTCGGGCTCTTCGGAGCTTGAGGCCATGCCCCCTTTGCACAGACGTCTGTCAGGATGTCCTCTCGGATGTGTGCAAGGCTTCAGAGGGATTTGGGGAGAGAGTAGTAGTGAGCAGGTTCCATTTAAGAGAGAGAGAGAGAGAGAGAGAGAGAGTGTGGTGGGTCCCACTAGAGTGGGGGTCCCTTGAATTCCCTGGTGGTTAAGTGGGTGACAAAGGTCATGAGCTCAAAATCCACAAGTGGGGATAGCACCATCACAGGCACAGCCATATCCCCAGTACACTGGGCCTCTCGTGAGAGTTTGAGCCCAGTGGACAGCAAACTGCTTGCAGTGGGTTTGTGATAGGTCTGGTTGGACTGATCTGCCAGGGTCTCCCTGTGAAACATCTTCCCTGGTCATGGGGGTACAAAACCTGCCCCCCCCAGCATCCTTTGCCCTCTCCCATCTGTATATCCCATTCTAGCGAGTGCAGGTTTTCCCCTCCCCTCCCACACTAGAAAGTGATCCCAGTCTGCAGTGCAAATTCCATCCCCACTGGTCCCTCAGAAATCTGAGATTGTGTGATACTTTTGGGGTGCAGAGCAAATTGGGGGCAGCAGTGACATGGCTGACTGAAGCAGTGCTGGCATTGCAGAGCATTTAAAGGACTTTCAATGCTCTTCCCCTGCCGAGGCTGGGTGGGGCACTCCAAAAATGCATGACCATGTTCGACACGGCACACACCCCTGGAGATTGTAGCCAATCGTGGCTGAGCTGCTGAGGAGGTGATGCTTTGCCCATAGTCTAGCCACACAGCTGGCTGGGATCAGGCTGGGAGGCTGAGCAGCAGGCTTCCCTCTCCTGAAACTCTAGTTTGGCTGGCTGCAGTTTGCTGAATGTCTGCAGTGCAAATGGGAGTTAGGAATTGTAACTCCAGCCATGGTTAACGGTGGTTATCTTGTGCATCTGAATCTGGCCAGAAAGTCCACTTGAAGCAAAGTGGGAAGAGGAAGAAAGCTCTGGATTCAAGGCTTATTAGCATCTATCATTTGAGAAGCAAATCTGGAGGGAAGGCCACAATGGGAAGGGCTGTAGTTCAGTGGTACAGCACATGTATTGCATGAAAAATATAATTAAAGGTTTACAATTAAAATACCTGGCATCCCAACTGAAAGGACTGCGTAGCAGGTAATGGAAAGATGTCCAGTGGAGAGCCATTACCGATCAGAGTAGGCAATCCTGAGCTCGATGGACCGATGGTAAAGAAAACTTCATCTTTTCACTCCATGGCAGAAATTTATTTATTTAATTTATTTAAAATATTTCTATACTTCCCAAAACTTGCATATCTGGGCAGTTTACAATTAAAATACCACAATAAACCTATCTGAATGTAGATTGGTACACTCCCAAAGATACAAAGCAACCAAAATTAATTACAATAATAGATGCATGACTATGTTCATGAGTCTGCTCACCCCACAATCCAAGAAGCTGCTTTCTGTAAACATGGGCGTAATGAGGGTCGGGCAGGCACCATTGCAGGGGTGCGCAAAGTGCCTGCCATGCCCTGCCCCCGCCCCCAACTGCCGTCCGGAGAGGCGCCACCCCAGAGAACATGCTGCCGCCCCATGGGACCATTTTAAACCACAGCACCAGTGGGGGAAACAGTGGGGGGGGGGGAAGAGCACCATCCCCAGTCCTTAAAGCTACCCCCCCACCACTGAACCAGCAGTCGCTGGTTCTGTGCACATCCTTATCAAGTACCCCAATATCTTGGTACACAACTCAGCACACAGGATTCTGCTGCCCCCACCACCACCACCATCCCGCAAAAAAACAGGGAAAACTCACATCTTTGGGTTGGCGATTTTAATTCTACTTGTAAAACAAACTACACTAGTAGACTGGTATTGGTTGGCAATAAGGGAATGAGCCAAAATCCTGCTGAAGACAACTATTTTTACATTTTTAAGGGATCTCTGGCTGAGGACTGAGGGCCTGACTGAAACCTACACCTTTTAGTGTTACTGTTTGGGGCCACACTAGACAAAACAGAAAAGACACGTGAACAATCTCCTTTATTTGCAGGCTCAAAAGCTGTATTGGAAGCAGAAGAGCAACAATGAGGTCATTCACACAATTGAAAACTGTGTTCTACCTAGGTTTGGGAGCTGTGTGTACTCCCAATTGTTGGTTGTCTGGAAGCAAGTTAAGAGGATAGCGTGGGCAGAAGTGATTGTGTGGAAGCAAGGTAGGAGAAAAAGCTACCCAGGTTTTCCTCTAACCTTGCTTCCACACAATCACTTCTACCCAGGTTTTCCTCTAACCTTGCTTCCACACAGTCAAAAATTGGGAGTACACTTAGCTCCCAAACCTGGGTAGAACACAGTTTTCAATTATGTGAATGAGCTCACTGCCAGTTTAACCCTCTCTCTTCCCAAAATTTGTCCATTCAAAATGCCCCCTCCAAGCTGCTCCAAAAGACCAGATATTTCCCTAACCATGTCAGGAGGACCAATTTGAGTGAACAAATGGCAGGAGAGAGAAATATTAAGCCTCTCACACCTGCTTTTCCTCTGCTGAAAACTGGCAAACTCTGGCAGCCTGTTTTTTTGTAGAGAGAGAGATAAAGTCAGGACACTGATCAGATGCCTCCTGCTTATTGTCTAGTTTGATCCTTAGAGCTCCACAGGCTGTTGACAACATATGATTTCATTCCCTGGATTTCTCCTCTGGTAAGACTGCTGTGGGCAGATTGTTCTCTCTTGTCAACATGTTTCCCCACTTCCTCCCACTTCTGTTAAATTTTGAACAAACGGTATATAATCCTCTTCTGGGGAGGAAAAAAGATGCTGAAAGAATTTCCCCTTGGGCTGTGAATACAGAGCTCTCTTAAGAGGCTACATTTTGTTTGGGTCCTAAATGTATTTACTAAGAAGCAAAGCCCTCTGATTGTAGGGGGATGATTCCCATGGAAGTACCCACTGGATTCTAGCCTTAATCTCTGAATACATCCTCTTTGGGATATTTCCCAGTTCATTCCAGCACAGGATCCCTCCAGTGAATGCTGGTGATTCCTTCTTTGTGTGTATTTCTTTTTAGATTCTTAGCCATTTTAGGAAAGGGAGCCATTTTGTCCTACCATTTGCAATGTAAACCCCTTTAAGAACTTTTTGGGTATATCACTACTTTTAATAATAATTAGCCACAGCACAGTTCTTTCCTTTAGGCATATCCAGGGATTTGGATCAACCCAGAAGGATGTCCTACTAGGGTTGCCAACCCTCCAAGATTGGGCTGGAGTCTGCAGGAGTGGGCATCAATCTCCAGGAGACTTGGGGGGGGGGGATCTTGGAGCTTCCTCATTCCCACACAGGACTTCCAGTTCTCAGTGACCAATGAGGGAAGCCACTTCGAATGAAACTTGCAGCATTAGCCTCTCTAATGCGAGTTGTCTTTTGTGTAGGTTCACACACAGCTTGCTTCTGTGTTTTCCTTGTGGCCAATGGCTTCCTAGAGGAGGCAGGATGCCATGTCTCCCTTTCCCCAAAGGGTTTAGTAATTAAAGCACCCTCTGTGATCCAACTCTGTTGAAGTATACACACACACACACACACACACACACACACACTTCTGCTTAATTGGATTGTGGATCAGACTGCCTGTTAGCCTTCTGCCCCCCCCCCGCCGCAACCCCAACACACTGCCACAACCCCAACACACACCTGCACACACAGTACACACAGTACACACAGTACACACACACACACACAGTATGTGTCAGCCCTCCTGTAGTTTCAACCAAGGACAGTGACCAGAAAATAGGTCCTGCCCTGCTCACTCAGTGGGGCCTCTAGAGTGCATGCCAGCCCCAAACAAATGCCAAGTCCTCTCCTCTCTCTAAATGGTTGCTTTTCAGGCTGCAATGCTAGGCATGCTTACACGGGAGTAAGACTCACTGGGCATACCATAGAGCAGGACTGCTCAACCTCTTGCAGATGTTGGCCTACAATTCCCATAATCCCAGGCTATTGGCCACTGTGGCTGAAGATTATGGGAGTTGTAGTTCAAAAACAGCCGGGGGGCCTAAGTTGAGCAGGCCTGCCATAGAGCATATTTCTGAGAAAGCATGCACAGGATGGTGCTATAAGGCAGTTTCCAGCTCCTGTCTTGCTGCAAGATACCTGGGGGGGCCAGTAAAATAGTCTCTGTGGGCCGAATCTGACCCCCGGGCCTTATGTTGTGCAGGCCTGGTCAAAGGCAAGGCAGCTTTGTTTTTGCATTCCATAGACGTGACTTGCTCTTATCATGTAAATGTAGAGACTGATGTCAGCGCTTTGCATCTGATTTTCCAGGAAACCTTGCTGAAAACCAGCATTTAAAAAACACTGAAATAAACCGGGATGAGCTGAAATCCAGCAGGAAAAGCCCAATTTGTGTGTGTGGTACATCCAAAGACATTGAACTGACCTGGGTGGGAATCTGCCCAGTGAAACCACATAGCCTGCCTCCAGGAGGAGATTCGGGGTAAAGCCCCTATGTAGGAAAGACCCTGGAGATTTTAATGGCTTGATATGGGTCAGAGAAGGGTTTTCAGGAAAAGCTTCAGTCAGAGCTAGCAACCCTATTTTGTGCCCTTTTTCTATAAACTTCTGTGAAGGAATGAGGCACAAACCTCTTCATTATTGTAAATAGTATGTACAGAATGCAAATAGCATGTATAGAATGCTGACTGGTCTCTGTGTTGCTAGCAGGGTTAAAAGTCCAAGCCTGCTGTTTTGTTTTGTTTTTTGTTGTTTTCACATTCCCACTTATACATTTTAATTTCAACACATTCAGAGCTGAGAGTTTAATTTTGGAGGAAAAAACTATTTTAAAAAATGGAGGGAACTATGACTTGTACTGATTGGATGGGTTGAAAAACTGTTGGGGCAAAAATTACATATAAAGAGAGAGCGAGTGAGACAACAGAGTCAGAGGCAGTCTGCAGGAGAGTCAAGAACAGTCTGCAGGAAAGAAGTCAGCAAGAGAGTCCTGGAGAAAGCCAGTGTACAATCTTGGGAAAGAGAGAGAAGGAGAGTCTCTTTTGAAGACACAGTAAGAGAATCAGAGATGAAATCTCAGAAGTTCCAGGCTGGATTGAGCTCCAAGCATGTGCTGTGACCAGGATAAGAGTCTGCTCAACAAGCCAGATGCAGAGAAGATAACTGTAGAGGACTCTGTAGGGATCTATTTGATTGATTAAGTGCCGTCAAGTCAGTGTGGACTTCTTGACTGCTGGATCCTTTACGGTTGATGGTCGATCCTAAAAGGCAGAAGCTATCTACCACTTCAATTCATTATCAATTCCACTTCTTCATTATCAATTCTGAGGCTGGTGGTTGTACCTGTTATTAGTTTAGTCTTCTTTACATTTAGTCTTAGTTCCATTTTTTCACTGTGCTCCTTGACTTTCACTACTAGAGCCTGCAAATCATCCGCATTCTCAGCTATCAGAGTAGTGTCATCAGCGTAGTGCAGGTTATTGATGTTTCTTCCTCCAATTGTAAAACTGCACTCATCTTCTTCCAATCCAGCTTCCCTCAGTATATGTTCAGCATATAAGTTGAATAAATGAGAAAGCATACAGCCTTGTCTTACTCCTTTGCCCATCTGGAATCAGTCTGTTTCCCCATCTTCCATCTGAACTGTGGCTTTCTGTCCTTTGTATAGGTTTCTCATAAGAACAATTAGGTGTTCTGGGATGCCCATTTCCCCAAGGATATTCCACAACTTGACATGGTCGATGCAATCAAAGGTTTTTCTGTAGTCAATAAAGCACATACTGACTTCTCTCTGGTATTCTTTGGCTTTCTCAGTTATCCAGTGTACATCAGCAATTATGTCTCTTGTTCCTCAGCCTTTTCTGAAACCAGCTTGTACATCCAGCATTTCACTTTCCATGTAGGGCTCTAATCTTGAGCATTATTTTGCTAACATGTGAAATTAAGGATATTATGTGATGCTTTGCACAATCTATTAAGTCTCCTTTCTTTGGTATGGGTATGTAAACTGACCTCTTCCAGATTGTTGGCCACTGTTCCTTGTCTCTTCTAACCTCTTTCTGGAATCCCCTATTAAGTTCCTTCATGAGGACTTTGGCTTCTCTCCTCTTCTTGGCAATTTCCACCATCTGTTCTGACATCCATTTTGCTTTCTTCTGTTTCTTGTTCTTTGGCAGTCTCTTTTCGCATTCGTCCTTAACAATTTTATGCCACTATTTTTATTTGTTCCCAACCAATTAGGTTCCTGATGTTCTCCTTGAAAATGGTGGGTACCATCTCAAGATCATATCGTGGAAACTGGATAGCTTTGTTTGTCCACTTTAGTTTGACTTGGAACTTGCACATGCATAGTTTGTGATCTGTTCCACAATTGGCCCCCGGCCATGTCTTTGCTGTTATAACTGAGCTCTTCTACCTCCGTACACCAATAATGTAATTAATTTGATTTCTGTGCACTCCATCTGGTGATGTCCATGTGTATAGGTGCTGCTTTGGTTGTCTGAAGAATGTTATAGCAATGAAGAGATAATTGGCTTGGCAGAAACTATTAAGTCATTCTCCTGCTTCATTTATGTTTCCTAGGTCATACACTCTGACCGTGTTTCCCTCCTTGCCATTTTAAAAGGTTGATGTTTTAATTGAACTATTTCTTCTCAAAGTAAACTTTCTTATATAAAGATTAGAAACTTGTTTATTTGTCTCCACCCCACATCTATTAGCCTTTCCACTCTGAGTTGTTTGGTTTTTGGTAATTTTAGGCAAAGATGTATGGGCTGTTGTAGTGGTCCCAGCCAAAGTCTACTTGGAGCTTTCCCAGACAGCAAGCTTTCAGCGGGGTTTACCAAGAGGCTTTACTGAGAGTTCGAAGTTGTCCCAAAAACCCAACACAAAAAGTGGATTTTTTAAACTCCAGATATAAACTGGGCTACACTCTAATGTGCAATTTTAAAAAACAAAACAAAACCTGAATTGTGTGTGAAGTGCTCCCCAATAGCTTGCAAGAGACTTTGGGGCAAATTTGGCTGACATGTGAACTCCATTCCAGAAGAAAGGTGAACTAAAAGCCTGGTGTGAAAAACTGCTTGGTGGCAATGGTAAAAGTATAGGTGGGATAGGCAGCTATTCTTCCACAACTTAACTTCTCCACATCAGCAAAGGCGACAATTTATGCTCACTAGTGTAAGACCAGCTCTTTTCCCCATAGAAGCTGCTATCAGTTTCAATTCACATCCCAAACTGCCTCTAGCAGCCTGTTCACATGTTGGGTTGCCAGATCTCAACAAGTGGAACATGACATCTTATTTTTTAACACAGATACACCCCTCGCAAGGAATTAACAAGTCACAAAATAGCAGGGTGGAAACTTGAATCTGAATCTGTTTTCAGTCAGCAATTGCCTTTCACTGAGAATCTGACAACTCACCTCTTCAGTGCCTATAGCACAAAAGAGCCAGATTCACCTCTCATATTCTTAAAATAAATATGGTTGCTGAAATTTAGCTTTACTCACAACAACAGATCTAAAACAAACCAATGAACTGAAAAATGCCTCATTCTGACAGACTAGGAATGGAAAAGTGGAACCATATCATGATTCAATGCCCACAGAGCGGTCATTTATTTAGATATTTAAAAGTATTTATATCCTACCTCTAAATTACAGAAATTTGTAAAGCAGCTAATAAACATGAAATGTTTATCACCATGAAATTTTTTAAAAAGGAAAACAATTGACAAGTTGCACTTAGAAATAGCAGCAGTATTGAACCATATTAACAGCTGAAGAGAAAAACAAAGTTTTCAGTTTCTTTCTGAACACAACAGAAAGGGCAGCGGGTGCACAGAGAGTGGAGGGAATCCAGAAAACAAGGCACTGACACTGGATGGTCCTGTTCCTTTGCAAGTGGAAGCAAAAGAACTCAGAGCAGGGTCTCTGAAGAAGACTGGCAGGTTTATGTGAAAGCCGGCAGTCCTTTAGGGACCCTGGTCCTAAGCTGGTTATGGCTTTTGTTACACTCTAGGACACAGAGATTCAAGAAAAACACACATTCATTGATCAAGAGCAAAGCTTAAGGCAAATGAGTCTTCTAAATTAACTGAAGATTAAGGCAGACTAATTACATGTCACACTTGTAAAGGTCAAGAACAGCACTTTGCCCGGAAACCAATTGATATCCAGTGTAGTTTAAATTCTGGCAAGACATAGTCCCTATTATTAGTATCAGCAACTTAACTGTATTTTGCACCCTTTGTAGCTTCTGAACAAAGGCAACCCCATGTAAGAAGTATTACAGTAATCTAAGCAGGTGCTATGAGGGTGTATAATCTAAGCAACAGTGGAAAACCCATTACCAGAAAACATCTTGTACTTAGACTCCACTGTAGAAGCTATTTGTCTACAAAGTGTCTTGCAATTAGCCTCTGACAATATAATGCTGTCATTTTGAGAGGAAAGATGCAAAGAAGTCTCCTCACCCCCTAAAAGTGTTTGGATGGTGGTGGATCAGGATGAAATTACATTTAATCATAATTAAATACAAATCATAGTCATAAACTCAAGAACCTCTAAAATAAGCTCTAGCCCATGAACAGTCATCCTCTCGTTCCACCAGTACACTATCTTCCAATCCATTTCATTGTTCTCATCTCTCCAGTAAGTCAGAGAGCCAAAGGAGCTTTTCTCTGTAGCAAAGGTGCTTAGGAGCAATAATGTTGGTACCCTAGGTCATCCCTGATTTCTAGGGGGCTCCCTGGCCTGCCAAAGGCCTGTGCATCAATTATTTGTTTTTATTTGTTTATTTTATTGAATTTCTATACTGCCTGATATAGACATCTCTAGGCAGTGTACAAATTAAAATATAAAACATAAAACATTTAAAATTCATAAAACAGATAAAAATCACAATAGATCAAATTTAAATTTCAGTTAAAAACCTGAGGAAACAGGTACATCTTTAGGGTCCTCCTAAAAACAAACAGAGAAGGAGATGCTCTTATTTCAGCAGGCAGTGTCCCTAGGGCAGCTACAAAGAAGGACTGGTCCCGAGTTGGCAGCAACTGTAACCAGACCTCTCCAGATGTTCACTCCAAATCTTAATATCCAGACCTCTCCAGATCTTAATAGGCAACAGGGTTCACAACAGAAAAGGTGCTCTCTTAAGTACCCTGGACCCAAGCTGTTAAGGGCTTTATAGGTAATAACCAGCACTTTGAATTTCATTCAGAATCATAGCAGCAGCCAGTGCAGTTTTTAGAATCAGTGTTATATGGTCCCTTCAGGTAAACCCAGAGAACAATCTGGCTGCTGCATTCTGTACCAATTGTAGTTTCCGAACTACATACAAAGGCAGCCCCATGTAGAGTGCAGATAGCACTACCACGGAGAGGGACAGATAGCCACACAGAGGTTATCAGCATATGTACCACCGTTTTAAGGTCATTTTTCTCCAGAAATGGACGTATCTGGCATATCAGCCAAAGCTGATAAAAAGCACTCCTGGCCACGGCCTCAACCTGAGAAACTAAGGAGTTTGGGATCCAGGAGCACTCCCAGACTATGAGCCTGATCTTTTAGGGGGAATGTAACCCCATCCAGAACATTAGGATAATCACAATTATGATCACAAAACCTATTACTGGAATCACAGCATGGAAATTTTAAAATTCCTGAAAATGGCAAGGGCTTATTACTGGGCAAAAGATCAGTTTCAGCAGAGGCAGAGTTTGAGGCACACTGCGGGAGGGAGCAGCATCCAGGAAAAGCGGCAGGATTCTATGGGAATGCTATGGTTATGATTATTATACTTCTATCTCGCTCTTCCTCCAAGGAGCCCAGAGAGGTGTACATGGTTATGTTTATCACCACAACAACCCTGTGAGGTAGGTTAGGCTGGGAGAGAAGTGACTGGCCCAGAGTCACCCAGCTAGTATCATGGCTGAATGGGGATTTGAACTCGGGTCTCCCCAGTCCTAGTCCAACACTCTAACCACTACACCACTGAGCACTCCCAAGGTGCACTCTGCAAGGAGGAACCTCAAACCATCACTCACTAAATTTGTAAAACAAAAAGGGATGGAAGCTACGCAAATAAGGGAGAAGAGTATGTGATGTATGGGTCAGTTTTGAGCTGTGTGCCGCTAACAAAAAACAACAGACCTACAACAACAACAACAACAACAATTCGATTTCTATACCGCCCTTCCAAAAATGGCTCATGGCGGTTTACATAGAGAAATAATAAATAAATAAGATGGCTCCCTGTCCCCAAAGGGCTCACAATCTAAAAGAAACATAAGATACACACCAGCAACAGTCACTGGAGGTACTGTGCTGGGGGTGGATAGGGCCAGTTACTCTCCCCCTGCTAAATAAATTCCAACAAATACTAGTTGTTGGAATAGCCATACCCATGGAATACTCTCACTTAGAAAGCAAAGGATTAACTATATGCAAAGGTAATGGTTAACTCCTGAAGTTGCCTAGCAACCAGGGACATGTTTATCAATTCTTGCTTTCTAGCACATAAAATTCCTCTGTCCCCCATGCACGTATTTCAGTGCTCACTAGCACATTTAGTTTCTTCTTCCTTATTTTATGCTAGTTTAAAATACAAGTTTGTTACAGTAATCACTTGTGACTCGTGAATTTCTTCAAAAGCCTGCTCTGCCAACACTAGTTTTAAGTGTTTGCTGTCCCTTTTGTCCTTCTTAGACATCTCTCATGGGTGCAAAGCATTTGGTGCAAAGTGGTTTCACATATAGCGTGGCACCTCAGGTTTGCGCAAGGTGCCATAGCCCCAGGATTGCACACCATGCCCACTTCCAGTGTAGGTTCCAGTCTGCCAGTCTGTGGGTTGTGTGAACCCACCTGCCAGGAGCTAGACTTCTGTCCCTCAATTCAAATCCATGTTATTGCTGTGAGGTTCCCTGCAGCAATTAGGGTAGGATATGCCAAGACTGGTGGGTTCACATGATGACCAGACAGTCTCAGCATAGTGGAACCTACACTGGATGTAGGGTGCACCAGAGGCGTATCTAGGGAAAATAGTTCCTAGGGCAAGCACTGAAATTGCACCACCACCACCCCCCAACATCTGACACCCATCTTTCAGATAACTTTACCATAATATCTGCTCAAAAATACAAGTTAAGCTTGTTAATGGACAAATCTTTTAAACTACAAATTATGAGACTACCTACCTTTATAGCATTTAAAATGTAAGTACAAAGATGCAACACAATATTACACTATTTATTGAAGTGATCTGTCTTGACCACTCTTCAAGCAATAACCATTAAAGAATTGAGTATTTCCTGATGATTAATTACCAGGTGGGAGGAGCTGGTGACCTCAGACTATTAAACCTAGAAATATTCATCCTTAGGAACTACCTTGTTCTGAGATAATTATTCTTAATACAAATAGCACAGAGAAAGATGGGTTTGTTTGAATGATTATTAGAGAATGAGTTAGAAGTGAATTGATGCCAGTATTTTAGTAAATCTGATTGCTACAATTATTACTTAAATTCCATTCTTGCTATATTTAAATGCTATATATTGACTTTATGTAGCATTTTACATTACAGCTGCTATGAAATGTTTTTTTCTGTCACATAGTGGCATGTACTTTAGTGGTGCTATTGGCTTTAGCATTAAATGGGCTTCATATATCATTACAAACACTATATAAAGATAGTGAACACCCTCCACAGCAATGGACATTGTCTGCACTAAAAGAATGCGAAGTGTATTGCTGTACATGTGTTGAAGGTATCTCAAAATTAAACAATGTGGTGTACCTTACATAAGTTTCATGATTGCTTACCTAATTGGGTTATAGAGGAATACTGGGATGTTATAATTGCAAACAAACCAATTATGTAATGGTATCAGTACTTCTATATTTAAGCTGAGTAACTATTAAGGAAAGCAATGTGTTACATGGAAGTTCTTCAGATATTCAATATATGTTGCTCTTGAATGATTCCCCCCACCCTGCAAGTCATATACAGTCCACTTCCAGCACAATAATATTTTTCTGCATTACAATACTGAATCCATATTTTAATTGTAATTTATTACAGACCAAGACTAGCAAGACAATTTATATATTACTATGCTCTCTTAAAATGTACTGCCCCCGCCCCTTTTGAATAGAGAACTTATCCCCACATTCATTAGCTCTCAACCTTCTAAGATCAAATCACAGTCCAAAACACCAATGCATTAAAGCTGCTCAGAATTCTTTTTTTAAAATTGGTTTCAGAATTTCTTATCACTGCATAAATATAAACTGAGTTCATTACTTCATGATCAATATTTGCCTGCTCTGTCAGAATAGAGCACACTGCACTCACTGTACTACTCAACATTACAGTATAAATTCATAAATAAAAAACAACTATTAAAGGTGGACCTCTAATATGCTGGGGATCTCTAAAAACATGAAAGCAGTCATCACTCATCAGCAAGTCCCCTGGGAGTGTCCCTAGCAACTCTTGGTAAAGCTTGGTGTTTGGTAAAGCTCTTGGTAAAGCTTGCGAAATGGGGCGTTTTTCCTGTGGGGAGGGGGAGTCAAAGGTGCCAATGTGTTGGTGTGTGTGTGGGAGGAGATGGGATTCCTTTGCCTGCCAAAGGCTGGTGGGGGGAGGGCTTGCCTTGGGCTCGAGAAGAGCCGAAGAAGAGAAGCGCTGAAGAGAAGAGAAGAGAAGAGAAGGCTGCTGCTGGGGACGAAGCACGTCTTTGAAGGAGGGAGACCTGGCATATTCTGGGCTGCCGCTCAACAAAAGTAGTGTGCCCGAGAGTGAGGGGGAGCTCCCTCCTCCTCCACCCCGCCCATTGTAGTTAAGCCCTGGAGGGGGGGCGCAATGCAAACAGGGGGGGCGGGGTGTGTGTCAGGTGGATCCGGAGGAGAAGCCCCGGGAGGTCCGTCAAGCAGGCAGCGCAGCGCCTGGCCAGAGCTGAGCTTGCAGGGTGGGCGCCATTGGCGCTGCCGCTGCAGGAAGAGTCAGTCTCACCACCTCTGTCATCGCTGTCGGGCAGGAAGCATGGCACCCGGCTGAAGCTGAACTCGCTGGGACGCCACCGCTGCTAGCACCCAGGCGCGCCGTGCATGAAACAAAAAATTTTGGGTGGGGTGTGGGCGGTGCGGGAGTCCACATGGCAATTTGGCGCCCCCTCCCATGTGGCGCCCAGGGCACGTGCCCTGCCTGCCCTACCCTCAGTTACGCCTCTGGGATGCACGCTCTTGGGGCTGTGGCACCTCAAGGGAACCTGAGGTGCCGCATTGTGTGTGAACCTGGCCATGACATACAGTAACACTATGCAATTCAAACCATACTCCAGATCAGACCTACAATTCCAGCCTGTAAACAAAGTGACCACCTGAGCATTAGCATTTTAAGTTCCATTTTTTCCTATGAATAATATCACTGCAGTACTTAGAACACAAAGAATCAGAAACCAATGAAAAAACCAGCACTACCATAAAACCAAATCATGAGCTATCATAAATCATCTTAGCCCAAAGACATCAACGATTTGTGTATAGTATTTTGTAGCAGCTTGTCTTTCCTTTTCCCATTTATTTTATCCAATGTTGGTTGGTCCGTCTCATACAGTCACTTTGCTGAAGGTCAGCAAAGAACTATGGCAACTGTCAGGCAGAAGCTATTTTCTCCAAGGCTTTTGATATAATTAATCAATGCCTATTGATTTAGGAAAATATGTTACACTGGGCTCTTTGTTCTTTCTGACAAGGAGGGCTGATCATGATTGGAAGCCAAGCTTGTACAGCCTGCAGCTCCACATTTCCCCCCACCCCACCTCATGACTATTTTCCTCTTCTTTCCTTTGATTATCTCCAGCTTCAAAAATCTGACAAAGCAAAAATGTAGAAAAAGCCTAAAATGTAATATGAATTTGAATCCATTTTAAGCTGGTTTCAGACCCAATTTTGGGATAAAAATGGATTCAGCCGTCCTTGTCAGAAAGAACAAAGAAGTCCTGGATCCCCTGAAGAGAAACCAGAAAGTGTCTGGATAAGCATCATAAACTGAAACTTAATCCAGAAAAGACCAAATAATAAATTAATAAATAAATAAACTTGTGCATCTCTCATACATGGATGATGGGGATCACACATTCCCCGGGCTGCTTGACAGGTGACCTCCCAGTTAAGGAACTTCTTGCCCATGGAGGCAGGATTATTTCCTTCCTTAATAGATAACCTAGAAGGGAGCTATAGATAGTTCTCTGATGAAAGAGATGGACTGCTCTAAGCTATATAGCACATTCTGATCAACGTGAAATGCCATACCAAGTTAGCCTACATGTACAATTAGGAAAACAGATCTGCAAATGGATCTGGAGATGAGCGGTTGGCGTAAAATCTGAGAGATCCATCAGACTCTTCTATTATGTGCCAATATAGAAGAGCTGTCTTACAAAATCCTCTCCAGGTTTATTTAATACATTTGTATACTGCCTACTACAAAAGTCTCAAGGCAGTTAACAAGCAAAAACAGCCATAAATTTATAACAAAGACCAAAACTTAGAAAGAATTCATTTAAAGTGATTTAAAACAAACAGTAAACATTCAACCAAAAGCCTGACTGAACAGGTGCATCTGTAGTAGTTTCCTAAATGCCATCAGGGATTGAGCCAGGGGCATAGCTAGGAGAGAGGGGACCCATGTTCACCCCTCTCCCCAGTAGACCCTCAGAGTGAGGGAGATGATGATGAAAATAGAGAGGAGTGGCGCTGGGGTGTCCTCAGGAGCTGGGGGCCCCAAGTTCTTTGAACTCATCCTCTCAATTGTAGCTACATCCCTGGATGCAGCACCTCTAATTTTCAACATGGTGTTCCACTGCCTAGAGAAAACTATAGAGATGGCTCTGCTCATGACCTTCCTTCATCTAACTTTTAAACTAGGATAAGAGGCAAATTTCTGTTGGGAAGAGAGTAAGCAAGAGGGCACTTTGTATCTTCTTATTTGTGTATTCTTTATTTTTCTATACAAGAACTTTGGTTAAAGAGCGGTATATAAATATTCATAGTACATGAATCATCACACATGATAGAAATAGATTTTAAGGTCACACACATGGCCAAAATTGCTGGCGGGTCGAGGGTTGGCAGGGAAGCAGGCTCCTGCCTGCCTCCCTGCACACAATTAATTTTTTTCCTCCAGCCTCTGCTGCACTGCAGTTTTCCAGTTTACCACATTGAGCACTTGTTAAGCAGTATACAAATAACTGATTATTATGACTTGCAGCACTAACATTTAAAATATGTTTAATTGAGTCAAATCTCTATTGTAACACACTCTGTGTAAGGTGTCTTGAAGGTGCTTTGGAAACAACAGCTGGTACTGAACACCATGGCCCACCTCCAGACTGTGGGAAGGTGTAAACACATTCCACTAATGTTAACAGCCAGTGCACAGGCTGCTGCTACCTTCTGGGCACACTTCATGGGTGCTTCTGATCTTGGCCTTGAAAGCCCCTTCACAGTGCGGGAGTTGCATATCTCACAAGTGCTTCTCCCAACATAAAATCCCTCTGCCCACTCACCTGTTAACTTGTCACAGTCTCCTTGCTTAGGATAGTAAGCACATTTGTGTTGTCAAGAAAGGCCTTTATAAAGAGCCTGGGGCATATTCCATCATGATCTGGTTTCCTAATCTTGCTCCTTTGAGAAAGGAGTTTCTTTCCCCCATCTTTAAAAATGGGGTGAAGACAGACACTATCTTAGAACAAAGGAAGGGGGTTAGATTGAATATATAACACTTCTTCCATAAGTGAAGGACAATGTCTAAACTATTTTGTATTTTGTCTTTACATAACTACTATATAGATTGATATTTTCTTTTCATTTTTACTGCATGTGACTTTAATTTCCTTAATAAAATTAATTTTACTTGTTAATTACTTTCTGTATCTTATGGTTTCCTCTCAGCCCACTCATTTCATACCAGGTCAAGGTGCCAAGTAAGAAGGCTTACTATCTGGGGCATTTTGTAGCTTGTCTGGGGTTTTCCAATATGGGCTTCCTCATTTACCTCAGTACACCCCAAAAAAAGTTTACAGTGGAGTGTGTACACCACCAATAACTGCCATTTTTTTCATGGTGATGTGTTCAGAAAACCAAAGAAACTCCATGTTTGCCCAGAAGACCTCATTCTAACTTAAGGTAACCTAGCCCAAACTCAGGGACATCACTGCCTCTCATGATTAACGTCATTATCTCTCTGTAGCAAGTACAGTGGCATAGTTATGGGTAAAATAACAGCTATCACCAGGAAGCAGCTGCACATTAGCGTTTCTGCCACCACCAATGCAGGCAATGTGAAGACTCATGGCTGGCCCACTAATGAGGAATAGTGAAACAAGCATCTCAGGGGGAGGACTGGCAGATAATAGGGATACAAAACAGGCACAAAGGAATCCTTTACTCAACCCTGCTTGTTACTTCTTCAACTGAACTGTCTTCCAGATGGAACACTCACTGAGAGAGGCCCATGGGAGTCCCAAGAGGCCCATGGGATTCCCATCACCACATCACACTAGGAACCAGGGCCAGTATCTTCTCCACCCTCTGGCTCTTCTAGCTTTGGTTAGTTTACCTGCAAAGTTGGGGAGCGGCATATGCCCAAAACTTGCTTCTTTCATAAGGAGGTTGATTCTATAGCAGGACTTAAGCCCTTCTGGCATGTAGGAGCTCATGGGTTCTCCATGTTGGGACTTCTCTCTGGAAGGAGAAACCATTTTTCATTATAGCAGAGTGCACAGAGGCACAACACAGCAGAATTTAGTTAGGCTTGCGTATATGCCGAGAGTAAAGTAACTTGGAGCCAGTTCATAGTTTCAAATCAATGTAAATAGTATTTATTAGAGAACTCCATTCTAGATAGGAAAGTGAGGAGTTAGGATCTCTAATCTATCTATCTAGCTGGATGCAGATGGATTCTGCATCTCTGCACACATGGTGCAGGGGAGAGGAGCTTGCATGTTGCAAGGTAGAAGGGACAGGAAGGAAGTTAGTTCCTAAGAGTAGCAATCTACATTCCAAAGGGATAGTGTCAGAGCAGTAGAGAAGGGATGACCAATGTCTTGACCCTCTAGCCCTCTGACTCACTAGTCTGTCCTCCACTGTCTTTGAGACAAGAGACAGTGCATAGTCCGTGACTTCCAACACTTCACACATACTTTCTCACAACAAAGCTCTGGAACTGGCTGCCTGTTATGACTGGAATATTTGCCCATTCTGCTTTAGGTGTTATTATTTTGTGTTTGTCAAAAGGGTTGTTCGCAGGCCTTGCCTGTTTGTGGCGTAAGGGGATTCAGCTCCAATCCCCATCTGTTAGAATCTTTTGGTGTGTGTCACACATGCTGGCTGCCCCACAGGAGTTCATACTAGTGAAAGCAATACGGCATCTTTGTATGTGCTGGGCTGGGTCTTGTCTGTGTGGTAGAGTAAGGTGCCATCCTGATGGTGCCTAGGTTGGTTCCCAGAGCAATCACTGTGCCTAGACTGGTTCTCTCTATGCATGGCTGATGTGGGGATATCATCAGCAAGTCATACCACAACATGTGAATGTCAACAGTGTTGTCATGGATGCCAAGGGATGCTATGTTCTGTTGAATGTAAAGCAGTGTTGTTTTTCTGTCATTTTTTTCTCCTGGGAGTGCATAAGATTTACTGAATTATGTCAGTAGTAGTAGTATGTTTATTGCAGTCACAGACCAGATTAACAAATAATAACAATTAATAAAAGTTTACAAAATCACCAACTGTTCAAATTACTAATACAGTCAATATTATGTCTATGTCAATATTAGCAGCCACTGGCATACCAGGAGCATAGAATTTCTCTACTATTGAAATCCTAAGCACACTTAGTGGGAGTAAATCTCACTGATTTCAGTTGGACTTCTGAGGAAAAAGTGAATAAGATAAACCTAAACAGCGCATATCTACACTACAAACTCTTCTACCAGTTTAACTGTTATGGCTTCTCCTAAAGCCATGACCCCTGCTAACTTGGCAAAGAAGCACCTTTTAATGTGGTGATTCTCTTTATTTAGCAGGGGGAGAGTAACTGGCCCTATTCATCCTGAGCACAGTACCCCTCCAGTGACTGTTGCTGGTGTCTATCATGTTTCTTTTTAGATTGTGAGCCCTTTGGGGACAGGGATCCATCTTATTTATTATTTCTCTGTGTAAATCGCCCTGAGCCATTTTTGGAAGGGTGGTATAGACATCGAGAAAGAAAGAAAGAAAGAAAGAAAGAAAGAAAGAAAGAAAGAAAGAAAGAAAGAAAGAAAGAAAGAAAGAAAGAAAGATTCTGGGAACTGTGGTTTTGGCAAGGGTGCTGAGAATACTTTCTTTGAAACTGCTCCTGCTCCCCACGGTCCCAGGGATCCCTGGAAAGAAGGGACATAGATAGCAGCCTGGTCCTTTAAAAAGTACAATGCTAAGGAAACATTCATCTCTTTTTATACTGCACCATATTAGTGTGGTCCTACCCATAAAGAGGATTGTCCTTCACACCAGCACCAATAAATGAAAGGGTCAGAAAGAAGATACAGCTCACTTAATGACCCAGATCTTCCTTCAGATCTTCCATATCAGATTTTATCTTCCTATGCCAGATTACTTCTGAAATGCCACCAGAAGGAATGCCATATCTGATTATTATTTTTTTAAGAGAATAGGAAGGCAGGGTGGAGGCAAGAATATTTCCAAGAACACTGAGTCTCTGATGTCTGAGATAAGGGACTTCCTTTACTATCTCGACATGATGTGCTATAATAAAGGAACTTTTTTTGGCAGCAGTTTTAGTCTATTGAAACTGGCCATCTTGTTGGATCCCTAATTGTTTGAAATTAAATAAAATGCAAATTTAGTATGTCCTCATTTACTGAACTTAACTGACTGAACTTTTAAAAAAAAATCCACAAAAAAAGATTATTTGATAGGTCACATAATAATAATGCCCATCTAAAAATAACTACCATAATTTGCAGGTCTCCCTTGTTGGTAATGAAGTCCTTTCAACAGGTTTAAAACAAACATTCAACCTTGATTGTTCACAGAAAAACTAAGGTTTCTTTTTACCATTGCATAGTACATACCAATCATTTAAAGAATCATCTTTATACTTTGTTACACTAAAGATAACAGAATATGAACAAACAAAATACTGGAGATACACTTTGACCCTTATCAGAAAATAAAATGCATCTGTATTTGTTTAGTTTTAATTATCTTTCTTCGAGATATTCCAAATGCTTACAAAAAGAAATAATCTCTCTTAAAAGCTAATTCACCATGATCTATGCTTTCAAATAACTGACAAAAAATACAGGTAATATCAGACACATACACCATGAAACATGTTGAAAAGACATGATCAGAAACCAGTATTCTACAAATACATCTGACGAATCCTAAAAAGATGTCATCTCCATATTCCATATTAATGTTTCTCACACTAAATAATGCCTCTCTTTTTTCATTCTAGCAATGTACCAGATCCTACCCCCCTATTATTTACCTTACAGGTTATGTTTTGCTAGAACAGGTGCCCTAGCTGCTAAGATAATCACTACCAACCTTTCATTCTTAGATTGTTTTTCAAATATCCCTGTAAAAATACCATGAACATTTATATACTTCTCAAAGCATTTTACACAGAAAGAACAAAGAAATAAGATGAGTCCCTGTCCCAAAAGGACTCACAATCCAAAAAGAAACATAAATTAGACACCAGCAACAACCACCATAGGGATGCTGTGCTGGGATTGAACCACTGTCTTTTTTTCTCCACCTGATATCCTGGTACAAGACTTTCAAAGCATTTTTAATTTGAAACTAATAAATTATACTTTAAAACCAAATCCTAAAACTCAACCTTAATCATTATGAACTTGGTTTTACTGTTGTCTATGCTCCACATTTGGCAACCAGACAGAAAATGACAGCTGTGAGAATGACACAAGTAACATGCAAAGTGGTGTATACGCAAATGTAACTCCATTTCAAAGTGCTGAGAAACTAAAAACATTAGTTGTCTCCACCAGACAGCTCATAGACATGAGTGGGAAGGAAGCAGAAAAACAATCCTGAAGAGGCAATCTCCTCCTTTATTCAAGGGCTGGAAATTCTATCTGGCTGAGACAGAAGACTTTATGTCAGAAGAACAGCAGAAGCAACTGGGCCAGATACCTTATTGATCAATGGAGCTCCAAAAGGATATCTCCAAACTGGGGGAGTGGGCAACAAAATGGTAAATACAGTTCAATATTAGCAAGTGTAATGTGACGCATATTGGGGCAGAAAAAGCCAAATTCACATATATACTGATGGGGTCTGACTGACCAGGAGAGGGATCCTGAGGTGGTGGTGAACAGTTTGTTGAAAGTGTCAACTCAATGTGCAGCAGCTGTGAAAAAAGCCAATTCCAGGCTTGGAATCATTAGGAAGTGGATTCAATAATTAAAATACTAATATTATAATGACCTTATACAAAACCATGGTGCAGCCACATTTGGAGTACTGCATATAGTTCTGGTCACCACATCTTTAAAAGGTCATGGTAGAACTGGAAAAGGTACAGAAGAGGGCAACCAAGATGGTCAGTGGCCTAGAGCAGGGATTCTCAACCACTGGGGCAGGGGATTATGGGAGTTGAAGTCCAATAATATCTGGATACAACGTTGAGAACCCCTTGGCCTAGAGCATTTTACTTATAAGGCAAGGCTACAACACATGGGGCTTTTTAGTTTAGAAAAAAAAAATGACTGAGGGGAGAAAAGATAGAGGCAGTGTTCCCTCTAACAGGAATTCCCAGATCTTGTTGACTACAACTCCCATAATCCACAAGCAAAGACTATTGCAGATGGGGATGCTGGGAGTTGTAGTCAACAACATCTGGGAATCCCTGTTAGAGGCAACACTGGATAGGGGTCTATAAAATCATGCATGGTGTAGAGAAAGTTGATAGAAATCTTTCTCCCCCTCACATAACACTAGAACTAAGGGTCATCTCATGAAACTGATAGTCAAGAAATTTAGGACCAACAAAAGGAAGTACTTTTTCCATACAACGCATACTGAACCTATGAAATTCTCTGCCACAAGATGTGGAACAGTGTTGACAGCCAACAGCCTGAATGGCTTTAAGAGGGGTTTAGATAAATTCATGGAAGACAGGTCTATCAATGGCTACCAGTCTGAGGCCTATAGACCACCTCTAGCCTCAAAGGCAAGATGCCTATAAATACCAGTTGCAGAGGAATCAGTGGTGTAGCTATAATTGAGCAGATGGGTTCAAAGAACCCAGGCCCCCAGCTCCTGAGGGCCCTCCACCCCTCCCTGTTTTCTTCATTATCTCTCTCATCCTGAGGTGCTGCCAGGGAGAGGGGCAGACACGAGCCCCCTCTCCCCTAGCTACACCCCTGAAAGGCGTAACAGTAGGAGAGAGGGCATGCCCTCACCTCTTGCCTGTGAGCTTCTCAGAGGCATTTGGTGGACTACTGTGTGAAACAGGATGTTGGACTAGCTAGGCCTTGGGCCTGATCCGGCAGGGCTTTTCTTATGTTCAGCTTCTAATCAGATGCTTCAGGATGATGAAACCAAACATTTCAGGTAAAACACTGTCCTAGATTAAGCTAAGGCTTAAGCTTCTGCAGTTCTTCTGCATTTTTCTTAATTCGTCCAAAGCAACCTTAAACAGGATGTGTCTGAATGGAAGAAAGGCATGCGGAGAGAGGCTACTTAACCTCTTTGACCTCTAATCCTCCTCCCCATGCAGCTTTTTCATCTACAAGAAAAATATACAGGGAAGCTATAGGACCCCATATATTTCTCCCAGCAAATAAAAACACACGTTGGGGAGGGCAACTGATATGAAAAAATGTCTGGATGGAAATTAGTTAAGCAGCCTTTCCCCACATGCCTTTCTTCCATTCTGACCCAGGTTGTCAAATGGTGCTTTGGGTTAAAAAAAAAAAAAAAAAAAAAAAGAATGCAGAAGAAAGATCTCCATGCTTAGTAAGAATGATAAAATACGGAAGGTGTTGTATAGTGTGTGGGGAAATTTTCTGAACGTCATCAAATCTTTTAATTGCTTTGGGGAGGGGACAATTATATAAGGAAAAAATAATTCCCACCCTACTACTTCTACAAATATTTATATACCACTTTTCAGCAGGAGTTCTCAAACTGGTTTACATTTTTAAAAATATGATGTCGTTACGAGAGTTCTGCTGTAAATCCAATAAAATCACAAAGGGGTATCTTCCAAAGTCCATCAAGGGACTGAGGTGGCATGGCCATTCACTGCCAAGCCATCCCCATCCCTCAGTACCAGGGGCTTGGCCCAGATCGGGCAAGATAGGGAGGGAAATGAACTCCTCTGAGAGACACTATAAAACACAATGTGGGCAGGAAAGCAAGTTTTCTTCCTGCACCACCCTAATATTCCACCCACAGTTCAAACCCAGTGGGTTGAGCACAGACCAAGTACAGACCACCACCACGGACACTTTTGAAAATAGTGTGAGGAACAGGAAGTGCTTAGTTATGTAGAGCAGGTGGGTGAAGGCAGCTGGGTGAAGCAGCCAACGGCATTTAGTCTACCATTTGGGGTACGCTTTGCCTCCACCACATGAAGCAGTCCCTCACCAAGCCTTATTGGTGGGCCAGCACGGTTCCCCATGACTGGTTCCACTCCGCCCACTTTTGGTTAGAGCAACTACTTATATAACCCAATTTATAAAATAGGTTAAATGTGTACAGAACAGTGTTTGGGTACGTAGGAGGGATGAAAAAATCTACAGTGTCTATGCGTTTTCACAGTTTTGTGCTTCTAATTTAATAAAAACCAACAGATCTCTATGAGAAAAAGGGATTCCTGCTGCTGCTGACAGTGTATGTGAGAGCAGGCAGAGGAAGAATATATAGAATATTGGACAGATAAATGGTGGAGTGTATGAAAGATTGGCCAGCAAAAGGTCCACATCTATTACCCAATGCCAGCCAAGCTAGTTTCATCACTAAGACAGTTCTGTGTCACAAATATTCAAAGCCCAACTAAAACTCTGTATCTTTCATAATTAACATAATGATAGCTAGAGTAAATTATGATCAGTGTTCAGAGCTTTGAAGAGAAGTTGTCCACAGAAATGTTGTGCATTCTCTCTCTCTCATACACACATACACTCACACACCCAATAGCTTTAGCCTTAAAACACATGAGAGAAATGACTCATGACTAAAAGAAGGCAAGTTTGCATCTGATTAAACAGAAGATGCAAGTACATTACTGGAACACTCTGGATGTATTAGCACAGAAAAAGACCAATATCCTGGAATAACTATATAAACCCTGCTTTCCAAAATTGTGTCTCATTAAGTGCCTGTTCATATCTTAAGCCTTCTGCAAAGATTTCTGTTTGAAAAAAGTGTCATTGCTCCTGCTAACACAGCAAAGGGTCACCTTTTAAAATGGTGATTCTCTTCTATTTAGCAGGAGGAGAGCAACTGTTCCTATCCGGCCCCAGCACAATATCCCTCCAGTGGATGTTTTCTTTTTAGACTGTGAACCCTTTAATAATATCCCAGCAAGCTCTGTTGCACTTGGGTCACCAGACGAGGTGTCAGGATGTCATCAGGGATGTAACCATTGGCCACGATTTTCAAGGGGGTATGCCAAGCACAATTGTGCCGTTTTGGCATCGGTTGGTTGGTTGCCCTTGGGAAGAAAAAGGCATTTAAACCCCTCTACCAAAGCCTCATAGTGTCACACAAGCAGAACTACAGGTCTCGGGGGATGCAGAAGACCACTAGTTTTCTGTTACCCTGGGAAGGGATCACGATTATTTCCTAGGAGGGAATATGTTGTATATGAGGGCAGGCAATGGATCCTGGGGTTTGGTCCACTGTGACAAAGGATGCTCTTGCAGTGGGAGATGTAATCCAAGCATGTCAGCTGAAGATTAGCCATCTCATGAGGGGGCCAGTCCACTGGGGAGGACCAGAGGCTCCATGAGCTTTGAGTCTCCATCAGACTGCACTGTCATGAGATAGCCCATCAAACCATAGGGGGCCCCCACCAACGTGGGGCCACTAGTATCTGTTTAACAATAGAACTAATATTCCACACCTCCCCTTTTCCACTCCATGCCCTAAAGAGTACCAAGAAGTCTGGGCCACCCCATTTGTCCAGGCACTGCAGGGTGGGCAGAATTGGGTGACATTGGGAATGGCTCCCGATACACATTCAAAATTTCCAGGCTGGAATCAGCATTGCAGTGTATGTAGATCAGCTGCCATGGGAAATCCCGAGTGAGGGGAGCCACTGCTTTCAACGGTCCCTGCCAAGCCGAGTGGCCATGTGGGGCAAAGATAACCATGCATGTGTGCTATGGGGAAACCAGACTGCCAGAGGGAGCGCTTTGACTCCTGCCGCCCACTAGTTGATGGGACCGTGAAGGGTGTTACTGGGATCCAAGGTGAAGGGCTTGCAGGAATCTAGCAACTGGGCTGGGCAGCAACAGCCCTATAGCCCACATGCCTGTCTCCATGGCCTCTCACTCTCATGACAGAGCAGTCTGCTCCGGGCACCACCCATCTTCATCACTTTGGAATAATCTCTCGTGTGATTGGATCAAATCAAGCTCCAGGTGGATGGTCCTTCTCATGAGCGATGCCACAGAGTGCATCCTTGCACCCAAGGGAGAGGGCTGGGCCCACTGTCCCCTACAAACTTGTACAAAAAAAAATAGAGCAGCACCACTCAAGAATTTCAGGACTCATACAGCATGAATTGGCCATCATTTCACCCAGACTTTGAGTATTCCTCCCCTGGCATGTGTTATCTTTGTTGGAGACCAACCAAGCTGCCCAGTTCCTGGTGCCACCGGGACTTCATGTGCTTGTTCAAAAATCTCTGCAGCCCTTTATTTGTGACTACCTCTCCCACTGTGCCTGTCTTGTGATCCCCTCCCTTTATTTATATGGATTGCAAAAGGGGGGTGGGGGACACAAAATGCAGTGGAAAGTGGGGTTTCTACAAGGTAGTTTTCTCCCTTTGCATGCATTGGTGATTGGGACGCAGTGACGCGTCCCCACTGCTGGGCAATGGTAGGAGGAGTGCTGAGACTCTGTGCGGTGGGACAACTGATCAGAGAGACAGCCAATGAGTAGCGCAGCTGGCATAGAGCTGACATGTTTCTTGGCTTGATTGAGCCGCCCCATCCATGGTTTTGGGAAAGGGCACAGCACAAAACCCAGACCACAGAATTCAGATGATATGATGCCACCTTCAAACCTGATGTTTGGCCAGTGAAACTCACTACAAACTGAAGGTTCACATTACAGTTTGGGCTTGCAAACCTTGGGTTACTTTTGTGACAAAACTGTGGTGCAAAGGCAGCCAGAGAGAAAGTATTCTCACACACAAGTTTAAATGTTACAGTTAGGAAGACAGGGTACTCCAGTCACTGGCTGGCACACAGACGAAGTTACACATGAGTACTCCCATTCAAATTAATAGACCATTACTTTCAATAAGACTCCTTGAAGCTGATGCATCCTCAGCAATGTGTCCACTGCAGGAAGGGAGGGAAGATGCATCCTTCCTCTGCTCCTGATTGGCTGGCTATGTGCTGAAGCTCAGCATATCCCTCCCCTCAATCTGCTTATTAGTAACTTAAGAGTGGTTGTGAGCAGTGATTGTAATAGCCTATCTCCCTAACTGTAACATTTGTGTGTGTGTGTGTGTGTGTGTGTGTGTGTGTGTGTGTGTGTGTGTGTATACTCACACACACACAAACATTGCTGAGGATGCATCAGCTTCAAGCCAGAGATCATCAGATGAAGAACAAGTAGTGTGGCTGCAACATGAGTACCCCCTAGAAGACCTTCAAGTACTTCCTCTTGTGAACCAATGAACTAGAAGCTCCCCAAGTTCCCTTCCAACTCTGAAATTGATTCCTTAGCCCTAGTGGCCACATCCACACAAAACACAGAACTGCAATTGAATAGACCTGCGGTTCCACTGACAATACAGCTGAATGCGGGGAATCAACAAAACCAAGGGTTCAGAATTGGAACCCCAAACTGAGCCCTCGGGTTGTAGTGAGTTTCGTCACCACAACCCAAGGTTCCAGGCAGTCTGCAGTACATCCAAATTCAGAATCTCAGGCTGTTGGCCCTGGAACTGGAGTTGAGGGAGGAAGCTCTTCCTTCAACTCCAGCATGATTGGCTGTGCAGGCTGTCCAGAAGGAAGCCTGTAGAGCCAGCTCCCCTGCCTCTCTGCAGTCTTGCTGACTGCAGAGAGGCTACTCTCCCGAACGTCCAAATTCAGACAAGAGAGCAGGGGGCAGAACCACAGGTGTAATGGACATTCCACGTTACATGCAAATGTGGACGTTCAGGTATTATGTTGATATGCATACAGATTCCTGTACACATATACATATTTTGTGTGTATGACTGTACATGTTTCTACTTTAAAAGTGAACCAAGACACAGACCCCCTCAAATCAGGGTGCAGGCAAAAAATGCACAACTGCACATGTATTGAACAATGAACAATGCATTAACAACTGTATGTGCTTACAGGTCTGTACACTGTACAGAGATTGTGTGTGCTGAAAATAATTTGAATAAAACTCTTGGGTTGCCCAAGAGTTCAAAAAGTGAATTTCAATATACATATAGAAACAAATTTACTGTTGAGTCATCTTCCCATATCCAACTGCAAGAAATGTTGAGTTCTTGGTTACTTTACTTAAGTTGTGTCACTTTGTCCATATTTCCCCATCAGGACAAAACCTCATTATGTGAATGTAAAACAACAGTGCATTTCCAATGCCCACATGTCTAAGCAATACAAGAGATATGCTTAGAACTTTTTATTCCATTTGTGAAGTCTCAAGGCAGCAGTTCCGGTTTAAGCACATATTACCTCAACGTTCTTTCAATTAAAAAATAATTAAGGAGAATTCTTTGGCTTATTCTCCACCCATGTGGAATAATCTACCTTTAGTTATTCTGAGATTTGTAATGCTTAACAAACAAGGCCCTTAAAATAGCTAGGACAGCTGTGTATTACAAGTTATTTGCTAGATCAAAGGCAGAGCAAACAATTTAAAAAACAAACCTGCTTCCTCTGACAAAAAAACCTCCAGATTTAACTGTCTCTTTGTTAATGCCACTGGTGTCTATACTGCCCAGCATAATTGAGTTTCATTGTGCTGGTGAGGACCAGAAAAAATTATTCATTCTCAACCCCAGCAGTAGGCTTCCAAACATGCTTTAAATTAGGGGTTTTCAACCTTGGGTCACCAGAAGTTGGACTACAACACCCATCATTCCCAACCTTTGAAAACCTCTTTAAATACTACACACTACTTGCATACCCATATGAACATTACTACTAGCCCTTTGAAATTAGTAGGACAAGTTAGTCATGAGTAACTTTACATGTTTTGCATGTACACATTAAAATAAAAATGGCTGACAGCTGCACTAAGTTATTCATGAACAGTCCTATTAAAATTAATGGGACAAATTAGTCATTACTAACTTGTCCCATTAATTTCAATGGAACTACACAAGTAACAAGTCAGCCACATTTTAATTGTACATGCAAAAACATTTACACACAACGAAGTGTTCACCACTGTATATATTCTACAGGGGAGGTGAATTTAGTTAAAATGAGGTGTCTGGGGAGACTGGATAATGAAGTTAGTTTCTGTTCTGCAAGGTACTTATAACTATAGGCTATTACTTACAGGCATGGATTTGTCATGGGCATTAGTGGAACAGGCATTAGCTTTATCCGTAATAGATCATGGGAGAGTCAGCTGACGGAGGGTTTTGGAGTTGGTTCTGCTGGTGATTCTGCCAATGCCCTGGTGGATACCAGGAACAAGGAACTTACCAGGGCAGTAGACACGATGGCTCCTAAGCATCCTCTTAATATGCTGATGTCACCAAATATGCTCAATATGCCAATGACACCCAAATCTATTTCTCCTTGTCATCAATATCAGGAAGTGGCATTAACCCCTTAAATGCCCGCCTACTGGCAGTAATAGATGAGAGATAATAGACTGAAGCTGGATCCAAGCAAGATGGAGCTCATTGTTGGGGGTTGTAATCTGCAAGATGGGATAGAACATCCTCTTCTGGATAAGTTTACACTCCCCCAGAAAGAACAGGTTTGTAGCTTGGGAATGCTCTTGGACCTGGGTCTCACCCTGGTACCTCAGGTTGAGGCTATGGTGAGGAGTGCTTTTTATTAGCTGTGACTGATTTGACAACTCCATCCATTCCTTGAGAATGACCTGAAAACAGTGGTACACCAGCTGGTAACCTCCAGGTTGGAGTACTGAAATGCACTGAAATGTAGGGGTACCTTTGTATATAGTTCAGAAACTTCAGTTAGTCCAAAATGCGGCAGTCATATTGGTCTCCGGGATATCCTGGAGAGACCACATTATGCCTGTTGTACTGGCTGTCAATGTGTTTAGAAGCAAGGTACAAAGTGCTGGTTATTACCTTTTTAAAAACTCCGAATGGCTTTGGTCCGGAGATTACCTGAGAGCGCCTTTCTCTACAAGATCCCCACTGCTCATTAAGATCATCAGGAGGAGTCTGTCTGGGTGTCACCAGTTCATCCGGTGGCCATCTGGAGTAGGGTCTTCTCAGTTGTTGCCCCTGGGCTGTGAAACGGGCTCCCCATGGATATAAGAGGATTATCTTCCTAGGAGGCCTTCAGGAGAGCCTTAAAGACCCATCTTTTTAGCCTGGCTTTTAATGATATCCAGTTTTAATTTTAATCTGGTTTAAATGCTTTCTGATTTTAACTGATTTATTATGTGTTTGATTTTAATGTAAACTGCACTGAGCCACTTTAGGAAGGATGTTATATACATCAAATAAATAAAATATGTTAATCTACATTTTCCACTTATTTTCACACATCTTAAAACATGTCAGAGCATTCAGAATGGCACAGTCCTGAATTTCTGGGTGAACATGCAATCAGTGTGTGACAGCAGTGCTGTGAGTGAGCTGGAGGTTATCTGAATACCAATCAATCTGTGCCTCTAGCCTGGAAGGGTTGGATCTGCTCTGGAACTCCTAAAGTAAGGAACCCCACTGTGAGTCTGAGTAAGGTAACAATCGAGGTGGATATAAAATGTAGTTTTGTGTAGCGTTCCATGTAAAACGAAGGAAGGCCAGACCAATAAAGGCTTTACAGAATTTTGTAAAAACAGATGTACATGTTGATTGTTACTGTTTCTCATCCCTGATTAGCCACCTTCCTTGACAGAATCAAATCATGATGCATTCATGGAACAGGATTACCTCTGGTGTACACACAACTTGTAGCCACCTAGTTCCAGTTGTTGCTTCTTGCGTCCTTCCTCAGATTGAATGTTATGGTACACATCCATCCAAATATATCATCAGCCAAGTTCTTCATAAAACTATTATAGTGCATGAACATAATGAACAATACAACACACAACAGCCCATTAGTAAGCCGATCAATCACAGAAATGACAAAATGCAACTTCCAAAACCTTTGTCAGGAAACCAGTTCAGCCTATAAGAAAACTCTTCAGCATAAAAACTGGAGCTCCTAGTGGGGTTCCATGACGAAGTAATGCTCTACTGTGGGTAAGAGGAGGTTTCAGGGAGAATCCTTGGAATCCTATCTTTGGAATCCTACTGGACCCAACAGCTTTCTCAGGCAGACCATTCTATTAAGTCCACCACGCCTGCACGGGTCAACCTTGACTTTATGAGACCAACCTTAACCAGGACATGGCCTATCCATGACAATGGGGAAACTGCACAAGACCCCACCCATGGAACATCCCACAATCCAAGCAAAAGACCAAATCCAGCTTGTAACGAGCAACTTGTGTAGGTCCTAGGACTAATTGGGACAGGCCCATAGTTGTCATGGCTGCTATGAACTCCTGAGCAGCAGCAGACAAGCCAGCCCCCAAAGTGGACATTGAAATCACCCAGCACCAAAAGCCTAGGCAACACCAACTCAGCAACCAGCTCAGTCAGGGAGTCTGTTAGGCAGCAGGCTGGATGGTACACCAACAGAATCCCCAATCTATCCTGAGTCCCCACCACTAAAGTACACACACTCAGTATAAGTCAATTATCTCAAAGGGATTCTGGTAAGGTAGATTTTATTCGTGCTGTTTTATACGCACGCACACACACACTTCCCCTAACCTACTCAGCAAGAGTATCCTGGGGGAAGAAGTTGGGCCCACACAGGACCACTAGGCTCCCCCAACCAGGTCTCAGTTATACAAGCCAGGGCAGCTCCCTCATCCACGGTCAAATAATGGATGATTTCAATCTTATTTTGAACCCACCTGGCATTACAGTGGGGAATTAGAACTACTCTCTGAGGCCTGAGAGCTGACAGGGCAGCCGGAAGGGAAAACAGTAATTAAATTACTGGACTTCCTTCCCCGGTAACAGCACGCTGGCCTGCCAACACCCAATTCTTTGTTCCCCATCACTATTGAAATAGGTTGCCCCAGTCCTTTTAAGCCAAACTCGCCAGACCCTACCTCTTACATGGACTCTGGTTGATGAAATTAGCTCTCAACGCTGCAGCTCATCTGGGCAATTAGACAGTGGCGAAGCTGATAAGATATAATGAGAATATAAAGGTGAAGTGTGCCGTCGCCGAGGTCGACTCCTGGCGACCCAAGAGCCCTGTGGTTGTCTTTGGTAGAATACAGGAGGGATTTACCATTGCCATCTCGCGCACAGTATGAGACGATGCCTTTCAGCATCTTCCTATATCGCTGCTGCCTGATATAGGTGTTTACAATAGTAAAAGGTGGAAATACAATACTTATGACCCAGGGGATAGTGATACAAGGCTGAAGGCTTGTAGCGCTAAAACCAAGTTTCAAAAACAATATCCAATAATCCAATCTGAACTTTCCTATGGTGTTGAGATCATCTAGAGAGGTTCGCCTGCAGTTGCCGCCAACTCATTTGGTGGCTACTCAGGCATTTTCCATTGCTCTCCCTGGACTCTGGAATGCACTCCCTGTTGAATTTTGAGCCTCCCCATCTCTGGCAACTTTAAAAGGTGCTGAAGACACATTTATTCACCCAGGCTTTTAATTAGATTTTTGGTTTAAATTTTTAATGTTAGTTTTAAATGTTTTTTAATGTTAATGTTTTTAATGTCTAAATGATTTTCATTGTTTAACTGATTTAGTTTTGATTTTAAATTAATTGATTTTAATTGTTTTTATTTGTTGTAAATCACCCTGAGCCATTTTGGAGGGTCACCACCGTTATGTGTCCCCCAGTGAGGCAACGACCAGCAGTGACTGCTGTTCCTAGCTACTATTGCTGTTCCCCTGTTCACATCATGGGCCCACAAGTGGGCAAGCACCAAATCCTCTGTTTCTAGCAGGAGAGAATAGGAGGACAAGGATAAGTTGCAACAGAGTCTTCTCTATCCGTTCTGCAGAACTGGCTCAACAGATTTTGTCACCCTAGGAGAAGAAAAATGTTGCCCTCTCCTGCCCCCCTCAGACAGCTAACACTGGTTGCACTGCAAGACCAACTGCAAGTTTTCCTCTGTGGAGCAAAGAGCAGTTTCAGAGGTGATTGACTTCAGGAAAACAACACAGAAGAAAAGGGTTAACCCCTGATCCTCTAAGATCCCATCCCTGATCCAATTTGGACCCATCCTCCACCACTTGCTTTAAAAAAAAATGTCGATTTTGAAAATACAAACAAGAACAAAAACATGCACAAGATTGCAGTATAACTGTTGCAGAGAAACTACTAATCCTCTATAAGTTATTGTGCAGGAAGCAACTTTAACTGAGAAACAAGAGTTTGATATGCATTGCTAACTAAAACGTAGACTAACAAGTTTTAATAGTTTGATTATTTTAAATAGTTTTAGTGTTGTTTTGGATTTTAATTTGTTGTCATGCTTTAACCTATTTACTTGTGTTTTGTTTTTGTTATTTTGTTGTAAACTGCCCAGAGACTTGTGTTTTGGCTGGTATACAAATGTGTTAAATAAACAAACAAACAGACTAACAGTCTCTTATGCAGAGCGAGGGAGAACTCTCACTTTGAATACAAATCAGCAAGTGAAAAGGGCAGACAAACTGTGCCTCTTCCCCCCCCCAAGCCAATACATAAAGGTAAAGTGTGCCGTCAAGTCAATTTCGACTCCTGGCACTCACAGAACCCTGTGGTTTTCTTTTGGTAGAATACAGGAGGAGTTTACCATTGCCTCCTCCTGCACAGTATGAGATGATGCCTTTCAGCACCTTCCTGTATCGCTGGCTGCTGCCCGATATAGTACCAGTGGGAATTTGAACTGGCAACCTTCTGTTTGCTTGTTATTCAAGCACTTCCCCTGCTGCGCCATTAGGTACACATAGCTACATTCAAATATAGACAAGCATGCCCTATATAAAGAACTGAGAAAATATCTATGGAAAAATCCCAACAATAACTATGGATCTCTTGATGGTGTTTGATTCATGGAGGAGTTATTTGTATTATTATTGTTAATATAACTTAATTATCTCCCTGTCACACAACAGTAGAACCAGGGGTCATTCCATGAAACTGATTGCCAGGAAATCTAGGACCAACAAACAGAAGTAGTTTTTCACACAGCAAATAATCAACTTGTGGAATTCTCTGCCACGAGATGTGGTGACAGCCAACAACCTGGATGGCTTTAAGAGGGGTTTGGATAACTTCATGGAGGAGAAGTCTATCATCGGCTACTAGTTGGAGGGCTATAGGCCACTTCCAGCCTCAAAGGCAGGATTCCTCTGAGTTCCAGTTGCAGGGGAGTACCAGCAAGAGAGAGGGCATGCCCTCAACTCCTGCCTGTAGGCTTCCAGTGGCATCTGGTCTGCCACTGTGCGAAACAGGATGCTGGACTAGATGGGCCTTGGGCCTGATCCAGCAGGGCTGTTCTTATGTTCTTATCTATAACATTTTGTTTAGTTATTTATGTTTACCTCCTTTTTTCTTTTGCAGTGGGGGGTGTAATGTCTGTGTTGTGCACAACTTCTGTTGCTTGGTTTATTAAAATTCTTCAATAAACAATTAATAACCAAAAAAAGAACAATGGATCTCTTGCATCTGCCTTAGATGTACCTTGAATGGAGTTTGTGAAAGACATGGCCAATGAAAGAAGGACACATTGTGTCCCCTCTCTCCCGCAATATTAGGAAGTATTAGGAAATATGTAGTGGCTAAACAACCCTCCCTTATGCCAGAAGCTGTAGCAGTGTCTACATTATTAGGCAAATATATAGGCTGCAGAAAGGCAGATGAAGTATTGCTTGTGCACCATAACATTGAATGTCTGAAGTGCTGAGTCAGTGCGCCATCTGAAAACAACAGCTGTGCTGATGAGCTATAAGGACACAGATGTAAGAGGATTGAAAAGAGATTTGCTAACCTTGAATGTCATTTAGCCTCCTCCCTGATTTATTCACAACCCTGGAAAAGAGAGTGTGAGAGAAGTAAAAGATGAACAGACAGGTGAAGAGTTAAATCATTATTTCCACTCTAGCAATGAATGTTTGATGCAAAGTGGAGATTCTAATCTGTGCCCATGATTATTACTAAAGAACTTAGTCTGAGCGTGTGTTTGTGTGAGTGTGAGTGACAGGGAGAGGGGGAGAGAGAGAGGTCACGCCTGTGGTCACTCGAACTCACAGTAAGCCCACAGTAAAGCCTGCTGACTGGAAAGGCTCACTGAGGAAGTAAGTCTGTGTCTGGGCTGTACCACTTCAGACTCACATGCTGAATCCTTAATAACTATCATTGGTGTGATTGATTTATATCCCACTCTATGCCACAGATTCAGAGCAACTTATAGCATTTTTTAAATAGCCCTGTGCCCAAGGTGCTCTTAATAATGCCCTCCACATACAAATTAGTATATCAGGAATAGGGCTAGGCAAAGATCTTTCTCCCTAGCTCACATACACAACACACGGACACACAGTCGGTCATGTGAACTGCCTGGAATGTGAAGTGGTACATTCCGCTCACATGTTCTCCACCTGAGTGAGAGCTCTCCCAAATCATCTCCCCTTTTCCCTGCGTCGTCAGTTCCCAGGCAGAAGAGTCAGTCCAAGCAAAGAAGGGTGAAAACCTGAAGGGAGCAAAACGGAGCTCCATACTTGCACCTTATGGGTGGAGGTAGGAAGTGACTACCAAAACAAAGTCCCCCCTCCAATCCTCATAGAAATTCACATACACAGCTGTTGTGACTGCTGCCTGCCTGACAAGTGATGGCATAGCTACTCTTTCTGTCATATGATAAGTTGTGCTGTTCCCATCCTCATACCTGTGTGATGAAGCAACTCTTTCCCTTCTCCATCTAAAAACTAGAAGGGGAAGCAAATGCAGATAAGGGGACAAATTACCCCACATTTATCTCCAAGTCTGACCCTAACAGTGCCAGGGCTGGCAAAGAAATCAGGCAAAAGAGGTGCTCCCTCTGAAAGGAGCTGGCCTTTGATTCCCATGCAACTGTTGTTATCGTGCAGATAGTATTAGAGGCTTTCCCCCATGATGGGTTAGAACCAGTGGGTGACAAGACAGCTGGTTTCCCCCCACCTTGACTCCAAAGCCGTTTCAGAGGCTTTTGCTGGTCCAACCACCCAAGAACTACATTCATGTAGTGTACTGCTCTTTGCTGCCAAGAATTTCCCCTGGCATCTTGAAGACAGAAGGCTATTCTCACGAGCAGCCTAACCCAAGCTAGGGTAGCCCAGCCTGGGTTAGGCTGTACAAGTGGAACGCCAGGATTGTGGCTGCTGCCCCACCTAACCCACTTTTTTACCCTGGTCTTTAGCCAGGGTTATGGGAGCAAGCATGCTCTTGACCTTGCGTGTGTGCACGCAGCCCAAGCACACACTAAGGTTGTGCAGATGACCATTAGCTGGGTTAGAAGTGCACTTGCGGCCTTAACCCTGCCTAAAGGCTGGAGTGAAAAGGTGGGTTAGGCAGGGGGCAGTGCCAGGATCTGCCTTGATTCTGGCACTCCACACAAGCAGCCTAATCTAGGCTGGCATGCAGCCTGGGCACACATGAAGGTCATGACCACAACCATTAGCTGTGGGTTAGGAGGGCATGGGGGGAAGGTAAGATTGAGCTTGAAATTGAGGAGAGCTGGTCTGGTGGTAGCAAGCATGACTTGTCCTCTTAGCTAAGCAGGGTCCACCTTGGTTGCATATGAAAGGGAGACTAGAAGTGTGAGCACTGAAAGATATTCCCCACAGGGGATGGAGCCACTCTGGGAAGAGAAGAAGGTCTGGCATCTCCAAGATAGGGCAGAGTGATATTTCTGCCTGCAACCTTGGAGAAGCTGCTGCCAGTCTATGTAGACAATACTGAGCTAGATGGACCAATGGTCTGACTCAGTATATGGCAGCTTCCTATGCTCCTATGATCTCCCAGACAAGCTCGCTCCATGTGTGGGACGTGCTGCTCGCACACCCAATGATCCATGTTGCTCTCGGCAACACAGATCTCTGGAGTCCCAGCCTCCAGGAATCCCAAAATGCACTGCACAAGCAGCACAGTGCACTGGGGGATTTCCCCATGAGTCGGGGACTCTAGGCACCCAATTCTGTGTGTGCTAGGGTTGCATGCAGCCTGAGCACACACAAGACCCCAGTTAAGGGTGCACTCACAGCATTAATCCTGGCTAAAGGCAGTCTAGGTGGGGTGGCAGCCCTGGGATCTGCCTTGATCCCGACATTCCACACAAGCAGCTAACCCAGGCTGAGCTACTCTAGCCTGGGTCAGGCTGTTTGTGAGAATAGCCTTACAGAATCAGGCACCTAGAGTGCCGACTCACAGGGGAATCCCCCAATGCAGTGCACTGCTTACACTGTGCATTTTGTGATTCCTGGAGGCTGGGACTCCAGAGATCTGCACTGAGGCTGCCGGGAGTAGCACAGATTGTGTGGGTGCTCAAGCAGTGAACCCCACACATGGAGCAAGCTCATCTGGGGGGGCAGTTAAGCTTGAACCTGCCTTCCCCCTGTGCCCCCCCCCGCCAACTAATGGTCATGTGCACGACCTTAATATGTATGCACAACCCTTAGTCTGTAACATCAGCCCCCTATTTTTGGCAGGGGGGTGTCTTTACCCTCACCAACCATGCACCATCAGTTCCTCACATCTGCACACCCAGAAGGAAGACTATAAATAGATGCTATCACTTATGGCAGTTTAAGAGTCCACAAGGAGGTCGTGTCATATTCTGAGAGGATATAATTAAGAACCAATCCCACTCCACTTTGCTATGTTAAGAGGCAGGGAACGGCTTGATGCTACTCTGAAGTTACTGCTAGATGAATTATTCATAATAAATAATTTGTCATAAATGTCATCCATTGTCAGGGAATAACTTTTGAAAAGGATAGCACTGGGGTCCAAGAGCATACCCATTTTAAAAGGAAGGCTTGCAGAACAATCCTGACCTCAGTCTGCCTATGTTCTGTGAGCAGGATCGTGCCTAGATTCCCTCCCTAGATCTGGTGGAGCCCAAAGTCAACATAGGGAATCTGTGCACCACCATTTGACACCAGGGACATGTGCCACATCCAGAACCCTGAAGCACTGCCAGCATAAGGGGCAGAAAGTGGGCAGATCAAGGGCTTTGTGAGAGAAGAGCAGCGCCTAGTCAGAAGGCATTGCTCACTTGGGGCTCATCTCATCTCTTGTTATGGCACACTGTTGTACCTACAAAAAACATTATGTTCTTTTAACACACTCCAATTGAAGCCAGTGGAAAAATGATTACCTCCACTGACTGCCTCTCTGCACCCCACTCCCAGCCATAATAAAGGCTAGGATTCTGAGTAACTCTGCAGGCGGTCTTGATGACACAGTACCATGAAGACCCTGTTAGGGAACTCTGATCTCAAAATGAGCGTTTAGAATGTTGGACTAGGACCAGGGTGACCCGTGTTCAAATTCCCATTCAGCCATGGAACTCACTGAGTGACTTTGGGCTTATAAATTACTTTGGCACTTATCTCTCTGTTTAACCAACCTCACAGGGTTCTTGTGAGGATAAACATAATCAAGTCCACCGCACTGGGCGCTTTGGAAAAGAGGTTGGTCTTCAGGTATCATGCAAGGTGAGGCTATATTTCTATCCAGGCAAGTTGCTCAGATTCAGGATTGAAGCCTGGAGCAATTGCTATATAGAGCAGGCCAGGCCCCTATTGGTTCCTCATTTCATCTGAACTGAAGAGCAGCATTACTAGCAATGGACATTATGCAAATTATCAAGCTGGAAATTCTTTCTGCCTGGCAACTCCCTTAGTGGCACAGGGAGCAAGGTGTTTGAGCCCTGTTGTCAGAATCCCTGGTTTGAGACCCCAGAGACTTACACAAGTCCCCACCAGGAACTCCAGTTCCACTACTACAACTAGTGCTGCAAGGACAGGTAAGCCTGGGAGAAGGTGCCTGTACTTCAAAGTGAAACTCCAAAACACCCTCCATTTCCTTTCCCAATCCCCAAGCACCCAAAGGGCTGAAGGGCACCCAAGAATTCGATGCCACTTTAAGGCTCTTCACATGAGCAGTGTGGAGAGCCTCAAGGGGGGGTGTGGGGAGAGCGGACTTGCCTGTTCTCCCCACTAGATGATTGGCTAGCCCACCCTGGGCTGCTGGATCAGCCGCCCAGACAATTACCAGCTCCATCATGCAGACAGCTGAGGCAACAGGGTTCAGAGGCCTCCCAGCCCCAGATGTCCCAGAATGACCCACATGAGTACGCAGGGCATTCTGGGGATTCTCCCAACACTAGGAGGCTATTTGTGAGTTGCTGAGGTGTAGAGTCGCACCGCAGAGACACACATTCCTTTAACCCCATTTTTGGTCGATCTCATGTCCAAAACCCAGGTTAAGCGGCAGGCCACTTAAGAGGGTTTGCTGCTGGGAGCCGCACAGCTCCCGATGGGTCTCACAACCAGTCGAAACCGAGCTGGGCTCCCTTAGCCCAGTTTCGGCTGGTCGTGAGAACTGAGTGTGTGTTTTCCTTTCCCCTGAAATATGAGGAAATGTATACTGGCTAAGTAACCTCCAACAGACAGTATCCCACACACTGGAGGCCATTGTGTGGGATACTGCCTGTGGGAGGTTACTTAGGCAGTATACATTTCCTCATATTTCAGGGGAAAGGAAAACACACACTCAATTCTCATGGCCAGCCGAAACTGGGCTAAAGGAGGCCTGTCATGGGCTAAATACACAGAAAGGAGAGGGCTAATCTGTCTGGGGTAGCTCAGGAGTTCATAGCGGCCATGACAACTATGGGCCTATCCAAAGTGGTCTCTGGACCAACGCATATTGCGGGTCACACGCTTGATTTGGTCTTTTACTCTGATCAGGGTGGTGTTCCATGGGTGGGGACTCCTGTGATTTCCCCATTGTTATGGACGGACCACCATCTGGTTAAGGTTGGACTTACAACCACTTCCCTCCTCCGCAGGGGTGAGGGGTGTTGGAAGTTAAGGACTTTGTGCTGTCTCTTGTCTCAAAGACAGTGGAGGACAGACTAGTGAGTCAGAGGGCTAGAGGGTCAAGACATTGGTCATCCCTTCTCTACTGCTCTGACACTATCCCTTTGGAATGTAGATTGCTACTCTTAAGGACTAACTTCCTTCCTCTCTCTTCTCTTCCTGTTCCTTCTACCTTGCAACATGCAAGCAAGCTCCTCTCCCTGCACCATGTGTGCAGAGAAGATGCAGAATCCATCTGCATCCAGCTAGATAGATAGCTTAGAGATCCTAACTCCTCACTTTCCTATCTAGAATGGAGTTCTCTAATAAATGCCTTGTATATTGATTTGAAACTATGAACTGGCTCCAAGTTACTTTACTCTCAGCATACACACATGCCTACTAAATCCCGCTGTGTTGTGCCTCTGTGCACTCTGCTATAATGAAAAAGGGTTTCTCTACCAGAGAGAATTCCCAACAAGGGGCCCATTAGAATGGTCTGCCCTAAGGTTATTAGATCCAGTAAGATTCCAAGAAGTCTTGGAGGGATTCAGTGTTGGCTCTGCCAGTGATCCTATTGATGCCCTGGTTGAGAATTGGAACAACTTGCTCAACAGGGCAGTAGACACAATTGCTCCCAAGCGTCCACTCCAACCTGCTTCAAATTTGGCCCCTTGGTATATGGAAGATCTACGGGGGCTGAAGTGGCAAGGCAGGTGACTGGAGTGCAAGTGGAGAAAGATTCAACTCAAATCTGACAGATTGTGACATAGAGCATATCTAAAGATCTATGCTCAGGCAATACATGCGGCAAAGAGGAGGTTCTTTTCTGCCCGTATTGCCTCTGCGAGTTTACGTCCAGCAGAGTTGTTCAGGGTTGTGAGGAGTCTAGTATCTGCTCCCCCTCCCTTGAACCAGAATTTGGACTCTTCATTTACCCGCTGTGATGTGTTTAAAGAGTTTTTCACAGATAAAATCTCTCGAATTTGGGCCGACCTAGATAGAGACTCAACAATTAATTTGACGTCTGAGCTGGAGGTGCCCAACAACTCCTCTTATGTGATTCAACTGGATCGGTTTCAGTCTGTGACTTCTGAGAATGTGGAAAAGCTGCTTGGAGTGGTGAGGCCAACCTCTTGACCCTTGTCCAATATGGCTTGTTCGATCTAGCAGGGAGGTTGTTGTAGAAAGCCTGGTAGAAATCATGAATGCTTTTCTGAGGGAGGGCAGGATGCCTCCTTGTCTTAAGGAGGCAATAATTAGACCTCTTCTAAAGAAGTCTGCATTAGATCCCTCGGAGTTGAGCAATTATAGGCCTGTTTCCAACCTCCCATGGCTGGGCAAGGTAATTGAGAGGGTGGTGGCCTCTCAGCTCCAGGCGGTCTTGGAGGAAACTGATTATCTAGACCCATTTCAAACTGGTTTTCGGGCAGGCTATGGGGTGGAGACTGCCTTGGTCGGCCTTATGGATGATCTCCAATTGGGAATTGACAGAGGAAGTGTGACTCTGTTGGTCCTTTTGGATCTCTCGTTGGCTTTTGATACTATCGACTATAGCACAGTTTCTCAACCACCGGTCCCTAGACTGCTGCCGGTCCCCGAAGGGTTGAGTGCCGGTCCCTGACTGGGAGTCAACCCCACCCCCCGCCACCAAACAACTTCAATCAAGGCACTCACTTCCTCAATTTTGCACATGGCATGGAAGAGGGAGAGGAGGAGTATCATGGAGGCACGGGACCCTGCTTCCGCCTTGCCTCCATGTGCTGCTGAGATCTTCCTACAGCTATCTTTATCTTTACAACTTCAAACTGTATGCGGCGTGGGGGCATCGAGGAAAAGGTATGACAGTGGGCGCCACTAGAAGGGCTGCTGGTTCTTGCATGCTCATTATTTGCAGCCAAAGGTTGATTGATTGAAACCCAGCTGCCTGTTGCAGCTGAGGCACCTTGAGAGGAAACCCAGTTTCCCTCTTGCATCAGTGGGGTGTTGTGGTCCCTCGGCCCCCTGCAACCACATGGTCTGCGGTCCCCTTTGGGACCTCGCCAGGGGGTGGAACTTGGCTCGGGCTTTACAGAAAGGGAGTGCAAGTGGACCTTCCTCGGGGAGGGGGAGCAAGCACACGTACCAAGGAGGGCTAAGTGGCGGAGGGGGGCGACGTGGTGTGGGGGAGAGGCAAGAGACCATTTTGTGCATTCATGCAAAAGGGTCATTGGATGAATGGCACTGGAATGAAGTGATCCTGGAGATTTGATGCCCAGCGCGGTTCGTGTCCGATCCCAACCGATTTAAAACCAGCTGCCTATTGCGGCCAAGGCACCATGAGAGGGAACGCCATTTCCCTCTTGCGTTGGTGGGGCATTGTGGTCCCTCGGCCCTGGTCTGCACCGCTGGTGGAAGACGGCAGTCCCCTTTATGACCTCGCCGGGTGGGGGGGACAACCTCTGGCCGGGATCACACTGCGGTGAGGGCTAAGCAGTGGAGGGAGGGAGGAGGGCTGCCTTGGCTTCCCTCGCAGCTACGCACGGGCAGCATGTGGGACCACGTGAGCTGCATGGCCCCAAAGGCCGGCTGGTGTTATTGGTGCATACAGGGGAATTGGGAGGGGGCACAGAAGCGTGCGCTGTGAGAGAGAATGGGGGAACACCTGCTACACTCTGGTGCGCAAGCACAGCGGCAGCAGCTCTTGGACCCAGGCGACCTTCCAAGCGCGGTCCGGTGCACCATTGCCTCGCCCACCCTGAACAGTGCCTCGTCTCCCCAGTGAGGAAGACGAGCCATCCACCACTACAACACCCCACCCACACCCCACGCCATCTCAGAATTGCCCCCTTAACACCAGGTCCCCACCGCTCTTCTTCACGTTTTCTTTCACCATTAAAAAAAAACATTCCCAACACCTGCCATGTAACTGTTTTTAAGGAGTTTTGGAGGAGCTGCACGGGTTTCATTAGGTCCGCCTCACAAAGTGCACAATTAAGAGCAGGATCCAGATCAAGCCAGGCGATCATCACCAAGCAGCATTGACACAAATGAGAGATGACTAAGTTAATTTCAGTGGGTGGTCCTGACTAACGTGGTCTGGATCCGGCCCTGCGACTACACAACTCCGGCTAAAACTCCACCTCCATCAAGAGAGGGTTAAACTGTAGATTTTGGGCTCTACTGACAACTTGCCCAGCTCTCCTCTCCTCACCTCCTTTTTGCTTTGCTTGACATCCAGCCTGATGAAGAGTTTTGGGGAATTCAAAAGCTTGCTTGTATGTTGGTTTCGTAGTTTTTGAATTTTTCTAATGGCCCAACATCCCCTCTCCAGTGAGTAATCACAAGCACCCCCACCCCACACATACTGAAGACATACTGGAGACATATTTATTCACCCAGGGTTTTAGATTCAGGGGTTCTCAACCTTGGGTCCCCAGATGTTGGTGGACTTCAACTCCCATAATCCCCAGCCATAATGGCCAAATGCCATTGTGGTTGGGGGTTATGGGACTTGAAGTCCACCAACATCTGGGGACCCAAGGTTGAGAACCCCTAATATTCCATGTTTGCAAAAGATTCCAAATTTAATGATTTTAATGCTTATATTATTTTAATTGTAAACTGCACAGAGATACAAGATTTGGGAAGTATAGAAGTCTGATAGATAGATAGATAGATAGATAGATAGATAGATAGATAGATAGATAGATAGACTTAAACTTGAAACCCCTTTACTAACTGCTGGTCTGGGAAACTGCGCGTGAAGAATGTAGCGGTCTTTGAAACTCTGCACGAGGAATTTAGCGGTCCTTGACTCCAAAAAAGTTGAGAAACACTGGACTATAGTATCCTTCTGGAATGTCTGAGGGTGTTGGGGGTGGGAGGCACTGTTTTACAGTGGTTCTGCTCCTACCTCTCGGATAGATTCCAGATGCTGTTGATTGGAGACTGTTGCTCTTCAAAATCTGAGCTAAGTATGGTATTCCTCAAGGCTCCATACTTTCTCCAAAGCTTTTTAACATCTACATGAAACCGCTGGGAGAGATCATCAGGGGATTTGGAGCTGGGTGTTACCAGTATGCTGATGACACCCAGATCTACTTCTCCATGTCAGCTTCTTCAGGAGCTGGCATATCCTCCCTAAATGCCTGCCTGGAAGCAGTAATGGGCTGGATGAGGGAGAATAAACTGAAGCTGAATCCAGATAAGATGAAGGTACTTATTGTGCATGGTCAAAACTCTAGAGACAATTTTGATCTACCTGTTCTAGATGGGGTCACACTTCCCCAAAAGGAACAGGTTTGCAGTCTGGGAGTACTTCTGGATTCACACCTCTCCCTGGTTTCTCAGGTTGAGGCGGCGGCTAGGGGTGCTTTCTATCCGCTCCGGCTGATATGCCAGCTGCGTCCGTTTCTCGAGATCAATGACCTCAAAACAGTGGTACATTTGTTGGTAATCTCCAGACTGGACTTCTGTAATGTGCTCTGCGTTTGGCTGCCTTTGTACGTAGTCCGGAAACTTCAATTGGTTCAGAATGCAGCAGCCAGGTTGGTCTCTGGGTCATCTCAGAGAGACCACGTTACTCCCTTACTGATGGAGCTACACTGGCTGCCAATAGGTTTCCGGACAAAATACAAAGTGCTAGTTAGCCCTAAACGGCTTAGGTCCTGGATTTCTAAGACAGCATCTTCTTCACTATGAGCCCCACTGCCCATTGAGGTCATCTGAGGAGGTCCGTCTCCAGTTGCCGCCTGCTCATTTGGTGGCTGCACAGGGACAGGCCTTCTCGGTCACTGCTCCGAGATTGTGGAATGCGCTCCCTGCTGGGATACAATCCTCCGCATCTCTGGCAAGTTTCAAAAAACACCTGAAAACCCCATCTTCCGCCCAAGCTTTCTCAGCTTCCTTTAAAAAGGGGGGGGGTAATCTCTGGTTTATTTTTAAATTGTTAAATAGTTTTTAAGTTTTTTGTATATATTTTTAACTGGTTTTATGCTATTGTTAACCGCCCAGAGACGAAAGTTTGGGGTGGTGTACAAATTTGATAAATAAAATAAATAAATAATATTATACATCAGTATCTTCCCTCACAGGTGAACCTCCAAATGTAGATGCCATGGGAACTGTCACTTTGGAAGAGTGGTAGCCAGGCAAGGACCTGTGAAATGGAAAAGCATCTAGATACTCTCTCAGTCACTCTCTTCCTGAGTCACAAGTAGAGTCTGTTCCAGCTTCTACCCTTTATTCATCAATACCTCATGTTCCTGTCTCTCTGCAGACAGCCAGACGGCCTTCTGACATTCACAGAGGAAATGAAACCACTTCAGGAACACTTGTGTGGTAAAGTGGTGTGTAAACATGACACATAACTAAAATTATATTCCTTACCCCTGTTCCTTGCAAACCACTAGCAAGGCCTACAACCACAGCACCAACAAGCCATGGGAAGCCAGCTATTCTTCTGAGGGTTTGCCTCCTTTTTTCTTCCTGAGCCTTTCTGCAGCGTATTGCAGACAGGAATGTCACCAGTACAGCAGCAGCAACATATTCTGTCACAGGTCTTCATTTAAAGTGATGACTCTTTTGATTTGGTCTCTGTCCATATGGTCAGCAGACACACACACACACACACACCTTTACCTGTTACTCACCTCAGATCTCTTTCCAGTGGGGTACAGATATGGGAGGAGGAGCAGTGGATTTCCCCCCACAATACCTCATTAAGGCTGAAGGTCTGCATCTTGGCCAGGGACTTGCCCCTTAAAGCAGGAGCAAAGGGTCCAAACAGCCCAAAGTCCAAAAAGTTCATTAAACAAAACATCCTCCTCACCCCTTCCCATTAGTGCTGCTGTGATAAGAAACCAAACAATATTGCCACCTTGATGAGTGGCAGGAGAGATTGATATACTGATATATGGGGAGGGGAAATTCAGGATGACCTGACAATCAGTCAAAAGAACATGGGAGAGATGTGGAGTATGAGAAGAAGGGGGCAAAGCAAAACGAAGGGGATTCTGCAGAGATAGTTATCTGTCACTCACACATTGATTGACCATATCATTGCACTGCCTTTGATGTATGGGGATGGGTTTCTTCTAGCCCTCCCCCTCATGAGTCTCTGGACACTACTGGACATCTTCTGTACTGAACCCAGTGCTGTTTCACCAGGATACAATCCTACATTGGGCCCCACCCCTTTAATTGTAACCTGTATGACTGTTGCTTCATGGGTACTGTGCATGAGGTGCTGTGCATGGGTCTGGAGAGGACTTGTTGTAGGCTGGTCCCCTGTGAAAACCCCACCATGATTCCATCACCTGTGTGGTTAGGGAATTGCATTATGGAGTTGGAGGTCTAGGTTCTAGCTCTGGTTCTAGCCCTCAAACATCACTGCTGCAGGATGCCCACAAAGTGCACTTTACCTTACAAAGGTCACTTCAACATCTCCCTGTAGTGGAACTCAGACTCAATCCCATGGTCCACTTCAGTGCTCTTTCTCAGTGAGCTACCAAGCAAGGAGTTCTTAGCACTGGCCCGTTGCTGAGCCAGTTGAGCCTATTAGGGCTTTCACATTTCCTGCATGACCCCTACAAAACCATGTTTCCCTCACATGGCCATGACTACATCTGTGTTCCATGGTATGTTCTAATGACCTGACTTGAACACTTTTATTTTATTTTATTTTATTTTATTTATTTAACATATTAAATATTTCTGTGCCACCCTCCTTGGAAATATATTCCCAAGGAGGGTGGCACAGAAATCACCAATATGGGGAAATTGCTGCCTATCCATGCTTTAATCCAGTGGTGAGTATGAGGCTGTTGATATTTAGCCTGGCACTTGAATCTTTAGGACTAGTTCAACAAACTAACATCTAAGCAGATAAGCAAGAAGGACATTTCCCTTATCTTTCTTTTCTAAATTGCCTGTATTTGTTGGTGTTCTCTCTCTCACTCTCTCTCTCTCTCTCTCTCTCACTCTCTCTCTCTCTCTCTCTCTCGCTCTGGGCTTTAACAATATTTTTTTTTGTTAAAAACACTAGACTGGTGTAACTCAAGTTCAGATATTACTCCACCACATGCCCAGACATTCAAATAATTTACTAATCTATAATGGAGGATTACTGGATGAGGCTAGAAAGACAAAGCATACCTTACACCCAAATTATGATATCCGTTACAATCTTTCCAAAATCTACATTGGGAAAGTTTTAGTTATTTAGGGAGCTGGTGTGAAGTTACCTGTGCTTTTCTGTCTAGAGGAGATTTTAAACAGAACCCTCACAGCTTTGTATAAGGTGGGGCACTTGAACTCCCTTCAGTCCATAATTTCATGGCAGCCCCTATTTCTTTCAAGGTGGCCTTGTTCTCAGTACTAATGGTTAAATATTTGATTGTTTCTAGTCAAAGGTGATGGATAAGGGCTATGGATGAAGTACAATAAGTTTCCAAATATCCCCTACCGCATATATGAAATGTCCATGCAGCTTGATGAAGAGCTCTGTTAAATCCTGCATATTCCTAGCTCAGAGGGCTTGCTAAAAGTTATCACCTATGCTGTATCTCCATCCCAGGAACAATTAATCAAAGCTTTCTGAAATATGAAAGCAATAGAAAGGTTGATATGAGAGACCTCCTTAAATATCAAAAAGTAAAACTGAAAATGCAGCACAAGTACTTATGAGTCATAATGACTTAGAGTCTTGTGGCATCTAAAAGAATGTTGAAAATCACACGATAAGATCCTTTATGGTTTTTGCTGCAGCATAATAAAATGGCGAGCCCTCTGGAATCTGTCAAAATAACTTGCTAGAATCAGAGACCAAATATTAACATATTGCAAATAAAAAATAAGTGTCCTTTAAGTCTTCTCTGGAAGACATTTTATACCCATCTGTTATTGTTGTTTGCATGAAGATTGTAGGATCAGTCTGATATAGACAGACAGACAGACAGATAGATAGATAGATAGATAGATAGATAGATAGATAGATATAAAACTTAGCTATTTCCATCTTTACAACTTCGGGTAACAAAAGAATAGCAAGCATTGTGTTTTTTGTTTGTTTTTAAATCTGCCATACCCATGTTCTTTTTTGTATTTCATTTATAGTCTAGTAACCATGTTACTCAGAAGGAAGCTTCATTCATTTTAGTGAGAGTTCCTCAATCCTATACTCACTGATTTGGGAGTAAGTTCTAATGAACCCAATGAGACTTACTTCTGAGTAAATATGCATAGGATTGCCCTGCTGCCTAGGGTCAGGATACAACCTTATGCATGTTTACTCAAAAGTAAGTCTCATCTCTCCAGTCAATATTAGTGAGACTTAGAAAATCTTTAATTTCCACTGAATTGTGCTAAGCATTTGTATCAATAAAACACATTCCACTTAAAAAAAAAACATTTTAATGTTGCATTCCTCAAAATATGGATTTAAGATTTCTTGAGCTGGAAGTTCATCTAAGAGCTCTTCCAATGACTAAAGGTCAGGTACAAAGGCCAAAACAGAAAGTTTGTATTTTTAAAAAAGTAATTATACATGTTTACATCTGTTTAAGAAATTATAGGTGTTCACATCCGTTTAAGAAATGATAGGTGTCACATCATTTCTGAGAGAGTTTAATGTAACAGAAGTGACTTGCTAGTATATTTGAAAATTACGATCATTATTATAAATATCTTGCCATTTTCTGAATAGAGAGATGGTTAGCTTTGCCTTACTATTACTCTCATTCTCTTAATAGGTCATGAATGGTACTAAGAAGAAAGTGCCTTTCAAAAAGGGCTATTTCAGGTACAGGAAAGCATTTCTGCCACAGAGGTACTGTAGCAGGACCTGTGAGGAGACAAACACCTTTGCCTGGTTAAGCATCAGAGTGGCATGGTATACAGCCCTGATCCTTGCATGTTCACACAGAAGAAAGTCCTACTGTGTTCAGTAGGGCCAGGGCTGTCCTTAGAGAGCCCAGGTGGGGTGCCGGGCCCAGGGCAAATTAGCCAGTGCAGGGCCCTTCCAGTTAATTCTAATGGAGGTTGAAAGAGTGGGGGTGGAGACGGTCACCCTGCTTACCATGCCCTAAAGACAGCCCTGAGTAGGGCTTGCTCCCCAGATATGTATGAATAGGAGTGCAGATAAGAGCCGTTCAACAGCCACCTCTGGGAGAGGGTGGTTCTCTCTCTGGCTGGAGCTTTTCAAACAGAAGCTGAGTAGCTATATGTTGGGCGGGGGTCTCAAGCTCTGTATTTCTACACTGAGGGGGGGGGACCGGATGGGTAGAAGACCTTCTCCTCCAGATCTGTGATGTCTTGGTTTCATCCTAAAGAATATAAGTGGCGGGGGGGAGTTCTCCCACCAGCAAAAGCCCCGCCAAAAGGAATCGACGTGTGTAGGCACATTCATTCCCGAGGCAGGAGAGCTTCTCTCAAACTGTGACTCAGACCGTCCTTAGCTTAGCAGCCAGACAATTATTATCCATATAATAGCTTGCGTTTAATATCCACAGTCCAGCTTTCTATCAGTATAACTCAGGTTGGCTTGGCTACCAGAAAACATCGCAGGAGTGTTCGACCGAAACAGAAACACAGAGGAAAATCCGGGCTAGAGCGGAGCCACCGTCCACCCCGCGCCCGCCCGCCCGCCCCCGTCCCGAAGTAGAATCCAAAGTCCACGATCGATCAAGTTGTCCGAGAAAACGTGTTTTTTTGGGGGGGGGGCGTTTCATGTCCTTTCAGTTGGTACACTTTTGGCAAGCACTGGCGCTAACCCGGTCTGTTTCACCATACCACACGGCCGCTTGGACTGAAATATTTTCTACGCTGAGAGTTCACTAATAGTTCATCAACTTTCAGGGTAGGGTTTAAACACGCACACACCCGGCCACCATCACCACCACAACTGCAGTTCCCCCCAAATCTAAGGGTCGTCGTGGGTTGAGTGTCGCAGTTTACAGCAGATAATTGTGGGTGAAGGGGGTTATTTTGTCCAGCGAGATGTCCCCTTCGCAGTCCAGCTCGCAGATCTCATGGTCCGTGGCGATCTCCTGGTCGGGCGAGATCTGGGACATCCTGTCGAAAGGGTCCTCTTCTCTACAGCCCACCGCGTTGGGGATCATGTTGACATAGGCAGTGGCGATCTCCTTGTGGAAGAGGGTGTCCTGGTTGTACGAGATGAGCTCGTTGCTGATGTTGGCCGTCTCCACCGGCGTGCTGGAGCAATGCTGGCGGCAGCCCAAGAGGTTGGAGAAGACCTTTCGGAAGTCGGCGTTGAAGGCGTAGATGATGGGATTGAGGGAAGAGTTGGCCCAGCCGAACCAGACAAAGATGTTGAAGGTAGTGTCGCTGACGCAGGGCAGGCCGGCCTCCGGGTCGTCGGGGGGGCTCTCGCAGAAGGGCACCATGCAGTTCAGGATGAAGAAAGGCAGCCAGCAGCACACAAAGACCCCCATGATGACGGAGAGGGTCTTGAGGACTTTGGTTTCCTTGCGGATGGAGGATCTGAGGCCGGAGTGGTGGTGGTGGTGGTGATGGAGGGAGCAGTCCAAGTGCTTGCTGCTGCGGCAGTTCTGGGCGTGCTCGGCAGCCCTCTCCAGGGAGGAGATGCGACGGATCTGCACCTGTGCGATCCGATAGATCCGCGTGTAGGTGACGATCATGATGGCCACAGGGATGTAAAAGCTGATCAAGGAGGAGGAGATGGCATAGGTCCGGTTCAGGCTGGAATCGCAGCGCTCGGTGGCCTCTTCCCGCGCAGTGGCATTGCTGTTACTGCCTCCGTCTCTCCGCGTCCTCCATGCGCTGCCAAAACCTTCCGTCCAAGATGAGACGGTGCCTGAGTTGGGGCCAGAGGCCAAAGACGCGGCGGCGTGGAGATCCCCGCCCTTGTGCCAGTTGAGTTGGACGGGGATGAAGGAGATGAGGACCGAGAGCGCCCAGGCCACGCCGATCATCACCAAAGCCACCCTCTGGGTCATCTTCCTCTCGTACCTGAAGGGGCTGGAGATGGCCCAGTACCTGTCCACGCTGATGACGCACAGGTTGAGGATGGAGGCGGTGGAGCACATGATGTCGAAGGCCACCCAGATGTCACAGAACGCCCCGAAGGGCCAGTAACCCGCCACCTCGGCCGCCGCCTTCCAGGGCATGACCAGCAGCGCCACCAGCAGATCCGAGACGGCTAAGGAGACGATGAAGATATTGGTGACTTTCGCCCGCAGGTGCCGGGAGCCCATGATGGCCACGCACACCAGCACGTTCCCCAGGAGGGTCCACACGACCAGCAGCGACAGGAGGCTGCCCGACGCCACCACTTGCGCCACTGAAGGAGCTTCGGCACCGGGCCCGGGCCCAGGGCCCCCCGAGCCCGCCTCGGCCCTGGCCTCAGAGCCCTGTGCAGGCGGCAGCAGCCCGCGCGTCGGCAGCGTCGGGGGCCCGCCACCAGGCTGCTGCTCCTGCTGCTGCTGCTGCCACAGCAGGGTCTCGTTCTTACTCCAGAGCAAGTGCAGCATGGCCGGCAGCGGCGGATCCCCCCGCCGCCGCCGCCTCCTCCCGCTGCTGCTGGATGGAGCGCAGCCGAGAGGGCGCACCGGGCCACAGACGCGTCTTCCTTCTCCGAGCGCCCGCCGCTTGGCCCCATTGGTGCCCCCAGGCAGGCGAGTCGGTCAGAGCCTCAGAGCGCAACTGCTGCTGCTTGCCCGGCGCTGCGGACCTCCCGCCTGGGGTGCCCTGCTGCTGCTGCTGCTGCCGCCCTGCTCTTCCTGCGCCGCTCGCCCTCCTCCTCCTCCTCCTGCGCGCATTACGACGACGCCCTCGTGGAGCCTCCCCTTCCCGCCCCTCGCCGAGCCCCGAGTCCCTCCAGCCTCCACGGTGGCCTCAGTAACAGGTCGGCGCTCCGGCTGGCAGCCGCGGGTTCCCTTCGAGGTCGGGAGCGAGGGGTCCTTCGATGTCGCCGCCGGCGCTGAACTGTGAGCAGCAGCCCCCTGGAGGTCCCCTTGAGGCGGGGATGGGGACCCTTGGCGCCGGCTGCGGCTGCCGCCACCAATGAGCTGCCGCCTCCGGCTTCGGCTGCTTCGGCGCCTGACTTGCCTGCTCGCGCCGTCCACTGCTCTCGGAGGACGCCCGTCGTTCTCCCAACCGACTTCCTTGACGCTTGCCTTGATGCAGCGTCTCCTCGCCTCCCATTCCGCTCTTTTCCAGAGTTACTGTGGTGTGTCCGCCAGTTCAGCGTGCGAGCATGCTCGGTGCCACCGCCGGCACGCCAATCGCAGCTGCTCGACATTCAGAAGGGGCCCCCTGTACTCCGGGCATCCCTAAGACTGGCTTGGGGCGCGCGGGGTGGGAGCCTGAGAGAGCGCGGGACAGTCAGAACAGGGATAGCGGGATGCTGCGCCAATAAGAACCTTCCTTTCTTTCAGAAACGGCGGGAAGCCGCCGCTTTCTGAAGGATCCCATTCCACACTTTTCAGTCACTTTCAAAGACAAAGAACTCAAACCCTTGAACGTCAACTCAGAGCTTCAACGTGTGGAAACAGAGGTGCTCCAGCCTCAAGTTTGCCTAGAAATGTCCTCCTCTATGTCCCACCACCTACTCCCATCCCACTGCTGCTGGTGAGGAAAATGCACTTTGTACATGTGCAGCCTCAGCTATCTGTCTACTCAGAATGACAGTGTGCAGATAGGGAGCTGAAACAAAATGTTGCACTATATGCCTCTCCTGTCCCTAACAGGAGTCCACCTGCTCAAGGCTCCAGAGAGACAAGAAGGTGAACCTTTGCCTTGCAAAGTTGTTCAGAGCGAGGGAATGCGCCTTTTTTCTTTCTTTCCTGTCATCTTGAAACGTTCCCCCACTGTGCTCAGGTTTGGGGCTGGGTTCATCACACCACACCACATGCTGACCCCTGAAGTGCCAACCTGAAGTATCGGGGTTCTGAAGTATCTGCCTTCTCCTGGCACAACAGCAGTGATAACAAAGGTGGAAATTGGCTCAGACGAGCAAGCAGGGGTGTAGGTAGGGGAGAGGGGGCCGTGTTCATTCCTCTCTCTGGTGGCCCCCCAGAGTGAGGGAGATAATGAAGAAAATAGGGAGGGGTGGAGCTGGAGGGCCCTCAGGAGCTGGGGGCCCATGTTCTTCAAACACTTTTGCTCAATGATAGCTACGCCCCTGCGTGCAAGTACTTCTGTGATCAAGATGGTGAATAGATATCAAGAGAAATAGAAATGTAGAAATGTATTAAATAAATAAAGAGAGAGAGAGAGAGTTGCGGTTTGACAGTGGGGTGGCTAAGGAATAATTGGAAAGCTTTGTGAAGTGAATTGGTGGTAAGGTGTGCCGTCAAGTGAATTTTGACTCCTGGCGCCCACACAGCCTTGTGGTTTTCTTCTGTAGAATACAGGAGTGGTGTACCATTGCCTCATCCTGCGCAGTATGAGATGATGCCTTGCAGAATCTTCCTATATCACTGCTGCCTGATAAAGTAGCAGTGGGGACTCGAACTAATAACCTTCTGCTTCTAAGTCAAGCATTTCCCCACTGTGCCAATTAAGGTACCAAGCACCAAAGCTGACCTACTGGGAGATGTTGAATGTTCTAAGCATCATACATGCCACTTGCTGTTCTTGTTGCTAAGTGATTGGTTGATGTAGGCCAAATTAATCCATGCCTTAAAAAGAGTGAGAAGACAATGTTGTTGCATGCCATTTTTAAAAACCTTTAAAAATCTGTGAAACACCTGAATCTTATATCTACAGATCTATGAATTACCTGTATATTGAAAAACTCTCCAGACTTCCTTCTTGAAAAATGATTCATTGTAAATATTTGTTATACTAAATATGCAATTTTATGTACGCTTACCTAGGAATAAGCCCCATTGATCATAATAGTATTTCCAGGAAACATGAATAGGATTGTGCTGTAAATCTTTTTTCTTGTATATTCAGTTTTCCCTGGTCCTTTCAGTAGTACTACTGCAAATATCTACATACCACTTTTCAACAAATGTTCTCAAAGTAGTTTACATAGAAAAATAAATAACAGATAACATGGTTCCCTGTCCCAAAAGGGCTCACCTCACAACCCTGAATAAACCCCTAAATTTCTTCTCACTCTGGCTTATTCAATGCATTGGTTTAGTGGGGAGCTGTGAGTAATGAAACAAACAGCTGGAACACAATTTATAGAAAACATAATGAATCTGGCCAAACACAAGTGAGAGCTCATCTTAGAGCCTAATTTGTGGTGATGGTGGAATCAAACAAGCAACATTTCCCCAAATCATCATTACATCATGTGTAGTTGGATGAGTTTTAATTTCTGAGAAAATGGACGAGATGTTTTGAGAAGAGAGGACTATCACCTCTCTGTTCAGTCCTGCCCCTCCTGTCTCATATTACTGAGCAAGAATGGGCTGGGACCAGGAAACTCTAATTTTTTCTTTACAAGAGGGAGTCATCCTGAACTCCTGGTCATCTTGCAGGAGGCGAGCATATTTGATTGCTTAGTCTGAGCCATGTTACCCAGTAGAGTGCCTTTCCTTGCCTCCATAAACTGGTACCTCACCACTCTCTGTCCACCACCATGTCCTCTACCACTGATTCTTCAGATCTTCAACTATACAACAATCTCTTGACCCTAGCATGCCATGACTACAATTTTGTATCTGGCCCTTGTTATCCTTGCCTCCCCAATCTGGCACTTAACCCCACCCTGTCTTGACCCTGTCTGCTGCCTCTGCCCTTTTGATCTTCATCCACCTGCGCCACAATCAGACTCCACTAGCTGCAAACTGGTATGGTATGGACTGGAGCTGACAAATTGATTATCTGGATCAATTTCAGTTTGGCCTCCAACCTAAGCCCTATTCAGACATTATGGAGCAGTCCCACGCTCACGCTTACAACTTGAAAAGCAGAGAGGAAGTCCTGCCCCATTGCTGTCACTCACCGCCTGAACCCAGCATTCATGCTTACTGCGCTGTTTGTCTGAAAAGGAAAGTGGTGTAACCATGACGGCCAGTGTTTCCATGAGCAGCAACTTCAATCCCTCAAGGATTACTGCTCACAGAAACACTGGCCATCATGCTTGCGGTGCTTTCAAACAGCACAGTAAGCATGAACTCTGGGCTCAAGGGGATGCATGACAGTGGTGGGGCGGGACTTCCTCCCCACTTTTCAAGTGTTAAGTGTGAATGCAGGAGTGCTCCATAATGTCTGAATACGGTAGGAATGTGCTCAAAGGAGGAGGACCATAGTTGCCACACATGCACAGAGGCCATATGTATGCCAGCACCACACAGGGCAACTGGGAGATGCCCTGCTGGTGCACAGTCATAGCTGGGGGAGTGCCATGATTATGGAAGTGGTGGTGAGCAGAGGAGGAGCAGGTATGGACCTGCTCTCCTCCGTGTTAAAGGGGCTGTGTAGGCCCTCGATTCTAAAAGGATTGTGCTACAATTAGATGCCAAAACATGTCTTGAGCACATCCTTGGAACAGGGCTCCTGATTTGGCAGTGAAATGGCTTTGGTCACCCTGATAGCTGAGAAGCTGGGGAGGTGGTGGTGGTGGTAACAGAATCCTGTTAATTCTTCTGAACCTCTCAGTGGCTTTTGATACCATCAGCCATGTTATTATGCTGAATCAGGACTGGATTATGACCTGCTGAGGCCCTAAACTATATTAAGTTTAAAAGGCCCCATAGCCTTACAAAACTCATCATCAATCATCATCATCATCATCATCATCATCATCTAACAAAAAGGACAATGAAAATAGAAATAAAGCTTTATTTTTGCTTGACAAGGATGCAATTAAAAAAACTAATTAACGAAACATATCTTGCAATAAGCCTATTTGCATTAGAAATATCTTTAAATGAAAATACACTTTCTTTCTTTCTTTATTAAAGTTGTGCAGTGTTGACTCCTGGTGGCCAAAGAGCCCTGTAGTTTTCTTTGGTAGAATACAGGAGGGGTTTACCATTGGTATTTCCTGTGCAGTATGTGATGATGCCATTCAGCATCTTCCTATATAGCTGCTGCCTGATATAGGTGTTTATACCAGCGGGGAGTCGAACCAGCAACCTCTTGTTCCCTGGGCAAGTTACTTCCCTGCTGCGCCATTAGGTTTATTTAGCTTTACATAAATCGAGTACTCTGCTGGATTGGTTGTCCAAGATGGGGATTGGCGGGGGGCGGGGGGTGTTCTTCATTGGGTTCCATTCTTATCTGGATAGCTGTTTCCAGAAAGTGGTGCTGGGAGACATTGTTCTGCCCTCCCCTCCAGTAATAACTATATTTCTAGGATGCTGCAGAATTGGTCCTTCATGCTGTTTTGAAAATGTATGTCTCTTGCCTTTACAGATTGAAGTTCAAGACACCACTTTGCCATTCATAAAGACAGCCTCCAAGACAGCTTTTAAAAGATCGACAGCATTCAAAGACTGATGAATTCAACAACTATAAATATCCATACAAAGTTTGCTATCAGATAAGTTATTAAAAAAGGACATTTGCATTTCCAAGACTAAGGGCCAAACTAGATGTTCACGACAACCATGTGTATGTTAAACATTTACATTTAAAGCAGGGGTGGGAAGTCTACTCTTTATACAAAGGAAGAGCATGTTGATTGTTGTAGAGGTAAAGTGTGCCAAGTCGATTTTGACTCCTGGCACCCACAGAGCCCTGTGGTTTTCTTTGGTAGAATACAGGAGGGGTTTACCATTGCCTCCTCCCGCACAGTATGAGATGATGCCTTTCAGCATCTTCCTATATCGCTGCTGCCTGATATAGTAGCAACAGAGATTCAAACCAGCAACCTTCTGCTTGTTAGTCAAGCATTTCCCCGCTGCACCACCTAAGGTGAGGGAAGAACAAAAAAAAGCCCCCCTCCCCCTTTTTGAGAATTTTTTATTATTTTATAAGAAGAAAAGATATAAACATGATTACATCAAGAATTTCCAAGCAACAGAAGTTATATGTAGTATTACAAATGGTCTGAAATAGACAAGCAAGAGACCTCTTCCATCTTTTCGCCAATCCTCCAAAGTAGCACAAAGGTAAAGAGAGTCAGTACTATTCAGGAGTATATACCCTTAAGAACAAGTGACTTCTAAAAAAAAAATTTTCCCCAATATTAACAAAGAGGAAAGAAAACATGTAGTTCCCTTAAATCTAAACATTACAATTCAGTAATAAAAAATAGTTTCTAAATATAAGTGGCAGCCCCAAGGAAAGTATTATTAGAATTATAAAAGAGCAAAACCCACCCCCTCTCTCAACTTACCTTACTGTATGATCATGACTAACTTAAGTCTCATTAATTTCAATGGTACCTTATCATCATTAACTTTCTTTGGATAAAACTCTAAAACAGCCAACATGTAACTGTAACCGCTAAACATGCAATGTAATATGTAACAGCTAAAACAGCTCATGTAATTGTTAGTTACATCAGCACAATTATGTGGATTTTTAGAAGGCTGCATTAGAAGTACAAAGGGGGAACAAGCAATTTTAGAGGATGGAAGAGATAGTTACAGAAAAGGGGTTCACAAAGAGAGAGAGTGAAGAGAGAGACTTTTAAAGGGGGGGGAAAACAATTATTCCTTGGAGTTTGGGTGTAGAAAACCCTAAGTCTGAAGTCATGCTGTGACTGAGCCAATATTATTACTCCTGCTGTGTGTGTTAGAGGTTTTGGCAAAAGATCAAAAGAAAATGCAGGAGAATGTAGTTCTGTTTACAGCATCTCAAGGGTATCACTAGAAGTTACAGTTATATTTGTAGTTCTTCATGTCTAATTATTAATCTTCAGGAAGCAAACGTCTTTAGTCTTCATCACATGAATTTTTAAGGGGAACTAATGTTCTCAGAAAACTGAAACAACATACCATGCTCTGTTGGTGGTTAGGCTGCAAGATGGTGGTTAGGCTGTGAAGATCCAGCTTTATCCACAGCATGCATTGGGTGGTTTGGGGCAAGTCACTATTTTACAACCTAAGCTACCTGATAGAATTATTTGGAAGATTTCATAAATGAAATAAAGAATTAACTTATTATTTCTTTAATAATAATCTTCAGGCATTTGTCTTTGTCATCTTGAAGACCATCTACTGTCATGCGTTCCACATGGAGCTGACTGTAAAAGCTAGTGCAAAATGCAGTCACCCAACTTCTAATGAGGATGGGTTGACATGAATGCAATAGCTGGTTTGATAGCAACTCACACTCGCTACCTGTTAGCTTGCAATTCCAGCTGCTGATCAGAGTCTTCCCAACATTTAAAACTGAGGTTAGAAGCAGCTTTCATGATTTATGTAATTTACCAGCACCCTCAATATTTAGCAATGTGCATGCTACACCATTTAATCCAGGAACTAGTCATGCTCTCTCCATATGTTCCAACACTCATGCATCAAATGGAATTGTCCCTTTACCTTCCAGTCACCCCCCCTTACAAGGATGACCCAAAAGTCATCTTCTTTGGTTACACCCTCTTTGAGACCATCTGTGCCAGCAGCAATCTTCCACCCACAACAGGTAAATAATTCCCCCATCCCATTTTCAGTACTTCATCTCACCCATCAGCAAATGTTATGGCTCTGTGGAGGGGCAGGCTTCCCACACACTGTACTATTGCTGCAGGTCCCTTCTCCTTTTTAATGGCAGCAAGAATAAGGAGGCCTGGGGGAGGGGATATTAATTAAAAATGTTTCCTTTAGTCTCTAGCTGTGCCTGCCGCTGTGATCCGTTGCTTAAGTTCCTGCTGTCTTTTAATTGATGTTTTCATTGTAATGACTGTGTGTTTATGCTGTGTTTTCTGCTATCCATCTTTTTCTGTTAACCACTTACAACTCCTACAGGGGGAAAAAGGTTAAAAAATACAATGTCAATCAACTGCAGATGCACACTGTCAGAATTCATCTTCCATTTTACGCATCCTTAAATTGGTGGTGATGGATGTACAATGAGTGTCATGCTATGCTTTGGCCTGAATATAAAAATTTTTCTTTTCATAAATAAAACAGTTTATAAAATAAATTAATTAAAACAGCTAGGCTGACAAGAAAGGCCTTGGCCAGCAGGAATGGATGCTTCTGTGGGACTGAGACACCTTTGTAGTCTGTCAGAGGTTGGAATCTTAAGTCAACTTACCAGGAAGTCCCTTTGAACTGAAGCCGCTCTGGGAAGAGCAGAAGGTTCCAAGTTCCCTCCCTGGCTTTTCCAAGATAGGGCTGAGAGAGATTCCTGCCTGCAACCTTGGAGAAGCCGCTGCCAGTCTGTGAAGACAATACTGAGCTAGATAGACCAATGGTCTGACTCAGGATATGGCAGTTTCCTATGTTCCTATGTTCCTAACCCTACTGAGTGAGCAGCAGTCTTCAGACTGGGCTCAAAATAAGTGCAAGAGTTTATTTAGCAGCAGATGATGATGATAAGCAATACCAGTGCTTTGATGCATTACACTTCTTACGGAGTGTATTCCTGTGAATCTAAGATACCAATGGACATTTAGTCCAAAATCTTTAATTTTCTGTAGGAAGTTTAGGATTAAGAGTGTTTGTGATTGTACTGCAGTGTAAACTTAGCGATGCAATTTACATTGCATAGTATATGACTTACAGACTAAATGATGGGTCAGCTCTCACTCCTGTTCTTCCCTTCAAGCACATATGCTTTTATAAGCATACAATTCATCCATCATGTAAAGAAAACCCTCCAGAACACTTTAGAAACTGTTACAAAACTGCTCTAGGAACTGGCAGGAGGCTGGAGCCAGTTCTTGACAGCACAAACCCCCACCACAGCTGAAGTTTCATCTGACGTGCTAAAGAGTTGCAGAACTTCTGTTTTCACCAGAGCTAGCTCCAGGTCAGGACAATGTGTTTCGGTTTCTGGAAGAACACTCCAACCACCTCCACCACACTTAAAATGTTACATCTTTCTTCACGTCTACATATGTCTCTTTACAAGTGTTGTACTGTAAGCTAAAGCTGTCATTTTCAAAGAGACCTGTTTTTAAGAAGATACTTTCCATAATGATCCTTGTCATTTATTTTTACTTTTCACCTGGAAAACATTGTTGTATCTTCTTTTTCTTCATGTTTACAATTATACATCTGCAGAAGGTGGCAGACTGGAAATAAAGGTTTAGAGAGGAATGAGTGCACTTTTTCTCAGTGAATGCCAAGAGTATTATAGAAAGCATTGCTTCCACTGGGTTGTATCCTAACCCTAATGTGCACAGAAGGAAATTCCCACATGCTAAATTCCCCATCCTCCTCCTTCCCTCCATAGCAACTCTTGTGATCTTCAAAAATCCACATCTGAGGGTCAGGGGACTTCCCACCCAAAGCAGGATGGGATGGATCACAGGAGGCACTGAGGGAGGAGGGATCAGCCAAAATCACCTCCCTTGTGCAAACAGAAATGCCTTTCATTCATGCAAAATGTCTTTAAGATACAACCCAGGCCATTAAAGGAAATGTGTTCTTTCTCATCCCACAGACCAGAAGCCATGAGGCCTACAAGGTGAGGAATGGCACAGTGCAGCACCATGGATAGCTCCACAGGAAAAGTTGCTCTCTCTGACACTAGTCAAAAGTATAAAGTAAACTTTATTTAAAAACTTCTGCACTCTCAGACTATCTCTCCTGGGCTCTGCCTCTCTAGCTGGAGAGTGGAAGCCTAAAGGAGCAGCCTTTTTGCCTGGAGACTGGCAATCCTCCTCTTTTCTATCAGATTCTGCCAAGCTGGTACTGGTGCACACGTACTGGTGAGCATCAAGCTCCAGATATGAGAAGGACCAGCTGTTCTGGTGGATTGGACTCTAAATATGCTATTTCTGGGGGCTCTGATTCTGGGGTTTCTTCAGAACTGGCCCTCTGCAGGGCCTGAGACTGGGTCTGGTGCTGGTCACATCTGAAGTATAAACTGAGTGTCACTATTCAAGGCAGGAGTCATGACAGAATGAGAATTCCATGCACAGCTCACATATTGCCTTCCAGGCTTTCCTCTACATTTGATCAAATAAAGCAAGCTTGGAACAAAAATGAAAGTTTGAGATTCCACGCACAGAGTCTGTGTACATTCAGTTTGTACGTGTGTAGGATCTGCTGAGAATATCTGATGAGTATACAGAGATTTGGGGCTAGGACAGTGGATGTGATCCGTCACACTTATCTTATACCCTTACCCTAAGCACACATTGTGCACACAAGAGAACTTCCAAGTGGATTATGCTGTGCACTTAAGATCCAGATATAAGATGCAAAAGTACCTGCAATTTGGTATTTTTAGCTTCATTCATAAAAGAAAACAATTTATCTGTGATTCCACCACCCACCCACCCCCGAGTTTTGTGAAATCATCCTTTGGAAACAAATATTTTCCTGACTGGAAAAAAAAATCCTTAGAGATCCCAATACTTAGAGATCCCAATTGTTTTTCCAGGCTTTATAGATTTGGAATATTGTTACATGCATTCCACCAACTTTCCAGTGGTGGAAAGTTCAATGGGTACAGTGCTTCCTCGGGAAGAGAGATCAATGGAGTCTGATTATGTCTGTGTAATATCTGGTTTATTTACACTTATTCAGGTGAGTATTAGATGAAGCTGAAATAGCAGAGCACTCCTACAAGTAACGGCAGATTTCACCAGATCCCCAGAGAGAAAACCCTGCACTCTAAGGTGCTTCACCTCTGCACAGCTTATCCACTCCAGCATCTCCAAAACCCAGTCTGTGTTTCATCCAGAAATGAATATGTTATTTTACAAAGCTCTGATGGCTTCCTCAGTCAGGGTACTTAAGGCCCTTAATACCTATCCACTGACCTTCTGGATTATTAACTAGTGATCTGTCTAAAACATTTGGCCAGCTAGTATTTATCATCATAACCCAAAATGCATTACAATATAGAGATTTCTTTGGGGAAAACATGTCTGGAACTTATTAGATTAAAATAACCACTTTGCAGAGAGGATTTTTATATTTTGCACTGTGTTATATTGATTGATAGATAGATAGATTGATTGATTTGATTTGATTTGATTTGATTTCTATACCACCCTTCCAAAAATGTCTCATGGCAGTTATGTCATAGGATGACGATGTGGAGATGTTTATTATTTATTTAAAATATTTTCTGGGACAACATGCACAAACAGGTTCCATCTATGTCTGACTGACTTGGGGCATGTCACTGGCATGCTGTTGTGTGATTGATGTGTGCCAGTAATGTTGCTTTAGACACTGGGGAAAGGGCTGGCACAGTTGCTGTGTTCTCTGTTTTATGGAGCCCTGCTGTTTTCTTCTCAGATTTGTTGCTGGGAGTGCCTAGGATCCTAACGAAACTAGGATGACATGACACCAGGTGGACATAAGGTATATGCCAATGTGGTGGGACCATTGGATTGCCTGACAGACATATACCTTTAGTGAGCACAAAGATGTTTGGAAACACAAGACACCTGAACCTGAAAGCAAAGTATTTTAACCGCAATGACTCAGCCTTTCTTCATCAGAATTTTCTTTATCTAGATTATACCCTGCAGCAGGTAGATTTGTCATGTCAAATGTCATATTGATAACACAAATCACTTTGATTGTATGAGGAATAGAATGTTCATGCTTTATAATGGAGAATGCTAAAAAATCCAGCTGCCCAGCCACTCCCATTAATGCATAATACCTCTAGGCTGTATAGAAAAATTTGCTCACCTGCCATAAATGGACAATTTGAGAATGGTTGTCAAATTAAATCTGTGCAACTAACCCTGCTTGTTGTTATGAAGATGATTCTTTATGGATCATGTATTGAAATTCTGGTACAGAAGTCCCAGAACATGATCTGAAGGTATGTGATACAACAATTTTGCTGAAGCGAAATAAGTTTTGGTCTAGTCAGTGCCTGGATAGGTAGGTTACCTTCAGTCCAATGATGAAAGATAGTTGAGAAATAAACCAGCTTTCACATAGTTCCATCAGGGGCACCATTATGCATGGACCTGGGGGCCCAGGTCGGTATCTCTCTTCGAGAGCCCTGTGATCTAAGAGAGCCCACTCTTTATAGACCCCAATGATTTTCACCAATGGAAAAAGGTTCCCTTTTATATTTTAAGAATGGCTTGGCCTAGAGTACTGAAATTTGGCACAGATGTGAGAAATGTTATCAGGACTCTGTGTATTGATTTTGAAGCAGATCAGTCAATATTTTGATTTGTAATGATTTTTTGAATTTACAAAAATTCAAAAAGGTCCTATAAGTGGCTTGTTTCATGGCACAAAATGACAAAATCTTCTGGAATTGACCCCCCACCCCACCTTACACCATCATTCAACCCCCATGTGGAGGAATCTGCCTGTCTTCATTAAAAAAAGGTAAACATCACCCCCCCTTTCACCCCTTTTATATTTCTAGAATGGCTTGGACTAGAATTATGAAATTGAGCTCAGAGGTAGGACAGCTTAGCAGGATTCTGTGTGTTGTTTTTGAAGTGGATTGGTCAATTGTTGATTTTTAATGTTTTTTTGAATTAAAAAAACTTCAAAGAAGTCCTATAAGTGGTTTGTTTCATGGCAGAAAATTACAAAAATCTCTGAAAATGAATCCCACCCCCCTTGGACTATCATTCCACCCCCATGTGGAGGAATCTGCCCTTTGTCTTCATATAAAAGGTGCAACATCCCCTTCTTTTGTCCAACCCATTACATTTCCAGATTGGCTGGGCTTAGAGTTCTCAAATTATGTAGTCCAAGATGGCAAGACTCTGTTTATTTCTATTTCAAGGAAATTAGTCAATCCTGTGATCTTTAATGATTTTCCCCCTATAGTAGTAAAGTTTCCAGAAAGAGTTATCTCTCTCCATAGAGTACTTCACATCTAGTGAGAGTGGAACTGTTACATCTGAATAAACAAAATACATTTTTTTTATTTTTACAAATGCACTATGCTTAAGTTGTTTTGTGATCCAAAAGATCTGCATGATAACTGTGAACAAGGCATGTGTGTTGTGGTTTTAATTTATTTTCCTTACGAATGTGTTGTATGTCCAAGTTGGTTTTGTGTTTGAACTGTGGAGCACTGAATATGTGTTGTGTCCTAGATGGTTTGTGAATGGTCAAGAAGCTGTGTGAATCCATTGGTGCTTGCATAGTTAGTTTGTCCTCCCTCCCTCCCTCTTTCTTTCTTTCTTTCTTTCTTTCTTTCTTTCTTTCTTTCTTTCTTTCTTTCTTTCTATGCACTCTGGCCCAGATCTATGGGTTTGTGGTAAATGATCAACAAGATATATGGATCCTTTGGGGGTTGTGTAGTACTACCCCCCTACCCCCAAAATGCAGTCTGGCCCAGACCTGTGTGTTTGTGGTGAAGAGTGTGAGTGTGTGTGTGTGTGTGTGTGTGTGAGAGAGAGAGAGAGAGAGAGAGAGAGAGAGAGAGAGAGAGAGAGAGAGAGAGAGAGAGAGAGAGAGAGTGTATGGATATATGGACAGGATGCCTATTTTGCAGGGGGGGACTTAAGCTCTTTAGGTTCAGGGTCCAAAATTACCTAGCTGCACTGCTGAGTTCTAGTACATTCACAGTCAAAGCAACAAAGGTAGTAACGCTGAATGCAATATTCCATGCAAACAACTTGAATCCTGTAGACTTCAATGCTAACAACTCAAGGACCTATGTAGATCTTATGCTAGCAATAAACTGCCTTCTGCTTAGGTTTTATGAAGGCTTGTCTTCAATAGCTGTATTAAAACATTATTTCACAAAGTGTGATGGCATTTCAATATTCAAGACAAAAAAAATCATGGAAAACATGGATCGATATTAATCAGGCAACGACAGCATTCATATCTCCTTTATCAACACAAAGTTCATTTTTCAGCAACATCTTATTCTTGAGCAGTTTATCCACCATTACAGTAACACAAGTGGCTTGGCAATGTGAATGAGGTAGGGAGAGTTTACAAAAAATGAAAACAAAAACCCAGCCACTCCGAAGTCTACCACCCAGTAAAGTAACATATGCTGTGAGCTGTGATTGTCTACTAAAGGTGACCACAGTTGGGAGCAAGTAGATAAGTGCCGTCCATGCTTCCTCCCTCCCAAGAAAGGAGTGGTGGTGGTATTCAGATGGTCAATCATAGTAACTGAAGTCAGAGGTGGAGACAGGAAAAAGCTTGAGGAGCAACTCTTCTCTTAATTTTTAAAAAATATTTAAGATGGGTGAAGAGGAAAGACATTTTTGGAGGAAGAAAATATGTTCCAGTGGGACAAAAAACATACAGTGGGTATTGAAAAGAATCACCCCCTTTGATAGACCTTAAATTCTGGTTCCCTTACATCCTGAAATGAAAACACAAAGAAAATTCCCTTCACCAGCTGTACTTATCCAATGCAACCTATAACACCCAACTGAAAAACATCACAATTACAGTCCAGAAAAAGTGTCAGAAATAAAAAACAAGAATTACTGAGATTGAAAAAGGATCACCCCCCCCCCAATGTCAATATTTTGTTGAACCACCTTTTGCTTTAATAACAGCCTTGAGTCTGTTGGGATACTTCTCTATCAACCTTGCACATCTAGACGGAGCAATATTTGCCCACTCCTCCATACAGAACTGTTCAAGTTCGGTCACATTGGATGGTAGGTGTTGGTGGACTGCTATCTTCAAATCTCCCCACAGATTTTCTATGGGATTTAGGTCTGGGCTCTGACTGGGCCACATGAGGATGTTCACTTTTTTCTCCTTCCGCCACTGTGTGGTCAATTTTGCTGTGTGCTTTGGATCGTTGTCATGTTGAAAGGTGAATCTTCTGCCCATCCTCAACTGTCTGGCAGAGGGTAGCAGGTTTTCTTCCAGAATCTGATGGTATTTTGCCCCATCCATTTTTCCTTCTACCCTAACGAGAGCCCCAGTCCCTGAGGCAAAGAAACACCCCCACAACAGGATGCTGCCACCTCCATGCTTCACTGTAGGTATGGTGTGTTGTGGAAAAAATGTGGCTTGTTCGGGAGGGTCGCAAGGAGAAAGCCACTTCTCAAAAAAGGCCACATTAAAGCTCGTTTGAGCTTTGCCAGAAGGCACCTTGAAGTTTCTGATGCCAAATGGAAAAAGGTCTTATGGTCAGATGAGACCAAGATTGAACTATTTGGCTTCAACACCAAACAGTACACCTGGCGTAAATCCAACGCAGCTCACCATCCACAACACACCATACCTACAGTGAAGCATGGAGGTGGCAGCATCCTGTTGTGGGGGTGTTTCTCTGCCTCAGGGACTGGGGCTCTCATTAGGGTAGAAGGAAAAATGGATGGGGCAAAATACCGTCAGATTCTGGAAGAAAACCTGCTACCCTCTGCCAGACAGTTGAGGATGGGCAGAAGATTCACCTTTCAACATGACAATGATCCGAAGCACACAGCAAAATTGACCACACAGTGGCTGAAGGAGAAAAAAGTGAACGTCCTCATGTGGCCCAGTCAGAGCCCAGACCTAAATCCCATAGAAAATCTGTGGGGAGATTTGAAGATAGCAGTCCACCAACACCTACCATCCAATGTGACCGAACTTGAACAGTTCTGTATGGAGGAGTGGGCAAATATTGCTCCGTCTAGATGTGCAACAAGGTTGATAGAGAAGTATCCCAACAGACTCAAGGCTGTTATTAAAGCAAAAGGTGATTCAACAAAATATTGACATGGGGGGGGGGGTGATCCTTTTTCAATCTCAGTAATTCTTGTTTTTTATTTCTGACACTTTTTCTGGACTGTAATTGTGATGTTTTTCAGTTGGGTGTTATAGGTTGCATTGGATAAGTACAGCTGGTGAAGGGAATTTTCTTTGTGCTTTCATTTCAGGATGTAAGGGAACCAGAATTTAAGGTCTATCAAAGGGGGTGATTCTTTTCAATACCCACTGTATTTTAACATGGGGGAGAGAAAAACACTGTTTAACAGTTGGGGCAAAGAAAAAACATTTGGAGCGGAGATGAAAAGGTAACGTTTGGCGGGGGTGGGGGCAGCTCAGTTAAAAAAGTGGGGGACTCTTCAAATACTTGGGGAAAGGTCTGCATCCCTGACTGAAGTGGTCATGATGTCCAGAAATATGGAATGCATGCTGCTGAAATGTGCTTGCAAAAGAGCGCACTACAAGGTGTGATTGTAAGCCATAATGACAACGTTGTCTTTTGATGTGTGCCAACTGCAAAGGCAACTGTTGAATTTTGTTTGGATGTCTATTCCTTTTTGGATAAAACACAATCTTGTTTTCTTAATTTTAAAGAAGTCAGAAAACAAATTCCTATTGATTTGATGTCTTTACTATACATACTGTTAGGATTGCTGGACACTATTTCCATTTTTAACGTAGATTTCTGGCTAATAGCCCAGAATGGTCTGCTGCTGAGAACTGTGTGTTAGGAAATAGTCATCAGGGCTTAAGGTGACCTTCCCAGCAAATGGAGTTGAAATGTGTGTCTGTGTCTGTGTCTGTGTCTGTGTCAGCGTGTGTGCATCCATCAATTTTGCAGTATGGAAAAAATAAAATCATAATATGAATAAAAGAGGGAGAGATGAGTTAGCTGAAGTCACCTTGATAGTGCAGGGCCTTTTCTGGGAATCTGATGGAGGGCAGCAGATTGGCTGCCTTGTTAGAGTGCCTGCTGTTTGCCTCCACTTCTGCTCTGCTTGTATCTTTATAAATAAAGCAAGCATTACAAACACACCATAACTCTGGGAAGAGGTCTTGTGATAGCAAGCATGAATTATTCCCTTTGTTAAGCAGGGCCGGCCCTGGTTACTTGCTTGCTTGCTTACCTATCTATCTGTCTATCTATCTATCACACTTGTATACCACACCAAACTCGTGTCTCTGGGTGGTTCACAATGATATAAAACAGTTAAAAACACATATAAAAACACATTAAAAAGGGAAAAAACTAATAGTTTAAAATATTCACAGAATTAAAACCTATAAATCATCAAGAAGCTGGAAAAGCCTGAGTAAAAACATGGGTTTAAAAAAAAAATTAATTGTCATAGATGGGGAGGATTATATCTCAATAGGGAGCACTTTCCTATAGTCCTGGGGCAGCAACTGAGAAGGCCTGTCTCCGTGTGTCCACCAGACAACTGGCGGCAACTGGAGATGGACCTCCACAGACAACTGCAATGGACAGTGGGCTCATAATGAATAAGACTTTCTCTCAGGTACCTAGGGCCTAAGCTGTTTCGGGCTTTATAACTAGCATTTTGTATTTTGCCCAGAAAACTATAAGCAGCCAGTGTAACTCCATCAGCAGAGGTGTAATGTGGTCTCTCTGAGATGACCCGGAGACCAACCTGGCCACCGCATTCTGAACCAACTGAAGTTTACGGACTATGTACAAAGGAAGCCCCACATAGAGTGCTTTCAGTAGTCAAGTCTGGAGGTTACCAACAGATGTACCACTGTTTTGAGGTCATTGATCTCGAGAAACGGGTGCAGCTGGCGTATCAGCCGAAGCTGAGAGAAAGCACCCTGGCCACTGCCTCAACCTGAGAAACCAGGGAGAGGTGTGGATTCAGAAGTACTCCCAGACTGCAAACCTGTTCCTTTTGGGGAAGTGTGACCCAATCTAGAACAGGTAGTCTTCCATATGAATGGGAGACTATATGTGTGAGCACTGTAATATATGGGGCTGATCTGGGAAAAGCATCTGCAATCAATCAATCAATCTGTATTATGGTCCAAGACCAGCATAAGCGCAAAAAAGGCATACAAGGGCATGAGCAAGGAAATAATATCACAAGCTAAAATATCAATATTATCCAATAACTGCCCTACAATGGAACTATGGTATATCAATAACTACAAGATACTAATATTATATAACTACAAACTACAGAATTTACAAAGTCAGTGAGAGAGGTGCCGAAAGAAACATCACAATCAAAGATTTAAAAGGTTTAAAGGTTATAAGGCTTGAATTCATAACATGGGTGATTAAGAACACAGCAACCAAAATAAGTGCCAAACAGGATATGTATGACGCGTTGCAAGGATAAAAACAAGTCATGAAGAATTAGGAATGTACAGTTTGTCAAATAAATGTAAAACCGGGAAATAGACAAAAAACAGGATGTATATTTAAAAAATGGCTAACTGAGCGTGCATTCTCAAGTCTGTAGTTAACAGTTAAGAAAATCAGATACATGGTTATAAACTGGCAGTCAAGGTCCGATGAATCCTACACGCTGCCACGCAGAACCTAGCAGTATTGAACGTGTGGGCCTGGCCCTCGTCCACTAGAAGCACCCAGGTGTAGGCTCCAGTTGATCTTCCCAGGTACTTGCAGAGTAGTGGGAGTAAGAGCTTGTCATGACTGTCTCAATAAAAGGGGCAGGAGAGGAGTACATGCTCTGTGGTTTCAATCTCCCCATTGCCACAGGGACAAAGCCTCCCCATGAGTGGAATCTTACTATATTTGACCTCTACAACAGCGGAGGGGACAGTGTGACAGCGGGTGAGGGTAAAGGCCCTTCTGTGGCTTGGAATCTCCAACTGCATTAGATGTTTGGCAGGAAAAGTAACATATTTGAGTCTTTCCAAGGACAAGAAAGTTGGAGCCCTGCTTAGGTTAACTGGTATCTCTGTGTCCATCATCCTCTGCTTGATGGCTGCTTTTGCCTGATCACGGCCCATAGCAAGTAGGAGGAGAGGGGGAAATCCCAACAGTGCCATTTTAGCTGAGGTGGCCCATTTCCAATATGATTTAAATTTATCCTGTAGGATCAGTGGGGCCAGGCCCTGAGGGCTAAGGGATAATTTCAGCCAATGGTGAAGTACAGCCATCCACATTCTGGCCTCAACTTTTAGTGTGCCCATTTCCAGGTGTAGGGTTGCATTAGAGATGCATCATGGCACTTGAAGAGCTGCTCTTAAAAATTTGGGCTGGACTCGCTCTAATAAGGCAATATTGGAAGGGCTTGTCAGGTGGGCACCATTGAGGAGCTGCGCCAACGCCTTGGCTTCAGAGAACTTAAGCACTGCAGGTAGGAAATGGCCACCTCTAGTCCGTAAAAATTTTTAAATGGCGGTGGTGTTCCTCTGTGCAGTGAGGGCGACGTGATCACAGTGGGCCTTTCTAGAGCCAGAGGTGTGGAGGACCACCCCCAGATATTTGAAGCAACCTGCTCGACTCTGTGGCCATTGATACTCCATGAGCGGATCTTGGGCCTTCTAGCAAAGGCCAGGGCTGTAATTTTCTGGTAATTGATATTGAGATGCTCACTCTTGCTAAACTGGGTAAGCACCATCAATGCCCTTCTGAGGCCTATAGGTGTCCTCGAGAGGATTGCGGCATCATCTGCATAGAGCAGTGTGGAGATGCTTATTTCAGCCAGTTTTGGGGCGTGGAAATTTGGGTTGCTGAGATGGCTCACCATGTCATTGATATAAAAGTTTAAAAGGAGTGGGGCCAGGATGCATCCCTGTTTGACTCCTTTCTGGGTTGGGATGGGATTTGTGACATGGCCTTGAGGGCTGCACCTTACCTTGAGAGTCGTGCCAGTGTGGAGGTGTGAATTAAATAAAGCAGGTGACGGTCTATGGAGGATGATTCAAACTTCTCCCAAAGCTTGACTCTGGAGATAAGAGTCGAATGCGGCCTTGAGATCTATAAAAGTAATGTGAAGGGAGGTAGATTTGTTAGTAGAATACTTTTCTATAAGGTGCTGGAGCACCAGACATTGATCAGTTGTAGATTTACCGTCCTTAAAGCCAGCTTGCTCATCTGCAGGCAGATTTTCATGTTCAAGCCAATCCTTGAGTTTTCCATGCAGGTGTCTGGCGTACAGTTTGCTGATGGTGTTGAGCAGGCTGATAGGCCTGTAGTTGGCAGGGGTTGTCCTTTCTTCCCTTTTTGAATATGGGGACGATGATCGTCAGCCCCCAGTCCTTGGGATGCATCCATGGGAGTCAGCATAAGTAGATAGTGATGCCAGAACTGAGGCCCACCATTCTAGGTTATTTTTACAAGATCCAAGAGTATTAGGTCATCCACAGGGGCCTTTCCCACTCTAGATTGGGAGACTAGGGCTTCCACCTCTGCTGTAGAGACTGGTAGCCAATGGGGCAGCTCTTGTACATCCGGTAGGAGGGAATCTCTCTCCTACTGTGACATCCTCTTACAAGCTCTGAAAGTACGATTCCCAAGCCCCAGGTGGGATATGCATGTCTACTAGGGCCATTCTGTTGCTAGAAGAACTGGCCGTGATGCATCAAAACGAGGCAGAGTCCTTGGCTTTGACAACACCTGCATGTTGCATGCAGAAGGTTCCAAGTTCCCTCCCTGGCATCTCCAGATAGGGCTAAGAGATTCCTGCCTGCAACCTTGGAGAAGTGGCTGTCCATCTGAGTAGATAATATTGAGCTAGATGGACCTATGGTCTGACTTGGTATATGGCAGCTTCCTATGTTCCTAATAGTCTCTCCTCCAAAAGAAAGTAGGCAGTGCCATTGCAGGAATTTATTATCACTCGGGAAAACGGGGGACATGCACTATTTAAAAAGCATCTGTTATATTGCTGCACATGACTCCTAATGCAGGAAGTTGTATTTTACATGTAATTTTAGTGCTTTTCTACAACAAAATTGTTTTACTTACATGTAATAGATTCTCTTACATGTTTTAATAAGTTTCTTTTACAATACTTTCAGTAAGTTGAAGCGAATCCTTATTTAAGTAGCTTGTTTGTCTCTTTTATTGTAGGCGAGGAAATACAACACCTGCTGCTTTAGAGTCGCTTCATCAAAATAACTACGCCTGTGTTTATTTTGCTCAAAACTTCTTTTAATGCTCACCTTAAGTACAGTACTTATACAGTATATGGAAAAGTTTGGATGTAAGGAAAACTACCTCCCAAATACTGCTATCTTGATGTCTATGGCTGACATACAGAGCAAGGCGAGCAAGAGCAGCCTAACAGAACTTCCCAACTAACTGCACTGGTTTCTGATGCCTTCCCCTTCAAAATGTCCACTTCTCCACTGCACTGGTGCATCCTTGCTCTGTATGTCAACCTGTGTATTTTCCATTATGTTCCAAATATGCTCATGTCTTACTCTATTGTGAGCTGTATAGGGATTCTCACCAACTTTAGATTTCCCACTTTTAACTAATTTCCCAGGTCATTCGGATTTCTTTAACTTAGTTTTTTTTGGGGGGGGGGGGGTTGCTATCAGACCAGAAAGATGAGACATCCCTACATGTCGCCAAGTTCTGCTTAATTGCCAGTAAAATCCAGCATGTATTCCACATAGGGGGTTAATATACAGCATTGTTTGTGTTACTGTATTATGTCTAACTGCTCCCCCTTTCTCTAATCTGTACTGAGTTATTTGCTGGTCTGTGACCATACCAATAAAGACTGACTGATTGATTGAAATCAAATGCATAACTAGTAGCAACAAAAGGGAACCTTGTCTGTAATTTCACTTGACAATCCAACATGAACAACATGCATTTTTCTGAAGGAGGGGCAGCATGAGTTGACACTTTGGGCATTATCTGGATAACATTTGAAGCCCTCCTTCATCTTATATCATGCAGGGAAAGGAAGTGCAATGAGTTGGAAAGCCGCCTGCAAGCAGCTGGAAGGTACAAATTACTTAGGTCTACTAACTCCTGTGTAGATCCAGATTTTCCAGCCTACCTGGGTGTAAAGAAAAGGGATGGGATAGCTCTCTCAGATGGGCTCTGAGGGCAAAATTTAGGCTAGTTTGGTCCTAGAGATACAGAATGAGCCCAAAGTGACAGCAGTTATGTAAGGTGGCCCTGAGTAGTTTATGGACTGTGACAAGCTGTAGATTGATCTTTCCTGACAGAACGGGGAGGGGGGGACATTAGGAGTCAAAAGTAATGTTTGAAAATATTGCATTAGTCTTAAACTGTAAGAAGATAGATAGATAGATAGATAGATAGATAGATAGATAGATAGATAGAATAAATATCATCACAAATATTTATCAGTATACAAGGGATCATTAGTTTTATCCTATCTATTTATATATTCAGATGTAACGGAGATCAGGAAGCCTGCAGTCAATGAGACTGCAGAGAGGCGGGGGAACTGGCTGTGCAGGCTTCCATCTTTCATGAAGGACAGCCCACACAGCCAATGACAGCCAGGGGGAGGAACCCTCCTTCAACTCTGGTTTGAGGAAATGCAGCCTATGCTTCCAAATATGGATATAACACAGGCTGTGTTAAACCTCAGGTTGGGGTGGCGGAACTCACTACAACCCGAGGGTACAAACTGGAGTTCAGAGAGCAGAACCTCAGATCACTCTCTACGTGGAACTGGAGTTCTGAGGGGCTTGTCCTGCATTTGGACGTAACAGTCTGGTAGCCTCTGGCACCTTCAACTCTGGTTCTGCGTTACATGCGAATGCAGCCTTAGTGTCTATTTTTGAAAGAGCTGGAAATAATACAATTCTTATGGACAGAGAACTGGAGTGCCTGAGGACCAGTGGAAGGTACTGGCAGACTTGGAGTGACCTGAAGATACATCAGTTTCACAAAAATCTGAAGGAAAAAAGTCTAAGGGAGCCAAAGCCTTCCAAAGCTGACCCTATGTTAATGGAGGGGACAGAATGTTTGTGAGCTCAGACAATTAATAGGTGAGTGTTGCTAACGGAACTCAGTGACTAGGAAGTGGGGAGAAGGGCTTCAGCAAAAAGAGCAGGAAAATGTTCAGCTTGAAGCGTACTCTCTAAAGACAGTCATCATTTCTGTTTTTCAGATGGAAAGCTGTCTAATAGTCTCCACAGAAGAAAATGCTGAAACTCTGTGGCTGAAACTCTGTGGCCTTACCATCAGGTAACTTTGTTCTGTTTCTGAAGGGGAATAACTTGCATACTGTTAATCTCTTGGTGTTATTATGTTGCCCTCCCAGGTGGTGGTAAATTTGAGGGAATTTCCTCACAACTACCCAGCTTTTTGGAAATACCCCAGAGGTTCAGATATCCACAATAAGACTTAACAGACGAAATGTGCCTTAACCCACTCTGTATCAAAAATGGTCATGCTTCCTAATATGAACTAGGGCTGAACAAAAAGGAGGTGGGATTGAGCACTGTTGCCACCCCCACAAGATCCAGAAAACAGGGGGGAAATGTATATGAAGGAAGACTCAAGTTAGAGTGGAAATGCCTGCCTTTGTTGCTAGATTCCATTTTTTTCACCATGGCCAGCCACAGGCTCAGCTCATACATGTACACCAGGGATATACTGCAACATTGTGTTGCAGATCCATACTTATCAAAGCTATGTTTTGAAGTCTTAAGTTTTGTCTATGCTACAGAGCCTCTATATGCTGCACTAAAAGCTATAAAAGCAAACTACTGTTTTTATAGAAGGTTTGCACTGGAGTTCATATCTCATATTAAATACTGTTGTTACAATACTCTCAAGAGGAACCTGAACCCATGCATAATTTCTGGATTGGCGTCTCGCCCGCATCAGTTTCCTCTTATAGCTTACAGCTCATATAAATACTAGAGGTGTAAAAGGTCACCTACCAGAGGCATTTTGCAACAATGTAATGTATATCTCAGCCATTTAAAGGCATTCTGTATATCTCAGTCATTTAAAGTGTGTGTGTACTCCCAATTTTTGGTTGTGTGGAAGCGAGGTAGGAGGGAAAGCTACCCAGGTTTTCCTCCTGCCTTGCTTCCACAGAATGAGCCCTTTCTCACGACCAGTGAGAAAGGGCAATTGGGTTAGTGGGGAGGAAGCCTCAAGAAGCTTACCTCCCCGCAAACGACTGGGTCCTTCCCTCTGGGGAGGTGGATCACTCGCCCAGACGATTACCGGCTACTGCCGGTTGCTCTAAGAGTAGGGGTGCCAGATGCTTCGCCCCGTGTTGCCCCCCCCCCGAGCAAGTGTGTGGTGCATTATGGGGATCCCCTCTCCCCTCCCCGGAGCCAACTGGGAGCCCCGCAGTTCGCCAGCTGTGCCTGAAAGCAGCCACGGCTGGCAGACTATCAATAAAACGGGGTTAAGAGAGCGCTCACTCTCCTATCCTCGTTTTAGAGGGAGGCTCCGTAGGCGGGTTTGCCGCCATGGTGCTGCTGGGATTGGGCCTAATCCCAGTGGTGCAAATGCACATTCAAAACAGGGCTGGGCTTCCTTAGCCCAGTCATGCACACGTGTGTGAATAGCTTCAATCACTTCTACCCAGGTTTTCCTCCTACCTTGTTTCCACACAACTGAAAAATGGGAGCACACCCAGCTCCCAAACCCAGGCAGAACACAGCTTTTGATTGTGTGAATGACCTCTAGCTGTCATTACCGTTTTATGCCACCTCAAACAACCATCTTTAGGTACAAATGATTTTAAACAGACTAAAATTAAAACAAGACATTGGAACAATAAAACATAGCAGTTATACATAGCCAAACACCTAAATAAAGAGATACATTTTAAAGGTCATCTTAAATGTTGGCAGAGAAGTCAAAGAGCGAGCCATAATCACTAGAAAGTGGGCTAAGGGAGCCTAGCCTGCTTTCTAGTGATTGTCGGAACCACCAGGCTCACGGGCAAGCCCGGTGGTTCCATGGTGGCTAGCCCACCTAATTCCCCTTCCCCTTAAATGAGGTTAAGGGAAGCAAGCGCTCTGTTAAACTTGTTTTTTTAAATCGTGTGCCACGGTGGCACATGGTGCCACATGAGTAGACCCCCAACTCGGAGGCAGCAACAAGCCTCCGGGCCTCAGGCATCTCTCCAGAATGCCCCGCACACTTGGGCGGGACATACTGGGACTTCCGGCGGCCAGGGGTACCCTAATTGCCGCAGCCCCCACCAGCTCTGTGATGGAGTCGGTAGTCGTGTGTGCAGCCGATCCGGCTACCCAGGGCTGCACGACTGAACGTCTGCAGGGAGAGTGAGTTAAGCCCACACTCCCCACCAAACCCTCCCAGGCTCTACACACCACTTGTGTGTAGAGCCTCAAATTCTGCCTCTCTGGAGGAAGTGTGGGACAGCCGTCAAGAAGGCCCAACTCCAAACAATGGCCAGACAAAAACCAAAACAGCAAATAAGTGGCAGATAAACCAAAACAGTTAGCAAATAAGTAGCATTTCACAAGAGAACCTCCTCCACCCTCCATGTTTACCAGAATTTCCCTTTTTTTTCCCCCTTTTCAGGCCTCAAAAAACAAAAGATAAAGCCTTCCACCCTCCCCCATTTTTCCAGCCTTCACATCTCTAGAGGACTGCATATCTCAAGTACCCCGGGGAATGCAGTGCAACTCTATGCACAAAGGCATACTTGTACCCCTTCTTTGAAATCCCTTCCTGTGAATCCTGGGCCACTTAGGATCGGGCTTAGAAGGCAGGCTTTGGCTTCCAGTGCAGCTGTATCAAAGTGCAACACTTTCCTTGCACCCTATAGAAGAGAATTAAACCGTTCCCTTCTTTTGAGAGACTAGCGGGGTGCACTAGTACTCTAGTGACCCTTTGAAAAATCAAGCTTGATCTTATTTGCGCATCTTCATCCTTCATCTGCATTGTCCCTTTGCTGAATTTTTTTTCTTGATCACCCTAAAGTTTGATAGAATGTTGAGAACTGCCTTGAATAAAAAAGAAATCATCTTGGTTAAATATCACAATTTAGTGGGTAACAGTGTTGATATATTGGTTAAATATCACCATCTAGTGGATAAGAAAGATAGTTCATAAAATCTAAAAATTAATCCATTCCAGTTCTTTAATGATTTAACACACTGTGCACATCACAGCTAACAGTTCCATCCATATTGAAATTGCAAGGGCACAGAGAGAACTATGTGGCAACCGCACAGTTGCTGAGCACCCTCTCCTTGAAAACTCATTGTCTGTTCCTAAGGTTGCAGCACTTCCTAAGGTTGTCTGTTCAGAAGGTTGCAGCACTTGTTTAAGTTGATATTTGGAAGTCATGGCTAAGCTGGCAAAGTTAGGGATTTTAAATATATTGATAGTTGAATGTTATTCCACTCGAATGGACTTTAGCAGCTTTTGATACTATCAACCATAGTATCATTCTGGAGCATCTGGAGGGGATGATGGGTGGGAGGGAGGCACTGCTTTGCCGTGGTTCAACTCCTACCTTTCGGGCAGATTCCAGATGGTGTCCCTTGGAGACTGTTGCTCTTCAATAGCTGGACTTTTATATGGTGTCCCCCAGGGCTCCATATTGTCTCCAATGCTTTTTAACATCTACATGAAACCACTGGGAGAGATCATCAGGAGATATGATGCAGCAGGGTGTTATCAGTATGCTAATGACACCCAAATCTATTTATCCATGTCAACATCATCAGGAGAAGATATAATCTCCCTAAATGCCTGCCTGGAGACAATAATGGGATGGATGATGGTTAACAAATTGCGACTGAATCCAGATAAAACGGATTGTGTGGGGTCGGAACTCGGGAGATGATTTTTATCTGCCAGTTCTGGAAGGGGTTGCATTTCCCCAGAAGGAACAGGTATGCAGTTGGAGAGTGTGTCTGGATCCTAACCTCTCCCTACTGTCCTAGGTTGAGACTGTGGCCAGAGGTGCTTTCTTTCAGCTTCAGCTGATACACCAGCTATGTCTATTTCTTGAGATAAATGACCTCAGAATAGTGATACATATGCTTGTAACCTGCAGACTTGACTGCAGCAATGCACTCTATGTGGGTTGCCTTTGTATGTAGTACAGAAATTGCAGTTGATCTAGAATGCGGCATCCAGGTTGGTCTCTGGGTCATCTCAGAGAGTCCACATTACTCCTGTACTAAAATAGCTATACTGGCTTCCAATAAATTTCTGGGTAAAATACAAGGTGCTGGTTATAAGCTATAAAGTACTAAATAGCTTAGGCCCTAAGTATTTAAGAGAGCGTTTTCTTCTCCATGAGTTCCACTGCCCATTGAGTTCAGCAGGAGAGGTTTGTCTGCAGTTGCCACTGGCTTGTCTGGCAGCCACACAGGGATGGGCCTTCTCTGTTGCCACCCTGAGACTCTGGAATGCGCTCCCTGCTGAAATAAGAGCCTCCCCATCTCTGACAACTTTTTAAGCAGGCCTGTCCTTAGGGTGGATCGCCCTAGGCCCCACGTTTGGAGGGGACCTGCAGTGGCGGTGCTGCAGCAGTGGCATGAGCAGTGAGTAGCTGCTTGCTTGGCAGCCTCGCTCATGCCACGTGCCTGCCTCTGAACCAGCTGCCATAATGTGTGCTTGGGGCTGGGGGGGAGGTGCACTGGTGCACGTCAGGCCATGACGTCGCCAGCAGTGCCCAAGAGCGAGAAGTAAGCAGCCTTCCTCTCCACTCGCTCAGCTCTCCAGCCTCCCACTGGCCTCGCCATCCATGTAGGGAGGGCAGTGACCAGTGCCCAAGGCAGTTAATGGCAAGCAGCCTGCTCCACCTGCCTCAGCTCCCCTGCGTGCCCTCCTGCCTTGATCACCATGAGTGCTGGGGGGAGCAGCACTGGTGGTGGCCATCTATGGGGGGGCAGCGGACAGTGGCCGAGGCAGCAAGCAGCTTGCTTTGCTTGGTGAGGCTGCTCACCTGCACACCCACTTTGGCTCCCGGCAGTGCCACAGCCAGCCCAGCCACTATGTGTGCTGGAGGGGGGGGGAGCGGTGCTGTGGCCATCGGGGGGGCAGGCAGCGAGCAGTGGCCAAGGCCCCGCACATGCTGATTCACACACACACTCACACACCCAGGCCCACATCCCCCTAGGGATGGCCCTATTTTTAAGAGTTCCTAAAGACTCGTTCTTTTAACCCAAGCTTTTAAATTTGACTGTGGTTTTAAATTGTTTTTAAGGTTTTCATTTTAATTTGCTTCATGTGGTAAACTGCCCAAAGATGGACGTTTGGGGCAGTCTACAAATTTGAGAAATGAATGAATGAATGAATAATTTGGGGTCCCCTTTCCTGATCCTTTTGCATCCAAATGAGAGTGATAGTGAGTGAAATGAGAGTGTTTGGCAATACATGGGGGGGAGCCCCAAACCCACAGCATACCAATTCCAGGATTGTCCCCACTTCCTTCTTCTGGTTCCTGTTATAACGTATATGGCTTTCCCCCCTTCCAGCCAGCATATTCTTCCCTCCCCCAATCTCTTCTTCTGTGAGATAGGGTGGTCCCTTTATCACCATCATCTGGACTGGAATGCTAATTCTCTCCTCAGTTGCTGATGCCATCCCTCCCAGAACTGCCTGTCATATTCTAACTGGAAGAGTTAGACAGGCTTACCAACTCTGAACAAAGCTATTCCCCACCACCACCATGGATTAAAAAAAAAAAATTACCAAGCTTTTAAAATTCCCAGGACTGTTTTCCATGATCTCCTGGAGCTTGATGCCAATTCCTGCCAATTCTTTCAGGCCAGTCCTGGAGGCTTGGCCGCCCTAGAGCTAGAGCATGTGACCATGGAAGGAAATAAGCAACCCCTGACCCTTCTATGTCTCCTCACCTCTTGGTGTGCCTAGGATATGTCCCAGTTCCATTTTGGAACCTTTGGGACAACAAGAATTATTTTGCTAAGGCTAGCAGTGGAGGTGGGACAGCAGGTAGGAGGAGTGCAGTCATTTCCAGAATTATTTCTTCAAAATGTTCTTAATGAGTGGGTCATTTAAGATTGTTGGGGTCCAGTATTGCATGGGGAGGACAGATGTGGTATAAGAGGGCAGGATGTATTTTCAGGGCAAAGGGTCAAACACAGGAGTACACAAAGTGCACCACAACCATAATAAACAATAATGCATTGGTTAGTGCTTGAAGTACCACAAGACTCTCTGAAGTACCACAAGATTCTTATCTTGATTACTTTTGCTATGACAGACTGAGATGGCTCCCCCATCTGAAACTATAACGTGTCATTTCCGAATGTATTAGTACTTGATAACATGTTGAGAAATACAGTCATAACATCTTTGAATTCCTAATTTATTCTTTCACTCCTGGGTATGTTATATACAGAAGAGAAAATTGGGCCCACTTATGACTCATTATGACAGGCACACACAGTGAAGCACTTAAATGTTCTTGACTTCAGTAGGACTTTAGCATGGACTAACTTTCTCAGGCTTGTGACTATCAACTTTTACTGAGCCTGGAAATTTTCAGAACATTTTCATCATTGTTGGGTCTCAGCTTAAGTCAGCATATTTGGACTACAGTCATTGTTAGTCAAGGTCTATCATTTAGAGACTTCAGATGTAAGGGTGACGTTGGATTTAATCTCAGCAAATGTTCAGAAATGAAGTTAGGTGGAAAGCTCACAAGTTGGATATTATTGTCAACTCCTTGCACTGTTATCTCTTTGGTCATGTATGTATTTTCTCATTTTCTCCAGCCCTGTTTCTTCCATTGATTCAAAAGATGAAATTAGCAGGAACTTCTTCCTTTCATAATATTTTACACATTTTTTTCTGATTTACCAGAAAAGCCACAAAAGTGTCTATATACAATAAAGAGTAACGCTGGAAATATGTAAGTGGCTTATTTACAAGCAATTACAATTGCTACCTAAAAATGCACAATTCATTCAAGAGAATATTTGATTTTACAGAAAGGAAGTGCACCTAGAGAAAAATTAAAGAAAAACTTTGACCTTAAGATGACCAAATTGCCACAAAATAACCTTTTGTAAACATGTATAAAATCTATTTCTCTATTGGAAGAAAAGCAAACATTATGATACAGTGAGCATGACCTGACCCACTTTAAATTCCAATTGATTTCAATGGGAGAGACTTGAGTTTTAATAGCTTCAGTACATGCTTAAATCTCTCCCAGTGAAATCAGTGGGACTTTAAAATCTTTAACTTTGACTGGATCAGAAAATGCAAGTCTCAGTGATTAAAGAAATTAGCTTTATTATTTAATCTTTTCATAAGCAAATACAAAAATACATATGTACAAAAAATCATGTCATGAATGTGTGTTTGTCATAGTAAGTATAGTGTGACATCTAATATCTAGTTGTGTCTGTCTTGTGAAATATTGACATAACACTGCTTTTCTATATATGAAACATTAAATAAAATGTTTATTCAACAAACATTTAGGTTATGGGTATGATCCAGCCACTTTTAAGTCCACTGATTATGTGTTTAACTCTCTCCTGCTGCAACCAAAGGAACTTAAATGTGGTTTATAATGCCCTTTTTTTCTTCATGTTATGTTACAAGTCTCTCAGAGGAAAATTACATCAGTATAAAATTGTACTGCAAACATATTTCATTTTCCAGCAGTGAGCTAGCTTCAGAATTGTTATACAAAGGAAGGTTCAGACATATTTTCATTAAGTTAGCTATATAAAACCAGGAACAATGTACTTCCACTATTTTACTTCAACTATTGGGGAAGAGGGAATGATGAGGTATGAAATGTTGCATTTGATACATTTCTGTATCTTTTTCATTGCCTGTTCATTCAAATAATTGCACACTTGGTTTTGGCCAGTCATCTGATGGTGTCTTTGTCTTCTCATTCACCCCCTCAGTCACATATTTTGTTTATGAAGTTCATGTTTTACAACTGACCTCAAAAAGGGAGGCTGCAGAATGCATCCGATAGAAAATGGAAAAAGGCATTGCAAGGTTAACAACTATGATCCAGGGTTCAAACCCAAAAACCATTTCTTCCAATCCATTATCATATTCAGGACGGCAGCCAAAAGCAGGTGGAATCCAAAGCTATTTTAAAAAGAAAGAAAGAAATACAACATTAAAGAAAAATAAAGATTGCCAAAACAAGGGGATAGTTTTGCAGGGGTGAAAATGTTGGCAAAAATTTGCCCATTTCAGCACAGCACTCATTTTGAGGTCATTTAGTTGCTTTAGAAATGTGCCTGCAGATGCCAGCATAAAGTGCCTTGAAACGCAATGTTTAATCTATAATAGAGCAAATAATATGTAGCATAAGCCACCAAAATGTTATTGTAAAGCATCATCAGCAATTATTGAAAAAATACTACATCACATGGAATATCCAGGTATTCTTGGCCTCGTGCCTTTCAAGAAAACGCTCTCTAAAATGCCTGAATGTGTCAACTAAGATGAATGAATGTGCACCCTATTTGTGTGTAGAATGCAGGACGAATAAAGCAGCTAGGCCTCAGTGTCAATAATGCTGAATAATTTTACCATTTAAAACACATCACTGTCACCACTCACTAGAATAGGTGTTCTTGGGACATTTGAAGAAAAGCTAAAGCTGTTGCTGAGTACAACTGTGTTACACAGATTGTGGGGTAAGCATTGGTACAGCAATGCCAAAAGAAACGGCTGTTCTGATCTGAGTTTTGACACTGGTACAGGGGGACAAAGTGGCCTGTCAGCCTTTGCCTCGGTGGTACAGTAGTTCAAAAGCCATAGATGGCTTCAAGGCTCTCTCGCTGACATCCAGATGAATGAAGCATTTGCACAAACATGTGCTGCTAGCACAAGGCTGGTGTGCTACCTAGCTGTGCTGTCTAGAGCTTACATTGCAGACTAGTACTGTATCCTCATAAGTTTTGCAGGAAACTGTTGAAAAGAAGATTTGAACAATTTCTTTCCTAAAGTGCTTCATCAGTCTTGATATCAGCCCTTGGCTTAGAAAAACTACATGTATCTAAAGAACGTGGACCTTCCACATATTACATTAAAATCCTATTGAAATCTATTGGCTTTACTTCCAAGGGAATACATACACGATAGAGAATGAAATGTGTGTTTAATTTTCATTGACTTCAATGTGGCTTAACAATGGAGTCTTGTGGCATCCTAAAGACTAACAAATTAAAGTGTGATTTAAGAACACTTCATTTGTGTTAGGACTGTATTGAAAAAAATGTAACCCTAAGTAAGTATACTCATACTTGAGCACATCACATCAGCCTCCATAAGATGTATTCAGTAAGCATGAGTTGTAAATAGGAACTCTCAAGCAACTCAGTTTTCACACTGAATAGAACTTTAAATAAAATAATAATTACTAGACTTGTTTGCCTGGTGTTCTGTAAGAAAAGGGGCACAGTGGGGGACAGGTTTTTCAATTGGCCCGCCTCTAGTTGTGCCTTTAACAGCAGATTGATGTGCAAACACATTAGCAGATGATATTGTTTATACAGAGGGGAAAGTTTCACCTGGCCTTAGCTATGAGCAATAATGTTTGTATAGTGTGGGAAAGTTTCACCTGGAGCATTTCCAGATGAGGCTTTTACCTCTGAATGGAGGGTGTGTGTTCGCACATTGGCCGGATTTATGCCAAAATCCATGCGAGATATTGGGGAGCACTTCACACACAATTCCAATTTTTCACTGCATGTTAGAGCCTAGCCCAATTTATCCAGGATAAAATAAAATCCACTTTTTGCCTTGTTTGCCCCCTGCAAGGCAAAAAGTGGATTCCCCCCCTCCACACACACACCAGATTGAAACTTGCAGTAAACCCATCGTAAAGCCTGCTGCCTGAGAAAGCTGCAGTTTATTTCTGCAGATCAAGCTACTCTTAAAGACACAAAAGAAGACCAGGTCATGCTTTTTTAACCAGTTGGTAGCCATGGCCACTGGGAGAACTGGCATAATTTTTGTAAAATAACTTACCGAGAGATTACACAAGAACAAAAATGCAGCTATGTTTTTGAGGATGCTTCTCTTGTTGACAGCCATATTTCTACCATAAAGTGAGAAATCAGAGGTGGAAGGAGTGACTGTGTTGTTGGCTTGACTCTTCTCTTCATCCAGTGTGCCATTTCCATTGCTCTCAGGAAGACAAATATTTCCATTGAATACGTATGGTAATTCTCCATTGTCAATGCCATTTGTCCCATTAAATATTTCTTTGTAGGAAGGTACAGGAGAAAGAGTGCTTCCATTGGACACAGTTAGTATTCGAAGAGTTTTAATTTCATCATTAACCTTATCTTCACGATGTATAGATTCAATTATAAAGAGGTTCTGAACAGATTTCTCAATTATAACAAGTATAGAGTAGGGAAGATTGTACCATGAGTATGTTGGATGGATCTGGGCGCAGATAATTGCAAGAATGGAACCCCAAGAAAGGAACCAGGATCCTGAGGCAGTTCCAACCAGTAGGTCAGCATCAAGTTTCCTGGCTGGGTTTTTAGAAACATCCAATGACCTTTCTTCAAGTCTATAAATCAGAAGGGCAACAATTCCAGCTGCACACATGAGTGCCAATACCACAATAGCATACAAGTAAAACATAATAAGTGCTAATTCACTCTTTATTTTTGAACGCCCAATCTGAATCAAATATACAACAACAATTGCTATTGTTGTAATAAACACAACCAGTCCTAAAACAGTGCCCACAGTTTTGCCTTGAAATTTGAAAGATGTCTTGTGTTGCTGAAGGTGTTCAATTTTGCGCCCAATATTCTTCCATAGTACATACAGCATTGTGGATGCTAATATATGATACTCAATGTTGAAGGGATACAGGTAATATGTCCCTTGGGAGAATACAGAGCAGAGGTTTGCTGTGGTACAGTTACAATGTGGTGCATGATCATCCAGTTCTGTGAGAGTGAGAGAGAGAGAGAGAGAATGAATAATGCATTGTTATAAATATCATTTTTAAAAAATAAAATAGTTTGGGAAAATAAACCAATGGGAGTTCAGCATCTAAAACAGACAAATTAAAGGAATTGTGTCAGTCTCCTCCAGTCGCTTCAAAGATATATTAGCCAGTTTATTCATATACCCACCTGTGACATATTCTAATATATTCTATAGTCAGGTTTAAACATAAGAACACATTTTAGTGTTAAACATATTTTGCAAATTGATAGCCCTTCTATATATTGTATTTACAGAATTCTGAGCAATATCTTTGTTAAATTAAATTAAACAATTAATTTTGTTAAATCTCAATTATATTGGAAATCCCTAATTTGCAGCACAGATGGTTTCAGAATATTATAACTCAGGTAAAATGTGCAGACTCTGTCTTACTTAATGAGAGAATATCTAGGTTAATAGTAACAAGCAGAAAGTTGCCGGTTCAAATCCCTGCTGGAATATGGGAAACTCCTATATCAGGCAGCAGCAATATAGGAAGATGCTGAAAGGCATCATCTCATACTGCGTGGGAGGAGGCAATGGTAAACCCCTCCTGTATTATACCAAAGACAACCACAGGGCTCTGTGGGCGCCAGGAGTCAAAATTGACTTGACGGCACACTTTACTTTAAAGTATTAGACATAGATGTTATCTCAGTATTCCTTACAACAACCCTGTAAATCAAGTAAGCATTATTATCTTCATATTGCTGCTGATGGTCTGAGACTATGAGACAAGTGACTTCCCTACCAAGTTCATGACAACATTTGATATAGAGGCTTCCTGGTTTGCAGTTCAGATCCTTAAGCTACTATACTACAGTAGCTCTATTATATAGTGATAGAAGCAGAAGTAGTAAGGAATAGGAAAGAATTCCTGCTAAAGGAAATAGAAGACCAGACCATGACACTGAGCATGAGCAACTGAAAGTCAATTGAGGGAGTTTAAATAAAGTACAAGGAGACAAAGAAAACATAATAGAGAGGAGAAAGGAGGAACAGCATGATCATAGAGATAAATGGATAGGTTAGTAAAGCTGAAAAATTCAAGCCAGAGGAAAGAGATCTAAAGGAACAGACTGGAAAGCAAAGCAAAACAAAGCAAACAAACAAACGGTATTTGCAACAGTTTGCCCCCTTCCTACATTGCTTGTTAATAGAGCTATTACAAAACAGGACAGTGAAGCAGTCTTATCTTACCTATTGAAATATTTACAAAGCCAAGAGTGATTAGTCTTTCCTTGTGCTCATTAAGTTGATGCTTTGATTCTGTTAGCACACCATTTGTCCACAAAAGCAAATTTGTAAATACTGAATGGATGACTCCAAACCTAGAAAATAGAATGTGAATGCATTATCCACAAACATTTACAAAACATAGATAGGAACTATTTTACTTTCCAGGATGTACTAATGCACACATTAGCCACGTAACTCCAATATCACATGGGTAATTCTGTACATATTACCCCCAACCATTTCATGTATAAAAGATACACTCTGAAGTTAAATACACCAAATGCATCATAAGATATCAAAAATATTATATAATGGGATAAATTCTATTGCTATCTGTTATGTATGTTTTCATATTAAAGATTTGTATATTACTATCTCAGTATAGTTGCTTTTTAAAACATACTAAAGAAGCATGATAACTTAAGGTTTAATTAAAGCTATCATTAATAAGGAAGTGTCATCTTTATTTTTTTTCCCTATTACAGTAACAATCTGGAATCAAAATTGCTTCAAAAATAAACAGAACTGTCCTTCAGTCTTAGTCTCACTGATTAAAATTTGGCACTACTGATAAACCAAGTAAGGTTTTACATTAAAATCTCAAGCATGTTTCTCTAAACAATTATAAGCAGGAACATAAGCATCAGACTCTCCCATGCAGCTTACAGCGTACAGAATTTGGACTTTAAACTCCCACAGGTGATCCTGTGAACTAGGGATATGCACGAATCGATTTTTGTGATCAGATTCAATTCAAGTTGGATTAGATTTTATTTGGATTTGAATTGATTTGGCCCACCTTTAAAGGCCCTGGGGTAGTGGGTAGGTCCCCATGGGTGGCACCTACCACCCAGATTTAAAGGCAGCAGGACACTTGGTTGATTTGTAATGAATTTTTTTAGTTTTTACTGATTTTGAACATTTCTGCCATAGGAAACAATGCAGATTCAAAGTTGCCATATCCTAACCCTAAAATGGATCCCCAGCTTAAAAAAAAAAAAAAAAAAAAAAAAAAGCTAAGCCCTAGCCCTTGTAGGTGGACTTATGGAGCAAAATGTGTGGTCACTATTTTTGAAGTGTTTGGATTCTTTGGTGTCTAATAACTTTTCCTTATAATCTGGGAGGAAACTAGATGGTGTCCCTCAAGGCTCCGTACTCTCTCCAATGCTTTTCAACATCTACATGAAACCGCTGAGAGAGATCATCAGGGGATTTGGAGCGGGATGTTATCAGTATGCTGATGACACCCAGATCTATTTCTTCATGTCAACTTCTTCAGGAGCTGGCATATCCTCCCTGAACACCTGCCTGGAAGCAGTAATGGGCTGGATGAGGGAGAAAAAACTGAGACTGAATCCAGATAAGACAGAGGTACTTATTGTGCGGGGTTAGAACTCCAGAGACTATTTTGACCTACCTAGATGAGGTCATACTTCCCCAAAAGGAACAAATTCACAGTCTGGGAGTACTTCTGGATGCACACCTCTCCCTGGTTTCTCAGGCTGAGGTTGGGGCCAGGGGTGCTTTCTATCAGCTTCGGCTGATAAGTCAGCTGCATCCGTTTCTCAAGATCAGTGACCTCAAAACAGGGGTACATTTGTTGGTAACCTCCAGACTGGACTTCTGTAATGCATGGGGCTGCCTTTGTACATAGTCCGGAAACTTCAGTTGGTTCAGCATGCGGCAGCCAGGTTGGTCTCCGGGTCATCTCGGAGAGACCACATTACTCCCTTGTTGATGGAGCTACACTGGCCCGCCAATAGGTTTCCGGACAGAATATAAAGTGCTAGTTATAAATTATAAAGCCCTAAACAGCTTAGGCCCTGGGTATTTAAGAGAACGTCTTCTTTGTTATGTGCCCCATCGCCCATTGAGGCCACTTGAGGAAGTCCGTCTCCAGTTACCGCCAGCTAGTCTGGTGGCCACACGGAGACGGGCCTTCTCAATTGCTGCCCCAAGATTGTGGAATGCACTCCCTGCTAAGATACAATCCTCCCCATCTCTGACTATTTTTTAAAAACATCTGAAGACCCATTTCTTCACCCAAGCTTTTTCAGCTTTTAAAATTTGTAGGTTCTAATTTTATGCTGTTTTTAAATTGTTAAACTGTTTTAACCTTTTATATTTGTTTTAATTGTTTCTATGTCATTGTTAACCACCCAGAGACAAAAGTTTGGGTGGTATATAATTTTATTTATTTATTTATTTATTTATATTTGATTTGCTTCCAAAATAGCTCAGGGCAATTTACAATTAAAACAAACCACTAAAACAATAAAGGGCTAAAACAAAAATTAAAAATAATATAACAATTAACAATTTAAAACCATTTTAAAACAAGAATTAAACAATTGCAGTAATTATACTATTGATAATTACATAAAATTATAATTAATTAACATATAATAACAATAGCACTTAAATTTATATACCGCTCTATAGCCGGAGCTCTCTAAGCGGTTTACAATGATTTAGCATATAAGTTTAGTAAATAAATAATGAATTCCTATGAAGATTCATTGCACACCTTCATTTCTTCTGTTCATTTTGACTGTCATTGGACAGTGTCAACTGTTAACTGCCATGTGCCAACTACACACACACACACACACACACACACACACACGGCAGTGGGGTACTCAAGTTTATTTTTTAGGAATTTTTACAAAGGATTCATGACACACCAAAGTGTAAGATTCATGTAATGAATCTATGAGGATTCATTATACACCAGAGTCTAAACACCTCAAAAATTCCTAAAATATAAACTAAGTACCTCACTGGCTTGCAGGTTGTGGGGTAGTTGGCACATGGGATGCCACTAATCCACACCTCCACACACACACACAAAGCAGTGGGGTCAAAATGAACACACCAAAGAATCTAAACACTTCACAAATTCCTAAGAAAGTAAACTGAATCGTCCATGTGGGTGGGGTGTTGTAGTTGTCACATGGCAGTTGACAGTTGGCACTGTCCAATGACAGTCAAAATGAACAGAAGAAATAAAGATGCGTAATGAATCCTCATAGGGATTCATTATGAGGAAATGTTATTAGACACCAAATAATCCAAACACTTCAAAAATAGTGACCGCACATTTTGTTCCATAACTCTTCTACAAAGGCTACAACTTAGCTTTTTTTAAAAAAAAGAAAAAAGAAAGAAAGCTGGGAGTCTGGGGAAATTAATAGTGAAACTCAAATCTCGAATCAATTCATATTGAATCTGGCAAGATTTGATTCATGTTTCAATTTGGCCAGGAGTGTTTGGGCAGATTCATTTTTGAGGTCGAATCACTTGAATTGACCAGATTTGAGTTAAATTGATTCAACCTTGAATTGATTTGCACATCCCTACTCTGAACATCTAATAGCTGAATATTGTGTTCAATTTCATCTCCTTAAGTATACAATGGTAACTCTCCTTAAGTATATGGTGGTAATACTTTAAGCAGAAATATTGTACACTGGTTTAACAATCATTCCATCTTCCTAGGGAGGTCTAGGAATTGTAGTTCTGGTGTGTGTGCATGTTGGTGGGGGATCTTGAACAGACAATTCTCTGCAGATAACTACAAAGCTCAGAATTATTTGAGAGAAACCACTGTTTTGTTACATCAGTCCCTGCTATCTAGGCTAAATGCTGCCACTTGGAAAGAAGCATAATTGCAGGAGATAGATGCATGTGATATTCCGGCTGCAAAATGAGTTAAACAAACAGACCTTTGTCCAAGAATCCACACCACAATCTGCACCAAGGCTAGGCTGTTACTGAGACTATGGTAAACTGAAACTGAAGGGATGCTGCATTAAATCTCAATAGGGCAATATCATGGGCAAAGAAAATAGTTGATATTGTCCAGGAAACATTGGGCATGCGCTATGGGAGTCTTACACAATGATTCTGGGCTTCTGAACAGACTCAGGACTTCATCCAAAATAGAATCTATGGGCCATCCATTGTAGAAGATGTACATAGGAAATGTGTACTAGGGCTTAGGGAAACCTAAAATCAGTTTCCACCAGCCAACCCCAATAATTTGTATCAGTTTCCTATTGCTTGGGGTAATTTGAAAGACTACTGGGAACATAGTACTAGCTGCAAGAGGTCACATTACATGGTATGTTCAGATACTAGAGGCCAAATTTACCATAGAAGGAATTTTGAAACCATTTTTCAAATATATGCTTATAGGTAAAATAAAGAAATCCAGAACTATACCTTCCCAACATCAAGAATACCCACAACCCTCATGCAAGAACACCCACAACCCCTGCTAACTGAGCAAAGAGGCACATTTTTAGTGGTGATTGTCTTTACTTAGCAGGGGAGATCAACTGGCTCTACCCATCCCCAACACAGCATCCCTCCAGTGGCTGTTGCTAGTGTCTATATAATGTTTCCTTTTTAGATTGTGAGCCCTTTAGAGGCAGGGAGCCATTTTATCTATTTGTTTGTTAGTTTTCATTTCATTTCTGTGTAAACCACTTTGGGGGATTTTTTTTTAAAGTAGTATATAAATATTTGTCATATTCATTTTCATTTTAAGAAGATCTCCCATCATGATATTTGTAATACTCCAAGCAGAGCAGAAACCTGATTGGAGTCAGCTTCTTAAACATTTTGTATGTATTTATCCAGAATGATGCCACTGAAGCCATGTTGTAATTTCTGATCTTTGGACACAAACTATGTTTGCCTAGAGACAGTTTCAGTATTTCATAAGAGGGAGAGAATGTCTAGGCATTTGTTCTCCAAGAATTGGAGAATGTTCAGATCTGCCACAGTATGCCAATAAGCTGCATGAAAAATTGCAGACAGTCTACTAGCTTATAACAGCTGCTGCCCCCCATAATACTTGACAGACCCACCCACCCACCCACCTGAAAAAAATTAAAGTGATGCCAGAGTGCATTCTCAGGAACATCCATCAGGAGGAAAGCATTTTGTTGCAAAATGTGTGTTTCAAGCAAATGAAAGACAGGAGACTGATGGAAATTTCTGTCTTACTTGGTGGGAGATTTGTGAGATTTTCCACATTCAGCCCATCATACCTGAAAGAGGCTATGGACTGATGAAGACCATACATACAATCTGTATAGAACAGAGGTTCTCAACATTTTCTACAGAAGTTCTCATCAAGTCAAGAAAAAGCAGACTAACTACTCTCATCAAATGTGAAGCAAGCAGCAAGGGTTCATCTTCTGAATATTCATTGTTATCAAACAAAGGCAAAATGAGAATAGGAAAGAGAAGAATCACAGTGGCCAACAACTAATCTTGAAGCATACAAACAAAAAGGCTTTTAGAAATAAAGGAGATTGTTACTCCACACTGACAATCAACATGAAGGTTGGCCTTCTTATTCCTAACCCAATCAAGACACATTCTTTAAATGGGCCAAAAAGCAGCTGGGAGAGCTCACTAGGTAGGGCTATTTCATTGGTTCTGGGAACTGTTGGTGTACAAAGATCAGATACTGCTTTCCACCTAGGATTCTAGGATTTTCCAAATATACTCAACATTGAAATGTGAATTGTTGTTTCTAAAAATTAATATGTGTCTACCAATTGACTCCAGTAAGAGAAATACACATGATCCTAATGTTTTCAGTATTGGCAACTTTGCTATGTTTTCCAGATTGAAAACAAAAGAAACATAAATTATAAATACAAAAACTTTCTACTCATTTTACCTTTCCAATGTTTTGAAGGACTGTATAATATCTTTTGCATGGCACCATAAAAAATACACCTGAAAGCAAATATAGATAAAATATAGTCAGGTCATTTGAGAGAAATGGTACCATATTTGTTATGTAAATAAATAAACGTATATTTTCAGTCTGTGGAAACTGCCATGCATATGGATAGTACTATATAAGTAAATAACAATAACTCAAACCTCAAACTGAAAAGAATGAAAATTGAAAAATTGCACAAGAATGTGCAAGAGATTACCAAGGATCTGGATCCTAATACAGTACAACAAGCCCATTGGCAGGACATTTTTCTCAGAATTCTCTAATCTGAAATTGCTGATTAACTCCTGTGGCAAAGGAACAGAACACAATGAATCTCTTACCTGGTATATGCTATCTTTCTTTGGCTCTTTGGTCTCTTTGACCAGCTAGCACAGCTGTCTGCTCTTTATGTGATTCTACCCTTTCCCCTTCGGTTTTATATGAATCCTTTACACCAGGCGTCCCCAAACTGCGGCCCTCCAGATGTTGCTGAACTACAACCCCCAGCATACCCAGCCACAATAAATTGTGGCTCGGAATGCTGGGAGCTGTAGTTCAGCAACATCTGGAGGGCCGCAGTTTGAGGAAGCCTGCTTTACACCCTCGCCCCTTAAGGGATGGCATTTGCAGAACTCCTGTCAGCTAGTCCCCAGGCCTCAAGAGCAAATGTGCACTTGTCATGGCAGACTCAGCTACTTTCTCCCAAGTGTGTGTGTGTGCGCATGCACACGCAGGCATACGCGCGCGCGCGTGCGCACACACACACACACACACACACACACACACACACACACAATGTACAGGGCTGGCATGCAAGAAGAATACCAACCATGCACAAATGTTCTATTTGCAAGAAAGCTTCTCAGCCAGTTGCTCCATGTAACAAGTTGGGCCGCTTTCTTGCAAATATATTTACTTGTTGGGAAGTCAATCCTCCTTCTTTTCATAGGTGGATTCGTCAACTTTCTCACCACCAAATCAAATAATGAGCAAGATGGCCAATTTGCCATGAGAAAACAAAAAGCAAGTCAAGCAACTTCCATACAAATAAATATGCTTCTAGAAGAGTAATTACTAGACTTGGTAGGAGAAGGAAGAGTGACTGGGGAATCTACTTCTCCCTCCTTCTCTATTGGTGACAGCTGTACATGTCCCTTGTGCATGTACCTCTGTGCATGCCACATCTGAGACTTTTCTAGAGATGTGGAGGAGGGCCAGCCTTCCCCTTGCTGATGCCACCCATGTGCTCTTGGGTGACACCTCTGTAACACACAGGTAAATAGAAGCCAAATTACAAGGTCAAATCAGGCAAGAATTTTATGCATTGCAGATAACCTCCAAGTGCTACATTTATTACATATATCCAGATGTGAATTCTGTAATGTATGTTGTTTGGTCTTCTTACAGCTGAGAAAAATAAGCAACAAAGGTCTGAGACTAGAAGGGCATGGGAAGCATTAGAGTTACAGCAGGAGTTTGGGGAAAGACTGAAAAGCCTTTGTTTAGTTTTGCTATTTCAGTCCCAACCCAGTAATGGGAGTGTTATTCTTTGCTTCAGGTTCTTAGATCATGCCCTTCACTGTGATGTTGAAGTATTTACAAGAGGTGTATTATGTGTTGATTATATATGGCTGTATCTCCCTTCCTCTGTACAACTCTACAGTACATATGGAGTGGCTAAGGTTACCTCTTTGCTTCAAGGTTGACTGCATACAGAAGGAAAGGATATTTGTGTTGTTCTCCACACACTCTGCATATACAGAGGGGGTAGAAACAAGCTGGCTCTCTGTCTGAAGCTACTATTATTTCAGTCTACTTATTGGGAAATTTGGTCAGTTGCCATTTCTGCTTCATTGCTAAAGATTAACTGGTAAAATTAAAGAATGCTACATGTATGGAATCCAAATGCAGAAGTGACTATCAAACAACTAACTGGAAGTAGAAAATGACTAGATGATTTTACAGTCTTACTTTCTACAGGCACAATCCACAGGAAAGTAATGTTGTGCAAGCCCCATTAAAATGAACAGGAGTATGGATATACTCTTGTGCAGTTTCCAATCATTTCAATGGAACTGGCTAGAAAAAATTCCCAGAGGACCATGCTTTATATTTACTGATGTTATGTTTCAGGGTTAAAACCTATTCTGTATTATAGATTTCAGAGAGGAATTTTCCTGGCAGCAGTATTTTACAACTGCCTTGTTGCTGTCTGGAGGGAACTGCCATCCTCTGAAGGGGGAAAAAAATTAGGTGGACCAATAAACTGAGCCAATATGGCAATTCGTAGATGGTAGGAATGGGTGGTAGTGTGATATAATCTAACAGCCTATTATTTAGAAAGATTAAGGAAGCATAGATAAAACTGCACTTGAGGAAGTTTATATTTTCCATCTGAGGCAACATTTGAGATGTAGTTAACATTCCTAACATTCACATGTGTGTGTCAATTACTGCATTTTTAGTATAAATTGTACTTTCAGTTGGAAATGTGGGAGCCTTTTGTTTAAGTCCCTACTTATACTGCACAATGTAAATCCATCTGTACACTGAGGTATGGGATCACCAAAGTATCAAAGAGTATATATAAAAAAGTAGCCATGTGGCTCTAATTTTTGAGAATACTAGCATTTTCTCAGAGGCAAGGTAGAAGAAGCTGGCAGGTAGGACAATACCTAGGGAAGCAGGAGCCCCTGGCCTTTTAGCAGCAAATTGTCCCTAGAGCTTGAGAGAGAGAGGAGGAGGAGGAACAATTAGCCACTAGCAGGAAAGATGATGTGCACCTGCCTTCAGGAAAGCTTCAGAACTTTCAACAGCTAGTCTGATTTACACACAACTTCTTGTTACGTGATTAATGTAATGTGTAGCCATACTCTAAGATGGTGTCGTACAGTCCAAAAACAACAACAGACACAAGCAAGAGTGACATGCATATAGGAATAATCCAGAACCAAAGACTTTTACCTGCAAAAGTGTATGTGCTGCATGTGTGACAGGAAAAATGCCTTCTGTGACTGATAAGCAATCTGAATATCCAACGAAGTATCCAATTTTAAAGGAGTCCATAATTAGAGTAATAACTGCAAACAGAGTAATCCCACCTAAAAGAAATTTAAAAAGCAAGGAAAGTGTTACTATGAAAATATCTTCATAGGCTACACAAAATAATAAAGATAAGCAGTCTGGAAATTAAGCTCAGATACCATGAACAAGAACAAAAGTAAAACTGCCTCACACCTATCAGACTCTCTGGAAATGCTGTAAGACACTTTCATATGGACTGACTTTTAATGCCCATAGGGATTAGGCAGATGGGGGTGATTTTAATTCTCTTATAGTGTTTTTCTGAGTACAGTGTTATTTTTGCCTTTCTATCCTGTGTACATGGTTATGTTTATCCTCACAACAACCCTGTGAGGTAGGTTAGGCTGAGAGAGAAGTGACTGGCCCGCCGGAGTCACCCAGTGAGTTTCATGGCTGAACGGGGATTTGAACTCAGGTCTCCCTCGTCCTAGTCCAGCACTCTAACCACTACGCCACACTGGCTACAGTATTAATCAAAATTTCCAAGTTGTTAGCCATTAGAACTCATGGGATAAGGAAAGCTAGAAATTCTAATAAAACAGAATGAAGTCAATTACTTTCAGGATATTTTCAACTTTTAACAGGATCATTCTGGAGTCAGTGGGTTGTGGATTACATATAAAGACACACTTTCATGGGAGTAATCCTTACTGAGCACAGTGGAACTTATTCTGCATAAGCATGCATTGGATTGGACTGCAAGAGTTGCAAAAAAGCCAGTATTATTAGATGCACTTTCTTCAGTCACTGTACCTGTGTTCTACCATTTATGCCATTCTTAATGTTGTGGGAGCCAAGGTCTGGACTTGGCAACCCTATTGCTGAATGAGATTCTATAGTAACTATCACTTTACCTGGTACACTGTGAAATGAAGCAAAACACTCCATAGCTGCACAGCAAAGCTATAACACTCACAGAGCTGAACAATCACATTACAGTCCCTTGACTCGGGAGTCTTACAATGGAAAGTAATACAATCACTTGGTATGCAATCTACATTGTTCAAAAAAAATAGTTACATTGAACCACTATAAGGAAAGAGATCAAAATAAAATAATGAATTATACATCTGTATAGGGAAAAAGGAATTCAAATGAGTTTATCCAGAAAATTGAGAGAAACACTGCATACTGTATTTGTTTGTATTAACCTTTTCTATAGCACTAAAAGCTGTGGTGTGGGTGTTGACAGCTTCAAAATCACTTGCTTCAGGCTTGCACATATTTACTATGAGCTTGCCACCAAAAGATTTTATTAAAAAGAACACTAACTTAACATTAAACTTCAATGTCAGGAACAATTCTGTATACACAATATGAAAGTATGTCAGAATTGTCTCCAACATGATATCAGTAATGAAACCCTTGCTCACACACATGTGAAGTAGCTCTGGACTGGACTGACTTTAGGATCTTTTGCATGTTACAGCATGTGTCAGAAAAGCAGGTGCACAAGAAAGATTTCCAATCTCTTTTTTGGCTGCACATTATCACCTTCATGAAGTGCCTGCACCACAGTAGGCATGAAATGTTCCCTTTTTAAATAAGGCAGCCTATGACAAAAAACAGAAGTGAAAATTATTCACACATCTATTCTTTTGATACATTGCTAAACCAAGCCCCAAGACGAAGCACAGCTGGAGAATCTATTCCTGGTATGGCCAGGACCAGAAGTGGAAGGCACAGATGTAGACAGGCTAGACTAGAGAAGCAGAAGGCCAGAGGCATAAGATATGATTAACAATGGGCTCAGCCATTTTTGGAAGGGCGGTATAGAAATCAAATGAATGAATAAAGGTCAGACGCTAGATCAAAGTGTGGCAAGGTAGTCTATATTGCTATTCACTGGAATAAGTTGCTCAGACTGGAGATGTGGTCTGGAGGCAGAGGTTTCATAGAGCCTGGTGCATCATTGACTTGTGGAGTCAGCTGACCACATTCAGGTGGGGGACATTTGACAGTGATCAGGTCAATATCGCAGCCCAACCTGGCAGGCAATCCTCCTTGTTAGGTGGAGCAGCCACATTTCTGTGTGGGGCTTATGGGGGTGTGGGGGGGGGCAGAAGTTGGCCAGCATACCACACTGGCCAACTTTTCCCCCTTCTTGCTGCCAGAGTAAGATTTAGGGTAGAAGGATAAAGCAGCGACGACATAGCAGTTTTCAACAGAAAATTTCTCAAGTGGTTTAGAAAAAGAATGATAATAACATGGTTCCCTGTCCCCATAGGGCTTGCATTCTAGAGCATTAACTTACTGTGGGACTGTGTAAACACTGATCTAATAGAAAATTCATTATGTATACCAGGAATTAAATCACTAACTCACTCTATAAGAAATAAGGATGTTTAGCTGGACTAAGTATCTCAGTTTCAGATTCTACTTGAATAGCAAATGTGACCATACTACAGCTACTTCTAGAAGGACAGAGAGGAAAGACCTTGGGGCATGTCTTAACTCCTCCTTCTAGTCTTGTCCCTAACTTCCCTTTAGATTTTTCTTTCTATAAAGCTTTTTAATGGGTTCCTCAAAAAACAAACTCCATAAGTGGAATTTTATGGAGGTTTCTGGGTAGATCTTTCTACCTAGAAACCCTGAAAAGGCTCCCACTGCTGTGCACACATTCAAAAGAAAATCAGAAATAATAAGGCATGTGGTGTATCTCTGGGGTGTTTGAAGCCCTGGCCTTACAGCCTAGGTGGCTAGCCAGGAAACTGTAGTCTGCACAGCAGTGTTTCTGTTCCTTTAGGGTATTGTTTTCATCCTTTGCCATCAAGTGCTCTGCGGGGGGGAATTATTTTAGCCCCTTTGGTTGTGACTGTAGCAAATGCTTTAATAGTGTAATGGGTAACTTGGGATAGATATTTTTACAGATCACTTTATTATTTGTTAATTACACCTTTTAAGTTCCCCATCCCGTTCTGTCTATTCACTATCATAATGATTTCAGAAGAACACTCATTTCTTATTGCAGGTGAATATGTGTCTTTATTGCTGGGTGGGTAGAGAACATAACTAAAATTTAAACTGCAGTCGGAGCAAAGCAAAGTCCAAAGGCTTTGTCTAGAGCCAGCCCATAGTAGAAAGCTCTATATTTAATTCTTCAGGGGCCATGTTACTACAGAGGTTGTTTTTCCCCAGGTTCACTTGAGTAATCATAGGGTGACTAACCATGAAGAATCGACCCTGATTCAAGATGAATTCAAATAAGTGAGTCCATTCCTCCTAGTGCACTGCTAGAAGGAGCATTAGCCCCACCACCACCTGCCATATTTGTTTAATAAAATTGTTCCTATTGGCATTGCTAACACAAGGACCATATGCTTCAGATGTCTGGCCATGTGCTCTGAACCTCTTGCCTGCCTGCCCCCCTACGCCTCCATCACCAACCTTGTCTGGACAAAGCAGGAGGTGGCAGCAAGGGAGCACACTTTGGAAGGGAATAAAAAAAGATCCAAGCCAGCAGGTTCTTCCATCACAACCCCTGCCTTTGAGCCTTCAGATTCAGATTAGGTTTATTATAACCCAATATCAGAAAACAAGCAGAAAACAGAAACAAGGGGGAAATGCAAAGTTATAGAAAAAACAATACAACTTATAGCTTACATCAAGTTCATATATGATATTATAGATACACTAAATCAATACTCAAAGACCAACACTTCCCCAGGGGATAAAATTACAGATTTAACCATCTAATGCAGCAGGCCCTGGAGCAAAATTTTGCAGCACTAAGATAATGTCTGTGTTGCAATCTGAAAGAAGAAGAAAATTTATCTGACCTGCCTGGAGATTTCTTTAAAATTGGAGTTATAAAAATAAAATGAATACCTCTGTAAAACTGGCAATATAATATCATGTGGTCCACAGCTTAGTTCAGCCTCCCACTTCTTGCAGGGAGAAATCTGATCTGCATAGGAAATTCAGAGGTATCTCCCCTCCAGTACAGCGGATGGCAGCTCATTCAGCCACACTAAGGTGAAAGCTCTCCTGTACTTCAATATTACAAGATTCTAGAGATATTTTGCCAAGGAGAAATCATTACTACTACTTCCGACTTCCAAACAGCAGGAGGCCAGACTCCTGTTCCTTTGCAAGTCCATACCCCAAATGTGTTGTTTTATGGTCTCCTTTGCCTTAGAATAGCCCAGAGACAGCAGGACTGGGGACAGAGTCCGCAACTCTGGAGTTTCTCTTCTAAAACTCTCATCCAGCCTGAATGGAAGCTGTTGGCCAGAGTTAAAGGGGTCAGTCTCATAGGGCAAAACATTAGTTTGAGCCAGAAATGTATTTAACCAAGTTTGTGCACTTATGAGACTGACCCTGACTCCATACAGAGACCAGCATTAGGGACACAGGGTGATACTCTGAAGATCACTTTCAAAAATTTTGACTGGATCACCTCCAAGGCATTTTCCAGATTATACGCTGCAATGGATTCATAACATGTCGGTTGAGTGCCCCTCCATATTGCCCGTGTTTTGACATCACAATCGCTGCATTGTCATCTGGGCATTTTTCAGATTACACACTACAATGGATTTGTAACGTGTCTGCAAAGTACCATTCCGCATTGCCCATGTTTTGACATCACGGTCGCTGTGTTGTCATCTGGTGCAGTCCATATTTCTGATGCCTTGATTTGGGTTTCATTGATGTGTTATGACCCTATAATGTTGTAATAGGGTTGCAGGAAAGTAGCTGGTATTTTTCTGTAGTAGGGAGGCTTGCCCCATTTCAGCATGGTGTGAAGTTTTTTTATTCCAGAAATAACTTTTTTTTGACTGCTGAATATTTACTATGTGCCAGTTTGAGAAACTGTGTGTATGTGTGTGGGGGGGATTTCTCACCCTACCTTCGCCCCACAACAGCCCAACACCATTTTTCTGTTTGTAAATGCCATTTTTTCTTTTCTTTCTGACATGGCCTATTCTTTCTGACATGGCCTACCCTGCTGGCTCAACTTCCTCCTGCCCAGCTCATGCTGAAGTGAATGCTTCGAGGCGGTGGTGGCACCTGGCTCCATAGCACACCCAAGACAAGAAGCAGCCATGCATACCACGCCTCACACTAGATGCTGAAGCAGCTCTGGAGCAGCATGCTTGCTGCCCAGCCAGCCAGCTGCTTCTTGCCCTGGGCACGTGATGGAGCCAGGTGCCACTGCCACTGGAGGAGCAGCTGCCTCGCTGTGAGCAGGGCTCCCTGTGGCAGCTGCAGCAGCATGGCTACAAAGGAGAGGGGGGGCAGGCCCGGGTAGCGGCCACTCGCCTCCCCCAGCCCTGCGGAATGGAACCTCCAGGCAGGCAGGGGCGGAAGGCACAGGGCTAGGGCTCGGCAGCCACTTCCCCTGGGGTTGGTGCTGCTCCCTCTTTTTATGGCCCCCTCTCTGCTATGGAAGTAAAAACAAAAAAATTGCTGAAATCACTTGCACAAGGGTGCAACAATACAATGATTTGTTTTGGAATGGTGCTTACACTTGCTGGCGGATTTGTGCAAGACAGCTGAGAAATTTCATTTTTAAAATATGTCACACACACACACCACAACTCCATTGGCCCAAATGGAACAGGAGGAGGGGCAGATAAATACATTTCAAGGAGAATATGGACACTACAGCCTTGAGAACACGTTGCAGTGGACGGGCAATATGAATGGCTACCAGCCTACAACGAAGATCTGAATAACACTTTATTCTCGGTTTGCATCCGTTGCCGTATTCAGTCACACTTTGCAATGCTTTACCCATTGAAAATCTCATAGTCCCAAAAATGCCCTGGGGGCAAAAATCCTTGTAAACACAGGACTGTGATCCATTCAACAGTTCAGCAACTACCTTACCCTGGAACATCCTAACCATGGAAGGAATAAGCAACCATCCATTTGAAAAATGGAATCTGAAGGTTTGTGCAACACTAAGGATCACTGCAGTCTCCGTGACATGGGCAATCTGGGCCCTCCAGGAGCCAAAGGCCTGGAAAACAATTCCCCAATATTTATACAGCGAGTCTGTCCCATGGTTTGGCCATTTATCTGCCATCTATGTTTAGTTAGGCTCTTAGTAAAAATCTTGACTTCTGTTTTTTAATAACTGATGATCAACTTTTCCTTTGAGCAATAGCACAAAAGCCCGGAGGGCTCTCCACAGCCCTACTGCTGAAAAAGAGAGAATAGCAGCAGTATCATCACATATAATAGGGCAAAAACAGGCCTGTTCGCCAATCTTAGAGGGTGAAAACGAGGGTCATTAAGAGCCTGGACCATTGAATGGATAATAATAATTTAAGAGGAAGGGAGCCAATATGCAACCCTGCTCCCCCCACCCCCATTTAAAGGAACTAAATGTGACAAATGGCCCTGTGGATTACAACATACCCTTAGATGGTTATTTTCATTCTGTGAATGCATGCATTTGAGGCTTCAGCATGCATTTGTAATCAACACACCATGCATTTGTAATCAACAGGGGAAGGGATGGAGCAAAGAACCTTTGCCCCATTTTCCAGCCACAAGAGCAAGGTGGTTGCTCTGAGGGCTGACTCTTTTGGCACATGGAATCCTTTACCTCATGCCTAGCAGCAACCCAGCTGTCAAGCCCAAATGAGGGGGTGGCAGGTGGTCCTTGTGCCCAGCAGCAAACTAGCTTCTGGGTTCAATGGAAGGGGGAAGTGGGTAGACAACCCGCCAAAAAGTACTCTACCCCCCTTAAATTCTATTTAAAATAATTGTGCAACAGGAAAACCACTGAAAAAAAGGGAAGAGAGGGAGGGAGGTTCGTTGGTTGGTTAAGGAGTGATATACTAATGCACAGTAACCCTTTCCCAGATTTCATGTGGTGGCAAGGCTGCTGGAAGTAGTAATTACAAAGATCAAGAGATATATGAAAATATGAGGATATATTAAGTCCTAGCAGCAACTCACCTTGCCAAAACATTCCAGATACAGCAAGGATGCACTGGTGATTAATGACTTCAAAAACTGGAAGAGAGTGCTGGATTCCTTTAGAGAGCTTGAACATGTTTAGTTATCAGAATGGGGGGAGCTTCTGAGCCTGACAATATCATCAACTGTTCATGTTCTTTAAAGACTCATTCTTTAAATGTAGGCTGCCATTGTCATGCCGCAAATTAAAAAGTCAATTTTGAGGAAGGAGGGAATCCTAGGTGGGGCTTTAGAAGGGGTGGTACACCTACTGCCTCCACCCTAGCTACAGACCTGCTGCAGCCTAGAGGGAACCCTTGGCTCACAGCCCCTATATTTCTGCCTTTTTGAGGGACCAGAACACTGGCACTGCAGGAGGTAAGGCAAGCCTGCTCAACTTTGGCCCCCCAGCTGTATTTGGACTACAACTTTTTTGGAAGTTTTTTTGAAATTTTTGGAAGGGCGGTATAGAAATTGAATTAATAAAAACAGCAACAACTCCTCCCATAATCCCCAGCCACATTGCCCAATAACCAGGGATTATGGGCATTGTAGACCAACATCAGCAGGAGGCCCAAAGTTGAGCAGCCCTGAGCTAAGGTGCCAAAGATTGGCTGCTACACACATACACACCAACACAAACATATGCAATAGGCAAAAGAGCTTCCATATTAGGTTTGGCACTAGGAAATTAAAAACCCTTAATCCACAATTAAGCCTCAATTTAATACCTGTATGTAACAGGTATTAACTATTAACTTAAGGGTGTTAATAGTTAATACCTGTTACATGCAGGTATTAAATTGAGGCTATTTACATCATTCCATGTGGCAGCAATTATATGTAAGGCCAGTCGCATAAACCACCACAATAAACAGATCAGGGAATTTCGACCAATCCAGGGAACCACATTCTGTGGACTAATCAGAGATAAAACTCCTGACCACCATGAAGGCAGGACTTTGGTTTATTTTTTGCATTTCTAGGCTATGCTTCTCTATAGCAATCAGTTCCAGAGTGGCTTGCCCCCGCCCCCAAATCATACAATAAAATCCACAAACAAGTTGGGAGCACCACCACACCAATATTACAAGTGCCCAAGAGGAGTTAGAGGTAAACTTGGAGGCCACTTACAACACTGGAGTAGAAAGCCCAAGTTAGGACCCTGCTCCTTTTCATTCCTGCAAGCTTTAGGCTAAGAGGCAGCGCTTGCACACCCTGCAGGCCTGCTTCTCTATTTAGGAGCTCAGCTAAGCAGAGAAACAGAGAAGCCACTTCGGGCTTGCTTGCAGGCTCTCTGGGAGCTCTCCCAGGTCCTGCAGAACTCACACTTTCTCTGATACCAAACATGTTGAGGCTCTCCACATGAACAGTGTGGAGAACCAGAAGGGGTTAGGCGGGGAGAGGGGGCCAAGCCCATTCTCCCCGCACACGAGCACCTGTGGAGCCGACACAATTACCAGCTCCATCATGGAGCTGGTAGAACCTGCAGGGATCAGGGGCCGCCCAGCCCCCAGAAGTCCCAGGATTCACTGTGCAGGGCATCCTGGGGAGACCCCCAAGGCCGGGAGCTTGTTTTAGCCACCCATCAGGGGTCTCCTTCTGAGTCACCATGGCGCAGAGCCTCACCGTGGCATCTCATGGTCGGGTAAATGGGTTTAGTGGAGTGTGTGCTCTGCTAACCTCATTTAAGGAGAGGGGTATTTTTGGAGGCTTGCTGCCAGGAGCCACACAACTCCTGTTGCAGCACACAACTTGGAGAAACCAAGCTAGGGCCCCTTATCCCGATTTCTCCTTGTTGTGGGGATAGTCACATTGCCTGATAGCTACTGACCCATGCAAGATGCCTCCTGCTTCAGCGAAGCTCCCAAGTTTTTCTCCCTGCCCTATGGTTTCTCAGCCAGGTTGTTCCAAGACACAGGACAGCCAGGTTGGTCCAGGACAGCTCCTTGTCTAGCACACGCATACTAGCCTCAAGCTTCTAAGTCTTGTGCAATTGAAAAATCTGACAATCCTAGATATGAGCACTACCAATTTCAACCTTTCAGTCACTGTGCACTACCAATGCTGCACTGCACCCCTCCGCCTGCCTCCTGTCTGCTTACATAGTGTTGCCTGCAAAAACCACATACAAACAGACTTTTTGTTTGTTTTTATTTCTTTCAGTTCATGGACGAAAAGCCAATATGTACAAAACCCAATATGTTTTAACCTTTCAGCCCTTTTGTTTGGGGATGTGAGCAGGAAACCCAGAGTCCCCAGGACCTTAGAACATAAGAGCAGTCGTGCCAGATCTGGGCCAATGCCAATCTAGTCCAGCATCCTGTTTCACACAGTGGCCATCAGTTGCCACTGGGAAGCCCACAGGTGAGAGCTGAGGCCATGCCCTCTCTCCTGCTGTTGCTTCCCTGCAACTGGTAATGAGAAGCATCATAGGCTGGAGGTGGCCTATAGCCCTTGATAGACCTGTCCTCCATGAATTTATCTAAACCCTTCTTAAAACCATCCAGGCTGTTGACTGTCACCACATGTTGTGGCAGAGAATTCCATAGGTAGTTATGTGTTGTGTGCAAAAGTACTTCCTTTTGTCAGTCCTCAATTTCTTGGCAATCAGTTTCATGGTATCACCCCTAGTTCTAGTGTTATGCAAAAGGGAGAAAAATTTCTCCCTTTCAACTTTCTTCACACAATGCATGATTTTATAGACCTCTATATTGTCTCCCCTCAGTCATCTTTTCTCTAAACGAAAAAGCCCCAGGCCTTGCCTCATAAGGAAAGTGCTCTAGGCCACTGATCATCTTAGTTGCCTTCTTCTGTACCTTTTCCAGTTCTACAATGACCTTTTTAAGATGTGGTGACCAGAACTATATGCAGTACTCCAAATGTGACCGCACCATAGTTTTGTATAAGGTCATTATAATATTAGTATTTTAATTATTCAATCCACTTCCTAATGATTCCAAGCATGGAATTGGCTTTTTTCACAGCTGCTGCACATTGAGTTGATACTTTCAACAAGCTGCCCACCACCACCCCAAGATTCCCTCTCCTGGTCAGTCACCGACAGCTCAGATCTCATCAGCATATATGTGAAGTTGAAGGGTTTTGCCCCAATATGCATCACTTTATACTTGCTACAATTTAACCACATCTGCCATTTTGTTGCCCACTTACCCAGTTTGGAGAGCTCTTTTTTGAGCTCCTCACAATCTGTTGTGAGGAGCCTTGTCCATCAGTTAAGACACCAATGTGGTTGATTCTCCTCCAGCAACTGTGCTTTGTGAATCGAAGAGATGTCATCTCCAAAGTAAGAATAACTTTGGCCACACCTACTACTCCATCACTACACTACTACTACTTTGGTTAAGTCATATCTTTCTCTCCCTCGTTTCTTCTCTTTCTGGTGAACTGTAGCCAGCCCTGTTTGTTCCTCCCTGGTTAAGCTGGCCTAGAAAGACTGCAACCCGTAAGTGTTCCTGCAAATTAGGCATGTAAGCCCAATTCTAATCTTGAAGTTATTTTGCAAGATTTTAACTTTCTAATATGCCTAGTCTTTTCATCTACCCCTTATCCTTTATTACTAAACTTGAATTAAAGTTTAAAAAAATTATTTTGACCATGTGCATTTAGTATAGTGTTTGAATGCTCTGAAGAAAGTTGACCCCCTACATCTGTGTCTGTCCCCCCTACATCTGGCCCACCTACATCTGTGTCTGGCTCATGCAGTTTTCCCTGAAATCCAAAATACAAAGGGATGTTTACTAGAGAGACGCTACAGAGACATAAGTTTTGGGCGGTATAAAAATATGTTAGATAGACAGATAGATAGATAGATAGATAGACAGATAGATAGATAGATAGATAAAATATATCTTCCAAACTATGTAGTTGGGGAAACTATGTACAACCCTCAGAGGCCACTTATTCCTAATGCACAAACCCTGAAAGTCCTAGGTCCTCCTTAATACCTCTTTAGGGTTGTATCAAGGAGGTGGTGGCAGCAAGGACTCCAAAAAAAAGAGGAATAAAAAGAGTCAAGAGGTGGATAACTCCCAATTGGCCCACTCTCCATCTGCAACCCTCAGGAACATAGGGCTTCCTGGGGAAAGAGAGGATGTCAAAAAGTGCTGCTTTACCACTGTACCAGTGCAATTAGTTGGGAAGTGCTGTTAGAGAGTTTCTTGCTGCACTAGTTCATCCTTGATCTGTATGTCAGCCATTGGTTTTGAGCCATATGGCTCAAACCTTCTGCTGTACCACCAACTTAAACTGTCATTCTATGCCCCTGAGACACACAGATGCATTCCTATGTAGGGAAAGGTCATGGGTAAATATAAGACAAATTTGACTCATGAACAAATCAGGGTGTGAAAAGAGGGACAGGGCAAAGAGATGAAGGATGCTCCCCTCCCTCCTTTTGCCCCAATTCCACTCTCTCCCCACATCATTCACTCATTTATTCCCTCTATCACATAGACATGTATACACATTCTCTCTCACATACACACACAAGGCTGGCCTGATCATGTAGCAAAATGAAGTGTGTTGCCTCAGGCACTGAATTTGGGGTAGCAGCAAAATTCAGAGCCATCCACCCCATTCATTCACCTCAACTGCAGCTGGAAGAACCACAGCGCCATCAACACCACTCTGGCCAGCCCAATACTATGGGCAGCATCACTGTAGTCCCAACTCTATACCTCCTCCTCTTCCCACCTCCTCCTCTGGTTCCTCTCTTTTCTCCAGGACTGCTGCCATTGCTGGGTGCAGCAACATTATCACTTCCTACCATCACAACAGCAAAGAGCAGAAGTGGCATAGCAGGAACAGCCAGTAAGAGGCAGCATTTGGCAACCAGTTTCAGGCAACAAAATGTCCTGAGCCAACCCTGCATACATACACACACACACACACACACACACACACACACACACACACACACACCTTTCTTTGCCCCCACACCTTGAAACAGCAACAACTGGCAGCAACAGAGAGCAGTGATGAGTAAACAAAACCCTGCTAGAAATCTTAGAAGTGGGAAACAGCTGAACTTCTAGCTAACTCTTATTTATTTATTTTTACATTTTTATACCGCCTTTCGTTAAAAGAAAGCCCCAAGGCGGTTTACAAAAATTAAAAACATACAGTAAAAAGCAGTAAAAACATCAAGCTAAAAACAGGCATAAAAACAAGACAACAGATAAAAACACACAAGAACAGCAGTAAAAGACGATTATGTAAAAGCCTGGGTAAAAAGCCAAGTCTTTAAAAGCTTTCTAAAAGCTGTGATGGAGTCTGAGGAACGAATGGCCACCGGGAGAGCATTCCAGAGTCTAGGGGCAGCAACAGAGAAGGCCCTGTCTCGAGTGCACGACAGCCGGGCCTCCCTCATTGTTGGCACCCGGAGCAGGGCCCCCCCAGATGTCCCAGTCAAGCGGGCAGCAACCCTTGGGAGCAGGCGGTCCCTCAAATACCCCGGGCCCAAACCGTTTAGGGCTTTAAAGGTCAAAACCAGCACCTTGAATTGGACCCGGAAACAAACCGGCAGCCAGTGCAGCTCTTTCAAAATGGGGTTGATGTGTTCCCAACGGGCAGCTCCGGATAGAACCCTCGCTGCCGTGTTTTGCACTAGCTGTAGTTTCCGGATATTCTTCAAGGGCAGCCCCACGTAGAGCGCGTTACAGTAATCCAGCCGCGACGTGACTAAGGCATGGGTAACCGTGGCCAGATCTGCCTTCTCAAGAAAGGGATACAACTGGCGCACCAGCCGAAGCCGTGCAAAGGCACCCCTGGCCACCGCCTCCACCTGAGCCTCCAAAAGCAGAGCCGGGTCCAGTAGTACCCCCAAGCTGCGTACTTGCTCCTTCAAGGGGAGTGCAACCCCATCCAGAACCGGTAAAATCTCCTCATCCCAATTGGCTCTCCTACTGACCAACAGTACCTCCGTCTTATCCAGATTCAATTTCAGTCTGTTAGCCCACATCCAACCCATCACGGCCTCCAGCCCCCGATTCAGGACATCCACCGCCTCCCTAGGATCAGATGACATGTAGAGATAGAGCTGAGTGTCATCCGCATATTGCTGACAACTCAGTCCAAATCCCCGGATGACCTCTCCCAGCGGCTTCATGTAGATGTTAAACAGCATGGGGGACAAGACCGAACCCTGCAGGACCCCACAGGCCAACGGCCACGGGGCCGAGCAGTAGTCCCCCAGCACCACCTTCTGGACCCTCCCCTCAAGAAAGGAGCAGAACCACTGCAATGCAGTGCCTCCGATTCCCATACTCGAGAGGCGGCCCAGAAGGATACCATGGTCGATGGTATCGAATGCCGCCGAGAGGTCCAGCAGAACCAACAGGGACGCACTCCCCCTGTCTAGTTCCCGGCATAGGTCATCCACTAGAGTGACCAAGGCAGTCTCAGTTCCATACCCAGCGCAGAAGCCAGATTGAAAAGGGTCCAGATAATCCATATCATCCAAGACCCTCTGCAGCTGGGACGCCACCACACACTCCATCACCTTGCCCAAAAAGGGCAGGTTAGACACAGGTCTATAGTTGTCCAGGTTGGAGGGATCAAGGGAGGGCTTTTTTAATAGAGGTCTTACCACCGCCTCCATAAGGCACGATGGCATCCTGCCCTCCCTTAACGAAGCTCTTCTTAGCAAGAACCATATTTCATCTAATTAAGTAATCCTATCAGAGCTGGCCTGTCCACTAGGCGAACTAGGCAGCCAGCTAGGGCATCAAGTGGGGAGGCGCACTGATGGCCTGAGTCACGTGCTGCCCCATGAGCCAAAAGTATAGTCCATTGGGGTGGGCACTTGCCTGCCTGACACCCCACTGCTGACAGCCACATCAACAAGGAGAACATGGAGAGCATTTAGCAGGGTCAGAAGGTGCAGCCACCCTTCTCCTGCATGGGTGCCTCTGCCTCCAAGGGCAGGCACCTCCAATCATCTGAGCAGTCAGGCAAGTGGGTAAATAAGCTGGAAAGTGAGCTAGCAAGCAGACGGTCTCCATGCCCGTCACCCGACCACTTGCTCTTTGAAAAAGTCTCTGTTTCAATTTCTTGAATCTCAGTAATTGCTGTTCTTCAGACTAGGGTAAGATGTACAGTGAAATGTAACTTTGCTGGCTGCCTCTGCCACTCCTGCTGCAGAGCCTACCTGCATGGCAGGCAGCAAATAATGATTTATTTTTATTTTATTTTAATTTTTTTACATTTATATCCCGCTCTTCCTCCAAGGAGCCTAGAGCGGTGTACTACATACCTGAGTTTCTCTTTCACAACAACCCTGTGAAGTAGGTTAGGCTGAGAGAGAAGTGACTGGCCCAGAGTCACCCAGCTAGTTTCATGGCTGAATGGGGATTTGAACTCGGGTCTCCCCGGTCCTAGTCCAGCACTCTAACCACTACACCATGCTGGCTCTCCATCCAATGATGTCGTAGCATGGCAACATCATTAAAATGCACCGTTGCAACACGGATGCCCCAGCAGTGGCAGGAGCAGCAGATGCAGGAAGAGCGGCAAGGAGAGAAAGTGTGTGGGCGAAGGGGACTGTCTGCCTGCTCAGATGAAAGGAAGCACTAAAGCCAGGCTTCACTTGGGGCACCAGAAATCCTTGGGCCAGGCCTGAACTCTATTCAGATATTATGTGGTACTTGTGTTCAGATGTGTGTACACATGTACGAGTGTGGTTGTGTGAATAGTCATTCACACAAACATTCATGCATTCATTCATTTTAAAAGTGTACAGGTCCCTCAAATACAGGGTACAGATAGGAAGTGTGCTGCTGTTTGAACACTCAACATCATGTATAAATGTGTGTGCACAGATCTGTGTGTTTGCATACCATGCACAGATTGTATTTGTGTTGAACATAACGTGTAAATATGGCTAAAGCAATTCTAAAATGACCAGAACAACAGAATATCTCCCCTTTTGAAATTCTATTCACATTTACTGAGCGTAAACTCCTTGAAATCAGTAGGACTAACTGAGTAAACATGAATGGGATCAGGCTTCAGCCGGCAATCCTATGCACATTTCAATCTTATTTATGTCAGACTAAATCCCATTTAAATCTAACTTATTTCACAGGGTTGCTGTGGGGATAAACACAACCATGTACACAACCTCTGGGCTCCTTGGAGGATGAGCAGGATAAAAATGAATGAATGAATGAATGAATAAAATAACATGATACTTGCTTTTAAAGAAGCAATTAGCACCAACATGCACAAAATAGTACTGCTGTGCTGCACTCTAAGCACACATGCAGCCTGATCTTATGTTTGCTTATGAACTTCTGTTCTTATAGGAATAAGTTACAATGAATACAGTGGACACCATCCAACCAAAGTGCCATGGATTTCAGCATAGCTGAGTACATATTTACTAGGGCTGTGCATAATCTCAGGCTGATAATCAGAACCAATACAATGTAAGCCTTATCAGACAATTTTTCATCAAATATGATCCAATGAAAAATGTGTTCCTACCTGTCATTTGATACAATAAAATATTGTATTGTTGCTGTGTTGAGCTGCACTGGTGGGCTTCTTTCTATCTTCTAACTGGAAATCAGCTAGCTACCTTCTGGGCAGCTGAGTGGTGGCAGTCACTGCACACAATGCCTCAGGGAAGGAAGCAATGCAACTCCTTTGCATCCTTTCCTGAGTGCATTATTCAAAAAAAAAAAGAAAGAAAGAAAGAAAGAAAGAAAGAAAGAAAGAAAGAAAGAAAGAAAAAAGAGGCCACTCCCAGTAATTATGGGGCAGCCATTTTCCCCCCAGTAATGCCCCAGGAAAGGAATGATGTGTCATTCCTTTCTTCCCTGGGGCCTTGTGGGGTGATTGCAGGGAGTGAGGGAAAGGTGGCATTTTAAAACACCACTACTGTGGCTGCCAGGAAGGCAACCGATTTCCAGTTCGAAGGTAGAGGAGTCCACTTCTTGAATTCACTAAACCCCCAATCTCGATGGTCCAATATATCAGCTCAATTCAATGACTAAAACCCTGTGCATCAGCATCACAATGCGAATTAATTGGTATCAGACTGGAACTAATACCGTTGATTTCTTGGTGCACAGCCCTAATACTTAACTTCTGGTATGGGACTTGTAATTGCTTCACTTTGGCTGGATTGAGCCCAGTTTGACCGGCTTCCAAATAAAAATGCCTTTACAGTGTAATTTTATGCATCTCTACTCAGTAGTAAGACCAATTGTATTAAAAGTGATTTACTTCTCCCACATAATTGTGCCTAAGATTGCAGCCTCAGGATCGCGCTACATCGCGGAAATATCTGTAATTAATTTCAAGCGCTTTTCTTGCTCGGCTAAAGAACGAATTAAAATGGGGGGTGGGAACCTGATCGTTTTACAGATCACATAGATCTGTGTGTTACAGATCACAATCTTATCGTTTTACAGATCGCATAGTCCTGCTGTCAGAAGTAAATCCCTCCACCACCCATTACTGGAAGTGCAGTGGGCTCCTACACCTATTTACTAGGAAGGAAAGCAGTGTGCATCGCATTGCAGCCTGCCTGGTGTCGGTCGGACCAAGGCGTCCTCCTCAGTTATCCTTCCAGGCGAACACAGCCAGCCCACTTGGACTCCGGATCCCTTTTTGCCCAAGCGACAGCTAAGCCCCGTCCCGCCCGCCGGCCTGGGAGGGGGAACGGCAGCTGTACTCACACTTCAGCCACCGCGCGCCGGCGTGCGTATCTTTATCCTGGATAAGCCTCTTCTGCGCGTTAAGGCGGCAGATGTACCATGCCATCCACAAGATCTGGAGCAGCATGAGGGTGATGAGGTAAGAAAGGACTGCGCTTTTGGTGATGCCCACCGCGTGCACCGCCCAAGAGAACATCAACAGGAGCCCCGCCAGGAAGAGCTGCAGGCCATACTGACTGCTCAGGATCTCCGCATTCTTCTGCGGATAGCCTCTGCCCATGAAGAAGGCCAAGCGGCCGCCGCCGCCATCCCCTTTGGGCTGCGAGGGCGAGGGCAGGGGCCCCTCGTCTGTCTTCTCCAGCTCCCACTCGTCCGCCGCTGCCGCGCTGGCGCTTTTCTTAAGGCGACTCTTCTTGCTTCTCAGAGTGGCCTCGGAGAGGCTGCTCGCCTTCCCTTCGAGGACCATCTTGACTTGGCTGGCCTGGGCTGAAGAATGCGCTCTGCGCCGGGGATAAGAAGCCACACAGGTGCAGCGGAGCCCAAGTTACTCAGTGCGAAGGCACGCGGAGGGAGAGAGAAACGCTTCACACCTGTCACTGTTCCCAGAGCCAAGACAGTGCGCGCCTTTTCTTTCTTCCTGCCTAGCCGTCAGCCCCACTTTGCCCCCTCGTCGGCTGCTCTTCTCCCTCGTCACCTCCGGGATTGTTCTTGCTCTGCGCTGGGCTGAACTCGCGGGACCAAAGCCTCCCTCGTGTGTAAAGTCAGCGCTTCAGACTTTCAAACGGAGCCGGTCCGCCTCTCTCCTGACCAGACAGCCGCTTTCAACCGATAGGCTGCTGCGCCTCGCTTGTACTTCAAGGACTCTGTTCACCTCAGCAGCTCCCGCTTTCACTAGGACCAGGGAACTGGTCTCTTTTGTAGCATTTATATGTGTGGTCCTCTGGGCTGGAAGACGTCCTGATGCCACAGAGCGCGCGCGGACGGATCGGGTTTCCGTCACTTTAGACTCTCCGCTCAAGCCGCCTCTCTTGCCTGCCTTTGCCCACCTTGTCTTGGAGGAAGCGAGTTTCCCCCAGCAGGCTGTGTATGGAATTGTGAGCTGCACTGGTCAAAGAGGTCTCAGCACAGATGCTGAAGATTCCCAAAACAAGAACCATCCATACCCCTCCAAAATCAGTCGGGACAGCGAGGTAGCTAGGTGGGCAGTACACCCACAAAACCCCTGTTCTGTCTCAACAGCCCCAATACTACTCAAAAAATCAGAATTGCTGGATAGGATACACAGAAAGGGAGATGGAATCTCATTAGACAACAGTGAACCCTCCTCCCTAACCCTCAAGTCTAGTCTGTTGCTGAACGGAGAATCTTGAACATAACAAGACCAGGAGAGCTGGTCTTGTGGTAGCAATATGAATTGTCCCCTTTGCTAAGCTGGGTCCATCCTGGTTACATTTGAATAGGAAACTACATGTGAGCACCAAGATATTCACCTTAGGGGATGGGGCTGCTCTGGTAAGAGCACCTGTGTGCTTGCACAAAGAAGGCTCCAAGTTCCCTTTCTGGCATCTCCAAGTTAGGACAAGATTTATTTTTTTAATAGGACAAGATTTTTTTATTGAACCAACAAACTACCAAAGTATACGAGAATCCTGCCTGCAACAGTGGAGAAGCCGCTGCCAGTCTGTGTAGAGCTAGATAGACCAATGGGCTGGCTTGGTAGAAGGCAGCTTCCTATGTTTCTAACAATGATCAGTTACAGGGGCATAGCTAGGGGAAAGGGGCCCCGTGTTTGCCCCTCTCCCCAGTGGCCCTTCAGAATGAGGAAGATAATGAAGAAAATAGGGAGGGGTGGAGCTGGGGAGCCTCAGGAGCCTGGGGGCAGGGGCTGGTTTCTTTGAACCCATCTGCTCAATAACATAAGAAAAGCCCTGCTGGATCAGATCCAGGGCGCATCTAGTCCAGCATCCTGTTTCACACAGTGGCCCACCAGATGCCTCAGACAGCCACACCCCTGGTCAGTTAGGCCATCCTTTGTCCAGCCAGATCTCAGTGATACATACCAATGTTGGCTCACTCATCCAGAATTAAACACTGGATGACCATTTTCCCCCCCATTTACCAATCTGGCATTTAGCAGGAGCATTTAAAGACTTCATGTGTTATTGTCATGGCATGATGGCAATCAGCATGTCTAGCTGGAAGAACAGCCCACCAAACCTCCCCCTAACCCAAATGCTCAGAATTGTGACATTTTCCCTCCCCTGCTGTTTGGCTCTCTGGATACTGACAACAAACGCAAAACAGTACTACCAATCCAAACATGTAAATCCTTTCCACACCAGTTTATTCTCACTCCAAATGGTGAAATATGGCACAGACAACCAATTTTCTCCTGGGGACACCCCCTCCCCAAAATGAATTAGGTCCATCCTCTCATCACAGGTCCAATTTTTCCAAGCTTTATCTGAGAAGAGAGCAGCCAACTTCTTATCAAAACTTGTTTCAGCTTGACCCCTTCCTGCATGTCCAGCCCAACATTCCCACAGACTTTAAGACCAAAGGAGGTGGCCTTCAACCTCTCTCCTCCCCAAAGTAATTCACTCCTTCAGTTGCCACCCACCAGCATCACCACCAGCAGCCATAAAGGAAATAACTTTGGGGGCCACACCAGATCCAGCCAGGGGACAAATCATGTCTTAGCCCTGTCTCTCTGTGAAAAAGGCTTTACTTAACTGGACAGATAATCTTCACACATTCCCAGCAATGGAAGATGGCAGGCTAGAAGAGATAGAAGGTTGTTGTGGTTAATTTTCTCTCCTCACCTCCACCCATCGCTCTTACTGATACTGATGCCCAAATATACACATGACTCAAAGCAGCCCAGAGTTTCTCCTTCCTGCTAAGGTGGAAAGTTGGGGCTTTGGCCTCATTTCCTTTCCTAAGCTGTCTGGCTGGCTGCTGATGGAATCTAGGAGAGGAAGGTAAAGGTAAAGTGTGCCATGAAGTCAATTTTTACTCCCAGAGCCCACAGAACCCTGCGGTTTTCTTTTGGTAGAATACAGGAGGGGTTTACTATTGCCTTCTCCTGCACAGTATGAGAAGATGCCTATCAGCATCTTCCTATGCCGCTGCTGCGCGATATAGGTGTTACCAGCAGGAATTCGAACGGCAACCTTCTGCTTGTTAGTCAAGCATTTCCGAAGGGGCTGGTAGCGATTGGGCAAGGCAGGTTTTCTGATATAACAGTGGAACTGTGAACCAGCTAAATAGGTAACTCCATATTATTATGAAGGCATAAATGCCTCCCAAATAGTGTTCTTATGGTTTTATGGTTGCAGACAATTTGCTTTCCACACAGCCAACTGACTCACATTCTTATTTAAATTTATTATTTATAATTAAATAAATATACTATAATTATTATATTATTTATTTTTATTTATGATTTATTTATTAATTAACCAAGACAAGCATCTGGGAGTTCAGACTAATCTGATTGGCATCCAGATTAATTGCATGCACCAAAAAGGTTCTGCACATCCAGTGGGGGTGCAATTTTTGCTGATTTCCCCCTTCCCTCTGTAGTCCACTGTGCCTCCTGAAAATATGTGGGTCCTTATAGGTTACAGGACATTGCAACTTGCAGAAATTACCTCCCACTTCATTTTTGGAATAGTTTTTGACATGTGCAACTGTAGTTAGGGTATCAGCCAGTGTTTATAAGCTTGAATGAAAAATCAAGATTAATCATTCCATATCAGATCTACCTTTTGAAGACTAGCAATTACTGTGATGACTACTATGAATAGTATTTCTTGGTATTTCTCATTATTGTGGAAACAACATACTAGACCAGGGGCGTAGCAAGGTTGTAGTGGGCCCAGAGAAAAGATTTTAAAATGCCCCCCATATCCATACACACACACACACACACACACAAAAACATTGTGGATGATGCAAGTCATTTAATGGTACTAGAGAAAAACATGCTGTTCTGGTAGTTCCAGGTCTTAACACTCACATCAGTTTTGGAGGATGAATACAACTGAAGGAAGCCCGGGCGGGTGTGCAGCTGAGGGAGTCAGTCATGTGACTTGCCTCTGGGGGGCCCCCAAGGCAGAGGGCCCCCAGACAACTGTCTCCCCTTGCCCTATTATAGTTATGCCCCTGTACTAGACTAACTGACTAGAATGCTGCCCTATGACAGTTCTTGGCATACTAGAGCAGAAAAGTTTGTGTACATATTCAATTCTGCATTTCAACACCAATTTGACTCCCCCCCCACTCCAAAGGATCAGGAAAGATGTAAAACTTACTGAATTACATCCTATTTTGAGTCAGTATATATGTACTTGATATATATATGTACAGCATTGTTGCATGGCAGACGTAGTAGCCCTCTATTTACCAAGAAGGAGAGTCTTGTCAAGAGCTGGCTGGCTGCTGAGTTGCAATATATAATACTTGGAAGTGGGTAGCTGTGGAAAGAATCTAGGCTAGGGGTGTCAAACTGCAGCCCTCCTGCAGATCTTGGGCTAGAATTCCCATCATTCCTGGCTACTGGCCACTGTGACTGGGAATAATAGAAGTTTTAGGCTAACAACAGTTGGAGGGCCACAGTTTGATACCCCTGGTCTACGCCCTATAAAAGCTGTTAGTCATACAGGAGGAGGAGAATACCAATGGCAAGCAAATAACTCGTTAGGGAAATACCTGAATACCTTATGCTACTGTTATTTGTATATATGGAAAATAAATTACCAGGGGGAGCACAATAAATGAAGTTATTGATATTTGTAATCCTAAATGTTTCTGGATTATCTGATAGTTTATCCCACAAGACTAAAAGCAACCCACAGAAGCATAATTCTCCATTTGTAGTGCAAAACCAGTAACCCCCATACACACTTCAAGGGAGAGGACATATAACATACATTCAAATGTAAAATCTGAAACAAGACCTCTCAAGATTTATGATTTCCTAAGCAAAAGATGAGTGAATTCTGAGACAAAAACATGGAGAAAGATTATGGATTTACCAGAATATCATGGCAGCATGGTGGAAGAAGGATAGCATGCTGATTCATTCTGGGGTGTCACAAAAGATGCTGGGTAATTCCCCCCTCTCCATTCTCAGAAATGATTAAGCAAAAATAACAGTGTTCATTATGTAGTTAAGGGGAGGGAAACTGAAATATACATGTGATTAACACATTTTTACCCTTTGTGTTTATTAGCAGCTTAATGACCAGTGTGATGTTTGTGAAATACCTTTTCTGGCAAATATGATGCAATCTTCTAGTAAGGAAGTGATGGATTCCCATTGCTATGACTTATTTTTGTGTGATAAAGCATCTTCCCTAAGGGTGTCAAAGGTCCTACCCTGTTCGCAGTGCTCATCTATTTAAAAGATTATTTATGCTCATTGTTCTTATCTACTCATTGATACATCAGACGAATAAAACTGGTCTTCAGTTCAATGGTTTTGTGATTTTATTTTTAAAAAAATCTTCAATAAGTCTAACAATTCAGAGTTTGTAAACCAAGTAACAGAATGACAGATAAGCTTCAACGAGTACAAAGTAATGCACATTGGGATGGGGTGGGGGGGGGAGAGAGATCCTAATTCACACACAAATGTGTAGTCTAAAATCCTGGCTCTTACTACCGAAGAGAGATTTTGGTCAGAGCAGCATTCTTAGTGAAAATATCAATGCCGCAGCACTAAAGGCAAAAAATAATGGAGAGGTGTTTTAATAGATGTTTTCTATGCCAGCAAAAGGAACCTTCTAGGGATGTGCATGGAACCCGCGGGGGCTGGTTCAACAGCAGGGGAGGGTGGCTTTAAGGGCGGGGTGGGTGCACATACCTCCCCCACCCCGGCCACATTTACCCCACCGGCGCGCAAGTCCCTAAAAGCTCATTAGGGCAGCAGCATACCTCCCTGTTGCCCTGTCCAGACATTTACTGGATGTACGTGGAAGTAGGAGCTGTGACTGCGCACACTGCACACACCCAACACAGTCGCAGCTCCTACTTCTGGGTACATCCAGTAAACATCAGCATAGGGTGGCAGGGAGGTACGCTGCTGCCCCGACGGGTTTTTAGGGACTTGAACCTTCAAGCTGGCCAGGGTTCAAACCGGTTCGGAGGCCCTTAAAAGGGCCTTCGAACTGGTTCGTGCACATCCCTAGAACCTTCATGTTCAAATACACAGCTACACACCTTTAATTTCTAGATAAAATGGATAAGCCACCTAATGGCGTAGTGGGGAAGCAACCTGCCTAGAGAGCAGGAGGCTGTTGGTTCGAATACCCACTGGTGTTTCCTAGAATTTGGGAAACTCCTATATTGGGGAGCAGCAATACAGGAAGGTACTGAAACGCATCATCTCATACTGTGTGGGATATGGCAATAGTAAGGCACAACCTTTCCTTCTCAGCTATCATTATTATACTCAAGTTGAAAGCTTCTGACTAGCAACAACTATTTTTAGCCTACTTTCCTTAAGGAAAGTAAACTTATGAGATCACCCAACATTCTGTGTGTGTCCGTGTGTCACCCACTATCAACTGCGCAATGTTGGACCAATATAAACCAAATTGGGTACAGTTGTAGGGACACATAACACCTCAACAGCATAGTTTGTGATACCATCCACCCTCATTCAAGATGGTGGATGCATAGACATTTGAGGCAGAAGCGGGCTAACCTGTGAACAGCCTAACCAATGTGAACCAAATTTGCTCCAGCTGTAGGGAGACTTCAGTGGCATAGTTTGTTATGTCATCCACCCTCATTTAAGATGCCAGTATGTGAACATTTGAGACACAATTGGGCTAACTTGTGGACCGTCTGATTTGAACCAAATTTGGTACAGTTGTAGTGAGTGACACATAGGAATACCTCAGTGGTGTAGCTTGTAATGATGTCATCCACCCCAGTTCAAGATGGCAGACACATGAACATTTGAGGTGCAAGTGGGCTAACTTGTGAGGATGGTAATTATCAATTAAGATTATAGTGAAAGGAAAGCAGATGGATTAGTTCTTACCAGGACTTGTTTTTTATAATATCGTGCTAATGCATTTGCCCATGTGTAATCTGTAGATTTCACAGGTGGTCATGTTTGCTATAAGTCAGCTCTATAACATTCCCTGACAAGCTATGAATCAATCTCTAAAAGCAACTGACCTTTATGCCTCACAGCCAGTTATCTAAATATCTGGTTCAGTTTGTAATGACAAAGGTGGGAAGTGTTGTTGTACATGGTTAAGCACCACAAAATCAACTGTCTCTGAAATCACCTAGAGGCATTTTTAACACAGTGCATTTTCATCCTTTCCACAACCTTTAATCTAGTTGGTACAATATATTATTTTAAGTTTTCTTGGGAATAAGGGATTCTGCCCCAGTGGCTGACATAACACCATTATAATTTCATGATTGCACAATGTTTGAAAGCCAGGTTCCGGAGAGGTGTGTTTTATTTCACATATCACTTTTCTTCAGCTGTATTACTCTCTTCTACTTTGTAGATGCTTGTGAAGTCATTTTGTCAAAGCAAGAGAGCATGAGATTTGGAGCTGGACAAATGCTATCGCTTCTGCATAACCAACACAAGAGTGTAAGGGCCCACTGGGATCACCTGGAGTCACTATATGTATGATTTGATTCCTCTACAGTGATGGGGTACCCGTGGCGGCACTTATCACAAGATATGGAGTGGCTATGGATATGTTGTTCACGTGGAGGTACCAAGTTATACAACTAGTAGCTCTACATTATGTAATTAAAATCATCATGATTATTATTTAATGAGCCTTTCGGTACAGGACTATTAGCATTTAGAGGGGAAATGTAAGCCACTTTAAGTCCATGAGATTAAGACAGCAATAAGTCAAATAAATACAAATCTAAAGCAAATTATCACAGTGGACACTTGTTGAACCAGCTCCAGCTATTCCACACACTGATGAATTGGACACAAGCATTAAAGTAAAAATGTTATTCCTCAATTACTATATTAATGCACCATATTTAAATGTGATCACTCCAAACCAAAGTTCCATGTGACTTAAGTGCACAGATGATGCTTTTCAAAAGTGGGGAGCTGCTCCTCCATTTCAGTTTGGGGGAAATTCCAACTGTGTGTCTGAATGATACTCCAACATTATAGCAAAAAATTATTCAGATACTTATTCAGATCTCCATATGCACATTGGAACTCATACTTGTGGCATGAAACTTCTGCATCAGAGGTCATGAATCAAGTCTATTACTTAGGAAGTAGAATTTTACATTTATGCTGCATATTCAGAGGATGAGGTCCTGAGGGCAGATTGCTATTATTTATAGATATCCTAGAAGAAAAATACTACCATTTATGTTGTGCAAGCAGAGAGAAAGGAGGTAAGAGTGATGCATCTTATTGGAACAAATACATGTTTTATTCACAAAGGTAAGAAATAGGACTAGAGGTGAACCCAAGCCTAAAGCCTTCTAATTTTTGCTGACAGGGCCTGATATATCACACAAGGGTGTGCCAGTCCAGTAATGTCATAGGTATGCAAGTTGCCCAAACAGAAAAATTGTGCAGACACTACACCAGAATAACTGCGCAGCATGGAAATGATTTGACTAGCAAGCTAGAGGTTGCCAGTTCGAATCCCTGCTGTTATGTTTCCCAGACTATGGGAAACCTCTATCAGGCAGCAGCGATATAGGATGATGCTGAAAGGCATCATCTCATACTGCATGGGAGGAGGCAATGGTAAACCCATCCTGTATTCTACCAAAGAAAACCAAAGGGCTCTGTGGTCGCCAGGAGTCGACACTGACTTGACTGCACATTTTACTTTAGGTCTACTATTTCCAATGGGTTTTGTCTTGCATATTATTTGCACAACTTGAGTAAATGCAACATTATTGGGCTGACTTATCCTTGCACAATATGTCAGCAAGTGTCCATGAAATTAAAAACCTTTACTATTCCCCATCAGCAACATCCTCTATGTACTACTTTGGAATCAGCATGGCAACCAGAACTACATGTCTATATAACTAATCTCAATATTATTTCAACTTGGCATCCTGCTTGTCACTGAAACATGTCAGCCATTTTTCTTTCAGAGAAGCAATACTTTATATAAACAAGCAACAGGTTGTTATTTCAAGGACCATTGCCTTTTTTCATTAAACATTTCAGACTGTGTCGGTAGCACTAGAATTTATGGTTTATGTATTCAGGAGGTTATGAGAGATTTTGTATTGAGTTGAATTACATACCATCTTAGATTTACTTATCATTATGAACTATTATTGTACTTAAGCCATTTATTTTATATTTGTTAGGAAATACTTTCTCAGGCAGAGAATTTTATATGGAAATAATGATTTAAATAGGTACCAATTATGTCCGAATGAGTTAACTTGAAAGTCTCTATTGAAATCAGCAAGAATTGGATTTATACAGTGACTGATATCAGAGGAACAAACTACCTGTGGAACCAGCAAATCGGGGGTAGCACAATAAGTTGAAAAGTTGTTTTCTTTTCTGAAACATGGAGTTGCATACAGAAGATGGTACTCTCAAAACCACATCATATCCAGACAGATTGGATTCAAATTGGTGTCAGCCAGTTCACTGATAAACAGTGTTACACTGATTAATCATTTAGGAGTCAAATTATTCCCTGGTATCCTATTTAGGAAAAAAATTTTAACGCTGTAATCCAAATATCTCCCAATTTTATGTTCAACTGAAATCAGTGGCAACTTTACTAAGTGTTGTGACAAAGAGAGCAGATAATTTTTTAAAATCAATTTCAATTTCAGTTACAGGTACAGTGAGAATAAATGTGAAATAGTGTAGCATGGGAGACAGCAATGATAAACTCCTCGTTTATCATTTATCAAACAAAGACAACCACAGGACTCTGTGGTCGCCAGGAGTCGACACCGACTCGATGGCACACTTCACTATATGAGGTTGGAATTGGTAAGCTAAAGAGCCTTGCATTTTTAGACAGGTTTATTTATACATGTTAGATCATTTTCACTCTCTCCATGTGAAGTGCTTTGTAAAAGCCAACTAAGCCCCTGCTACTCAACAAGTGTCCTATATGGGCAGATGAGAGAATGCTTGTATTATAATGAATAAATAGTATTTTTCATGGTAGGCAACATCTCAGATAAGTTTTTATCATATTATTTAATTCTTTGAAATAGTCCCTGGATTATTCTGAATAAAGGTAAAGTGTGCCGTCGAGTCGGTTTCGACTCCTGGTGACTACAGAAACCTGTGGCTGTCTTTGGTAGAATTTGGTTTACCAAATTTGGTTTACCATTGCCTCCTCCTGCGCAGTCTGAGATGATATCTTTCAGCATCTTCCTATATCGCTGCTGCCTGGTATAGATGTACCAGCGGGGATTCGAACTGGCAACCTCTTGCTTGATAGTCAAGCATTTCCCCACTGAGCCATTAAGTGGCTTATTCTGAATAAAGAAGACAGTTATTCTAAGCATGTGCAGAGGGCTATGGAGCTTCGAGGCACAGAAGGGGGAGGGGTGGCTTTGAGGACTAGGCTGCCTGAGCCAGGAGGTAGCATAGAACATTTTAAAATGTTTACCCCCTCACCAGGGGGTGGGGGGGATGGGATGAAGCCAAAAGGTCTCTTTTAATACATTTTTTAAAAATACACATTTCAATAAAGAAATAGTATTTTGCATGTCTTTGAATATGAAATGATTGTTAAGGATACTAATCTAAAAATGTCCAGAATTCTGAAAGAATTGTATCACAAAATTCCTTTCATAGTCTTATACACTTGTAAATTAAGGCCATTCAATTCTTTTTAAAATTAGTTTAAGTTAACCTTTAAAAAATCTAGTTGATGTTAAAAGTTAACAGCTGAAAATTTAACTAGATAATTCTAATGACTGGCTGGTAAACACATGTGGTCATGGGAATATGTTTTCTCTTGACATCTACCAGAGAAATCACAATTAAGAACCAATATTTCATGTATAACTACAGTAAGATATTTTTTCTTCTATTTCAAAACTGGAAAAACAACACACCCCTAACTTTTATTAACACAAAACAAGTTGCAAGAAATAAAATCTAAAAAGATGTGATAGGAGTTGTTAAAGTGCATATTTTATTTATTTATTTATTTATCATATTTTAATACCGCCTGATGTGTATATCTCTAGTTAATATTATTAACTAAAAGTTAATATTAACTTTTCACTCATTAAGAGATGTACAAGATGGGGGCTGGGGCTAAAGTGCAAGGTGCTGTGCAAGTGCCCGTTTTGCACCCCACCCCAAACCACGACTGCTTGGGAAACCTGTATGTGTCACCTTAATGCCACTGAAGAAAGAAGCAGGATATTGGTTGATCAAAATAAAAACAACAAAACTCTATGCACTGAGTTTAGTTTCCACCAGATCCTAAAACTGCACAAGAATATGCAGAAGGTTCATTTACCACTCTATATGAATATTATAAAAATAAAATTTAGCTCTTCAAACACAAGAGGAAAACACGTTTTCATCAAATTGGTAAATTATTCATACTGATTTTGTCTTATTCATTAAGTGTCTTTTGAAATTTTAGCAACTATTCCTCAAAATTCAGCAGCATGTTTCTTAATATAATAGTCCTCTTTTAGTCTGATCACTTTGCTTAAAACTCTGATTTCTTAATGGTCCCAAATCTACTGATTGAAGACTCGGTGTTGGATCTTTATGTTTTGCTAGCTGACAGGCTAGTCTTGCAGGCAATCAACTGGAATTCTCTTCTCAAATTCTCTCGAATCTTTAAGAGTGTAAAAACATTATAAAACAAATTGCAACATTCAAAACAGAATTATTCATATGTAAATATAAACTTTACTTTATTTTAAAAATATAGTAACAATATCTTACCATAAAGGATTAACCCAGGAGAGACACAAGCATCACAATACCCATAAACTGGGTAAAAAGCACCAGAGGTGTGAGAAAAGACCACACAGGCCATAATGAAATGTTAAAACTGGAGTTGGAGGGAAAGAAAAAAAAAAAGTAGTTTTAATGTATTGTCAGCAGTTCTAAATGTAGCATAATGTACATCATACGCTTAAAGGGGTAATTATGAAGGGGGAAATGTTGCAATGACACTACTTTCTTATGAATACATTTCTTTCCATTTCCATTAAAATCTGAATGACAGAAGAATAAGAACATAAGAACAGCCCTGCTGGATCAGGCCCAAGGCCCATCTAGTCCAGCATCATGTTTCTCACAGTGGCCCACCAGATGCTGCTGGAAGCCACAGGCAGGAGTTGAGGGCATGCCCTCTCTCCTGCCATTACTCCCCTGCAATCATCTTTTTTCCACATGTGTATTCTATAATGGATTAGTTACTAGAAAATAAATTGTTTTATATTGTTTAATGGAAGAGGAATTCATTACAAGCCATTCTATCTCATTTCAACATTATGACCTTTTCACACGTTAGCCTCCTTTCCAAAGGGAAGAAGTCTTATGAGATCATCGTATCTATTTTCCTTTGTTCTCTTTTAATAACTTTTGCATTTACAGTTAGAGACAAATTTATAGCACATAGTACATGGTCCTAGAAGATCCCAATGGGGGTGGTATTATTTTTTGCTGATCTGCCATAATACCATAGAGGTTAAATACAGTTATACCTGAATTTACACAAAAGACCTCCTGATTTCCAATATCAAAAAACATGGAAAAACTCTATTCTTGGGTTCAGGTAAATACAGTGGTTCAAGATGGCAGGTATTCAAACAAAAGAAAACATATTTTTGTTATGCAAGTGCTGTTGGATACAAACCAAATTCACAACACATGGAAGGGGGTCCTAGGGAATCCTGAGGATATTTTTTTGCTGATCTGCCATGTTGTTTCAAGATGGTGGCCACTCAAAATATAAAACACTTCTTATAATCCAAGTGCTGACAGCTGGATGAGAACTAAATTCAAAATACTTGAGAGTAGGCACAATATAAGATTCTTTACATTTAAAAAAACAGAAAGCATGCTCCATTCGTTCCACTTATTGCTAATTGCATTTAGGCAGGCATCAAAAGATGTCTGAATAAGCCAAATTCTGTCTAGACTTCAAAACAAGACAAGGTTCACAATGCATTAAAACCATAGGCTATTAGTACAGTTCTTTACATATGGCCTCTGAGGTTTAAGAACCTGATTTATCTTGGGCCTCTATGATTGTGCAAGAATGCTCAAATGAACAAAGCAGGTAGGACATTCCAGACGGTCAATTGAGGAGCGAGGCAATGCTGTAGTGTTCACAACAGAGGCAAGGTCACACACACACACACACACACACACACAACCACCACCACCACGGAGAACGTCCTCATTGCTCTACTGGGGACAATAGGGTTGGTTGGATGGAAGAGGCAAGGTTTTGTCTACTTAAAACGAAGCGCATAAAATGCCAACACTGTAGTTAGGATGACCAAAATATCCTTTTCTGTGGTTCTCAATCTTTGTTTTAGCTGCAGCATTTGGTACACAACTACTTTCTTCACTCTTTGAAGGGGCTAGGAAAATATTTTCTTTACATCCCTGTGGCACACTGGGTTTTTCAAGATCTTTGCAGCAATGATGTCTGTGTGAGTGTTATGTAACACATAATGGTACCATCTAAACTGTAACTTATACAAACCTTCCTGCAAAGACACATTCATAATACTTTTTAGATTGTTTTTATCAAGTCGTTTCCATTCTTTTTGAAGCAATTGATCTCTTAGATCTCTATTCCATTTATCTTTGTATTTGGTTCTGACTGTACTTAAACTTAAACACATCAAAAGATAGTCCACCTGACTATCACAATGTTTTCTTTTAAAAACAGTCTGGTGGAAAAGCATAAACATAGAAGTATACAGGATTACCCATGCAGAAACAGTGGATGATCCTTTTAGTGAGATAAGGATAGAATTTCCTGGGTGATTTTCAGTGCATGTTATGACTTGCTAGTTTCTGATCCCCAGTATTAAGCCCATAACAATACAGAAAACAGGTGCAGAGGGGCAGATCCAGCAGGAAGTAACAGGGGGTGCCACAGGAATTATTTTTTTCATAAAAAGACCCCCCCCATTTATAGAAATATTGGGGCTTGGATTTTCTTTCTCTTGCAAATACACTACGCCAGGGGTGTCACTCAGATCCAGTGGTGGATTGTGACCCACCTCTTGGGGGCCACACATAGTTTTGCACCAACCGCTTTCTGTCGCCTCACGCCCACCTCACACCACCTTCTCTCTTCCTTCCTTTTCTTCCCCCCTCTCTTGCCCTGCCACTTAAATTAGCAGATTGCACTACTTTTTACACCAGAATACACTCAGGGAAAGATTGGTTTATATATATATATATATATATTTTTGGTGCATTTTAGAAGAAATTCTGAACACCACACTTGCCAATACCAGATTTTGCATGGACAATCCTGCCACTCTCCCGTCTTCTCTCCCTTACAGAGGTGTTGCTAGGTACTTAAAAGATCCAGGGCCTGGGCCCACAGGGCCTGGCTGAGGCCCACAGCACACACACCCCCATTTCAATAATTGAGCAATTTCAAGCTCTCTAAAGGTGTCCAATTCTCTCCTCCCCACTAGTTTGCTTCATTGCTAAAAATGAATCTCCTTTTTTCCCTACAATCAGTACCCACACAGTAGAGAACCACTGTGGTGAGGTGATTAGAGTGGGGGACTTGCGTTCCCCATGCAGTCAAACTCACTGTGGGACTTTAGATAAGAGACACTCTCTCTCCTCCAAACGTGCTTCACAGGATTGTTGTGAGGATAAAAGTGGAGAGGAAGAACATGTACACTACTCTGAACTCCTTGGCAGAAAAACAGGATATAATAAAATATATGTATACTATATGTCATAATAAAATATATGTATACTACCTGAACTTAGACAGGGCATTTGAGCGCTAGGATTTAGTTGCTCTCCTTGCCCCCCACCACAGCCCCTTCTTTACTGCTCAGTCAGCTGCTCACTCACTCGCCCCCTCCCTGTCGCTTGCTCACTCACTCGCCCCCTCCCCGTCCCTCTTTCCTATCTGCATATGGAATCCACACTGCCCAATCACCATGGTGCAATCACTGTGTGGGCGGGGCTTGCCACATACAACCTTAGTACATTATATATAGAGAGATTATATAGATAGATGTGTCTAATATATATATATATATATATATATATATATATATATATATATATATATATAAAAATTAGACTTTCAGTCACATGCATTCCAATCCTAAGCATGTAAACTCATAAAAAAATTCAAACAGCATTTTTTTACACCCACTTTTTAACAAGCAGTCCAGTTTGATTACCTTCTAGGTAAACTACATTTAAACAAAAAACAAATGTGACCATAGTGTATGTCTATGCACTAAAGAATGAAAATCCATCAATTTTATTTCAAACAGGACAGCAGAATGTCATATATGGAGTTATCCAAATTTATTAAGATTTAAAGAAAGCATTTCAAGGGCAAGGTGGCTTTTAAAATGAGTTTCCTGTGATCTGATTTGAAAAGCTTTATTTTGAAGCAAGTGCATAAAAATAGACTTTTTGTGAGGGAGGGGGAAATGCTTTCAAGAAGTGGGGCTATTTTAGTCCATTACAAGCTTATTAAAAAGACAATATGTAAGTTATTTATATGAACTACTGTTACAAGCACAAAGCAAAATAAAATATTAATTATTATAAGGAGAAACCATTTTCTCATACATGTTGCTTTTTAAGCTATTTTGAGAACATTGTTGCTAAAAATCAGCATATATTTATTATTAAACATATTTATAGTACTAAGACACAAGGAAACCGCCCCCCCCCCCGCAAAAAAACACCCCACAGACCAGGTTAGAGCGATAAGCAGTTTAATATCTTCAAACTCAACAGCCAGCAAGCCAAAAGGCAGGAACAAAAACAAGAACAGAGACATTTTGTTGGAGCATACACATAAATGGAGGTTTTCAAGTGGGGATGGGACTTTTCTCGCATACACGGTTCATGGAGGAGGGAGAGAAACATAGCGAGGATATTCACATGCACAGCAAAGATTGGGCTTTGCTGCCTAAGCCCAATCTTTGCTGCACGTGTAAACTGCCGGGAGCCATATGGCTCCCGGTGGCGATGCACCCATTTAGGAAGCCTACCACTTAGTCAGGGTTAAGGGCGCAGCCTTAACCCCGAATAACAGATTGTGTGTCGGTGCTGCATGGCTTCACAAGGCACTCACACACCAGCAGCCTCCTAGCCGGCACCAAAACCATCTCCATAATGCACCGCACACTTGCGCAGTACATTATGGGAGTTCTGGGGACCTCCCGGCCGCACAACCTCCATGCTTCCAGGAGCAACTGGCAGTCTTCTGAGCAGGCAATCTGCCACCCAGCAACAGCAGGGAAATAGTCTGTGGGGAACGTAAGCATTTCGAGGCTTCCTCCCCTTACCCCTTTTGAGCCCTTTCACCCAATCGTAAAGGGCTCAGTGGCTTAAGCAAGGGGAACAAATCCCACACAAATAAAACAGATAAGGGTTGGGTTTCTTAATGTTTTACTTTCCTGTTGGGAGACTAGCCCAACAGCCAGCTTCCACCTCTCATTCAGTTCCTCCTTGTGGCTTCCTCATTCTGCAATTACATTCAAATGCCAAGTGGGGGAGGAGCACAAGACTGCAGTCAAACCAATCAGGCTCCTGCTGGGAGACGGCAGAACTAACAGCATAAAGGATTATTCCCTTTTTGACTCTGCTACTGTCGATGCTACTGCCAATCTCAATCCAAATTCACAGGGGGTGCCACTGCACCCTTGCACCCACCCTGCAGGTGGCCCTCATTATCGATGGACTCCGTATCCACGATTTTATGTAGAGGGTCTTAGAGATCCAGTTTCATTATCCGCAGGTAGAAAAATAAGTGAAATTCACCTATCTGTGGTTTTGATTGGTCGGGAACGACACAGAAATTACTTCCAATGTCATTTATGATCACCATTTTCCAGCTGAGAGCCATTTTGTGGCTCTTTAAAAAAAGGTGAATATTTGACCATTTGGGGGGCTCTGGAAGACAGAGCTGGAGACCTGGGGAATAAGCTACTGTCCTTTTCTGCTCTTATTTCTGGCCTCCTTTCTTTTTGGGGGGGGATAGGAGGGTTAGGAACCTAGCCTTCCCCATTTCCCATTGACTCAAAATTTCGTTATTTGCTGTTTCCATATTTGCACCTTTAGGCGTGAATGGAACTCCCGTGAATTACAATGGCCACCTGTATGATATTTTGTGCCATCGTTATAACACTTGACTTAATTTCCTCAGTTCTCAAAGTATGAATATTTACCCACAGGTAAATTAAATAAGTTCTAAATTAAATTTAAGTTTATTGCTTAGATTTAACCATTTGTGTGTCTAATATATGAAAAAAATAGATGAAGCACCAATAGGAAACTTAATTTACATCAATAATCTAAAATGGGCCGTTTCTTGGTTAGTAGCATCCCAGGTGACAGTGGAGGTGAGGGAAAGGAAGGAGCCTTTGGTGTATGGGGAGACTTCCTGTCAATGTTAGTATTTGGTTATGAAAAACTCATCAGCCTTTCTTCCATGAGAGCTGTAAAATATCTCTGCTGCTAATATTTAAAAAAATGAATTTATTAAGCACTATTGATATTTTATTTATTGCTAAGTAGAGTATTATTTTATGCTACTGCTGCTGCTTTATAATTCCCTTTATATTTATTTTGGCTTCATTCTTTATTGATCTTGATTTATTGTAATGAAATGCCATTGAAATATTTAGTGTACTACTGAGATTATTATTATTGAATGAGTTTTGTTTAAATGAAATGCCTTTACTTTCTATTGAAATACTGGTATGTTTTTGTATGTACTGTTGTCTGTTATAGCATTTTTTATGTACTGCAATAGACTTGCGATCATTTGGGGGAAATTCCTTTGTGGAAAAACAGGACACAAATTTAAGTAAGATGGAATGAAAAATTATTCCCTCACCACTGCAAGCACAATTCTCATGTATTGGACTTATGCCACATGCAACAAAGTGTTAGGTGTTCACTTTAACTGAAGTGAACTTTAACTAAAGTGAACTAGTAGAATTTATATAAATAAATCATCACAGACTTTAAAAGAAATGCTAGTCTAGAAAAGCAATGTAACTCAATGAGCAGCAACAAACTTACCAAATTGCGGCAGCAATGAAACTAGCAGTTGTGATAGGTATCAATGTGGGATAACTGGCATCATAGTCCTCAATTCCACAATACCACTCAAGATATATTATGCAATAAAAGGCCACGGACAAACTGATAACCAGCAAACAACTGCCAAATAGAAACCACCAACTGCAAGAGAAAGAAAGTGATTTAACAACATTAATTTCAGAATCTTATAATTTTTATATTAAGGTCTGATCTGTATGAATAAGTGAGGGCATTAACATGAGCAGCCACACTCAGGCTTGCACAACCCTACCTGGACAGGGCTGCTCTGTGGAGTGCCAGAATCGCAATTCCTGGTTCTGCCCCACTGGGTAGCTCGAGTTTTTTACCCAGGCTTTTACTGAAGGTAAAAGTGCGCCTCTACCCCACTACCTGTTGTGTGGCTGCCTGCACCCCAAGCAACCAGAGCGAAACAGCTAGAACACCCAGCAGCGGGGAAATCCCCCAGTGCACTGTGTTGCTCATGGAGTGCATGATGGGATTTCTGGAGGCTGGGCTCCAGGCGGCTGTGTGGCTCCTGGCAGTGCCGCTCGTGCGGGCACACAAGCCACATGGCCAAGGGAACAAACAGGAACATCTGGGGGGGGGGAGGTAGGTGCAATCGGCCTTCACGCATCCCCCAAGGCCAACTTACAGGGTTATGTGAACAGAGGCAATCTTTCCCCCGGGCCTTGGGACACTGGTCTATGGCTTCCTGTCTCCGGGAGGCAGGCTCTAAATGTCCTGGGGGGGGCCTCCCCAGAAGCCTGCCACCACCCCACACCTGCCCTCCCGCTGCCCCACGGCCTGTTAGGGGTGGTGGTGGTGGTGGTGAGAGCAGGAGTGAGTGAGTTGAGCGGCCTGACACCCAAGTTGCTTCTCCACCGCTGGGCTACATCAGGCACCGGCCACAGAGCACCTGCACAGTGTGAGCAGAGAAGCACGTGGTGCACACACAGAGGCATCGTGCGAGCCAGGCAGGCAGTGTGCAAGGGAAGGAGTAGAGCAGCGCATGCTGCAAAGCAAGGAGCAGGGCTGCAGCTTGAGCAGGGCTGCAGTGGCAGCCAGGGGCTCTCTGAGAGCTTGGATTGCAAGTTCTTCAAGAAAGAGAAAGCAAAGCGGGAAGAGTTTCGTGTGCGCATAGAGAATGGAGAGCACATTCGTAGAGACTGGGTCTCTGTGTGTTGTTTTATGTGTGAGTGTGTGTCTGTGCTGTGCTTGCTAAATTCTGCAAACGTCCTGAAAACCCAAAAGCACAAGGGAAGCGCGGGGTGGGGATGCCTTCCAAGCGCTTGGCTATGCCGAGGGAGCGAGTGCAAGGGGGAGAGAGAGGTGAGGGAGTAGGGCAAAGAATATTTTGTTTGGTCTCATTTCTTGTAAACTGCAGGAAAAGCAAAGCAGCCAACTTCCTTCCTGCTTTTCTGCAACTTGGGGTGCAGAAGTCGTTCAGATTCCGATGCAAGTAGCTGATAAAGTCTGCTCAACCCTAGAAGATCATCCCTGGTTTGAAGGGGAAAGAAAGGTGGAGGAGGGGAAGGTAAAGAGGAGAGTAATTTCCTCTGTTTCCCCCTTCAACCAGACCGTCTAGTGGGAAAACAGCAAGGAACCCTGCAAGCTCCCTTTTCCCCCATGAGATCATCCGAGACCTCTTTAGATGTCTCTCACTGCAATCAGCACTTAAACCCAAGAGCATATCAGTGCTACACTACAGGCTTAAAGGGGCTTAAACAGTTATTTGCTCTCCCCAGGTAATGATAAGAATTGTAGTTCTGCGAGGAGGAACTTGAGCTCTCTACCACAGAGTTGTCAATACACTCACAAAACTTCAATTCCCAGGGTTCTTTGTGGAAGAACCCATGACAGTTAAACTGGTATAAAACCTTTATATTTTGTGTGTAATTGGCTCCATTTCACAGTTTGTTTATAGGCACAACCAAAGTGGCTGTGGTGAACATATCTGGGCCAAACTGTGATCATGGTGGAGTGGCTGTATGACTGTGCCCCACTGCCCCATGGGCGCAACCTTACTGATTTTTTTTCTTCATGAACAACTAGATTCCCAAGCTATTGCCTCATCGCAATTTAAAGTAGTATTTACTGAGGAGCAGCTTGGATCTGCCCCATAAGGATTGTACAATGGGAGGAAGAGGGGAGAGTGGCAGGCAGGATTGCCCATCATGCAGGTCTGTGGCAAATATTTATTCAGAATATCTTCTAAAAATACAAGAGAGAGGGGGTGAGGGAGAGAGAGATTTTCATTCATTCATGCACTCCGCTCACACTACAGAGTCTACAGAGAAAAATAACAAATAAATAAGATGGATCCCTGTCCCCAAAGGGCTGACAATCTAAAAAGAAACATAATATAGACACAAGCAACAGTCACTGGAGATACTGGGCTGGGGGTGGATAGGGCCAGTTATTCTCCCCCTGCTAAATAGAGAGAATCACCACGTTAAAAGGTGCCTCTTTGCCAAGTTAGGAGGGGTTATTCCAGCTTTCTCCATGCATATTCTGGTGTAAAAAGTGTATTCAGCTAATTCAAATGATAAGGTAGTCCATGCAAAATGTTCTGGTGGGCTGACATTTGCTTCTTCCACCCTCAAGTGACAGCTCTCTCATATTTGGCATTAACCATGGTTAGTGCTTGCCATGGTTAATGCCAAATCAGGACCAGAATCAGAAACCCACTTTAAAACAATGATGTTGGATTCCAACCAGTTTTTCCACAAGTGAATGAAGTTCCCTTTGTCCAATGGGAAAGGCTATCTACCCTCGTCAGCCCTGAACCCGCATAAAATACACCCGATTCAAGGATCCTCAGGAGTAGATTGTCAAGGGACAGAGGCTGCAGAGGTAAGGTGGCGGTAGAGTAGACTGGCAACAATCGCCCCTCCCCACTGCATAAACAGAGCTTCTTTCGAGGTACTACTTGCGATCCAAACCAACATTTCTCATTATAATTTGCAAGGCAAATGCTATGCATAGTTTGCTTTACAAACTAGCATTAGATAACAAGGCAAATCATAGTTAATGCTAAACAGAAAATTGAGATAAATGCCACAAAAAAAAGAGGGGAGAAAGAAGCCTAAAAGCTGATGTACCCATCTGCAACAATTTAGGAGACTGAAGGAAAGATTCAGCTCAATCTTCCTTCAGCTGCTGGCATACAGCCAGACCCTCCATTCTAAGCTAAACCTGTCAAGCCATATGCATGTGATGTTCAAGTATTTGTTTTGCTGCTGGCACTGCAGAAGTACCTTCAAACCTGTACAAATGACAAACAAGCTCCACCACCTCTGGTAACAGCAATGCCTACTGGCACATTTTAGGGCGCATAGTATGGTAAGAACGGGCGGATCGAGGAGGAAGGATGGGCAGTTTCAGATTAAGTATTCCTGAAGAGGCATAATGTCTCTCTAACAGGCTGCAGTATGGGAAAGGAACAGTTCTAGACTCTTCCCTGTTACCCTGCAAGCACTAAATGTGGCTTTATCAGAGGAAAGTGTCATGCCCCCACCTGAGGAGGAAGAGGAGGGGGCAGTGGACTTACTGGGAGGCAGGGAGACGTCTGAGGAGGATCAGGTCTGTGATCCGAGTGGGGAGGCATTTGAGACGGGCCAGGGTGAACAGTTGGTACAGGAGGGGCCAATGGGGCAGAATGGTCTTTGGAAGGAAGAGTCAGAGTCTGAGCAGGAGGTTGAGCAATTATTGTCCCTCAGAGAACGTAAGCGAGAGAGCATCAATGGCAGATTTTGGAACTGAGAAGAAGCAGCCGACTATCAGCAAGAAGGTAGCAAGAGACTGAATTTGTGGCAGCTGCCAGGGGTGGAGCAGTGATTGTATGCACCTGGCTGTTGGCTATAAATTCTGTAGTTTGTGCCCTGAGCAGTCGGCTGGAGACAATGAGTCTAATCAACCTTTGTGTGTCTGAGATATTGTGACCCTCAAATATGGACCTCTAAAACTTGGCTAGAAGGTCTGGTTTATTGGAGTTTGATTGGAATTTCTGTGCATGGATTATTTGCTTCTGTATTCTGGGACTAACTGTGTGTTTAGACCTATTGTTTATCAGTAAAGCTGAAACCTGAGATGCACTTACAACCGGCTACAGTGTCGTAAATTTATGAGTGATTAATGTAAGTTGTCAGGCTGATGACAGAAAGTGACACAATCCTTCCCCCTTCTTATGTAAACCATGATCAGGCTATGCTTAGAAAACAAGTTGGCAACTGTGATACATACCTCCTAATGTGTGTATATATATATATATATGCATACACACTTTTTATGTATATGCATACAAAGGTTGTCTCAAAGCACAGCATAAATAAACTTATTCAGAGAAAACTATTGTATTTGCCTTTTTATAACTTCTATTATAACAGGACTCTCAAAATGTCCAGCAGCTAAAAATCATGAGAGCTTTATCTACATTTACCACATTGCATTCTCCTACTCAAATATATCAAATATTACTTAGAACACAGTACACTGGAAACATCTTGTACACAATCCCCAAAAGGGGGAGAAGTTTCTTCACACATTTAATCTTCTAGTAATGACAGTAAATATTCATATCAAATGATACCTACAGTAATATGTAAAGGTTACACACCATATTTTTGTTCACATGAAGATTGCAAAACCTTTTCTTATAAAATTAAAATCTCCTTACCTATCTGTTTGAATAATTTCTTTAACGGTTTTAAAAAACTCAACATAGTACGTAGTAGCAATTGATGCCAATATCCAGAATGCAGAGTGAATGTTAAGTCTGGGAAGAGGCTTCTCCTTCTTCTCTATGCTTGCAGATTCAACTACAAATAAATAACACCACAGTTATTCCAGTATAAGTCATTAAATGCAGCATAATGTTAGACACGTAAAGTGAAGCACTTCAACCTTCTAATTCATTCTCTGTTGCAAAGTGATGCATTGTGCCTCACCCAGGGTCCTTCAAATATACTGTACATGCATTTTTAACATTCCATTCATCTTAACGATGGGCATTCTACAGCATGCCATTTTTGTCCCTTGGTCATACTAAATTTCTGGTGTGTGCATAGAAAGGTGTGCACTCAGGGCACAATTTAAAAATATCCCATGCACTGATGAATTAGATTCAAGCACTGAAGTAAAAATATTATTCCACAATTCCTTAATTAATGCAGAATTTTTAAACCTTTAAAAACATCTCTGGTTTATTATATTTATACAGTGTACAATCCTATTTTTCCAGGAATTCTCAACAATTGTTTGCCTTAAGGGGGGAGGATGAGGAAGAGAGAGAGAGAGAAATCACTTTAGGACCCATTCAGTACAACAGTACAATTATTTGCCTGGTTCTTAAGAGCCATAAGGAAGGCTAAAAGCAATGTTCCAATCAGAATCTCCCCTCCCGACCCCAGCCCCCACACCTTTATTATTATTATTCCTTTCTTTAATTATGTTGTTGGCAAACCAGAAATAAATCCATCCTTCTACAGCTATATTAAAAAAAAAATTAACCCTCAAACAAATATTATATCAGAAGTTTGGGAACTCATAATGAATTTGACAGAAAGTGGGCATTTTTCACTATTCAGTTAAAAAGCGTATTTCTTATATAAAACTGAAAGCAAATAGTAGGATAACAAAATTCAGAGATTGCTTTACTCCAAGGCACATACTAACACACGGCATGACAAAATAGTTCACACAACTGGCCACTTGGTTTTCTTGGCCCAAATGCAACTTTTAATGATGAAATGGGCTCCCCCCACCCCCAGCTGCCACAAACTCAAGCCATATTTTTGCACACTACTTCAAAAGGTTTTCAAATTGAGACTGAGCAGTGATTTCCCAAACTGAGGCTTCTACTCATGACAAACCATTCAGATGACCAATCCACCATAAGTGTGGTGCAAACTAGGCAAGAGGAGTGGACTTGCCTAGAAGCCCCCTCCCACTACTGCCAGTCAAAGCAGCCACCCTCTGACTCAGCTAGCCTGTGGCATGCCCTGGTTTACTGAACAGAGTGTGCCGCAGGGTTCTGCTGATTTGAGCAGACAGCCACTATGACACATGGGAGTGGTGTTCAGGCTCACAGCAGTGGAAAGTATCCATGCCACCATTGCTGGCGGAGCACAGCTCCCGCTTGCAACAGCAGCCACCCAAGGGCGTAACTACTATTAGGCAAGGGGAGGCAGCTGCCTGGGGGCCCCCACGCCTCGAGGGGCCCCCCAGAGGCAAGTCACATGACTATATATTGTGAAGTGTGTATCAGCGAGGGGCCCATTTTAAAATTTTGTCCCTGGGCCCACTCCAGCCTTGTTACGCCCCTGCTGAGCCACCCTTTGACTCAGCCAGCCCAATGGCCCGCTCCGGTTTGCTGAGCAGAACATGCCTCAGAGTCCTGTCAAGCTGGAGGACAACCACTGTGACAGGCGGGAGCAATGACCTGGGCCAGTCACAGTGGGAAATATCTGTGCTGCCACCACTTCAGCTGCCACAGCAGTCACCCTCCAGCGCAACCGGACCTGCAGTGTGCTCTAATTTGCTGAGCAAAACACACCCTGGGGCCCATCCAAGTTGGATAAAACTGTTGCAACAGGCAGGAGCTGCCTTCTAGTCCAGCAGCAGTGGGAAATCTCCATGCTGCTGCTACTGGCAGCACATTTTTCCACACAGGAATAAAGCTCTCATTTACTAACTTGTTCTGTAAGGTGATCTCAGGTTATCCACTATGTTAAATCCAACTGCTTGCTTGCTTGCTTATTTATAAGCTATGTTTACTGTTTTGTATAATGCATATGAAGATATGCAAATTATGGCAATTTTTTTCTGGTAGCATCTGATCACCTGCCACAGCCACTTTCTGACTCAGCCAGCCCTGCAGTGCACTCCGGTTTGCCAAGCAGAGTGCACCACAGAGCCTGGTCAAGTTGGAGGGCAACCACTGTGACAGGTGGGCGCCGCACTCCAGGCAGTGGGAAATCTCCAAGTTGCTGCCACTGGCGGAGCAAGGCTGCCACCCACAGCAGCCCTGACTCTACCAGCCCCGCAATGCATTCTTGTTTGCTGAGCAGAGCATGCCACGGGGCCTGACCAAGTTGGAGGGCAGCTACTATGACAGGTGCAAGTTTTTTATTTATTTATTTATTTATTTATTTCCGCTTCTATACCGCCCTTCCAAATAGCTCAGGGCGGTAAGCTGCACTCTAAGCCAAGAGCAGTGCAAAATCTTAGACAAGCTACCATTCTCTCAGCAACGCCCCCCTCCATCTGCAATAGTACTGATTTAGTTTAGAAGGATGATATATGTAAGAAATACTTAGAGAATGTAGCTGAAGAGTTTTGAACACTCAGCAAGCATTTTCTAAATGCCATAGGCAAATCCCTATGGTCTTATTACATCTCAGGGTGGGTGCTGGCATTGCAGCCACCTCCTGGATGAATCCCTGGGACTGGCAAGGACCAAGGTTCCCTCTGACAGGGATTCTCAGATGTTGTTGACTACAACTCCCATCATCTCCAAGCAAAAGCCATTGCAGCTGGGGATTCTGGGAGTTGAAGTCAACAACATCTGGGAATCCCAGTTAGGGGGAACACTGGCAAGGACCTCCTTTGCCCCTTCAGCAGGGCAGCCCTACCTGACCAACACAGCCTGGCCGGTTTGCACCTCCTCTCCGAGGGCTCACCAACGGCACCTACTAGTCGCCCGCAGTGGCTCCTGCTGCGTCCCGCGAGGCTCAGGTTCGTGGCCACCGAGCTGCCGCCGCAGCCGCAAGAACGGCTGCACCGAATCCGCCTCCTCCACTACCGTCACCTGCTTCTCCGCCATTTTGGTACAAGAGACGAGAGAATTCCGGAAGTGACGAGTGTAGAACCGGAAGGAGATGTGGATGCGGCGGGCGGGCCGCATCTTGGCCACTGAGCGGGAAGGGGCTTCCCTTGTGGTTGAGCTCATGTTGGTGTTAGGCAGGTTTTTTTCGCGAGTAAAGTCATACTGATGGGACTGATTAAGGAGGACTGTGTCCTTAAAAATGCTTTACATGTATTGTGGAGTCACAGACTAACAGATTGATTGTGGCTTTCCTAGACTGGATCCCACTTTGTCAAATGCATGGATTTCTCTCCCACTACAAGCAGTAAATTAGCATAGTACAGTTAGGAAGCGAGTGATCGCCACTACTGTTGTATATAGCCGAGCTTTCCACGATATCATGGATGTACTTTTTATTTGTGTATGGCTATGTATATTCCGTTTATCATAGATCAACGTGGTCTGCAAAAAAAACAACTCAAAAACCAATTAAAATATAGAATAAAATACGAAGGACACTTCTGCATTATATCTCTTGTATTTCATGACTTTTTTGTGTATCCACTGTTTATTTTTCTCTCTGTATCCGTATATGTGTGTGTTTAAATATAGATAATCTGGCTGCATCAAACAATGCAGCAATGAAATGGGCTCTCATTCATAAAAACCTATGTTAGTTAGGTTAGTCTGTTAGTTTTTTAAGGTGCCACAAGACTTTTGGTTGGTTTTGCTGCACTAGGCTAATTAGGTAATAAAGGTATTATTACCTTTCTGGAATTTCTTTATTCCAGGGCATCACAGCATGCTTCACACAAACCAGCATAAATCTTGTGTGATGAACATAAAGTACATCCCATTTATTTGTTCCATGAATATGCACAGCAGGAAGCTGGATTCTCCACCTCTGCACGCACGTGTTGATTGCATGTAATGAACCAAGCATAGGAAATGCTTAATTTCTGCATGTGACTTCCATGTAAGAAGTAATGTCTAGAGTGAAGCACACAGTCCCATACAGCAAGATAACTTCCTCTTATTTCCAAAATTTACCTGTCTGTAGAAGATAGGTTTCAGACATGTCCCTCTTTAAACTTTCCCCTATCTTTAAACTTTGATCTAGTAGCAACTGTTTACTCAGCAACTTATGGTCTTGCTTCAGATAGGCAGTAGCTATAATACTTAGCATTTATATAATACTTTCAAAGCACTTCACACACAGATTTATTTAAACAGGTTTTTCCTTTCCTTCTTCAAAGCAACTCAGAGCAGTGCACATTGTGTATGTCTCCACCCTCTCATGTTATCCTCATAACAACACTGTGAAGCATGTTCTGCCTATTGGCCACAATCCAGCACAGAATTAAGTGTGCTTAAGATCACTTATTTAAATATGCTACATGCATTTAACTCTTTCAGAGTATGATAATTATCACCATCTGTTCTCCCTTGTTTGCTGGAGGTTTCTCTCAATGTCTTCATGTTAGCATTGTAGATCATATATATAACTTCAGACATATTTTAATTTTAAGTCAATATTAGGATTTATGGAGCCTTCTCTTTAGGATGTAAAGATATTTTAATGCTATCATCATTGAACTTATATCTCCATTTTCTTCTGTCAGCAAAAGTTCATATTTTGATTTCATTTGAAACTCCCTCAAAAGGTGTTCAAACAATGCCAATTTTTTAAAATCCACATTATGTAATTGAAAATGTTTACTCTATAATCAGTGTAATGTATTTTTCCAAGATGAAACCATGGGAAAGGATCATGAAAAGCCAAAAACAAATATGTGGCTTGGACTATGAAAAGATTTTTTGGGTGGAACTTGGCAAAACAAAGCAATAATATGTCACAGAACATTTAATAGAATGGCACAGGTTATATTTTTCTCAAATGTCAAAAGAAGGTTACTTTTGGTGATAAGTGTTTCTTATCACCAAATAGGAATGTTTTAAACAGGTATCTTTCTTTCCATTACTCAATTTCCATTAACTATGTGCAAGTACAACATGACTGAGCATTACCTGCCTGTAGTTACCTAACAACCCAGTCCTTTGCAGAGTTAGGTACACTTAATTGAGCAAATTTAGTTTTTCAGCTGCTTTAAATATATCTAACTCTGTATAACATCAAGCTGTGAATTACAGCCAATGCCAATATATTGCACAGTGAAATATAGATGGTTCTGAACTGCCTGCATTGCTGCATAGGTCTAAAAAAAGAGCACTCTCTTATGTTAGGGTTGCACGATTGCAATTCTATTGCATTGCAGAAGTGCAATAGCACCAATTTAAGTATTGGCAGAAGAGTGCTCTTATACAAGGCCATTGGCTCCTTTTTTAAAAAAAAAAAAAGATGCCCACAGTGCCACTGGTGATTCAGAACCAACAGTGTTTCACTGTGTTTGGCTGTTGGTCAATATGATTTCCTTCCTTATAAAGGTTGCTTTCCACTGATGCTACTTATTCAGGCAAAATAAATTATGTATGCATATATGGAACTTTTAATGTATGTTACTTTCTTTGTCATTTTGTGTGGCAAAGATTTATGAAACGCATGTGATACACATAGAGATGTTGTGTGGCTTTGGAACTGGCAGTAGGTTTAAAGTCAGAGTGTACAATATATGTAAGTAATGTTTTTCTTTTAATTCTAAAAATCAGCTACCTTTAAACGATTAAAACATTAAAACTCTTTCATATATGATATCAACAGAAGTTATGCTAGAGATATGTGAAGACCTGGGATACTGTTAGAATTCCTCTCAAAGGTTTCTGACAAATCACCAATGACAGGTTCCCTCCTTATCTCCTTTGGTCAAGAAAAGAGAACTTCACAATCCTTGAGAAAGTTAATTTAATATTAAGTTCAAGGGAGAATGTTTAGACAAAGGGTAGCATCCAAACTAAATTAGTCATTGCTAAGTCCCATTTAAATTAATAGTACTTAAGTACATCATGATTAACTTGTTACATTTATTTCAATGGTATTTAGTCATTAGTAACTTAATTTGTGTCCTGTCTATTGATTATTAGTCAGACTGTTAATGTGCAACCCTTAGGTAAAGAAAGATACACAACTATTGTTAATGGAACAGTTCTGGAACACTGGCATAATTTCTTGTGTGGGGAATTAACAAGACTACAGTGAACAGTCTATTACAGTATCAATTTGTGCAAAGCTTTGGTCCAGAAATAAAGGCTTGAAATAATAGGGGTATGGTACAATCAGATTTATTTAAGGATTATTGGGGTACAGGAAATGAAAAGGATAGTTAGGTAATTGATAAAGGCAATAAAACTGTAACTAGCAATATAAATCAAAGACTCATGAAGAGGCCTTTTTAGCTTCAAACTGCTATTAAATCAGTTTAGGACAGGTCTATCAATGGCTACTAGAGTCTGGTGGCTATAGGCCACCTCCAGCCTCAGAGGCACGATGTCTCTCAATACCAGGCACGATGTCTCTCAATACCAGTTGCAGGGGAGCAACAGCAAGAGAGAGGGCATGCCCCAGAGGCATCTGGTGGGCCACTGTGTGAAACAGGATGCTAGACTAGATAGGCTTTGGGCTTGATCCAGCAGGGCTGTTCTTATGTAAAGCTGCCAGAAAGAGAGGATCTGGAATGCATAGCTTAGATTTAGGAAGGAAGAGAGGGAGAGGGAGAGATTGTTAGTATGCCTTCTTTCAATTCCGTTGGGGTATCCGTCACCCTTGCAGGATGAGGAGTGCTGGAGGTCGAGCAGAAGGACAGGGTAGAGGAAAGGCAAGCATGCCAGGTGTCCAAGAAAGCGTTGGGCAGGGGCACACCTAGGTAATTTTGGTGCCTGGACCACCCTCGCCATGAGGCCCCCTACGACCCCCCTGAAACCTACTTTTGGGGGCCTCCTGCCATGCCAAACCTCTGGTTTGTTTGTTTTTTATTTCAGTCATTGCGCGGCTGAGGGGTGCCTTCCAGGGGGTTAGCCGGGCCATCCTCCCTTCCCCGATGGCTGGAGTGGCCAGAGTGACCAAAGGGCCTGTCCATTCAGCCCAGTGGCTCTTGCTAACTGCGAGATGCACCTAAGCAGTTAGCAAGAACCACTGGGCCGAACAGACAGGCCCAGAGGTTGCTTTGGCCCCTGCCTCTGGGGGGTCAACTGCTCGGCTCACCCCCCGGTAGCCATCCCCTGAGCCGTGTGGCAGCGGAATTTTTAAAAAGGTAGGTTTGGCATGGCAAGGTGGGCACAAGGTGGCAGCAGGAGGCCCACCTGGCCATTTGGACCTTGGAGGCCACAGACCAGGGCCCCAAGGTCCAGGGATTAGAGTGCCTCTAGTGATGGGTACCAGGGAACATCCAGGGGAGGTTGGCTCTCTAAGGCAACCAAGCGTGGTGCATGGTTTGGATCAAGAGATAGTTCCAAACTAGGATCTGGAAATGAAGCTGGAGCAATGTTGGTAGATAGAATTGCCAGAGCCAAATCACACGCAGGTGTTCGGTGCGAAAAAGGAGCACACCATTGAGTGGGGCTCAGGGTTAAAATGGCAAATAAATGCCTTCAGGCCAAACACGGGTCACACCTCCTAGTTGCAGGGGCTGCCATCCCTGGTTAACAAAAGAATACATGCTGTGTGTGCAGTCTTGAAAGACAATGGAATGAACTGGTTTGAAAAACCTGTATGGGATGGAGTAAATGGGTGCTAAAGGCTTATCTCATGGGTCAGGAAGACCTTCTGGGTGTGGAAACTGGAATGCTTTTCACACTAATGAGCCTCTTCTCTAGTTGGGGCATTAATGCTGTGATAGTGCAGAGGGAGTGATACTGCCTTATCTAAGCTCCTTTTGTGGTTATTATTAGTTCAACTAATCCTTTATGCCAACAACAAGAGGAGTTTCCGCTATTCTCTTGAGAAAGAATCCTTCTCCTTAACTGTGTCTTACTCAGCTAGCATCCTTCTCTGTATTGCCAAACAGAGAGGGGCATAGGGCGTACCTTTTAGTTGTGTGTCACACCTGACCTGGAGAAAAGTTTCCCCAAGCTGCTTGTGCCAAGTGACTAACTGAGAGTTTGCCAAATATGGGCATGTGTCAGCCTCACAGTTCCACAAGTCCAGATAGCCAAGATGGAGACTGCAAGCCTGCAGTTCTGAACCAAGCAGCACCAAGAAGTGCTGCTTGTAGCCCCCAAACAGGCTGTTCTCATAAAACCATTTCCCCATGATATGTGGTTGTGACCTGCATTTTTATAGGGTACAACAATAATAACCAGTACTTGGTCTATCTCTGTGGTCTCTCTTCAGCTCTAGGGGCAATAGTAGGTAAGCCCTGAGAAAGTGGGGTGGTGGCTCTAGATTCCTCTTGTGCAGTCACACATCTAAGCTGCTTTAGAAGTTGTTCATTGTCATATATTCAGATTCTTCACCCACCAACACACACACAATAGATAACTGGCATCTGCACGATGGAGTGCCTGTATTTTCACTTCCTGTCAAAATGAGCACCAGCCTTATCATGAGGTACAGTGAGGCAGCCGATATACAGCATTGCTAAGGGCATCAGGTTGTGTCTGGGGTTCTTTAAGACACATTAGTAGCTTTTCTTTGAAAAGTTGCCTCAGAGGAGAAGTCACTGCTGTGCATAAGCGTTTTACAGAGTGCTCATTCTATGGCAGCGGTTGTGCTACCTAGAGCAACTACTCCAAGAAGCCTCTGTGCCATGTGCATTTCCCAGCAGCATCTTGGAGGTGTTTTCCAGAGGAGGAAGCTGCCAACCAGATGCAGAGTGGGATGGTAGGGTCAGGGGCTGTGAAGGCTGTCCATGGGAGAGGAAACTTTGAGCTGTGAAAAAACCAGGTCCTGCTTGCCTATGTGACAGGGGAGAGGAAAGCTGGTCTTGTGGTAGCAAGCATGACTTGTCCCCATAGCTAAGCAGGGTCTGCCCTGGTTGCATCTGAATGGGAGACTTGATGTGTGAGCACTGGAAGATATTCCCCTCAGGGGATGGTGCCGCTCTGGGAAGCACACCTAGGTTCCAAGTTCCCTCCCTGGCTTCTCCAAGATAGGGCTGAAAGAGATTCCTGCCTGCAACCTTGGAGAAGCCGCTGCCAGTCTGTGAAGACAATACTGAGCTAGATTGACCAATGGTCTGACTCAGTATATGGCAGTTTCCTATGTTCCTATGACAGCACAGAGGAATTACAGTGACAAGTACACAGCCCTGTTTTTCTGAGAGGCTTGATTCTGATTGATTTGCAAATGGCAGATTAGTTTCAGGATCAAAATTCATGGCTCCAGTGGGGAAATGCTTGACTAACAAGCAGAAAGTTGCCGGTTCGAATCCCCGCTGATACTATATCAGGCAGCAGCAATATAGGAAGATGCTGAAAAAGGCATCATTTCATGCTGCACAGGAGAAGGCAATGGTGAACCCCCTCCTGTATTCTACCAAAGAAATTAACAGGGCTCTGTGTGCACCAGCAGTCAGAGTCGACTTGACTGCACACTTTACCTTTATCTCAATTCTAGCCCTTCAATAAAAGCAACTCCAAAGCAGTGCTCGGTTATTTGTTTAATGCTTGAAGCACTCGGTTTTGTGGGAGTTTAATAACAGACCTACTAGTAGGTTTTCTGAACCATCTTTTGTGTGTCATTTAAACAGAAGTCCCTTTTGTTTTACTTCCTTTGATTGAAACTACCTGGGCTTTTTTGTACAGAAGATTACTGTAAAGAAATCATAATCCCCTTCTTTTGAGAAAGCTATTCAAATGAAATGACTTTACCTTTACATAACATTCACTAAATATGTATGTTTGTTACAATAAAAGCTTAAACACAGCACTTAAAAACATTTACTTACAGAGCATCTATTGTGTAAAGAGATGAAACAAGAGCTTTTCACCTGCCTCCCTGTTGATCTTAAACCCAAACCAATAATGCTCTGCTTTTGTAGACTCCTGATATTATTCACTCTTTACAGAGTCTCCCCGCTTCGTAACAGAAACTTTCTACGCATGATCACAGGCAGTCCTTTAGGAAACAAAATTAGGACAGAATGTTGATTTAGTATATTGAGTAAATAAATGATAGCCAGTCTAAATAATGAAAATATTTGTGTGAGCAAGGATTCTTTTTACAAAGAGATTGTTTTGGTTCAGTATTCAGACAGTTTAAATGATACAGTACCTATGTAACACATTCCAAATGTTTAAATTCTTTGCTGACATTATCTGAGTAATCCTTATAAGAATCCTAAAAAGTGGGCCAACATTATAAACTCCATTTCGCTTATGGGAGGCGAGGTGCTACTGGGTTGTCTGAGACCACCCAATGAATTCATCATTGCTGAGGTGCAATTTAAACTGAAGGCTTTGTGGCTCACAGTTTATTTTATTGCTGCACCATTGGGCAAAGAGGAGCTAAGTGGCAAGTCTCCTACACAGCAGGGGCAAAGCAACTGTTTCTATGCATCCCATCATTTTGTGTGGGTCCTGACCTTCCCAGTGGCTATTGCTGGAGTCTCCTATATGTTTGTTGTTGTTGTTTTTTAAGATTGCAAGCCCTTTTGGGACAGGAAATTATTTCTCATTCCTTTTGCCATATAAAACACTTTAAGAAATTTTTTTGTTGTTGAAAACCAGTGTGTCCGGTTTTCTTAAACAACCAATATCTTTTCCAACAACTAAGGCTGTAAAGGTAAAGTGTGCTGTCGAGTCAGTGTCGACTCCTGGCGACTACAGAGCCCTGTAGTTGTCTTTGATAGACTATAGGAGGGGTTTACCATTGCCATCTCCCGCGCAGTATGAGAGGATGCCTTTCAGCATCTTCCTATATCGTTGCTGTCCGATATAGGTGTTTCCCATAGCCTGGGAAACATACCAGCGGGGATTTGAACTGGCAACCTCTGGCTTGCTAGTCTAGTCATTTCCCACAGCACTGTACACTAAGGAAATTATTGGAATTTATTTATTGTTTTTTACATTTATATTCTGCTCTTCCTCCAAGAAGCCCAGAATGGTGTACATAGTTAAGTTTCTCCTCACAACAACCTTGTGAAGTACGTCAGGCTGGCCCAGAATCACCCAGCAAGACTCATGGCTGAATGGGGATTTGAATTCGGGTCTCCCTGGTCCTAGTCCAGCACTCTAACCACTACACCACGCTGGCTTGGTGTGGAATCAGAATTGGAATAGGTTCCAATCTGATGGTAATTATTGCATTTTGCTGACAATGCAGTTGTGGGGATGCATCAAATCAAGCCGATATACCAGATTGGTTTGATGCATTGGTTGCGAGGAGGCTTAGCTGAAACCAAGCAGCAGGCTGCCGTCCATCTTTTATATGGATACCGGCTGTCTTCCCAACAGCCACAGTGGTGGCACTTTTTAATGTAGTCTTTTTTCCCTCTGGAATTGCCCACAAAGCCCACAGACTTGTTCTGGAGGAGAGACCACTGGAGGCTTATGGTGTCTTTGTAATGTTTGGTTTATTTACAGATATACAGGTTGAACATGAGTTTGGAGTTAGAATATCACCCCCATTCTCATTTCCCCCACCAGGGCTGGCATCAGGGGTCAACACATTTGGACAGCTGTTGAGGGCCCAAGGGCACACTTCTGATCCTTAGGCCACCTCTGTACACATAGCCTTCATGTGGTGATGACGGAGTTAGTCTTTTGGAGTTCACCAAGGTAGGGCGCAGTCCATGGAGGACATATTTCTTTGAAACCTGGAGCTAGCCAGTTTCACTAGAGGGAGCAAGCCAAGTTCTTTGAGCCCTTCAGTTAGCTAATAGTCTTTGTCCCAGGTTTCCTTCTCTCGAGCCTCTCCCTTACTGCAAAGAATGATTCAGCTATCTGTTCAGATGCTGCTACAGTTCGCATCCATGACTTCTGTTTTTTCCTACCAGGAAGGCAAGTTGCACACCACCTTCATGATATGAACTAACTGTACCAACTATCTTTGCTGGAGCAGGTGAGTCACCAGGCAAGAGTTGTACATCTTTCCTTATGTTGAGATGGTACAACTATGCATCTTGGGGAGGGGTGATAATTGTGGATCCTAGACTGAGAGACAGCCAGTTAAATAATCTACTCATACACAAGAACTCGTTTTGCCTTGCTTGATGTGTTCTCTTTGTGTGTTCCCCCCACATCACCAAACAGTTGAAAGCTCACAGAGTCAGTAGCTTATCAATACACCATCTGCTGAAATGCAACCAGATGCTACAACCCAATCTAAGTTAGACATTAAACAACCTGTTGAGTTCAAGTGAGAATTCTCATGTGTGTATTAAATTACTTTGTAACCCTGAACTGACCTCTTAAGGAGGGGACAGTAAATATAATGGTGTGTTTGATGCAAGGAATGTACTAGCTATAAGCATGTATACACCTGAACAGGATGAGGGGAGAGACAGGAAGAGAGATGAAGAGGTAAAACAGCTAAAAAACTAAATAGGGCAACATTAGAAATGCAGTATGGAACACTGAAAAGGAGTCATTGTGTAATATTACAATCTGATCTACCCAACTTGTTTGGGTAGATCAGTACAAAGTTAATAGCAAGTGTCCAAACAATTGTTTCAACTGCTCTTTCTTGTTCTCTGATAATAGGTTTCCCCCCCACCCACCATCAGACCCTGCTATGCAAAGTATATATCCCAAGCTAACAAGAGTGCAAGGCTGCCAAATAATAAGGCCGTTAAAAAGGTATTTTTCACAGACAGTTTTGGTAACAGACAGCACAGATATAGTTCTACAACTATAAAAACAGTTTTCATAATATATTTTCATTGTGGCATGTCAGGGATATAAATTAAATCATACAAAGATAAGCAATATGTACACATTTGTATATCACATAGGGCCAATTCACACATGTACAGTATGTCCATTACTTGGTTGTTTGATATTACTTATTCATATTTATTTATTTTATTTTATTTATCATATTTATATACTGTGTGTGTGTGTGTTCATAATCCAAGTTACAACAATTAAAATACTTCCACAGAATAAAAACAATTCAAAACAATTCACCGAATAAAACAAAACAATTTCAGAAAGCAAAAGAATTAAACAGTTTAAAATTAGTTTTAATCCAAAGCCTGAGAAAACAGGTGTCTTAAGGGTCTTTTTAAAAGCAATCAGAGATGGAGAAGCTCTTATTTTGACACAGAGAGGCTATTCCCATGAGCACTGGAAAGCGGGCTAAGGGAGCTCAGCCCGCTTTCCAGGGGTTGTGGGAACCACCGGGCTCGCTGGCAAGCCCGGTGCTCCCAAGGCGGCCAGCCCACCTAAAATGCCCTCCCCCTAAATGAGGTTAACGGAGCGAGCACTCTGTTAACCTCATTTCTTTGCTTGTGTGTGCGGCGACACATGAGTAGACTGCTGGCCAGGAGGCTGCCAGCAGCCTCCTAGGCGCGGGAGTCTCTCCAGGATGCCTCGCGCACTCGCGCAGGGCATCCTGGGACTTCTGGGGGGCGCACGGCCCCCGATCCCCGCAGCCTCTGCCGGCTCCATGATGAAGCCAGCAGTTGTGTGGGCACCCGATCCGGCCGCCCAGGGCTCCACCACCGATTGTCTGCGGGGAGAGCGGGCTAAGCCTGCTCTCCCCACAGACCTCATTGAGGTGCTTCACAGCAATCGTGTGAAGCGCCTCAGAGTGTGTTCCAATCCCTGGGGCAGCCACAGAGAAGGCCTGGTCCCGGGTTGCCACCAGACAAGCTGGAGGCAACCATAACTGGACCTCCTCAGATGATCTTAATAGGCAACAGGTTTCATGACAAAGGCGGCTTTGTCTCTTAAGTACCCTGGACCTAAGCCATTCAGGGCTTTATAGGTAATGACCAGCACTTTGTTAGAAATCTGGAAAACCTAGGAGGACTGGCGTCCTTCACAGAAACCCTTTGGGTGACAATACAAGACCTGAAAGGAAATGTGCTAGTGGGGATGTGCTATCACCCTCCGGATCAAAACGCCGACAGTGACTGGGAGTTGCAGGAGGAAATCAGGGAGGTGTCAAGGAGACTCAGGGCAGTAATAATGGGTGACCAATTGCCCACACATAGACTGGGTAAATTCACAGTCAGTTTTAATTGTTATTTATATTTTAATTGTATCCTCCCTCCCCTCCCCATTGTTGTGCTGGTCATAGACCGTAATAAATTTTGACTGACTGACATTCAGGTAATGACAAAGAGGTCAAATTTCTAGATACACTGAATGAATGCCCTACAACAGTTGGTCTTGGAACCAACCAGAGAGAAGGTGACCTTGGACTTAATCCTGAATGGCATCCAGGACCTGGTGTGTGACGTCAGTGTCATGGACCCCTTAAGGAACAGTGACCATAGTGCGATCAAATTCAACATATGTGAGAAGATAATCACCAAGGAAGTCTAACACAGACACTTTGAATTTCAGAAGAGGAACATTCTCCAAAATGAGAAGTATGGTGAAAAGAAAACTGAAAGGGAAAATCAGGAGAGTCAGTTCACTCCAGAATACATGGAGTTTACTCAAAACCGCAACACTAGAAGCCCAGCTAGAATGTATACCATATAGAAAGGAGCCCCTGGTGGCGCAGTGGTAAAACTGCTGCCCTGTAACCAGAAGGTTACAAGTTCAATCCTGACCAGGGGCTCAAGGTTGACTCAGCCTTCCATCCTTCCGAGGTCGGTAAAATGAGTACCCAGAATGTTGGGGGCAATATGCTAAATCATTGTAAACCGCTTAGAGAGCTCCGGCTATGGAGCGGTATATAAATGTAAGTGCTATTGCTAAGTGCTATTGCTATACCAAAAAGGAGGAAAGGTATCACTAGGTCCAGGAGGATGCCTGCATGGCTAACAGGTAAAGTCAAGGAAGCCATAAAGGATAAGAAGACTTCTTTCTGAAATTGGAAGGCCTGCTCAAATGAAGAGAACAGAAAGGTATACAAACTCTGGCAAAATAAATGCAAGGTGACAATAAGGGAGGCAAAAAGAGAGGTTTTGGGAAGAAAGCTGGTCTTGTGGTAGCAAGCATGACTTGTCCCCTTAAGCTAAGCAGGATCTGCCTTGGTTGCATACGAAAGGGAGACTAGAAGTGTGAGCGCTGTAAGATATTCCCCTTAGGGGATGGAGCCGCTCTGGGAAGAGCATCAAGGCTCCGAGTTCCTTCCCTGGCATCTCCAAGGTGGGGCTGAGGATCTGTGCAGTTGTGTACTGAGACTGTGACATCCCCCGCAGCTCACTCCCCCCCCAGCTCGCTCGCTCGCTCTCTCCCATCACCTCGCTCGCTTGCTCTCCCCCCTCAGCTCACTCCCTCGCTCCCCCCCCTGTTCGCTCTCCCCCCGCAGCTCTCTCCATTGAGCGGGCCAGGGCCAGGGCCAGGCCATCCCACCACCGCCTCCCACCTTCTCCTCCCGGCTGGTAGGGCTTTGCCCACCGTCTGCCCACCTCCTCACCACCACCATCATTTCTCCCCGTCACTGCCTCCTCTTCCTGGCTGGCGGGGCTTCACCCGCCGTCCACCAACCTCCTCTGGCCGGTGGGGCTTCGCCTGCTGGCTCTCCACCTCTGCATCCTGACCGCTGCCATTATTTCTCTCTGCTTCAGTGCTGGGACTCTTGCACGCTCTAGAGCATCTGTGTGTTAGTACTTGATTGCTCTCCTCACCTCAGAGATCTCCCCACCCTTACCTGGTCTGCACCCCTGCTCCTCCATCCCGTTGCTTCCATCCTCCTCACCCTTCTTGGTCGTGGCTGCAGCACTGCTGCCACCTATTGGCCAAGCTGCAGCCCCCTATCCTCCCTACCTTCACCTGAACCCCGCTCCTGCTCCTCCCTTCAGGAGCAGCAGCAGTGGTTGACTGGGCTGTTCCTCACTGCTGCCACCACCATGGCTGCTCGTTCCCCTCAGGCCACTGACAGGCCCAGGCCCATCCCTTGCCTGACTGCCTCCCTCTTACAATGGCCTCAGTAGCCCCAAATAGCAGCAGTGGTTCCTGGACCCTTTCTTGCTGCCAGTTCCGCCATGGCCACTCATTCCCCTCAAGCTGCTGACAGGCTCAGGCCTGTCCCTTGCCCTTCCTTCTGTCTCTCTTTTCCCTCCCTTCTTTTTCTCTTTCTCTCTCCTCCACTCGCTCTTCTCCACTCTTTCTTCCCCCTCCCTTCACGTTTTTTCTCCCTCCCTCCCTGAGTTAACAGATTTTGTTCATTTACACAACGGCATCCTCCTTCTGCAGAAGGGGCTCTTTCCTCCCTCACAACCTGCCTTTTTGCAGACCCCTGCCTGCTATCCTTTTATATCAAGAACATCTTCCGACCAGTAACAGCTGCATTCCAATTGACCTTAACCATCACAGGCCCCTCCTCCTTATCTGCATAGGGAATCCCCACTGCCCAATCACCATGATGATTCTGCTCTCACAGGCTCCTTCTCCCTATCTGCATATTGAATCCCCACTGCCCAGTCAGGTGCTTCTGGTTGCAAACTCTGCATATGGAACAGAGGCGTAACGATAGGGGGGCGGTGGGGCACGTGCCCCCCGCACCATCTTTGCGGGTCACGTGGGGGGGCCGCCATGACCCCCGACGATCCAAATTTTTTTTTTTTTTAAAAAATATTTTTTAAAAAATAAACATGTCTCTGGCTCAGCAGAGCAGTCAAGGGAGCGCGTCGGTGCCCCCTCCCCCACGAGCGGTCCCTTCCGCGTGGCGCCCACGCCCCCCCCCCCCATTGCTTTGCTGGCCTGGCTTGGGAGACACAGGTGCCGCCGGGAAAGAGAGAAAGAGAGCGTGCGCGAGCGAGTACAGCATTTCCACTGATTGGCTGCTGGCTCGGATGAAGGCTTCCCGCACTTTAGGGGCGACCTGTTTGTTGGCCTGCCATCTTGGCGGCTGCCACACAGCAGGAGCTGCTTCTCTTAAGGCGCTGGTCGGCGGCGTTCTTTCTTTCTTGGGTCTCCTAGCCGGGTCTCGCACGCACGCACGCACGCACGCACGCGCGACTTGGCCAGCATGCCGAGTCGCACTGCGCATGCGTGTGCGTCCGTCGGCGTCCTCCCAGCTCGGCTCGCCTTCTGTTCTGCATGTGGCGTGCGGCGGAGGAGAGCGTTGCTGGGGGCTGGGGCTGCAGCCAGGCACAGGCAGGAGGTGGAAGACAGCACGGCACGGACGTCGGACAGGAGCTAATCTCTCAGTTGTTGTGGGGCGGCTGCTGCTGCTGCTGCTGTTGGGGAAGGAGGGAGGGAGGCGAGAGGGGGGCCAGATTTCCAAGTGATCGCGTCAATTCCCTGCCAAGTGCCTGCTTCTCCCTCCCGAGTCCCCTCCTCAGTAACGAGGTAACCTTTCTATCATCTGTATGTTAGTCTCGATCAATAATGGAAAGGGCGGGGGGGCAAGCAGACGATTTCTCTCTTGATTTATTTTATTTTAATTTTAATTTATCTCCAAGCAGTCGAGCGGGAGCGGGGTTTTCCAGCCTAGCGTTTGGCAGAGGCGAGTCTTAAATCACTGGGCTTCTTAATTTGGGGTTTGTTTGTTTTTTAAACTGAAATCCATGTTTTTAAAGGATTTTTAAAGGAGCCCCTGGTGGCGCAGTGGTAAAACTGCCGCCCTGTAACCAGAAGGTTACAAGTTCGATCCTGACTAGGGGCTCAAGGTTGACTCAGCCTTCCATCTTTCCGAGGTCGGTAAAATGAGTACCCAGAATGTTGGGGGCAATATGCTAAATCATTGTAAACCGCTTAGAGAGCTCCGGCTATAGAGCGGTATATAAATGTAAGTGCTATTGCTATTGCTATTGCTAAAGGGCTTGATGGCTGTGCGCAGCAGGGCTTAGTTGTTGACAAAAATCTGTGCTTTTAAAAATGTCTCTGGCATAGTTGCGGGTGCGATGCACGGAGAGTGGAAGTTTCCATGATGAGTAAGTTATGTAACAAGGGATCCAGGAGGAAGATGTTCTGCACAACTCGCGGGGAACGGATTCGGCCACTGGAGCGGGGTGGTGATTGGAGAAGGCCCGAAGGACCATTCGAAAAGGTTGCTGCCTTCCGAAGCAAAGCAGAACAGCTAGCCCCTTAAAACTCTGGCGTGTTAGTTGGCTTCTCGTGCTGCCCCCTACATATTTAGTCTCATGGAAAAGTGACCCTTGGAAATGTGTTTTCTCCAACACCTCCTGATGCATAAGCAAAAACTCAGGAGAAGCGAGCCAAGGAGGAAACAAGTTTTAACCAAATAGCCGAGGGTAGTGTGAGGTTCCTCTCAACTCTTTCCACAGAAATCATAGACCACATGTCTATTGTAAAATGTAAAAATAATATTGTTTGGTGTATTTCGGTCCCATGCAGCAAATAGCAAAGCATGTACACAGTGATGGGAAACAATACAATACCAAATGCATAGATACTTGAGAATCGCTCAGCTTTGGTTACTGCAGAGGTTGGGACTGTGACTTTCATGAGTCATTTTCCAGATAAGATCTTTGCACTTTTGCTTGCTTTCTAAGAAGAAAGGCACTCTTCCGGAAATTCGTCATGTCCTTCTCCACCTTTCTCAGATATGTGGGATGTGAAATTCATTACTCCTACTACTAACTGTCTTGTGGGATCTTTAACAGATTTATTGTGGCACGGAGTTTTTGTGCAGCTGACAAAGTGGGCTCTTGTCCATGAAAGCTCACGCTACCGTAAATCTGTTAGTCTTTAAGGTGCTACATGCTGCTTTATGAGTAGTATCCATAGTAATAATGAAGCTTCTCCAGCAGTGTAAGGGGACGGTTGGTTTTGTGCTATTATAATAATGTGCTTGGATAGCAGTGGTAGTCTTGTGTTATGATTTTCAAAGAATGCATTCAGATAACTGATTTTGAATACTGCATAAGCTGTTGTAGGGTTCTATGTCAATTTTTTGCCATCTGAAGTAGTAAATACTTCTGAAGAAGTAGTTTGCAACCTTAACTTATGCTACAATGAAAATAAGTGCTACCAAATTCATACTTTAAAATTTGATTGTAATGTGCCTCTGGATATATCCCCTTTTCCTCTGGAAATTAAACAATAGGGAAGGTGATTTAAGTGTCCAAAGAAGTGGCATGTTTCATGGGCTAGAGGATAACTTTATAAAGTATTTTGTGTTGTGCTGGAAGTAGCATCCTAAACATATTTGTAAATCAGTGCTAGTAAGTGAAAAACATTTTGTTCAATGAAAATGTGTGATATTGTACTTGACACCTGAGAACTGAAACCTGAAAGATGCGTGCCAGATGTTTGGGCGGCGGGGGGCGCAATTTCAGTGCTTGCCCTAGGCGCCATTTTCCTTAGTTACGCCTCTGATATGGAATCCCCACTGCCCAATCAGGTGCTTCTGCTTGCAAACTCAGCCAATCGCCTCCTTCCTAGCACGTCGCCGCACATGGCCCATCTACAAGAAATAAGTATATAGATGTTAACCGCCCAGAGATGAAAGTTTGGGTGGTATAGAAGTTTGAGTGATAAAATAAATAAATAAATAAATAAATAAATAAATAAATAAATAAATAAATAACACTCAAAATTATCCATAGAAATAGGAAAAGCAGACGCCAAAGAATCTCCTGGTACTGCTCTCAATGTTGATTCAAGTTCAAAGTGGATACAAACACCTTTATTCACAAAGTGCCTTGCAAATTGGTTGCAGGTCAGTAGCACACAGGAGCCTTCCATAGCACCCTGAAAGCCAAGATTTAAAAGGCCTCTCGTTACTTGGAAAATTGTGATGAGATGCAACGGTGGTGGAAACATTTCCTATCACGCTGTAGCCATCATCACTGCCATTCATTACTTCCAGCTCTCCAGAAACCAGGAAGTGGAAGAGAGTGGGAGGGACAACTCAAAAGCAATCATGTCACTGCTCAAACCACTCCCCCATTCTACAGATTGGCAGATGCTTCAACGGGACCACTAGTCATGGCAGCAGGAAACTCCCCAAGAACCATCTGGATCCACTAGTTTCTAAGGCAGAGCCAGGAGAAGGCATTTGTGCCTCCAAGGCAAAGTTTGAACATTAATCCCCCAATGAAAGTATGAAGTACACCATTTTGCCTCCAGTCCCAGCACTGGTTCCTGACTTCTGCCCAAGATGCTCTGCCCAACTTGTCATCAACATTTGATGTTGGGTGGAGAATCTCAGGCAACAGTCGAGAACCTGTGTGGGAACCAGAGATTGACAGGTTCAGACAATATGTCCGCTGGGAGCGTGCATTTTCCAGGAACCTCTGGTTCCTGTCTTACTTCTGGGTAGTTGAATGAGTCCTATATATTACAGGGTACTGCTATCCCTTCCTGCCATAAACATATTTATAGCTTTCCTGAGGAGCAGGATCATGTACACATTTCAGGCTGTAGATGGTACCACACAGTGAATTGCTGTTGAAAGGAGAGTGGTATTCTAGTTTCACACTGTATCTATATCTGTCCATGTTTTGTAATGATTCAGGCAACCCCTCTCCCCCCCTCACACACTGCAAATCACCAAATATTTGTGGGGTACCATCCACTGGAAGTATTTGGGCCTTCTTTTTAATGCCTATGACTTGTAGCATTGCCATATATATGCTACAGAGGGAGGAATATTCTGATGTTAAAAATTGCTTTACGAAGTATAACACTTAGTAGTTACAGCTGTCATTTGCTGCATCCCTTTGTGTGCTGGGCTCAAGGCAGTTGCCTCACACACCTACCCCTCATCCTGGCTCTGATACAAGGGCAGTCAAGAAAGAATTATTTAAAATGAATCCTCAGTCGGCACAAATGAGAAAAAATTAATCATGACAAAGTCCCAGTGAATGTTATAGAAAGCCGTGCAATTAAGGCTGGGCCAAAGGTTTGGCACAAAACTTCCTATGCCAAACAAAATTCAGTTAAAATACAGTTATAGGTAAAAGGATATAGTGAAAATATTTTATCTCTTTTGCATTATCAAGTGTGCACATGATTTGATGTGGGGAGAGGGGGAGAGGAATGAAACTCATCCCAAGTTTTATATCATAGCTAGCTTGTTAAGCCAAATGTGAGTCCGAGAGTATGAGGATCAGATTCCCCTGTCACAACTGGAGATTTCTGATAACAGCAATTACATTACTCCATGTTAGATTACAAAGGCTTCCAGACACAACCTTTCTTTCTTCCCGCCTGGCCTCCACCGCCTTCTTCTGCCTGCCCCCGCCGTTTTCTCTGCCTGCCTACTGCTGCCATTTGCCACCATCTCCACACACCCCCGGGCCCCTGGCCCAGCTGCCGCCACAATTTTCTTTCCTCCCGCCCATCCCTGTCACTATCCGGCAGCTGTTCACGAACTCTCATGAGAGCTGCCACACATGGGATTAGTGAAAGATACGCCTAAAAGAACTATAGAGAGAGATCGTTTCGTTGAGCTTATTTGCTCCAACATGTATATACCCTCTAAACAAGAAGTGGTACTAATAGAAATGATATCTGGATGTATTTGTAAGGGGAGCACAACACTTAATACTTGTGGTCTTTCTGGAATGTAGCTGATAATATCATCTACAGGATTGTTCAGAAAGATCTTCCTTTTAGGATCCATGTGGAAAGAGAATTTGGGCATGCAGGCTTCTTCCCTTCCCCTTTGTATTTCTCTCAGTCACTTCTGGATAGCTAATCTTCCAAGATCAGGAGAAATCCTGTGTTCAAATAAACAGAAGATCTCTGGGTTCAGTTGTTCATCCTCTCTGTAGTGAGAGGAGGAAAGGAAAAAGAGGGTGTGTGTAAGTCCCATCATGTAAACCCAAAGTCTGCTTCTCCTTCTCTTCCCAGGTACAATCTGGTAAAGGTAAAGGGTGCTGTCAAGTCAATTTCAACTTCTGGTGCCCACAGAGCCCTGTGGTAGTCTTTGGTAGAATACAGGAGAGTTTTACCATTGCCTCCTCCCACACAGTATGAGCTGATGCCTTTCAGCCTTTTCCTATATTGCTGCTGCCCAATATGGTACCAGTGGGGATTCGAACCAGCAACCTTCTGCTTGTTAGTCAAGCCTTTCCCTACTGCACCACTTAAGGTGATGTACAATCTGGGGGGAGACAATAATGAGGTCATTCACACAATCGAAAGCTGTGTTCTGCCTGGGTTTGGGAGCTGTGTGTGCTCCCAATTTTCAGTTGTGTGGAAGCAAGGCAGGAGGAAAACCTGGGTAGAAGTGACTGTGTGGAAGCAAGGTAGGACGAACACCTGGATAGCTTTTCCTCCTACCTTGCTTCCACACAATCACTTCTCCCCAGGTTTTCCTCTTACCTTGCTTCCATACAACCAGAAATTGGGAGCTCCCAACCCAAACCCAGGTAGAAAGCAGTTTTTGATTGTGTGAACGACCTCATTGTATGAACAGTGTTGTATGTTGAGTTCATTGTATGAACTCTAGGATAACATAAATACATTGTTTTAGCATTGGAATCTCTAAGCCAAGTGTTTACAATTCTCAGAAAGACCAAGAGGGATGGAGTCGTATGCGCCTCCTGGGGGAGGGAGTTCCAGAGCCTCATTACCAAATGAACTTCTTTAGAGTTGGCAGATGGAGCAGGGTCTCCTTGAAAGATTGCACTGTGTGGTTAGAATTCCCTAGCAGTAGGTGATCCCTAAAATACCCCATGCCCAGCCTCCTAGACAGCAATCAAAGGCTGGCATTCATCCTAACAAAATGCTTGCATGATGCACGAAGTTGCTTTAGTGCAAGGACACTGCACAGCTGCACAAAGTTATGCTTGAAGTTGTGTTCTTGCACTATTGCATAATTTGGCTAAACAGGTGAGGTGCGCCACAGGTTGTGAACCTTGTTGCATATGTACAAACATGTTTGTGCTAGTGCAACACTTGTCCGGAATGCAAGCTCTAGACTTAGCACAACTAGCTAGTGCCATGTGTTTGTACAAACACTTCAAGTGTATTTAATTACACCCAGAAACAGATGTGAAACCAATGCAGATTAAATAAAATGGAATAATATGCCCCCCATAAGAGACCCCCACCAGTAATCTGGCTGTAGTATTCTAGACCAGTTGAAGTTTCTGAATACTTTTCAAGGGCAGCCTGTGTGTTGTAGTAATCTAAGTGAGATGTGACCAAGGCATGAATGCAATTGGCCAGACCTGCTGTCTCCAAGAAAGGCTGCAATTGGCCCACTAGCCAAAGGTATACAAAAGGGTTCCTTGCCACAGCTGCCATCAGATTTTCTGAGGAGCAGAATTGCATACAGGAGCAACCCCAGACTCCTTATGTCCTGAGGCTCAGTGTGTGGAGCCTAAGAGTTCATGTTGCAAGAGCAGAGTTGGGCAATCAAAATAAAATAATTTAAGCTTTTCCTTCTAGTCTAGCTTATACCCCAGCACAGAATTGTCACCTTCTTTCCCATATGTTATTCAGTAAATCTAGTATGTCTATATTGGTGCCCACTCCTCAAGTCTCTTTTCATACAGAAAAAGAAAGATATGAAGACAGGAAGAAAGTTTAGAAGAAGGAAATGCAGAGAAAGGTAGGTTGGAGAGGTCTTGGAACAAGAAGTGAAGATGGACCCCAGGCCCCACTCCTTCCCACCCCATGTCTTTGCTGCAGAAGAATGGTAAAGAAATGGTGAAAAACAAAATATTCTCAGTCATGTCCTTTCTCTTTCTTGTATGCAAATAATATTATACACTCCCCACACAGCACCCCCTTCCTCTCTCAGGACCCAGGCACATTTATCCCACCTTTTCCAATCATAGCTACACCCCTGAGGAAATGGCTCAAATTTTTAAATAGCAGGAGGAAGCCCCTTGCTTTTGACCTTCATCCTGGGATTTAACTCTTTCTCCCAGAGAAGAAGGCTAAAACCTTGAAACTTCATGTCAAACTCTGAGATCCAAAAATCTATTTGTGGGTGACGAAGAAAAATGAGGAAAAGTGGTTATTATGCTTAAATAGAGGTTACCAATGGTCACACATGGCAATTTTATTTTGCTGAGTAACAAAGCCTGAAGAGTACTTGCACAATTCTGTGGAAAAAATATTGCTGAATGGAGGAAGGATTCGATTTCACTGTAGCAATCATTCACCTAGTTGCCAGGAATTACCTCAATTGCCTTTAAAATGTTTTTCTGTAAAAGAGGAGTGGTGCAGCCATAATTTTCCCTTACGTGGAAAAATACTACAACATTTGCAGGGAGAGGCCAGATCGTTTCCATATAATCCCAGTAGTACAGTCCTACAGATGTCTAGAATCCTGGCTCACAAATGAGAAATGGGCTAGCTCAAAGGAATTCATCATATTCATCAGGACAGCCATGGAGTTTTTCTGTTTTATCACCACAAAAACCTTATGGGGCAGATTAGGCTGAGGGAGAAGTCAGATTGAAATGTAATGGGACACAATGGTTTCCCACCATAAGCGTAAGGTAGCGTAAGAAACAATGTTCTTGTTTTTAAGAACAAACCAAAGTTTGTTCTTAAGGTATAAGATTGTTTTTTCATCCCCAGGGAGCTGTGGTTTGTTAATGAACTAGATTTTAAAACAAGCCTGGATATAAAACTTCAGCAGCCTGAAGCTTCCTTAGGCTTTTTTTCCTAATGGAAAACCATGGTTTCCCATTATATCTGAACCCAGCCATGGAACCTAGATCAATGAGTTTTATGGCTCAGTAGGCATTTGAATCTAAGTCTTAATGGTCCGTTTTCAACACATATCGGCTACTCACACAAGCAGCCAGCCAGGTTAGGGATGCCCAGGTTAGGTAAGCAGAGTAGGGCTGCTTGTGTGCAGTGCCAGTATCAAATCAAATCCTGACTCTCCCTCCCCCACAAGTCCAAGTTTGGTACCCAGGCATTTACCTGGATTAAAGGGCACAAGTGCACCCATACCCCAGGTACAGGATCATGTGTATGCTTGGGCTGAACGCAGCACAAGCATACACAGAGATGGACACCTAGAGTGCCCATCTCACAGGGGTATCCCCCAATGCACCATGCTCATCTCACAATGCATTGTGGGATATCTGGAGGCACGTTGTCCTGGCCTCCAGAGATCCATGCTGCTTGGAGCAACGCAGACCATCCGGGAGTGTGAGCCATGCTCACACTCAGCATTTTCTTGGTCATCTTGGTCCATGCAGCATTTGCTTGGTCATCTTGGTCCATGCAGCATTTGCTTGGTCATCTGCGGAGAGGGAGTTGGACCCTGCCTTGCCCCTACCCCACCCACCCACTTGTGTGGATAGCCTTACTGTCAGTCAAATGAATGGCTAATTGCTGGAGAAGATGAGGACATTGTCTTGACACCTCTCAGTCCAGTTTTTGCTCTCATTTCATAACTGAGACAGACAGTTCATCATGAATATGACATGTACTGAATGAAGCTTCATCAACACCTTCCGCTGTATAAGAGAGCAGAACCCTGAAGTAATAATCACTTTATTTAGCATGCAGATGGATAGGGCCATTTAAAAGAATAACCTCTGTGACAAGTGGCACCCTGCCCATAAGCCTGAGACACTGCTAAGGGGTGGGAGGAGCAGTCTGTATCCAAAACTTAACCGTATACTTATGTGGACCAATATCACTGATGTATTTTATATCTACTTCACTTTATCTAGCTTTTGCTGCCACCACTTTTAATCCCCAAAGAACTGTGTGAGAAGAAATTATAACTGGACACAGGATGGACTTTTAAATAAAACTAAAACAGGTGTATTTACTTACAAGCAGCTTAAAGGTTTTTATCTACCAAAGCAGAGCTCACACTCGTAATGTTTTCTATAACAACAGTGACTACAGTGTAAGACACACAGATTCCACCCACTGGCAGACGTTCTACACAGTGAACATGGACAGATGGATAAACAATATGACCGAGGTAGCCACAGTTGGATCGCCTATCACCTATAGACACAGATCATGTCCTACCCGCTCCCTCCCTTGACCCAGTCCCTCCCCATCAGTTCCAGAACAGACTCTATCTCTCTAGAGATCCTCTCTCTAGCCCTGTCTGTCCCTATCTAACTCTCCCTCAGAGCTTACAGAAAGGAAGTTCAGCTGCCACTCTCTGCTCCATTCTAAAGCCCCTCCCTTAGGAATCCCACCTGGAGGGTGGTTCCTTGGGCTTTAAAAGATGATTGACAGGACTGGAACTGTTGCCAACTATCACAGCCTTCCTGCATGTAAAAAACTAACATCAGAAAGACTCTAGCCAGTCCATTGCCTGAAGCACTAGTATACTTCTTGCAAGGAAGGCTTTTTGGGGGGAGTCTCTGTATGTTTGTTTTGCATGGGGAAACACTCAAACGTGCAATTTCTCCATCTGCAGTCTCAAGTGGTATGGTTCATTTCAGGAATCCACCACCTCATTCTGCTGCCATATGTACCCATAGGCCTAAGGGTACTGGGGGCAAATGAAGACCTCTTTATCTCTTCTAGAGAACCCAATGGTTAACCCAATGGTTAAATGTGTGTTTTTGTCTCATCCTGTCCCAAAGACAAGAATCCATTCGGTCTAATAGGTGGCAAGGCAAGGCAGGCTTGCAGAACTCTGCAAAGCTTCAAGACAGGAGCCAGAGGTGGCATGAGATCTTAATGGGTTCCTGACTCAGATGAACCCTCCTTGTCTAGAGAGTGAACAGTTTTCTGGCCTGGAGTCTCACACTCTTCCTCCTCTCCATCATATCCCTCTTGGCTTATTGCTGATGCTGGTATGGAGGCTTAGGGTTGCACAAGGTTCTTGATGTGGTAGGGGCTGGTTATTCAAGGGACTCAGACCTCAGTGAGGGCTGGCTCTAAGATTTCCAGCTCTAGGGTTTCTGGCTCTGGGGTCTCCTGGCCGGCTGGCCGGCCAGGCTCCAGTCAGGGGCTGGGGCCGGCCATTCTCCTCAGAGTCACACTCCAAGGTATTGCTTAAGGTGGAGGTCATGATCATTTCAGGCTTTATTAGTGTCAGAATTAAGTCAAATTCAAAAAGTTTGTTTCATTTACCATTTGACACCATTTCACCATCATAAATGATGTCAGTTTGGGTAAAGGATAAATGTTTAAACCATTTTAATGAATGCTTATGGACAGGGCTTATAATTTGTGTTTGTGATTTCTGTTAGTACAGGGCCAGTCTATGGTAATTATTCTGGATTAATTTACATGGAGTATAAAGTCATGATTATGCAGTATGTGACAGAATAAAAACTGAAACAAGAAAGAGCTTTTGCTCTTATTATAACAACCCCTGAATGGGCATCTGTATGTGTGGTGGTGCATACCATGCATACAAATACATATCAGAAGCTGTTTGCCAAGCTCTCCAAACATGATGTTGAAGGACATTACATCTCCCTCTCCCTTTCATATATGGTAGGCTAGGAGGTGCTTCACACGACCCGTGTGAAGTGCCAGGAGGGTATGTGTGGGGAGAGCAGGCTTAGCCCGCTCTCCCCACACACAAGCATCCTCCAAGGCCTGGGTGGCTGGATCGGCTGCCCACACGACTACTGCCTCCATCACAGAGCTGGTGGGGGCTGCAGGCATCGGGGCCGTGTGGCCCCCGGAAGTCCCAGGATGCCCCATGCAAGTGTGTGGAGCATCCTGGGGAGACCCCTGAGACTGGGAGCTTGTTTCAGCCTCCCCGTGGGGGTCTCCTTGTGTGTTGCTGTGACACACACAGGGTTTGATGCTGGGAGCCGCGCAGCTCCCGTGGCAGCAGACGACCAGGAGAAATCAGGCTAGACTCCCTTAGTCCGATTTCTCCTGGTCATGAGAATAGCCGCTAGGTGTTCCTTTATTCATCAGTGAGTATGCTTGAAATATCTAGTATTATTTTTGAAAATAACTGTCCTGAAGCAGCAAGCCCCCAATCTATCCTCTCTAGCATTCTGTTTCCAATAGTGGGTAGCCAGATTGACATAATCATGAACCTGGTGTCCCAGGTTGAGGCAGTAGCCAGAGGTGCCTTTTATCAGCTTTGGCTGATACACCAGATGTGTCCGTTTCTTAAGATAAATGACCTCAGAACAGTAGTACATCTGCTGGTCACCTCCATACTTGACTACTGCAATGTGCTCTATGTGGGGTTGCCTTTGTACGTAGTCCAGAAACTGCAGTTGGTCCAGAATACGGCAGCCAGGTTGGTCTTTGGGTCATCTCAGAGAGACCATATCACTCCTATCTTAAAAGGTCTACACTGGTTTCTGAGCAAAATACAAGGTCTTGGTTATAACCGATAAGGCCCTAAACAGCTTGGGCCCTGGGTATATAAGAGAACATCTTCTTCGCTATGAACCACACCGCCCATTGAGATCATCAGGAGAGGTTCCTTTGCAATTGCCACCAGCTGATCTGGTGGCTACTTAGGGACGGGCCTTCTCCATTGCTGCCCCAAGGCTTTGGAACACGCTTCCTGCTGAGATAAGAGCCTCCCCATCTCTTACAACTTTTAAAAAGGCCGTCAAGACACATTTGTTCACCCAGGCTTTTAATGAGATTCTGTTTTAATTGTTTGATTTGTAATAGTTTTAACCTTTTAAATTTTAAATTGTTGTCATGTTTTAACTTTTTAAAAAATTTGTTTTGTTGTAAACCGCCCAGAGACTTGCATTTTGGGCGGTATACAAATATGTTAAATAAAATAAAATAAATAAGTAATGTGGTTATGCCACCCAAAATGGCACCCACACATCTTATATCCCCCCCTTTCCCTGGTAGAGAGTGTTTTTTAAAAAATGTGATATTACATAATATATTATTTCCCCCAGTTAAGCCAATGAAATGCATGGGGTGAAATGACTCATACCCCTATGATGTCATGCAACACATTGAATAGCCCTAGATGTTAGGAGACACGGCAGGGGGGCTGCTGTTTTTAGTACCCTTTTCAGTATCTGCTCCAGTAATACCTTATTCTTGTCTGAGATATTTACTTAGCACAACACAAAGAACCTTATTACTGTTTATCAAATGTTGGCTGTCTCTCCCTTTTTATCAACTGTCATAGCTTCAGAATATCAGCTAGAACTGCCAAAAGGAACCAAATGTGTATGTTATGGTGAAAGACAAGGAAAGGACAGGCAGTTTCTCAAATGGCTTAACCAAAAAGGGTGTACCCGTGAAAAGAAACAAAGGCTCTGAGTTTAAGGAAGTGTCTGGGGAAAATCAATTAAAGGGTAACCTGGGTACAGACTTTAAACATATACTTATTCTAATAATACTTCTCATTTTATAGCACTTTAAAGTATTTTAAACTCTTCGCATGTATTATGTGAATAATCATTGGCATAATACAGGAGGTGGCTCAGAGGCTTGTGGAGGCAACAATAGGGAATCAGAGAGGGAGGGCACTTTTGAATCCAAATCATTCTCTGATAGCTCCATTCCCACATATTGGCCAGGATCCCAACAGCTCTGTGTGAGAGCAGAAACTCTTCTGTTTGGGTGGGGAGAGGTTGCCCTTTTCCTTTTTCAACTGCAGCCTTTCTTGTTCCATTGCTCAGGCAGGTTCTCTGTCTGATCTTCAGGAATGGCTTTTCAGGAGATGGGAGAGAGGGACTACAATGGCAAAGAAGACTGGAACAGCCCCAATGCACTGAGCTGGCATTATACTTATGGCTTACAAGCTGCTCATTGCTCTTTGAACAACACCAGCTTCATTCATGATAAAGTATAGTTATTATATACTTAGGATTTTATAGCTCTTTAAATTATTCAGAGCACTTCATATAGGCTATGTCAGTAATTCTGTCCCTGTAAGTTTGTAATCCTTGCCAAATTTTGTAATCCTTGCCAAATAGGCTTCATGTTGGAAGGGCCCAGAAAACCAAGACTAAAAGCAGAGGCCCACAAATGATTATGAAATGCCTTGTTGAACAACAGGGACAGAAAGAGTCTGCAAAGTTTTTGGGGTGACCCCATTCTTGCCAGGGAGGGATCTTGCCCCTGGTCCCTAGGAGTCCCTGCATTCTGGAGACAGGCAAGTAAAAAGACAAGAGACGCCTTCCTCCTGAGAACTGGTGATAAATATGACTTGTGTCCAGAGGTCAGATAACATTGTTAGATGCTAAGGGGAAGAAATACAGATATTTTTCCAAAGCTTTCCAAAGTTTCCAGAACAATTATGGTGAACTTGAAATGCACCCTGACCCATAGGTCATTTGAACAAACATATTGAGGGGGTGACACTGAGGACAGATAACATTGCTAGATACTGGACCGGGTCTCACGATCAGTGAGACCCGGTTTAGGGCGCTGAGCGGGAAGTGCGGGCTAAGCCCGCTCTCCCCGCTCACGAGTGGGCAGGGAGACCTGGGCAGCCAGATCGGCCACCCACACGATGGCCGGCTCAGAGACGGAGCCAGCGGAGGCTGGGGAGCTTAGGAGCTCGGGGGCCACGTGGCCTCTTGAAGCCCCAGTATGCCCTGCGCGAGGGCTCAGGGCATACTGGGGAGACCCCCGAGCCGGGAGGCTGCTTTTAAGCCTCCTGGCCAGGGGTCTACTCACGAGTAGCCACAGCACAGAGCCACGGCACGGCTACTCATGAGCAGATAGCCCGGGTTTGCAGAGCACTCGCTCCGCAAACCCGGGTTAAGGGGCGGGCTACAGGAGCAGGTTAGCCGCTCCAGAACCACTGGGCTCGGCTGCGAGCCCAGTGGTTCTTATGATCACAAAAATTTTCCTAGCCCGATTTTTGTGATCGTACGAATAGTCCCCACTAAGAGGTAAAAATGTTGGTTTGCTGCTGCTGCTGCAAATTTGCCATTATGGTGAAATTAGAATGTGCCCTAGCCCCATAGGTCAACCAAACAAAACATGCTGAGGCAAATCAGGTCCTAGAAGAATACATTTCACTCAAATGGTGGGTGATTTGCGAGTCAGCTATGTGAGGGTTACATCTTTGTTCCCCCAATGCGATACATTTGAACCTTGGCACTTAAAAAGAAGAAGAGTTAACTGAGGCCAAACCATGTATGCTCATGTCCTGTTATTTTTAGGTTTTGTTTACTGGGGTATCAGTGACAATGTCCTAAATGGACAGAATTACACAATTAAAAACCAACAATCAGTCCACCTTTGGAGCCTCTTGGTGTACAGAAATACCCACTATGACAGCCAGTTAAAATCAGCGGAGGAAAGGGTTACAGAGAGGAGAATCCAGAACCAAAGAAGATGTCTGAAGAATGTGTGTGTAAAAGATAGACTAGGGAAAAGCAGAAAGAAGAAACCCTTAATAAATGGTCTTGAAATACAACTGACAGATTAGAATGAAGAGAGAAAGGGGCTTAAATAACATATAGCTGCAACATGGCTAGAAGACTGCATTTTTTTGTGTTATTACCCAGCTGTGATGCTTTGTTACACTGTAAGGCTTTAATCCTTTATAGTTTGCAACTGTTATTAATGACATTGCAATTGGATATCCCTAAGTTCCATTGCCAGTGCAGTTGCAAGTTGAATATTCCTCTCTCTATATGTTTCCCATGCTATCTAAATTAGACAGCATAAATAGGTTGACCTGAGATTAATTACCTGAGAGTTCAAAGAACAATTAACTTTAAAAGCTTCCCATGTGTACTGAAGGCACAGTTAAACTGATTACAGAACCTCAGATGATAGCAACATGCTGTTAAATGCAGCAATAGAAATAACTGGGCATCATAGGTTTAAACTTCAGCAGTCCATAAAGCCCTACACACCATCATTTTGGGTTTGTTTGAAGAACAGGCAAGTGATTATCTCATGAGGGATAAATGAATGGAAGTGCAGTTAGGGTTAGCAGATGAGGAGGGGCCGCACACCGTTAATGCCTGGACTCTGTAGCAAGCCCTACCCTACTGCAGAAGGTCCTCCAGGTACAGCCCCGCTATCCCAGCATGCATTACACCACTAGTAAGCTGGTAAACCCCCATGACATCAGCAGCTTCCCTGTGATTGGGCAAGAAAGGGCCACGTGCTGCCATGATACATAATGTAATAATAATGTAATGTGATAAAATGTAATGTAATAATGATGATGATGAGTTTCCTAAAACATCCATCACACCATGGGATGCTGCAGTCAACACTGTAGCCCTGTCCGGCAGCATGCTGACAGGTGCGGCCCCTGGAGACAGCCCTTAACCCTTTAGGTGTACTCCTGATGGCAAAAGAGATTGCAAACTCCACTCTGAACTCTGAGCCACCTCTGCTCAAGGGGTGGAAGTGGCTGGGTGGGTGAGCAGCACTATCGCCAGGGAGGCAGCCTACCAGTCCGATCAGAGTCCACACACACAGCACACCTGGGTAGGAGTAGGCAAATGCAAGCCCCCTCCCCCAGCACCCCCTCGGATATTATTAATTATTAATTATTATTATTATTATTATTATTATTACTATTACTATTACTACTACTACTACATTTATATCCCGCTCTTCCTCCAAGGAGCCCAGAGCGGTGTACTACATACTTGAGTTTCTCTTTCACAACAACCCTGTGAAGTAGGTTAGGCTGAGAGAGAAGTGACTGGCCCAGAGTCACCCAGCTAGTCTCATGGCTGAATGGAGATCTGAACTCGGGTCTCCCCGGTCCTAGTCCAGCACTCTAACCACTACACCGCGCTGCCTGTGCACCATGGTGGGGCCTCTGGCATAGGAATGGGTTGGTGCTGGCTTACACCTCCAAGAAGCTCTGTTGGAAACCACTCCCCACCCACCCACCATGGGGGACTGGCAGGGGGGCCATCCACAACATCTTGCACCCTGCTCACCCTGCACATAGGTGGCTGCTTTTCAAATTAATTTGACTTCCACTGTGGCCTCATCCCTCCCCCCCACACACACCTTTAAGCAACTTTTCCATACCTGCACCATTTTCACAATGTTTGAAGGAGGCACATACCTCCCCATGCCCCCTTGCCCAACTAGTGGATCCTCCCATCCTCCCTTGTCCACCACCTCTCTGCATGGCTGCTGCACAGTACCCCAGCCAGTGGCATGGAGGTATCTGGCAGTGGCTCATAGTCGGCTCTATTCACCTGCAGCCCCTGGAGATGCCTAGGAAAGGGGACAGTCCCCAGATACAGCTGCACAGGTAGCTATAAGGAGGCACGGCCAGGCATCCAGCTGCTGCCAGGCATCCAGCCCATTGATGATCCTCATTTGCAACATCTCCAATGGGGCTGCAGAGCCATGAGAGATGTCCAGCAGTCCCGCCAGCACCGACTGCCCCCCACCCCAGCAGCTGAAGGTGAGCACACAAGTAGCAGCCCCATGATAAGGGGAAAGCATTTATTCGGCATCAGGGCTGGTCAGTAACCAGGAAACTGTCCAAGAGTGATTGCCCCGGGATGTTTCTTCAGCCATCTTGGAAAGGAACTGATGGGGTGGTTGGCTGGCCTCTGTGTGCTGGTGAATGGGTTTGATCTGCCTTCTGGCATTGGGCTGCTCAGACCTCTTCTGTGGCACCACCGAATGTTCCACTGAATGGGGGATGTTTCCCACATTCCAGAGTTTAGGAACAGGTGATAAGGGTTGTGTTTCCACTAGTTTCCCATGATTGATTGATTGATTGATTGATTGATGTCCCACTTTTCCTCCAAGGAGCCCAGAGTGGTGCACATGATTATGTTTATCCTCACAACAACCCTGTGAGGTAGGTTAGGCTGAGAGAGACATGACTGGCCCAGAGTCACCCAGTGAGCTTCATGGCTGAATGGGGACTTGAATTCGGGTCTTCCTGGTCCTAGTCCAACACTCTAACCACTACACCATACTGGCGCAGCACACACAGGATGCTGTTGTGTGTGCAGGAGTGGCGGCCCCATGCACCTGCCAGCATAAACATGAGCTGCGAATGCCAGTGCTTCCTGGAATGCTTCCTTGGGGTGCTTTGGCACTGATCATGGTAGGCTCTGTGGCCATTCAGGGCAACCTGCCACTTGGTGCACCATCTCTCCTACTGCTTCTGCATGAGGGGAAGTGCATGCAGGCTTTGCCCATAGGGCAGCACTGCCCTGTGTGGGCATTAAGGGGGCTTGTACTGTGGCTGCTGACAGGTCACCGCACCATGGCAAGCGACATGGCAAGTTTTCTCTGTGTACACTCCAGCCTTGAACCTGGCAGTTCTGCCAGGAATTTTTCATGACTGCAAATGGCAATTTGCTAGGGCATCTCTTCTGCAGGAGGAGCCTCTCCTCTGCTTGGGCATCTCCTCTGCATAAACTTCAATGCAGTGGGGCATGGGAGCAACAGGGCTCCTGGATTGCCATGCTGGCTGCCCCATGACATGTCTGTATGGTTGCACCTGGCCCACCCAGTTTTGGCCCCCCAACCATTGCAGCTGCCCTCGGGGTCAATGGGGTATCCTGCAGTGGGCAACTGCTTCTTCCCCTCACATGTGCTCCTCACCATATTGAGGGGGCCCTGGCCCTTTAATTTGCCAAGGAATGGATGGCGAGGTCTGTGTGCATGGCCAGCACAAGTGATGTGATGTTGCCCGGGATGCTGCCACCTTGGAAACTGGAATTCTCTGCAGGGCAGCACAACCCTTCCTGGAGATCTGCTCTAGCCTCAGGACTCTGGGGTACTGCAGCAGAAGAGGGAGGGGTGCCAGTCAAGTGGTGGGCTTGGATGCAGGAAGAAACACAAGCAGTAAGCCTGGGTTAGAGAACTCCTCTGACCACCTAACCCGGGTTAAGATCAAGGGACAAGCTCAGGGTTACCCACTTTCAGACAGCCAGGACTTGAGGAATTGGTGCTGGTTCACACAAGCATCCAACTCAGGTTTGCTTGCCTCTAACCAAGATTATGATGATTGTGTGAAGAGACTTCATTTGTCCCACCCTTTGAGTTGATTTGGGGTGGGAGTATGTGTGAACACTGACCAGGAAATCCTGGGTTTAGGGATATGTGAACCGGTGTGTACTTGGACTGGCCCGTCTCGAGGCTAGAAGCATTGGGTGTGTGTGCACACACGCCACGCCCGCTCATGCACAGTGCATGCGCACCTGGCACTTCCAGCCAAGGAGGGAATGGGGTGGCAGGGAGGTATGCTGTTGCCCTGATGGAGTCTTTACAAACCCAGCACTGGCAGGGGGAAAGCGGAGGGATGGGTAAGTGCACCCTTTCCCACCCTTAAAGTTTTTCCACCCCCACCTTCGGACCGGCCCCTCCCAGTTCCGTTCACATCCCTAGCAATCAGCAAGAAATAAAACACACACACACACACACACACAGAGCTGCCATTCTCCATTTCTCACCACAATACTATCTCACAAATGAAACAAACCACAACTCAAGGAAGGAAGGCACCCACGTTTTGCCTTTGTCTATCTGAGATCCAGCAAAACCAGATGGTGATAGCAGCAATAGCACAGCACATTATACTCCATGCAGTGGTGGTGGGGAGTACAACCCACAAAATAAAACCTTCCTCATCTCCTGTCCTGATGTGTCCTCTTCTTCAAGGGAGGCACAGTAGAAGAACTTTCTGCCTCCCATTCTGAACATTCCCTCCTCTTGTGCTCCCACCTTCCTCCCCCCAGCCAATGGGGGCACAGTTGCCCATGACAACATTTGATTTGTATGATAACAAAGCCAACCAAGAAGCAAGGAGATCTCAAGCCAATCATAAGCCAGTGTCAAAAAACCAATCATCGAGGGGGAAACAGGCTTCCCAAATGGCACTCGAAACATCAAAACTTTTCAATCTTGTTCTGCTCTGAGCTCGAAACAGGCCCTTTATCTAAAAGGTGTTCTGTTCCAAGCTGGAAACACTCAAAATGGTCCATTTAGTGTCAAAACGTTTTGCTGCCGAAACATTCTGCACATCCCTAGTCAACTGGAAAGCACTATTACTCCTGAGAGCATCATACTGATTCCTGGTAACCAAGTTTTGTCCTTGGTTATTCAAAAGACTTCTCCCCTCATGATCACCATATTAAATAATTGATTGAGTGTGGTGGTGATTCAGATAATGTTGCAAATGGTTAATACTTTTTTAGGCTCAAGGCTACAGTGTTTTGCTCATAGTAGTAGATATTGTGCAATAGAGGAAGACATTCACATTTGTGCCTCTGCAATAATACACACAAATGAATACAATAGCATGCTCTGGGACAGCAATTACTTTGTATCATATGACACTTGATATTATCTTTCCCCATAGTTTGGTGGATTGGCTTTAAATTACTTTCTATGTTCGCAACAATTTGTTTGCTTTAATGACTAATGTCAAAGGTAAGGAGGGTATTTTTTTTAAAAGCATACACTGTCATTCTAGGTTGCATGTATATAGGCAGGAAAGAAAGCACCTTGAAATAGATAGGGAAATGATTTCATTTCAGTCAGTTCAATTTTGCTTAAAACCACAGGTTGTCACAAAACATTGCTCACCACAAATGAGAATATATCCAAGAATTCAAGCCAAAAACAGCTATTTTGCAGGCATTCATTGCGTTATAAAAATCAGTTTTAGGTGGACCAGAGACAATATATACATACTGTACACTGTTTGTTATAATTAATTTGAATGAGTGCCTCAACAAAGAACAGAATCAGATTGCTCATACTTAACTCTGATTTTAACAGCTGCTACAGGAAATGACTTGATTAGCAAGCCAGAGGTTGCCGGTTCAAATCCCCGCTAGTATGCTTCCCAGACTATGGGAAACACCTTTATCAGGCAGCAGTGATAAAGGAAGATGCTGAAAGGCATCACCTCATACTGTGCGGGAGAAGGCAATGGTAAACCCCTCCCTGTATTCTACCAAAGACAACCACAGGGCTCTGGGGTTGCCAGGAGTCGACACCGACTCAATGGCACACTTTACTTTGTTACTTATCGAAAAAATTGCTATAGCAATGATCTTATCCATAGATCCATAGATCATAGATCATAAATGAATGAATGAATGAATGAATGTCTCATTTCTGTCCAAGTACAGAAGTCTCTGTCCATAAGGTTTTAAACATCTCTGTAGATTTCCAACTGGAGTTCTTTCCTTCAGACAAGCACCTTATGCATTTAGTTGCATGCACAGCAAAAGAGAGGGGGAAAGGCAAGCAGTGCAGTGTCACACTTGGAGGGAAGGAAAACTTCTAGCTGACATCTGTGAAATTTGATAGGTGGGAAAGACAGACTGATATTTCCTCAGTCTCACATTGCTACTTCTCCTGTCACCCTCCCATCCATTTAAGCCTTTTTCACGTGTAGAGCAAGGGCCAAGGGCAGACATATCTTGCCTTTAAATAAAATATAATAAATAAATAATAACAACAATATTTATTTATTTATTTATTTATTTTTGACACTTTATATCCCGTTCTTCCTCCAAGGAGCCCAGACAGTGTACTACATACTTAAGTTTCCCCTCACAACAACCCAGTGAAGTAGGTTAGGTTGAGAGAGAAGTGACTGGCCCAGAGTCACCCAGCAAGTCTCATGGCTGAATGGGGATTTGAACTCGGGTCTCCCTGGTCCTAGTCCAGCACTCTAACCACTACACAATGCTGACTGTAATAAATCATCACTATCCCACCCAAGGCACCTTTTCCAAAGCTGGCCCAGTCCTCTATTCCCCCAAACAGAAAATGGGCTCCAGGCCCTGAGGCGAGGATGAGAAATGCTTAACTTCATTCAGTAGCTGTTTTTCCTCTTTCCTATTCCAAAACTGGCTCAGGGAGGGGTTAGCATCAGAAATATACTGCCTCTTCCCTTCAGCCCTGGCACTGTCTTAGGAGAGGCCAGCTCCACAGCATCCCTATTAATATACAATGAAATGCCAGGCTCCTCACAGTGCATTAGAAATGCATATCATTCTCTCACTCACTCTTTGTGCAGACTTCTTGGAACAACTACCTGCTTGAGGACTCCCAAAATGTTGGCGGGGGGAAGCCTGGCTTTAAAGTGAATTGATCAGAAACTTCTATGATGTCTTCATTTAATGTATCTTCTAGCAGAATATAAAGAGGGTTAAAATTCCTCCTCGCTGGTCCTCCTTAGCAAGCACAAGGAGAGAAGCTCCTCGGCAAATGTCTTCTGCTCCGGCTGAACGTTGAACTTGAAATATAAAGTAACATTTCCTGTTAAAGTACTAATAGGAAACTTAATATGCTCTCCTTGGCTGGCAGAGCAGAAAAGAAACTTAGAAGACTTGTTCTGTGTGTAGGGTTTTTCTTCTTCTTCTTCGAAAGCTTAATTGGGAGAAGGGCTAAATGTTGAATATATTTATTGTGAGATCTGATAACCTGTGACTGCAGCCCAATGTATAGAACAATATAGCCTTTTAAATCTTACCTTGAATAAGTTTAATATTTGCTCTCTGGTTTCTTTTTTTGGTAAAGAAGGATGTTGCAGCTTTAAAATATCTGAGAGAAACAATGTATTGGGTCTTTGTATCCACTGGTCACTAGGTATAACCCATCGGAAATGCTGGCGACCTGTACCACATACCTTGTTTGGCTGCACTGAGAAAATAGCACCAGGTGGGATAATTAGTTTTCACTGGAAGGAGATAAAAGGGTGGAAAAAGAAATTACACAGGCACAGGAGTTCTTGTGTATTAGGGGTGGAGAGATCAAACAGCATTCTGTCATATTGCTAACTGGGCAAAGAGGCCCCTTTTAACATGGTGATTCTCTTTATTTAGCAGCAGGAGAGTAATTGGCCCTGTCCACCCCCAGCACAGTACCTCCAGTGACTGTTGCTGGTGTCTGTCTTATGTTTCTTTTTAGATTGTGAGCCCTTTGGGGACAGGGAGCCATCTTATTTATTTATTATTTCTATGTGTAAACTGCCCTGAGCCATTTTTGGAAGGGCAGTATAGAAATCGAATTAATAAAATAAAATAAAAATAATATTTCACCTGACCTCCCACGGTTTCTCAGAGTTTTCTTGCTCCATTTGTACTAGAACAGGCATTATAAGCATACCAGCCGAGCCTCCAGCATGTTGTGTGGTGACAATGAGGGAGTCTTGGGTGTCGTGCATGTGGGACAGGGCCTTCTCAGTGATTGACCCCGACTTTGGAATGCTTTCAGTGGGCATTCACTCCTCAGTCTCCATCAGTTTCCAGAAAGCAAGTGAAATCTCATTTTTTAACCCCGGCTTTTAGATGAGTGTTTTTGTTGTTATTGTTACTGCAGCTTTGTATTTTATGGTTTTATTGTATATGTTTTTTAAAACTTTTAATTAGTTTTGTATTTTTATATCATTAGTTCTTCCCCCCATTCCCAGATTTGTAACTGGAGATATGCTAATAGGGAAGCCCGCATTGACTCAATTTCTTTGTGAAAGGTCCCTTTCGATAGTCTGTCTAAGAGGACTTTTAATGGGTTTGGTGAAATAAATGTTTTGAATTACTACAAATTAAGAAAATGGATCTCATTATGTTTTATGGCATGGGTACCCAACAGGGGATACAAATACCCATGGGGTACCCGAAGGGCTTCCAGGGGGTACTCAGAGCCCTCCTGCTTCCCCATGCTGCAGCTGAGCTATTTGCTCCCCGTCTGGCTTGAAGCTGATGTGTCCTGTGTTGTGTCTGCTGCAGAAGCGGTGGGGAGGAGGGTGAAGACCCTCCTCCTGTATTCCTGATTAGGCTGGCAATGTGCAGAAGTTCAGGATACCCCTCTCCTAAGCCTGACTAACAAACTTCAGAAAATTAGCACTGAGTACTAATTTCCCACTGAAATAAATGGGACAAGTAAAATTGCCCCATTAGTGTCAATAAGACTGCTTTTGAGCAAATTAGTCTGAATGTAAGTCAGCCAGTGAATGGAGTAAACCATCTCCTAACTCTTAAACTTTTGGGAATCCCTGCATTAATAGAAAACCAGCTGCTATGTAAAACCTTCTATTGTTCCTCTTTTTGTTATATTAGATACACAACTAATTAACACTTTTTTGTGGATATAATTTTTTTCCTTTTTATTTGAGAACAGAGATCAACCAGCAAGCTCAGATAGCTACTTAATCATAAAACATCTGGTTGACGCATCTTGAAAAACATTGCATTTCAGATAAAAAGGGAACAGGTAATAAAGTAATCAGTTTCTATGGCATTGCTGACAAAATGACTAAAGGAAAGAAAGGATGATTTTATCCTCAATATCCAACAGGCTTAAGGCCTAACTGGAATTGTGTGCATGATTTGGGTTTACACAATAGCTGCTATCTTGTATAGCCCCCATATTATTATTATTATTTCTTGTTTACACAGTCAGACAGGTGTTATTGACTGGTTTGTTTTATCCAGACATCGAGTCCTTCCCAAGGACCTGGGATGGCTGAATTTTATTGTCAATTGTTATAGATATCGTTGCAGAATATAGGCTGTTCCCAGTAAAGCTGCTTTTTGTAACTGGCTGATGGTGATTTCTGTGACCCCTATGGTGTTGAGGTGCTCTTCAAGGTCTTTTGGAACTGCACCCAGGGTGCCAATTACCACTGGGATTATTTTGGTCTTTTTCTGCCACAGCCTTTCAATTTCAATTTGTAGATCTTTGTATTTGATGATTTTTTCTATTTCTTTTTCTTCTATTCTGCTATCCCCTGGTATTGCGATGTCGATTATTTTGACTTGTTTTTCTTTCTTCTCGACTACAGTTCTATCTGGTGTATTGTGTGGCAGATGTTTGTCTGTTTGTAGTCTGAAGTCCCATAATATTTTTGCATCTTCGTTTTCTACAAATTTTCCAACTTTATGGTCCCACCAATCTTTGGCTACAGGTAGCTTGTATTTTTTGCAGATGTTCCAGTGTATCATCCCTGCTACCTTGTCATGCCTTTGTTTGTAGTCAGTCTGTGCGATCTTTTTACAACAGCTGATTAGGTGGTCCACGGTTTCATCTGCTTCTTTACAAAGGCGGCACTTGCTGTTTGTGGTGGATTTTTCTACTTTTGCTCTTATTGCATTTGTTCTTAGTGCCTGTTCTTGTGCAGCCAGTATTAAACCCTCTGTTTCTTTCTTCAAGTTGCCATTCTTAAGCCATTGCCAGATCTTGGTAATGTCTGATTTTCCACTTATATTGTGCAAATATTGACCATGCAGGGGCTTATTTTTCCATTTTTCTGCTTGGTTCTTGACTTGTTCTTTCTTGTAGGCCTGCTTTGTTTCATTGGTGTTGAATAGTTTCGCATTATTGACCATTTGAAGTGCATCTTCTTCACTGTCCTTGATATATTCTTCAAGGCCTCTTTTCTCCTCCTCTACTGTTTGATGGACTTGCAGCATTCCTCTTCCACCTGAGCTGCGAGGATTATTATTATTTTATTATCTACATTTATATCCCGCTCTTCCTCCAAGGAGTCCAGAGCGGTGTACTACATACTTGAGTTCATACTATTAGCATCTCTGTGGAATCTCTGCTGTAAGTGATCACATGGGCTGCCAAGCATCTAAATTGGGCCTTCCTGTGCATCCATAAGATAGAATAACTGAGATCATGATATGTTCCTAAACCTGGGCAAACATTGAGGTCATTCGCAGAATCAGAAACGGTGTTCCACCTAGGTTTGAGAGCAGTGTGTGCTCCCAATTTTTGGTCATGTGAAAGCAAAGTTGGAGGAAAACCTGGGTAGAAGTGATTGTGTGGAAGCAGGTAGGAGGAAAAGCTACCCAGGTCCTCACTTGCTTCCACACAATCACTTCTACCCAGGTTTACTCCTACCTTGCTTCCACACAACCAAACCTAGATAGAACACCATTTCTGATTGTGTGAATGACCTAATATATTTCTTGGGTGCATTTTAAATGAGTAAGTAAGTAAAACTTTATTTTGGTCGTAGACCAGCGATACAACAAATAATAAAATGAATAAAAAGAATAAGATAATAATATAAAATCAGACTACATTAATATGCATTTGGCATATTATATAGCAATATTTGACCACAATATGGATGACATCCGGGTTAGAGTTAGTAAGCAAATAGTTTAAATAAAAATCATCTCCACGACCTGGAAAATTGATCAAAGTGGGGCAATTAATTGGCATCTTATGTCCCTGTATAAATCACAATACAAGAGAACATGAGCAGTTGTTTCAACATTACCAGATCCACAGGGGCATAATCTTAATGCATATGGTGTACCCTGGAATCTCCCATGGAGTACGGCTGTTGGAAGAGCATTTCCACGGGCAAATGTAGAGCTTGTCTAAACTTTGATATTAAGATACTACATAAATATGTAGCAGGCCTAAGCTCAGTGCCCTGACTTCCTATGTAAATGTCACTCAGTAACTTTGCGTGTTCCACCTGCAATTTCATGTCCTGGATACGTTGCACAATAGTTCTTCTGACCTGGTCGAAGCCTAATCTAATAAGATCATCTTGAGAAAATCCGTATATTAATAATTTTTTTGTAATTTCCAATTTCCATTTGGAGTTAAAAGAGTTTTCCAAAATTAAATATACTAAGCCAACTTTTGTAAATAACAATTTTAACCAATAGGGTATGATTGATCTCCAGTAACATGATTCAGTTCTGACCAGACCTACCTCCCTTCTAATAACAGTATTTGAGACACAGCTCCTTTGTTAGTTGGAACATATGATGATAAGTGAACATACTGATTACAACAGACTTGCAATCGAGACTTCTCATATAATAAATTAATAGTAATAATCTCTTATCAATTTCCAAATCTATTTATTTTTGCCAGAGCCTATCTCTTGAGATGGAGTCCAACACTGATTTCAGGTCTATGAATGCAGTGTAAAGTGCTGCACCCAAATTAGCCATGTATTTTTCAACAAGATAATTGAGGGTCAAAGTATGTTCCGTGGTAGAGTGGCCTACCTGAAAGCCAGCCTGTTTGACTGCAAGAATGTTCTTATCCTCAACCCAGTCCACCAACTTAATCTCTAAGTGTTTAGCATATATTTTACTAATCAAACTCATGAGACTTATAGGTCTGTAATTGTCAGATCACTCCAGCTGACTTTTTAATATATTGGGACTATTATTGCCACCCCCCAATGGGGTGGGCATTTTAAATGAGTGCAATAAGTGGAGGCATATATTATTTAAACAATTTAATATTCCACTCTTCAGCTCTGAGGATGTCCCAAAGTGGCTTTAAAAACTAATAAAAAGAAAAAGCAATAAAATAATGCAAAAAATCAAATTAAACAAATAGGTGAACCTCTCAGTAAAGAGAAAAAAAGTCTCAAAACTGGGAAAACCTCTCAGTAAAGAGGAAAAGTCTTAAAACTGGGAAAATAAGATTTTTCAACTGGTGTCAAGGAGGCATATGAGATTGCTTGGGAAAAATATTCTAAATCTGGCCATCAACTCAGCACCTTGATAGCTTCATCTGAATCTGATGAAAAAGAGTTGAGTGACATCAGGATATTGATGGCACCTCATTCCAAATCAGATGACCTCATTCAGTGGCTTCAAACAGATGCTGAAGCATAGAGGATAACACAGAACTGTGGCACACTATAAGTGCCCTTCAGGCATCTGAAGAGTGCTGTCATAACACTCCCTTCCCCACCCACTCTGCATCTGTCTTCTTTCCTCCAGGCTAATCATACCTAGTTCATTTAACCTTTCCTCATAAGGCTTCTTTTCCAGACCCTTAATCATTTTAATTGCTCTCCTCCGAATCCGTTTCCCTAAATATGCTTTAAAGTGCAGTGTCTAGAAGTTGACAACAACTCCAGATTAGGTCTGTGGAATAAAGTGAATATATTAATATTACTTCTTGTGAGTTGGAAGTTATGGTTGGTATGTGCCAGCACATTTCCATTAGTGTGAATGCAGAGGGGCAACGAAGACGATAAACAGGTTGTTTACCTGTAACTGATGCTCTTCAAGTGTTCCTATGTGAATCCAAATTAATGGGAATATGAAGAAAATATTTTTTGTGACTTGGAAACTATGATTCTATTAATGAAGTATAAAAATTGCATTAATCTTTTTTTGCAGCTACATCACACTGCTGACTCATTTTTAGCTTGTGATTTGACCAAGATCCTTTGCACATGTAGAATTACTAAGCACAGTATCTCCAATCCTATTTGTGTATTTGATTTATTTTTCCTACATGCAGAAATTTGTTGAATTTCATGTTAGATCAGAAGAACTGGGCTGAAACAATCAAAGTCATTTTGAATTTTATTAATGTATTCTGAGGCATTAACTATTCCTTGCAATTCTGTGTTATCTGGAAACTTGATAAGGATTCCCTTTAACCCTTCATCTGTGTAGCCGGGAAATATGTTGAAGGCCCATACCATAGCCCTGCAGCACCCCACTCTAACTCTCCCTCCAATATGATGAGGAGCCACTGATGAATACTAGGAGTACAGTTTACAAATGAGTTGTGGATCTACCTGACAGTATTATAATCTAGCCTGCATTTGACCAGTTTGCTAAGCAAAATATCATTGGGAATTTTGTCAAATGCTTTGCAGAACTAAGATGAATTATATCCACAGCATTCCCACAACCAACTAAGCTAGCAACCAGAACACAAGATATAAGATCCCTTTGGCAGGATTCATTCTTGGTAAATCCATGCTAGTTTCTAATAATCACTGCATTATCAGGATATTTCCACATTGCCTGAATCTATATTCTAGTATCCTGCCAGCTACTGAAGTCGGACTGAGTGGTCTGTAGTTCTGCAGATCCTCCTTTCTGAAGGAGGCTGATATCGTACCAGTCTCCAGTTGTGTGGCACCCTCACCCATTCTCCAGGATTTTTCAATGACAGACAGGCAGCGGTTTTGAGAGCACATCGGCAAGTTATTTTTATATCCTAGGATGCAATTCATCTGACTAAATACCTAAACTCATTTGAGTAGATAGGTGTTTCCTGGCAAACTCCATATCAGTCCTCACACTGCTTTTGTGAGATTGCTCAATTCTCCTTTGGGGCAAAATAGGAGTGGAGTAGCTCATCTTGCCTCTGTCACCCATCAATATCTCACCGTCCTTACTGAACCGTTTTCTCTGGGCATACCTTAGAAGAGCCCCTTTTTCCTGCGCATCCCTTACCAGCCTTGGTTCCTTCTGAGCTTTAGCTTTTCTGACAGTAGTTCCTTGCCAACTGCAGTCTAAACACAACTCAAAGAATATGTATCGAGGGTTTGAGGGGCACTTTACAAAATACACATTTTTTTTCTAAAAGATAAAAATGTTTAATTTTTTAAAATACAAATGGCAGGTGGAATCAAGGAACTCACAAAAACAAATAAAAACTATTTTAACATATGATAGCAAAACTGGCCATGCTATACAAAATCAGATCATTTGAGCATAACAAAGCTATTTTAAAAGTTTAACCTTTTCCTTTAAAACCCTAAATTTAGGATTACTGTTTACTTTCTTATTAAATAAGGCCAAAATGTCCTCTTCAGATTTATGATGATCACCCGCAACTGCATAATACTGGGCTAAAACCTACACAATAAAGAGAGAGAAATATACATGTCACATTGAAAGCCTTTCATGCTGTTCTAAAATCAGTTTAAGCACAACTTCTGGACTGTATCAATAGCTTGATAAAATAATTCAAAGTGTTGGTTTTTACCCTTAAAGTTCTATATCACCTAGGATCACGGGATTTGAATCAAACACCTGTTTCCTAACAACCTGCTTGTATGCCGAGACCTTCAGTGCAGGTCTTACTTTAGGTGTCCCCACCTTTAGAGGGGAAGGGAATGACTACTAGGGCTGTATATAAACAAAAAAAGAAGACTGGATTAAATTCAACCTAATCCCGATTATGTGCATTGCCAAACTGATGCATAGAATTGAGTGCATTGAATCAAACCACGAGATCGTATTGGTTCAGTGTATTGGTGGGAGCCTTACCTGATAAGTGAGCAGCAGGCTCCCTTTCATGACAGTGTTTCCCTTCCCAGGGCATTGTGTGCCAGTTTCCAGGGAGAAAAGCAACATTTTGAAAAGTTACTGCTTGCTGATAGGATTGAACATTTCTTATGAGACAGGAAGGGAGCTCACTGTGGAACAATCAGGTAAGGTCTCCTCACCACTGATGCAGTTCAATATTGTATTATATTGAACTATATCATTTTATCAGGCAGATTTTTCACTGGATATGGTCTAATGAAAAATTGCCCAATAGAGCATATATCACGTCAGGTCAGATTATTGGCACAATGCAATGCACAACCATTGGGTGGGTCCTTTTCAGTGGTGGCATCCAGCCTTTGGAATGCCTTCCTCATCCATATTTGTCAGGTGCCTACATTATACCTGCTGCCCAAAAGCTAGCAAACCTATTTGTGCAAGTTTTGGGCAGCATTTGACCAACGTTAACTCTGTGTTGCTTATTTGCCGTCGGCTGCTGGTCTTGCCTTCTATTTCTGTTAGGAATGGTTGCGAGCTGCCATTGGGGCTATATATGGTAGAAAGGATGTTTATGAACAATCCATATGAAGCTTTTAGTTAAAAAAAAAAGACTTTGGGCTAAAGGCTGCAATCTGAAGTGTCATACTTTAAAGCAAGCCCCATGGAAATCTAAGGGATTTACATGCTTAAAAGAAAGCTCAGTCTCACTGTGGTTAGTAATTCACTTATACATACATGCACTTTGCTTAGATTGGAATCAATCCTAGCCTGCCTGAGTGTAAGTTCTACTCATGTATGGGGTGATGGCACTACTTTATGCTGGTCAAAGACCGTAATAAAGATTGATTGATCAATTGATTGGTTGTGCAGGAAAACTGAGGGGGAGGGGGAGAGTAACCAGGATCATGGGGTGAGGGTGAAATTTTTCTCAATCCTTTTCACACCATGTCATTGCCCCAATGAAAATCCCACTCCTCAATGGCTATTTGCACTGGGAGGGGGACACCCTTTGGCTGCTGTTTACAAATATCAAACACATAAAGGCAAAGAATGCATTGGTGTAACTGCTAATTTCACAGTGACTAATGTAATGTGAGAACTTCATTATATCATATTTTGCATTTTAGCCAATATTAATACAAAAATACCAAATACTTATTTTGTATTTTAGCCAATGTTACAGAGCAGGTGAGAGGATGTGGGTGGGGAGGAGGAGTGGCTGTGGTCTATAAGAATAATATCTCCCTTACCAAGGTTCCTGTCATGAAATTGGCCTATATTGAATGTGTGCACCTACGTCCAAGTGTGTACCTTCAAGACTAAAGATAGACTGGTACTTCTGTTGGTGCACCGTTCATCTTGCTGCCCAACAGAGTCCTTAACTGAGCTGGCTGACTTGGTTGCAGAGCTTGTGTTGGAGTCTCCCAGACTAATAGTTCTGGGGGACTATAATGTTCACTTTGGAACCAAGTTGTCAGGATCAGCTCAGGAGTTCATAGTGGCAATGACAACTATGGGCCTATCCCAGGTGGTTTCAGGATCAACGCACATTGCTGGTCACACTCGCGGTTTGGTTTTTCGCTATGATCAGGAAGGTGTTCCGTGGGTGACTCCTGTGATTTCCCTTGTCATGGATGGACCACCATCTGGTTAAGGTTGGACTCAACAGTTTCAACCCTCCTCCACAGGGGTAAAGGACATATTAGGATGGTCCGCCCAAAAAGGCTTTTGGATCCCATAGGATTCCAAGAAGCCTTAGAAGGTTGGTTCTGCCAGCGATTCTGTTGATGCCTGGTTCAGACTTGGAATAATGAACTCACTAGGGCAACAGACATGATTGCTCCTAAGTGCCCTCTCTGACTCGCTTCTAAATTAGCCACTTGGTATACAGAACAACTACAACTACAGCGCAGAAAGACTCAGCGCGAATCTAGATTACAGATTTCAAAACAGAGTGCATTTGAAAATCTATGCTCTGGCAATGCATGCAGCAAAGAAGCAGTTTTTTTCTGCCCATATTGCTTCTGAAAGCTCACATCAGTGGAATTGTCTAGGGTTGTGAGAAGGCAGGTATATGCCCCCTGAATAAGTATTTGGATCCATCAGTTACCCATTGTGACATTTTAATGAGTTTTTCACAAATAACATGTCTTGTATTCGAGCTGAACTAGACTCTACAGTTACTGCAGAGTCTATTGGGAGGTGTGCAGCCTGTGGTTAAATTGGATCAGTTTCAGTTTGTGATTCCCGAGGATGTGGACAAGATACTTGGTACACTGCGCCTTACCACCTGTTCTCTCAACCCTTGCCCAACATGGCTTATAAGATCTAGCAGTGAAGTTATTGGAGAGGGCCTTGTTAAGATCATTAATGCTTCTCTGAGGGAGGGCAGGATGCAGGATAATGTACTCCACTGTACATTAAACTATTGCTTCAGCTTCCTTTCTTCTTTGCCTCATGGCATACATTATCTTCTTCAATTGCTCTCTTTTTATTTTGTTTTTTATAAGTATTGTTCAATTCTCTCTCTCTCTCCATTCCTTTCCTTGCTTTCCCCCCCAACTCTACAAGCTGCCCCGCCCCCTCCTTTTGCCTGGAAGCACTCTCTCTTTCTTCCTCTAAGCACTCTTACCCATAGTAGAGAAATGACACTCCTCTTGGTTATTGTTTGTGGTATTTATTTTAAAATGTGAAAAGAACAGCATGCCCACTTGGCTTCAACCCTTTTCTAAGCCTTTGAGAATGTTCCCTGATGCAAGGCAAGGGTCTATGGTACAGATTGTGTTCAGCTCCTAGAGCTGATCTTTTTTCAACTGGATGGGCTCTTCATCCTCAGTTAGGGAGAGAAGCTTCAGGAAGCACCTGTACTCTTGATACAGCTTAGGAATTATCTTTAAAGTGATAACTATATGGCAATTATATCAGAAAATGAAAGTGTATCTGTAGATTGACATTTATGTAGTTTGACACCCCCCCCCAGTGTCCCCCGCAGTGTTTTTTTAAGGTGCTTCAACATACCTTTTTCCTTAGTTTTTTAATTGCTATTTCGTTGTCAGGTGCCTGCTTCAGAACAGCTTTTATGGTTCCTTTCCAACTGAATTTACCTGTAAAATTCAGGTTAGGGACGATATCAGGCTAAATTACACATGAGTAGTTCAAATGAAGTTGAGACAAGTTGAGACAAGTCATGACTATAACTAACTTGTCCCATGAGTACTTTAGTCTGTCAGTCAAGGTACAAATAAAAAAAGATGCTGTCTGACAACCTGACTAAATTTACTTGTGGAAATCCCACTTGAAATTAAAATAATAAGATAGGCATGCCTGACTTGTCCTTTTAATTTTAATTGGACTCCCTCAAGTAAATTTAGTCAGGACCTCTATACGTTTGGGAGAAAGTTACTACTGAAATCTACCACCAATTTCAAATGCTATGATCAGCTTAGCTACTTGCTTGCTACACAAGTTGCTACTCTGAGAATATTCTAACAGCTGCAGGTATTGCAATTGATTGTTGCTGTAAAAGAAGCAATACTCTTCTGGCATAAGAAGAAAATATTTGTAAAACCTTACAGAATACATAAGTCAACCATTAGCCCCTATGTCTGAGCAGCTGCTAAGTGGTAACATCTGGACCGAACATGAATATGACAAATATTTGTATACCACTTTTCAATAAAAGTTCCCAAAGCAGTTTACATAAATATAAATAAATAAAATGGCTCCCTATCCCCAAAGGGCTCGGTCAATCTAAAAAAGAAAAGTAGGACAGACACCAGCAACAGCCACTGGAGGGATGCTGTGCTGGGGATGGATAAGGCCAGTTGCTCTTCCCCTGCTACACACAGAGAATCACCACTTCTTAAAAGGTGCCTTTCTTGTTTTCAGCTAGCAGGGAACACAGAAATAAAACAGCTGTGTAGATTGGCATCTACTTCAATATGCTTCTATATTTCCTATTTTTCAAGGGGAATTTTTGCTATCTATAAATACAAATAACGAAGTACCAATTACAATAGATGCAATGACCTATAGATACATCACACTCAAAATTATACTCTACAATCATAACAGAACAGGGTTGCACAACATTGGCCCTCCTGCAAATGTTGAACAACTCCCCCCTTCATACAAGATTACTGGCCATAGTGGCCAGTAGTCAGGGATGATGGGAGTTGTAGTACAACAGCAGCAGGAGGGCCCAAGTTGTGCAGCCCTGTAATAGACTGAAAAAAGCCACATTAGTTATTTATAGACAATATTTGAAAACATACGACACCATAATTTATGGAATAGGAAACAATGGATCCTGCCCATACGTTTACTGTTAAAAAAAAAACCCAATCTGAACTAGTTAGTGAAGGCGATGACAGGGAGGAAAGATAAGGGAGAGAGAAAGGGGAAAATAGGAGACCTATGATAAACCAGTATATGAAAGTGAAACAATGCTTAAACCTGTTTACACTCTCCCCTACACCTTAACAACTTTAACATTAACAATAACACTAAAACACATTACAAATTGGCTGAGCTCTTATGTTATTGTCCGTATAAATAACTTTAGCTTACAATTAGATACAGCTAAACTTCCAAGTTAAAATTACCTTGATGTTCATCCTCATTTTCTTCACTTACTGCAGTATTCATTCTTTTTTGTACCATGTGAGATTCATCTAAGTTTACAAGGGTGGGGAGAGGGGGAGAACACAGTGACAAGAAAGTCAAGCGCAGGAGAACCATTAGGAAGCAAACACCATTAATCTACCAACAGAGTTTAGGCCAGGGGTTCTCAACTCTTTTGTACCACAAGGATTACCCATGGTCCCCCATCCCATTTATATTATATTTGTATAAGGCTCCAGGAAAAATAAGAGGAACATTTTCAAGAACTTCTTTGGGAAGGGAGGAGCTAGGTTGGGAAAGGATGGAGAAAGGAGAGATGGGGGAGGGGGACAACTGAAAAGTAAGCAGCAGTAAGCTGAATGCCTGTGATAATTCAATAGGACTCTAGAACTAGAGCAAGCAAGCATTGGCACCAAAGAAGCAAATTACTGAGAGGCAGCCTTCCTTCTAAGGTGTGCGCGCGCACCTTCCTCCAGCCCCCCACGCATCAGTTTCTGGCAGAGGCTCAGTCTCTTCTGCTCCCGCCACCACTACGTTTTCCCCTCTCCCTGGCCAGGACGCTGCCACTGCCGCCTCCTCCAGTTCCAGCTGCAGAGAGATCTGCAGATGAAGCTAGAGGAAGGAAGCAAGGGCAGCTGAGAGCTGCATTCGTGGTCAACGAATGAAGCTCTCGAGCCATGTGGAGGAGGCAGGGAGAAGTGAGCCACATGGAGGGCTCAGAGTCAGGAGGCAAGGGCAGCCGATAGCTGCCTGCCGGAGAAGCGAGTAGGAGAGCGGGAGAAGCTCCTGAGCCATGTGGAGGTCCCGGGAGGCAAGGACAGCCGATAGCTGCCTGAAAAGTGAGCAGTCGGGGAAAAGCTCCCGAGCTGTTCCATCTTTCTTCCCCCTTCCTCATAAAAGCCTGCACCACCACCCCCAACCCTCATCAAGCCAAGCCTGTCCCAAAGCTGGGAGTATTGTGTCATTTTTAAGTTCACCTGAGGCTGCAATAGGAGAGCTGCATTAAGCAGGCAACCAAATGCTGCTTTGAGAGGGGATGTTAGTCAGGAAAACATGCAGCATAGTCTGGCTCAGCCTGTCCCAGGCAGCTGAACTCTATGAGGGAAGGGTAACAAAATATAGAATATTTTAGTCTGCATTACACATTAGTGATGTGCACGGAACCGGAGAAGAACCGAAGAACCGGTGGTTCTGCCAGTTCAACAGGGTGCGTGTCTAACTTTAAGAGTGAGGGTGGGTGCACTTACCCCTCCTGCCACGTTCCCCCCACCAGCATCTGTTTTTTTCTAAGCCCATCAGGGCGGCAGCGTACCTTCCTGCCACCCCATTGTCTGGATATGACCAGAAGTCTCCGACACACTGGCACATGCACGATGTGCGTCGGGGATTTCTGGTCATATCTGGACAATGGGGGCAATGGAGCAGCAGGGAGGTAAACTGCCACCCCAATGGGCTTTGGAAAAAAATGGACATCGGCAGGGGGAAAGTGGCAGGAGGGTTAAGTACACCACCACCCCATCTTCGAGCCCCCCCCCCCGGCGTGGTTCCATGCGCATCCCTATTACACATTACTAAAGGCTGTTGTCAGCCATTTAGTATGATGATTTGTGAAGTGCTTACATTAGGGATTAAAAAAAATCAGAATGATTAATAGAGGAAAAGAGAGAGCATCTTTTAAATTAAAAAACAACAATTATTCCCTCTCCAAACACTTTAGATAGGATCTTATTATTTTTTATAGCAGTCTCAGATGGGGGCGGGCTATCATCCCTCAGCTGCTGATCCGACAGCTAAAAGCTGTCCTTAAAAAAGTTTCTATTTGGATGTTTCCTTGAGATATTTAATAAATAACACCTTAGAGTGTGGCACACATTCTTTTGTGAGCTGGGAATCCCATGCATGCACTCCAGCATGACAAAAATGCAGGACAAAGATCCAGTAAATACATTCTTAAGCATTTATAGTTTCTAGTTCTGAATAATTCTCCTATGCTTCCTTTTGCTTTCATCCCTCTTCCCTGTCTATACCCTTTTCTTATTGTTTTGATGAGTTTTAAATTGTGACTTTGTGATTGTCTTTTAAAATATGCTATTGTACAGTGCTTAATAAATTAAGGTGCTTTATAAATGTAAACATGATGATGATGATAATGTCTCACATTTGCTCCATAGTAGTGCCACCATGGTAGGCGGGGGGAGGGGGTGGGTGGATGAGGGAGATTAAAAAAAAATTGTGCACCACGCAAAGCACAGCACATTCTTTTCTTCTATATGTAAGAAAGAGAGACATGCGCACACTGCCTTGATACTGCCACCCAGAACAAAACTCTTTCCACTCACTCATGACAAAAATTAGAGGGAACACTGCTGAGAGGCAGCTCTAGGCCCTTTTCATGGCCTTTTCTGGGAAAGGCTGGGAACATTAGAGCCTCCTGCACTCATTCTGGTGTTTCAGCAATGAAGGTATACCATAATTTTCGGCAGAAACGCCACAGCAGGTACAGTTTTAAAAGTTGTTTATGCCGACACGGCATTTATGTGGGAATTTGGAACAAGCTGGAAAAGTGCTCCCACAACAACAACAAAATGCATGATGTCCCCCTCTTTACATGGGCTTTCTGAAAATTTTCAACTTTTTCCCTTTACTGCAGCGTTTAAACCAATGCGACATTTCTGGTGAAAATTATGGGAATAAAATTCAAGAAAAATAAAAGTTGTACTACATTTGATTATAAATGTTTTTGGGGAGCTCTCTTTAATCGTATGTTTAATTTTCCACAGACCACTCTAGACCTATCCCATGGACCCCAGTTAAGGTCTCTTGCTTTAGGCCTATCAAAAGAGAAACACATAATTAAAGCTAAACTCTGTACTTGTCGAGTGAAGCAGAGGTCTTGCTCTGCTGAACTATTCATAAACACTTCTTATGATTAGTGGTGTGCGTGGTTCGGTTCAGGGGCCATATGGAACGCCGCTGGACCGGTCCGGAATTCCGGCAGTTTGGAAGGGCGGGGGGGTGTGACTTTGAGGGGGTGGTGGTAGTACTTAACACACACACACCCCCGCCGCTCTTCCCCCTCCGGCGCTGGTGCATTTAAGAAGCTTCTTGGGGCGGCAGAGTTCCTCTCTGCCGCCCCTGCCCCCGTCGTTGTTCATTAATGCCTGCAATGCCGAAGAGCTAGCGGAGCGCATGTGCCCTTCGTGGCGCGCGCGCTAATCTACGCTGCGGGCGCACGCACCGTAAAAGGCCCATGCGCTCCGCCAGCTCTTCGGCATTGCAGGCATTAATGAACAACGACGGGGGCAGGGGCGGCAGAGAGGAACTCTGCCGCCCCAAGAAGCTTCTTAAATGCACCAGCGCCGGAGGGGGAAGAGCGGCGGGGGGGGGGGAGTACTACCACCCTCCCCCTTAAAGTCACACCCCCGCAAGTGCCGGACCAAGCTGCATCCGGACCATGCACACCACTACTTATGATAGGAAAAAATCAGGAGAGGCTTGCTGTTCCTATAACAAAAGGCTGTTCTGTCCGTCAGTAAGTCATCACTCATCCTCACCTCAGTATCTCCTCTCAACCCTGATTTACTTTATTTAGAATTTATATTTAGCAATTAAAAAAAGTTATTCTATCCTTTGCTTTAAAATGTTAACGTGGTAAAAGTATAACATGTCAGTTTTGTACCTTCTGAAAGCTTGCGCTTGCGCTTCTTTGCATTTGATTTGGTCCTTGGTTCTTCTGTATGAAGGCCATTTCCATTCATTTCCAATTCAACTAAATCAATCGCTTGTTGCTTCTTTGATATTTTCAAATTATTTTTTTTGGAAATTTTACCATTCTCATCCTCCGGTTCTTCTCTCTTAGACTTTTTACTTTTTACAATCTCTAAGCTGTCTTGTTCAGTTTGTAACCTCTTCTTTTTGGTCTTTTTGCTATTTTGTCTCTCTTCCTTCCGTTCCCTTTTGCTCTTTTTCTTTGCAGGTTTCTCCATTTCTATCACATTATCTTCCAGTGGGGTTGGCATAACCTGACTTTTTGAAGAGTGCTTTCCAATGGTCTCATGTGGCTTCTCTTGTGCTTCAATCAGTTCCTTTAGATTGAGAAGGCAAAAAGGGGCTCAAACTCCACCAACATAAGGCTTCTCAGGGGCAAGATGTGGGGGAAGGATTCAGCAGTTCACCAGATATAAAGAAAGAACCTCAAATTGCAGATGTTTGTTTCAAAGGGTGCACACATATTTGAAACCATGTACAGGAGAAGATTTGGAGCAGGGAAACAGCAGGGTTAGGCACTTCTCCACTCGTTTGCCTCTTCTCAAAACAGCTTTATTTAAATACACATATACACAAAAACTGAAGAGGTAGTGAGCCTCTAAAGCTGCTCAGTGTGTTTGTAGCTTATGTGAAACTTGAACCACAAACTTCTGGCTCACATTCAAAATCACCATGATGCTCTTACTCTACTATTCATCTATTTATATTCATCTATTATATATTATATTATATATAATATAATATATATATATATAATATATAGATGAATAATATATTATATGAATAATATATGAATAATATAATATATAGATGAATAATATATTCATCTATTGAGGCATTTTACAAAAAAATTGTGTCATGTTTCTAGTTCACCTTTTATTAAACCCAGTGTTTATCCACACAATTATTTTGATTGTTCTGGAAAGGCTATGTCTAAAATCCAAATTAAAAGGTCAGCCCAGTATGCAAGCACATCACTTGGGCCTTGGGCCCGATCCAGCAGGGCTGTTCTTATGTTCTTAGTATTTAAACAATATCTTTTCCCAGCTACGTTAAAAAAAATTCCTTCTGCAGGAGTGTTCAATTCACGTACCTTCTTGGTAGCTTCTGAAAAGATATCCCACACCTGGTCCTGTAGAGCAGCACTATGTATTTTCAAACTGTTCGCCATCCAATTCTGTTGAGGTGGAAAAACACAGAAATTCTATTTTGAAACAATGCAGGCTCACTTCCTGATAAAGCTGATCATTTACCTTTGCAATGCTCAGTCAGTTCAGCAGAACTGCCAAATATGCAATGATAACTGGACAAGTAACTGGATCACTGTGCACAAGCCCGTTTCTTCAGAAATAACAGCGAAAGGCAGAGTTGTGGCTGTGCACAATATCCCCCTCTACTGTGCCTAGCAAAAGTCATGTGATGTCGCACACCAGCTGGTTACCCATGCCCTATACAGATATTACATTGTATGGGCCTATAGGTGCACAAGTGTCTGTACTAGGCTTGTGCCCGAAATGTTTCGGAAGCCATTATGAAGGCCTCCGAAACATTTCGGCGCTCGGGGCAGTTTCGGCGCCGAAACGCCGATGGGGGTAGCACTTTAAGGGCGGGGGAGGGTGTACTCACCCCTCCCGCCGCGCTGTTGATTTTAAGCCCCTCGGGGCGGCAGCGTTCCTCCCTGCCGCCCCATTTCCCCCGTCAGCCGGAAGTGGTTGGAAGTCGCGAGCGCACGTGCGCCTGTCGTGCGTGTGCACACAGCAGAAAAACGCGCGCACACGATGGGCGCACATGCGCTCGCGACTTCCAGCCGACGGGGGAAACGGGGCAGCAGGGAGGAATGCTGCCGCCCCGAGGGGCTTAAAATCAACAGCACGCCGGCAGGGGAAATGTGGCGGGAGGGGTGAATACACCCTCCACCGCCCTTAAAGTGCTACCCCTGTTGGCGCCGAAGATTTTCGTGCACATCCCTAGTCTGTACATGCTTGTGTTTCAGTGACTGTATCTGCCTCCATTTTAAAAGCAAACCAAGGCACAGGCTCTCTCAAATGTAGGTTACAGAGTGAAAGTATACTACTATATTTGTGTTGAACAAAATGTGAGGATAACTCTGTGTGCGCAGATCTTTGCTTGTGTTGAACATAAAGTGTGAATATAGCTCCAAAATCTGGGATATCTCCAATGTCTAGGAAACAGGAGAGTAGCATTGCTAGATTGCTTTTATGTTCTGCCTTTCTAACCTGGTAACAGCAGTTATATTGATCAAACACCACTGATGTGGGGAGGCAGATTACAAGTGGCCAGAAAATGACTCTAATTATCTTGCCAGGAAGCTTCTGGTGTCCCCCCACTCCCATCTTAATTAATATTCAATTGGAAACGTTTGTTTTTCAAGGCAATTAGTTTTGGAGTGAGTGTTGATCAACATCTTTGCTCCCCACTCACGGCCCCATCCCTCCAAATAATTTTGCTTCCACCTAGCCCTCTTGTAAGTCCGCATTCTGCCTAGGGTGTCCTTGCATTGGAGTTAAGGCTTTTGCCATTTTGCTTTTGCATTTGCCATCCCAGGTGTGCCAATGAGCTCGCTTTATACTTGAGCTCCCTGGAGAGAAGGATCTCTCACAGCTAGATTCAGGTAGCCATGAAAAACGCCTCTTTTCTTTCACCCTTAAAGCCTCTATCCCCCTTCCTAGTATCACAACTTGGTAGCATGCCTAACCAACCACTTTTTCATTTCCTATTACCCCTCAAGAAAGCAACTCTTTGTTTTCAATGTCACATCTCCATCCTCTTTCCCTTTCCAGCACGGCCACATTGTGGCTGCCTGTTCCACACCGCTCTTAAGACCTCGTAACACTATGAGGTCACATTGTTGCCCTGTGTGAACTAAGTGTGTCACCCAAAACATAATACTTGGTCATGAGAAATACAAAATTTGGGTAGTTACAGATCATCATTTTATCATGTCATAACTGCACAACATGTGATAACATTCTCCTTACCACTTGGTAGGACAAGGCAGACTTGGTCTTAGGGAGGAGAGCTGATCTTGTGGTAGCAAGCAAGAACTGTCCCCTTTGCTAAGCTGGGTCCACTCTGGTTGCATTTGAATGGGAGACCACACGTGAGCACTGTAAGATATTCCCCTCAGGGGATGAGGCTGCTCTGGGAAGAGCACCTGCATGCTTGCATGCAGAAAGTTCCAAGTTCCCTCCCTGGCATCTCCAAGATAGGGCTGAGAGAGATTCCTGCCTGCAACCTTGAAGAAGCCGCTGCCAGTCTATGCAGACAGTACTGAGCTAGATGGATCAATGGTCTGACTCGGTATATGGCAACTGCCTATGTTCCTATGACTATTCTGAGGTGAGAGCACTCAGCCCAGGACAGTTTGATTATTTCTAGAAAAACTGATCTATCATTATTGAACTTCTTATGAATGAACTAAAGGTTTCCCGAACAGTTTGAAAGTAGGGCAATCAAGTGCCCAATTGGTTTACCCCTAAACAACGTACCTGAAATTTGCCCTTTTTTCTTGGAATATTGTCATAGGCGTACATTTGTTCTAAAATGTCTCGAACTTTGGGGTTAATGCTTGTTTTCTGTATTGTGTCATGAATCTTCTGCAAGGAATAAGCAGACATAATTTTACCAGAGTATTCCAACATTCTTAAACAGAAAGTTTTGATGCAGTCAGACCAGATATAGTATGAACACTTGTAACCAAAATGCTAGAGTCCCACAGCTGTCCGTTTCCTCTGCCTACAGGGCTCTGGGGTGCTCAGAACTAAAACTGATATTGGGAGAGGTTTGATAACAAACCTCCTATCATTTTTTATTTTAAATGGACACTTCCTCAAAAGAATACAGTAGCTGAGAACAAAAAGCAGCAAACAACAGATAACACGAGAGAGGAGCAGACCTTTTGCAGAGAAGTTATTAACTCTTTCCGTGAGTTATCTTCTCTGCAAAATGTCTGCTCGATCCTCTTTCATGTCTTATCTGTTTGTTGCTTTCGGTTCTCAGCCTCTGTATTTAAGTGCCTTCAGCTGGCATGCTAAATGGAGCACCGAGTATGGTGTATTACACTGAAACATTTGCTTGGTTTTGTTTAGCTTACATGTTTTGTGCGGAAATGTGTAAGTCATTTCAATATCTTTTACATATTAAGGAGATCATGTGAAGTTTGTCTTATTGCTGGTTTTAATCTTAAAGCTCTAGATGGCCTGGGATGAGTGTATCTGAAGGACTGCCAACCCATGAGCACAAGCCCATGAACTGAGGCCCAATTCCATGTGTCCTTTTTTTGGAGTTGTGGTGGCCACCACAGTTAGGGTTCTCCCTGTAATTCTGCCTTGATGATGAAACACATTCCATGATTTTGTTTTGATTATGGAACATATGGCACCTAATGCCCAGACTGCTATGCTTCAGGTGCCAGATGAAAGGTGTCCCATTCTCACAAGCTTTTGGAGGATATCATTATAAAATCTTGAAGCTATTGTCCTTAAAAAAATTGAATCTGTTTTATTTTGTATTTTAGTCTTGTTTTAATTCTGGACGTAAGTTGTCTTGGAGGCAGTTTGTGAAAAAGTAACTTACATTTAGCTAAAACCAGATGCAGTGTTACCATGTGTCTGTCTGTCTCTCTCACACACACCTGAATCGTTCAGGTAAATCTTCTTTACCTGAATCCATTCCTGCTGTTTGACATCCCCTTTGGCAGTTTTGACTTCATAACCCTTGCCACCATACTTCTGGTCTTCACTTATGCATTTCACATGGCATTTATAGTCATCACCCCTTAAAAAGAGTAAATGTAAACAACCATTGATTCAGATAGATTACATTTTAGCACAGCATTTCAAGAACAGGATGCTTTCAGCTATGAACCTCTTGGTCAGCTTGATATAAACCAGAAATGCCTTTGGAAAACTACTGGCAGAGACTCCCCAGCATCTCAACCATGATTCTTTCCCAGAGCTACTGTTTGAGATTTCTTTAACTAAAGATAGCACCCTGCCAAATAAATTGAGACAAGTGGCTACCGAGCAGAAGGCCTTTTTGGTGGTTGCACACCATTTATGAAATAGCCTCCCCAATGAGATAAGTCTGGCTTCGTCACTTTGTTCTTTTAGACAATCATTTTGTTCACCCAGGCCGTTTAAATTTTGGTTTTTCAGATTTGAGCTCATTTTAAACTAATTTTAAAATGAGTTTTTAAGCTGTTTTGTACTGTATTTTTGTATTTTCTTCTTTTTTGTCTGTTATGTGTTTTTATTGCTTGTTTTAAATCCTCTGTTGTGAGCTGCCCAGAAAACAATTTGTTATGGGGCAACTAACAAATAAAAGTATGTATTATTAGTGCTGCTGCTACAGCAGCAGCATTTACTGAATCTGGAACTTTCTGCATGTGAAACATGTATTCTACCACTGAACAATAAACACTCTCACATACACTACACTGTTTCAATCCTGAAAATGTTTATGAACTCTGTTGACCCACAGTGGTGCATCCAAGAATCAACGCAGATACCCAAGTTCAAATGATTGCTTTTGAAGTTCACTACAGATACCTGAGAAACAGCGTAACACATTTCACAGTGGTACTGGGAGACTAAAGCCGAACTACAGAGTTAGGTGTGCTTTATACCCATCTGTTTAAATGGGATTAGATGCATCAAAGTGCATACGACGAGGCAGCACAGAAGTTAAAAACTATGAAACACTTTGTGCAATAATACTAGTATGCTACATATGGCAAATGGGGCATAAATCTACCCATGGAAATCCTCTTTTAAATACAAGAGCATGACACATGAGTAAAACTATGTTTGAAGAATAGCTGAACAGCCCCACGATGAAATGAGTAATAAACTAGCTTATTTTCCAAATAGTGAACACTCTGGTCTACCTACCAGAAATCTTTGCCACAATCCATACAAGAAAGGCATTGACAGTTCCGGCACATATTTACATGCTTTTCTACCTGTCCCTTCTTCACAGATTCTCCACATGCATTACATGTAAAAACCACCATTTCTGTTTCTTCAAAGGCTGCTAGAATTGCTGCTCTTTCAAAGAATGCTAGAAATTAAAAAGAAAAGAGAATTTTTATTGCTTTAAAAAAGAACTACATAAAGATATTCAGACCTCTTAAATTTAAAATTATTACGCATTCAGGGCCATTGATGTTAAGGAATCCCAAGGTGGTATATTTATGGTGAATATAAAATGCACTTTGAGTTGAAAGAAAGTTTTCTGGGGATGAACTGGTAATGGTAAAAGACAGAGGCTGTAATCACACTTTCTTGCACTCTGAAGTCACTGGGTCTTGCTTTTCAGACTGGGCGTATTCTAAGCCCTCCTTTCATTTGTTCCTCTTTCAGAAAAAAAGAATACCTTCCTTGAAACAAAGAGAAATTTGTCTCAAAGCAGGCAAATTTCACCACTCATCCTGCAAGATGTCTTATTGGTTTTTCACCAGTAGCCAATAAAGCACATCCCTGGATGGAGCAGGGATGATAGAAAGACCCTACAAGAGGCCCTATGAAACAGTTCAGAAACCCTGCAATGTATTTGGACTGGAAGATCTGAGGTAAGGGCAATATCTGTAACACTCTAAAAGTACAAACCATTATGGTAATAAACATTATTCACTCATTCAAAAAGCATAATTAAAATGCCTTGTTGGAGCAGAAGAGGGTCCAGCTGGTTAAGAACTGCTCAAAAGCAGCCAGCTAGATAATCTGAAAGTTCACCAACAGGAAATGATGGTAATATCCTTTAGATGGTAATCTAAATCCAAAGACTGCCTTTGAATACTGAGGCTCCACTTAGGCACCATAGCCAACTGCAGATGAATAGCCCTGTAACTCATGAATTTGTAATTTCAACTTTAAAGCTTTATATATATAAAAAACTCAGCATACGTTGAACGTCCAACTTTCCTCAGCTGTCTACAAGCCTGCCTGCCTGGATCTATTCACAGTCCTCCCTGTAGCAGTTGAGAACAGAGCCCACAAGCCCATTCCTCATTCCCAGACTGGAGGATAAGGATGGGGATCAGGACGCTGGAGATGGGGACTTTTGTTGAAAATCAAAAGACAGACTGCCTTTGAATACTGAGGTTCCACTTAGGCACCATAGCCAACTGCGGATGAATAGCCCTGTATGCAGCTCATGAATCTGTCCAAGGTAATTTCAATTTTAAAGCCAACGAAGCTAGTAGCGCGGAATTCTGTACGCGAACAACCCATTATGTTTAAAAGTTCCTCCGTTTGTCAGCTTTCAACTCTCTGAGGCGCTCAGCCCAACGAGAGGGCAACTCCGCCCCCGCTAAACTGCTGCTACATACACACCAAGATTGCACAGAAGAAAACGGGGACGCTCGTATGTGCGGGGAGTGCGAAAGAGAGAGTGGCGAGAAGGGAAAGCAGCGAAGGACGGGTCACCTTAACAACAGATAGCCACGTTCACATACAGCCAGCTACAACCACACCGGTGCCGGCTCTCGCCGTTCAACCGTCCCGTCCCCAATAATTCTTCTCCTTCTTCTTCCTCCAACGTGCGATACCGGCCGGAAGCGGCTGCAGTGCCACCCATCGGTTGAAGGACTACATAGAGATAGGAATATCTAAGAGTGACGCGCACATTCTCTGTGTACGAACATTCCTGGTTCTTTCGCAATAATTTTTTTTGAGAACTGCCCATCAGTAACAATAGAAAAATTCAAGATTTTTGCGTACCTGTCTCCGCCGAGAAATACAAGGTAGCAACAAAGAATGGAGTTCCTACTCGTTCTAGTTCAGGTTTTGTTTTGCGTGGAAAATGTGGTTTGTTTGCTTTTTAAAGGGGGTTATCGCAGTTCTGTCAAATAGTCCAGAGTTGCCGGGTGGGTCTGACAGTAGTGTATGAGAACCCTTCAATGTAGTCCATTATCTCAACATATTATTTTTTTAAAATGCTGGAGCCCTCCTCATTTTATTTACCTCAAAACAAACAAACAAAACCCTATACATCCGTAGTTTGAGCTCAGTAGTAAACAGCGTTTTAAAATGCCTGCGGTGGAAGCACCAACAACCCATCTACCTGGTCATTTTCTGTCGGTGGCTGCTTTACATTTCCAGCGAAACATTCCCCATAGTCCTCAGATTCTATTGCTCCTTTTAAATATTTTTGGAATTTTAAAAAACTAAACAAAAATCAAAAATAATATTTTCTAGAAATAATTATAACAACAGCAACAATATACCTGACTTAGAGCTTTGCAGTTATCTTTTGCTAAACATCTTGATTTATGATTAGGTTTCTAGGGGCAGCTCTCACTTCCGCTCCACGGAGACTAAACATATCTTCTAATCTAAACCCGTCCATCTGTAGCCCGAAAATCCGTTGCGCTACTCTTGCATGTTATTATCTCTATGCATTGCAACTCCTTAGTGGCCACTGGGCCTGCGTATTGCCACAGAGTGTCGTGCGGAAGCGCACGCCGCACGGTGCTGCGGGTAACCGGCTTTACCTTTCGGCTCTCAACTGCATCCGTAATAACAGTTCCACTACGGCCGCTCCTCCTTGCTGATCTATTTCTTTTCCTTTCTTTCTCTCACACGCCCCTGCAGCAGGCCTCAAAAGTGATGCGAAGCTCGCACCAAATTCAAGCGCTCACCGGTTTACATGAGCAGCTGCAGTGACGCAACACGAAAGGGCAGACTTCCCGAGAACGACGCTTGCTTGGGGCCTGATGCCTGTGAACAGATGTTACCTTGAGGAGGATAGGAAAGGGGAAAAGAACTGGAAGAAGCTGGCAGGTTGCTGCCCCTGGTCCACAAATGAATGACGGTGGAGCGCTTTAGCCAGCTTCTGTTCCATTCCATGTTCTGCTCGTGGAGTTCCTGGAGTAGCAGGACCAGCAATTACCTGACACAAAAGCCTGATGTTTACTCACCAGTGTGTCTCATGGAATTTAAGGGGACTTAATGCCTGGTAAGTTTATTTAGGATTATAGCCTAAGTCTGACAGTGACCGAACTTCATGGGACTGACTCCTATATATACCTGCTTACGCTCAGGGCTTGGGAAAGCTTTGCCTATGTATTGTTGTTATTCCCTTATAATACTCTAAAGTGCTGTAGGAAGGGCAGAATGCGCAGGTCCCCGCTACAGTGGCTTAACATCTAATACGAAGGACACAAAAGGAAAAAAGGAAGAAGTATGTCTGGCTGCTGTTAAAGGTACAGGAGCAGGAATACTAAACATGTTTTTGTTCCCTGTGTTTTTATGATGCGCGCGCTCTCTCTCTCTTCCTCCCTCCCCCCAACCCATTTTTCCTGTTGTGTCCTTGTGGTTGTCTCATAACTTGAGGTTTAGCACAGCAGGTAAACCTTTCTATTTGCTGCTGTGTTGCACGTTCATGTGAACACAGGATTGCCAACTTTAGTTCTCAAACATTGGCACCTCAGGCTGAGGTTGTGTGCCTCTAAGGTTCTGCAGGGTATTGTTTTCTTAGGGTACCAACTGAGGGGGTTTTCTTCCCCCCCCGCAAAGGAGAAAGTGCCTCTGATTGTGTGCAGTTGTAAAGTGAATTGGCTTTTAAAAATTTAATGGACTGAAGGACCCAGTGCATGTCCAGAGTGCTTTTGTCACAAATAAGTGTTAAAGAAAGCCAGCCCCGCGACAGAGCAGCACCTCCACCAATCAAAGTGCTGAGGGCAGCCCATGCTTCTGTCAGCAGTGGCCACATCAGCCATGGCAATGCCCATACCTTGAATCATAGTGCCACTCACCACAGTGCTGCATTCTAGTAACACCTTGGCAGCAGTAGAGTTGCATCATGGCACTGATGGGGCATCCTTATTAATAATGGTGAAACATAAAGGCAGCATTCAGTCTTCCGAAAAGAGCCCCAGCCCACAGACAACAGTCTACCCATTCTGTTACCATTGCCTTTTTGAATCTTTACTGGTGAGAGGCATAAAGATAGGAAACATCCGTCGACTCTTCCCAGGTTCCCTGAGTTGGTCCTCCTTTCTAGCCCAATGATCAGGAGTACTGTCCTTAAAGCTAAGAGATATAGGTGTCCAAACCCCCCACTCTAAGTACAAGACAAACTGTTGTGGAGAAACACCCACACTATTTTGGATCAGAATCATCTGGGGCGATGACCGCTAACTGAGGATAAAGGAAATTTACTTGAAATTGTGTTATTTCCCCAGAAACCAAGAGGTGCGGGGTTTCAATCCTATTCCAGGAAGATGCTGGCACAAACTATAGCTCCAAACTACACCATAGCTATTGTGGTGGGCTCTAAAGGTAAAGATGTGCCATCGAGTTGGTGTTGACTCCTGGCGACTCCTGTGGTTTTATTTGGTAGAATACAGGAGTGGTTTACCATTGTCTTCTCCCGTGCAGTATGAGATGGTGTCTTTCAGCATCCCCCTATATCGATGCTGCCCGATTTAGATGTTTCCCATAGTCTGGGAAAAATACCACCGGGGATTCAAACCAGCAACCTCTAGCTTGCTAGGCAAGTCATTTCCCCACTGCGCCATTAGGTGGTTGTGGTGGGCTCTACATCCTGAGTATTTATGGGCTGCCAATAAGCAGCTTTTAAAGGTTTAAAGCCTTTTAAGATAATCTGAAAACTTCAGGTCCAAAATGCAGTTACCACATTTTAACTGAGGTTTGGAGGTTTGAATATGCAACTACATTTCTATGCCATATTCACTGGTTACTCGTTTCTGGGCTCAATTTAAGGTAGTGACGTATGAGCTCTACTTCCCCCCTCCCTCCCTGTTGGATCACAATGACTCAAATATAAGTAGAGCTATTGTTGTGGCCACCCTGGCTACCACACTGGGCCCGGAGATACAAATACAAAATTACGTGAAATCAAGACCTGTGTCTGATTCTACTTTATTAAGAAATCAATTGATGCCTGAACTCTGAGTAAACTAAACAGTCATATGAGACAGGAAAGAATGGCTGATCAGTGTTTTTACAGCCTGAAGAGGCACCAGGGATAAGATCGCATTTCCTCTGGCAAAATGTTGCTTTATTTATTTATCAAATTTGTACACCGCCCCAAACTTTCGTCTCTGGGCAGTTAACAATAGCATAAAACCAGTTAAAAGCATATACAAAAAACTTAAAACAATTTAACAATTTAAAAATAAACCAGAGATTAAAACCCAAAACATTTAGGAGGCTGAGAACCTTACAATTATCAAACCTGGTCATTTCTGTAAGGAACAAGCCAAATTGTTTCTGCCTTGTTCTCTAGTGATTTCAATATTTAAAGTGTGAAGTGTGCCGTCAAGTCAATTTTGACTCCTGGCACCCACAGAGCCCTGTGGTTTTCTTTGGTAGAATACAGGAGGGGTTTACCATTATTGCCTCCTCCTGCGCAGTATGAGATGACGCCTTTCAGCATCTTCCTATATCGCTGCTGACCAATATAGGTTTGAACCGGCAACCTTCTGCTTGTTAGTCAAGCATTTCTCTGCTGTGCCACTTAAGGTGGGTGATGTCAATATCTGCAGTGTTGAATTAGATGCATTGATTACTAGTCTCACACATATATCCTCTTGCTGTTACTTTGGAATGTTTTGGAATTGCACACTGGGTAGATATACACAAGAAGTGATTTAATTGCTTCTCACACACATAGCTTAGGCTCTTCCTTCTTAACACCTTTGACTTTTAACATTCTTTGAGGCAAGGCACCAGAAACTCTGTGGACGAGAAAGAATGCCCATCTGAAAAGCTAAGAGATGCAGATTTGTTTTGGGGATGCAGAAGAGGGCAACCAAGATGATCAGAGACATAGAACACCTTCCTTATGAGGCAAGGCTGGGGAGGTGATGTGCATGGACCACAGAGGTGTGGTCCGACGCCGGGTGGGGGGGTCACTTTAAGGGTGGGGGGTTGTACTTACCCCTCCCACCACTTTCCCCCCTCCGGCGCTCTAGTTTTGGGTAAAGATTTCAGGGCGGCAGTGTTCCTCCCTGCCGCCCCTGCCCCCTTGTTGTCTGCCAAAAGTGGAAGTACCTTCCACGCATGTGCCCACTGCTGACGTGCATGTGCCCACCGTGCACATCACAGTGACATGTGCAGTGGGCATGCATGCGTTGGCGGCGCACGCACGTCAGCGGTGGGCACATGCATGGAAGGTACATCAGCTTTTGGCAGACAACAAGGGGACAGGGGCGGGCTGCTGCCCCAAAATCTTTACCCAAAACTGGAGCGCTGGAGGGGGGAAAGCGGCGAGGGGTCAACACTCTTGAGGATTGCAAGACATTTTTTGAGAGAGTTTGTATTAAGGTTGCTCCCAAGGATAAAGACAAATGGATAAACCCTCTTCAGGATTGTGGAATGATAAACAGGGAGAGCAGGCTGATTTAAGGCAATGAAAATGTAAGACTCTAACAGAAAAGAATGAGGATTTAATAGCACAGGTTAAAAGCATGACTTTAGACTCAGAAGCCCGCATGGCCGTTCTGCAGAGAGAGCTAGATGTGACCCATGATGAGGTGCACCATGCAAAGACAAAGGAATCCCTTGCTTTAAAGCAGCTGGAGGAGTCTACCTATAGCTGTAGAGATCATGTTCAGAGTCTAGACATTGCTATCCAGCTCCTAACTGAGGAAGTGGCAGAACTAGAGAAAAAGAATTCAGCCATCCCTGGATACAGATACCTTATTAAAGAGCTCTCAAAACCTGAGCCACAAATAGAAAAGCCATGTAAGTGTCAGCCCCAGATCCAGCAGTTAAAAAGGCAATTAGAGCAAAAGACCAGTATAACAGATGAGGATGTTGATACCAGCTGGGAAGCAATATTAGCCATAGAAGAACCAGTCAGGGAATCAGCTATTCTTGTGGAGGCCAAACCAGTGGCAGCGATCACTTCCTCCATAACTACAAAGAGGAATGTGAATGGCTTGGAGGAAGGAACTTCTACCACTATAGAGAATATGGACCTGGTATAAGCCAAGGAGTTGACAAAGACCTTGCCATTTTTTAATGCAGACACCATTGTTGAATAGCTGGTTGGGCTTGTCTGGCTCTAAGCAGATATGAGGCTAACTATAGATGAGATGAGAACTCTGATACATGCCGCTGCTGCTGCAAGATTACAGGCCAGGCTCCTCCAAAAGTTCAACCTTCATGTAACATGGGTTAACCAGATAGGTATTATAGACTTATGGAATGCATGCCGGGCCATATGCTCAGTAATACTACCAGTTGGGGCGATGCAGGAACAGGCAGTGACTGCTAAGCAGAGGAAAGGGGATAATCTAGTCAGCTTCTTCTTCAGAGTAGCCATGGGAAGATTTTTGGCCCGTTTACTGACTGTGCCACAGGGAGTCACTAGTCTTGCTGATGTACAGTGACCTAAAGGCTCTTTTACGGGGTCTTCTACCCTGGTATAGGGATAAATTGGACCTCCTAAGAAAGAATGAGCTGATGACTTCTGAAACCATGTTAGTCATGTTAGTCACTCAGCGAATGACTGCCCATGGTTTTGATCCAGAGGGAACAGAAAAGCTTGCCAAACACAAGATGGTAGCAGTCTCTGAAACTATAAGCTACAGTAACAGGGGAGGAATTTCTCCAAAACAGAAAGTAAGCAAAGGCTTTAATAAGCAGGGAAAGCACCAACAAAAACCAATGTCCAAAAGGACCGAGCTTTGTTTTTCACTGCTCGATTATGGGGAGGACATGGATAGGTGGAATGGGGCAGACACAGCAGATCTCTGGCACCGGGTCAAGGAGAACTGGCTTGTTGCCCAGTTCAGCGCCAGATTCGGTTTCCCCCAGAAGGCTATCCAGAGAGGAGGTTCCTGCAGGCAGTTAAGGATGCCACCAGAGCTGAGGAACAAGACTTGCAAGAGTCCATGAGAGAGTTCCATTGCTGGCTAGATGGGCTCACCACAGCTCTGAATAGCCAAGGGAGGGACAGAGGCCAGCGGCCTGTGGCAGCCATTGCCACCGTTCCAGTAGCTGCGCCCTCACCTCTGCTTACCCCACCCTCACCACCATTCCAACCAACCCAGACAGTGCAGTATGGGATCCAGACAGTACCTCTGCCAGGAACTATACTGGTACCAGTCTCATACCTATAGCAAGTGACGGCAATGGCCAGCCCCTCCAGAACTCAGTCGCCTTCTTGCCATCGCCGCCCATATTGCAGACATAATAGGGAGGCCCAAATCTGGACAGAATAGTGACCAGGACCAAGAAACTTGGAGCTTATTGGGGAAAGAAATTTCTTGGGATCAGAATGGACAAAGAATACTGAAGATTGAGATGGGGGAGAAGTAAAGGAGGTCTTATTATTGGAGATAGTGTGCCCCAGGGTACCTGCACAGCAGCAGTACCCAGTCTTTTCACAGGCAGAGGAAGGGATCGCCAATGGTATAGAGGAGCCTAGGAAACAGGATGTATTGGAGTACTGCCAGCCGCAATCTCCTTACCACTTGCTCTACCTGCCCATGGCCAAGACTGATGGCAGTTGCTGCCTCACAATAGCTTCCTCTGCCACATCAGCAGAGAAAGAGAAATTGATAGGAGCTTGGCACGCCAGCCAAGATGTCTCTGCCTTGACAGCACAGGAGGAGGAATCCTGGAAGAGCTAGGTTCCTGAGGTCTGTCCAGAGTTTGACTGTGGAGAAACTAAGCTGGCTTCCGCAGAAGCAGAGACGGGAGTAGCCCTTGTCACTGAGGAATCGTTGCAGCAGAGAGTTTGCTAGTATTGCAGTCAGATGGACTAGCTAAGTCATGGGTGCACACAAAAGGTTGGTTACATTCCAACCATGGCAGAGGGGTGGGAATCACCACCTGACAGACTGGTAGGAATAGAGTTTGGAGAAGTTGAAATGGCCCAAGTTCAACCACGACAGGGGGTTGATAGGTTGGTAGTAGTACAATTGAATACCGCTGCAGGAAGCAGCTATTTAAGAAATACAAGAGTGAAGGCAAAACCCCTTAGATACAACACCAGCCAGATTATGCTTTGTCCAAGAGAGTTATGTCAGAGAGATGAAGTCACTAAATTAGCAGAGGAGAAAAGCAAACCAGAAGGATCCATTCCAGAGACCTTTGAAGAAAATGACTGTTCTATAGTTAATAAAAGACCTGTTGATCCAGGAGGAGCTCAGTAAGAAGAACCTCCACTCATCTTTTGCTGTCTGAACATTTTGTTAAGAAGGCATGCACTCCCTTGCCGGAATGCAGCCAGGACCTTTGGGCACATTTTGCTGAACCAGAGATCACAGGAGCCAAGTTAGTCCAGTTGACACTAGCAGCACTAAGCCCTTGGACTCCAGGAAGGCAGGAGGAGAACTTGGCACAGCACATCACCAAATATCTCAAGCCAATATCTCAGCTCCAGCTGTTCCAGCACAGGATGCATTTAGTCAAAGCCTTCTAGACACTGGCATCCGAAGGTCAGCTAGACTGAGGAAACAGAGGGCCCCACAGCGATGGGCAACCCCCACTGCTTTCTTTTCAGATATCTGCACATCGCTTTCCTTTTAAGAGTTACTCCTCCTGGTTATTCCCTCTATTCCTCTGCACCTTCTCCCCTTTACCCACTTACTAGAGCTCCCCTGTTCCCCCTTTTGTACAGTCTGGTGAGAGGCAATGACCAGCAGAGAGATGAGTAGTGACATTTACAGACAACTGAGAGAAGGACATTTCTCAGCCTTACTCTCCGTTCCCAATGAGACTTGCTCATTTCCTCCTGATGGGTGCGGGACCCCTGGCCGTTTGAACATTCTTTGCTCCTATAATTTACTGACACAGAGGGCATGCACCCGGCTCCCCGAGAACTGTGTGAACCATTCTCATTTTGAGAGGGAAGGGATACTTGAAGCCAAATGGGGTCCACTACAGACTGGCAGTTCAGACAGGACAAGTTCAGACAGACAGCCCACTGCCCATCTTCTATTGTGACCCTCTTAACCAACTTGAACTAGCAGGCATCCAGTGGGATCAGCGAGGCCCACCAACCCTGAAGAACCTAGCAGGCCACCCATCTCCCCACACTGACAAAGCCATTCCACCTGGACTGTGCAGCCTTCTGATCAATGCTAGCGAGATTGGATGCCCTTCTTGTTCTGTCTGTGAGCATCCCCAGGTTTTCCTGTGGGAGAACTGCCCCTTTTTTACTCCATGACCCCTCATTAAGACGTCACGCCCCAGATCCAGAACTTTGAGATTTGCAGCGTTCTCAACTTTGTAGTTTTGCCATTAGATGCCAGCAGAGACCCCTGGTATCGAACACTGACATCAGTTCAGATGCTCCTTTCCCTCCATTTTCTTTTTGCCCTCTTGTACAAAAGAAAATGGGTGGTGGGGAGAAATAGACATAGATTATGTCCGATCATGAACATGTTTTATTTTGTCCTTTCTTCCTTTTATTGAATTCCCTCCTCAACCTGAACACTCAAGTCCTTTGCAAAATTTATCTGCACATATATTGCACTTATGGATTTAGCCTAGATGTTAGAGTTCCTAGATGTTCGGGTTATAGGAATGTATATTTGATTGAGTGTATATTTGAATTGTTTATGAATTGGGGACGGCATATGGTGCCCCAGCCATGAACAATTCATTGAAAGTCCATACACTGGTTTTTAAACACCCTAATCAGTCTCAATGCAGTCTGTGAACATCAGAACCTACTTTCCCAACTGCACAAAAGGAGCAGCAGTGGAGGACTCTATATTGGAACTTCTGCTTGAGAACCACGGGAGAAAACCCCTCCACAGGGCTCCACAAATCCCATTAGAGCGGAAAAGGAGGTCCGGCAGAGCTGTATATTAGCTCCACTACTGTTTAACTTCTATATTAATGATATGGTGGACAGACTTTCTAATTTGGAATTTCACCCACCAAAACTGAGCAGTAGATATCTAGCTATTCTCTATGCAGATGATGCCGTGCTTCTTTCACAGTCTCTGGTGGGGATGAGAAAAATGCTGAGAGTTTTGGCTGACTATTGTCATGAAAACCTGCTCTCCATCAATTACCAGAAGACTAAGGTCATAATGTTTGCCAAGAAACCTATTATGCATAAATGGCAAATTAACAGGGTTGATGTAGCACAGATATTGCAATATAAATATTTGGGGGTCATCTTCCAGGCGACAGGAAGCTGGAAAGAGCAAACTAAGGCCACCGTAACAAATGCTCTGAGGTCTACTACTGCAATTTTGAGATTCTTCTTTTTGGCAGGGGGCAGATATGTTCCAACTGCCATTAAGATCTTTCTAACTAAGGTAATCTCACAGCTTCTTTATGGCTCACAGATTTGCATATATCGTGATTTTTGTCCACTTGAAAGGATCCAGTCCAAATTTCTCATGGCTATTTTTTCAACCCCCTGTTATGTGACAAATGTCAAGCTGCGATTGGAAGCTGGTTTGTTAAACTTGGAGTCCTCTGCCTGGATTTATATTTTAAATTTCTGGCTTAGCTCCCTTAATCTTTAAGGATGAACACCTTTCTGATTGGACCCTCTTAATCACTGAAAAATTAAAAGTATATATGGACTGCCATTAAAATTTCTACTCTCCCTGGGCTATGATAATGCCAGAGTGATCCTTAAGTAGTGTATTAGCAATATGGGACACCAGATAGATTTAGGTCCGGCATCAAGCTACAGGTGGTTTGGAACTTGCAAAAACCAGCCAACTATCTGTATAATCTGACATATCCAATCTGCAGAAGAGCCCTGATGCTAGCCCGGATGGATGTGTTGCCCTCTGTGGTATTCGAGGACTGATTTAGGAGGGTTCCTTTTTTGGAGAGATTGTGTCCTTGTGGGAATGGCGATGTTGAAACAGTAGGTCATGTGCTTTTGTATTGCTCATTTTATCGTGATCTGCATCTTAGATTTATTGCTCCTCTTGTTTTTAGATATCCAAATAGTTCTGATGAGTTTTATATAAACTTATTTCTTTCTGATAAGTATACTGATGTCTCGCATCTGGTGGCCAAATTCTGTACAGCTGCAATTAAGACCCGCATATGATGTGTCGGAAATGGTTAATACAGGCTCTTAAGATGCTGTATAACTTTCTTGTTATCAGTGTGGTAAGGGAAAGTACCCATTTGCTTAAGAATCTTTTCCATCTGTCAATCTCCATGCCAGGGGTTTAAAATGCTGGCATCTGTATGTATGTGCTGCAAAATAGGCAACATTTAAAAGCTTTGATTTAATAAATTGTTTTATGAGTGGTCTTATAGCTCTTTTTGTATGTGAGCAATCTAGTTATACATTGTTTTCCCCAGTGACTACTGTATAATATATAAATCAAGCTCTACTTCCCTGAGATGTTTTATCTTTTGTTATTGTAGGTAACTAAAGCATATTCTAGTATGGATGCTGTTGCCAGCCACAGCTGTCATCTCCTTCAGCAGCTCCATGAGCAGCGCATTCAAGGCCTTCTCTGTGATTGCATGTTGGTGGTCAAAGGGGTTTGTTTTAAAGCACATAAAAATGTGTTAGCTGCCTTCAGCCAATATTTCAGGTATGTTTGTAAAAATATGTCGGTGAAAGTGGTAAACAATGCATTTTGGGTCCCAATCTTTGCATACGTTCTTGGAAGGAAGTCTAATTAGAATAACTGAGGTTTACTTCTGAATAAATATGAACTGCATTGCAAGAGCTGTATAAAAGCCTCAGACCTGCAAGAGAGCTCCCATCCAGAAGAACAGTCCCTGAGCACCACCTCCTGAATTACCCTGAAAGATAAGGATTGCAGCTTTATAGCATCAGCTCTGTCAGTCTAGAGCAGGGGTGGGGAACCTTGGCACTCCAGCTGTTTTTGAACTACAACTCCCACCATCCCCACCCCTTGGCCCTCCAGCTGTTTTTGAACTACAACTCCCACCATCCCCAGCCAATTGTGGCTGGGGATGATGGGAGTTGTAGTTCAACAACAGCTGGAGTGCCAAGGTTCCCCACCCCTGGTCTAGAGGGATACCATGGTCAATGGAATTCCAGTCTCCCAGTCAAAGGGCATCAACTAGGGTGACCAAGGCAGACTTGATCCTGAGCTCTGGCCTGAATCCAGATTGGAATGGATCTAGGTAATCCATTTCACCCAGGAGGCCTTGGAGTTGCTTGACCACAACATCCTTGACCATTTTGTTTGAAAATGACTATCAATTTATCTTGATTTGTTCAGACAATGAGTATGGGTCAAGCACAGTGGGTATGGGTCAAGCAAATAATTCATGCACCACACAGATTCAAGTATCCTGTCCACATAATTGGATATCAAGAACTGAAACTCATCCAACAATACTTGACCAGAGTAGGACCTGGATACCTCTGCTCTTGACTCTGAAGTCCAAATCAGAATGTGAGTAATTTTATCTGCAAAGTACTTGGCAGAAGTGTCAAAGTGGCTACCAAAAGTTCCAAACTTTTCACTGAAGTAAGGCTGTGATGTATTAAACCTTAATTACCCAGAAGTGTTCTACTGGATAAGACTATGCAGGTATTATAGTGGCATAGAATATGCTTTCTTCACTTCCATTATCGTAGTAGAATAAGCCATGATGTGCAAAACACCTCAGTTCTTATATGTTCCCATCAAGCCGTGAAGTAACCTTTGTGTTGGCTGCAGGTTAAAGATATCTAGGTGTGACTGCTCATTGCTTGAGCCAGTTCATTGTGCAAGAAGTCAGCTAGTATTTCAGCAAGATGGCTTGAAGAAGAAAAAAATAAGAGGACAGAGGCTTAAGCCCCTAACAGCTTATCATATGTCCTGGAGGTAGGCATTAGGATTGGAGGAATGCATCCCATGAGATAGAAACATTTTTGTTCCTACACTACACGGGAAGTTTTTAGGAGGGAGGGAAGGATAAATGATTTCCTTTTCTCAACAAGTCACCCTCCACAAATAAAGCAGGGCTGCACAACTTCAACCCTCTAGTGGTTAGACTATAACTCCCATCATCCTCAGCAGGCAAGAGCTTGGGATGATGGGAGTTGTAGTCCAACAACAGCTGGAGGGTTGAAGTTGTGCAGCCCTTCAATAAAGTGTTCAGGATGACAACTAGCCCTCAGTTGGAGCCTTTCAGCGCTATAGTACATTGCAGAGGAAGGTTTTAAGAGGGCAGGAAAACAAAAAGGAATCCTCCTTTCCCCCCTTTTAAGAACCTCCCCACACTTCTCACCAGGCCGGAACAGAACTACATTGCTCCTGTTCCAGGCTGGCTGGATCCTTGTTCAGAAATTTGTATTTTAGGGACTGGAGATACACTACATTTTGTTGTGGGGCCCCACTTGTACTTTAAAAAGGTGGACAATGCAGGAGGCTGAAAAGCTGTATGGCTTGTAAGTTTATAGGCAGTTTCAAAGTAGCTACTGTAAAAGTGGCAGTAATATAGTGAAGTTTAAACTTATTCCCATTTTGTGCACTCTTTGCTAACAAAGCAAAAATTCAGGGGAGAAAGTAGAATTCTAAGACCTGAATACATTATGCAAATAGCAGATATTTTCAAGTTTTGCGTATATTTGTTCTGCCTTGGCCAGCCAAGGTAAAAGTGATGCAGGATCCAAAAGTCTTGCCTTCTTATATCTGGAAAATTTGCTCCATACATTGGAGTTCCTACCTGGATTACTGAGATCTCAGTAGTCATTGCCTGAACACTTTTAAGCCCATTTTAGCATTGTTTAAGGGCTTTAAACTTGGTTTCTTTTTAATTGTAAATTGAGATTCTAAGGATGTGGGATTCTGTCCCGGTACCCTTTTTGCATGTGCATGGTGTAATTGAAGAATAATAGTACAATATGCTTTCAGCACTGGCCATTCGATATGTGTTTGTACCAAGAGCCTGAAATTTCCCCAGCTATTTTTTCCATGATTTAGATCTTGTTCTGTTTTGTTTATTACATGACTATAGACAAAAATGTGTATATAGTCTGTACATCATTAAGAGAAATGCATGCAGTTCTGTGAAAGAGCAAGTCAAGGCTTTTAATCAAGCCACTTTACTTGAATTTGTCTCACTGAAGTCTCATTTAAGACTTGGCATTTCTCTGGTTTGTGTATTGTAGCCTAATTCTGTACAGACGGAATTAGAAACAAACAACAACATTGCCTTAACTGCTCTGATGCAAAAAAAAGTTGAAAGCCATGGTTCAAAAGTGATTGTTTTTGGAAATCCAGACTTGAATAGCCATTGATCCAGAATGTAATAATGGATCTGCATGATGTTCGCTCCCTTTGCATGCAAGGGGACAACGTTTTTAGTTTCGGTTTTCTGTTTAGGGCAAGCTGGGAGATGCTGTGATGTCCAAACCTAGCAAATCCTGGTTGATTGTAGCCAGCATTTCTAGGGGGAAGGAGCACACAAGTGCAACTCTCATGAACATCGAGCAGAGCAGAGCCAGGATTAAACCATAGTTCCATGTGTTGTCTGAATTTATAAGGCGCTTAGACAAATTCATAGGACAGGTCTATCAATGGCTACTAGTCTGGTGGCTGTAGGCCACCACCAGCTTCAGAGGCAAGATACCTCTGAATACCATTTGCAGGGAAGCAACAGCAGGAGAGAGGGCATGCCCTCCCATCTTGCCTGTGGGTTTCTCAGAGGCATCTGATAGACCACTCTGTGAAATAGGATGCTGGACTAGAAAGGCCTTGGGCCTAATCCAGCGGGGCTGTTCTTATGTTCACACCACTATAGCAACTGTCCTTATAAGTAATGCATGTCAGTGATTAATGTATAGCAATAAGTAATTTTTAAAAATGTGTTTCAAGATTAGCTGTTTTACACACTTGTATACTGAAAAGAGTTGTCCTTTTTCTCTCCCCAGGACCCTCTTTCAGAATTCTTCAGGTCAGAAGAATGATGTATTTCATTTGGATATTAAAAATGTAAGTGGCATAGGCCAGATTTTGGACTATATGTACACGTCTCATCTCGATCTCAATCAGGACAACATACAAACCCTGTTGGCTATTGCACAGTGTCTTCAAGTGCAGAATGTCTTGAACATGTGTCGCTCATTTTTAAAATCCTCCACAGCTGTCGAGCAGCCAGCCAGTATGCCTTGTAACAATGCTTTCTCATTGCAAAATACTTTGGCTACAGATGCTAACTGTGAGAGTTATGGTACTAATTTACTGCACACATGTTCCTCAGCTGTACAGCCTTGTAAAATGTTGGATGACCATCATTTACATGGGCCACGGCCTGTTGCACTTCAGCTCTCATCTGGTGATGTAAACAAACACAAACAGGATTCCCTTGCTGCTAGTTGCACTGATCTCCCATTTAAACAGCCAAATTGTTACTACAAATTGCGTAACTTTTACAGCAAACAGTCCTATAAGCAAACAGCTTGTCCTAGCGACAAGGAATCACCAGAGACATCCTTTGCTTTCAGTACCTCAACAGAACAAAATGCAGTTGAGAATGCTTCGTGCACCACCAGTCACTCTGAATGTATTTTGGAATCACCCGATCACTTACCACCGAACTTTCTAGTTCAGCCCTTAAGTGAATGTCCTGAGTATCAGGAGTCAGAAGACACAGCTTTACAACCAGCCAAACAGATGAGGCTTAAAAAGGCAGTACACCTAAAAAAACTCAATTTCCTAAGGTCTCAAAAGTCTTCTGAACAATCTTCTGTACATAAAACTGCTGATGGGGATGTTGCAAGGGAAACTGAGTTGGACAGAGGAAGCAGCATGAAGAGGACAGATATAGGTGCTGTTGAAGGGAAAGAAGTTGATGATTTCGTCCATTCAGAGTGCTTGGAGCAAAATGTTGACCTTGAGCCATCTCAGGAACCTTCTGAGCCAGATAGCCAGTCACAGATTTTCCTTGCGGATAGGCAATACCCTTGTGCATTATGCGGAAAAGCTTTTAAACATCCAAGCAATTTGGAGCTCCACATAAGGTCTCATACAGGTACAAGTATTTAACATTTACAAGTTAGCTACTTAATTATGAAATGAAAGAATCTAATCTTAACAGCTGAAAAGCATATTTTGTTTAGCATTCTGGTTTCAGAAAGATACTTCTATGATTTAGCCAGTTGAAAGATGATGTTAGAAGCCAAACGATGATTTGAAATTCCAAACTTCCTTGCAAACTCACGTTCAGAGCTGCTTGTCTGCTCTCATTTCCTGTTGGCCTAGCACTCAGCAGGAATGTTTAGATGGAGCTAAGGCTGCTACTATGGTTTGTCAATTGAGACACTATGCCAAATCACAGTTGACACAAACCATGGTTTGCAAACCCATTTCAGACTATGATTTCTGATTCTGGTTTCCTGATTAATCATAAACCATATTTTGTCGGTTCAGACATAATTATGCCAAACCAGAGGCTTCTTCAACCAGGTTTTCTGTTGCAATGTCTGAATTGAGAATCAAAGTGTGTGTGTTTTTCCTGGTTAAGATGAATGTGTAAATATGTAGGCCTGTATCAAAAGAATACGCAAGAGAGCTTTCTGTTTTTTGAACAGCATAGTACCTCTCCATTGTCACATGGTAAACTGCTTTGGAAACTGAGGAGAATTTCAAACCAGTTTGTGATATTGCAAGAGTGTCTGTTGTTCTAAGAAAAAAGTCAGTTTAATCACATCTTAATTTCTTGTGTCATAAAAATGTATGTATAGTATATATGAAAGAGCCAGCGTGGTGTAGTGGTTAGAGTGCTGGACTAGGACTGGGAAGACCCGAGTTCAAATCCCCATTCAGCCATGATACTAGCTGGGTGACTCTGGGCCAGTCACTCTCTCTCAGCCTAACCTACTTCACAGGGTTGTTGTGAGGAGAAACTCAAGTATGTAGTACACTGCTCTGGGCTCCTTGGAGGAAGAGCAGGATATAAAATGTAATAATAATAATAAAATAATAATTAATAATGATTGACATGTCATTTGAATGTACATTTCAACAGTTATAGGAAAGGCAATACACATTGTTAGGTTGGGGCGCCGAACTCCTTATCCAGCAGATGTCTGGGTCGCATATAAACAATTCCACCAAAAATTGCCAGTTAATTGTCAAATAATTGCCAGGGGTGGCAATTATTGGGCTGTATGTAAGCTTCTGGAAATACCCTTCACCATCTTGTCTCAATCTCTTTCATATCTTGCCTCTCAAGATCCCTTCACTAGGACGCCTACCATCTAAGCCCCCTCCTCACATGCTTGCTTTGTGTGGAAAGGGCATGCAAGTGGATTTTGGAGGGCAATTAGTTGCATGTGGGGAGGAGGCTTATATGGTGAGAATTTGAAAGCTGCAGGAAGATTAATTGTCCGAGAGAAAAAGGAAAGATGGCAAGTGGAGGCAGTGGGTGTTCTGTGAAAAGACCTTGAGAGACAAGATCTGAAAGACAGACTGAGATAGGATGATGAGGGGTATTCTTGGAGCTCAACGTCAGGAGAGTTGATCCTGAGTCAGGCCTTTTTGGGCTGTGAGCATCACTTCCTAGCCCTGAAGATGGCTCAGTAATTGGTATGAGATGGCTTAAGGGTGCTGTGGGCTGCACTGGGAACCCAGGATACATTGATAATAGTTGCTGGGCCTTACATTTGACAATTGTGAATTAGAGATTCACTTAGGTACAAAATTAGGCCTCCAGCCTCAGAGCGGGCCTCTAAATGCCAGCTGAAGGGGAGCAACAGCAGGAGAAAGGGCATGCCCTCTCCTCTTGCCTGTGGGCTTCTCAGAGGCATCTGGTGGGCCACTGTATGAAACAGGATGCTGGACTAGGTAGGCCTTGGGCCTGATCCAGCAGGGCTGTTCTTATGTTAAAGCCATGTATTTTTGTAAGACTTAATTTCTCTACTTGCAGATTTTCATATTGTATTCAAGTATCTCTCTACAATAAATGTGTTGTGGGAATACAGATTCCACCTCCTGTCCACACACACACCCCGCCTTGCTGTGACTTTTTTCCAAAACAGGGTGAGGATTATGATCAAATAAGGCCTATCTGTACTCAAATCACCAGTATAGATAAACAATAAATAGACAAAACCTCTCTAATATAAAATGTAATGGCCCACATTTTGTATATCATAACGCAGGCAGGGACAATCCACCCACACTGCTAGAACCTTGTAATGAAGTTCTGGTGGTGTTGCATTTTTGCACAAGAGTGCAAATACTGTGATTAGCACACCCACACTCCGAAAGAGTTACTTACATTATTGATGGTCAAGTGACGGTTTTCCTATCTAAGTAGCGCTTCTGGAGTTCAGGTGTGCTAATCAAGGTACTGTGTTTATACTTTGCGCAAAAGTGCAACCCTGCTGGTGCTTCTGTATGAGGCCTCAGCAACACAGGTGTATCAGCACCACCTGCTTTATGCTGTGCAACATTTGGGCCGGTGTGTTCTAAGAATGTAGAATTGATAAAATACAACAGCAATGCTGTTTTGCTCTAAATAATGTTTCTGTAGGCTAGTCTATTGTTGTGGTAATCAGATTCTGTGATCTTTAGGTAATTTTTCTCCAGGTGAATGTACTTAAAGCTGTACATATGCATAAGGGTTGGAAATAGTTCCTCTGACAATGGACAATCGCTACACTTCTCAAAACATCCAGCTCTCTGACTCCTATTATTATACAAAGAGTTCTCAATGCAGTTCATATAGAAGAAGGAATAAGATCGTTACCTGTCCCGAAAGGGCTCAGAATACAAAAGAAACACGAGACACTGTCAGCAGCCACTGGAGAAATGCTGTGCTGGGCTGAATATGGACAATTGTAATCCCACTGCTAAATCTGAGAGTCACCAATTTAAAAGGTGCCCCTCTGTCCAGTTACCAAGGGTCTTTGCCACAACTTTCTGTATGACCAGCAAAATACGTTTGTATTATTTGCTACAAAGTTATCTGTATTGCTTATAAAAGCAATACAGTGGTTGTTCTGCAACTGGCATTTACATTAGTAGATATTTGAAAGGAAAGCAAAGTGGTTTGTTAAAGATCTTGCCTTCTGTTTTTTTCCTTTACCCATCATGTTCAATATGATTACATTTCATCACATCTACAGTGAACTTAAAAGGATCTTGCACAGGATGGTTTTAGGCCTCTGAGGGACCTGTCTACAAATCTTAGTTTAGCAGTGGATTTGCTGGGCAGCCTAAGACCACAGTCTACTTGGAAGTAAGTCCCATTGAAAGCAGTGGAATTTACTTTGGGGATCACACTCCATGTCACCTGACAAGCATTAGTGAAAAAGCAATATAGATCTGCCTCAGGGTATATTACCAGGCTGTTGTGAAGAGGAGTAATGTAGATTCGGAATGCTATATATCACTATAAGTGTTAAATTAATATTTTACTAGGCTAGGGGCTATATTTTTGTTTTGTGAAACACAGCAGACTTGAAAAACAGTGAAAATGATCTAGCCAAAGTAAAGCACTTTTAAATCTCATTGATTTCAGTGTACAAATTAGGCATGTGCTTATATCATTATTATTATTATTAATTCGATTTCTATACCGCCCTTCCAAAAATGGCTCAGGGAGGTTTACACAGAGAAATAATAAATAAATAAGATGGCTCCCTGTCCCCAAAGGGCTCACATTCTAAAAACTAAAAACAAGATAGACACTAGCAACAGTCACTGGAAGTACTGTGCTGGGGGTGGATAGGGCCAGTTACTCTCCCCCTGCTAAATAAAGAGAATCACCACGGTAAAAGGTGCCTCTTTGCCCAGTTAGCAGGGGCTGCCTATTACTCATTGAAGTCAAGGGGATTTAAAAGTGCTCAACTCTGCATGTATTACGCTCCGTGTATATGAAACTGATTAGGGCTATCAAACAATTTTAAAAACTAGTATATCAGAAGGCAAATGATTAAACTACTGTTACCGTTACTTACAAATAATAGAGAGCCAGCATAGTGTAGTGGTTAGAGTGTTGGACTAGGACCGGGAAGACTTGAATTCAAATTCCCATTTAACCATGAAACTCACTGGGTGACTCTGGGCCAGTCATGTATCTCTCAGCCTAACCTACCTCACAGGGTTGTTGTGAGGATAAAAATAACCATGTACACCACTCTGAGCTCCTCGGAGGAAAAGCAGGATATAAGTGTAAAAACATATTTTTTAAAAATATGTATATAGTGCTTTTCAGCAAAAAGTTCTCAAAATGACTCATAGAAAAGTAAATAAATAATAAGATGCATACATAAAATACATTTATTATTAAAATAAGCTCCTTGTTAAAAGGAAAGCCTATTCTTAATATTTTTCTTTTCATTCCATTACAGAATATTCCAGAACTAAAATCACCATAAAAGATAAATGTATTAATTTGGAGCCCTGTTGACATTTGACCTCATTGATTAAAATGGGCTCTCACTGATTAATCAACTGAAATGTTAATTGCTTTATCTACCAGTTAAAGCTTATCAGTTTATCTACCTGTCCATATACACAGTGCCCTCTTGCTCGTAATGGATTTCCCATTCACTTCATTTGAACGGACAGGCTAATAAATGTATGCTATTGCTTATTATTTGTTTAGAATATTTATATGCTGCTTTCTAACAAAAAAAATGTTCTCAAGGCAGCTCACATAGCAAAAAGAAGAAGTCTCGCAATCTAAAGCAAAATACAAGGCAACCATGAGCAAAAGCACCGAGAGAATAGCATAAGAACCATTGCTGTCCCCCTGATAAACATAAGAGAGCCACCACTTGAAAAGATGCCTCTTTGTTGAGTAAACAGGGTATATAAAATATGCCAGGGCAGGGGGAACAACCTCCTTCATTTAACAGAGGGATCTTGTCACCTACTGCCTAGTTAGTGTTGCATAGAAATCAGCCTCAAATCAGGCAAACAATTCATTTGGGAATGTCCCTGAAGCTGTTCAGTGGCCTTCACTGAAGTCCCTGTGGAGTAAATGGGTATATAGATTTCAGTCAGCGTGATTATTAAACTGATGACTATGTTAGGGAACGTTGATCTTCAGACACTTAAGCAAATAAGCTTAACAGACTATCTTTTGATAGTTACTGGTTTTCCACTCTTTTATGTAAGTTTAAAAGTTGTGCAACTGTTAGAAGTGCAAAACATTATTGCTTCTTCTTTTAGGCGAGAAGCCATTTGAATGTAACGTTTGTGGGAAATGTTTCTCACAGGTAGGAATTTTGAATATTTTTTAAGTGTTCTTTTGTGTTTGAGTCTAATTTGCTTATATGCTGTCCAGACATCTGGAACTGTCTACTTCTTTTTCACAGTCCATTGCAATACAGGTAGGATTTCTTGGCACTGCTGTGTAGAAACTATAGAATAAGATAGAACTTCTTAAGGAATGCTTTTCATCTCTTTCATTGAGAAAAGCGTTGAAAAAATTATCCTCTCAAGTGCTTCTTTCTTGAGTTTATTTTTTTATTTTATCAAGAGCATCAATCATCCAAGATATTCACGTTTGCAAAATATTAGCTCCATAAAGTACAGCTTGAGCTAGAACTAATTTTTCATTTATAAAAAATATTCTCTTTATTCTTATTGTTTGCTCCAAAATATGTAATTAACTTTTTTGTAGACAGGCTAAGTAAAAGACGTGTAGTGCTACACTTCAGGCAATGCCTTTCACTAGAAAGTCTGTGAGAGAGGCAGCACGATAATCAGGAGTGCAGACGGAGGTTGAGGAGCAACTCTTAAAATTTTTGTGGGGAGAAGAAAGACAAAGGAAATTTTTGGGAGGAGAAAAATATGTTTTGTATTTTTAAATATATGGGTTATTATGTTTGGCAAGAGGAAATTCAGCAAAAGGTTGTGGGACGGTTCCTAAAATGCTTAGAGGGATATCTGCACCTCTGTAATGGCTTCCATGCAGACTTTGAATATTCTTTGGGCATAACGGTTGGGAGCAAGGCAGTGCTCTCTTAGGCCAGATTAGACATAGGTGTTGCTATTGGTAAATACTAGCCCAATCCAGATCAGGACCATGGCAAGGAGCAAGGGGGGATTTAATGATTTCCCCCCAGCATGGCCCCTGTCTGGATTCATTCTCCATAGCTAGTTACTCGCAGGTCAACTAGCTGTGGGCTTCCCAGTACAGATCTAGACTGTGGCCAGGAAAAGAGTTGAATCCGCCCCCCGCTGCAATCAGAATCTGGATTCCCTCAGAGCTCCTAAATGAAAGTGCCAAATGAGATGTTGAAAGGCGCATCTGGTTTGTTGCCCTTGGAGCTCAGTCTCTTGAGAAAAATGCAAGGCAGAGAATAGAGTTAGCCTCAGGACTCTTAACACTGGTACAAAGAGACCACTCTCCCCTTGCCACTATCCCTTTGGGTTGACCCTTCTCCTGGCACCAGTAGGGAGGCAAAGAGCACAGAACTGCCTGCAAAGACTTTTCAAGCATGGGGGAGGATTAGGAAGCCCCTTGTGTTCCATTCTTCTGAAGGTTCACAGCTTCAGACAAGCTCAGGCCTGCTCAGCTAAGAACATAGCAAGGGGATTTCCCCCTTTTACTGGCAAGTGGGCTTTCATAGGAAACTGTGGTAACTTTTGTGGTCCATGCAAAGTTACCAATATCTAGCTTAAATGGTAGCATGCTTAAATGGTAGCCTTCTGATAGTGGGAAACTTTATTTTTCAAGTGCAATGGGAAGAAAAGCGAAGTCCTTACTCCTACCATCATAAGCTTTTATCAATGTGATCTATTTGGGTAGTTCAACTGTGTTGAAACTTTCCTTATCTTTGCAGGCAGGCAATCTTCAGACTCATTTACGTCGACATTCTGGTGAAAAACCTTACATATGTGAAATCTGCGGGAAAAGGTTTGCATTGCTGTGAAACTGTACAATTAGAACAGTGTGTGTGTGTTTTTAAACATATTACATTAACTTTTCTAGAGTCTGTTAGACCAAAATATATATATCCCAGGGGGTTGGGTTGTTTGTCTGTCTTGACTTCATGTATGCCAGGGTGGAAAACTGGTATATCAGCAGGCCAGGGCAGCACTATTATTATTTATTTATTATTTATTTATTCAATTTCTATACCGCCCTTCCAAAAATGGCTCAGGGAGGTTTACACAGAGAAATAATAAATAAATGAGTTGGATCCCTGTCCCCAAATGGCTCACAATCTAAAAAGAAACACAAGATAGACCCCAGCAACAGTCAGTGGAGGTACTGTGCTGGGGGTGGATAGAGCCAATTACTCTCCCCCTGCTAAATAAAGAGAATCACCATGTTAAAAGGTGCCTCTTTGCCAAATTAGCAGGGATTAGCACTACAATGAAAACCGAACAGTGCAAGGTACAGCTGCCAGCAAAGTCAGTAATCCAACAGGTCAAAAGGCTCTTCAAGGATTTGCAGAATCAAAATAAAAGAAAATTCAGCTCACTATAACAGTCTCTCCATACACTCTGCTCCTGGAATGGGATTTGCCCCATAACAAATGCCATTTTTATTCAAAAGCATTGGTGTCACTTTATCTTATGGATGTATATACTGCACCACCTCAATTCCCATCTCTAGTTAGTTTACATTCTAAAAATTAGTCTAGCTTTTAACCATATTATCATTCTTTTAAATTTAATTCATTTACATATTGCAAAACCTCAGTGAAGGTGGTGTTATGACAGTTCTGAAGGGAGAGGACAGCTTCTTTTGTGAGGTAATACACAGCTTAATAGACACAAAGCTACTAATGGAAAGGAAGGAAGAAATGACATTTGAAAGTTCTTTTTCAGCAAATTTGGGGATATGGCATATTCCATGTTTTACCAGAGATTAAACATTAATATCACAGCAGAGATGAAAGGGTTTTTAGAAAGAAGCATATTTTTCTTACAGGGTTTGACTTACGACTTGACTTTCAGTGAATAACTGCGCTAACTATAAATGTTTACATTCCCATTGCAAGGTAGCAGAAGATAATAAATAGTCAATGCAAGTTAGTTATTGTAATAATTAACCATGATTAAAGTTAACTAATCTAACAATATAATTTCCAAGTGCATGCCATGGATTAGTTACCTATTCTTCAAAACCTATACTTTCCATCACTTTCCGGGATGTTGAAGGGTTTTAGAAAATTCAGACTTGATTTGTACTCCACTCCTCTATAGAAAATGTTGCCTCATAAACTTAATTACCGTTAATTGCCTTTAAAGTACGTGCCAAAGTTTTCAGTGGAATGCCAGGCCTCTCTTTCGCTTGCCTTTCTAACATCCGGCTGTTCTGTGTTTCACGTCTGTGCCTCCCTTGCTGCTGCCTCTGTCATCCTGGGGATGGTGGAGGCAGCAGCAGAGACTCCTTCTCCCTCCCCACAAATGATCACATGGGTCAGTCTGCGCCCCATTTTGGGCCTCTCTGAGCATGCTGCAGACCGGCCCGCGTGGTCATTTGAGAGGGAGGGAGGAGTCTCTTCTTCTGCTGCTGCTGACACCATGAATGCTTCAGCCACCTCCGCAGCCATCCCTGCTGCGGCATTTTAAAAAGGTACCAGTGCTGCCTCTGTGGCCACAATTTGGGAGGGAGAAGGCGTCCCCGCTGCTGCCTCTGCTGCCATCCTGAATGCTGTGGCTGTCTCCGGAGCCATCTCCCCACATAGTGGCAGTTTAAAAAGTAACCATCTCCTCTGCCACCTCTGGAAACCTAACCCACCATTGCCCCAGTGGTCCAATATTCGCAGATTCCATATCCGCAATTGTAGAATAGAATGGAACCCCTGTGAATATGGAGGTTTTTCTGTACTATAAACTGAGTAGTAGAAACTATAACCATAGTTTTATTTATTTAGTAGATTTATATATAGACTTAGAGTGGCTTACAGGATTTTGTAATAGTGTTGTTTCCAAGGAGCTCACAGTCTTAAACACAAAAAACAAACAAAAGCAAAAGCATCAAGTCCCAAGTGTGGTTTATTGTTAGGACAATAGTTAGCTATTACAAGTTCGCAAAATATATTAACTTGACTTAATTGTTGTATTGATATTCATCTACTTTAAATGAGCCAAAATTAAATTCTGAAAATATACAGAACTAGCTGACCGGGTGCATAGAGTCTGCGCCCCTAGTTCAACTCTTCCCCCACCCTTCAGCCCCTTTTTCCTGACTCTGTCTTCTGGCGGGCATCTCTGACGCCCACCCGGCCCGCTCCTCTCCCCACCCTGTGGTTTCTTCTGCCTCCTGCCAGTTTTTCTGTCCCCTCTGGCCGCTGCCTCCTCTTCCTGGCGGCCCAGCCGCTCCCTGACCCCAGCGGGCATGCAGGCCGCCACTGCCATTTTCCCTGGCAGTAGCTCAATGGCCTCCTGCTGCTTGTGAGCGCCCGCCTCCCAGCCAATCTGGCGCCTCTGCCTCCCAGCCAATCCGCTGGGTACTGGGACGCACATGTTCAAGGATTAATTATAAAGATTGCCTTAGATTTTCCTCAAGATACTTAAACATTGTTAACTTCAAAACAGTGAATGTAACTGAAAAACCAAATGAATTTTGGCATCTTTTGAGATCTATGCTTAGTGCTCCTTAAAAAAGTTACAGGCCATTAGTCCTTGTATGTCAAGATAACCAAAGAAGGAAGGCATTTCCTTATAATTCTGCAGGTTTACTTTTTCTGTTAGATTTCAGCTTTTATGTGCTTTCTGTCTAAATGATGTATATATGTCGTAGTTTATACATTTTTTGCCAAATCAACAGAAATCCCTGCATCTTTTTCTCTTCTTTTTTATTAACTGTACCTTTGTACTATTGTTAATGCTGCATTTTGTCAGTAAGACTGAAATTGAAGGACCAGTTCAGTTCATACACAAACATCATTTAAAATTTTATTCAGGTTAAGTGATAGTCTGAGTAATAAATAAGACCTTTATTTATTTTTAATATATTTCTATTTAACACCGTGGTAGAAATAAATGCTTTATTATGGAAGTGAATCATGGTTTTGACTTTTTGAAACTGAAGGAGGTTTTTGGCAACATCTGGTATTAGATTGTGTTCATATTTCAGAACTGTAACCATTTGTTCCAGATTCTGTTGTAATGAGCAAGTTAGGGATGTACAAACTGGCTTGAGTTCAGAGGTGTAGCAAGGTTGGAGTGGGCCCAGAGACAAGATTTTAAAATGTGCCCCCCCGCCCCATCACTGAAGCTCAGCTCATGAAGTAAAGAAATCTTAAATGAGGCTGAATAGTGGTAACAAAAAGCATGGTACTAGAGAAAGACATGTTGTTCTGGTAGCTCCATGTCTTAACACCTACATCAATTTTGGAGGATGAATACAACTGAAGGAAGCCTGGGTGGGTGTGCAGCTGGGGGAGTCAGTCATGTGACTTGCCTCTGAGGGGCCCCCCAAGGCAGAGGACCTCCAGACAACTGTCTCCCCTTACCCTATTATAGTTATACCCCTGCTCGAGTTAGAGCCAGTTTGAATTCGAACCAGCTTGGTTTGAAGGCTCGACCTAGAACCAAATCAGACCCAGTTCAGTTCTAGATCGAGCCGGGCCCCTACTGTGCATTAAAATTGTTTTAAAATTTGTACTCACAGTGGCCGCAGTGATGGTGGTTCCTTTGATCCCTGCTGGCCTCTCCATGAGTCCTGAGGGCTGGTCCAGGAGTGGTCTGGGCCTTTTTTGGCCTGTTTCAGGCCCTGTGCGTGCATGGAGGCCATTTGTTTGACTTCCATGTATACCCACAGGCCATTTGTGTGACCTGAGTCACAGAAATGGCCAATTCACATGCATGGAGGTCAAACAAATGGCCTCCTCTCATGCACAGAGGCCCGAAATGGATCAAAGCAGGCCAGGACCAGCTCTTGGGACTTGTGGGGAGGCTGGTGGAGGTCAGAAGAGCTACACCCCGCAGCTTCCACTGTGGGTATGAATTTTCAAGCAGTTTTACTGTGCAGTGGGGGCTTTGAACTGGCCCAAAACCAGCTTGAATTTGATCTGAGCTGGGGCGCCGAGCTGGTCCAGTTTGAATTCGAACCAAACTGGGAAAACTGGTTTTTTGCACACTCCTAGGGCAAGTGCTGAGTGTAGAAGTTGCCTCTGTGACACACAGCCTGATTCATACACTTAAGAATCCTGTGCAGTCAGTCATGGGAGTGTGCCAGGCTACTGGCAGACTCACAGCATGGTAGTAGTCATATAGGAAGCATCAGTTGTATGAACTGGCATTTCCACATGTGGGCTGTCTACATGGCCTTTGTCATTCATATTGCTTAAAAAAGCAGGGGCAGTTACATGGATGGTAGGAGCCTTTTGGATAGCCCCCATATGGAGCTGCTGGTTCATAAATTAGGGCCTCCATACTATTTGCATTGGGTCACAGCCCACTGGCAGTGCAGGTGATCACATTGTGGCTCTTAAATTTACGTACTGGGACTCATTTGTTCAGATTAAAAGGTTTACAACAGGACTTTGAATTAGCTTTCAAATACTGTTGCAGGTTTGCTGCATCTGGAGATGTCCAGCGCCATATTATTATTCACACTGGAGAAAAACCTCATCTGTGTGATATTTGTGGCCGAGGTAAGTGGGAGTTAAACATTCCTCAGGATTTAAAAACAGATGTCCTACAGGCCTAATCCACATCCCCACTATGACATGTAGCACTGTAGGGAGCAGCATGGATGTCCTGCCCAGCCATACCTGGATTTTGGAGATGGCACAGTCCAGCTGCCTGGCAACAGTTGGCAATGTTGCTGCCTCTGGTAGGAGAAGATGCATCAGTCCATGATGAGGAGCTAAAACCTGAGGTATCTTGTTCTCTGTCTAAGAGCTATAGTACCAACAGTTTGTTGCAGGACATGCTGTGCCCCACAGCCCCAGATATAGATGATGTTTGCCTGGGCTTGTCTCTGTCTCGCTACTGTGTAGGGAAAGGAATGAATCTATGATTAATGATTATTATCATAGGGCTATGATTATTGATTATTATCAAACCAATAATCAGGTTCAAGGCAATGCTAGCCCTACTGGAACAGTTTTCTCTGGAAACTTTTCCGGAGAATTACTCCCGTATCAGCAGCTGATTCAATGCCATACCACATCATATCTGTATGGTATTGAACAGGATCAGAGAGTGAGGGTGGGGCTTATCTTAAGTGAAGAGCCAGTTGCTGTGAAGAAAGTGGCTGCCTTCTGGCAGCTGCAGCCGTGGCCTTTCACATTGTCACCTTTTCCTCCACTGTACTGCCCTTAGAAGCAACATCATGACACTGGGTCCTTTTCCTGATGTGTTACTGGTGGGGGAATGGCCAAACCCTGTATCTATAGGGTGCAACCATTTCCCCCCAGTAATGCACCAGGAGAAGGACCCATAATAATAATCATCATTTCTTATATTTCTATATTGCCCCATACAAAAAAGTCCCAGGGCGGTGCACAATCTAAAAAACCATTAGAACATTGACGCAATTAAAACGATTTTAAAATACAGATAAAAACATGAAAACTGGAAGCTTTAAAACTATAAACTAAAAGCCTGACTAAACAGGTATGTTTTCAAGTCCTTCTTAAAAACATTCAGAGAAGGGGAAAATCTAATTTCATTAGGAAGCGCATTCCAGAGTGCCAGGGCAACTCTAGAAAAGGCCCAGTTTCAAGTTGCCACCAATTGAGCTGGTGGCAACCGCAACCAAACCTCCCCAGATGATCTTAGTAGGTAGCGGAGTTGATGAAGTAGAAGGAGTTCTCTTAAATACCTTGGACCCAAGCCATTTGTACGACCCCAGGCACTTTGTATTTTGCCCGGAAACTTATTGGCATCCAGTGTAGTTCTTTTAAAATGGGTGTCATGTGATTTCTTCGGGCAACCTCAGAGACCAACCTGGCTGCTGCATTCTGTACTAACTACGGTTTCTGAACTACATACAAAGACAGCTCAATGCAGAGCGTATTGCAGTAGCCAAGTCTGGATGTTACCAGCATATGCACCACTTTTTTAAGGTCATCTTATCTCTAGAAATGGACATAGCTGGCGAATCAGCCGAAGCTGATAGAAAGCACTGCTGGCCACTGACTCATGCTGTTGCTTCCTGCCTCTGGTGTATTCTAGGGCAGAACAGTGGAAGGAAAGGCAATGTTTTGAAACGTCACTGCTGTGGCTGCTTGAAGGCAACTGCTCTCTTCACAGAAACAGACTCTTACTTAAGGAAAGTACCTCCCATCCCATTGCATCAAACTGATAATGGTTAATGGCGTGATGCGATCTTGACCATCCTCTGCATCATTGGCACAATGTGAGAATGGCCAGTTCTGGCAGTAATTTGGCCCACACCCTCTTATTTCAGCATAGTAGAGTGCTTTTGTGGTTTCCTTTCCATGAATGATCATCTTGATCCTATTTCTGTTGCATCATTCCAGGATTTAGTAACTTCAGTAATTTAAAGGAACACAAGAAGAACCATACAGTAGAAAAAGTGTTCACCTGTGATGAGTGTGGAAAGTCATTTAACTTACCTCGGAAATTAGTAAAGCACAGGATCAGACACACAGGAGAGAGACCATACAGTTGCTCAGCTTGTGGTAAGTTCTTGCTTAGATTAACACCCACACATCCTAACAGATGCATGTCATGTTCTTATTTCTTGCTCTTTGGGGTTTTATGGCCGGTGAAATCAAGATGACCAAATTGAAGTTTCCCACCACCAACACGTTCATGAATTTTGCTCTGTGATGAAATGTTTCACCTAAAATGATATCAACCACATTAGATGGTCATGTTTTCAAAACACTGGGCTGTGCTACTGAAAATAATTCAGTATTCGATAGGATACAGATATCCAACAGTACTCTAACTGGAAGACGGAATACATTATTCAGCTAAGTAATAAGTCAAGGGGAAGAGAAGAAGCGGTGGGGAGGGGGGGAGTTCCTACAAGCATAGAATTAATGGGCAGCACAGCAGTAAATAATCCAAGCAAGACCCATATACCGTGAACTGAACAACATTAAAGTTCACAAATGATTAAATGTGATCATGGTTTACATGTAAAATTCCCCCTCATGCCCTTTCTGTTTAAGCTTAGCCTATGGGTGGCACAGTCAAGCAGATGTTCTGTTTAGGTTGAAGTTTAGCACAAAAACTCATCTAGCCTAAAATGTTCAGCCACTGTCCATGCTGATTAACAACAACAAATATTTATATACCACATTTCTACAAAAGTTTCCAAAGTGGTTTACATAGAGAAATAATTAATAAATAAGATTAAAACCTGAAACCATCATTTATTTAATAGATTTTTATACCACCTCACCAAGATGGCTCTAGACAGTTCACAAATATAAAAACAGATAAAAGCAAGTAAATCGCCCATTAAAGCAAAATTAAAACCAGTTAAAAATAATTTCATTGGTCCTGTGGCTGCTGTATTTGAGAGAGAAGATTGTACAGGAGAACCCTGTTATCTGTGGGGGTTGCATTCCACCGGGGGTGGGGGCACAGATAGTGAAACTATCCACGGATAATGGGGCCTTAGGGCAATGGGAATTGGGGGTTAAGTTCCTGAGGCAGCAGGGCAAAAGGGCTGGCAAAAACGGTGCAAAGGGGCTGGTGAAAACAGGATGAAAAATAGACTGGAAATGGGGAACATTGGAGGAATTTCCTACTGTGCTTGGTGTGTCCCCAGCTGTCCAGGAATTTTTTTTAAAGCACAAAATGGCGGGTGGAAATGACCTCATAGATCATTTCCACCCATCCCCAACCTGCGGATATACGAGTCTTAACCCCTTAAATGCCTAACCCATTAAATGCTTTAAAGTGCCAGGCAGTTTTGGATGATACTGATTATCTAGATCAGTTTCAAACTGGCTTTAGGGCAGGCTATGGAGTAGAGACAGCCTTGGTTGTTCTGATGGATGATCTCTGCCCAGGAATGGACAGAGGGTGTGACTCTGTTAGTTTTTTTGGACCTTTCCACGGCTTTCAATACTATCAACCATGATATCTTTCCGGATTGCCTGTGGAATTTGGGAATAGGTGGCACTGCTTTGCATTCCTATCTCTCTGGTGGATTCCAGATGGTATTGTTCAGAGATAGTTGCTCTCTGAAATGAGAGCTATTGTATGGTGTTCCTCAGGGTTCCATCCTATCTCAGATGCTTTTAACATTTACATGAAAACACTGGGTGATATCATCATGAGATTTGGAGCAGGGTGTTATCAATATGCTGGTGAGCCCCACCAAATGCCTGTGTACAGGCAGTAATGGACTAGATGAGGGATAATAAATTGAAACCGAATCCAAGCATGACAGAAGGTACTCATGGTAAGGAGTCATACTTTGAGGGACATGATGGATCTTCCTGTTCTGGATGGGGTTGCACTCCCCACAAAGGAACATGTACGTCGCTTGAGAGTGCTCCTGGACCTAGGCCTCACTGATTTCTCAGGCTGAGGCTAAGGCCAGAAGCACTTTCTATCTACTTGGGTTGATATGACAGCTGTGTATGTTCCTTGAAGATAGTGATCACAGAACTGTGGTGCATTATCTGGTAACCTCTGTAACCAAGTGTAAAGTGATGCACATTGGGGCAAAAAACGCCAACTTCACATATATGCTGATGGGATCTGAGCTGTCGGTGACTGACCTGGAGAGAGATCTTGGGGTCATGGTAGACAGCTAATTTAAAGTGTTGTCTCAGTGTGCGGCAGCTGTGAAAAAAGCTAATTCCATGCTAGGAATCATTAGGAGGGGGATTGAAAATAAAAATGCTAACATTATAATATCCTTATACAAATATATGGTGCTGCCACATCTGGAGTACTGCGTACAGCTTTGGTCACTGTATCTTAAGAAGGATATTGTAGAACTGGAAAAGATGCAGAAGAGGGCAACCAAAATGATCAGGGGCCTGGAACACCTTCCTTATGAGGCTAGGCTACAGCATCTTGGTCACTTTACCTTGGAAAAGAGGTGACTAAGGGGAGACATGATCGAAGTGTATAAAATTATGCATGGCGTGGAGAGGGTAGACAGAGATAAATTTTTCTCCCTTTCTCACAACACTAAAACCAGGGGTCACCCCATGAAACTGGAGGTTGGGAAATTTAGGATCGACAAGTGGAAGTACTTTTTCACACAGCACATAATTAATCTATGGAATTCCTTGCCATGGGATGTGGTGATGGCCACCAGCTTCGATGGCTTTAAAAGGGGTTTAGACAGATTCATGGTGGACAGGTCTATCAATGGCTACTAGTCTGATGGCTGTGGGCGATCTCCAGCGTCAGAGGCATGATGCCTCTCAATACCAGTTGCAGGGGAGCAACAGCAAGAGAGAGGGCATGCACATACCTCTTGCCTGTGGGCTTCCCAGAGGCATCTGGTGGGCCAGTGTGTGAAACAGGATGCTGGACTAGATGGGCCTTGTGCCTGATCCAGCAGGGCTGTTCTCTAGACTTGAATACTGCAGTGTGCTCTACAGGAGGCTGCCTTTGTATGTAGTTCAGAAACCTCAGTTGGTTCAGAATGCAGCAGCTAGACTGGTCTCTGGGGTGTCTTGGAGAGACCATATTATGCCTGTTTAAAAGCAATTGCATAGGCCACCAATAATTTTCTTGGCAAAATACAAAGTGCCGGTAATTACCTTTAAAGCCCTAAACAGCTTAGGACCACGTTACCCAAGTCCTGCCTTCTGCATAATCCCCACTGCTCATTAAGATAATTGAGAGAGGTCCATCTCCGTAGGCCGCCAGCTTGTCTGCAGTGACTCAGGAGCTACCCTTCTCTGTAGTCGCTCCTGGGCTATGGAATGCACTCCCTATAGACATTCGTGGTTTAACATCTTCACCAGCCTCCAAAAGAGCCCCTAAGACACATTTTTTAAGCCAGGCTTTTAGTACTCTCTGAATGTTTTAAAAATATTTTTATTGTATTTATTTTTGTGAACCGCCTAGAGCCTTTGGAGTCAGGCAGTATATAAAATCAAATAAATAAATAAATAATAGCTCAGTGTATACTGAGATCGGGTGGCAATTACCTGGCTGCAGATATGTAAAGTTGTGAATACTAGGTCCGCAATTAACGAGTTTCTTCTGTATAATATTGCTTTGTTTTAGAAAATGCCTATTATAGCAACTTTCACTGCTTTCAAACAGCTTGTAAAAGGGTTTCATTAAGTTTAGTATAAGGCCTAGACAAACTGAAATTTTGTCTTGTTAGACATAGAGAATAGGTACTCTTCATCACTTTCCAGTGGCAATGAATATTTCCCATAGATGTCAGCAAACTCGAACAAAAACTAGCAGTTACATATTTGACTGGTAATTACTTATCCAAAACCCGTGTGCAATCAGCTGGTTTTTGTTGAAAGAAACAATATCTAGATATCTTCTTTTCTTGTTATAGAAAAATGCTTTGCAGGGTCTGGTGACTTACGAAGACACATTCGGACTCATACTGGGGAAAAGCCATATACCTGTGAGACCTGTAATAAATGCTTCAGCCGTTCTGCTGTTTTACGCCGACACAAAAAAATCCATTGTAAAGCTGATATTGAAGGTACAAATACTCTAGATGAGTTTACCCAGGCAGTGGAAATCCCTGACCTTGAAAAATCCCAGGGTTCAGATTCATTTGCCCAAGAAATATCAGTAACTTTATTACCGGTGTCTGTGAAGTTTCCCATCCACTCAACTGGAAACCCAAGCAGTGAATTTGACGGTCCTGGGGCAACATTTCGCAAGGTGCAGCCGACAGTGCAACAGAATGATGGTACAAATCAAAAGAAATTGAGTTTGGATCCTGTTAAACTCTGCAAATCTCAGCAAAGACCTAATCGACCACGCCCTTATAGAGAAGCAGAGACATCACTTGCAGAAGAGCCTCTGCAGTCTGATGGGATTCCCATGATTCGCTCCTCCGCAACCACACTGGGCAGCAATTGTAGTGGCGAACTGAGCAGTCGCGGATCTTCTGCTGAATACAGAAATAATGAAGGGCCATTCTTCTCCAGTGTGACCCTCTGGGGATTAGCTATGAAGACTTTACAGAATGAGAGTGAGTTGGGCCAGTGAGAAGTACTGTTTTGTTAGCTTTTAGGAAGGTTGTACTTGACAGAGATGTTTCAATAAGGATAATAGTAATAAATAATGAACATCTATATTGCATTTCAAAGTATTCAAAGTGCTTCACATAGCTTGCAGTCCTTACAATTATTTGCTAAGGTAGATCAATATTATTTCCATATTCCAGATGGGTGACCAGCTGAGAGAGAGGGCCTGTCTAGTGAGTTCATGGCAGAGGTGAGATTCCAAATGGGGACTTCCTGATCTAGGTCAAGCTGCAGATGTTGGGCAACGGTGCAGGAGACATGCAGATCTAATCCATGGGGCAAAATCCACCGAGAACACAATAGTGCTTGTGTGCAACTCCTGTTCATTTCAATGAGGCTTTGCACAGAAGAACTTCCTGTTGGATTGTGCCCTTTGTGTGTGGAAAGTGCCATTTGGATTTTTTGCTTCAGATTCCAAAATATCTTGGAATTGCCTAGGTAATGCCAGATTGCCCAAGAGCTCAGTTACAGATTACATTCATCAGGGCAAATGTAGCTGCATGTGCCGGGCGCTGACTGCTTAAACCCGGCAGGCGCAGCAAGCTGCAGGGAATTGTAGAACTGTGCTCGCGGGCGTGTGCTCCTTCTGCACATCTCTCCTTTATCAATATATTCTTCCTGTTCCTCTGCCTCTTAATCCCTAGGGACAATTAGCTGCTAATGGAGAAAGCAGCAGAGGTTGATAAAGAAAGCTGGTCAGATTTCTCTGCCTATTTCTGGAGGAGCCTTCAGAATTCTCAGCAGCCAGAGTCTGGCTTACATGTGACTATTTGTTACATGATGAATGTAACATGTAGCCAGGCTCCAGTTCTCAAAAAGTGTTAATATCTGTAATCTAACTAGCAATTCTCTCCTCTCATAGAGTTTTTTTGTGCTCTTCCCATGTAGGCAAGTTTCAGTCAACATTGAGTTAGGACCCATCTGCTTAGACCAGAGGATAGGATGAAATATCTTTTCTAGGAGCAGGGATCTTCTCTTAGAATCCTTGTCGTCTTCCTGTCTTGTTTCTGAGATGCATGATTTGCTGTTGAGCTCTACAGACCAACAGCAGCAGCAGAAGAAGAAAAGAAAGAGTTAAGACAAAACAGTAGAGAGTACACTCCAAGCAGAATACATTTCTGAGGAATGTTTTCTGTTGTCATCAGCCCTCTGAAGAAGATGGGCAACACCAGAACAATCTTGGATCTCAAGAGGCTCAACAGGTTTCTGTCTGCTGCCGCCTGTATGCCCTGCTAGCCCACTCACTCACCTTCAATCAGAGTCTTAGGATGTGAAAACTGCAGTCCAGAATCCATTTTCAAAAAAGTGCTCTGAAACCCACCCTGCATCTGGGAGTTCCATAGATATTCTGGCAGACAGAGTTCATCCTCTTGAAGGTTATCACATCCCTAGTATAGACCAGTCATGGGGAACAGGTCCTCATGCTTTCATTCTTTTGCCAGTCTGCTCCAGCATGGGGTACTTTCTTTGAGCATGGTAACACTCTAGGCTTCTGCGGATCTCATTGCTTTTGTTGTAACACCAGATAGCCATGAGATTAAATCCCTCAATCTAGGCTTCCCTAAAGGCTTCTCCAGTCTCTAATGTTGTGGACTTGTCTGGGGACCAATACTCAAAGCTCTCTTATCATGGGACCATACAAAGTTGTGCTCACAACAGATATTTTTGTTTATGTAATAGTTTTTAACCAATACAATTATCTCAAAGTGGTTTACATAGCAAAATGAGCTGCACTTCACAACCCTGAGGACACACAGCAGCCTTGGCTGTTCTGACTGACTAGAATGCAAAGATAATCACTGATCTCCACCCTCCTACCTTTATGTAAGTCTTCCATTTTGAGTTTATAACACGACAAGGAAGGCTTTGTTTTGTGGTGCTAATATTTGAGTTATGTTGTCCTTGAAGCTACCATTCAGGACATTCTATTATTTCTGCAAGATGGCTTGGACTCTAGCCTTAGACCTAACACTGTAAAGAAAAGTTTCAGCGTGCTTAGGCCCTTTTAACAGAGAAGGTCACACACTCTCCACTCATCCTCTCTTTGGAGAATCCCCCAGGGCTTTTTCATGTTGCGTCTATTCACTGAGTTCCTTCATGGATTCTGAGTGTGGTGTGCCTCACTTCTCCTTTGAGACTTTGGCAGTGATATCTTTAAGGGCTTTAACTCGAAAGAATCTGTTTCTCATAGGCATAATAACTACACAAAATATTTCAAAGTTTGACCTGCTGTGGATTGAGAGGTTTGTATTTTTCAGAAATAGAGTTATCTGGCTAGACCCCTCACTAGAGTGGCATTCCCTACATGTCTGCCAAGCTCTTAAATTCTGAGTAGACCATACTAAACCTCACAGGCAGCATAACAGTCTGCTTCTTTCCACCACTGTTTTGGGTCCAAACATGGCCACTGCCACACATCCTAGATAGCATAATGAAAAGATAGCCCTAACCTCCTACTTCTCCAATTTGTCAGTTTCTGAGAGCATTTTGGTTCATCGTGTTGGAGCGACAGCTCCTCTTGCAGCTTTCTGAGAGCGCTCCCCTGAAAGGATTTGCAGAACAATAATACAGAACACTTTAGGAAGTATTACAAAATTGATACATTTGCATCTGCTGAGGCCCTTTTTGGTGCAGGGCCCAAATCTAGGATTCCATCCCCACCAGGGTATTTAGGCAAGAGAATATTTGTGTCTCCTAGGATGTACTGCTTTTTAACATCCTGATATTGAATTATAGTCTATCTATAAGGATGTCTAGAAAGGGAGATGAAATTCTTACCAACTACTACTATGTACTAGTAGTATTTATATACCACTTTTCAACAAAATTCTCAAAGCGGTATATAGAAAAAAATAATAAAATTGCTTCCCTATCCGTAAAGGGCCACAATCTAAAACACCTAGTGAATTTCCGTTCTAGTGCAGGGCTAGAACGGGGGCTAAATTTAGCAGGCCTAAATTCTAGTGGATAGGATACTATTCTGCCTACCCTATGTAGCATTGTGAATCTTCAAGAGCTGTCTCCCTTTATGGTTTTGTTTTTGTTTTCTTCTCTTGTTGAACTGTCCGGGTTCTGTCCCTTCCCTGCTGTTTGTAAGGAGTATCCTGGCTGCTTTTTCCTATTGACTTTTGCTCTCATTTATGACCAGTTATTTAAACCTTTGTTGCCAATCTGGGATTCTAGGGAAAGGTCCCTCTCCCCAGGAAAGGTCTTTAGTTTTGCCTTTCCAGAAACCCTAGAAGATGGAACCTAACTGATGCTCTATCTACTACAAAAAGTGCACCAGGTAAGAATTTCATTTTTCTTTTCATAATTGGAAGCTCTCAAAGATTGATAATATTTAGAAAAGGGCACTTCTTATTAGGGTAGTGGAATGGTACAGTGAGGCTAAGAGTACCTAGCAAGAAGTTAACAGTACCAGTAAGTGGCTCAGGCAACAAGATGATACTTATCTGTGTAAAATATTTAAAACGTTAACAGTGCAATTTGTAAATTTGTTTATCTAGATGTCTATTTTTATATTTAAAAAATACACCATTTTTATATTTTGCACCACTTTATTTGTACAATGGTGAATTTTAGAATAAAGAACTAAAAAAAAATCACCTTTATGTATTTATTAAATTTATATTCCACCCTTCCGCCATAGACCTACTGCAAGGTACATGCTTCTCTTCTCCTGCCATTTTATCCTCACAACAATCCTGTAAGTCTGGTTAGGCTGAGAGTGTGTGACTGGCCCAAGGTCATCCAGTGAGCACCATGGTGGAAGGAGGATGGTATCGTGTATCTGCCAAATGGCCAAGGATCCAAATGTCTACCCAAGTTCTTCCAACTGTACCATATTCCACTTGAAGACCTTGCAAATTAGTTCGAAAGTGAAGTTTAGAAAAACTGCCCAAAAAAGACCCTAGCAGGATAGTTTTCCTGTCCAATTTTGTTTAGCCACCCAGTGTACTGCTGTTGGTGCCCACTGGCAGAAATATTATACAGAGACAGAGCTGAGGCAGGGGAAATCTTTGGCAGATGGCCTAAGTTTAAATGTACCTGAGAATGAAGTACATAACTGTCCTAAACAGGCTCTACATTTAACCCTGAACTGATCCCCCACCCCCCGTCAACAGAACTTGGTTCACCCACATCCATCACTGATTTCAGATATCAGTTAAGTATCTCCACCGTCTCCCTAGGATCTGATGGAAAACCTGGATGTCATCAACATAGTCAGTTGAGATATACTCAACATATCTCAACTCAAATTTCCAGATGACCTGACCCAGCAATTTCATTGAGAGACAAAAAACCATGGGAAACAAGAGGAACACTTGTGGCAGCCTACAAGTAGAGATGCGCACAAAACCTATTCAGTCAGTGATTTGTAGCATAGCCCCGGCACCCTTTTAAAATGGAGGAGAGCAAATCCATACCTCCTCATCTGCCACTTGCCTCAGTGTCCTGCTGCAGTGGCACTCCGCAGCAGGAAACTGAAAAATATCTATATAAACATGACAAGAGGGTGCCATAGATAGACTGACCTTATATAGGTGGAGCCCAATTCAGAATGAATTTGAACAATTTTATCTGCAAAGTGCTTTACAGACTGGTCAGAGTAGGGCACCAAGGATTCCTTCAACTGTCCTTGGGGGCTAAGTTGTAAAAGCCCTTTCATGACTGTTGAATTCTATCTAGTAATATTTTATGTTTTGCTGTTAAATTTGTCCCAGTGGGGATCCTGTCAGAGAGTGTGTGGGGTAGAATCAGAAAGGAAAAGGGAAAGAAAGGAGAAAAAGGAGTTCTAAACAAACCCTTAGTTAAATCTACATAAGATTACTTTGTGTTGATGAGGAAAGCTGCTGGAAAACATTTGGCAATGAGATTTTGAACCAGCTAAGCGTGTGAGCCTATAAAGTTTGTGCGTGTTCCTGCAACCGTATTTCACTGCATTACTGGGCCTACATTCCTACACTGCTTTCCTATCACTACTGCTGATTGTTTCTCCAGCTTCCTGTTCTGCATAACCCCTGAAGGTACTTTTTCCTTCTCAGTCCTGGCCTCTTGTTCACAGGAGGCTCACTGTAATATGGCTCAAATCCCACCGCCACCTTTTTTCTTGTCCACCCAAGGACAAGCTCTTCCCTAAGTTCCTGTTTCTACAATTACCTCATCATACAGACCCCTGCTTTTACTCCAGCAAAGCAAAAGGCTATATTGCTTCACTGCCTGGGCCCTGAAGGCCAAAACGCATGGGCACGCACCGCACACTTTCCTGCCAACTTGGAAGGGGATGCCAATTTTTATGAAGCTGTTTTTCAAGCCTTAGATGATCATTTCAACCCAACTTTGAATGTGATTGCTGAACATTGCAAGTTCTCTTCTAAATCCCAACTACCTGGTGAATCTATTGATCAGTATGTCACAGCATTGCATCCCTTAAGTGTAACCTGTAAATTTGCCAACTTTACCAATGACATGAAAACAAACTGCTCCAAACTGCATGAAAAACTGCTGCTGGAGCAGAAACTTATCTTGGATCAAGTTCTAGAGATGGCTAGGAGTCTAGAAAATGCTTTTCACTGTGCCAAATTGCTCTCTTTGGTACTCCGAACCCAGCCTCCTGAAATCCAGGCTGTTCAGTCTAAATCCTTCCTATCCCAATCTTCTCATATGGCACTGCCCCAGGAAGTGGCAGCACAGGAAAGGAGGAGCTACCAATGTGGACACTCTACCCACAAAGCCAATTTTCTACATGCCCTGCATGGAAGGTCACTTGCGACAGGTTCAAAAAAGTGGGGCAGAGATTTATTGTGGCACTGAAAAAGAAATTCTAGCCTGTTTCTGGGCAGTGAGGTACTTCAAGACTTATTTGTGAGGCAGAAAATTCTATGGTCAGACTAGGGATGTGCGGTTCGGTTCGGATCCGGACCGGTTCGTCCGAACCGGTCCGGATCCGGCGGCTCGATCCCGGACCGAATCGGGCCCTCCCGGGGACCGAGCCGGACCGAATTCGAGCCGGTTCGGTACCGAACCGGCTCGGGTTTCCCGAACCGGTTCGGGAATGAAATTGAGTCTCACTCAGTGTCTCTTTAAAGTGTGTCCTCCATTTTGTGTCTCCTTCCCGAAACTTTTGCTCCTCCTTGCATCCATTTTGTGATGCTATTTCCAGGCATTGTATTGGCTGCGCTATTGATCCTTGATTGGCCAGAATGAGTCCTTTGGTCTGGTAGGCTGCTTGGCTGTTGCACTGTTGAGAGCTGGCACCCTGTTGGCCGTGGGGGGAGTGCAAAGGTGGGGGCTCCCAAAGGAGGGAATTTCAAACCTATATAAACCCAAGCCTCTTCTCTGGAAACTTCTCTTGGCTGCAGTTGTGGGATCATCTCTGAGACCTGCTTGCCCTTTGCTGGCTGCTCTGGTGTCTCTGTGAGTCCTGACTGTGTCCTGTGTCTCTCTGTGTGTGCTCTGTCTAATCCTTTGTCCACCTGCCCTTTGTGACTCTCTGTGTGTCTCCTCTCTCTGTCTGTCTCTTGTCTGTATACTGTGTGTTACTTCACTTTACTTTCTTCTTAATTTCCCCCAATTTTCCCTGTTCCTTGTCTGTCTGCTTTTCTCCCCCCCTCCCCCCCCTTTCCCTTCTCATCCTTTGGGCCTACCCTCCCCCTCCCCCACTCCCACCCACTGCATCCTCATTGCTTTAAATCTTCTTCCATTAATTATTGCTCTTTGTCCTGCCTTGTTGTTGTCCAACTTTTTGATTTTCACATTGCATTCCATTGGTTTCAGTTATATATTGCTTGCTGGTTTTGCTTAAATTGTACCATTTTGTTTGTTTCTGCTGACTGCTGCTGCCCTGCGAGTTGGTTCCCTGAATCCCTCCCCCCCACCCCCAGAGGATTCTGTTGTTGTTTCTTGTTGTCCCATATAATCAGTTTTGGTTCCCTGCTCCAAACTTGCCCCTCCAAGTCCAACCACACCCCACCCCAACCCCACCCCATCCAGCCTTCTCCCAAGTTTGCTGCTGCCAAACCGAGTCCAGTTTTCTTTGCTTGGTTCCACTTATTCATTTGCTATTATTAATTTGCAGCAATTGTGGTTTCATTGTCTCTGTTCACTTAGTGGCCCCCCTCAGAGTCTGTGTTTGGTTCCCCCTCCCCACACCCCCACCCCCAAGTTTTTTCTGCTGGTTATAGTCTTTCTTTTAATTTTTTTTTTAAACTTCTGGCTTGTGTTCTCTTGATATATATTGCTTTATATATTTTGCTACCCTCCTCCTCCTCCTCCCCCCCCTGCCTGCCCCCCCCTCCCTCCTCCCAGACCCTACCCTAGCCCAGGCCCAGCTCCTCCCCCAACCACCCCATCCAGCCTAATCGCTGCTGCTGCCCGAGTTGTTCCAGTTTCTCCTTTGCTGTTTGTTGTTGCCCCCTCCCCTTCCCCCCAACACCCCTCTGCCACACACTAGCCCCCAACCACACACACCCTCTCTGCTCCCCCCACCCCACCTCTTTTTCTCCTTGCCCCCGACTCTCTCCACTTACCCCAGGCCCCCTGCCACACACTAGCCCCCAACCACACACACCCTCTCTGCTCCCCCCACCCCACCTCTTTTCCTCCTTGCCCCCGACTCTCTCCACTTACCCCAGGCCCCCTGCCACACACTAGCCCCAACCACACACACCCTCTCTGCTCCCCCCACCCCACCTCTTTTTCTCCTTGCCCCCGACTCTCTCCACTTACCCCAGGCCCCCTGCCACACACTAGCCCCCAACCACACACACCCTCTCTGCTCCCCCCACCCCACCTCTTTTTCTCCTTGCCCCCGACTCTCTCCACTTACCCCAGGCCCCCTGCCACACACTAGCCCCCAACCACACACACCCTCTCTGCTCCCCCCACCCCACCTCTTTTCCTCCTTGCCCCCGACTCTCTCCACTTACCCCAGGCCCCCTGCCACACACTAGCCCCCAACCACACACACCCTCTCTGCTCCCCCCACCCCACCTCTTTTTCTCCTTGCCCCCGACTCTCTCCACTTACCCCAGGCCCCCTGCCACACACTAGCCCCCAACCACACACACCCTCTCTGCTCCCCCCACCCCACCTCTTTTCCTCCTTGCCCCCGACTCTCTCCACTTACCCCAGGCCCCCTGCCACACACTAGCCCCCAACCACACACACCCTCTCTGCTCCCCCCACCTCTTTGGACCGCTGCTACTGCTGTGTCCTCCCCCCACACCTGAATCCCCCCTCCCTGCTGCGCTGCGCTTCTCCTCTCTCCTCTTTCTCTCTATCATCTCTCTTTCTCCTCTCTCTCTCTTTCTTTTCTCTCTCTCTCCTCTCTTTCTCTTTGTCCCTGCCCCCCCTCTCTTTTCTCTCTCTCTTAGTCTTTTCTCTCTCTGCTCCCCTTCACTTTCCACCTCCTCTCCCACAGCTGCAGCCGCACACAGTAGCCTACCCACCTGGCGGCTGCCATCGGGTTTTTTTTTCTTTTTATAGTTTTTGGTTGATTTTGTCTCTGCTTGGGGGTGAGTTGAGCGACACAAATAGTGTTGTCTCCTCACTTCTGCCCCTCCATCGTTGTTGAACTACCCCGGTTGCCTGTGTGCCTCGTGCGGCCGCCCTGCTGTGTCTCAGCCCAGGGTGGCTGGCTGGCGGCGGCGAATCCGTGACCAGCAGTGAGTGGCAGGAGAAGGACCGGAAGAAGAGGGGTTAGTGCGTGTGCGATTGTGCACCTTTTGTTGCCCCTTTCTCTCCCTAGCTGGCGGTTTTAAATAGGGACACCCCTATTCTGAAATGCATTTGGGTGTGGGGAGGAGGGAGGGAACCTTGGAGAGGAGATGTACTGTTGTAAAACTTGTGTCTTCATGCCCATGCCCAGTAAAGAAATTGCTGCTGTGTGTTGCGTTGCATTGCATGCGTCTTGCAGTTGGTTTTTGAACAGGTGCCTTCCAGAGTGCTTCCTTGCCTCTGGGGCAGTCTGAGTGGGGTCCAGGGTTCTGATGCGATGCTGCCACTACATGCTGGGCCCATGCCATGCCAGAGTGCTTCCTTGCCTCTGGGGCAGTCTGAGTGGGGTCCTGGCTGGGCTCTGATGCTGCCACTACATGCTGGGCCCATGCCATGCCAGAGTGCTTCCTTGCCTCTGGGGCAGTCTGAGTGGGGTCCTGGCTGGGCTCTGATGCTGCCACTACATGCTGGGCCAATACACACGTATGATGATGATCATGATGTTCAATCCATGAGGCTGCCATCAAGTGTTTGCTGCTGCTTGCTTGCCATGGCATTGGGCAGGCAGAGTCACAGAGTGGGTGGGTTCAACCTCTGTGTTGGTGTGACTGGGTTCTGGTTTTGGTTGTGTGCAATTTAGAGTCACTAAATAGGCTGCATTGAGTTTGATGCTCCCCCCACAGGAGCATTACTTGAGAACCACCCCCCAGAACCCACACTTTGTGTTCCAGTTCACTAAATAAGGGTTTCCTCCTTTGATCTGCAGGTTCCCAAGCGTTGACTGCATCCCTCCCCCACCCCCGGTAGGTGCTGTGCCCTCCCCCCATCCACTCTCCCCCCCAAAAAAAGCTAAAAACTTGCCACCCACACCACAACTACTCCACCCAACTGCCCGTGCCACCCTCCCACACCGGGGTTCCACCCTTTAACCCCCTATTTTTCTAAAAAAAAACCCTCCCAGACCCATCTCCCCAATTGGCTTGGTGGTTGACTCCCAAATTCAAAAAGGACACCCTCCCCCTCACTTCGATTGGCTTCCCCCCCATATCAAAAAGTCTTCCTTTCCCCCCAATTGGCTTCCTTTTTTGAAAACAAACTTCCCCCCCGCCGCCTCCAAATCAGCTGCCTTTTTTTTGGCCCCTAAGCCCCTCCAAATTATTTTTTTGACCCTGTCTGGCCTTCCTCCTAAAGTCTCCCTCCTTCTGACCTAGCAGCATGTCTGAGCGCCGTGTGGCGGGCAGGGCTCGCTCAAGGCTGGCAGGCAGAGGTGGGAGAGGCCAGGTGCGGGGTGCGCCTGCGGCATGGGGAGGGAGAGGACGCGGGGAGCCTGAGGACACCCCAGTTCTCCCCATTGGAGAATTCTTTGCTCCGGCCCCATCTTTGGTGCGCAGGATTCAGTTCCCCACGCCTGCTGCCGCCAATCGCGGCAGAGGCAGAGGCACTGTTAGGGCTGTGGCGGGTCCCTCCTCGCCGGCGGCACCAGGTGCTGCTGAGCTACCGCCAGTTGTTGAGGTGGAGGAGACTGTGGAGTTGGAAGAGCAGGTAGAGGGCGGTGAGGACCGTGCGGCTGGCAGCGATGCAGCCAGGTTCTCCCTCCCTCTGGGGCCCCTTCCCCCTATCCTTTCGCCGCTCAGTGGGGCCCCCCCTCGTGAAGCCCGACACTCTGGTGGGGAGCGGTCTGGCGAGGTGGTGGAGGAGAGGCCTGCCTCTCCGATGCCAGTTGAGCCGGGCCCTTCCTCCGCTGTGGAGGGCGGAAGGGGTGGGTTGGGTGGCAGCAGTGGGCAGGCAGCGGCGGCCGCCCCCCCCCAGGACTGCAGCCACCCTGCGAGAAACGGCCTAGGACGGCGCCCAGGGCGCAGGAGGCCAAGGGCAGTGGTGCATGGGTGCATTTTGAGGTCCCTCAAGATGCCCCATTCCACGCCCGCTGTGTCCACTGCAGGATGCTTGTCAGCCGTGGAAGGGACCCTGCGCACCTGGGTACGACGCCTATGTGGAGACACCTAGAGCGTCACCACCCAGGTCTCAGGGGACAGGCTGGCAGCGCTAGTGCGCCTTGTGCATCTGCCACTAGGGCGGGCAGCGGCAGTGTGCCAGCCAGCAGGCAGGCTACACTGCCCGTCCAGCGGTGGACGCAGTCCTCGGGCAGCCAGCGTATTGTTCGCGTGGACCATCATCACCTCACCCGCCTCATAGGGGAGATGATTTCCACCGATGACCAGCCGTTTCAGGTGGTTGAGAACAACGGCTTCCGCCGTATTCTCCAATACCTGGCTCCCGAATACGTCATCCCCTCAAGGACGACGTTCAGCCGGAACGTGGTCCCCTCCCTGTACCGCCGGTGCAGGGAGCTCGTGTCGGCCGAGCTGCGTGCAGCTCCGGCCGGGACAAGCGTGCATTTCACGACTGACCTCTGGACCAGTGTCAGTGGGATGCACGCTTCTTTCCTGGCCCTCACTGCCCACTGGTGGGGACCGGAGAGTGAGGGGACCTCCGCGGGCGATGCTTCCGGGTCCGGCGCGGCTCCCGATGCACTACGGCACAGGTGGGCCGTCCTGCACGTGGAGACGATGGACACGAGGCACACCGCGGAGGAGGTGGCGGCCGTACTCGACCGCCAGATAGAGGAGTGGATTGGCGGGTGTCCACACCTCTCCCGCGGCTTCATTGTCACCGACAATGGAGCCAACGTTACCGCCGCTGTCGAGACAGTCATGGACTGTGTGAACATACGGTGTATGGCACACACGCTCCATCTGACCGTCAGGGACGCCCTTGGCCTTAAGGAGCTGAGGGCGTCCCAGGAGAAGGGGGCCCGCCCCATCGCAGGTGCTGTTGCTGCCACGGCTACGCTTGTGGATAAGTCCCGCAAGCTGGCCGCCCACTTCCACCGCAGCGAGAAGTCCAGGAGACTGCTTCGCCAGAAGCAGGATGACCTTGGCCTTCCTCGCCATCTCATCCCTACGGATGTGGAGACGCGGTGGAACTCCACCTTCCTCCTGTTCCAGCGCCTGTTGGAGCAGGAGAGAGCCCTTGTCGCCCTGGCGAGGGACGAGTCCTTGGATGTCTGCGACTTCTCGAACGCAGAGTGGAAGCAGATGTCCGAGGCGGTGTCGGCACTCGAGCCCTTCCAGCTTGCCACGAAGGGCTTGTGTGGCGACACCACTCCCTTGAGCCAGGCGCTGCCCACAGCTGTTGGTCTCGAGAAGCTGATGGGTGGACTCCATATCTCTCTGACCACGCCAGAGGGTCGTGCTCTGGCTGGGAGGCTGAGGTCTGGGGTTGACAAGCGGCTCGTTGATGTGCTGGGAGACAGGGAGGAGTATGTCCTCGCTTGTCTCTGTCACCCAGCCCTCAAGGGCAATGCCGTGAGTGCCGACGACTTGCCCAGGTGGAAGGGCATCCTGGTCGAGAAGGTTAGGGAGGAGGAGGCCGCTAGGGCCCGCAGAGACCAGGGTGTTGGTAGTGGTGCGGGGGCAGCCCTCGCGGCCCAACCCGCACCCAGCAGCAGCATGGGCGGCCAGCCGGCGTCAGCTTCCCCTTCCCCTCCCTCTTCCCAGTCCAGCAGCGCGGCATCCCAGGCGGCGCCATCACAGCAGCCATTTGCTACCGACTCGAGATCCGCCCAGTGGTTTCAGCGGTTCTGCTATGGCGCCATGCCTGGTATGCGGGAGGCTCGACCTGCCAGGCCCCCCTCCAGTGCTGAGCAATGCGTTGCGCAGTACTTGGAGGAGCCTGTGGAGGGAGACGGCGTGGACTGCGCACAGTTCTGGGCGAGCCGCCGCCAAGTCTGGCCGGACCTGGCGGTGGTGGCTATGCGCCTCCTCTCCTGCCCCCCAACCAGTGTCCAGAGCGAGCGGGTGTTTTCACGTGCCGGGGACGTGGTGACACCCTCTCGCTCCCGCTTGGACCCTGGTCTGGTGGAGCAGCTGGTCTTCCTTAAGGTGAACCTCCCCCTGTTGGGCTACCCCAAGCTGCAGTTTGAGACGGGCGAGTGATTACCGTGGGTTGCCCCATGGTTGGTCACCTGCCTGGCTCGAACTCTGTGCTTATCCCTACCCTCCCCCCTTCCACCTCTAGCTGAGCTGACGTGACAGATGCTGAGCCGTGCCAGCCAGTCGCAGCGTGTAGTGTGCCCACACAGAGATGCAGTTGTAGTAGTAGTTGTAGTGCTGCGACTGGCCAGATGTTTACAATGCCCACGCCCACCTAAAAAGAAACCCAATGCTGACCAGCACAGGCCCTTTATCTATCCACCTGTCAGCATTTGGGGACCTGGCGTGGGCACGGCACACCCCCCCAAAGTAGCACAGCCCACGGAGTACTAGACTTAGCGGCAGCGGCGGGTATACGTTCAAAAATGCAGTGTAGATATGTAAATACTGTATGTAAATAAACATGTAAATAATTTTTTCTTAAAAAACCCCATGTCAAAATCAAGCCTCAAAATTATGCAAAAGAAAGAAAAAAAGGTGACAAAGGGAGAACAAAATGATGAATGCCAAATGAATTGATTTTATTGAAAATGTCACCAGAAATCATGTGTGGGGGGCTTGGTTTACATGGAGAAGATGATTGGGTGATTTTTTGAAATGAAACGAATGAATTATTATCATCTTATGTTCATCTTGATTGTGGTCACTGTTGATGTTGGCTGATGGCAAAAAACCCAAAACCATCAGAATAGCAATGAACTGGCTGCCAACACAACATATTGATTGATAACTGTGCAGGGGGGGAATTGGGTCTGTGTGTGTGTGTGTGGTGCAGGCTCAGTCTGTCTCTTCCTGTTGTGTGTCTGTCTGTCTGTCTGTCTGTCTGTGTGAATGGATGCCTAGCACTGTCTCTGTGTGTGGATGCTTTCTGTGTGTAGTGTGGTGTGTGTCTGTCTACATGTTTTTTTTCCTCCCCCCCATGCCTCCCTCCATCCTTCCCCTCTCATCCTCTCCCCTTCCTCTTCACCACCTTCCATCCTCCCTCCCTTCCAGCCCACCACCGCCTCACCTGCCCCCAACCCCGGTCTGGCAGATGATGAGAGTCTGGTCTCTCCCACCGAAGCACACACGTGAGCACGTGTGTGCACAAATATGTGGCTGACCAACTCTGAGCCGGACCCTCCCCCCTTCAATCCCCTCTACATCCCTCTCCCCCTCCCCTTTCCTCCCCCCTGCCTCCCAGCCTCCCTCCCTGCCTCCCTCCCCCCTCCTAGCTAGCAGCGCACACATACACACACAAAACACCTGTGGTGGCAAACACCACCAGCACACATGCACTCACACTGGTGCCACCACCACCTCTGCCTTGGGCCTCTGTGTCCTTGAGCAGATATGTGGTGGTGGACCAGAGAAGCATTTCTTTCCAGCAAGGCAAAAGGCATGCACTCACTGCACACACACACACACACACACGAAGAGGTGAAGACGAGAAGAGGCAACTTCTAGAACCAGCAGCAGCAGGTGAGTGTCGTGTAATTGTGTTGCTTCCCAAGGCCACTGCCCATGCTCAATGCTCAGTCTGCTGAAACTAAAGAACTAGCTACAATCACCCTTCCTCACATGCAGCTCAGCTCAGCTCAGCTCAGCTGCACAGCACACTGACTAACTAGACACTACAGCTGGTGGTAGAAAAAACAGAAGTCTAGATTCTAGAAGATGTCCTGGTGGATTTTAAACTTTCAAATCTGTGCTAGGATTGCCTCGCCCGCCTCCTCCTCCTCCTCCTCCTCCTGCCTGTAATTGTGCCCTCTCCCCTTGCAGTTGCGCCGTCGTGATGGGTTGGTGATGTGCGTGCGCCGTCTACTTGTTAGCTCTCTCCTCCTCATGTTGGCTGGGCTTGCCAGGCACTGGCTGGCAGCAGCTGTTGGCTGTGTGCTAGGCTCAGGCTGTGGCGCGCGTGACTGGACTGGGAATGTTATTGTAGCGGCAACACTGGTTGTGGTGGTAGCAGTAGTAGCTGTTGTTGTTGCTGGGCTGGTGGCTGCTGGCCTGTGCTGACTCTGCGCACTTGGTCTGGTCTGGTCTGGTCATTGGGATGCAGATGTAGGGTGTGTGTGCATCATCCATGGGGAGCATCAGAGCAGAGCAGAGCAGGTTGGCTGGCTTCTGTCTGTCGGGCCTAGTCAGTGGCAGGCACTGAGTGAGGCGGTGGTTCCTTTGGGCATCACGTCACCCATCATGCAGAGCGGCAGGTCTGCTGCTCTGCTGCTCCGCCTCCTGCTTCTTCTCTGTGTGTGCTGCTCTTGTGCTTAGTGTGCTGCTCCGCTGCTGCTGCTGTGCTGGCAGGCAGCACAGCAGTGGCCTTTTTGTTAGATCAGAGAGTGGGTGTTGTCTCTCTGAGTGTCCTCCTCTTACTTGCTTGGATAGGAGTGGTGGTAGTAGGTAGGCATTAAGATGGACTGACTAGGTGTTACGTGTTAGGGCGCCCAGAGAGAGGGGCCAAAAAGATGGGGTGGCAATTGTTGGGTTGCTCCTAGTATTATTGGTGAATTTCTGAAGAAAAACTTTTTTTCCATTGGCTAGAATGGGGGTTCGGGGCTGCCCCAGACCCGCCTCTGTGGGGTGGCAGCACCGCCAAAGTGGGTCCGGGGCCATGGCAAAAATGCCCTCAGTCCCTCCCAGCAATCCCCGTAGAGATAGGAGTGATGGTTCTGTTGTTTTTCTGAGGTGTTCTGAGTGAGTGTGGATTCTGTGATAGCAAATGAGAGTGGATTCATGGTGTCTCATTGGAAATCTCATAAGCTATCATAGAATCTACACTCAGAATACCTCAGAAAAACAACAGAACCATCACTCCTATCTCTACGGGGATTGCTGGGAGGGACTGAGGGCATTTTTGCCATGGCCCCGGACCCACTTTGGGGGTGCTGCCACCCCACAGAGGTGGGTCTGGGGCAGCCCCGAACCCCCATTCTAGCCAATGGGAAAAAAATTTTCTTCAGAAATTCACCAATAATACTAGGAGCCACCAATTGCCTTGGGATTTTTGGGGTGGAGGACACCCATGGGTGGCTACCACCCACCCCAGCTTTTTTGCCCCTAAGGGCTCCACATTGTGAGTTATGGGCAAAAATTTATTTTTTGAAAAAAATTTGTAAAAAATCAGAGGAAGGTCCAATCGACTTGAAATTTGGGTGGCAGGTAGAACACAATGTCCCCTTCAAAACCAGCCACTTTTTGTGATCCGAACCGGTTCGGTTCGGATCCGAACCGGTTCGAAACCGAACCGGACCGGGGGGGTGGTCTGGCAAAACCAAAACCGAACCACCCCGGTCCGGTCCGGACCCGGTTCGGACCCGAACCGAACCGGGAGAACCGGTTTTATGCACATCCCTAGGTCAGACCATAAACCCCGATCTGCTTTATTTAGTACTCGGGGATCAAGTCGCACAACCCTAAGAATAGCCAAATGGATCTCCAGACTTATGGCCCTCAGTGCTGATCAAGTGCTTACTGAACTTAAACAATAACTAATGGTTGGCCATGTAAAAACAAGTTACCTGAACATCTTCAACCATACATGCACGTAGTGAGTGAGCTGCCTTTTCTCAATGAGCTGCTTCAGAGGACTGATCATTTGGTGGTGCCAACCTCCTTACAAACAAAAGTGATCAAGATTGCCCATGAAGGCCACCTGGGCATGTGCTTGACTAAAAGGCAAATCAGAGGAAGTTTTTGGTGGCCAGGTATTGTTAAACACATTGAAAACGTAATTTGGCACTGTATGGCTTGTGCTGTATCTGATGAATCGCAGACAACTTTTACCACTCCCTTGACTCCAATAGAGTATCTCAATGGAAAAGCTTGCTCTGGATATAATGTGGCCTTTTGATAACCAACCCACTAAACAAAGATTTGTTATAGTGATGGTGGTTTACTATTCCAGGTGGCCAAAAGTTTCATTTGCTGACAACATTATTACAAACAAGGTGATCCATTTCATGGCTGCAGTTTTTGTGAGAGAAGGTTTCCCTAAAAACTAATGACTAACAATGGGACACAGCTTACCTCATTTGAAATGGAACAGTACTTTTATAACCATGGGATCAAACACAAGACTCCTTCCTTGTACCATCCCTGAGAGAATGGCTTCAGGGGCGTAACTATAATAGGGCAAGGGGAGACAGTTGTCTGGAGGCCCACTGCCTTGTGGGGCCCCCCAGAGGCACCCGCGCACCCGCCCGGGCTTCCTTCAGTTGTATTCATCCTCCAAAATTGATGTGAGTGTTAAGACCTGGAGCTACCAGAACAGCATGTCTTTCTCTAGTACCATTAAATGACTTGCATTGTCCACAATTTACAAAACCTTTTAAAAAATAATTTAGGATGATGTTCTATTTTGGCAAAGGGGTGTGTGTGTGTATCTGTATATCTATCTATCTATGAATTTTACTATGTTTTGTTAACCACTATTCAGCCTCATTCAAGATTTCTTTACTTCATGAGCTGAGCTTGTGGGGGGGGGGGCGGCATTTTAAAACCTTTTCTCTGGGCCCACTCCAACTTTGCTACATCCCGGAATGGCCTAGTGGGAAGAATGAACAGATTAGTGAAAGAAAGTTTACAAGTGGCTACTATGCAGCAACCCTGGAAAGAGGCAATCCATGAAAAACTATTTGCTTATCGAACGAAGGTACCACCAAGCATAGCCAATGGCAACAATTGATAGGGCTTTCCATGCCATCTCACTCTGAGGATTCAGAGATTTGTGATGGGGTAAGGGAGAACAACAAAAATACAAATTGTGCAAAACAGCAAACATTTCAGGTGGCGGACTTTAAGTACGGCTGCCTTTATAAAGTGAGAAAGGGATGTTCCCAATATTCTGGACCAAAACAAACAATCAGAATCTGAGGAGATTCTGTCATACTGAATGCTGGAAATAAATGAAACAGTTCGAGACTTTCCTGCATGCATACTAAGAGAAAAGAGGGAAGGGAGTCTGATCTCCAGAGAGAAACTTGATCTTGCCTTGACCTCACAGACAAGGCTGATGGAAGTGATGGACAATCCTCTTTATTAGAAAGAACATCACTTACAGCCAGGTGCATAGGAAGCTGGCGGTGGCATGGGTGCAACCTGCCAGCAATGCCAACAGTACCACATTACATGGGATGTCCCTTTTTCCGGGGGGGGGGGGGCGGAAATGGTCATCCCATCTGAGACTCCATTTCTCCTGCATTTTGACTTGTGCCCTATGAGGGTGGGTGGGCGAGCAGGCTGATGGGCAAGGAGGCTAGCCGATTAGGGGCAGGAATGGTAGGAAGAGCCTCTTGGTGAGAGGGAGGGAGGTGCCCCCGTGGAGGTGCCCAGGTGCCCCACAGTGATCTCCATTTTCTCTTCACCTCCCTGCTCCCTTTCTCCCTCACCGAGTCCCTGTCTGGCCTTCCTGCAGGGTGCTGCTGGCCCAGATTCTGAGCTGGTGGGACGGTCTTCTGCAGCCTGCCAGGTGGGGTGGGCAGTGGGGGGAGGAGTTGTGTCACTGGGTTGTGTCACTGGGGCAGAGGCAGGAGGGATGGTGGCACCCCAACAGGTCCACACCAGGGGCTCAGCTTAAATGCCATCCCTCTCCTGCGACTGCTGTTTATGAGAGCCATAGCAAGCAAACTAGCTTGCCACGGGGGGTGGGGTTGGGGCAGGAAGAGACCCAGCGGTCTCCCTTCCTACAGGAGGCAGAACTCATCTATGCAGAGTTCCTGCATGGGGCTAAGCCCTGCCCCCTAGATGACCCCACCCCCAAGACACCCCCTCCACTTGTGTCCCAAATTCAGTCAACACAATGTTGGTAACCCTACCCCTAGGTGCCCTAGCCACACCTTCTGTGTCTGATGTCAGACACTGGGGACGGAGAATGGCCATATGTGGAAACAGGGCTACACAGCCCCATTCACAAGGCACTTCAGTCAGTGCTAGGTTTACAGCCTGGCTGGGGGTACCTTTCCCTGCCTTTCAAGGCAGAGAGATGCATTCCCACCCAGGTTGGTATCCCAGCACTGGCTGAAGCTTCTCACAAATGGGGTCGCGTGGCTATGTTTGTGAGATGCTTCAGCAAGCATTAGGTTCCCAGACTGACTGGGAACATGTCTCTCTGCCTTTCGAGGCAGGTAAAGGTGCTCCCAGCTAGGCTACAAACCCAGTGCTGGCTGAAGCGCTTTGTGAATGGGGCCATATGGCCCCATTTCCACATATGATCATGCCCCCTGCAGTGGATGTCAGATGCTAACTGGTTTGTTCTGTGTTGCAGGGCATTATGCAAACAACTGCTGAGTATCTATAGAGAATATAGATTGGGTAAAGAACAAATAGTCCCACCAATCTACTATCAGATTAAAAAGGCATACAAAAGTAGTCTTAAATATGCTAAACAACCAGCATTACGAAATGTCTGGAACAAGCTTATTATGGCTACTACTAATAAAGATAGCCACACTTTTTGGAGATTGGTTTTGGCAACCGGCCGGGTTAATATGCCTTGTAGAATTCCGGCTAGATCGTGGGAATCTCACTTTTTTGCTGTCTATAATGATGCCCAGCCTAGCCAGATCTTTGTTCCCCCTCTGGGGAGTTGCCCCATTGGCCTCCTGTTACTCCTGCTGAAATAATGGATTTAATAGGTCGCCTTAAAAATGGAAAAGCTCCTGGTCCTGATCTTCTTCTTCCTGAACTATTAAAAGCCAATATAGAATGGTGGGCTTTAGTTCTAGCTAATTTATTTACATCTATTAATAGTTTAGGTGTTGCACCAGAGTAATGGAAAACAGCAATAGTTGTTCCCATATTAAAAAATGGTTCCCATTCAGATCCATCCAATTATCGACCCATTAGTTTGTTGTCAGTGGTTGGCAAATTATATGCTCTGTATGTTTTGGATAAGCTTGAGGCATGGATTTCAGAAAATCAAATTCTTGGGATTGAACAAGCAGGCTTTAGAACAGGCCTCTCTACTCTCGATCACTGTATGATCCTGCACCATCTAGCAGAGAAATACTCTAGCGGCCCCAAATGCAAATTTTTTGTTGCCTTTATCGACTTAAAATCTGTGTTTGATTCTATCTCCAGATATTTATTATGGTCCAAACTTGGAAAAACAACAATAGATAAGAGATTGCTATTTTTGATGATGCAGCTTTACTCCAATTCCTCATTACGGGTTAGATATGCTATCAATGGGGCCCTAACTGATTCTATCCCCTCTACTCGAAGGGTCAGACAGGGCTGCATCTTGGCCCCGACACTGTTTAATCTCTTTATTAATGATTTGGCTCCATTTCTGGAGAGTGTGGATTCCCATGCCCCGAAGCTAGCTAACAAATGAGTGCCCATTTTACTCTATGCCGATGACGCAGCTGTGCTATCTCTCTCCAGATTAAGTCTGCAAAGACTGTTGCGCGCTTTTGCCGGCTACTGTAATGATAACAAAATAACAGTTAACTACAAAAAAACAAAGGTCCTGGTTTTCTCTAAATCCAGGAAATTATATAAATGGGTAACAAATCAGAACCACATTGAGCAGGTTTACAACTATAAATATTTAGGCATATTATTTCAATTTAATCTAAATTGGAAAACCCACAGGCTGTCTTCAATTCATAAAGCCCACAATACTCTCAGTGCCTTTTTGTGATTTTATTACTCTAAAGGGGGCCAGTTTGTTCCCATGGCACTCCAGGTATTTTGTGCTAAGATTGTGGCCCAACTACTTTTTGGAGTCCCGCTATGGATCCAGGGAGTAACAGCTGAACTGGAGAGAGTACAGCTGAACTGGAGAGAGAGTTTCTAAGAGCAATCTTTGCAGTGCCTAGGTGCATGCCTTATTCTGCTCTATGCTTGGAATCTGGGTCTTTCTCTATTGTCTGTAAAGCCTGGGAGCTTGCTTTTGCTAGATGGAGTAAACTCTGTTCAGAGATTCAGGAATGTTCTTTTTTCCAATATTTATGGGTGGATTCTTATCCCAACCCTTGGCTAACATATGTAAATAATAAAATTATGCAACTGGGCCTTTCTCCTTCAGAACTCCTTACTTGGGAATATAATAAGGTGAAGGAAATATTATTTCTCTGGTTGCATGATACTGAACGGCAGGAGCTTATGTCTTCGGCCAATAGGACTTGCTCCCCTTTACATTTTGGGATTTTGCCACCTTGGGGAGATAGAGGTGCTAATTACTTAACAATGCTGCATTTTTCTAAATTTCAGGTTTCATTTGTTCAGGCCTGGTTTAATGTGTTGCCCTCTTCTCTTTTGGAACAGAAGTTTGCTAAAGATCATCCTGTTGCGGTTTTCTGCCCTTTTGGCGTTAGGCTCCTGGAAACTGTCACCCATGTATTGCTATATTGCTCTTTATATTGGGATGCTAGAGAAGAACTTATTTCCCCTCTGTTACTCAGATTTCCCGGAAGGTGTGAGCTCTTTTATACATATTACTGCCTCGCGGATTCAAGCCCCGGGATTACAACAGTTGTAGCTAAATTTTTCTACATTGCCATCAGGTTAAGGTCCCTATTAAGTGCTTAACTGCGAGAGCTGTTTATTGTTTTTAAGTAATTTATTATGAGTGATTGTATTCTATTTTATTGTGTTTTAGCATTGTTTATTGATGGTTGTATTGAGTATATTTGTTTCTGCTGGCCAATGGCCGTAATAAAACTGATGATGACGACGGATGCAGGGGGCTTGACTAGGTTGGATGGGGCAGCTCCACAGGGAGAGGTGGCCGGGTTCTTTGGATCTTTCTGCACAATAGTAGCTCCGTCTCTGCTAACAGCTCCTGTGCCAGAGAACTCAAGAATTAGGAGAAGTGTGTGTGACTTCAAGACTGTCACTGAATGTTAGATTAATTCAATTCTGGGTTGTTATAAAGGGGAGGGATGTGTTGTATTCTGTCTAGTAATATTTTGTTTTGTTGTTGAGAAGTTTGTCCCAGTGGGGATCCTGTTGGGGTGGGTGGGGTGGAGTCAGAAAGGAAAAATGGAAAATGGAGTTGTTTCTCAACAAACCCTTAATTAAATCTATATAAGATTACTTTATGTGTATGAGGGAAGCATCTATAAAACAATGACCCGAAAAAAGCTTTTCTGGATAACACTGTGGATGCAGTGGTGACAGGGAAGTGTAAGCCTTCCATTTGCACAGCTCTTGCTTTCTCAGCATAGTCACTTGTGACTTTGTCCACCAGGGGGCAATGAAATATTCTGTACAGATATAACCAATGGGATATCTTTAAAAGAAAAACCAGTTCTGCTGGTGTGCAACTATGGACACTTTTGTACAGCACAGAACTCTGCACTGGACAGAAATCTGTTCAGCTACAGATAGAGTTAATTAGTACAACTTGATGATGGCTTGAGCAGTGATTCCTTACATCAGCTATAGAAAGAGCCAGGATGGTAACAAATGCAGATAGTTTTGGTCAATGAGGCAGCACACTGCATGATCTCAAATCTCCCCCTATTTCAGAGATTCAGTACGGTGCCCAGCAGAGAACTGGGCTGGAAGCATTGACATATAATGTCATTCTACTGAATTATGTGAATGGGCTTGACAGTCTCCTAGGGAAACTGGGAGCATTTATAATGTAATTGAATTGTTCAGACATTATAGTAGAATCGTATTTAATTGGTCATAACTTCACTTATACTATTTTGCTAGTTCAAGAATTATAATTGTTTTGTTTTAAATTGGGATGGGCGATGGAGAGGTCTCATAAAATACGTTGTTTGTTTTTATTCTTTTATTCATTTTGTTTTCATGAGAAAATCCCTGTTGCCTGATTAAAATCTTTAGCCAGGGCTGTTTCACACATAACATGACAGCAAACCTGCATTCAACAGGGGGCTATAGACGATCCTGACTCCCTTCTGAGTAAACCTACAGGAGACGCACATTTGCTATATGCATGTTTTACATTGTTAGATGTAAAACATCCTGCAAGTATACCACAGAAATGTAATGTGTGAAGAGGTCCTCAGATTTTAAGGTATTAGGAGAGTCTGTCTGTCTGTCTGTCTCTCTCTCCTTATCTATCTGAGCAGCTTTAAATATGTATTTGAATATACACCTGGTTTGCCACCTTGGGTTTGTCTTTTAAGTGTACAGACCACAGAAGTTCAATATCATCTAGGAAACAAACTATACAATATTCAGTTACCTCCAAGCGTCTGTGTGCTGTGCCAGAGAGAGATCGAGAGAGATCTTAATTTTGCCTGAAGTGTGAATCTCATAAGTGCCTTTTATTCTGCTTTACAGTGCAGTTTTCAGTGGACATATTGGCAGTGGGGTTCTGTTGGCTGTGATGCATTTGGGTGTTTTTCCACTGTAGGATCGTAATGGAAACCATATCTGTTTATGGAATTCAATAATACAGCTCTTGTAATGTCTCTGTTTTTACAAGCCAATTACGTTCAATTGATTTTCAGCTGTAGCTGTGATCATTGAAATTGCTGTTATGTTAATTCTTATTTGTACAGTAAGATGGTCATCTGAGTTGAACAGAGTATGTGCTACCAAAAAATAAGGCTCGCTTGCTAGATTGGCCCAGAAGTCCAACTAATCCAGCATTCTGATTGTGAGAGAAGCCAGATTCCTCCTGAAGTGCTCACACATGGCATTAAAGTAATGCTTGTCCCTCTTTTTTGTCCTTGGCATCTGTTACTTGGTTATACTGCCAGGTACCTTATCCAGCTCCTCCCAGCGGAATCTACCTATCTGACTAGATCAGCTGGGAGGGCTCTGCTCTGCATGCCAACACTTGCATATTGTGTGGAGGGGTGGTGTGTGTGTATATTTGTGTGTGTGTATGTACACACACACACACACACACACACACTTTCTGCCCATCTGTTTCATTGAGTGAGCTCAAATTTTATTATGATAGATAAATGTTATTTTTACATCCTTCATATTGTTCACTTTCCATTGTTTGGTTTTCTTGCTCTTGAGTGTTTTTTATTTGTGAAACAGCTCAGCTTTATCTCCCCATCTTAAGGCTAACAAAATGTATTTGTTGCTGCTAATACTACTATTTACTAGTGAGAAGCTTACCCAGTGATGGGAATGCGTATGGAAATGTATCTATAAACATGGCGTATGTCTAAGGGATGGGGTGGTGGTGGATGACCATCTCAACTTCCTCTCAGCTGGCTTTGTCCTATCTTTGTTTTCCTTGGCTTCAGGGGTTGCAGATCTCCCCTGAAACATTTGAAGAGTTTGCTCTTAGAATGATTTTCCACCCCCCAGAAGATATTATCCCCGCCAAGATTGAGGAGTTCCTCCTCAAATTTTCCCTCTCTCTATTTGGCTTGTTTTCTCCCTGGAACACTCAATCTTGTGCTAGCTTCCTCAAGTCCTGTACTGTCAGTTATGTTCTGACACAGTAGCTGTAATGTTCTTGACTCTTAGCTTAGGAACTACTAAGATTAGCAGTCTGTTCCTTTCTTTTGTGTGAATTATATTAATACTAATAATTCAAATAGGCCAGAGAGGAGGAAACAAAGCTGATGTGACAAAAGCAAATATTTCCTAAAGCCAGAAAAAACAGTGCTGTTTCTCTATGCAGTTCCTAAGAGGAAGGGTATCTGCGAGGATCTCTTCCAGGTGAAACACTACAGGTTTCCCAAACACAGTGTGCTACCTTCATCTCTTGCTCAGCTTTCAGATGATACCTCTTCTGTCCATAACAGAAAAATAGTTCAGGAGGTAGATAGACATATTATCATGGCTACAATGTTTGTTCAATCAATCAATCAGATTAATCAATTTAAAAATCCACTTAGCTTCAGCAACAGCACCTGTTGTTCCCATAACATTAGCTAACTTTCTTCTTTATCCATAACATTTGTTTTTATAAAGTGGATTCATAAGGCTGCCAAGCAACTAGTCCTAATTTCTGCAGCTATTCATGTAACTGTGGAAACTTGGTAATGCTGGGCTTAACAAATAGTCAGAAGCGATGAATGGCAGCCTCTGGTTAGAGCCATCATACAGTAAGCTTTTAAGCAAATGCCATGCGGTTATCGGTTGTCCAAAGCTATTCCAAGAAACCCATTTATTAAACCATTCTGTCTCATGCTCTTTTCCCTGGAGACAATTGATTTTCCCTTCTGCTTCTCAAGAAGCATGAGACAAAATACATTTTCCTTCATTTAATCAGGTGTTGGTGTGGTTTTTGGTGTGGGGTGGGGTTTTTTTTGGGGGGGGGCATTATCAACAGTGCTTATGACAATGTCACTGGCACAGCACCAAGAAATCCATTTCATTAGCTAACCCGCCAACTGAATGGCTGTCTGCAACAACACAATTAACCCAATATGGTGTCATGTCTCAGACCTAAACACTTTGGGCAGATATTCTGAGTCAGAAGAGTCCCTTATGGATGTGGGTTAGTGAGAGTTTGTCTCAGGGATCTCAAAGACTTCAGAATGGCTTGAATTCAGTCCAAGGAAGGGTGCTTTGCAAGTCACCCTGATGAGAACTCAAAACCTTACTTTGTTCTAGGGACCAAAGATTCAGACTCCTCAAGCCAAAGAAGCAGAACCCATAGCTCCATTACACATTGTTACTAGCTGAGCTTATTCTGCCCAGCTCCCCAAAGCCTCCCTGTTGTTTACAGCTACATTTCCAGGCTTGGAGATTGCACTTTTGCTATGCTCAGGAGCTGCACTGCAATGCAAGCTCCCAGTTTGTTATACATGGGGACAAGTTGCTTAGTTGGCAGTGGACTGGTCACCCCTAGATTTGGGCTGCAAGTAACACAAATTGCAAAGGGGATTAGCTTCACACACCCTCTCTCCCTATGTGGGGGTCCGGCTAAGCAGATACCAGAACTAGCTAATGCAAGTTATCACAAGTTTTCTACGTAGGATGAACTCTAAAATTCCCCTCATTCTCTTGCAAGAGAGATAAAACCTGATGCTAATGGAGCAATTAGGCCAGGAAGGGAAGTCAGATAAGACAAGTGCAGCAGCAGACTCCCTTACAATAGGGATGAGTCAGTGACATAATCTGGAAAATGCACTCATCGAAACTTTTGATAGAATTATTGGGAAAGTTAGTCTCAGCACAGGATACTCTTATGATGCACCTGCATACCCTAGTTTTCATTACAAGCAGCCTTGAATACAATAGGTGGTTCACACACCTTCCTACCCAGGAAGGACTGTTGGGCACTATGCATTCCAAGAAGCCTGAATGGGCTATTCAGCAAAGTATGACAAAAGAAAGGTTAAAGAAAAGAAAATGTGCCTCAAGGCACATTTTGGGATTTAAGTATCCCTAACTCCATGACCCAGTGTGCTCCCTTGTGCTTTACACTTGGGACTCCCATCAGACTGCAACAAGCAAGCTTGGGGTTCCCCTCTCTATCACACTGCGGACTCCATTGCAACAAGGACTTCAGCAAGACCATCTTCGTGCTCCCCTTGTGCTTTACATTGGGAACTCCATAGCAACAAGAACTCCTGCAGACCACCTTGGTGTTCCCCTCTCCATTGGAACCACCTGTGCTGAAATCACTACCTGGATTGGTCTGTGTGCCCCTCCAGACAAAATCCCTAGCAGGTGTAGGGAGCTGGGTCCACTGAGACACTTATCTTGTGGGCATCCCACTTCTGCAACCCTCCTGCCTTTTTACCTTGATGTCCCTGAAGGATGTGAGTCTCCTGCTGCTCGAAGCCCCGTTGCCTAGAGACAGGTACAGTATAGCGGTTGTCCGGCTCTCAGGACCCCAATCTATCACTTTGATTCAAACTTCCCCCCTCTTAGTCTCTCCTCTTGCCTGACTGGGAATTTACACACAATCTGGAACTTTAAACTAAATGTGCCTCATAACAGTCTGTTTTTAAACATATTTGTATTACTTTTATGCTAGGATTGCCTAGTAACTTAGAGTTATTGCTTTTATATGTTTTTCTTACAATAAACTCCTTTTGTTAATTAGAACCTCTCTCCCAAGACGATTTTCTTGAGTTCAGGCACTTGCACAAATTAAAACTGCTTGGAGCTGTCTCACCCTTTTTGAGCTAAATTCCCCACATTTGCCCGAACTGGAAGTGTTGACCAATCATCTCCGAGGCAGTTCCATCAACATCATTTAAAGTATTCAAGCCCTTTCTCTGCTCTATGAGCAGAAAAGACAACAGGCTCATCTGAAGGTTACCCATTGACATCACAGTACAAGGCTGGGGCTCTGTCCCTTAAATTCTGGCTGAATCTCAGCTATGGAGTAGGGCTTGGGCATGTAGTAGGCTTTCACTGCTGTCCTCCAGGTGCACAAATGAGCTTAGAGCCAAAATACCTGTGACCTGAAGTATTTTGTAGTTGGATTTCCCAATGTTTTTCTTTACTTCAAAGCATCCACAGGGGGTTGTTAATTTGATCAGGAAGCAGTGCTGAGGTTAGCCCCTTCCCCATGAAGTTTCCTTGATTGAAATCCTCCACCAAGCTGCTATCAGCCCTGCCTTGCGGGGTGAGGGGGAAGATATTCCCAAACTTTGTTGCCGGAAACCCTAATACCTGCAACTTGTTGCTGGATTCTCTCCACAGGTCAGTCTCCTCTAGGCCTGGGCTCACAACACTGCTAGAACAGAACATGTTAGCAATGCACTTTATGCATTTTCAGCTGACATTAAGGAAGTGTTTGGAGTCTAAAAATTACTTGATAGGAACACATTTGTTGCCTTAGTCAAGATGTAGAGGTAGTAAATCTATCAGTCACTGGCTGAGCTGTTATTTGGTCAGATAATGTCCATTGTTTTTCGGACTCTGTAGGGAATAACTCTCTCAATGGCTTTAGAGAGGCCCAAAGAGGGCCTAAGGACATAAGATGGTGTTAGTTGTTGGCAGAAAAGAGAAGGGGAGAAGAGACAGGAGACCTGACCAGGACTGACTCAGTTGTCAGTTGCCTGAAGTAACTAGGACAGGTCAAGCAATGGGTTAAAAAGCAAGAACTTGAAGGAAACTTTGGTTGGTACAAGCACAGAGGTGATGAAGGGGAAACTGTGGGTGGTAGAAACATGGAGGTGATAAAAGGAGGCAGCATGAAAGCTAGAAAGGACAGGAGGAAAGTTGTTAGTTCAAAGAGAGTGGACAGAGACCTTTTAGATACTGAAAGGTATTGACTAGGAAGCCAGAGTGGCTTGCCCCCTCCCCTTATGCCTTGTGGTGTCTGAGGCAAAATGGCATTCCTTTTCCTGCTAATTATTCCACTATCCACCAGGAAGGCCTCCTTTTCATGTTTCAATGACATGCTCATGAGCCATGCAAGAGCATCAATGGAAAGGGAAATTAATTCCAACACAGCACTTAATTTCTAAAATGAATGGGCCAGGACCAGAAAATCATTAAATCTGTCTTAGAAGTCCATATTGTCCTCCAAATGTTATATGTGGTGGCTTGTGATTACTCAGTGATGAGAGAAGAATGCTCTGCACATTTTGGACCCCCTTTTAAAAAGAACAATGCCATGAGCTTCAGGACTATGTTCTAACACTGACAATAGATTTTGGAGCTCTGTTTTGGATGCAGTTAAGCCCTGCTCCTAGTGACAAAGTGAAGACCAATCAACAGTTAATGAACAGAAACTGATTTTATTGCTATTGGAATTAATAAGGCTAAACGAGCTCTAATCCAAGTTCTTCGAGGTGGATCAGTAGGGGGCATAATATTGAGACAAACAATCTCTTCCAAAGAACAAATGTATAGCTTTACATTTCCTTTGGCTAGTTCACACTTCACTTGCATATATATCTCTTGATTTTTGTATATGCAAGTTGGAGTGGGTTGGAGCTCCATAGTAGGGCACCTGCATGGCATACATTCAGCCCCTGGCATCTAAAGCAGCATATTCTTTCTAAGTATCTGTAGGCTGCCTTTATCACTGGACATTGTATTCAAAACCAACCTTCCTTACAACATCCTGTATCAATTTGGCAAATTCAGAAGTCAACTAATTGTGCTTTTCTGTTGTGAGTATGCACTTACTTAGGAGTAAATTACACTGGACTGAGTGGAACTTGCTTCTGTGTAAGCATGCATAGAAACATTCTGCAGCCTATAAGGCTTTTCTGTACTGTGATTTCCCCTGAACTCCCTACAACATTGATATGATTGGAGGGTTGCCAACATTCCATTGTTTGAATAAGGGACACAAGGTGGGAGTTTGCAGAAGCCTGAGTGGTATATGTGTTTTTACCATTTTCAGCTTACAACTTAGATTGCTTCTCCCATGCTTATTGATATAACCATGGTTAGTCAAAATGAGTGTGATACAATTTTGTTTTCTAGAAACAGAAGTGTTGTTAGCCAGTAAAAATGGGTTTCACACATGAGCACTATCTAGTAGTCATCACTTGCATGATTTTCATGATTCCAATACCTGGAGAATGGTAAGTTAGCCAATCATTGATGGCTGTTAATGTTTTCATTAATGTCCCCAATATGGGACTGTTGGCAACCCTAAGCCTGCAGGCCATCAGAACCACAGACTACTCTAGTTGGGGAGGAAGCAGGGAAAGAAGTTGGAGCTCATGACCATGACCTTTATTTCATTATTAGTGAAAATAACTGGTTTGATCTCAGCCATAGGTTCTTCCCATTAGCTGAAAATAAAGGACAAATGGCATCCCGTATGGCACAGATAATTTGAAGCTGAAATGAGGGACGGCCCTGCTAATGAGGGTCTGTTGGTAACACAATGTTGCCTCCTATTCAGCACTAATCCTCCCCTTCAGCTCATTTCTCCCTTCCTAGTTCCAATTTATCTCCGTTCGTTTCTGCATTCCTGTTCATCTTTCTCTACTCTAGCTGAATTAATTTCTTTCCCCATTTCCCATTCTAGTTTATTTCCATTATTCTCATCCCTTTTCATTCATCTCTTTCCTCCCACTCCCACCAACATTACTCTTGGTAACACCCTTTCCACATTTTTGTAATATTTTACAATATTATTTAAATTAAATGCTGCCACTCTATTAAAATTAGAAAAAAATGCAAAAATCATTTGTCCATTGAGTGTTCAAGTCAAACCCTCAGTGGGGCTGTAAGCATTGTGTTTGAACGCTACAATACTACAAATGCCACCTTCCATTGTCTGCTATCCATGGTCCTCCCCAAGGACAACCCCTCACTTCTTCCCCAAGGACAACCCCTCATACCACCTCACCTTTTGGAGGATGTGGTAGAAAGCAAAAGAGAGTTCTGAAACCTCTGGAGAAAGCCTGATGAGCCTCTTCTCCCGTGAAAAGTAATGCTATAATAAGCATGTTTCCCCTCCAGTGCCAGCTATTTCCCTAGGGTGAGGTGTCTTATTTGCTTGCTTGTTTTTTGTCCTTGGAAGCAAGTTAACAAAGGTTAGAGGGCAGCAGTGTGAGCAGAACTGACACAACTTTTCAAGCAGGGGTGCTTTCGCAGTTGAACATCCTGCCTTAAATGCTTGCCTTCTCTCTAGCTTACAGTACATTTAAATGCTGTATCAGAATCAGTGGAGGCGAAACACCAGAGTGCCCTGTCTTCCCAAAGCATTTTTTAAAAACAAACAAACCAGAAAAGAATGTGAAGCACAGGCAGTGAAGTAACTTGCCTGGGGAGCAAGAGGTTGCTAGTTTGAATCCCTGCTGGTATGTTTCCCAGAAACACCTATATCAGGCAGCAGCGATATAGGAAGATGCTGAAAGGCATCATCTCATACTGCCTGGGAGATGGCCATGGTAAAACCACAGGGCTATGTGGTCACCAGGAGTCGACACTGACTCCACGGCACAACTTTACATTCCACAGGAGACATGGCTGCTGCTCCAGCTTATCCCATACTAATCGAGTCTCACTTTCTACCCAGCAATCACTTAAATCCTGTCCAGTGACTCATATATGGAGCAGACTGAACAGACCATCCCCTAAACTAATGGTAAAAGAGAGTAATTAAGAGCAAGACTGCCATTTTGCCAGGTAGCATCTAAGCATCACAGTGAACTGCTTGTGCTATTGCAAGGGAGAAATAAGATAACTTAAGGCAAAGGGCCAGTTCAGGTGATCTATCCGCTGCCCCCTTCAAACTAACATGGGGAAGGAGAATGTGCACGTGTGTCTTATCCTACATGTTATCAAGAAAGAATAAGATCCCCCACCAAACAAAACATTAACTATGTGATGAAAAGCAAGCAACAATTTAATCCAGTAGATCTATAATTGAAAAATATGTACAATCTAAGAAAAGACAAAACAAACAATTGGAAATGATATCAATGAAACAAATATATAGCATAAGAGGAATGATGAAGTCCATAGTGGGGAGACTGATGTACTACATAAACAATCAAGTCCACACATCCACAATGGTGACTCCTGAATCCATGTAGGTCTTTCTCAAGTGGAAATTGGTCTTCACAAAGTAGCACTGACTATTCCACATGCTCCAAAGTCCAAAGCCTTATCTTTACAGCCACCTCTACCCCAAAAGTAGTATAGGGCTTGATCTCACAGATCCCAGTATGCTTCATTTATCTTCTGGTTATCCTAAATGTGGCATGCTGTTGTTTTTACTGCAGATATTACTTGGTGGGGGTGAGTGATCTGAATTGCTCCTCTCTGCATTATTTAAATGATACTAGTATGTTAAATCATCCTGGAGAGAATCTATCTGTGTGGTCGCTAAGAGCCGACACTGACTTGACGGCACTTAATCAATCAATATATTAAAATGCTACATTTGCTATATAAACCACATTGAAAACTGGTATATAAATACTTTTGATCACAAACTTTTTAGGACAGGTATCTAAAGCAGGGATTCTCAACGTTGGGTCCCCAGATGTTATTGGGACTTCAGCTCCCATAATCCCCAACCAAAGGCCACTGGGGCTGGGGATTATGGGAGCTGAAGACCAAAAACATCTGAGGACCCAACGCTGAGAACCCCTGATCGAAAGGACTGTATCTGCTCATCTGAAACTCCTCAAATATTTGAGATCTTCAGCAGGGTTGCTGCTGTGCATCCCACCTTCTTCAGCAGTGTTTGGCAGTGAGCCAGGGTGGGGCCTTTTTGGTGCTGGCACCTCACTCATGGAATTCTTTCTCTTTAGAGGCCAGGAAAGCTCCCTCTGCGGTCTCTATCGCCAGATCAAGACTTTTCTTTTTAGAAAGGCCTGCCATTGAATTTTATAACTGACTGCTGCTATTGTAGTCCTTCTGTGTGGTGGTGTCACTGCTGACTTAGTCTTGTATTTACACTGCATTTTAAATGTTTATATATTGCACAAAACTTTGGAATGAATCTAGAAAAGTATGTAAATATAACAAAGTATAATAATATCATGTAACTAAGTGACAGAACAATGGTGCACCAAACTGGCCCAAATACATGGGCTCTATTGAAAGAATTTCAGCCATGCTACTGTGATAGTCTTCATTTATTTGAAGAAGAAAAAATAAAAGTGACATACAATAAAACCCAATAATAGTTAAAATAACAGAAACAAAATTTAGCATAGCAGATTAAACACTAAAAACAATTGTTTCCTAAAGACCAGGGAGAATTTTTAAAAAGTCCTTGCCTCTAGCTTATAGCAGAATAAATAACATTCCAGGCAAACCTCCCTACTAGAGAGGCAATTTAACAAGTAGGCACCACAACCCAGAAGGCCGTCTCCCTAAGCGCCATCTTGTCAGTCAAGGGCACCTGAGGAGGTACTCTAACGATGACGTCACTGTGGGGAATAGGAACATGTGGGTGGAGGTGCTGCTCCTTCCACAGAGGTGCCCCCCCCGGCCAGGTGAGATTAGGCCCTGTAGCAGTGGAGGGAGCACAGATGGCCCAATTCAGCTTCTGTTTACCATTTTAAAAACAAGCATGTGCTTACAAAGCAGGTGTTTAAAGTTGCGGGTCGTCTGACCCTAAGAGTAGGAATGTATTTAAGGTAAAAAGCGCTTCTAAAAACATTTAGAGAGGGGTGATGTGAGTGAACCAGAAGAATTTAAGGAGAAACCCCAGGGGTGTAGCTATAACTGAGCGAAAGGGTTCAAAGCTCCCCCAGTTCCAACCCTCCCTATTTTCTTCATTATCTCCCTCACGCTGAGAGGCCCCCTCTCCTCTAGGTACGCCCCTGGAGAAACCATCCCTGAGGATGGGCTCCCGGCTCTTCTCGCCCATTAAGCCAGCGTGTTCATTCATTCGTTCATTCTTTCCCACCGCCATGCTGAATCCACGTGGAGGTCGCCGGCCCTTCGGCTTAGCAGCTGCTGCATGCAGCCCCAGTAACAAAGGCCCGACTCCTGCCCAGCAGCGTGGAAAAGCAGACGGGTCGCAGTAGCTTCACGCGGTCGGGAAAGCCCGAAGACTTGTAGGGAAGGACTGAACGTGCGCTGAGCAGCGGACAATCTGCTGCTGTACCGTTTACTGCCCGACTGTGTGACTTGAAGGCCTGCCGGTCTGGGCGGGCGGGGGCGGTCAAGTCTTGCACCTCCGCTTCCTCGGCTCTTACAAAGGCTATGGCTCGCGTACACGTGCATGCAGATCCAAACGCACGCGTCTGCACGTTGTTGCCTGCCGCAGCCCAAGCAAGCCGGGCTTCTCTGATTCCCAGGGGCTCCTTTGTGCTACTGGGGCGCTGGGAGGGGGAGGGAGCTACGCGGCGGCTGCGTCACGCTGGAGAAGCTGCTGCTAGCGCCGCGCGCCGCTCCCAAATTAACCCCGGCGAAGAAGAAGCATCCCTTGTTCCTCGCTCCCCTTTCTTCTCTCTCTCGTCGCCAACAGCCAGCCGAACAAGGGAGACAAGAGGCGCCTGACGTGCCGCTCCGCCATTTCTGCCAGAACCTTCCGATTATATTTTTTTGAAAAGCACCGAAAGATTGTTTTTTGTGTGGGCAGGAGGAGCCCCCCCCTTCCCAACTAAAGGAGCAAAGATACCGTCAAGAGGAGCAGGAGGCAAGGTAAGCGCAGAGGGGGGTGGGAGAGAAAACGTCAATGACCACCAGCGCATGCCGGGGCGCGGGCGGGGGCGCTGGAAGCCTTTCTGATTCACATTATGTCTCCATTGTTGGGGAAGGGGGGGGCGTGTGAGGAGGTGGACAGAAGATGCAGGAGGAAGGACGGAGGAGTGCGGGCAAGAGGAGGGGAGGCTGGCTGCGTAGGAGATGGAGAAGGGTGCCCAAGGAGGCTCATACGGAGGGGATGGAGAAAGGAGAAGGGAGAGAAAGGAAAGCCGGCGTGGGGGCAGGGCGAGCACCGGGAGCGCCCAAATGGAGCTTGTCGCCTGAGGCTGCCGCCTTCCCACCTTCGGAACTTGCAGAACAAGCCTCTCGCAAGCTGCCCCTTGGCTGCGCATTAATTGCGGCGTAGGGCTGGATTGTCCTGAAGCGATCGTGTAAACTGTCTCCGCTCCCACCCCCGGCCCCAGTTTGATGACATTCTGGAAAGCAGTACTGATGCCTCCTACGAAGAGAATGCTTGTGGAGAACTAACCATAGTGACCGGGTTTATGTAGTATAGCGAGGCGAACCGGTTTTGGTGCAGTCCTGGTCTTCTTTTGACCCATCCGTTTTGCGTTTCTGCACGTGTGAATTTTTTCAGGACTCCCTTTCATTCAGGAAAAAATGGTGAAGCTGGGGAATAATTTTAGCGAGAAGACCACAAAGCAGCCCCTCTTGGAGGATGGATTTGACACCATCCCCTTGATCACGCCCCTGGATGTCAATCAACTACAGTTCCCACCTCCTGATAAGGTACAGTTGGTTTTCCTTTCTACCCCAGGCAATCACGCCCAAAGCTCAAGCAAACAACAAAAGAACGAGGTGATGTTTGTCACAGAAAGCCTCTAAAGCAACATTTTAAAATCCAGATTTCAAAATGTTGATTTTGTTTCGAAAAATATACTGGAAGCAACAATGATGTAGTTTATTTAATATTTTCTCCTGAGTATTAAATTGATATGATTCTTACTGTGTATCATTTAAACTGCGAAACAATGTCTGATTTATGTTTTGACCTAAAATGTCTCTGTTTCTATCTCTTCACTGCATTTTGCAGTATATGAATCTCCAGTCTTTACTGTGGGTTGTAACATGCAGGCAGCCTATACTTCTCTTTTAATAATAAGGTTATTCTGAACAATGAGGTTATAATCTTCTTTTCAGGGGTGTGCAAGGCAGCTTGAAAAAACTCCCTCTCAAAGCTTTTCTCTAGCTTTCCCTGGAGGAGCCCAAAGCAGAGAACAATCCCATAAGGGACTTCCAAAGCTCTTGCCTGGGGCTGATAGGGAGGCTGCTTTCACAAGTGATACTTTGTCTTACAGTCATGAACTGTGTGATGAAAAAGCTACATTGGTTTCAGTGTCTAAATTCAGTTTTAGAATCTCAGTATTACTGACATTCTGAAGTGATGTGTCTTCTAGGGACTAAAGGGTATTTTGGGGGCACATCTGCACAACATGTTTAATCTTATTCCCCTGGGAACTATAGCACAATCCCAGAACTCGGGAGGAGGCTGTTAGAGAATTCTTAACAACTTCATCACATTACGATTCCCATGATTCTTTGGGGTAAGCCATGACATGTAAAATCGAGATATGTTTGTATGTAACTTGGGAGAAAATTGAGGCTTTTACTGGCTCGTTTTAGCTAGCTTGTAAAGGAAGATTGTAGACCATAGCTGATATTCTGACCAAATTATTCAACAGAAGTCTTATTGACATTAAGTAGTCCTTTAGAGTAACTCTTGAGTAATACTATTATCTTAGCCTGGATCCCAGTTAGGCACTGGAAAAAATACTTTAGTCTGGACCCAGAACCACCAGATTATCAGACCTGGGAGATATTGGTGTTGTAATTTAGGATGCACCAGGTCTTTGTTGTAGCTGTTCTACATGCTTTTGTTCATGGATGGGTGTGACCCTTCAGATAGCTGCTTTATACACATGTACACACTAAGCCAGCTCCTCTATTGTTGTTTTTGCAGAATGGTGAAGGCACAAGCTCTCTTAATTTCTTTCTCAAATAATGAATAGGGCAAGGTAGTATAAGTTCTCAAAATATTTCAGGACATGTGCCTTCTTCCTTGGAAAACATTACTGAGTTTAAATATCTCCTAAAGATTTTCAGATGGTCATTTCTTTTGAGGAACATCACTCTTCCTTCTTCTCCAAAAACCACTATGTAATTTAGTTGGCTGATGAACATAAAGTACATTTGGTAACTATTTCCAGACTGATTTTAATTCTTCATATTATCTTGGGGTTGCAGTTCTTACAACATTAATGTGACTTGAAACCTATAGGGCTAATAAAATGTTTTACAAATGACCTTGCTGTAGTACTGCAAGTAAGACATGAACTACCAGGATACATGTGGAGTCAGTCCTCTTAGGCGTAATTTCTATCCACTGTGTAGTTCACATCAGGAATCACATTGATTCCAACAGTAGAGGCCTTCAGCCATAGTCCTTCCCTCAGTTAGATAAACCCAACTCCAGCTGACTCAAGAGCTGAACTCGAGGTTTTCCCGATCTGGTTTTTAATTTTTTAAAAAATTATTTGCTTGATATTTGTAACATTTTTATCCTTCCATTTTCTCAGATGGCCTCAAGGCAGTTTACAGTAGCAAACTAAAACAAAAGTACAAAACACCAATAAAAAGATGATAAATACAACAGCAGATGAAACAATAAAACCAACCAGTAACCCGCCCCACCCCCACCACCCCCACAAAAAAAATCAAGAAACAGCAGGAAGACAATTAAAAGTGTTGCAAACATTATGAAGAGCCATTAAAGGCATGAGAGACAGGACAGATTTTGCCTGGTGTCCGACGTGGCACATGTTAAGGACAGGAATTCCTCAACTTGGGTACCACCACTGAAAAGGCCTTCAGTAGTCATGTGCTTAACCTTTGAAGGTGGAGATGCTCAGAGAAGAACCTCTGAAGCAGATTCCAATTGGAGGGCAGATGGAAGAGATGCACAGGCTAAATCCTCTGAATTGAGCCTGGAAACAAACTGAAAACTGGCAAAGCTCTTTTTAGTAGTGGCTTGATATTTTCTTTGTGGTTGGTTCCAGTAAACAATCTGGCTGTTGTTTTCTGTATCAGTTATAGTGTCTGAATAATTCAAAGGCCGTCCATATATAATGCATTCCTATACCCTACAGCACTAACAATGGCGGCTTGATTATCTCTCTCCAAGAAGGATTCAGCTGGTACACTAGCCAAATGCCACCTGTGGATTCAGCAACAAGGCTAGATTGAAGAGTACTTTCTAAACTGTGAATATGAGTATTGGGGGGGGGGGAATGCTGCTCTGTCAAGAACAGGTCAAATATTTCTTTCCTGGTTCAGTAGGCCATTAACCAACAGCATCTCTGTCTTGTCCGGACTGAACTTCATTGTGCTAGCTCTCATTTTTAGCCTGTTACTGACTCCAAGACCCTGTCCATAGGTATAGTTGATTCTAATAAAAAGAAGGGAGAGAACGGTGTGTCATTCATATGTTGATGGCACCTAGCTCCAAAATTCTGGACACCTCCTGCAGTGAATTCATGCAGACATTAAACAGGAAGTGGGACACAACTGGTGTTCCTGGTGGGACATTATAGCTCAAGTGTTAGGTGCCAAAGCTCAGTTCCCCAGGACTATCTTCCCCCATCACTCTGCTGCTAAAGGTCATCCATCAGTGTACCCTCAAACCAGGCCGGAAGCTAGACTGAATTTAGTCCTAAACATCCGTGTTATCCACGGTCCGTGTCTGGAGTGGAACAAACACTCAAGTACCTTGCCCAAGCAAAGGAGGTTCTTCACTGGGTCATAACTGGAACAATCAGTGTGGTCCAGTGAGGATTTCTTCAAGAAGGACTTCATAACCAGGGGTGGTGTCAAAAGTTGGCTAGGTCAGACACCAGCTGAAAGTATCTGGCTGGACCAGCTCCTGAACCTCATGATACCAAAGGTGCGAGCTGACCAAGAGGCCTGTAGTGCTAACACCCCATCTACAAATGGGGAGCATCCTCCAGATGCCCTTCAGGAGCCTTTGGGAAAAAGTCAGTTGCCCCTGGGAAGAGGGTTGGGGGAAAGAACTGTTGCTACTGTTGCCAATGGACTTGGCAATAGTGGCAGCTCTTTTTCTGCCCACTTCTGTCTTCATTAGTGAATTGGTAAGCGTGGGTGGGTGGTGGTGGCAACAGGGGTTCAAGATGCCTTCAAGGAACGGGGCAAGAGCCCAGTGCACCATTGGTGGCCTAGTGCAAGGCTTTGTAGGGTAATAATACGAGATGATGTAGACATGACATTTCATATATATTATCTCAGTGGCCCTTAACAACAATGCTATGTGGCAGATCAATTCTGTTATCCCCATTTTTCAGATAGGGGGCTGAGGAAGGGAGGTGATGGCTTAACTAAGGTTTCTGCTGAGTTCATGACATAGCTGAGATTTGAACTGGGGGCTTCCTGGTTCCTTTGCCTCTCAACCGCTATGCTACAATAGCTCTGATTGTAGAAAATGGTCTTCTCCAATACAATTTCCCTAAAGTTCTAATTACGACATTAACACTATATCTTAAATGTATCCTACTAATCAGCTGCGGTGGCGCAGCAGGGAAGCAGCTTGCCTAGGGAGCAAGAGGCTGTTAGTTCGAATCCCCGCTGGTGTGCTTCCCAGACTGTGCCTAGTAAATATATATTTGTAGTCACCTATTTCAGGCAGCAACGATATAGGAAGGTGCTGGAGGTGGATGCTCACTTCAGTGACAACGGCAAAGGCATCATCTCATACTGCACGGGAAGAAGGCAGTGGTAAACCCCTCCTGTATTCTACCAAGAAAACCACATGGCTCTGTGGTTGCCAGGAGTCAACACCGACTTGACGGCACATCTTTCCTTCCCTTTTACAAAGTTCTAAGCCATGCAGTGTGTAAAGCTGTAACCTTAAGCTGGTTAGGTGAAAATAAGTGCCACTGAAAACATTGAGGCTTATTTCCAGTTTAGTGAACACTGAGTGTAAAACATAGTTTATTATTTAATCCCTGACACAGAACTGAATAGTGTCTTGACAACACACTGTGGTACGGACAGGACCTTATGTCAGATACTTACAGTTCTCAGTCTTAGGTGCCCAGAAAGGTAGTTGGGATATATGCTTCTAAAAATAACTTAGTAATTTCTAAATATAAAGACAAGAGAAAGCATTGCTTATTATAACTGGTGGGGAAAATAACTGTGGCACAGACTGGGGGAATTTCTCTTGTGCAAGCTCCATTAAAATAAGAAGCAGCCCTGCTCTTCATTTCAGCAGCGCTTGTGCAGGAGAATTTCCTGGTTCAATAATGCTTCTAGATTACTTTCCTTCCCAGGAGGCAATGACATGTAATTGACTGAGTTACAGTTTGGACAACTTCCCAAATACCTGTGATATGAGTAAATTCGCTCTAGAACTGATTAATCCTGCTGCTTTTGTGGCACTTGGCTACCATTGCACACAATATTTAATGAGCACATTCCGCACTGACAGATACATTATTATGTGTCTAAAACTTTGGCTGCACTGGTCTAGCTAGTTATTGGTCTTCTGTTGATGTTCTTTGAAAAGGTGGTGGTCAAGACAAAAACAGAGTATGAACCTGACCGCAAGAAAGGGAAATTCCGAACTCCCAAAATAGCTGAGTTTACAATCAGCATCACTGAAGGAGTCTCAGAACGGTTTAAGGTAAGTAATATCACATATGATTTATTACCAGTAATCATCCATTACTAACACAGCAAAACCCATGTCAGTTTTATTTTATTTATTGTTTTCATAACTGCATTCCAGGTCATCAAAGCCCTCAAAGTGGCTTAACATAAGCTTTGTCAGATTTGTAAAAATAATGATTATATCATAATGAGGAATTTGGAATGAAGGAATTTAATTTTTCAGTGGATGAATCACAGTGGAATGTTTGCCAGATTATAATTTAAGAGTTTGCTCCATGGAAGAGTCTACGGACCTCTACAAAATTTTATTAAGTTGAATTAAGGCTGAGCCCAGCAGGAAGTTCTCCTGCACAAGCCTAATTGAAATTAATGGGAGCTGCTTGTTTAACATGGTTTGGGGAAGAGACTTTTCCACTGATTGTGGCAATATCTTATCTAGAGCAATATTTTAGAGGTATAGCTCCCCCTGCTCCATTGTCCACATTAACTTTAATTTCCTTAAATGCTGGTCCTCCTTATTTGTTTTCAGTCTTTGCTGAAAATGTTTATCCCATTTCTGATGGTGCATGAAAAGGTTTGCCATGATAGCAAGTTTAACAGCCACTCACCTGGTTTAATCCTGTCAAAATTACTGGACAGTGTTTTGGAATCTGGAAGGGGGTTCATTCTGCCTTGTATTTTGAGGGTGTATCACAAATAATTAACATAGGTGTTTTTAAGAGGTGGGCTAGTACAAATAATTGTGGGCTAGTAATTTTTGTAGAGTGTGTTGCAAGGCAGGTCTAAAGACATTTACCTCCTTCTTGGAAGCCTAGAAGAAGAGGATGGATTTCACCCCTTTCTGACAGTCCTTAGTGTACTGCTTGAGCTACCTGGTCCTGTTCTTGCTTCAGTGGCGTGAGATACCCTCTCCATGTGGTGGATGGGAGGAAGTGGTCTTGCTGCTGTCTGAAAATTGGGGGGATGGGTAGGGACAGGGACTGGAGATGTTTGCTTCAGTGTTGGCATTGTAGAGAAGCATATAGTAGAGAAGCATGCATCCAGGAATAAACCGAAAATTAAAAATCCCTGAAATGGTATGACTATATAAGAAGGAAGTTTATTTATTTCATTTATTTACCATCATATTTATATACTTCCTGATATGTGTATCTCTGGACGGTGTGCACAATTTAAAACACAACAAATATAAAACAGAATAAGAACAATTTTAAAAAATTGAAAAAATAAAAAGTTTAAACAATTTCATGGAATAAAAACAATTAAGCAATTTAAAATTAAAATGTTGTAGCTGTTCTTTTCTTTAAAAAGAAGTTTGGTCTTCTTTTTAGCATTGGGGTACTCAAGGAAAGAATGAGTCCAAAAATACCTAATCAGTGGGCTCAGGAGGGTCAATGTACAGAACAATAGAAGAGGAGTTTTAACCCACCCTCCAGCTCAAAATACCTGCTTTATCCAACAAAATTCCTGGTACCAAATAGGCAAAATGCCTGACAGTTAGCAACCCTTGGAAGGAAGCGATACAAACCTGAAGCTCATAAAAGGGTACAGGTAATGGATAGTGGCATGGACTTTTCCAGTGGGGGGCAAAGACCATCCCTGCCTTTCCTGGGAATATGCCCCATTGAATTCAGTAGGAACTGGCTCAATCAGGGAGCGGCAGGGGGCTGTTCCCTCTTGCCTCATCCCCACTGGATGCCCATGGATAGTGGGAAAGTTGTATTGCTGTTGGTCGACAGCAGTGTCAGGTGTCTACAGTTCCATTAGAGGGGACAAGTGCCCCTGGCCCTCTGGCAAGGAGGATTCCCAGTAGCCTCCAGTAGACTCTCTGCACTGCAGTTCTGGAGAAGTGAAGAAGCAGCAGCAGTTGTTGCTGCTTCTCTTCTCCAAACTGCATCGTCCTTTCCAACCCTCTGTGCTTGTTAGTGGGGAGAGTCTTGCTTCATTGTGCAGAGGTGACCACCTAGTGGCGCAGTGGGGAAGTAACTTGCCTAGGGAGCAAGAGATTGCAGGCTCAAATCCCCAATGGTATATTTCCTAGATTATGGGAAACATGTATATCGGGCAGCAGCGATACAGGAAAATGCTGAAAGGCGTCATCTCTTACTGTGCAGGAGATGGCAATGGTAAACCTAAACCACTCCTGTATTTTACCAGAGACCAACCACAGGGCTCTGTGGCTGCCAGGAGTTGACACCGACTTGATGGCACAACTTTATGTATAAAACAAGAAACAGTGGGAGAAACTCCTACTGTTTCTTCACTTCTCCAAATCTCCATGCAAGTGAGAGACGAGTCCTCTTCTCCTTCAAGTCTGCTAACAAGTGTAGTAGGTCTAGAGGAAAAATGGTGATTTTTCTTAATTGCACAGAGATTTGGATAAGAAGAAATCAGCAGGAATCTCTCCCACTGTTTCTTTTCTTACCTTAACCGAGCCAAGACATGGCTTCTCTTCCAAGCCCTCAGTGCTTCCTGGGATTTAAAGAAAGGAAGAAACAGCAGGATAAACTTGCGGTATTTTGTGCTTCGTACCACACTGAAAATGAGAGAAATCTCTGCCTTTCCCCAAAGTAAAAAAAAATCTGATTCTTGAATTTAAATACTTTAAAGAGCATAGAGGGTTGGTACTCCCCTGTGTGACTAGGTGGTAGCGCGACAGGTGGGAGATGTGTGTACCCACATTCCTCCCCACACAGTTTGATGACCTATGGTATCTAAACAGTCCCCTAGTTGCATTTCTAATGTTTAACTTTTGTTTAATGCCAATGATTCTGTAAGCTGGTATATACAACACTAATGTTGACCTGGTCCTTGCCTAGAGGCTGCCTGCACCCATAATCTGCAGTAGAACCACAAGTGGAGACTATGCCGAAATTCACCATTTAACCACAGTTTGGCATGACGTTCACATTGATAAGTTATGGTTTGCAATCTGTTTGCAAACCAGAATTGAAAACCCTGGTTTGAAGCAGGACTGGCAATCATGGCTTGTACTAACTTTAGTCTGCCATGATTTCCAGATTGGCATGCCACAGTTACAGGGGCAGTGCCACCTGTGTTCCAATATGTCCCGTTGACACAAACATTTGGTTTTGCGTGGCTGCCCCGCTGCCACTGCCTAGAAACTCCACATCTTCTAGGTGGCTGGGTGCCCTAAGTGCGGGTACAGAGCGAGCCAAGTGGCAAGGAAAGTGCAGCAGGGATGGAGGAGGAGCCAAACGTGCAGCCTTTGAAGTCCATACTGCCTTAGGCCCACCCCCAAAGCAGGTGATAGGTGGCTGCCTAGAAACTCCACATCTTCTAGGTGGCTGGGAGCCCTAAGTGCGGGTACAGAGCGAGCCAAGTGGCAAGGAAAGTGCAGCAGGGATGGAGGAGGAGCCAAACGTGCAGCCTTTGAAGTCCATACTGCCTTAGGCCCACCCCCAAAGCAGGTGATAGGTGGGCAGCTGGCGCAGAAGCAATAGAAGCCTGGCACTTGTCAGCTTCTTGGGAGTAGGGAGAGAAAGCAGGGAAGACTCAGAGCCTGCCTGAGCAAGCCAGCGAGTGAAGTGTGGGGTGTAGAATGGAGAAAATTGAGGGGCGAGCAACAGAGCTGGTAAGCAAACGGGAGATGGCATGGGAATAAGCCAGGGAGGGCAATTGTAGCCATGGCTGCCAAGGAGGAAGGGGCATGATGGGTGAAGGCAAAGGCTTTGCAGTAGTGGTGGCGGCAGCTGCCACCCCAAAATAAAATGTAAAAAATAATTTGTGTTCATTTATTGAACACAACCCCACTCCAACCTTGCTACACCACTGCACAATTATGGTCATTGTTCCCTCTAGGGGCTGCCACACCATAGACAGAGGAATGCTGGGAGGACAGAAATAGCATATGAGCAGCTTTCACTGCTTAATCCCTAATCACTGTTGTCTCAGGCCTCGGTTACCCACAGCCCAGCTTATGCTCCCTTTTGTAGCTGACTTCTCAAAACTGCTCATAGTAGAAGATGAAGATTAGACACTTAAAATTTGTTTTAATTGTTTTAAGATTCCGACACTTAAAATAATAAAAACAAATTAACTGATTAAAAGAATACCAGTATTCCAATGTACGTTTGTAAAGCACCCAGAGATGTGAGTTTGGGGCGGTGTATAAATATACTAAATAAATATTAGGGTAAAAACAGAATTTGAGCCTAATCCAGCTCAAGCCACAGCCATCTCAGTCCTCTAGCTTCAACCCAACACTAATGTGTGAAGTGTGTGAAAACCACGCGCCTCCTGTGTTTTGCATGTGGCAGCTGCATGTTCCAGGGTTCTAGTGGCATTTTGGAAAACTCCCCATCTAACTTGTGGCTGCAGTTTGTAGCACAGCAGTTTAACACTATTAGCTCTAGATTACTGCTGAGTTGAGTCTTGTTTGCAGTGGCAGAGTTATCCCAGATACCTGCACCACCTCTGCAACTTCCACCTGCTGATCTCAAGTATCTTAAGGAGTTTCCGGTTAGATAGAGCAGTGGAGGTTTTCTTTGACCCATAGACAAACAACTGTACATAGGAGGGAAGTTGCTGTTCTGAAACAACACTATGTTCAACGGACTGTCTGAGAAGAGAGGCCACGCCTGAAGTACTATCCAGTGGAGACTAAAATGATACCCATTTACAACAAGCTGCCTCCTCTTCTGAAGGACAGGAGATATTACCCATAGACATACTGTGGGCAGCAGTATTGTGCTTGTGGTATATGTTTGCAGTCAAGATACATGTTGCGGACAGATACATGTTTGTGGTCAAGCAAAATTGTGCAACTGATCATTCCACCTGTTCTGCAGCTCAGGTGTACAGGTAATGTCAAGGCAGCTGTTGGAAGCCTTGGTCTTGTAGTGTCTGCCAGTACATTAACAGTAAAGTGCCAGATGTGTCAACCAGAGCTTCAACAGACATCTCAGGTGTGGCAGAATTGGCCATTATGTACCCAAAAGCTTCCACATCTATGGCTCTGGCCCAGCATTGGCAGATGGCTTTGGAACAAGGTAAAAACATCAGCATCTCCAGCATCCTTTCAAGGCAGTCCTCATGTATATCTGCCAAACAACCAGATAGTTTCTGTCCAGATTAGGTTTAGCCCAAGAGTGTGAAGGGTCTGTGGGAACAGCCCTCTGTTGTAAGGTGCAAGAGTGGCTCTTCTGTGAATGGAATGCAGAAATCTTATCTTGAGCTGCTGGAAGAGGATGAATTTCTGCTGCTCCTTCACCCAGTGTTAAAACTACAGAACTCATTAGAGAGCCAATCACCATATTCCAAGGTTTCAGGATCAGAAGTCTGCTTCCTGAGACCACAGCCTCATAGAAACACAGTCTTCTTGGAGACCAACTTATCCTCTTGCTGCCCCATATTCAGATGGAAGTGAAGATCTTATAATTTGCATCCATTGCTAATGTCACAACTGGGTGCCTCCCTGCTGCAGGTGTTAGGATCTGATGATCTATGATGTACTCCGTGAAACATTCTTGGAAAGTACAGGGCACTCATACCACATGCATGGCTGCCTTTCAATTGCCCCAGTGGCCCAACGCATCCAAACTGATAGGAATTTTTCAAAAATGTTTCATAAGCCACCTTGAATGCCTTGTAAAAAGGTGGGATATACATTGATAAATAAATAAATATGCTTGCTACAGGAGTGCACAGAGGTTGTTGTTTTTTTAAAGAAAGGTACATATTGAGTTTTTAAAAACCTCATAACTCTTTCTGTCCATACTTTTTAACCAGTGCGGCAACTACACTTCTCTCAGATGTTTCATGGGATTAGGCATCCCTCCTTCCTCTTATCAGACCCACAGTTGTTCAGTATAGCTGTGGTTATTACATGTAGGGTCCTCTTCTGTTCCTCGTGCTCTATCAGCAGTTGGACAAAGCAGAAGAGCAATTTGGGAGAATCTAAAGATGCTGGTAGGGGGCAGATGAGCTGAAGCATGCCATAGCATGAGGGACTACTTTTGCTTGGCAAGTGAGATCATGGCTTGCATGTTGCATGTCTAGAATCTCAAATCATGGTTTGGTGTAATGTCTGAACTAAACCAATGTTTTGTGCCCAGTTAAGAGTTGAGTTCCATTGATTTCTGGGACTTCTTATGAGGCACCACAGTGATATGGTACAAATGTGAAGATACATAATAATTTTAAAATACAAAACAGTGCACAGAAATCTTTTCTGAATAAATACCTCCAAGCTGCATTGTGTATGTTTACCAAAAAATCTCATTAAAAGCAATTTTTTATGTCAAATTTTACTAAACTGTATATTTCTACAAAACATACTGAACTTTATATACGATAACGGCAGCAAGAATCCTTTATGCTTCCTGTTGGAAACAAATCTGATTCTGACTTTAGATGATTGGCAACTTAAACTTTAGGAATATGTATCAATGGCTAAAATTACTGCATGTTCTAAGAATAAATCTATTTCTTTCAGACATGGGAACCATTTATTCAATATAATATATCGCAGGGTTTGGTACCTCATCTGAGATTTGGTTTTTCTTGGTAGAGAAATTTAATGCAAACTGTTGTTTTTAGATAGCAGGAACATAGATTTTATTATTTTTCAGTGTAGGAGAAAGAAGGGAGAGAGATGTTGGTCGAAAGAATTCAGGTTGATGTAAACAGATTGTAATGAGAATCGTATTTGCTTTGCTTGAGTGTTTTATTTTATTTTATTTCTGTCTTCTTATGACTCTTTGTTTACATTTCTGTTAAAACAATAAAAATATTATTTTAAAAAAGCAAATCAAGATTTATGTGCATGCAAAGGCAGAATTGGGCCATTTTGAGCAATAAATTTTGGAGCTGTATGTAATTGGGGGAACTGTTATATCCTATTGATGACATATGAGAAATGAAATGTCTTTTAGATATTACTTTAAGATTATTACCACTCTAGGATTGCTTTTAGGCTATAAGATAGTTGGTGCTGATAAGTAACCAGCACATAGAAGAGGTTTCTGTAGAATTGTGTGCCTTAGGGGAAAAGCAGGATGAATTGTTCTATGGTTACCTATCTGCTGAAAAGGAAAAGAAAGGGAACAAATCTGTACTTCACCAAATTGAAGACATATTGTATTATACCATTTATTTTGTTTTAACTAAATAAATAAAAATAAAAATGTCAGCAGTTATTTAATTTCCTTATAAGTTCTTATGATTCATTATAGTTCTTGTAGCATTTTAAGAAGGATGATCAATTCTTATTCATGACCACACAATGTAGTAACAACTTGGGAATAAATGTATCTCTTCAAAAACAGTGTTTTTATCTCCTGGACACTTGTTAATTGGGAGTCTTTTTAATGACTACAAGAGAACAAAAGATGTGCTTCAAAATCAAATATAAAGATAAAGCATGTAATAATGGCTTTGGTTTACATATATTAAAAGAAATCCTGAAAATCTTTTGGGTTCTGTAATGCAGTACATCATGATAGTGGTGCAGATCTAAAAAATTTGCAAAACTATAGAGCCAAATAGGTATCATTGGGCACTGTGTGGCTCAGATCTGGTATACAGCGTCATCAGAAATCTGGTATACTTTCTGTTTGATCTGGTATACAGCGTCATCAGAAAGTACGTACAGTGAAAATGTACACAGTGTAGCTGTTTGATATCATTATGCATTGTAGTATGCTTAGTGGATATTCTTGGAGAGCTTGTGAAATGGATCCTAATAGGCTTTTGCCAAAGGTGTCCATGATGAGTAGCATGACCTAAAACACTGGTGCAAAGGAGCACATACCATTCATCTTCTCTTTCTCTCTATTTGCAAATGCAACAGGGTACTTTGGTTTGAGACTGGCTGGGTACTACAGAGTGTGCTGTTGCTAGGAAACCATCCAAATGGAATGGAGATACATTCTCCTAGCCCAGCATGGTTATTTTGCTTCATTGAGGAGGGTATTCTGTAGCTGACATCCTAACAAAGTACTGGTGCAATGGGAGAAGTACCAGTGCATCTGAAGACTAACACTGCAGTGTGTGTGTTGGGGGGGGGGAGATATGTCCCTCAGGGCTGCATGACCCTCAGGGACTTATTTCTGAGTAGCACAGAGTGCTTCTTGGGGAACAGGAAGTTCTTAAAATTTGCCCCCACCACTGACCCTGCTGAGTTAGTTGAATGTTTCAAAAGCACCAGTCCTCCTCCTCCTCCTCCTCCTCACCTTTGTTAGTCAGGATGTCAGTCTGTGAGTTTGTCCTAGATGCCAGAAGGTTTGTACAGATAGGTGGGTGAAATGAAAGGCTTCATCACTTCTCCTATCTGTAAACCAGGAAATGCTGGAAGAGCAACTTACTGCACGTAACGTGTGCAGCACCTTCTGCAGGAGCCCTGTGCATGGATTTCTGTACAGTGTGTCTCTTGCATCCAATTTCATACCAGATCAATTCAGATTCTGAACTATGAAAGATGTATTATAAATCTGTGTTGCCTAGAGACTGCTATTGGCCAGAGAGCTAAGGGCTACTGGAAGGGTGCACTCCCCTGCCTCTCACAAATAATATGGTAGCCAGGGGCTGGCCAGTGTGGCTTCATCCATCAGCTAAGGAATGGAAGGAGTAAATTCATTTCTGTTTTAATTATGATCTTCAGGTTTTATATATGTTAGCCACCTTGTGAAAGGTGGGGTATACCTTAATTGAACAAATTAAGAAATAAGTGTGCTAACTGTGTGGGCACAATACATCATACTATGAGCATGGGATCCCAATGTAGCTGTTTCTCCCTCCCCTCTGCCTACACATGTGTACAGGCAGCACAGTGGGTCACTAGGGGAAACTGAAGCTTTGTATGCCCTGCCCATATCTCCATCCCGCCATCCCTCTCAACCTGAGGCAAATTACTCATGCTTGCAACACAAGTAACTTTCAGAACATGGCGATGGGGATATCGGAGGAGGCAAAGAGCACACAGAACCCCATCCGACCATCACACTGTGTATATGCATGTTTGTAGGTGAGTAAGGGGAGAAGTAGGACTCCATTAGGCTCCTCTGTGTGCCCAGGCTTTGTGCCCGTGGTGTGAGGGGCTGATGCCCATTTTCATATAAATTCATTTTTTGAAATGTGATATCTGAGGTTTTGCAGAATATGACATTTAAAAATAAATGAAACCGTGTAGGAACTTGGCAACATACAGGTAAGATATTAGGCAGGGTATGAGAGCAGGATAAGCACAGAAACTCTGTTCCTTGAACAAGGAAGGTTTTTGCAGATGGTCTTGCTCCCTCCGCCCTGCCTAGGAAGAAACCTGCCATTTCTTTTAAAATGAAAATTGATGGCCAGTTTATAGTTTTAGCAGAATGAAGTGTAAGAGTGTGTGTGTGTGTGTGTGTGTGTGTGTGTGTGTGTGTGTGTGTGTTGCCTTTCCAAAGAATTTCCAAGATGATGAGCAAAGAAGACCAAAAAGAAAAAGGAAAAAATCACAGTTAAAACAGCAGCAACCTTCTACAACCAGTTCAAACAAAATTAAAAAGAATAGCATTGTACCTCACCTACTTAATTTTGCTCCACCTTTGTAGTACAATAATGGATGACAGGGATAAAACTAAGCTGGAAGATTTGTCCTGACCCCCTATTTCTGGATGTGCAGGTAGTGTTTTGGGCTATGGCCAGAGTAGAAATTGGCACCGGTCTTTGGCTTTAGGGCTAGGTTGTCAGGTCTTAGGGAAGGAGAACATTAGTCTGAGGAAGAGGGGAATCCTCCCTTAGAAGGGCTCCCTTCTTTGGGTTGTGTGCCCATATACTCTTGGACAGGGGATACTTCTCCAGGGGTTGGGGGCCTCCTAGTAGTGGGTGATTTGATTGTTAGGGGCATAGGGAAATGGGTTTTGACCCATGTGTAGATGGCATGATGACTTGCCTGCGTGGTGCAAAGGTTGCAGACATCATGTAGTGTCTAAATAGGTTGTTAGGCAGTGCTCGGGAGGAATTGGCTGTTGTGGTGCACATTGGCACCAGCGATGTTGGGAATGCAGTCGGGAGGTCCTGGAAGCAAAATTTGGGCTGCTAGGTAGCATATTGAAGTCCAGGACTCCCAGAGTAGCATTCTCTGAAGTGCTACCTGTTCCATGCGCAGGGCCAGCAAGACACGTGGAGTTGAGGGGTCTCAATGCATGGATGAGACAGTGGTGCCAGGAGGAGGGGTTTAGATTTGTTGGGCATTGGGATACATTTTGGGGCAAGCAAAGCCCCTACAAAATGGACAGGCTCTACTTGAACCAAGATGGAACCAGACTGCTGGTGCCAAAATCAAAAAGGCCACAGAGCAGTTTTTTAAAATGACACCTAGGGGATTGCTGACAGGAACTGGGTGGTATCTGGTTTGGCAAGCAAAATTCACCAAGGCGTGAGGCTGAAAATGTTTCAGATAAACAAACCAGAAGGGGACAGAGTAGAACCAGGAGTAGAGCAGATGGACACCTAGTCAAGAAGATCAAATGACAGGAAGGGAGACAGCACACACCAATGCCAGGTAAGAGACTTGGTGCACAGATATTTATATACCAATGCCAGAAGCCTCTGAGCCAAGATGGGCAAGCTGGAGTGCTTGGTTGCTAATGAAAACATAGATGTACTGGGCATAATGGAAACCTGGTGGAATGGTGAGAACCAGTGAGATACTGTTGTTCCTGGGTACAAACTCTACAGAAAGGACAGGGAGGGAAGAATTATGGGTGGAGTAGGACTATATATTAAAGAAGGGATAGAGTACAAGAAGCTAGCAAACCTAGGGGGATCTGAGTCCTCCACAGAATCATTATGGATAATATGAGGACTGAAAGGAAATGTATTACTAGGGACGTGCTTTCGCCCTAAAAAATGCTGAGAGTGATCTGGAGTTGGAGGAGCAAATCAAAGAGAGACAGCGGTAATAATGGGTGACTTGAATTACCTTCACATAAGACTGAGCAAATTCAAGTGCAGGTATTGACAGAGACACCAAATTTCTAGATATACTAAGTGACTGTGCCTTAGAACAGTTGGTCAATGAACCAACCAGAGGGAAGGTGACCTTGGACTTAATCTTAAGTGATGCCCAGGACCTGGTGCGAGATATCAGAGTTGTAAAACCATTGTAGAACAGTGACCATAGTGCGATCCAATTCAGCATATACGCGAATGGAGAATTGTCACGGAAGTCCAATACAGATACGTTGGACTTCAGAAGAGAAAACTTCTCAAAAATGAGGGGACTGGTAAGAAAGAAGTTGAAGGGGAATGTCGGGAGGGTCAAATCACTCCAGAAAACATGGAACTTATTTAAAACCACAGTACTAGAAGCACAGATGGAATGTATACCAAGAAAGAAGAAAGGTACCACCACGTTCAGGAGGATGCCAAAATGCAAAAAGAGAGTTTGAGGAGCGCATAGCTGGAAGTGTCAAGGGAAATAACAAAAACATCTTTAAATATATTGGAAGCAGAAAACTTGCCAGGGAGGCTGATGGACCCTTAGATGATGCGGGTGTGAAAGGGATTATTAAGGAGGATACAGAAATTGCAGAAAAGCTGGATGAGTTCTTTGTATCTGTCCTCACGGCGAAGGATATTGACCATATACCCACTCTGGAACTGAGCTGCTCAAGCTTGGAGGCTGAAGAACTGGGCAAATCGCCAGGGCCAGATTGCATCCACCCAAGAGTTCTGATCTCCTCACAAAAATATGTAACTTTTCCCTACAGTCAGGCTCTGTACCAGAGAACTGGAATGTAGCTAATGTAACTCTGATTTTCAAAACGGGATCCAGGGGGGGACCTGGGAGTTTACAGGTCAGTTAGCTTAACTTCTGTGCCTGGTAAATTGATGGAAAGTATGCTTAAGGAAAAAAAATATTAAACCTATAGAAGAACAGGCCTTTGCTGAAGGAGAACCAGCACAGCTTTTGCAAGGGCAAGTCTTGCCTCACTAAGCTTTTGGAGTTCTTTGAGAGTATCAACAGGCATGTGGATAAAGGTGATCTGGTTGACAGAGAATACTTGGACTTCCAAAAGGCTTTTGTCAAAGTCTGCCCCCCGCCCCAGGCTTTTGCGTAAACCTAGAAGTCATGGGATAAGGGGACAGGTTCATGTGTGGATTGATAACTGGATGAAGGACAGGAAACAGAGGGCAGGACTAAATGGACAATTTTCACAATGGAGGAAAGTAAGAAGTGGGGTTCTCCAGGGATCTGTGCTTGGACCAGTGCTCTTTAACTTGTTCATAAATTATCTTGAAGTTGGGATAACCAATGAGGTGACAAAATGGCAAATGCGGTTCAATGTAAGCAACTGTAATGCATATTGGGGCAAAACACCAACTTCACATATACGCTGATGAGGTCTGAGCTGTCAGTGACTGACCAGGAGAGGGATCTTGGGGTTGTGGTGGACAGCTTGTTGAAAGTGTCGACTCAGTGTGTGGGAGCTGTGAAAAAGGCAAATCCCATGCTAGGGATCATTAGGAAGGAGATTTAAAATAAAAATGCCAATATCATAATGCACTTAATCCACATTTGGAGTACTGTGTGCAGTTCTGGTCATCGTATCTTAAGAATATTGTAGAACTGGGAAAGGTGCAGAAGAGGGCAACCAAGATGATCAGGGGCCTGGAGTGCCTTTATGAGGCAAGGCTGCAGCATCTGGGGCTTTTTTGTTTGGAAAAGAGGCAACTATGGGGAGATGTGTATAAAATTATGCATGGAGTAGAGAGCGAGGACAGAGAGAAATTTTTCTTCCTTTCTCAACACGAGAACCAGGGGCCATCACATGAAACTGAAGGCCAGGAAATTTAGGACTGGCAAAAGGAAGTACTTTTTCACACAGTGCATAATCAATCTGTGGAATTCTCTGCTTCAGAATGTGGTAATGGCCACTAGCTTGGATGGCTTTTAAAAGGCTTAGACAAATTCATGGAGGACAGTCTATCAATGGCCACTAGTCTGGTGGCTATAGGCCACCTCCAGCCTCTCAGGCACAATGCCTCCAAATACCACTTGCAGGAGATATTGGCATGCCCTCACCTCTTGCCTGTGGACTTATCTGAAGCACCTGGTGGGCCACTGTGTGAAACAGGATGCTGGACTAGATATGCCTTGGGCCTGATTCAGCAGGGCTGCCCTTATGTCAGAGGCCATATTGCCTTGAGACAAAAACCCCTTTCAGACATTCTAGAGGGAGCTCTACACATTCAGTGTAGGATGGGGGGAGGTTGGGATCATGGTAGTGGCCCCATCCTCCCACTGTGTGCAGTCTCTGCTGCATGTCTGCAACATGCCAATGCATGTACCTCTTCGTGCCATGGCCAACCCTCATGTTCCCCATCATGCATAGAGATGCCAAGTATACATGTGCTGACAAACATGGATATGGCGGGATGCAGCCTGCCATACATGTGATATGCATAAGTGGCCGAAACATCTGCACAGGGCTAAAAAATTTGATGAGATGCAGTTTCTGTTTACTGCTTCATAGCCACCTAATGGAGGTGCTTCCAAGTTTGGCCTGATGTAAGTGCCATTTTAGTGGTGTGGGAGCCACGTTTTCTACAATTGCTCACATTTTGTTGTGTAGTCATCCTCTGCACGCTTGGTTTGGTCTTGGTAGAGCAAGCATGGCTCGTGCCTGGCTTGCATAGGCAGAGATTTTATATGCCACCATAGCAACATGGAAGCCACCACGGGAGTGGTAACAGTCACCTCACTTTCTAGGTCATCATTTAAAAGAAACTTGGTTATGTTGAGGGAGGCAGCAGCTGCCACTGGCACTGCAACATATATTGTGAGTAGCTGTCTGACAATAAGTCAGGGCTGCCTCTTGCTTGACATTTTGTTCTTGAGCAGAGATACCAGAGTATGAAAGGTGCATACTTTGTGTCAGTTCTTAATAGCACATGTGATTTCAAAATTACTTCTCTTCGTGCAGAACCCATGGAAGGGGAAGATGTGAATGGATTGGGTCCCCTTTTTCATATGTTTTGCTGACAAAAATGGCAGCATAATAGTGTTCACATGCCATCACTTCTCTGCACCATACTAGAGTATCTGCACACACCCATATGAATCTGCCAGGGTCCTTCTGTGTAGGCCCTGCTCTTTGCCCCACCATTGGCATAGATCCCCTTGTTAGGGACAGGACACTCTCAGAGGAGCTGTTCAGTCTTTCTCCCTGTCAAGTTTTAAAAGGCATTTGGAAATCCTCCCATTGCAAGAGAGATTTTAAAACTGGTTTTAATTGGTTTTCTAGTTTAATCAATTTTCGCCTCTGCATTTTTGCTTTTGGCGGGGGGGGGGGGGCTTTTGTTGGGTGTTTGTTTTATGGTATGTTATTGGTTTTATTGTAAGCTGCCTCAAGCAGCACTGTGGTGGAGGGACATGTTAAAAATGTTTTAGATATCCCAAGTGCAAAATATCAAGTGAGACAAAGTCCCTAGAGTGATTTCATGTTCCATTCTCTGAGACAGGCATCTTATCTACTGTTGGCACCTTTCTGGTGGACCATCTAGTGGTTGCTGGGTTTCTAGCATCTTGTAAAGAACGCTGGATCAGATGGACCTTGGTCTGATCCATAAGGCTCTTCATATGTATTTAAGTAAGGCTCAGTTAACATAAATTAGTTATACCTGAATTGGTACAATATTCTGAGTATGTACTCTTGCTTTGTCAATGGATCAAGTTAATCGTAGTAAAGAAAAAAGTAAGCCACACAAGGTCAGCCCTGCTTTATAAGGTGCCCAGAAGCTACCCATCTGGCTTTCTGAAGCTGATAGGACACCTCATGTTTAAAAAGTGCTAGCAGCCATAGGTCACAAATACTATGTAGTTCCATATAAGGGATATGTCCATGGTATTTGCTTGTGGGAAGAATGACCCCCCCCCCCAAAAAATAGAGCTCTAATAGTCAAGGGTAAAGACAGTAGCTATCTTAGATGAGCCCTTGCAGGGCTCATCTAGATAAATGGGATATAAATAGAATCCAGATCATTTAGCAATAAACTGAGCACATTTGGCTCCATTAGAATAGCAGTAATTGTGGTTTATAGACTTGGATTTGTACATGATTCTGTTTCTCTGTTGTTTTGAAGTACTTGTCCTCCCCACATTGCCTGCATATTGGGAGCAAACTCTCTGCTGAGAGAAGCCGCATGTGTGCCTGCCTCCTTTCCATCCTAGAGATCTAGAAACATGGGAGGAAATGGGAAAGCTCAGTGGTTCATGACGATAGGCTGGCACAAAGCCAGAGTTGCAGTAGATGTAGAAATCTGTTCTGTAGACAGAGAACTCTGCTTGCAGGTACCAACGTTCATCCTTTGTTGGTAGTGTACTGGGAAATATATTACAAGGTGAGTTCTAGATTACCTTTATTTAGCTGTGCTCAGCACAGTCTAGAAAACAAGCACATGTTGTCCATGTGCAGAATGTACTGTAGGCTCAATGAAGACTTAAGGCTAGAATGAGTAGCCATGCGATTATTGGACTTTAAATTGAGAATACACGTTAAATTGAGAATAAACGTTATTGGACTTTAAATTGAGAAAGTGGGGGAAAGTCCTCCTGTGCCTACTGGCCTGGGGAGAACACACTTAATCTAAATTACTTTCTGGTAGCCACCATGAGATTTATAGGCCCAGTTGACATACTTGCCAGGCCAGTGTGCCAATTCATGTAGTGGAAGAATGGCTGAACCTCTTCTCCAACCCAGGTGCACCTAAAGTAACATGGATCCTTCACGTGGAAGCCCAAATGCACAGAGATCTGACTCTCATATTTCCACCCTCTCCTTTGAGAGAGAATTGCATGAGCAGGACTCTTGTCATATGTTGCTTTAGTTGCATGGTGCGGGGCACGCACACTTGCACCTGCACCACATGAACGGAAGTGCCAGAGAGGGGGAAACTGTGCAGCAGGAGAATCCCTAACCTCCTGACCTGGACGCTATTATTTGCTTTGCCTTTCAGTCTGATTGGGGAGGGGCTGCTTGCCCTTTGCCTTATCTCGGTGACCATCATAGCTAGAGCCACCACTGGCATTGGTGAGGGCAAATACCACCCAGCCCGCCTCCTGATAGTGTTCTAACTGCTATCAATCTCTGCTAATCGAACAAAAGGGACACTTTTTAAAGTGGTGGCTTTCTGATACAATATTGAGTGGGGTGTGTGTGTGTGGAACAACTGGCTGACATCCAGACTAAATTACTCATGCATAGTCCATTTGAAATTAATGGGACCTTAGTCATGACTAACATTTTCTTTTAATGAGATTACTGGTAAGTAATCTGGTTGTCAGCCACTGTGTGTGTCCCTATTCAGCCTAACATAGCACCTTTCCAGGGGCTGTTGCTGGTGTTTCGTTTGAATTTTCATTTTTTGGATTGTGATCCTTTGAGGACAGGGAACCATTTTCTCATTTTTTTTGTTATGTACATCTCTGTGATAACTTTTTAATTTAAAAATGGTGTACTCTGTGTGTGTGTGTCTAATATACAAGACTAAAAATAAAGCTGGCTATCTCTGAGCAACGCTGTGTGGTAGGAACAGCCCTCACCTGCTGACCATGACCAAGACATTATCTAGCCTGGGGGTGGGTAGGTTATTCCAGGGAATGCTTGCTCTGCTGCCAAGGTCAAGTATGCCCTTTATTTAAGCATGTTTAACTACTCTTGCTATGTAAACTGCTTTGAGAACTTTTAATTGAAAAGTGATACATAAAATCTCTATACTGGGTCTTAGGTACATTCCCTTAGTTTTCTCAACAGTTAATTTTTTAAAAGTAAATGTGTATTTAAAAAATACATTTTGTCTGTTTTACAGGTAACTGTTTTGGTCCTTTTCGCCCTTGCGTTCCTTACATGTGTTGTATTTCTGGTAGTCTACAAGGTTTACAAGTACGACCATACCTGTCCGGAAGGTTTTGTTTTCAAGGTAAAGCATTACAGAGGCTTAAAAAAACCCACAACTTTATACAGATATGCCGATATGCTTATTGTCAGCATGTCTTCATTATTGTCAGCAGGCTTATTGTCAGCATGTCTTCATTATTGTCAGCAGGCTTCAATAAAAATGTAAAAGAGAGGAAAGGCAAAAAGAGACTCGTTTTGTTTTTATTTTTAGTTTAGAATAAAAGCTTAAAAGTGACATAAGAGGCTTATCAAAGGCATGGAGTAAATAACTAGATATTTTTCTTCCTCTTTGATAACTCTAGCTCTCTCAATTTATTGCTCCATGATTTAAAACAAAATTGTAACAGCAAATGTATGGGGTTGGGGATGGAATTTCTTTTAATAGCACCCTAATCATTTGGGAAACATTTTCTGAGAAGTAGAAATGAATGCAGAGTAGGTTTTCCACCAAAGAGAGCATAGTTGATTAATATTTTGCCTGTTAATTAACTAATCAGATTTAAATAACCATGCACAGTACTGACTCCTTGGTATAGGTACCTTTTTAAGAGAATGAAGGAAGTATGAGAGACGTTACAATGTAATAAACAAAAGTTATCACTCACCATAACAAGGAAGGCCATCTTTAGTATTTTCTTTTTCACACCATAATAGAGCCTGAAACCCAAGCCTTTAACATTTCATAGAACAGTAGGGGAAGGAGGAATGTGGGATAGAAAAATGTGGCATTTTTCACTTTCCCCACTTCGGAAACCTTTCAACTCCTCTGTAAATCCTAAATAGCACTACAAGGCCCCTGTTCCAGAAGTACACCTGAGGATGGAGTTAAACCACATTCCTGTGTGAGTCCTCAGCTTTTCCTAATCTCAAGCTTGATGGTCCTAATTCTCCTCTTTTCCCACAACTCTCCCAGCCACTACAGGAAAGGAAATTATAAATCAACTAGCTGGGCCGGGCGCAGAGCATCTGTGCCTCCACCAGCCCACTTCTCCACCACCACCTCCCCTATCTGCAGTTTCTGACTGGCGGGCCGGCCCGCTGAGAAAGGTTTCCTACTCCTACCCATCTGCTACTCCTGGTGGCTGGGCCGGGCTGCTGCCACCTGCTGCTCCCAGTGGCATGCCTGTTTTCTCCCATCTCCATTGTTAATCGGAACTGCACGGGGAGAAGCACAAGAAACAGGAAGTGGTTCCCAGGGGCAGAGGGGACGAATGAGCTTGAAGGGTGTAAAACAAGCCTCAGCTGCTGCCCGTGATGCTCTCGCCCTGCCCCAACCTGAGTTCAGTCCCCAACCAAATTACCAGCCTGCTGGTCTTGAGGCGGGTGGAATGGAAAGCTCATGGGCTGCACTTGACTCATTTCCTGCCCACTCCCAGCTCCTTCGTAAGCCACCCCTGGTAGTTCCGTAGGACTGGAAGCCCCGAATGTTTGCTACATCTTCAAGAAATGTACCTTCGAATGTACCAGGTGGCTTCTGTAACACTCAGTACAAACATAAGTGAACCAAGAAGAAATGGCATCAAAAGCACTGCAAGACAATAGTAATGGGCAGATATTAGAATCCTGGGAATGTTACTGAGCAAGCTATGGGCAGGGTAGGGATTTTATAAAGTGATCCCCTTCATGAGGTCACCCGTACATTTTGTGCCAAAAACGTATGCCCATAAGCTATAGAACACAAATTATGATGAAATCTAAATTTCCAACTTTTATACCTTTTGAAAAATGTCTTTTCAAGGAGCAAGATAAGATAATATATGCATTACTGAATTTTTTGCTTGAAAGAATGTCAGTCAAAATGAACATTAAATGTAGCACAGACATCTCTCAGCATAAATTACATAATCAACACAATAGGTTTAAATGTATATTTTGTATACATCATCCATTAGGAACTTTCTTTAATGAGTAACATGGATAATGGGGGGCATATAGAGGGTGTCTTGTTACCGAGTGCAGAAGCTCCACCCCCAGGAAACTGATACAGGCACTCACTTAATTCCATTGAAAGCAACTTGAATATGGAAAGGGGACGCATATCGACAGGGGAGCATGCAGAACAAGTTCACCAGATGGTTGACTGAAGTGTGCAGCATGAAAATATAGCACCTGCTTTGAAATAGCCTTTCTGGGCTTAATTCAAGGTGCTGGTTTTGACCTTTGAAGCCCTGAAGACCTTGGGACCAGGGAACCTATGAGACTGTCTTCTCCTATATTAAATCTCCCTCCCACAACTCCTTCATTTAAATCTCCTCCAGCGGCCATCCTCTGGGTACATTTGACAGGGAGAACTCAGGCATGTAATGACTGGGGAAAAGGGTATTTTCAGTGGTGGCACCTCACATATGAAATGTCCTCCCCAAGAGGTGAAGGGAGCATCAGCATATTTTGTTGTTGCATTACCAAATTAATACTTTTCCAAGGCTTTTACCAGTTCATCTGTTGTTTTACTGAACCCTGTTTTTGGGAAACTGAAATAATTGTTGTTCATTTTAGTCTTATGGTTTACTGTTTGTCTAGAAAGGTTTTATATCAATCTAAAGAGTGGGCTGTCTTTCAGAACAATCAGTGCATTCCGGCTGGACTAGAGAACTACTACTCCGAACAAGACTCTAGTGCTAGAGGGAAATTTTATACCGTTATAAACCACTACAACCTGGCCAAACAAACCATCACACGCTCTGTGTCTCCATGGATGACAGTGCTTTCAGAAGAGAAACTTTCCGAACAGGAGACTGAAGCAGCTGAGAAATCGGCTTAGAACGATTTATCTTGCTGATTGGAAGGTATCAAGGGGGGCATTCATGGAACATCTCATTGTTATGGATAATTTAGAGGGTTACTTATTTATGGTGTAAATGCTTCTGTTTGCTGATAACTGCTTTGCAAAAAGGAAAAAAAATAAGAAAATGAAAACTTGGTACAGACCATTAATGGGCTTAAAGCCAAGTGCATATCAGCATTGCTTTAGAGCTTTAACACCAATTTCTCCGTTAATAAAATTCTGTTTAGGTACTTCCTTGCAATTTAGAAGTTTCATCAAGCTATTCAGGGGTTTTGACACAGGAGAGAATTGTGCATTTTACTGTATGTACTGATTTTTTTAAAAACAAATTTTGCAATTTGAATCATCATAGCCATAACTATAAATGATCTGTTGCTTAGCTATGAACTGTATCTAAAATTGGCTTTTAGCTCCAAAATGAGTACCAAGAATCAAACAAATAGTTGGCCTGTTTTTGCTCATTGTACCAGATATGTAAGTGGTAATTAAGTTCTTTGCAACAAGGCATGCTTAATTGTTGTTTCGTTATAGCTGTGAACAAATTTTCACTGCGTTTCCACTGTGGCTAGAGGATCTTGTATATGGACTTGCACTGAAACACAAAATAGACACTACAGAGTTGTACATTTTAATGATGGGTAATGTTTAGTGAATGTGCAAGGCAGTGAGATATTCTGATGAGTAGTGGAGTCTGGGAGAATAAATAAGACAGAAAGTCCTTCACTGTAGCTGTAGCCCACAATGTAATTTGTCCAACAAGAAAGGAGGAGCAATTTTGTTAGAATTTTCTCTTTTTGTACAACATTAAAACGTTTCTCTTTTTATATATGTTTCAAAATGCTTTGTGTTAGCAGCACTGTTTGGCATTTCCTAATCTTTAAATTAGTAAGACTGCAATCCTAAACATACATAACAGGAAATCAATTCCAATGAACTCAATGGGACTTTCACATAAACATAGGACAAGGCGTAAAGGGAGAAAGTGCATTAAATGCATTAGATCTCTCTGCCCCCACTGCAGTTTTGAAATTGGGTGTGTGTGTTTGGGGTGGTGGGGCAGAAATCAGAGACATGCCTTCTTGGTGTAGTGTGGGGTGGGGAGAGGGATTGTAGACGAGCCTAAAATTGTAGGTGCACGTTTGGATTTAAAGCTTTGTGTTGACAAATTTCTAAACAGTTACATGCATTATTTATACATATTTCAAGATACATTACATCAGTGATTTCATTAACCTGGCTTGAGCATTGGTGGCCAATCTGTGGCACAAACAGCAGGGACGTGCCATGCCTTGACTGAAGCAGGATGACTTTGGCCAGCTGGCTGTGGCTTAGTCAGGTCTTTACTCTTGCCCACTTCTCCAGTGCTGTACTACTGCCTGTCTTCTGGCTCTGGTCAATGGACTAGATATAAAAGCCACCTCAAGGTATAAGTGGGAGCAGGCTACCTCTGTACTGTAATGGCACTAGAGCAAGGCTATCTCGGATGCTGAACTTGACTTTGGTACACTTGCCAGAAAGGTTGGCTACCACTGGGTAAACATTAGGTGACTAGTGTCAGCATTTTTGTTCATCTTCTGAATGTGCTGTTTCCTAGTGGACATGTCAAAAGTTTCATTATTTTTGTAGATGCACACTTTACAAAAGTGAAAACTTCTCTTCTTCCCACATCTGTAGTAGAACAAACATGGTCAATTCCACTTTCAGGTTACATTTCAATATCAGACCTGCTCAGAAAATGCCAGTTGCTTTTTCATTTAGAAATTTTAATACTGAACATAGTTACGTGTTGTAAAATATTTTTTAGTAATGTTATCATTGCTGTGTGGAATGCATAAAAGCAATAAACTATGTGCCAAATTTTTTTTGCATTTAAAAAGTTCAATCCCATTTAAACATATTAAACTATACCATGTTTGTATTTCCTAGTAGACATGTACTTTATTGAATGTAAATTCACATGTAACTTTTGACATTTTCACTCTGTGTAAAATAAAGAACAAGAAGTACAAAGATGCCTCAAACTTAATATGTTGACTTGCATTATTGAAGAGAAAAAATGGGTAGGAGTCCAGTCAGTGTTTAACACACAACTCTCATTGGAAAATGTGTTCAATGATGATTTTACATAGTCATGATAAAATAATATGGATTACTTTGTGGTACTTTTGCCGTAAATTGAGATGCCAGCTGTTAATATCTATAAGACTGAGGCAATCAAACCTTTCCTTTACAATACAATACGGTCACAATGGGTTCTGTGCCCTGGGAACAACTTCACGTCGGCCACTAGTTTAAGTGTTGGTAAGTTCATGTTTAAAAGGCATTCTACTTTTTTTGCTATAAAATGTGCTATGCAAGTTCTTATTTTATTACATAGTAATATCCGGTATATGTTCCACACAACCATTTTCCAACCTGCAACAAGTAAACTTTGCTTAGTGCTGAGATGTTATGACTTGCTATGATCTACACACAATAAAGTAGGTTGGGGAGTGCTGCCTTGGTTCTTGAGTAAAGCAACAAATTATATTAGCAATCCATATGTACAATTTTTTTATTTACCAAGCAACTATGGAATTAAAGCTTGGGCCTATAGCGTTTCTTCCATTGCCACTCATGTACTGTAACAGTTTCCTTCAACACCTTTTCACCAGTTGTCCTAGCTCTACAATGGATCACAACTTCCTGTTGCAGTAACTTGTGGCACATTTTCCAGCTACTTGCTCAGCTTCAGTCTGCTGGCTCAATCACATGGTTTAAAGTTCTCAGGCTATAACTTGTTTTAGCACATTCCTGAGTAGTGTTAAATATTTGTCACAAGAGTGTACACCAATACATGTGTCTGATCAAGATATTTCCATCATGGTGATGCGTGTGACACAATATACAGTATCTTGTTTTGTAAAGAAAACTGCTTCAGTAGACATCAGTCAAGGGGATAGGAGGATAGTGATTAGGCCAGGGTTAACTACCATACCAGTCCAAGAACAACAAAGAAAAGGAACACATAACAAGGAAGAAGAGGATCCACACACGAAAGCCGGCATTATTCTTGATTGCCTGCAGAAAAAACAATGTTGTTAGAAATTCTGTAAGAAGATTCTAACATTTAATTCAAGAAAAGACAAATTTCCTCCACCTCCCAAGTTTGGGCCCCAAACACAATTTGTAGAAATAATGACTAAAGATAGGCCTTAAAAACACTACTTACAGATTAATGGCATGCTTTCAAGAGTAGACAATTTAAGCTAGTGGCAGATACTGGCTGAGCTGACATGCTGAGGGACCAATATATGTCATTCAGCATGTGATCCAGACATTTAAGGGTGAACACATAACATCTTAAGAATTGTGGGAGCTGGCTGAAAGTGCTTTCACCATGTTCAAGACACAATATACCCTTTTCTGATCAAATGCAAGCTGTGTAAAATGAATTCTGTGCAGACTCCGCATGGTTCAGTTTGAACTGGGGACAAGCTGGTTATGGAGGACATCAGTTGGATAATGTCTGACATCACCAACACACACAATTCACAGAGTGGTTTTTGCAACTGTTTGCCAAACAAAGTGGGGAAAAGAAGAGGGCAACCTCCACTAAAAAGCACGAAACCAGGGCATGGGGTAGATCATCTACATGGGGTAAATGAGATAGTGTCACAATATTTTTTCAATTTTTTAAAAGCATGCACAGGAGTACTTGTACAAATAAAATATTTGAATTTTAAAAATAAATACATGTTTATATATTGCTTAAAAACAGTGCTCTATAATTATAGTGTCATGCCTCTTTAAGATAAATTCTTGGAGAACATTGGACTTGATGCAGCTCTGCTTTGTGCTCAATGCCTGCATGTGGAGAGATCATGAGGGCTGTGAGGTAGGAATGATTGAAAGGCCGATGTCAGAATTCCCTATCCCATCATGGAGAGGTAGCCAATCACAGGGCAATGGGGATGGGGGTTGCATAGGGGATACTGGGAAAGAGGCAGCATCCCCTGGAGGTGCCTGAGGACTATAGTTCCCAGGAGCAGAATACTACCTCCCCACCATGCTTGCATGAGCACTCGTGCATCCTGCATCCCACCATTAGTCAAGAAACCAAGCAGAAGTTCAAGCTTGCATTTCTTGTTCCAGGGGAGTAGTAGACAGATTATGGGAGGCATTTGCTTTAAAATGACTTAATAAAGAGAGGATGTTGCACATCTTTTACAAGGAAACACTAATGTGTCAGTAGATCAAGATAGGCTGCACATGATCACAGTATATATATAAATAAAATCTTGCAATGGTGTTCATGTTCTCTCACAATACTTGATAGCCAGGCTGCTAAAGTGAGCTTTTCACACTTTGTTTAAGAAGTATTTGATCCAAAGCAAATCCACTGAGAACATTACCTCTCTTATGTCTTCATTGCCTTCCTTGATGTTCTCCGTTGCACCCACAACTAATTGATGGATGTTGTCAATTTCGGTCTCCTAAGTAAGAAATAGGCTCACAGTCAAACTATCAAAGAAGCATGGGGGGTGGGGGTGCCACCAGTTTATAGTTAAGTCACTGAGGTCAGAACTAAGCATTAGAGTACTTATGTGACTGCCACCAGACAGTAATGTCTGATATGAAATCATTGAGGGCATGCCCTCAACTCCTGCCTGTAGGTTTCCAGTGGCATCTGATGGGCCACTGTGTCAAACAGGATGATGGACTAAATGGGCCTTGGCCTTGATCCAGCAGGGCTGTTCTTATGCTAAGGGTTTCTTCACCTCTGGAGTGGCAGCCAATGAAATAGAATAGGGACAGGAAACTTGTAATACTTATCATAATATCCCCAGTGGATTGGGGAGCAGGGAGACCTGGGTGCTGCTTCTGGTAGGAGCGACATATGACCTGATGCACAACTTTGGCCCTCCTGCAGATGTTGGATTACAACACCCATCATCCCTGACTATTGGCCACTGTTGCTAAGGGTGATAGGAGTTGTAATTCCAAAACAGCTGGGAGGACCAAAGTTGTGCAACCCTGTTCTAATGCCTCGTTTTAGCTTTATAGGTTAAGCATGCAGATCTTCCATTTCATAACAAGTGGCACTGAAGCACATGGCAAGACACTGTTTGTGAAATGCAAGAACACTTGAAAGCAGCTTAAATATATGTTTGTGAAACAAGAACACATGATGTAAGCTATCTAATACCCACCTTAAAAATGGAAAGATATATACTATTAAAGCTTGGAATAAGTGCCCTTTTCTCGAATGTATTTGCTTTCTTATCGTGTCTCCTCCTCAATTATAGTAGTGGAAATTAGCTAATAAGCCCACAGAGAAATTCCATAGTTGTTACATTTACATGTAATAGGATGACTTATTGAATCAGGGAGTTCAACTATTTCAGTGCTTTCAATGAGCACTGAAAAGTTTAGAACTCAAGGATTCTATGGCAAGTTGCATATGAAGGATTAAAAAACAACACACCTAGAACATACCTGCACAACATATGACCTTCTAAAGCCAAACACAGCCTCCCAATGACATTTAATGACCCACCAGAGATTTGATAAACCTGTTTTTATTGCCTGCCTGGAACTATGAAAACAGTGGGGTTGTTATATACTTGGCAGGGCCCCAAACATGGCTAGTGAACTCTTCACAGGCTGCCCTAGAGAAATTTAGAAATGTCCTTGAAGCCCATTTAAGTGGAACAAGTCCCCCTTGGCTGCCACCTAGCCTGTAACCTGATGCAATTCACATTTCATTCCCCCTAAACCTTATCCTTCTGTCACTTGGTGCTTGATCACCTAGAGACATTTTGCTTCTGTTCTGGTTCATATTTTGACATTTACCACCTATTGGAAAGGGCCTGGAGTGACAGAACCATCCATTCACTTCCTTGTGGTTTTTACCTGTTGTAAGACTTTTTCTGTGAATATCTCTTGAAGTCTAGAAATTTCAACCACCTTCCCTTCAATTTGCCTACAAGAAACAAAAGGTGACCACACCACATCAGTACAAAAGTGTTTCATTGCTTATAGCAGAAGTATAAGTCATATGGTACACTCCTCACAGACAGATACAAGCCCTAGATATGTAACCTATATTAACAATAAAACCAATTCCAATTGATTTTATGTAAATTATTCAAAAATGTAGGATTTGAATTATATACAGTTAAAAACTACTCTACACACTGTGAAACAAGCCAAGCCTTTGCACTCATGATACGTAACTGCACCAATAATCATGTAACATGGAAGAATCTGGTAACTGTTGGGACAGAACTCTAAACTTACTCAACTAGTTAGGTTAGCCTTAAGAAGGGCTACCTACAAGTGGATTCAAGAATGTTTTGGAGGCTTTTCTGTAAATAACAGTAGTCAGACAACTGGGTTGTCATTAACAGTAAAACAGCAAACATGGAGGGCTGCAATTTTGAAATGGTATGTCACCTTAAGAGGTGCAGTGGGGAAATGCTTGACTAACAAGAAGGTGGTTGTCGGTTCGAATCCCTGCTGGTACTCTATCGGGCAGCAATCTAGAAAGATGCTGAAAGGCATCATCTCATACTGCACGGGAGGAGAAAATGGTAAACCCCTCCTGTATTCTATCAAAGAAAATCCACAGGGCTCTGTGGGCGCCAGGAGTGAAAATTGATTTGACGGCACACTTTACCTTACCTTTACATGCACTCATAAGACTCAGTGGGATTTATCAGTTCCAGCTGTTTCATTTGGATGAGGCTATTGTGCACACAACGGAGATCCATAATACCAAGGCATGCTGCCTGCACTTAACAGACTACTGTCATATTCATAGCATGTTGACATGGGGGTGCCCAATGAAAAGAGTCCATTGCAATGTAAAGTGAGTGGAATATGCAAATACTGTGGCCAGTAAACAGGAAAAAACACCGTACCTCACTTCATCAAACAGGCTGTTCATTTCACTGACAAGGCGTTGGTTTTCCTGCTCAAACTGGGGAGGAGAAAGGTGACAATATGAGGCAAAGATTTGAAGAAATCTACATTGTAACAAAAAGGGAATTATTTGAATGCGTTCTTAATTCTGTAGGCATAATTCTTTTACTTGCACAATATCGATTTATTTTTATCCCACTTTTCCTTCAAAGAGCTCAGACTGTTTATCTTTACAACAAACCTATGAGGAATGTTAAGGCCAATGAGACAGGCCACCCAAGTGAGCTTCATGGCTGAGCAAGATGACCTGAATCCAGGCCTCCCTAGCCCAGGCCCAACACTCGAGCAGCGACACCCCACTGCCTCTTCATAGAGGATCCTCTATGCCCTTTTGAACAAAAGATGCTTCTTTTTCTTTTCCCAGTGATCAGGCAAAGATAAAAGTGGGAACTTCTGGGGCTAAAGTTGCTTAGCTGCTTTAATATCCCCTATGAAGCAGGATGCAATTCCTTCTGGGGCAGGAAATGTCTTTGGATTGCCAAAGGGACTGATACATGATACTTCTCTTTTTTACTCACTGTGCTGCACAAAATTAAGCCCCTTTGATTTGCCCATATGTAATTGTTGAAATGTATAGGTTGTCCAATCTGAGCTATATATAATCCTATTTATTTTTATCAACGTTCATTTTTCTATACCAATAATATATTAAGAGATAAAGTACAGTCTTAATGTAATTCACAAAGGGTGGAATTAGAAGTCACAATATTACTTTTTCTAGAATCTTTTTATTATTCAACGTAGGACTAGCTTTTGCTGTGTGTTGGGTGAAATAACAGTCCAAAAAAGCCATTTAAAGCTTTTAAAGCAATTTAAAAGTTCAAAGGATATTCCCAGTTGTTGAAAACTCATTTTCCACTAGCATAATGGCAAAATATCAGGGAGTTCATGTATGAATTGTGTTTCTTCCATATTCACTACCTGCAGATATTGTTAGGGAAAAATGAACAAAGCAGGTAAAAAATATAAATGTACCATTTGGATTTCTTCAGGTGAAAGTTCATCTTCTCCTTTGCTATCACCCCAAAGTCCAAAATTAGCATGCTCATCTATCAGATTCTTATCTGTAAGCATTTAGAGAAAATAAAGTATATTTAACATGTAGCCAGAATTTGCTAGAAGTATGTAATATCATTCCTAGATAAACAAGCTAGTCCATAAGTCAGTTATGCTGAGATTTGAACAAGCCTTTAATTCTTCTCACCACACTTCCTCCTCTTATGGGAATCCCATAGATGCTCATATCATTACTTGGGAAAGCACCTGCATCACCAGGAAAGGATGGACAGAGTGTGTGAAGAGAAACATGGGTCACTCATGCTTCAACTTTGTACCCTGCTCAACCCCGCCCCCCGCCCCCGTGTGTGCTACAGCAAGGCAACTAATAAGAACATCAAAAGCAGCCTACGATTCTGTTGCATCACCTTCTAAAAAGGCAAATTCTGGGTACAAGTTCAAAGTAAAATGGCATGAACAATCTATTTCAACTGATCTTTTGTGCAAAATGAGATGCATCTACCCTTTTTAATGGAGGTGTCCCTCTCCCAGCAAAATGGCAGGGCTAATTCTACTCCCTAGGTTTTTCTTTACAGACTGTACAGTGTAAACTGTGACATGTAATTAAAGTCTGCCTTAATGTTTTGTTAATTTAGAGTTGACCTTAAGCTTTGATATTAATGACTGTTAAATGCGTTACTGCCTCAAGAAAAACCAAATCAAACTCTGCTTTTTCCGGAGTCCAGAGCAACTGTGTTGACCTTGAGTGAGAATGGTATCCAATGTGGAGTGAAAGTTTGATTTTCTTGAATCTCCCTGCTCTAGAGTATAATATAGCTACTATATAATATAGCTACTATTGAGGGCTAGGAATACATATATTCCTATATTAAGCAAATACAAACATGCTTGTAGAAATAGAGTTTAAAATATCCTCAATTTTAAACCTTCTAGAAGTGGAGCATTGCTCAGAAACGAAAAATTTATACTGCAGAACATTTATGTAGAAAAATTCAAGTTGTTCTCTTTCATTCCCCTTCTCTCAAAGAGAACCAGGGGCTTTCTGATGTTACTTTTTGCCGGTACTGACATCATCAATTAAGAGCTCAATGTACTGGAAGTTCATTCTGCAATTCCACCTGCTGGGATATATTGTTATAAGTCTCAGTGCTCTGCTTAGGTGATCTGTGATTTCTCACAAGGGATGCAAATCTTTGGTGCTTAGTCCCCCCCACCGCCGATACAAAACAAAATAGTTACTGATTCACTTGATTCTGAGTTTGAACTCCGTCATCAGCTTTGACAGCTTTTCCTTCCATATTCTTGAGTAATGTTTTTATTGCTTCAGTTGTACTTGTTTATACCCTCACCAGTGAAAGTGTTTTCAATTAGACTGGCAATATTGTTGTAGAAGTCAGATGCTGACTTCTCCTGGGAAGCCTTTCAGAGAGCTTCTGTTTGAAAACAATTCTGGATGAGGGATTATGCTGAAAGACGCCTCCCATGTTACACTCTAACTAGGCATGATGTTGAATATTACTAGCAGTGGAGCCAATTTGGATTGACTACATTCAATCTAAGCACACTTTTTCTCGCTAGGATTGAGTTCTGGGAGGAAGAAAAAGGTGCGGTCTGCAAATTTGCTGGAGAAGTTCTCTGTACTTGTTGATTGGCCAGGTTTGTAGTTATACCAAGAAACCATACTAATTTCTCGAAGAATTTTGCACTTTAAAAAAAAAGGTTCATTTCAAAAATGATTAATAAAAGTTTAGGCTTGACAAAAAGGTACATACAGCACTTCAAGTAGGCTGTCCACCTAAGGCAAGGTGGAAGGGGTGACAGCTGAACCAGCAGTCGATTTGCCAGTATGCACATCCGTCATTTAAGTGGAGGCAGGGCTCATTTCACAGCAAAGGAGCTTGCTGTGAGCTCTCTTTTTATACCATGTCTCTTTTCACCCCAATATGTTCCAGGCTGCAATAATGGCTTGGTGCACATTGCATAATACATAAATAAATCAAAAGTCTATGACAGTATTCAAATCGTGCAAATTCTGCACTATGAAAACCAAATTCTACAACCTTCATAAACCACGCAAATTAAGAGTTTTTCATATTTTACCTTATTCTGCATAATTTAATCGTTATGGAGGGCAAGAAGCTATCCAGGGTGTTGAAGTCCATCTAACTACTAGAAATCTTAAATAACCACCTGCCTCCTGAGATTTCAGGAAGTTTTGCTTATATACTTTCAATCACGTCTCATTAGTTATAAAGGCTTGAACTTATAGTCTTCTTGCATTAGCCCCTGAAAGATCTGGAGATGATTCATAAAGCTAGAAGAGAAGCAAACCTCTGGCCAGTACAGCAGGCAAAAAACATGATACTGATAACACCAGAAGTGGCTTTTCCCAGCATGGGATAGGCCATTGCTATGAATATACTGTCTGCTTGTCATTCAGAAGCAGATAGTCTCTTCACTAAAAACAACAAGAACGTGGTACAAGCTCTGCAAACCAACACTGTGCAACTGAGTTGTGGGAAGCTATACCGTAGACACGTCACCTAAAAGTGAATCATAAAATAAGCACATTATTTTGTTTAACTGCAGAAGATATTCATGGTCACTTGAACAATATTTAATCATGGAGAAAGCCAATCTGGATTTAATTTTAGAAGTATAAGATTTTACCAGGAGCCTTATGCTTATTCACAAAAACGGAGAGTCATTAGTGTAGAGAACTAATGATAAAGAAACAGTAAGTATTCCCTTCATTATCCCATAGGAACCAATTACTTAGAGCACTGCCAGTACTAACGAGACGTGGCACTTATATCCAGTGCACTCATGGCTAGGCAAATGAAACCTGGACAAATATCAAGAGAGAAAGAGGGAGGGAGGGAGAGTAGACTCAAGTAGCTGCCCTCACTCCCAACACAGTTTCGGTCGCTATAGCATCCTTTCTCCTACAGGGAACACAGATGAAATGCTGTTTTGAAGTTCACACTAGAGCAGATGCTATATATACACACTTTTGGGGGTAGAAACCAGACCATAACCTATGTTCTGCTTTGCAGAAAGTAATTCTGTTTTTAGTCATTACGAGGAGGCCTAATGTTAATTTTCTAAACAGCCTATTACTGAGGGAGGGGGCCACATATTGTAGGGGCACCATGGGAGAGGCACCATGCAAAAAGTACCCCACCCCAAGTGGGGCCAAAGTGAAGGCTGAATCAGGCAGGATTTTCCTCCGTGCAATATTGTCTCCATGTATAGAGCTTGGCTCTTTCTTATAGGAGTTAATGGATATCATCACTTAAAAGGAAGGAAGAAAAGGATCAGTACTCTGAGACACTGCTATACCTGTCCTTTGTTTCAGGTAGTCCTGGTTTCTCGCGGGGCGGGGGCGGGAGCAGAGAAGGTTGTGTCTCCTCAACAATATTACCTCTCTAAATGTCCTACCCCAACAGCTCATCACTAGAGTCTGCAGTCTCTCTGTTTGAGCAATAAGATGTGGGGACAAGAAGATAAATCTGTACAGGTTATTTTGGTAAAGAGGGGAAGTGTCTGGCAAGGAGAGAGAATCAGCTAAGAAAGAGAAACCCTGGAGGCAGCAAGTGAGAGAAGAGGTTAGCGGACTACAGGCAGCAAAGAAATAGAGAATGGGAGGGCAAGATCCCTTGCTAGGATCTGTAAGGGAACAAGACGGAAACCCATGGCAAAGACTGGAGAAGAGAGGACAAACTAGTGGGCAGCTCATCCTTGAGTTTAGAGGGACTTTATTTGTATGTGCTGCCCTTTCTTGGGGCGGGGGGAATATACCATTTAAGGGGTGACTGAAATTTATAATGCTTATAGACTAGATGCCAAGGCTTAGGGGAAATCAAAGTACCCTCAGAAGCCACGTAAATCAGACGCAGTTATATTCCCCACTGCATTCTTCTTATGCTCTGCATTTTCTCCAATTAGGGGGAAGGACACTGTTTTGAGAGGCATGGCAAGTGGCTTGCTGCTAATATATTGTTTACAAAGTGAGTTACAGCATAAACTCACAGATGATCAACAAAAATAAGCAAATGAAACCATTAGAACACATGAAATCACTAGCAGCAGCAGAAGTAAATAAACTCAGTCTAAGCCTTCCTGACTCTGTTATGAAGGCCAAGATCCTCAAAAGCCCAGCAGACTATTTTTGTCTGCTTCCAGAACAAGGAAAGAGATGGAGCTAAGCAAACTTCTTGGGAGAAGACATTCAACAACACTGGCATAACTACTGGAGAAGCCCTACTCCTAGTGCATGAGTGAACGCTAAATGTCCAGGTATAAAAGATAGCATGTCCAGTGGGCTATAAAACTTGCAGGGTGAGATGAACTGGAAATCTTATGGGGGGGGGATGGGACTAAAACTCTTCCTGAAGCTCTTAAAGTCCATGGCTTGATAGGTCAGTGAAAGATATCAGTGAACCAGCTGTGTAGGAACAATGGAGGGGGAGGGGGTTGTATCTTAGCTGTGGGGCTTTGGGGGCTGCCCACAGTTGCCCCCCACTGATTCTTGCAGCATCTCACCGTGCCACTTCCCCCCCTCTTTTTCACTTTTCACTTTTCCCCTCTTCAGAGTGATCAGTGTCTACCTCTTCCCTGCTGTGGGGTGGGCTGACCAGTCAGAACAGCTTGTGGTGCTTTTGCCAAAAACGGCCTGTGTTGTTTTCCTTGACCGGCCATTCCTAACTCTCAGGCCCATTGTTTACTATGCAAAGGGACAGCAGCTGCAAGATCATTCCCATTCGTTGGGGTGGAGAACCTTGTGTTTCTCTTGCTGCTGCTGTCGCTCTCTCTCTCTCAGTCATGGGTGGGCAAGGCTCATTCACCCAGCGCTTTGCAGTCTGCACTTTGGCAGTGGCGGCTGCTGTTCTTGCGGTGATCTCCGTGTGGGGGTAGGAAGGGAGCTTTGAATTGGGGGGTGGGGCATGAGGAACATGGAAAAGGGAGCTGGTAAGCAAAGAAAAGGATGGGATGGGAGCCATGGTGAAAGTGGGTGAGTGGCTGCTCTTTGGAAAGTGAGTGGATAGATTTCTTCCTATAGCTCGGCTGTCTGCCGTGCTGTTCTTAGCCATAAATGTGACTTTCTTTCTAATTCAAGTCTTCCCAGCAGCACAAATGGATTCCAAGTTGGCCCAGGTTGGCCAGTCCCTTAAAGTAAAAGGAGCCAGCATTTTTAAGAAACACAATGAGAGACTTTGGCTTTCTTCTGCGGGCAAAGCATCTAGCAGATTTGCGATTTTTTAAAAGGCAGGCTAAATATAGACCTATTACATAATGATCACAATGAATCACCAATTCTAACTTTTAAGATATGTGATAATCTCCTGAGTAGAGAGTTCTGTGTAATTCAAAGGCTTGAATAATTTCAGATCAACAAACAGTGGGCTCAGTTAAGATGTGTTCTGAACTATTTTATTTATCTTGCCCTCCGACTAGACATGAAGCTATTCAGCAGCTGAAGTTTCCAAAATCACCAGCTACATACACGTTTATTAACTTGTTTACTTATATGCTACATCTATATCATGCTCTTCCTCCAAGAACTGCACATTGTTATGTTTATCATTATAACAATCCTGTGAGGTAGGTAGACTGAGTGATAAGTGACTGGCCCAGAGTCACCCGGTGAGTTTCATGGCTGAATGGTAAATTGAACTCAGGTCTGCCCTGATCCTAGTCCAACACTGTAATCTTTCAAAAGGCTGCACATTTGTGTTTAGCATTATTATGCTTTTCTTTAAAATAACATTTAAAAAACCTGCTGGATCAGGCGCAAGGCCTATCTAGTCCAGCATCCTGTTCACACAGTGACCCACCAGATGCCTCCAAGAAGACCACAGGCAAGGGGGTGAGAACTTGCGCCCTCTCCTGCTGCTGTTCCCCTGCAACTGGTATTTAGAGGCATCCTGCCTCTGAGGCAGGAGATGGCCTATAGCCACCAGACTAGTAGCCATTGATAGACCTGTCCTCCATGACTTTGTCTAGACCCATTTTAAAACCATCTAAGCATGGCCATCACTGCATCCTGTGGCAGAGAATGTGTTCTTGTACACATACAAGAATGTGTTCTTGTTCTTGTGTCAGATACAAGATCACAGGTACACAATATTACACATGTCCTTAAAGATCTTTTGTGGCAAAGACGGGGGGGAGAGGCGGGGAGCATTTTCAAATTTCAAAGTTTGTCCCTCGGCCCACTCCAACCTTGCTATGCCCCTGCAGTGAACACTGAAATCTCACCTTTGTTTTCTTCACAAATCAGTTTCTCCTCAGATTCTTCTGAAGATGCATGAAGAGTTCTTTCGAAAGAAGATGTTACTTTGGATTTATTGCTCTGCTCAGGCTCAAGTCTAGATCTAAAGGAGCAAGATCACAAAATTCAGTATTAAGAACTCACATCCTGAAACTCACTCGCAGTTGCAATGGCACCATAATCTTGACAAGATCTACAAGGCTGTCTGGCAGTACTTCTTCCCTGCCTCTCCCATCCATGGGAAAAAGCTGGAGCAGGTTCATACACACTAATCAGCCACTGGGGTGTTACATTACAAGGCCACCAGTAGCCACACCTCCTTGCCCCCATCTGTGATGTCCAAGTTACTTTATTTTATATTTTTATTTATTTAATAAATGTGTATACCACCCACTACCAGAGTCTCTAGAAATTAACCAAAGTTGCTTTTACGCAGCTAGAGCTGACAGTTGCTACTGAGCTGGTGTCTGGAACGTCAACATCTGCACCGCTTTCCCAGCACAACAGTGCACCAGATAAAAATAAAAATCCCATGAAGACCGTGTAAACTAACTCCATAAAAAGTCAAAAAGAAAACTTTAACACACTTGTCACTCTTTTAATGACAATAGCTAGCAACACCTAGGGCTACCTTCTAAAAGAAGTCTTAAACCGGGAGAAAAACATATATCCTTTCTGAAATGGAGAAACAATGTTTGCACACATATTCAGATTAGGAGTTTCAAACTATGAATAATGGTTTAGAAAGGAATACGACTTACAATCGTTTTTTATCAACCACTCGTTTGACCCGGATAGCTCTTTGTTCAGAATATAGCTTACACACTCCTGTTAAACAGGTAGAAAGTCACATCAATGAGAGAGAGAAAACACCTGTATACATAAATGTAAACACTGCCTTGCTGGATCAGATCAATGGTACACACTCTCCCACATTCTGACTCCAACTGTGGCAGTACAGATGCCTCTGGGAACAGGCACGGCTCGTGAACTCTCCTCCGGGGGGCGGGGGGGGCTGTTTAAGGTAAACGGAGCTGGTGTTCTGTGCCGCCCAGCAGCCCCCACGGCGGGCAATCGCCTCCGCCGCTTGCCTCCGCGGGAGCCAGTTGAGTGGCGGAGGCGATTGCCCGCCGCCGTGGCTGCTGGGCAGCACAGAGCACCGGCTCCGTTTACCTTAAAGAAGCCGCCCGCTGCCTCCCCAGAGGTGCGTTCACGAGCCGCGCCTGTCTGGGAAGCTTACAGGCCAGACATTACTAACAGCAATAGCTATCTAAGATTTGTCCCAGTAGCTATAAGCAGAAGCATACTAATTCTGAACATGGAGGACTCAGCTTTAGCTATGTAATCTGGAGAGGCCTATCTTCCTAAACCAGTAGCCGTCACCACGTTTGTGGTAAATCAATCCCATAATTATGTGCTTCATATCGAAGTAATCCAATTTTGCCTGTTCAGAACTTACTGTCAATCTATTTCATTGGATAGTTTTAAGTTATTTTTAAGAGAAAAATAATAGTCTTCTCTATTCACTCTCTCTGCACTGTTCTTAATTTTATAGATCTCTTTTATAACCCCCCTAGTTTGTTTTTAACTCTTATTTTATTAGGATTTTACTAGGAAAAGATTTGGATCTTAAGAACATGTCATTATAGAAATCTATGCACACATTTAGTATATTGTGTACATTTCTGGGCATTTCATCTCAAAAATCACCACCAAGGAGTGGAAGAAGTTATATAAATGAATAATGTAAGTGGTCAAGGAGTTAAAGCATTTTCCTACAGAGAAAGGATGAAGATGTTTCAACCCCTTGATCGTTTTAATTACTCATTTCACATAACCAATTTTTGAAATGGAATACCTAGAAATGTGGACACCGATTTTTTTTCTTTAAAAAAAAAATCAATTTCAAAAACTGAATTGATTTTCTCTGCTGTACCATCATTTTGAACTTCAAATCTCTGACATTTTGAACTCCAAATCTCTTTACTGGATGGTTACTACCATCAATGGTTAAGTGGTTAGGATTTCTTTGTCCTACTTTGCATCACTCTGCATTTATGCTCAAACTTATTTGGTATTTTGTTGCCCTTTCACCCAGGGTTCTTCAAAATATTATTCAGATTTCAGCATACTGACTACACTCATTTTCAAACTTGGCTAATTTATTGTTCACCCCCAATACCAGATCATACAGAAATATGTTAACCATAATTGGTTCAGATACATATTCTACCAAAATGTACTGTTTATTTTTCTCCATTATCAAAATTTTCATTTATTTCTTCCTGAATTTTAACCAGTTACCAGTCCATTTTTGAAAAAAAATATAGTGGTTAAGAGGATGAACTGAAAATCTTTTGCCTTAAGCAAAAAAATCTCTCACCCCCCAAGTTCTAATATGGAATCTATCTAGTACTGGTCTACCTTTGCTTGATTACTGTAAGGATCAGTGAGATAATGCACTGAAAGTACTATGGGCACTAAGGAAAATAAGACCTGGTGCAGAACATCTGCACTCCTAGTTTTCCCTGTCTCTCCCCACCATCCCTTCAGTCGTTCTCCCCGCCCCCACCCTGCTGCCCTTCAGCCCCAATTCATTCTCCCCAAACAGCCGGCCCAGCCACCATTTTCTCTTGCTGGCTGCTAGCCTTCCTCTCCCCCTCCCCTCGCTCGCGTGAGAACTGCCACGCATGGGATTAGCGATGGGTATGCCTTAGAGAAATATAGATAGATAGGGAGTCTATTTTTCACCCAATAACTGTTAAGTTTTTAAAGGACCCTTTCAAAACTGTTTTGTAAATCCAATAATTTGATTCCAGATTATTCCTATATCCTTGCTGAAATCCTCAAAGAATTCTAGAAGGTTAGTAAAACATGATTTTTCTTGTTCTAGAACCATATTGCTGTTTTTAAAATCCCAAATTTGGCTCATTATTTTAAGTGGGCTCGTTGAGGACACAGAACACTCAGACAAGTTGTCCAAAACTAGATGTTCTTCAGCTCCTGTTGGCTTTCCTCCCAAAACCAGTTTAATAGTTCCTCTACAATCTTTTCAACTTATGCACAAGCAGACTATTTTCACTGAAAGCTCCCAAAAATGTTCCTGTTCCTAACAACTCTAAAACTTTCCTCTCAACTCCACTGCCTCACCTGTACACTGAGACCCTACAGCCAGCTTTGCCTGTCTAGTTGGCCCAGCATCCAGAACACTTCTGAAACTGCTACCCTGGCGACAATTAGGGTAACATGCTTTTAGTATGGTTGGAAATAAACAATTCTTGCAAGACATTATAAACACAAATATTGTTTCAAGAAAATAATAATACTTTTTAAATAATCCTCAATGAAATCCAAGACAGCTTCTCTGTGCTGCTTCACTTGTGGGGAATGGATGTCCTTGTGTGCTAAAATGAAAAGATACAAAAATATTACACTTCTGAGAATTCTTTGAACAATTAACACAACTCACACACAAGATTAGTACATTTACCTTCTCCTCGGAGTTGCTGAATGGCATCAGCGCATGTTCTCATAAATATTTGGGCATCTTGGTCAATCTGGTCTCGCTCGGTGTCTGTCATTCGTACATATTCAGACATTACATGACTGAGGAAAATAAGCCAACATGACTTTATTTTTTTATTTTTTGAAAGCTCCATCAGCTGCAACAAGTGCCACTATATCACTCATACAAACCTATTCTTCCCACAAAATAAACACCACCCTTAATTTTCAGAAGAAGCATACCACCACCTAGTGGTCAGTTCTAACCATTCCACCACACTCCTAAAGGAAATCACAGGGTTCAAAGAGTTACTCTGTGGCATTACCACACAGGAAAGGTGAGGTGGTTTTCACACATTCCAGCTCTGGAGGAGATGGAAAGAAAGAGAGTTGGGGTTGGTAACACACAAGTCCAATAGCACTCCTTGGGGCTTTAAAAATAACTTTCTGAATTGCTAGTAGTATCACAAATCAAATTTTCCCAACATAGGACAGAATGGAATGTTAAGGGGAAAGTGAATTGTAGCCAACATAGTAGGCTATGCATTCAGATTAAAGGTAAAGGTAAAGTGTGCCGTCAAATCTATTTAGACTCCTGGTTCCCACAGAGCCATATGGCTGTCTTTGGTAGAATAATACAGGATGAGTTTACCATTACCTTCCTATATTGCTGCTGCCTGATATAGGTGCTTCCCATAGTCTGGGAAACATATCAGTGGGGATTCGAACTAGCAACCTTCTACTTGTTAGTCAAGCATTTCCCCACTGCGACCGATTAAAGAAGATATTAACTTAAAAGTTACTTATAAAAATGTCTATTTGCTTAACACCTACAGGTCATTTACAGCAAAAGCAAGTCTTGCTTTCTGAGAAGTATTCAGAGGAGCATTAATATAGGAAGCTGCCTTATACCCAGTCAGACCATTGGTCCATCTAACCCAGGATTATCCACCGATTGGCAGCAGCTCTCCAAGGTCTCTTAGGCAGCAACAATTACAACTAGAGAAGACAGGGTTGAATTTTTCCGATGCAAGGCACATACTATGCTAATGAGCTATGGACCTTTCAGTTTAAAAAATGATCGGCAACAAACTAAAGCAAGGGTGCTTCACGCAGGCAAAAAACAAAAACTGAATTCAAACAGGTTTCTGCAGAAATGCACACGTTAAAAACTCTATTTTCAATACCAAATATGGTGATTCTTTTTATTACCCTCACTTTTCCTTTACTTATTGTGTGCAATAGTAGGGGTGTGTGCGGACTGAGGGTTTGTGGTTCAGTCCAAATTTGGTCCGTTGATCCTCAAACTGGTTCGGTCCATTTCGGCCCAACTGTGAACTAGTTCAGTGGTTCGAGGGCCAGTGAGGGCGGCGCCAGGGGCGGTGGTGAGAGGCAGCTTTTAAAGTTAATAAGCTGGTCTTCATCGGCGCTCCCTCCACTCCCAGCAGCTTCCTGTTGCAGTGGTGCTCCCCTCTGCAGCCTGGGCACAACAGCAGCACCACTCCAGCACTCACCTGGCCTCTGCGCATGCGCCACCACTGCAACAGGAAGCTGCCAGGAGTGGTGGGAGTGCTGGGAAAAATCTGCTGATTTACTTTTAGAGGTGCCTCTCACCACCCTCCCCTCAAACTGCCAAACCAGTTTGCGGTTGGGCCGAAATGGTTCACGGACCAGTAGCTTTGTCCGAATTTGGACCAAACAGCAAGTCCTCAGTTCACGCACACCTCTATTCAATAAGCAAATGTGGAATTTGGCATAAGAGCTTTTTAAAGCGGAGACTGCACCAGTCCACACACATTTAAACACACACTCCGATTTCCACTGTTCCAATTAAATACAGACCTGTAGGCATTAATGTAATCTTTCCTGTGTTGCAGAAGAAAATCTTTCAGTTTCCCAATGTTGTTAACCTAAATCAGAAAGTAAAAAAGGTAAATATTAAATGCAATTGAAACTGGGCAAAAGAAGTATTTTTAGCCTACTTTCCAGTAGGCTTGAGATCTCCCGGCGTTCTGTGTGTGTCCCCCACCATCAACTTCGCAACACCAGGACCAACATGAACCAAATTGGGTACAGTTGTACGGACCCCTCAATGGCATAGTTTGTGATGATGTCATCCACCCTGATGGCAAACACATGAACATTTGAGGTGCAAGAGTGCTAACTTATAGACCTCAATTTGAACCAAATATAATCCAGTTGTAGAGAAAGTGAAAGGAAAGTAGGCTGAATAGTTCTTACTAGAAAAACTTGTATGTTTAAGTTATATATCCTTGGATATAAAAAGCAACATTAAGCCTATTAACAAAGAACATTCATATTGTTCATCATCATATTTATTTGCTGCCTCATACATACATCTCTGGGTGGTGTACACAATCCAAATTACGATATAAAAACAAAAACCAACAATTAAAACACTTTCACAGAATAAAAACAATTGAGCAGTTTAAAATTAGTTTTAATTAAAAGCCTGAGAAAAGAGGTGTGTCTTTAGGTTCTTTTTAAGAGCAATCAGAGATGGAGAAATTCTTATTTTGACAGAAAGTGCATTCCAAAGACCTGGAATAGCCATAGAGAAGGCCTGACCCCAAGTCACCTCCAGATGACCTGGTGGCAAATGTAACCAAACCTACCCAAATGATCTTAATAGGCAGCAGGGTTCACGACAAAGGGTTCACGACATAATGTTTACAGGTAACAACCAGCACTTTGTATTTTGCTCAGAAACATATCGGCAGCCAGTGCAATTCTTACAGAATCAGTGATATACGATCCCTTTGAGTTGTCCCAGAGACCAGCCTGGCTACTGCATTCTGTACCAGTTGTAGTTTCCAAACTATGTACAAAGGCAGCCCCACTCAGAGTGCATTACAGTAGTCAAGCCTGGAGATCACCAGCATATGTACTACCATATTAAGGTCATTTACCTCCAGAAATGGGTGTAGCTGACCTATCAGCCGAAGCTGATAAAAAGCGCTCCTGGTCACTGCCTCAAGAAAGCAGAGAGAGTTTGGGATCCAGGAGCACTCCCAAGCTACATACCTGAGCTTTTAGGGGGAGTGTAATCCCTACGAGAAAAGGCAGATCTAAACCACTTCTCGGAATCCTCTGTCCTATTTGGATTCAACCTCAGTTTGTTATCCTTCATCCAACACATTACCGCCTCCAGGCAGGTTTTTAGGGAAGTTATGCCATTTTCTGATGCAGTTAATAGGGAGAAATAGACTTGGGTGTCATCAGCATATTGATAACACCCTGCACCAATCCTCCTGATGATCTCTCCCAGCAGTTTCATGTAGATATAAAAAAGTATTGGAGACAATATGGAGCCTTGTGGAACTCCATACAGTAACTCTCGCTTTGCAGAGCAACGGTCTCCCAAGTGACACCATCTGGAATCTACCCAAGAGATAAGAAAGGAACCATTGTAGAACAGTGCCACTTAATCCCACCTCCCTCAGGCGACCCAGAAGGATACCATGGTTGATGGTATTGAAAGTTGCCGAGAGATCAGTATGGTACTGGCACACTAATTTCAGTAAGGGAGACCATCTTAGATCTACCTTCTGTCAACAGCTGCCTCCTCAGTGGATTTAGCACAGTAGTGCTGTTGGGAGAGCTCTCCAAATACAGATCATGAAGACCTCCCCGGCTGGACTGCAGCCTCAGTCACTATGACTCTGGTAGCAATGCTCTGTACGTGAAAGTACCTAAGTACACTGAAGATTAAATGTGATTGTTTAAATATCACTTTAGTATTAAAGCTTGAAGAGAGGAGACAGCAAAAGCTATTTGGGCCTCACGTTCTATATGAAGTAATCACATGAAGAACTAAACGAATTATGTGAAACAAAGTTTCTTTTTATTGGCTTTTACACAGTCTGGAATTCTTTAGGAACAAACTCCCCAGTTATAACAGTCAGCTCTGATTTTCACAGCAAAATTCTAAATAATTAGTACCCAAGCAGATTATACCAGAACTAATGCAATAAAGTCAACTATACTTCGTTTAGTGCTTGTGGGTGGCCAGCCTGCGACACAGGTGCCACAAATGGCACAGAGAGCAGAAATTTGTGGTGTGCCCAAAGAGAAGCAGAAGATCTGTGGATACACATATTCAGAAGATTCTGCCTATGCTCCCACATAGCTAGTCTGCGCCGTATTGCTGCCTGTTCCTCAGCTCAACAGATAAGAGGCAAAACGATCCCAAAGCAAGCAGGGTGCTGCATACCTATGGTAATACACACTCATCATATGCAAGTTCTATATTAATGGACTGGTTATTGCTTGTATTTGCAGTTATTTGTGGCATTAATACAGATTCTTTTTCTTATGTTTGCTTGTATCATGGTTTTTGACTGAGGTTCCACAGTCTACTGTTTACCTTTGGAATCATTTCTGACACACTGGCCTAATGTGATGCTAAGACATGGAATAGCGTTTAAAAAATACCTAAATATGCTAATATTATATTTCTATGAAATTCCAACCGCCCAGAGACAGAATGGTATTAGCTTCCATTAGCTATTATTAAAAAGGTAAAGTGTGCCGTAAAGTCGATTTCAACTCCTGGCACCCACAGAGCCCTGTGGTTGTCTTTGGTAGAATACAGGAGGGGTTTACCATTGCCTCCTCCCAGGCAGTATGAGATATCTTTCATATCTTTCTATGAAATTCCAACCGCCCAGAGACAGAAGTTTGGGGTGGTATACAAGTTTGATGAACGAATGAATATTTTTTAAAAAAAGTTAAATATTGTCTCCAGGAATGCCACACACCCCTCTTGCAGTTGCCTAATGCAGAACTTCCAAAGCCTTTAGAAACCAGATACTGAAAAATTACTATCACAACACTTGAGGAAGGTCCACATCATAAGATATGTCCTCTGGATCAATACCTACTCCCCTTACTATCCAAATACAAATGGACTGATACTGTACTATTGTTGTTTGTTGCGATTACTGGTCATAGACCAAAATAAACCATTCATTCACTCAGTCACTCACTCCTCCTGTTCTTCAGTCCTCAGTGGACAGTGTTATCCAAATAGAGTGGGGAAGAAACTATTCTGCTGGTACCCAGAGCACTTGGAATAAATGCTAAAAGGTGCTTCCAATGAAGCCTGCAGGGGTAACAGGACAGACCTGGTATTAGCTTCCATTAGCTATTATTAAAAAGGTAAAGTGTGCCGTAAAGTCGATTTCAACTCCTGGCGCCCACAGAGCCCTGTGGTTGTCTTTGGTAGAATACAGGAGGGGTTTACCATTGCCTCCTCCCACGCAGTATGAGATATCTTTCAGCATCTTCCTATTATTAGCAATATGTATATATCACTTTTCAGCAACAAAGGTTCAAAGTGATTCATATAGCAAAAGGGATAAGAAAAAAGTTCTCTGTTTCAAAGGGGCTCTCAATCTAAAATAAGGGAGTATTTGTAACAGTCACTGGGAGAGATGCTATGTTGGGCTGAATTGGGACAGTTGCTATTTATCTGCTAAGTATGAGAGCCACCTCTTTAAAAAGCTGCCTCTTTGCCTGGTTAGCAAGGGTACTGTGCAAAATGCTCCAGAACTCCCACTGAGCCGAGTTCAACTGGGCAAAGAGGCACCTTTTAATGTGGTGATTCTCTTTATTTAGCAGGGGGAGAGTAACTGGCCCTATCCACCCCCAGCACAGTACCTCCAGTGACTGTTGCTGGTGTGTGTCTTCTGTTTCTTTTTAGAATGTGAGCCCTTTGGGGACAGGGAGCCATCTTATTTGTTTGTTATTTCTCTTTGTAAACCGCCCTGAGCCATTTTTGGAAGGGCGGTATAGAAATCGAATTAATAACAACAACAACTATGGGTGAAGTGAGGACACATCACCTTTCTGGTGATCCTGCTTGCTGACAATGCAGCTGCCAGCTACCTGGAGAAAGAACTGCTTCCTCAGGAAGGCCTGTGCAATCTATTCCCAGAACTTCTCCTTCTATCTTGTCATATGCAAGTTTGAGCTCAGGCACAATGCTGGAAAGTGAAGAAGAGACAGAGCTGAGAAGTGGCAGAAAACGGCTTATCCCCTCAGATGAAATTAGGCACTAGGATGGGAAATAGCAGAACAATGTGTTTGATGGGCTATAGAAACAGGCGAGTACAAAGAACCTCCCATAAAAGTGCTCGTCGCCTTCCGAGGCAGCCCTCATTTAGAGTGGGGGGGAGGGGGGTCTAGAGAGAGCTTCTCTAAACTCAAAAGGATTTCTGAACAGAGCAAGCATTGAGAAAACGACGACTTAGAGACCTTTCCCTACTGAAAACCTACCAACTTCTGCTAAGACAGAAGATGTGTGGGAGATAGTAGTAGGTGGTGTGGCACAATCAAAGACAATATTTAATTCTTGGCTACTCTGCCACTGTCTGAGTAGAGGAAACTGGTGTGGAACTGCAGATAAATCTAGAGATGGTTAGTTTCCATAGTCAGCCAGTAATACAACAGCAGCCTGCAAACAATGGAGTTACCCACTAGATGGCAACAAAAGTTTCAAGATTGTCTAATAGGCAGGATTCAGTTCGTCTGTCCATGACTTTAGTGTACTGAAGTTTACCGAGTATGAACTTTTAAAACCTTACACCTTGCATCAGCATTGTCATGCTGGCAAACAAATGTGATTATATATTTGGGGGAAAATGACACCCCTCACTGGTTCTAAAAGTAACAGAACAAATGTGCCAGTGCTGCGGATTGGATACAAAGGTTGGACAGGCCGTTTGCCATCTGCTACAGTCACAGGTGGCAAGCAATGCAGTTTTCACACTTAATGCCTTCCTTGGGAGTGGAAAGCTTAAAAGGCTTTGATTTCCCCCTATTATTCGACAAGACAATATTTAAACACCAACATAAATACAAGACAGCACTTCAAAGAAGTGATACTTTATTATAAACTACTAGTCAGTGAGGCCCATCATTGACCGGGCAAAGTCGTTTTGCATAGATTACACTGCTAAAGAAGTTTAAGAAAAAATCCAGAAGGTCCTCTGTTCAGGGATGTGCACGGGCTGGCCGGGTGGCGAGTGGTTCCTTCAAAGAGCCATTAAGCAGGTCCTTACCTGCTCCGCTGCTGCCTTGCCACTTTTCCGGGCGCGGCGCTCGGCCTAGTAACAGTCGTGCGGGGCTGTGGCACTGTTCCCTGCAGCCTGGGCACACAGGCGGCACCATATGCGTGTGGCACCAGGCGTGCAAGCTGCAGGGAACAGCGTGGTGGCCCCAAGCAGCCATTGCTAGGGTGAGCGTCATACCCAGAAAAGTGATGGGGCGGCAGCAGAGCAGGCAAGGACCTGCTTTCCGGCTCCTTAAGGAAACCACTCCTTGCACCGGTTTGCCTGCAACCGCCCAGGCCAGTCCGGTGCTTCCCAAAGGAGGCCCCAGCCCAACTTGTGCACATCCCTACCTCTAATATTGCAGGAGTAACATTTGTGGGAATCGTGATAGTGGAGTGCTTGAGCTAACCCCTCAAATGGGGTTAGGTTCCTTATTTAATCCACTTAATCTTGTGGCAAGAGTGGAAGGAGCAGCCTGTGTGGGGAAGAGTGGCTATTTAAACCTCCCTGTGCATCAGCTGAGAACTGCAGGGATGTGTAAAGTTGAAATAGCCACTCTCCCCGCTTCTCAGCTGACGGGCAGGGTTTAAAGAAAAGGTGTAAGAGGAGAGAATGGAAGGAGCAGCCTACATCTCTGGTGCCACTTCTTTATCTCCCCAGGTGCCTCTGAGAAGCAAGGTACAGCAGCTATGTAAACTGTCTACCAATTTAGTTGGGGAAGCAGAGAACCACAACACACCAAACTACACCCCACAAGAACTAAATTGGTATACAGGATGATAGTGAAATCGCTAGTCAAGGTATATTTCATAGAATTCTTTATTAATGTGCTTGCAAAAGAGAAGTAAAAGGACAGTTTGAAATTTGTAGGATTTCAACTGCAAACATTATTCATTTTATTGACTATATGGTAAATTTGAATCACAGTCAATTTGAATCTGGGAAGCATCTTCTTTTCTTAAATATGTCACTTTGGAATTACTGATATAATTATTGAGCGTCAAAATTCTGTTGAGAACAGCAGCTAAAATGATTATATTCAGAATTTCTTTTAAAAAAACCCTACGAAAGAGTATTTAAATTTCAAACATATTCTGATGTAAAAAGTGGTACATTCAGCAAATTTTAGTGGCAGGATTGTGTATGCAAAATTTGGTATCTGTAGATCCATTGGAAAGTATGAGTTCATTTCACATAAACCAATAAAAAAATTCTTCAAAACATGTAATAGATATGTCTTGCCAAAATACTTTGACACTACACAATTTTAACATCTGACCCTGGAATCCTAAATTTACCAGCAGCCTATTCTAGACAGGTTACTCAAAATGAGTTCAGCAAGACTTAATTGATAGTATAAGTATTCTTAGGACCACATCCTTTCTTGAAAGTTCAATCCATTGACATAAATAGGACTTATTTTTAAGAAAATATTTTCACAATCAGTGAGTCAGTCAATCTTTATTATGGCCCTAGACCAGCACAAGAATAAAAAGCATACAAGGGCATGGGAAAAAACCAAATGCTAAAAATACATCACAATCTAAAATATCAGTATTAGCCAATTACTGCCCTACAAATAAAATTGTGTTATATATTTATAAAATACGCTATAAGATATACTAAAGGGTAAAATCAGAATAGCTAAAAATAAGGGAAGACAGCAGATAAGACTAATAAAACTGATAAAACAAGTAATATAAGCAATCTATATAAAAATTGGTCTATAGGGAAATACAACTAACAGGATGACTGGTAAAATGGAAGTAAATCATAATTAAATATATAAGTACATATATAACAATAAGTTAAAAGCAACTAAGATAGTAAAAGAATTTTAAAAAGACATGTTAAGTAGTTAAAATCACGGGTTATGGGCTGGCAGTCAGGGTCTGACAGATCTTGCATGCTGCCGCGCAGAACCTAGCAACATTGTATGAGAAGGTTTGCTTTTCATCCGAGTGCATCTTACTGTAGACTTGACTGGAGCAGCTGGGGCAGTTGCAAAGTAGCTGAAGTATGAGCTTCTCCCGGCTATCTTTATAAAACGTGCAAGACAAGAGTACGTGTTCAGTGGTTTCCACCTCCCCAGGAGCACAGGGGCAAAACCTTTCTGTAAATGGGATCTCCCTGTATTTAGCTTCCAAAAGAGCAGCTGGAAGGGCATGACAGCCGGCGAGGGTGAACGCACTTCTGTGGCTTGGTATTTCCAGCTGAGTCAAATATATGTGGGGGGGGGGGTACCGTGAACCTAGTGCTGTCCGAGACCTGATAGCCAGGAACCATACACCTGGCGTTCCATTTCCAGGACCCTCTGTTTGATGGCCATTTTCGCCTTGTCACTGCCCATAGCAAGGAGGTGAGATGGGGAGAAGCCCAATAGTAACACTTTATTATCGACTGCCCGATCCATGAGGATTGGAAATTGTCCTGCAGTGTTGATGGGGACAGGTGCCGTGGGCAAAGAGCTAGTTTGAGTCAGTGACTGAAAATAGTCATCCAAACTTTAGCCTCAACCTTTATCATGCCAGTTTTCAGACGCAGAGTGGCGCTGGGGCACTTTTAAGGCCACTCTTAGAAATTTAGATTGGACATGCTCCAATACACTAAAGTTAGAGAGGGGTCCTGGGTGGATACCATAGAATAATTGTTCCAGCGACTTGGCTTCATATAGTCTAAGTGCTGCAGGTACATAATGACCACCTCTAGTTTGAAGGAACCTCAAGATGGCAGTGGAGCTCCTCTGTGCCGCTAGGGCAACATGTTCACAGTGGGCCTTTCTTGCGCCAGAAGCCTGGAGAACCACCCCCAGATATGTAAAACAGGTGACCTGTTCAATTCTATGACCATCGATACTCCAATGGCAGATCTTTGGTCTCAGGAAGTTAGTCATCACTTCACAAAGGTTACAGTTGAAATACTCAAGACACCGATCTTTCTGCTCATCTGAAATTTTCAGAAACCTAACGAAGATGCACTTCACACATGATATTTTACATATACAGGTATACACAAGGAATGTACATTATTATCCATAGGATTGCGCATGTGCCCATTTTGCCACACGTACATACTACGTGAGCCTGCCACTAACTGCAGCTTCCCAGTGCATGGACATATGGTAACGTAAGTATGACCAAGCTCCACAGGATGGTGGACATGGTTTTCCCTACACCCATAAAGTGACTTATGAGAGGTCAAAAAACAGGCTATAGATTGATAAAACTGGTTACCCTGACAAATTAATGAACCACAACTGTACAATTGCAAGAATTTATATTTTAGTGAAAGCCTGTGCTACTAAATGATTTTGTAAGAACACGTCCATTTCCTGTCCAAACATTTTATTAAATTTCAAAATCAATCTTGTAGGCTTGTGGCTATTACAATGGAATTTAAAAAAGCAAAAATAGAATACCACATCAACATTAAATTAAATCCTAAAGATTCAACCACTGAGTACACAATATCATCTCAAGTCCTCAAACCATGCCAGAGGGTAACCCACAGTGACCAAAGTTCAATACAGAAAAAGTATTTATAAAAGTGAGGAAGGATAATCAGGCTTGATTGTACGTAAGCCATGTGCTGAGTAACAGTTTAATTGAACATCCTCCCCCCCCCCCGATTAGAGAAAGTGCCCCGGAGTGTGAGGGGCGGGGGGGGGGGGGTAGGGATGTGCACGGAACCGCAGAGCTGCGGTCTGGCACTGGGGTGGGGGTCCCTTTAAGGGCGGGAGGAGGATGAACCTACCCCTCCCTCTGCTTGCCCCCCACCAGCACGCGTCCGTTTAGCAAGCATTTGGGGCGGCAGGATACCTCCCTGCTGCCCCTTCCCCCTTTGGCAGCAAAAGGCTTCAGGAAGCCTTTTGCGCATGTGCACGACGCGGAGACGTGACGCGTGAGCATGCACAAAAGGCTACCTGAAGCCTTTTGCTGCCAGAGGGGGAAGGGGCAGCAGGGAGGTATCCTGCCGCTCCAAATGCTTGCTAAATGGACGCGCGCCAGCGGGGAACAAGCAGAGGGAGGGGTAGGTACACCCTCCCCCCGCCCGTAAAGGGACCCCCACCCCAGCGCTCGAACCGCTGAACTGCCCCAAGGTTGGACCGGTCCAGAGGCCTGCAGAATGGCCTCCGGACACATCACTGGGGTGTGTGTGTACATGTTCAAATACAGGTGGCCTTCATTCTCCGTGGTTTTGGCACTCACAGTTTCATGTATCTGCGGTCAGGCAATATATACCTGGCCTCATTATCCGCAGTATGCAGCTTCACATATCCACGGCTTTTGGAAGCATAGTTCTGCCCTTGCGTGACCGAACTCTTGCTGCACATGCTCATGGGTTGTGAGAGGAGTCTGGAGGACGACTGTGGAGTGCAAAAAACATTTAGAGTTCTTTGCGCTTCTAAAAGCCATTTTGGGTAGCATTTGGTATCTTTAGGGAGCCACTGGGAGCTTTCAGGAGCTATTGCTCTAGAGCTTTTGGAGGCTTCTTGGAGCCCTATCTTGGAGATGCCAGGGAGGGAACTTCTTCCCAGAGCAGCTCCATCTCCTAAGGGGAATATCTTACAGTGCTCACACATCAGGTCTCCCATTCATATGCAACCAGGGCAGACCCCTCCTTAGCTAAGGGGACAAATCATGCTTGCTACCATAAGACCAGCTCTCCAGCTTCTTGAAACCATTTTCTGGAGCCTCTTACAGCATTGTGCTACCCTTGTAAGATGCTAATTATCACTTTTATAAAATTTTAATTTTGATGAAAAAAAATAATTTTAATTTTCAATTTTTTGATAATTACAGTACTGTATTTAAATTGAAATTAGAATTCAATTTAAATTAAAAACATTAAAAATTGAATTATCCATTGAAAATTAAATTTTCCCCCATTCCTTGATTCTCACACCCTCCTGGGTGTGTTTTCTTGAATTAGATTTAATTTTGTGTTGCTTCTTTGGCCAACCTACCAATCAGGCCAAGGAGCTTGCGCTACTAAGCTCTGGTCTTCAACACTGGGGTGAAGAAATGTCATGCTTGTGCATTACTGGAGAAGCAGGGAGGGGGCATTGCTAGAGGAGCTGGAGAGTGGGAAAGACGATGACCTGAGATGGCCAAGGTGTATTGCTGTGCTCCATCTTTTTTCTGCTTTTACCCTGCCTCTTTGGTGATTTTTCGACCATTTTCCTGGGCTCCAGATCCTAAACCCCAATTCCCATTGACTTAACGTTTCATTATCGGCGAATGGATAACATTCTGGAAGGCCAGAACGGAACCCCCTGCAAAGAATGAGGGCTGCCTGTATGCACATGTCATTATATTTGTTTGGCTGGTGGGCAAAGCAACATCCAAACTGGCTCTCAGACATTATGTTGTACATTCGCTCAGTGATCTGTACACATGTATGGGACTGTACTGGTGTTCATTTAAGAAGTGAACCTGGATACAGGTGACCTCAAATGAAGGGTACAGATAGGAAGTGTACAGATAGGACGAGCAGCCAAGAATGGGACAGGGCAGCTAAGCCCAGGCGTGGCTGTCTATTAAAACCCATGGGAGCCAACTGGCTCCTGGCGGCAAACCCGCCCAGGGAGCCTGCCCGCCTCTTAAATGGGGTTAAGGGAGCAAGTGCTCCTTTAGCCATGTTTACTTGACTGTGTGTCAGCATCAGCTGCTTTCAGCCAGTGCTGACACACTGATGGGTGCTCACCCGTCACTGGGGGGATCTCCACAATGTACTCATGCAGTGCATTGTGGGATTTCCGGGGCCTGGGACAATGCATCCCAACTCCTGTGTCTCCACACTCCTTGGGACAGCAGTGGACTGTCTGGTAGCACAATGCCCGCGCCAAGGTAGTCCGCAGCGATTGTCTGCAGGGAAGGCGGGGTTCTGCAGCCTTCCCTACCACCCCGCCTAGCTGTAAGAATGACTTCTGTTTGTGCTTACAGATGTGTATGTGTGTACACAGATTGTATGACTAGAGCAGGGGTTTCCCAACAATTCTCATTCCAGCTTATATTCCCAGTCTTTTTCATTCCAGTATGCTCCTATATATTAAAATATATAGGGGCACACCACCTCCCAACAGACACATCACTATGTGATTTTTATTTATTTATGCTTCCTTCCTCCACTCTTTACTATATATTATTCTTATATAATCTTTTTTCTTATTTGTAGCCATCCCCCATGTCCCTCCTGGAGCTGAATTGTCCAATAATGCACTGAGATGACATGTTCCTCCTGGTGCATAAGGGAGAGAGTCAACTCCAAAAGCAGGAAGATTAAACCCCCCACTTTTGGAGCTGACTCAGAGCAACTTAGCACGGCACACTGGCCAGTGTCTCATGGCACACTAGTTGGCAAATTGGTTGAGAAACACTGGAGAACACTCACTTCCTGGCCAAGGCCAAATGTCCAGTTCAGTCTGTGTTCAGACACAAGTAATGTCCAGACTTAATTTAGGATAGATGCATAATGGGTATGGGGCTCCAAAAGCACTGAACCTATCCTGAAACTTCAGACACTGTATACATGTTGAAATCACCCAGAATAATAAAACTGAGTAGGTATCAGACATAGCCCTTGTTGAGGACAGGGCAAGACAAAGGCAAGGACAAGTGGTACTCAGACCACAGAGAAAGTCTAATTTGGAAGCCTTTGAGTTAGCAAGTACCATCTGACTTGCCCCAGCCTATTGATACAAAGAAGCTTTCTTGCTAGTTTGACTAGTCTCCCTGCTCATTCCTCTCCTCTGGTTAAAGTTGGGCTGAATTCTCACCTGACATTCCTCAGGTTGCAAGCTGCAGACTTGAGAACTACAGTAACTTTCACAAGCAGTTCAGTAAGCTTGGTCAAGAAGCTGCTGTGAGGTGGGCTGATCAATGAAAGGCTCTCTAGAAATGATTAATTAATGATTATCATTAAATGATTAATTCATCATTAATCACTAGAAATGCTTATTCCATATCACAAGCATTGAGCACCAAGTAGCTGAGCATCACAGAGTTCCCAAGCTCGTTTGGGTAAATTATGCTGTGGCATAATTCAGAATTTAGTGTTCTTAAAAAAAAAAAAAAATCATTAGCAATTGGCAAAGAACTCATGGAAGAAGAGCTAATTGTCACTCTGAATCCCATTCAATTCACCTAAAACTTTTGAGCTGAAAGTTAGAGGAGCAGCAGCTGGGACATTCAGGTTACGATCCAATACACACTTCCCTGGGAGTAAACTACATATACACAGTAGGGATGTTCACGGAACAGCAGCGGGGAGGCTCAAAGGTGGCGGGGGACTCTCTTTAAGAGTGGGGGAGTGTGCACTTACCTCTCCCGCTGCTTTCCCCTCGCTGGCACCCGTGTTTTACAAAGCTGATCGGGGCGGCAGCGTACCTCCCTGCCGTCCCATTGCCCTCGTCTTCCGGATATGACTGGAAGTTACGGGCGCACACACATCATGCCTGTGCCGGAGCATCGGTGACTTCCGGTCATATCCAGAAGACAAGGGCAATGGGGCGGCAGGGAGGTATGCTGCCACCCCGATCAGCTTTGTAAAATACGGACGCCCGCGGGGGGGAAGCAGAGGGAGGGGTAAGTGCACCCTCCCTCGCTCTTAAAGAGAGACCCCTGCAGCCTTCAAACCAGGGGAACCGCCAGTTCTTCAAACCAGTTCGGAGACCCATAAAGGACCTCCAAACTGGTTCCGTGCACATCCCTAATACACAGCGGAACTTATTTATAAACAAACATGCATAGAATTGCAGTGTTAACTTCTCAATTAACTCCAAAGCTTTTGGCAATGTATGTCTTAACAGCTACCCCCGTCCCACGCACCATACCCCTCAAGTTTTTATACAAATCTCAATTATAGTTGTGGGTTATAACAGAGAATTATGATTAAGATATGCTTAAACACTGAAAGGAAAATAACATTAAAAAATTCATCCCAATAGCTCCTCATCAAGACACAAAGATTATAACAAATTATGGAGTTGTGTGCTGGGGGGAAAAATCGCAGCCACAAAATCCAATTTCAGCAAGATATTGTATAATTGAGTGAGGTGCCACAGAGTTCCCAACTTGGTTTGCGTAAATTATGCTGTGGCATAATTAAAAATTTAGTGTTCTTTTAAAAAAAAATTAGCAATTGGCAAAGAAGGGCTGAGCTCATGAAAAATGAGGGGGGCAGGTTGTATGTGGTGTCAGAAAACATTTTAACTTGGAATAAAACCAGCTTAACCATTTCTGTGTGAAGAGGGTTCAACAGTATTCATTGCCTATTATATCAAAGAGGTTATTGTGCCTTTAAAACTAGTGATTTTACTAACCACAATTCCGGCCTTGTTGATATATTACAATTCAGGGTGCAGGACTCTGTAGCTAGGAAACTTAGCCATGTAACAATTTTCTTCCAGTTTAATGCCAAAGATAAAGTGATGCAGAGGTGGTTAATATGTGACCCATTGAAATGTTAACATATTTTAGTTTCTCCCACCCCTAAATCTACATAATACAGGCAGAGATGAATCTGAATATATATTATGAAAAAAAGGAAGGAATCAAAAAGGAGGCCACACACACACACACACACACTTTTTAAAAGAGATAAAGATGTTTTTAGAAACTTGAGCAATTATTTTAGCAGAAGAATACTGTAGAATAAGCACAATATACCCACCAACTGCAGTCATTAAGTACAAGCATGGAGAACTAAATTATGAAAAATAATTTTTAACACAACCATTATATTTTGAGCAAAGTTACTCACCCTGATGTTCCAAACCTTTCAGCCCAGTCCCATTTATGCTTATTTGGCACTGTCCCACTGAGTTCTGTTAGAACAACTCCACAGAACCGTGCAATGGCTGCTGCATTTGAATGCCGGAAGATGCAAATATTCAGTAGTTCTTTCCATATTAAATACGTGTATTTGATTTTAAAGGGGAAAGGCCTCAGAAGCAGTGCTTTTACTTCCAAGGATTTTAAAAGCTAAAAATTCAAGCATTTGACCAAGTACATACACGATTAGCACCTTGCTCCCAAGCTTATGATCCCAACAGGTATACAATTCAAGGGTCTGAGTTCACAGCCAGATGAAACAGAATAATCCATGTACTATACAGGCTCTCTGATATAGCAGCTGTGGAAAAGATTAGAAGAACAGATCCAAATGCTTACTCTAAAGCCCTGAACTGCTGCATTTGAATGGACACAAATGAGATTTATTCCCCAGCGTTTTTACACAACCAACGGCTCACAGTGCTATCCTAGACAGGTTTATGGAGAGAAAGTACAGTATGTCATAATGACAGCTGACCAGTTTTTCAGATGATTTGTCTCTTGAGGCTATACATTTGGTTTAGGTTTCCACTGCAATGTTCAAGTTCTTAAGATAGGTCACACAGATCAATTGCTCCAGTAATGTGAAACTCCAAAAAGCAAGCGATATCTAAACAAAAGATAGGGGTGGCCGTGACTTTAAGTGAGGGAGCAGAAAGCCCGGAGACAGTCAGCCTGGCTGCCTCTAATCTCATGAAAATTGTTACCTTGTTCAGCTTCTGGTTTACATCAACAAATAGGGAACAAAAAATAGTCTAAAAGTAGACAGTAACTCAGGACCTATATCACTTGTATTAACAAGCATAATTTGCACATTTTATTAGGGGCAGCTATTCTACAGAGTGCTACAGTAAAAATCAAACATATATAAAGAAATACACACACTCAAAAATGTAATCCAAAATTTAAGGTCAAAGAAGTGTGATGGTCAATACATTCTATATAAAAGAGGTTTAAAGATGCACCGGAATTTTATCAACTTTAAATGTTGACTAAACAATACTCATGTTCTCTCTCTCTCTCTCCACCGGCCCCCTTCTCTTCTTTTGCATAGTAATAAAGGAACAGAAATAATAAAACATGGAAATAGATTGCTTACATTTATTTATATGCCTCTAGTTTTAAAGAAGTGGGGTTGTCTCTTATTAAAATACTTTCAGAAGATAAAGACCATTATCATCAAATGTTTCTCAGCTGAAATGAAACCTAAATATTTAGTACATGAAATGCATAAATTCCTAAAGTGTGGGCTGGGGTGGGTGGGGGTGGGGAATCTAAAATGCTGAAACAGATTTGATGCAAAACAGAAGATATAGTTTTAAGAAATCAACTTAATTTAAAGGACTGTAACTGGTCTTGTGACACCTTTGGGATAAATGACAACCTTAAATAAGTAAATTCATTTTAATTAAACATTACAGGGATGGAATAGAACTCGACAAGTCAGCAGACTACATAACAAAAAATAAATTCAATTGGAACAAAACAATTATCTAGTTACAGACACAAAATATTGACTCAGGAAGCATCTATTTTATTCTGCCGTGACAATCTAACACACAAAATTAAAGCACATTTGAAAAGGCAACTGACTACAAGTTTGTTTTACAATGCTTGCTTACTTTACTGATTGTGCAATTGTAAATTGCACAGATTGTAATAAGACTATACTGTAAAGAAGACACATCATATTGCCTGACAAAGTTTTCATAGTTATGCTTTAAAGCTCAATTTGGCATCCTTGCATTCTTTTTTCAGGATACTCCTTTCTTGCTCATCCTGCCTTGTTGCCAAAACACCTGCAGTAAATGACAACTCCTCTCTGGAAAGGGGGACAGTACGAAGGCCTACAGTGTGAATGTCTGCACAACTAAACAGGAAGAGAAATCCTGAAATTTCAGTTTATCTGCATCTAACATATCTTCTCACCACTTTTTAATTTGGCCATTATTTGATGTCAAAGTAAAATTCTGATCTTCCTGATTCAAACTTTCAAAACCAGGGGACAACTGGGGACTGTTTTACAAATATTACATTACATGGATGTGTGAAAGTTTAGAAGCACAGGACACTTCTCTTCTATAGGAACAAACATTCTGAAACAAAAGATATATGTAAAAATAAGGCAGGACTGCACAACACCAGCCCTCCTCCAGATGCTGGACTACAACTCCCATAATCCCCTGATTACTGGCCACAATGGCCTGGGATGATGGAAGTTGTGGTCCAAAAACAGCTGGAAGGCTGTGCAGCCCTGAAATAAGGGATATTGTGCAGCACTGTTCACTCTTCAAAATCATACAATTTTCAAATAACATTTTCTACAACTGCATTCTTTTATCTTTGAGTATATTTTTCCAGTTTCATTTTTGAATGGTGTAGAAGACAAGAGGTATTTAAAGTATATTTTTCCACCAAGACAAAAGCTACATTACTATATAGCAACAACATGGTCAAAAGGAAGCTAGGATATTTTGTAAGGCTCAAACTTTTATTTTTAAAGCCGAGCATTTTATTGTATTTTCTTTTTAAAGATTAGGTTTTTTTAGGATCAAGACGACAAAAATGACTGCCTAAATGTCAAGTGACAGAACATCCTTTACTATAAGCTATGGGGATTGTTGTATGATTTGGTGCTGCTGTTTAATACTCTGGAATTATAACTTAAATCCAAAGATCCCACAATCATGACTGGACGACACTTTTCCTTACCCAATAGAGAGCTGCTGGGTTTTTGACGCAGTCACACATATCCCACCACCCCGTACCTTATTCTCCTGAAAACTGGCTCCAGGCAGTCTGGGGAACCCCACACTATTTTTGCAGGAACAGGGGAACTGCAGATGCAGGGGGAATCAGTGACCCCTCCATTAAGTAAGTCGAAGTGCTTTTCACTTGTGCAACAGGATCATTAAATCCAAGCCCCTGCCTCAAACAAAACTTTATAATATCGCGACACTTTCACAGCTTCAAATCATGCATGTTTACAGATGCACTGAGAATAGCTTTTATGCAAGGCCTGCTGAAATGAGTTAAGATCCTGTAGGGAAAAATTACCTGACAGATTGTCCCAAGTCTTTATCCAAAGAAATTGATTAAATATATCCTTATCATCATACATAAGGTTGGAGAGAGAGATGAATACTTCACATACCCATATGGAGCACACTAACAGGGAAGTGTTAACTTCAAGATTAACCTATGCAAAAACTAATACAGCTGAGCATTTTAAGCAATGACAGACTGCTTGAAACACAATTCATACATTAAAAAAAACACAACAACTAAGCTTAGAATGAATGGGTTCATTAGCCACACACATGTATAGAGAGGCTGAAATAAGTCTTCTTAGGCTCAACTGAAAAACAAGAAGAGCCCAACCAGATATCAGCCTTATCTGCTGAACTAACAAATGGAAGCGCCCTCATTCAAGCCAGCCAAATATGCAGTTCTGCTGGTGTGCACATTTTCTTTTTCACTACAGAGCACATCTGATTTCAATAAAAACTTCCCTTTTTTTGTTTTATTGCCCAACTCCAATCATAACTTTCTTTAATATTTATATTTTCACACAACTATCCAAAACCTCTTTGACTGAAATACAAAAGCCACAACAGTTATGGGGAATGTTTCGGCTCAGAAATAAAAGCAAATTGGTCAAAATACATGTTTATTGAAACTGACCTTTACTTCTGCTGATTAAACGCACACAATTTAAAACAATTCTCAGTAACTGCACTGAACTTTATTTGTGCTTTTACGTAAGATATTTTTCCCTTCTCCTTTTCTTCTTGATACATTTAAGATCTTTATCATATGTCAAGTAAACAAAAATGAATGCAACTAATGGAGCTTACCCTTATCTCCTTAGCAGAGCCCATATCTATTTTTACAAGTTACCTCAGCACACATGAAAGATTCATTACAGAAGATGGTAACTGGAACAAGGTAGACAGGACTATACTTAGGAAGAGAGCACACATCTTCAAATGTTTTCCCTGAATACAGTTTTTTCTTGACCAAAAAAAAAGTCAGGCTTTCTAAAATAATTATGTACGGCCTGATCCTTACTTGAAATTACTTACTTTAATTTCCCACTAAGTTAAACTCGAAGTTAATACTCCCAAGTAAGTATGCATCAGTTAAGAAAGTCGGATCTATACTGGAGATTAGGTGCACCTACTTCTACATAGACCCATTATGAATAATCTTACACGAAGTTACACAAAATGTACCAATTCTGCAACACACATTGGATTACATCTTTATAATATAGTATGCTCAGTACACGGTAGAATTTTCTTGACACTTCATAATCTGAATACAGCATACCAGATGCAAAATTTGATTAAAGTGCCAAACCTATGAAGGCAAACATATTTTCCTATAAGTAAAACACCACAAATTAAATAAAAAGTTGCATATAATATATACAACCTCCCTACCCACCCACCCCCACACACACCACCAGCACCCCACTATAAACCGATATCCTCTTTCACAAAGCATTCTTTTAAAACTGTCAATATTCAATATGGTGTTATAGTTTTAATTCGTATATCTGTCAATTTCATTTTACCTCCACTCCTCCCCACCCCCCAAAAAGCTAATTTCCTAGATACAATTTTATAGATAAATTTTATACTTCAGAGATGCTCTCTCTTTCCTCTTGAAATTCTGTCATAACAATTCTGTTCTGCACAGTGAGTAATATAGGGCAATCCCTTTAAGTTAAGATAATTAAAAATAAGGCCCATCTAGCAGTTTTACTCTCAAAAAAGCAGAAAGTGGGTGGGAATGGTTTTTTTGACAGAGAGAAATAGGTCTTACTGATTACCACGAGGGAATTAAAAATTATACAGTCTCCATGTGGAAAACACAAACAGTTGTGTGAACCAGTCTTCCCATCCCTATATGGACAATTTTCCAATCTGGCTTGTATATCAATATTTGCTAAATATACACAGAACACACACTGATGATAGAATTATCTTTAGGGGAACAAAATTATGGGCAATTTCCCCTTCTGCTCAACCAAAATAAGTGGACATACAAACATGTTTTCTCAAGGTTACAAGAACTGCATTATAATTATGTACTTATAAATATTTATAATGAAAAGACATTAATAAGTATTAGTTATGCCTGACTGCCAGCTCTGTATGTATAGGAAAAGTATGTAAGCTTATAAGTCTTGGTGTACAGTTAAGATTTTCTCTTTTGTTTGCTTAAAACCATGAATTCCACTTAGTATTTTTTTTAGTGTCTACTTTCTATAGTTTTTATTTCAGAGTGTAATCTTTACATTATTATGATGCCTTTGGGGTCCTGCCCCAACTACAGCTACACATTTGAAAGGCAGGAAAGTAAAAGTAATAGATTATTTTTTTAAAGGAGGCGGCTGTCGGTCTTGTTATGAACAAACACAATCATTCTTAAAAAGCAAGCTAGATTTATATCCACCCGTAACCATAGAAATTAATCTTGAGCTTAGACAAAATAGCAGAAAACACCATTTATTTAATGAAAATCAGAGTGCTGTTACTGCAAATGAAGCCCCGTTTATTGAACAGTGTCTTTTTGTATGCAGCCACAGGATTGTAGTTGATGGGCCACTTCTTACAATGTAATTATACCCACTTAGCCAATCGCCCCTTTAAAAAAAAAAAAGTCAAGTTGCTGTTCAGCTTAATTTTATTTAAAAGGGTGCCAATTGGAAAGGCACACATCATACACAGCAAATAAATGCTGTACTGTCTAGAGCATTTCTTAATATTCTCAAGTATCAAGGAAAAACACCCTCCCCCCCCCAACTTCCAAAGTCAGTAAGGCAACAGAGATACATTTAGAACATAAAAATACAGGAAGCCAGTGTGGCATAGTGGTTGGATTACAATGGAGAGACCTGGCTTCAAATCCTTATTCAGCCATAAAGCTGAATGGGTGACCTTGGGCTAGGTACTTACCCACCACAACCCAGCTCACAGTAGTGTTGCAAGGACAGAATGCGGTGGTAGTGGAATAATGTGTACCACCTTGAGTTCCTTGGAGCATGGATGCAAAGAAAACAAATACATTAAAAGGGAGGGATTTATTGGTGTGGAATCTCACTGAAGTCACTGTGACCACTCACACTGGGTAAACTTGTGAGGGTACCCATTTTATGCAGGACTCCTTTGCAACATAGAATCTCTATTCACATGTTACGTTCACCACATGTACCATCTGTGCAAAGTGAACACGCATACAGACTGAATGCATGTACAGTTATTAATGCATGTTCAATGAATATACACTAGTACACTGAAAGGGAGACTAGAAGTGTGAGCACTGTAAGATATTCCCCTTAGGGGATGGAGCTGCTCTGAGAAGAGCAGAAGGTTTCCAGTTCCCTCTGTGGCTTCCCCAAGGTAGGACAAGATTTTTTTTTTTTTTAATAGGACAAGATTTTTTTATTGGACCAAAGTAGGGCTGAGAGAGATTCCTGCCTGTAGCCTTGGAGAAGCCGCTGCCAGTCTGTGTAGACAATACTGAGCTAGATAAACCAATGGCCTGACTCAGTATATGGCACTTCCTATGTTCCTATGTACTCTGGTTCAGAAGGCAGGTTGGAAGTTAGATGTGACACAAATAGGGTAAGAGTGAGCAGCCAATACAAAGCTGTCAACAGCCACTTTCCCAGAGTTCAATGCTGTTGATAGGCAGGAAGCAGAAGCAGCTAACAGCAAACCTAACTGGTCAGATAACCACTGTAGGTTCCTCTATCATTCTCTGCACTAAGCAGATTGATTTTATTGTGTAAGTGACTACACTTCTGCTTCCCATGGTGAACCAACATACGAATCTTTAAGAGTGGAATAGCTCTAGACAAACACCCAATTTGATTGGCTTGTTTCTTTTCCTTTTTAGAAAAACGGAATGTGAATGAGTTAAAAGGTACAGGCAAGTGTTCAATAAAGTAAAGTTGTGCGGTTGAGTCGGTGTCGACTCCTGGTGACCACAGAGCCATGTGGTTCTTTTTGGTAGAATACAGGAGGAGCTTACCATTGCTATCTCCCATGCAGTATGAGAGGATGCCTTCCGATATCACTGCTGCCCAATATAGGCGTTTCTCATAGTCTGGGAAACATACCAGTGGGGATTCGGACCGGCAACCTCTTGTTCCCGAGGCAAGTTACTTCCCCGCTGTGGCATTAGGTGGCTAAGTGTTGGATGGAGATACTAAATTACATCTATTGCTCATTCATTTTATTTGATTTATATACTACCCTTCCTAAAGTGGCTCAGCATGGTACAATTTAAAAGCATAAACTTCATCTTATCCATACAATCGAGCCTGTTGGAGACAGATATCCCAACTAAGCTGTGCAGGGGCTACTACCTACATTATTTGGATGTAGTTCAATAGGCATTTCCTGGTTACGCCATTGCCTACACAGCCATATATCACAAGAGCTCTCAAAGTTCTCATTCACCATAAAAATGAACCCCTGACACTGTGGTGTCTTCATGATGTGGGACAGAAATGAAACTGTACATTTCTCAGTAAATATTCCACTGCACTTCTGTGGAAATTTTTCCATTTCTAAAAATACTAATTATTTGTATGAAACAATGCAATGTAACACCGATCAAGGCAAGTTCGGCAGTTTCAAAGGCAAGTTCGTCAAGGCAAGTTCGTCAGTTTCAAAGCTGTAATCAACATTTTTTGCTGAGTATAACTAAGAAGAGTGGGAAGTGCAAGAGGGAGGGAGTGTGTGTGCTCTCTGCCCACCATGCAATGCACAGCTTCCTGACAAAAGACGCAGATTTGTAGTGATATACATAGACTTCAGGGGCGTAACTATAATAGGGCAAGGGGAGACAGTTTTCTGGGGGCCCATTGCCTTGGGGGGGGTCCTGAGGCAAGTCACATGACTGACTCCCCCAGCCATGCACCCGCCCGAGCTTCCTTCAGTTGTATTCATCCTCTGAAATTGATGCGAGTGTTTTTATTTGTACTTCAGTGGGGGGGGGAGGTTTAAAATCTTGTCTCTGGGCCCACTCCAACCTTGCTACGTCCCTGATAGACTTATCACATTATGGTTCAATTCAAACACTATACCCAACTATGATTTACACCAACCATAATTTAGAACCCAAGCCATGGTTTGAGCTTCCAAACAATTAGGAAAACTCATAATTTAGGAACATAAGAACATAGAAAGCCATTTCATACCAAGTCAGACCACTGGTCCATCTAACTCAGTACCGTCTACACTGACTGGCAGCAGGTCCACAGTTACAGGCAGGAGTCTCTCCCAGCCCTACCTGGAGATGTCAGGGAGTGAACTTGGGACCTTTTGCATGCAAGCATGCAGATGCTCTTCCACTGAGCAATGGTCCCCTCTCCTAAGGTAGGGGTTCTCAACCTTGAGTCCCCAGATTTTGTTAAACTTCAACTCTCATAATGCCCAGCCCCAATGGCCTTTGGGGCTGGGGATTATAGGAGTCCACTTGGGGACCCAAGGTTGAGAACCCCTGCCCTCAGGGGAATAACTTGCAGTGCTAACATGTCCCCCATCCAAATGCAAAGCAAGACAGATCCTGCTCAACAAAGGGGACAATTCATTCTTGCTACCACAAGCCCAGCTCTACTCACTAAGCAATGCTTTTATGTTTTGTTTGCAGTCAAATCAGCATCCCCATTTCTAGGTACTATGACCTCCAGAAACAGAATTAAGGCTGGAACTATGGTTGGTCTATCAGACACCATGCCCAACCAATTTTGCAAACCCATCTCAAACCACAGTTTCTGATTTGTGGACTGAAGGCAAACAATGATCTGTCAGTTCAGAACATCACACCAAACCACAATCAAGTTTCCTTAGCCATGTTTTGATATGATGTCTGAATTGAGCCTATTTGATAACTGTAGTATATGTCACTTTGGGCACAGCTTTGGCAGCAACTGGGAAATTGCTCTGCTCACATTGTCTACAAACTCGGCTCATGTTGCAGGAGCTATAGTGGTGGAAGTGGCTGTAATTCCAACCCTCCCTCTGGTGACTGGGAGCAGAAGTTTTGACCCTAGGAGTAATCCTAAGGTTCTATATGTTAAGAAAACAGTGACTTTTTAGAATTGTTCTGAGCATGCACTGTTCCCTAAGGCATCATAAAAAAGTACTTGAACTCTAACATGAAACCTACCTTGCATTGGCACCACAGGGCATAACTCACATCACTGACCACTTAGGCCTTTGTGTCCCTAAATACTGCGTGGCAGCTCTTGCGAGAGTTCACAAGTGAGCTGCCGATTAGCAACAGAGACAAGTGGCCTGGCTGCCTGCTAAGGAGAAGTGGTAGCCAGCCACGGAGGGGAAGTGACCACTGCCGGGCTGGCCGGCAGTGATATAGAAACGGCCACTGCCAGGCCAGCAGGTGACTGTGGTGTAGAAGTGGCGGTGGCCGCCAGGCGGTTGCAGTGCAGCCAGCTGGTGGGCAGGCAAGGAAAGCGCCAGCCAGGCTGGTGAGGGAAACTACCGTCAGCTAGCAGGGAGGGAAAGGAAAGCGCCGCCAGGCTGGCTGAAGGGAGGGAAAGGAAAGCAGAACAGGGACTGGGGCTGAAGGGGAATGAAGATGGGGAGGAGAGACCGAGAACTAGGGCCTCAGATGGTCTGCGCCGGATCAGCTTGTTGTTGTTGTTGATTCAATTTCTATACCGCCCTTCCAAAAAGGGCTCAGAGTGGTTTACATTAAATATTTACTGTGGCTGTGGACTTGTACACAGGACTTCTATGAATGAATTGAGATAAATAGCTGAAAGTATATTCCAACTATCCAAAGCTAAGGATCCATTTTAACTTTGTGCTGTTAGATCTAGGCACCTATGCACTCCAGCCGTATTTTGCCATTGAAAAGATTCTAGGAGACCACTTACTAAAAAAGAAGAAGAAAAGACGAGACTAGGTGAGAACACAGGATCCTAACTATTCCAATACTCCTCATAGAATCAATCCCAAACAAGAACAGCATCCATTGCCCCCAGTTGATTTTGGAACCTCAATGAGTGATTAGAAAGGTACTTCATTGTTTATAACCAAGTTTGAAAATTGTTTATTCTTTCAAATCATAATTCATACACATTATAGGCCACAGAGTATTAGCAAAGAACCATAAAAAAAAACCCCAGGGTTTAAGAAATAAAACCTTAGCTACTTCCCAAAGATGTAAGAGTAAACAGAGGGAGCTAAAAAACCCTAAATCTTTACCCTGCAGAACTCCAACTACTACTCCCACTGACTTGTTTTTTAAATACATGATCACATACAAGTCCAGCAATAAGCGTGCACCGAGCCTATGAGTAAAGGCTTCCAAGATCTGATAACTAAGTCACAAAATAAATCTTTTAAGAGCTATCAAACTGAACAAAATAAAATAAAATTAGATATAAATTCCCGTTTTAGACTGTGGTCAACTGAGGTCTAGACAAAACCCCATGCGCATTCACTGCTTAGTCTCCAGTCTGCTCCAAGTTTGAAAAGGTAATTGAACTCAGTCTGTAATTACTGGATTAGACACAGATGGGCTCTATACATTTCAGGGGGAGAAGCACTGTTTGCATTCATTTTATGATTGCCTGTAAGGTCAAACTTTTCAAAATGTACTTTCATCTGTTAAATGGTTTCTTAAATTCCCCAGGGTAGATCTTCAATAACTGATGTTTTAAGCAATTTGAGCCTATCAGATCCTGTCTTTGAATGTAATAAGCTGCCCATTTTCTCGTATTATATACGTACATGTAGGTTAATTGCTACATCTTGCATATTTTTAAAATTGCCTCTTTTTTGGGGTGGGGGACATGAAAATTTCATTCAACAGATACAAAGAGGGCCATGCAATGCCTCATATCTCAGCATGAGGGCCAACCTAATAAAGAATAACTAAAACCTAGAATAATATTAATTGTTTTTATGATTAGCTAAACAAACAAAAACCTACAAATAGCAATCAATAAGCCCCATTTTACAGCATGGGAAGTTGCTATATAGAAGTGCCAACAAAAAGAGATTAATCAATCACAATTAATCAACAAAAACTGATTAAAACAGTATGGATGTTATTGTTGGAATTCCTGAAAATACAACTGTAGTTATTTTTGTCTTTATAATTTCAACCAAAAGCAGTTAAAACATAAATTGAGATATGGTGATGTAGTAGCCTGAGTATTGGACTTGGACCTAGAATCAAATTCCCATTCAGTCATGGAACCCCTGCTTCCCTTCTAACTGAGCAAAGAGGTGCCTCTTTAAAGTGCTGATTCTCTTTATTTAGCAGGGCCCTATCCTGCTAAATTATTTAGCAACTGGCCCTATCCATCCCCAGCACAGCATCCCTCAGTGGCTGTTGCTGGTGTCTATCATGTTTATTATTGAGATTGTGAGCCCTTTGGGGACAGGGAACCATTTTATTTATTTATATCTATGTAAAGCGCTTTGGGAACTTGTGTTGAAAAGCTGTATATAAAAATATTTGTTGTCTTTGTATTTATGAAGCTCACTGGGTAACCCTCAACCTCGTAAGACTGTTGTAAGGGTACGATGGCATGACACAGTCTCCCCCATGGATGCTGCAAGTCCTCACTATACAAAGCTATTTCCAGCATGTCTTCCTGATGCTGATAAAGAAGCCTAGTCTCACTCAAGCAGTAAATCTGTGTCTGGGCAGTACAACCTTAAAAAGCAGGTAGAGATTCACATGATGGAATGTTCCCCCATGGTGCTGGTGGTGGGGAGACCATTCTTTTACACACACACACACCCCTAGCATGTCAAGGAGACAGCTAGGCTAGAACTCTTCCCAACATCTACTTTTCTATAGAGAGAGCATTTTAAAAACATATTAGAAGAGCATCTGAATGAGCCCCAACCTGCTGTCTGAAGAGACAGTCTCCAAGCCCAGGTTTACCACATCTGGGAGAGCTACTAAGCCACAATTTCAGCCATTGCAAGTGTAACTCACTCAAATTCAAGACAAGTCAACTTGCAGCATTCATTCTTGTCTGAGGTAAAGTATCAGCAAAACAACAGAAAGGGGCAACACAAAGCAACACGAGCCTGTTAGAAGTCCCCATATTTGCAGTTCTCCAGTTTCCTTCCATTTGTACTGGGAACACTTGCTTACATTTCACATAAATCGGGTTTTTAAATTCAGATAAAATGGTCTGAAACAAAATGAAACACGTTTATTTTTAAATGTGAGGAAAATGTGGAAAGGCTTCTTCACAATGCATCCACAGTATGAAAAGAGTATTTAGTGTTTTACATTCCAGAACAGTTATATCAAACCTGGTTTTAAGTAGACTGTGCGAACCCACAGACCACTCCTAAAGGCTACTGCAATTTTCCAGACCAGGGATAATATAATGTCAAACAATCCTACCAACCATAATTATACCATAGCAGGGCATAATGGGTTCTAACTATTCAAGTACAATATATTAAAAGAAAAACACAAAAGGTTTATTTTATTCAAATTATTGACAATGCTTATTTGGCTGTCTATGCTCAACTTAACTACAGCCTCTAAAATGTATGTGTGTGGCGGGGGTGGGGGGCAAATTGAAAATGGATGTTAAGCATGTGAAATTTGGTCTTTGGATAAGGTCTTCTTAATGCATAGCCTTTGTAGCTGATATAAGGTGAATACAAATAGCTACTTATCAAAAGGTAACTTAAGAAGACCTGCACATAGCCATGATAAGCCAGTTGTCTGTAATGTCAACCTGTCTGTTGAAGATTATTTGATTTTACCACACACTTGCATCCAGTCAGAAGTCTGGGACTGCAGAGGAGTAGCACAACTCCAACAAAACACATAAGCAGGATGATGTAGATGACTAGCTTACTAAATTTAAAAACAACCCAAAAAACCTACCTAGACAAGTTACTACCTGGTAGGTGGTCATCTATAGTTACTCATAGTCATATCTAGGTCAGGAGACAAGAAACCATGAAACTAGCTCAGCAAGTCCACTGGGATTTTAGACTTAAATTTCACATAGCAAACATTTCTGAAACTGAGGGGAGTTTCAAAAGCAGTTTATAATATTGCGGGATGGGGGAGAGAGGTCAGCTGTTCAAAGAAAAAAGCAAAGAATTCCACTGACAAGCTCTTTGTGCATGTCTAAGCAGCTCTTGGAATGCCAGCCTTAGACTCTTTTATGTTTATTTTAAAAAATATAAGTAGGGGTGGAGCAACTGAGGCAAATATTTTGTAGTCTGGCAATTCTAAATCCACTAATCATGTCTATTCCTGGAGAAATAAGACAGTGGTACCTTAAGACACATGAGGAGGGCACGCAGAATTTGAGGGAGAGCTTGTAGAAATTTCCCATGAATCTGGGAAGATGAAAGAAGTTCAGAAGGGAATACTTTAATTTCTAGCCATCTTAATTGTAATATTTATGATTATTTGTTGTGTACTGCCCAGAGCCTTTGGATGGGGGCGGTATAGAAATGTAATAAATAAATAAATAAATAAATACTTGTTCTTCACACCAGGATAATAGGAATAAATATTGTTTCAGTGTGACATCATTAATTTATGCAAAAGATGCCCACAACAACATAATTTGTGGGGAGAGGGGTGGAACCAACCATGGGCAGCCAACTACTAATATAAAACAAAAAGACACTGAGTGTGACACTCGTTCGAAACGAACTTCTGTGATTGATCACATCATTTCCTGGTGGTTTTCTTATGATTAAAAAGGAAGCAGAAGTATATTGAACTAAAATTTAATCTAAGAAGTCTAATGATTTTCTGTTACCTATTATAAACTATCTTCAATCAACATGGTTCTAAGTGGACCAAATCCTGCTCCCACACACATATCAATTACACAAACAAGAATTTAACATGCACAGTGAAAGTCAGAATTTTGCCTAGATATTGTAAACCAGTCATTCAGATAAATGGGTACAATTTTGATTCCATATCATGAGTTAAGATTTTAAATTCATTCAACAACATCTCAGTATCTGAGGGAACCTAACCAAAGCAAAGGAGCATCTAAAGTAGAAGGAATTAAACATTAATAAAAAATCATGTTGCTATCTTTAAAAAAAAAAAATCTTGGCAACAAGGTTTTGAAAGAAGACTATCCCAAGAACATGCACATCTGTTTAATATTACAAACCAACTGTCAACATCCTAACTGAAGTTTTAATTTAATATTTTTCCTTTCTTGATGTTTTACCTTTAATCAATGCCTTGTGAGAGTATCAGCTTTCTATACGAAACTGTTAAATATAAAGAAATGTTATTGCAGCATGTTTATAAAATCATAGTTCGAGAACTTTGTATTTTTCTAAAGCCTGACCACAACTTAATTATCTGCAGGACATTCCAAGCTTGCAAATGTAAGATCCAGTTCCCAAGCAATTTGGAATATCTACTGTACAGGACATTGGGCTTTCCAAATACCACAGCACAGTTTGGTTTCCAAAAGTCAGCATTAGGACTCTTAGGCATGGCTTTTATTTTCATTAAACATTCGTTTCGGTGCTAATCATTAAATTGTTTTCATGCTTCTCTTTCATGTTACTTTGCTGTCTTCAGTTGTTTGCCGTTACCACAAAAGTGTGGGAGCTATTGTGAAGGAGGGAATATCAACTCATGTCCAGTAGAATGAGATTAGCAAGAGCATGGCCATATTTGGCTCCCATCAACTTGCACTAATTCAAACACAAAATCTACAATGACAATTCCAGGGGAAACGATTAACTACAAGTTAAGAGGGGAAGATTCTAACACTTACTAACCATCCCCCTCAATCTCACCTCATCTCAGCATATAATCTTCTTCAAAGACAGGAACATGGAAATTTCAGTCGAAGCTCTTCTGTTTCTAGAAACCTGCCAATCTCATGGCCATTTTGAAATAATAATGCAATTTGGTTGCTGAAACTTTTACATGTAACACAATGGGACCAGTTAGTCTACACTAATTGGATGAAAAAGACAGTTATTTTCAGATATCTTTATCTATGAGACACCGATACCTCCAGTGACCAAATAACGTAATTGGGTCAAATAACAAAAAACCTTTCTATATTCCGGTGTGTCCCCAAGTTAGTCTGGCAGGCAATACTTATGAAGAATACCTGAATTCCTTTGTAATTTAAGTACAACATTATGCATCAGAAGTACTAGGACTTTAAGAGTTTGACCAAGAAACAGAAGTGCAGCCCAGGGCACCAAAACACTGCCAAAAGGGCCAACACAAAGGGAACATCTACTCTGTAGGTCACCAGCAGTGTTTCCCTTTCACAGGGATTCCCAGATGCTGTTGACTACAACTCCCAGAATCCCCAGCTGCAAGGGCTTTTGCTTGGGGATTCTGGGAGTTGTAGTCAACAACATCTGGGAAGCCCTCTTAGAGGGGATACTGGTTACCAGCTTTCTTTCCGGCACAATTCTGCCTCTTCTTAGAGAGGGCTGGTAGTTTGCCATTCTCCAGCACAGAATTCTGCACAGAATGTGTCACAGATTTGAACAAAACCCTAGCACACAATCTTGAGTTCCTAGGCTTTCATTTACCTTAAGTTATTAACCCTCATGATTGTAGACACATGTCTGAAAACAGTCAAAGCCTATAAAAGGCTTCTCTGCCCATTCCTCATGGCTTCCCTAGTCATATAAAGCAGCCAGTTATCCCTTACCCATACTTCTCTTCTTGCCACTTCATTGTTCTGCGCAAAAACTAAGCATTAAAAAGAAATAAAAGTTGTACAAAGATTTTTAAGAGGAGATTTAGAAGATGACAAGAAACTGAAAACAAAATACAATATGCAGAGTTGCATGTAAAGGTAAAAAGTAAAGTGTGCCATCAAGTCGATTTCGACTCCTGGCGCCCACAGAGCCCTGTGGTTGTCTTTAGTAGAATACAGGAGGGGTTTACCATTGCCTCCTCCCATGCAGTATGAGATGATGCCTTTCAGCATCTTCTTAGATCACTGCTGCCTGATACAGTACCAGTGGGGATTCGAGCCAGCAACCTTCTGCTTGTTAGTCAAGCATTTTCCCGCTGTGCCATGTAGTGTTGCATAAATGGCAGAGTGCTGAACTGGGTTATTTCTTGGAGAAGAATTAGTCTTTCCTTGGTGCAGAATACCAATGAAATGAAAAAAGTCTCTCTATCTGGAGTTCCACTTGTAAAACCATCTCCTCCTCATAGTTTTCATTTGATGTCTTTCATAGCTAAGGCGTCTTTAAAAAGCTAGCTCCAAGTATCCACAATTCTGCTTGCGATGGCAAATATTGCACCACCCCCTGGCAAGCATGACAACAGGCCCAACCCTTTCCCCAGGGTGAATAAAAATTGATATTCTAACTCTGATTTTTTTTCTTTTTAACATTTCAGCTATAGTAAATGTCTCTTTTAAAAATAAGCTGATTTAAAATGAAATCCAAACTTAATGCAAACACTCTTGTAAAACAGAATGATGAAAGGCTGGTTTTCTTTGTAAAGAACAGTCTATCATACAGCACAATAATTCACATACGTATTGTGGCTTATTGAGGCTAGGCAGGAACTAGCAGATCACCACATCATCTGCTGCTCCATCTTGATAACATTTTACTCCTATTTTACACCTATGTGAACTATGTGATCTCTGCAACCAGCTAAGAATCAGTACTCTGATTATAAATATTACAAGTTTACTTACAAATCAATCAATCAGTAAGCACTTTTAGAAAGTATCTAAACACTACATAGAGAAAAATTCTCAAACTGGCCTTGTTTTCCTTGGGGATTAAATTAAAGATCAATCCACCCTGCTTCTTCCCAGTCTTGGAGAGAAGGCAGAGATTGTTCCCCACAGCTGACTGCACTGCCTCCGAGGAGCATCGTAACTGTGGGAACAATCTTCTTTCCCTCCCCACTTCTAAGGCTCAAAGAAGTCCTGGGTGTGTTTTGGCTCCGTGCTTCCAAGGTGCTTGGAGCAGCTCAGGAGCACAGTGCCCAAACAACATGCCTCGGTACTCCTCTACAGCTTGGAGCTGGAAAGTGGGGCAGAGATCATACCCACAAGTACACTGAGCTTATGAGGTGCTCCGAATGGATCCACAGGACAACTGTGCCAACTATTACCACCCCCTCTCTCCAGCAGCTGGAGAAATGCACTGGGGCTTTTCATGCTACACTGTGCAGCATAACGCCTCATTCCCCTACTCAATACCAAGCTGAGAGCTGGAGAAGGGAACAGGGGGCTGGCCATCCCTGACTTCATGCTGCATTTTGGAAGTGCAGTGCAAAGTCAGGAAGAAGACCATAGCCCATGGGGAAGGACCTGGCTGTGACCATCCAAGCTAGCCAATATTTGTGGGCCACTAGCTAAAACCATGTTTAAAATGAGCTCAGTTTGGAAAAAGTATACTGGCTGACATGCAGACTAATGCTGCGAGCACTGAAAAACATCTCCTGCAACCCAACCCTCGAGGATATATTATTTAAAGGCATGGTGAGTAGGGATGTGCACAGAACCGGTTCGGAGGCCCTTTTACAGACCTCTGAACCGATTCAAAACACACCATACTCTTCTGGCTACTTCCAGCCAGTGACACACCGAGGCGGCAAGGAGGTACACTGCTGCCACACAGGACCAATTTTGCACACAAAGCCGGGGTGGAGATGGGTGGTAAGGGCACCCTCCCCAGTCCTTAAAGCAACCCCCCACCTTCAAACTGGCAGTTGCCAGTTCCATGCACATCCCTAATAGTGAGCTACAGAGGGAAGAAAAGACAGACAAAAATCACCCCTCTCTCGGTAAGCACATGAAATGCTTTTTGGCATGCACAATATTAGTCTGGATGTTGGCCACTATTTGCACAGTCTGACTTATTAGCATATTTGGGAGCATGCGCTGATACAATGCAACCTGTCTGGTGTCAGATACTGCAAAAAGAGCTTCAAAATGGTGCTTGATTGGAAGATTTATCACAGGTCAAAACTATTAAGTGCTCAATGCATTTCAATTCTTAGAAAGTCTTATTTGGGACAAAGGGCTCCAATGGTCACTCCTTGCAAAGTTGGGCACCCTTTCTATGAAAAACAAAATATTACTTATTTGACATAGGGACATCAAAGATCAGGTGCTTGGGTGAAGATGACCTATAGATTCCTAATAGATAGGTTACCATTCTATATATAGCACTTTGTCAAGGGAGCAACCAATTGATCCCACATGATAATGCAAACTTCACTCTGACAGTGACAGTCACTACCCAACAGTTTAAAATACATTAAAAATCTTTCAGATATTGCTCAGCCAATCTAATAAATAATGTACAACACTGTTCCCTCTAAGACATGCACTTGTGCATGCGCGCACAAGTTTTTGGATGTCCACTCAGTTAATTTTAGATCTCGCTCAAGTTGAATCAGTAAGGCCCCATTCTGAATGCAAGTGTGCACACACTCCCTTGACACTTGCGCTCAGAACAAAACTCATTCCGCACAGAGATAAAAAAAATTAGAGGAACCGCTGATGTACAATGCTTGTGTTGGCGGGGGGGGGGGGGGGCTGACCATCCATTGGTACCAAAGGAATCAGCTGACTGATACTAGGAAATGGAAATACAAAGTAAAATTTGGAATCTCCACAAGCACGGTCAAGGGCTTCTTAAGTGTTCAGCCTATATGGATCAGTTCTCTCTTGATTGGAGAAGACTGAACCATCCTCCTATGAGAATAGCTGATTTCATCTAAAGCACATCCACACCACAAATATAAGCTTGTGGCTCACATCAAGAGCAGCACACCATGGACACACCATCAGACACATCCATGCTGCAGAGAGCTTTCCTAGCTGCGTAACATCAAGTGTGCAGTGGGGTGTGGGGAGCAAATTTCAGTGATCTGTATTGCCTCCAGAAGTGCCCTGTCACCCAAAAATATGACCCTAAGGTCAGACCTCAGTGACATATTGGCGATACAGGGCACTTCTGGAGGCAGCAGCAATCATCAAAATTCCCCCCCCCCCCCCACTAACCCTGCATTCAACCCTGGCTCAGCAATAGTAGGGAAACTCTCCACCGCACAGATGTGTTTTCCTAGCATGTCCAAGAAGTGCTGCTCTGGATGACAGCCATCAAAAATTTAAGATTTGTGAGGTTGCTGAGAATGTCCTAGTCTCAGAAGAGGAGTGTATTTCCAAGGGGTTTTAAGAAAAAGGAAATTAACAGGAAATTTAAAGGAAGACCCGCCTTAAACAAGACTCTTTATTACTTAGAATATGTTTACACCACCTTTAATGGAACAGTCCCAAAGAGGCTGACAATAACAACACTAAGCTACAATAAACATAATCCAAACAAAAACAGCAGATAAATCAAAGATTCTAAAAATAGAGGTTAAAACCAAAGTAAAATGTAAGATAAAAAGCAAATAGCTAAAACTCCAATATCATTAAAATCCACTAAAAACTTGTGAGAACAGGCAAACCTCACCTGGCATTTTATCTATCTATCTATCTATCTGTCTATACTGCCTGATATGTACATCTCTAGGCGGTGTACAAAATCTAAAATATTAAAAAGTTACAAATTAAAATACATTAAAAAACAATAGAATACAATAGATATTAAAACAAGTTTTTAAATTATTAAAATTTTAATAATTTGAAATACAGTAATGATGGCACCAAGAAAATATGGCTGGGAAAAGAGTTCCATAGTTTGAGAACCACCGGGAAAAACTTAGTTGGCTAAATTTATCAGGCAAGCTGCTGAGAAAAATTCAGCAACACATCCAGTTTAAAAACACGGCAACTCTATCTATGGAACAGAGATGTTTGGGAGTTGTAACTATTGAACAGGATTAAAGCTAGTTTATGCTTGGGAAGTAGAGTGCTCTTTGCACAACTGTTCATTCTGAGTAACAGCAGTTATATTTAACAAATAAAACTCTGTCCTACATTGCACATACTTCAGAAAAAAGTACAGGGAGTTCTTGCCCTTGTGATATCAGTTTGTGCTGCCTTTTAGGGTTTTAGCCTTTTAGCCTCTGAGAGACTTCATTTTTATGCGACTTCAGAGAGATAGGGTTACTGTAACTATGACCTGCAAATCCAAATTTCTCACCTTTAATATATCCAGACTAGTAAAAAAACAACTGGACTGAACCTAGCATTTCCAAATGCTTGTCTTGCACTCACATCCCCATTACTTTGGCTGACTTCAGAAGCACTCCCCAAGGGACTATTAATTGATCTGGAACCTAATCTGCTTTTAACTCAGGCACGCTCTTTATATCTGAATTAGAAATAAATGTAATGTTCCATATCATTTCTTTGCCATTTTCCGTCAATTTAAAAAAAGCTATCTTCATGAGTTAAATTCTAATAATTATATTAGAAAGACTTGGCCTTTGACTGTACAGTTTAAATGTATGATATGGGAATTATTCCAAGAAATAAAATAGATGTGTGCAAATATAATATAAAACACAGCAATATCAACTAGTGTGTTGTAAAAGAATATATTTAAATTGGTACATGAGAGAGACCAAGTGAGAATAACTTCTTATGACCTCATCTATGAGCCCAATTTATAAGAACTGGCTTCTCGTTAAAATTATGAACTGCAAGTCATTTTGAGTTCCCAGACACATGAGCATTAATTTCTCTAAAGAGCACCACTGACAATACTAAACCCACTAAGTTTGGGATGGTGCAGATATGCATGCTGTCCTTTCCAGGGCTCTCAGCGAAGTTACTGAAATGAAAATGAGAATTCCTAAATAACATTGTCACTAATTAAAACAAACCTTGTGAACTTAAAGCAAAGCACGTTGCCATATCTCAGCTTCTGTGCAAGTTACGATCAAAGTAAGCTTTGCATACTTGATGGGAATTCTAGTTTACGCCAACAAGATTTTAGCTTCTCTACAATTTGCAACAGGGAAATGACCTGATTAGCAAGCCTAGAGTTGCCGGTTTGAATCCCTGCTGGTATGTTGCCTAGACAATGGGAAACACCGATATTGGGCAGCAGCAATATAGGAAGATGCTGAGAGGCATCATCTCATATTGCGCGAGATATGGCAATGGTAAACCCCTCCTGTGTTCTACCAAAGACAACCACAGAGCTCTGTGGTCGCCAGGAGTCAACACCGACTCAACGGAACATTTTACCTTTACCTTTCAGAAAAGTCCAATCCCCACATTCCCTTTTGGTGTGGAAAAACTGGCTCCCCAACAATGTAAACTCTGGGTGTTGCCAGATGAGTCTGAAAGAGTCACCACGAAAAACTAAGGAGATACAATCAGGCTGTGATAACTTCTTAACACATTAAAAATGGACATGGGATCTGGCGTAGCTGAACTTGCAGAGAAGCCATCATCCTGTGTTAATTAGTTTTACCGGTTTAAACTTTACAGCTCTGAATAAGCCTCTTGGAATCCCTATCATTCACTTCTATATCCCACAATACACTTTTACAGTGGTGTAACAGAAAGACTACACTTTTCAGCAACTTTCCCCAATACTCCATGGTTCCATAAACGACTTGTTGATGAACGCCCTCAGAACTAGGACTGACATCTTTTACTGGCCCTACCCCTGTGCCTTTAGCAGCAGCTCAACACAAATAAATGAAGGGAGGCAAGACTTTCTTTGGAATAGCAACAAAATGGTGGGAGAGGGCTCATCTGCTGAATTCTTTTGTACACAGCTATTGTCAAAGACACCGGAGAAGGGTTGCTTTCACACCAGGCATTCTGCAGAACTGCCCGTCTTCACTCATTCACTTTTTACAGGGCATCTACAAACATCTCACACCACACTTTCGCCATGCACTTTCCACTGTTTTGGGGAACTCAGAAAATCTGACTTTAAAGCCCCACACCCATATAGCATGGAAACAGAATTAATATTCCATTTATGACATGAAGCAGAAAAGCAACCATTGAGTGCTCCTAAAAGTCCCCAGTCAGAAGCTTATGGTGAGAATGTGGCACCCTGATCACAACACAGCATCTGACTTGCAATTATGACTTCAAAGAAAGCATAGCAAAGCGTTTACATGAGTGAGCACATGAAAAGCATGGGGAAATGTCTCAGTTTCATGGTGAGCAGAATTGGCTGCATTCAAAGGCCCGTGACCATGTTTTCACATGACACAGCCACATGAAGCAAGCAAGCAAGAAATAAAAGCAGTGGTTCATTTGAACTAACCATGAGGAGCAGGTTATTGCAAGGGATCAGTAAGAGAACTCTCAAAAGCAAACATGATTTGGTGTGAATCTGATTTTTCTTCAATTCTGAAGTCAACCAACTCTATAGACATTTATAACATTAAAATACACAACAGTTTTAAAAGTATTTACATTTTCACAAGAAATTGCCTGATGTCTCAATGGCTGACTACATAACTGACTACAAAGCTAGAGTACAATGGCTGACTACATAACTACTACAAAGCTAGAGTACAATTTGAAAGCCTTCTCTGTCTGTGTAACCAAGTTTATAGTTTAAGCAAGAATTCATATAAATGTATTCAAAAATGTTTTTTTTTTTTTAAAAAAGATAATACTCTGTCTTAGACAGCAATTTCCCTTCATGGGAAATTATCCGAAATAACTATCCTATGTTGAGGGTTTATTATTAATGTATCACTTTATAGCATTGTACAGATAACAGTTTTACAGAAGCATCATCAACAATTGTCACACAACTCAAGGCGTATGAAGTCACTCAAGTGCTCCATCTAGCACAAGTAGCACAGTCTACTTCAGCAGCTAGCCGCTTCCCAAGGTTGTAGGCAGGGGTTTTCCCCAGCCCCCTTCCAAAACATCTTTTTAACAGAAGATGCCAGGAACTGAACTTCTGTGTACAAAACATATCCTCTGCTGTTGAGTTATGACACCTTAGGAAAAGAGTGAGCAGCTTGTTTGCAAAAAATAAAATCTAAAAATCCAAAGAAGTATTTATATTAGAATACTTGTAAATATTTCAGCATGTTAGATCCTTGGCAGAACAACTATTCTTTCTGGAAATAATTTTTACAATTTCTAGGGTGAGAGTAGGGGTTTATTCACACTAACAGACCTCCAAGCATTATTACAGAGGTGATTAATTTGGAGAGGGTGTGCTATCTTAGCTCAGTACAAGGAGACATTCCAAGGGAGCTGTCTGCAACAGTTTTCACATCTAATATTAGAAGAAGCAACAAAGAAAATAAAAGACACTAAACACATAACAGTTTAGGAAACATTTCGGTTTAGGAGAATAGCTGTTGGGGGGGGGTTGTAAAGACAAAGCAATTAGGAGGGGGGGGAAATTCCCTTAAACGGTTAGTACTTGCCCAATGTTGCTACCACCAATGAATCACTTCTACTGACTCATTATGCAAGCCATAATGAAATAAAATGCCATTGCACACTCAAATATTGGCACTAGTATGGGCATTACAGCTCAGTTATGGTCTATTTTGTCTGCATTGATCTTTTGCCTTTTTATAAGACAGAAGCAGCTATCAGCCACACCAGCACAAAATAAAAGCAGCCCTCATAAACTGCAGAAGAGAAGATTGGAGAGGGAGTGGAAACAGTCTAGTACTGCATCCAAGGAGTTGTGTGCTGATAAAACCACTGGTGCCTCAAAAATATTTGCTGTTAAATGGCTAAAAGAAAAAACATATTTAGGGTAGCTAGCTGCTTCACACAACACAATTGGCCACTGAATTAGGAATATCTATCATAAAAAGGAGGGCAGAAGTGCATGTTCCAAATAATTATCTCTTCCAAGACTGGCTCCTAATTTTTGACAGGTCAATATCAGTGATGAGGGGCAGAATTTATTTATTTTTAAAGAATTTCACACATACCTTAAAAATTCTCTGTTTAATTAGTAACTTGATCAGCTGAAACACTACTAGGAAAAGTAGTAGTTTCAAAGTTGTAAACAACTTTTCTCAGATTATTATACTTAAAAAAATACCCACATATCTAGTGTACATTCTTTGGACAAATTGAAATTAAGAGTTTTCAGTATGCTCCTTTTTCTCTTAAAAATTTAACCCAGGAAAGGAAAGGGCATGCTACTGAATGGTTGTATCTTAAAATATTTCCAAGTATTCCAATAAAAATAATTTTTCAAATAAACTTTCAAATTTGTTTGAATATTCAAACCATATTAATCCTAAATACACTAGTTGAATGGAACTTTCTTAAGAGTAAACACATTTAGAGTTGAACTACACATGTACTTTATTGCATTTTCTTCTTAGTTAAAAGTTTTCACATCAAGATTTTGGCTATTAGAAAAAATACTTTGAGGTATTTACACAGCATGTAAAATTAACATTTTTTAAAAGATTTGTTTATTAAATATAAATAAAACAAACACTGAAAATCAAATCACAATCTATTTAGGTCATCACAATTTTCCAGAAAACCTACATCATTGGGCCAGACTCTGTCTAGACACATTTGGAGGAGTTTAACTAAACAATTGAAGCTAAACGTAAGCATTTATCATAAATGGGATCTCAATCAATACAATCTCTAAATGAGCGCCTATAATATTTGCAGTTTAAGCAAACAATCCTCTCCCTCTAGAGGTGAAAGTCTGCTTTCTAAGAACAAAGCAGGAATTGCACCAAGGGGAAAGGAAGTGCTATCTTCAAGAAAGCACTGCTATTCTGCACAGTGTTTTAGTGCTTTATAATCCAGTACAATGCCACAACTGGAAAAGAAATGGAAGTAAGGAATTCACTCCGCAAGCAGCATGCTCCAACAGACGTATTCTGGTAACATTAGTGCGCTCAGAGCTTAATTTGTGCCAGAAACTTCTGACACGAGCTACAACTCCTCTTTTCAATGTCAGAGCTTAGCCCAGGGCCATGTGGGGAAAAACCCAATGAGTACTTCAAGCATGTGCAGAGTGCTCTTTTTTCTCTACTAAATAATCACATTCAGCCACCATATTTGGGATCAGAAGTAATACTTTTGAGCTCAGAGAGAATGCCTATTTACAGAGTCCAGAGCCCCAGCATGCCATTTTAGAACTCAACCACTGCCAAAACCAAAACTTTGTAATATATCTTTCTACTTAAAAGTGTGCTAACCTTTACAGTTATGAGATTTTATAAAACAGACCTGAGCATTTTGCTGGATCTGAATAATTTTAGGGAGTACAATTTTGAACTAGGGACACTCCAATTCCTGTTTCCTTGGAACTGCCAGAGAGTTCAACTGAATTTACCCTCAAGCATGTCCGTCTAGGATTTCAGACTTGCAGCTGAATCCTAGGCACAGTTACATAGGAGTAAATCATAAGAATATGAATAAGAACTGCTAACGGGACAAAAGAAACAGGTTTTAGTGGTGGATCTCTAATAATGATCAGTGGGCATAAAAGCTGTGTCTGTTATCCCAGAATAGTGTTTCTCCCAGTGGCTATTGCCTCCCTTGTGCTTCTTTTTACACTGTGAGACCCTATGGGACAAGAAACATTTTTTTCATTTATTTTATTCTTTATTTTTGTATGAACCACGTTGTGAGTTTTTAGTTGAAAAGCAGTATACAAATATTTTAGCAATAACAAACGCCCTGAAGAATCATGTTAAGAATAGCCTAGTATACCGTTTCCAACAGGGGCCAGCTCCTTTTGATAAGCTTACAAGCAAGCCCCAACATTGTTGCACGTCCCCAACTGTACCGATATACACACTGCTTCTGAACAGGGACCAATCAACAGCTCAATGGTAAAGTATTTTTAGGATTGCAGCCCGACACCTTCATCCTGACTAGGTATGTTCACTTGGAAGCAAGTCCCTGTGATTTCTGCGGAACTTACTTCTAAGTAAATACACTTAGGATTGTCACAGAACCCTAAGCGTGTTTATTCAGAAGGAAACGCCACGGACTTCAGGGGAGCCTTAGGTTTCCTTCCTCAGAGTGCCGCCGCCGCCACCACCACCACCACCACTTCAGTTTGCCGGTTAATTACGAAATGCCACTGACTTTTGACGGGGATCGTCGCTCGCAGCCCCATCAAACGGCCGCCTGGGTGGTGGGAGCGGTTTCCATCCGCGGATTTTGAAGCGGGGGACACTCGGAGCACGTCCTAATCCCTCCGACCCTCCGCAACTCACCACTTCCCGGGCTCGGGCGGAGAAGTCGGTCTTGGGGCGGGAGCTGCTGCCTCGCTTGAGGAGAAGGAGGTCGTCCCCGCGGGGGCTGTCACTGCCGCCCAGCGGGACCCCCAGCGCCTTGTTCCTGGTCTTCACCGTCTTCACGCTGGCCTTGAAAAGCAACGTGATATCCACCGCCATGGCTGAAGCGCCTCTCCTGCCAGGTTGTAAGTGGCCGCCCCTTCGTCCTTCCAGAAAGCCTTCCCCCCTGACAACTAGGCCCGCGTGCGAGGGTTCCGTATCCGCCTGACCGGCCCTGAAAGATGGGAGGACGCGGCGACAAATTTCGGAGTCGTCTTCTGTAGCAAAACCAGCAAAGGCTACTGAATTTATTGTGAGACAAATGTTTGTGGACTAATTTATCGGCGACTGTGAGCAAAGATATTATTTGAAATAACATTTGGTAAGGCCTGGTTTCCCTGTTTGGGGGTTTTTTATGTGGAAGAAACTGCTCCCAGCAGGACGGGGGGTGGGCGGCTTCAGAGGGAGGTGGGGAAGAGCCCCCTCAAGAAATTTGCTTCTGTTTCAGAAATCTGATTTGTAGGTATCACAGGACGCCCTCCCATAAACACACGTGGCCCGTTCTATGTCCCCCGCCCCTGGTGCCCACTGGAACAGGGTCCCTTCTTCGCAGAGCTGTACAAGGTAGGCTGCCTAGACCGGTGCGGATGACCTGCACCGCCCCCGCTCCTTGGAGGCAGACAGCAGCAGGATCCCATTTTGTCCTCCCTCCCGCTGCCATTATCCTTCCCTAGGAGAAAATAAAGACTTCTTGCTGGATTACACAAAGCGGGAGACATTCAGTTTCCAACAATGTAAGCCAGCCAGATTTTTCTTGATTCAGAACTTCATGACTAGGGGCAGCTGGTATTTAGAGTTGCCCGATCTCCATAGAAACGCAGAGGGTGTGCCCAGGAGCTAACGGGTGATTCCAGCATAACAGGAGGTGGAGACTAGTTCGACGGGGCGGAGCCCAGTTATTAATCTGGGGCAGAAAGGGACAGAAGAAGGGGTGGGGGGCAGAGTGAATAGCAAAAACACTGAAGGCAAGCAAAAAATAACACCTGTTTCTTGAGTCGGGCCCTCCCTCAGAGTTTCTGAAAAGGATAAGGCCCAAAGTTTCATGTAAAAACCCTGAGATCTTGCAACCAAAGCAGCACACTTGTGAATATCATATAATGGAGACAAGCCTTCATACCTTCCTTTGGAAGCTTTCCAGAGAGAGAGAGAAAGAAAATATGTAAAAGTTGAGTCAGATGGCTATGAAATTCAAACAGTATAGTCTGTGAATCTTAAATGTATAACATAAGTACGACAGCTATCCCCAAGGTTGAATCCAGGGTCTGGCTGAGTGTCTTTGATTACTGGTTAAGGCTAAACTCATATTGTGAGGGAGGAGGCAATGGTAAATCCCTCCTGTATTCTACCAAAGACAACCACAGGGCTCTGGTCGCCAGGAGTCGACACTGACTCGACTGCACACTACCTTTACCATCCTACTGGCTTGGCTCCCCTAATACTGGCAGACAATTTGACTCATTTTGGAAAAGAGCAGTTCATCAAAAGTTGAATCTATACGGCTTCAGCCCAGAGTCTTTCTTAAGAATGGGATACGCCCAAGCTAAAGCAGCTCTTAAACAGCGTGTCTCTGAAATGGATGCACAAACAGAACAAACTTTGATCCCCAGAAATGTCTTTCTTGGAAGCCAACCATTTAATCTCAATCCTGCTAGATATTTATTTCAAATCACAATTCCCAAATATCGGAAGATGTTACATTAGCCTATCGCAGTGCTAGAAGAAAAGTTTAGGAAAATCCCATATGCCCAAAGAGACTGCCCTTGAGCATCAGGCATGGCTGAAACTACCGCTCACATTTTACTGTATTGTGATCTTTACAGGGATTTTCACCACCATTATATCTCCCCACTTTTAATCAGCTTCCAAGGCCATTCAGACCTCTTTTATGTAATTTTTCTTTTTTACTCTCTCACTAGAAAGATGAGATATCTCTAAATGTTGCCAAGGTTTGCTAGACCGCTAGCAAAATCTGGCACAAACAGTCCCCGCACAATGAAAGGGGCTCAAATTTACTATGCATAGATGACATTGTTGGATACAGTATTAACTATACTATGCGTAACTGCTTTGTTTTTCTGCTACTTGTTTTGAGTATTTGCTGCTCTGTTACCATATCAATAGACTGAGACTGACTGACTGAGTACAGTGACCATTCACAACAGCACTCATTGAGAATAACATCTTCCTAGCCTTGCTGAATTCATTAGCACATGTAATGTGACAGGCAGCCATAGTTTCCACCCAGTGGTACTGCAAGGAACATCCATCTGGCAAAACTGATGGGAACAACTGACATACCTGGCAAAACAGTTTCCTTCAAAATAATGTTCTATAGATCCCACAGATGTCCTACTGATGGGATGTGCTAGTGCCATGGAACAAGAGCCTTTTGCCTATCCCATTCCTTCCATTCATCTTTACCTGCATGGTGGGACGAATCTCCCTGGCACAACCTGGTGACAAACAACCTGTGGCTCCCAAAAGGTGCATGTTTGGCCAGGCAGCTGGGCTGTAGCCCCAGCAGCACTCCCAATCTCCTCCCAGTCACAGCCAAGGCTGGGTGAGCAGTGGAACACAAGTCACACACATGCCCTGCATTGGACACTCAGTCCCTGTCAGAGCCTGAGCTAGTGCAGCTGCCGGGTGCAGCCCCAGGCACAACTGAGCGTTGTGCACGCTCTGCTCTAGTCCTGCCCTTCCTGTTTGTGCCGCTGCTGCTTCCAGCGCAAGTCCTTGGCAAAAACACCTGGGCAGCGGCAAGTGAAGAGGCAGCATGGGCAATGAGGTCAGGCCTCACACCAAACAAGTGATCCCATTGGCGCCCACCCCCAGTCAGTAGCAGCAGCAGCAGCACTCTGGCCAGACTGACCAGGCAGAGGAGGAATTTCCTCTCCAAGCAGAGGTAGGAGCTGTGTGGCATCATGACTCACTCTCTCTTCTTCTTGTGGAGAGGGATGAAGGAGGCAACAGCACCTTTAAAAGGTTCTTTTGAAACCTTGATATTCTAGATGTTGTGCATTAATTGCTTAATGTTACGCATTATGTTTTTAAAAATACTCTGTGGGCAGGGTATGCTTAGCTTGTGGGCAGGGGGCCAAAATGTCATGAGGTCCAGGCGCTAAAATTACCTACAGGTGAAACTCGGAAAATTAGAATATCGTGCAAAAGTCCATTAATTTCAGTAATGCAAATTAAAAGGTGAAACTGATATATGAGACAGACGCATTACATGCAAAGCGAGATAAGTCAATTTGTTATAATTGTGATGATCATGGCGTACAGCTCATGAAAACCCCAAATCCACAGTCCCAGAAAATTAGAATATTACATGGAACCAAGAAGACAAGGATTGAAGAATAGAACAATATCAGACCTCTGAAAAGTATACAGTGTACTGTGCTTGATTGGCCAGCAAACTTGCCTGACCTGACCCCATAGAGAATCTATGGGGCATTGCCAAGAGAAGGATGAGAGACATGAGACCAAACAATGCAGAATTGCTGAAGGCCGCTAATGAAGCATCCTGGTCTTCCATAATACCTCATCAGTGCCACAGGCTGATAGCATCCATGCCACGCCGCATTGAGGCAGTAATTGCTGCAAAAGGGGCCCAAACCAAGTACTGAATACATATGCATGCTTATACTTTTCAGAGGTCCGATATTGTTCTGTTCTTCAATCCTTGTCTTCTTGGTTCCATGTAATATTCTAATTTTCTGAGATTGTGGATTTGGGGTTTTCATGAGCTGTACGCCATGATCATCACAATTATAACAAATTAAGGCTTGACTTATCTCGCTTTGCATGTAATGCGTCTGTCTCATATATCAGTTTCACCTTTTAATTTGCATTACTGAAATTAATGGACTTTTGCACGATATTCTAATTTTCCGAGTTTCACCTGTAGTTGCACCTCTGGGTAGAACCGTATAAAAAGCTTTCTCTCCCCCCCTACTCCCCCGATGGGTGTGGTTTTTGTGAAGCTTTGGTGAGATGTCTTCATGAAGCCTTTGGTCTTGGGAGCATGGTGCCCAGAAGCCTGACTGGCTGAGCATCTGCCTGTGTGCTGAAACCCTTTCCCCCTCAGCTGAATCACTGGATGGCTGCATCTCTAAATTAGAACACTGGACCATGGAGTGCAGAACGGCTGAGCTGAACTGAAATTGCTGTCCTTGTGTGGGCCTGCTATGGGAAGAGCTGCATTGGGCTTCCCTGAACACACTTGGAAGTAAGACTCCTTGCAGGGGCGTAGCAAGGTTGGAGTGGGCCCAGAGACAAGATTTTAAAATGCCCCCCCCCCAAAGTCCAGGGCCTCCGCACACCCCAGGCCCCCAAGGATTTAAGTCTGATATTCCAAAATAAGTATGCTGCCTGCAAATACATTGCACTGAATACACACACACACGTCACAATATATAGTGATATACATTGAGTACTATACATTTGTATTACTTTTAATGCCTAGAACACACTAGAAAGATGAATTATTAAAATGGGCCCCTCGCTGCAGATTAGCAAAGGAGACTTTCAACCATGCAAGGTGAACCTATGTTTGTTTTCTCAGAATTCTGAACAAATTCAGTCAAGTTTGATTGCAGGAGGTTTTTCACAGGAGGCTTTTAAAGCCCTTTAAGACACCTCTCCTCTGGAATGGAGGTGCTGCATTCACATGTTGGCCAGATTTACCCTGAAGTCCCTGCAAGTTATTGGGGAGCAGTTCACACACAAGAAAAATAAAATAAAAGCACCACACATGCTTCACAGTTCTCACTCAGACCTTCTGGGTTGCAAAACAACTTGAACATAAGTGCATTTATCCTCTCTAATAAAACGCTTGGTGTCCGTCCGTGGACGGACACCAAGCGTGCGTTCGTGCCTCAACTGTTCTGAGCATGCTCAGAACAGTCCAAGAGAGACACGACCGCCAGCACCCGGCGGCCATGTTGGGCGGCCACAAACGGCTGCCCCGAAGAAGCCGGGACTGCGGAGGAGGGAGAGACTGGCTGAGGCGGCGGCAGAGCCGCCGCCTCGGCCATTAGCGGCGGCAAAGGACCGAGCGCCAGGAGCCACCAAACATCTTGGGTGGCCAGAAAGAGCCGCCCCAGGAAGACAGGAATGGGCCCGGGCAGCGGAGGGCCCGGCCAGAGCCGCAGGCCGCGGCGGGTGGCGGGCCCGCCAGAGCCCTGGGTGGCTGGCCCGGCCGGAGACACGGGCCGTGGTGGGTGGCGGGAGGGGGAATGGCGGCGGGGGTCCAGACCGGCCCAGGGAGACGAAAATGCTGCCGCCGCCGAAGTCCCACCCTCCCTCCCTCCCTCCCAACTTCCGAAACCACCTTACCCCGGCCCGTGACAGTTGAGGAAAGGAAGAGCTCAATTGAAGAGGGAAAGAGGAGCTCGCAAGCAGTGCTCCTCCCTCTACAAAGCCTCTTTCCGAACTGGCGCTTTAGGCGGAAAGGACGCAAGAGGCGTCCTTTCCGCCCCAAGCGCCAGTTCGGAAAGAGGCTTTGTAGAGGGAGGAGCACTGCTTGCGAGCTCCTCTTTCCCTCTTCAATTGAGCTCTTCCTTTCCTCAACTGTCACGGGCCGGGGTAAGGTGGTTTCGGAAGTTGGGAGGGAGGGAGGGAGGGAGGGTGGGACTTCGGCGGCAACGGCGGCGGCAATACTTTTAAAAAAAAAAAAGGGAGAGGAAAAGGCTAGCGCCCGTTATTATAACGGGCTTCAAAATACTAGTAAATGAATAAATGAATAATTAAAATTAATAAAATACTGTTCCAGAAGTTTTTGCAATTTTCTGCCATGAAACAAGCCACTTATAGGACTTTTTAGATAGTTTTTTTTAAGTCAGCAAATTTTCCAAGCTGTTTCAAAAAAAATATTCAGAGACTTCTCAGTCCCCGTCCCCCCCCCATATCCAAGCCCTATGGCAAGCAGATCCCTATATGGGGGGGGGGCGGGAAAGGTAACCACAAAAAGGAGTTCACGCTCTACCTGGCAAATGCTGGTCTGGGTGAAGCAGGGCAGCAGGGGGTCTTCTGCTGCAGAGAACAGTGGTAGCCACTCTGGCTGCTTCCTCCTTCCTGGCTTGCTTGGGCCCTACTCGAGTTCAGGCTTCACTGTGGCCTACACGGAGGCCTCCGTGGAAGCCCCGCCCACCCGCCGATCAGCTGAGAGGCGGGAGAAAAGGAGCTCTTTGCAGCTTGCCTGCTGCTTCGATTGCGGGCCAGCAGAACAAGCAGGAGAGACGGCGAAGAGGGCAAGTGGCTGAGGGGCCTTGGGGCTGGGCAGGGGGCAATGGGGAGTCACATGAGGTGCCTCTGGGGTGCCCCTCCAGGCAGTGGGGCCCCCAGACAACTGTCTCCCCTTGCCCTATCATTGTTACACGCCTGACTCCTTGGGTTCTTTTCTGAATGGGTCTACCACAGGCTCATCCCTGTGCTTGGCTGCCTAGGAGTTCCCTGAACTTCGAAGCAAAATCCTTTAACCACTGAGGCTGGGCCATTCCTTATTGGGCTTGTCACTGGCTAACCACTGCACCTGACTGCCTGAGAAATCCCAGTGCTTCCCTTTGCTAGCCGTAGACACACAAAGTGCCAGAGGCTTTGGAACTGGGTGCCAAGCCAACACTGTGCCTTGCTTGCTGCTTTGGAAAAACCTTTGCAGCTGATATTCTCTAAACCTTCCCCAGTAGAAGTCACTCCTTTGTGGCTTGTACATTGAGGACATATATCAAAGCTGCTCTTTTCTTAATTTCTTTCTCCTCCATCTATCCCCCTCTTTTCACCCACATTCCAACATCCACCAACCACTAGGCTTTTCACCCACATTCCAACATCCACCAACCAAAGTCTTCACTTCATCATTGTCTTTGCTTCCTGTGCAACTATGATTGTCCCAAGGTTGCCAACTACCATAATTTACCTTGTGCCTCTGCATTTTACAAATAAACTTTATCTCTTGTTTTCCTGTATCTAGTTCTGTTACAAGACTTGTATCTAAGTCTGTTGCTCTTTCGGTTACAATGCCATTTTGCCTCTGACTGGACTGTAGTCCATTTGTTGTTCACACTTGCCAATTCAATTTCTGAGCCAATTCTCCCAAGTTAGTCCAAATGCATCGATAGACATGTGAGCAAGCGTGGTAATACTGCCTGATGTGTGTCTATTTAATTACTACTGCACAGCCCTTCTTGTTTTATAAGATAACATTTCTATGACTGAGCAGAGGTACTTTTCACAGTGGTAATTCTCTCATATTTTGCAGGGGGAGAGCAGCTGGCCCTGTTCAGACTAGCACAGCCTCCCTCCAGTGGTTGTTGCTGGTGTATTTCTTTTTTTAAGATTGTGAACTGTGGGGACCATTTTGGGAACTTTTGTTGAAGAGCAGTATATACATATCCATCATTGTCGTAGTCCTTCTAGATCATTAGTCCATTTAGCTCAGTATTGTCTACTCTGACTGGCAACAGTTCTCTAGAGTTTCAGACAGAAATGGATCTTTCCTAGCCCTAGCTGGAGATGTCAAGGATTGAACCTGCTACTGAGCAACAGCATCTTCCCTAAGGAATCAACAGTCTAGCTTCTGCCTTTTAGCACCAACTGAAGTTTCCAGATTTTTTCCTCACAAGAGCACCCTATAAGTGCACCAGCTTCAGCAGGTTCAGAATGCTGCCGCAAGGATGCTCGTAGGTGTGAGTCGCTTCATGAGTATTACACCCATCCTGCGTCAGCTTCATTGGCTACCGGTCTGCTTCCAGGCTAGATTGTGGTTTTTAATCTGACAACTTTTTTTCCTTTTATCTTTTCTTGTTTAATTTAGTTAATTTTATTACTTTTATTGTATCTTGTGTCTGTCGTATTGTTGTGAGCCGCCTCAAGCAATAGTGCACTGGAGGGGCGGGGTATAAATATTTTGAATAAATAATAATATATAGAGCACATAACAATAGTCTAATCTGAAAGTAACCAGAACATGAATAACTATGGCAAGATCAGCCTTCTACAAGGAAGTCCATAGTTGGTACAACAGCTAAAGCTGTACAAAAGTAAGTAAGTAAAGTATGCCGTTAATTCTGTTTTGACTCCTGGCACCCACAGAGCTCTGTGGTTTTCTTTTGGTAGAAGACAGGAGGGGTTTACCATTGCCTCCTCCCGCACAATATGAGATATCTTTCAGCATCTTCCTATTATTAGCAATATGTATATATCACTTTTCAGCAACAAAGGTTCAAAGTGATTCATATAGCAAAAGGGATGAGAAAAAAGTTCTCTGTTTCAAAGGGGCTCTCAATCTAAAATAAGGGAGTATTTGTAACAGTCACTGGGAGAGATGCTATGTTGGGTTGAATTGGGACAGTTGCTATTTATCTGCTAAGTATGAGAGCCACCTCTTTAAAAAGTGCCTTTCAGCATCTTCCTATATCGCTGCTGCCCAATATAGGTGTCTCCCATAGTCTGGGAAACATACCAGCGAGGATTCGAACCGGCAACCTTCCGCTTGTTAGTCAAGCATTTCCCCACTGTGCCATTTAAGGTGACCTGTACAAAAGTGCTCTTGGACAAAATCACCATTTGGCTATCAAAGAGCAAAAGAGTAGTCCTTTAGAGGGAGTGTAATTCAGAACAGGCTGAATACCTATTATGTAATTAGAAATCCCTCCAACCAACAGTACTACTGAACAGTCTGGCTTAAGTTTCATTTTGCTAGCCTACATTGAGTCCTTCATTGACTTCAGACAATTATTCAGAGCCCTCATAGCTTCCCTGGAATAAGATGGACAAGAAAGTTCAAGCTGGGTATCGTTGACATATTAGTGACACTAGACACCAAATCTCTGGATGATCTCTCTCAACAATTTCATATAGATGTTGAAACAGCATGGGGGACAAGATTCTCTGCAGAACTCCATAAGCCAAAGGCTGCAAGGATGAACCATAGTCCCCCACTGTAACACCATTTGAGACCTACCCTTCAGGACTGATTGGAATCACCATAAAATGATATCTCAAAAACTCCAGGAAGCTCAGGATTACATGGTTGATGGAATCAAAAGCCACTAAGAGGTCCAAAAGAACCAACAGGGATGCACTTGCAGAAATGTAGTGTCCATCCTAAAAAACATGCAAAAATCAGATCTAAAGCAACAGATTCCTAAAGGGTTGTCATCTAGTATCAAGTACTACAAAGAGTTCTGTAGCTCCTTAAAGTCTAATCTGTCTGTTTTGGAATCTTGAATATATCTGCCTTCAGGTTGTGTTCATTCATTCCTCTTTTGGACTCACCTTGGAAAACAGTTTTCCATTACCACTGGATCCATGTGACCAATATGATCACTTTTCATGTCATGCATCTGATAAAATAGCCTCTTATCTTTAGAAGTTCAAGACACAATATGTGTTATTTTTTTAATGCACAACCAAACTTATTAGTTTTGTAGATTTATTTAAAATATACCCCGCCCCTCCAGTGCACTACTGCTAGGGGCGGCTCACAACAATAAAACAGATACAAACACAATAAATGTCTTGATATTAAGAGTTACATCAGAGTTTATTTCCCAGGAACGATGTGTGCTTTCCTATCTGGCTTTCGGAGTTTATCAGAAGCTCCTCTCTTGAGTGAAATTAACATCTCCTTAGGCTGACTGTAAGACATGCACACCCATTGCTTTTTAAAAAAATGTCAGGAGCCACCCTTTCAGGATTTTGGAATGAAAGATGTATCAAGCAGATATTCGGTATGTGGGCATAGTGCATTTTACATTCATTTACTGAAAATAATCCCATGCAATGTTATAAGTTTGAATTCAGATACTACAGCAGCTGCATCAGTTTTAGATTTTAGTGGCAGGCAATATAGTGCTAAAATCCTGTCTAGCTTATCTCATCAACCAGAAATGCACTGAGTAGCAAGTCTGGAAGAAGAAAAGGTTTTTAAAAAATCAGTCCACAGAGGAGACTACTGAAATGGTCTGCCTTATTAGGTACATAATACTTTCAGCTCCCCCCACTCCCATAGAGATAAATAGATAGCTTTCAAGACTGCAGCCGCTTTAAAAAGTGCTTCTAGGAACTGGTGCCGAGATACATTTGAACTTGATCTTAGCTTCCTGTGTACAGTAACTGCATTTACTCAGGGGTGATTTGCATTCCACAGGCACCTTGTTTTGAAAGTTTAAAGCTTAGTTTTAAGGAGATAGGTTTCAGGACTTCATGCTATAGCTTTCTTTATAATGGCTAAAAAAAAGTCTAACCTTGAAATTTAAGATTTTCAGTTTGGACTATATTTCTACAACAAACACACACACACAAAGAACTACATTCTTTTCCAAAGGCACTGCAGGTAAATGTATAATCATGTATCCCCAGAGATCTGTGCTACAATACTGTAGTGACAACCCCAGATGTTCAGAAGTCATGAGTCAGACCAGCTGAAGCAACTCTCTTTTTGTAGCCCCTTACTAGAACAAGCATAATTTGGCTGAGGTCTGTAACTACATCCAGTATATTTTATTTGTTTAATACTTTTCTTCCATGAAAAGAAGAAGTGTGTGTGTGTGTGTGTGTGTGTGTGTGTGTGTGTGTGTGTGTGTGTGTGTAATGCAAATGGTGAAACATTTTAGAGGCAGTTTGCTCCTACCGCTCCCTTGCAATCAAGGCACATCAACAAAGGAAGTCATCACATTTGAAAATGGTTGGGCTGATTGACTAAGCAATATCAGAGACGTTAACTGGCCTGCGTTCAAAATAAATGCCACAACTTTATGGAAATCATCTTTACATTGGGCGGGAAATTGGCAAGCCCTGTGCAAAACACTGCCTGAAAAGAAAGAGAAGGCTACCTTTGATTACCTCAAAAGTAAACATTTGGGACCCAATCCACTGGGTTTCCTGCAAAAGTCCCATTGAAAAGAATGGGAGCCGCACAAGACCTCTCACTCATATCAGCGGGCCTTGCTTATTGTGCTCCTTTATGAACCTTATCAAGGGGGCTGGTCCATGAGACCAGAGTTCTATGCCACTTGCTTTTCTGGGCTACGTAGACCATGGGTTTTTCTCATGATCAAGCACGAGGGCAGCTGGGTGAGCAGGGAGGAAGCTTTGGAAAGCTTACTTCCCCTATAGACGATCATCCTGTTGGTGCTGGGCGTACAGATTGCACATCCAGATGTGGGAAGTGTCATCCCGCCCCCTGAAAATCCCACAGAGCACTGTGCCAGTGTGCAGTGCATTGTGGGGATCACCCCAGGGATGGGTGGCTGCCCATCAGTGTATCAGCGTTGGCACATGGTCTGGTAAACAGGGTTAAGGGAGTGTGCTCGCTCCCTTAACCGGTTTTAAGAGGTGGGCTCCCTAGGTGAGTTTGCAGCCGAGGCACCACCAGGAGCCTGCCAGCTCCTAGCAGTTCCCATGGGCAGCCAAGCCCAGGCTTAGTTGCCCTAGCCCAGACTGAAACAGACAGCACTGACATTAACAATGAAGCCTTGTTCCTTGACTCAGTGCTTGATTTCAAGTATTTACACCCCAATAGTGGCTTACAAATATTAAAAAGACACACAAAAACAATAGAAAATATGGGAAATAGTCAATAAATGCAGCAATTGAACAATACAACCCACAATGTAGAACACGATGCCACAGAATAAAAAGGCTTTTGGTATAAAAATGTATTTATGAATATGACAAATATTGATATATCACTTTTCAACAAAAGTTCCCAAAGTGGTTTACATAAATATAAATAATGGCTCCCTGTCCCCAAAGGGCTCACAGTCTAAAAAAGAAACATAAGACATACACCAACAACAGCCACTGCAGAGATTCTGTGCTGGGGATGGATAGGGCCAGTTGCTCTCCCTGCTAAATAAAGAGAACCACCACTTTAAAAAGTTGCCTCTTTTCTCAGTTAGCAGGGGACATTTACTTGCTATCTAAAGGCGACCAGATCTTGTAACCAGACCCAGGCCCAAGAAGATACAGAGACATTTGTAGTGGGAGAAATGAGCCACGCTTTATTAAATTAACATCAAACATGGCGGACTGAAAAGGTGATGAATCACCTAAACGAAAACAGTGCGGGCACCTAGGCCTGGACTAGGATTCCTTCATCCTACCCATCAGCCCCAAAGGGCGACACACCCTGGCTCAGGAAAAAGGCAGGTACATCCCGCCTAGTTCCTTCACAGCCAACCACCCCCTATAAAGAGGGGATCTGGACAGCTTCGGATCTTTACCCACCCCGGACTGCACAGCCCAAAGGTTGGTCAAGTCCCAAAGCAGGTTTCTTGGCAATCGAAGTCTTCCCGTGCCACACAGGCCACAAGGAAGCGATTGACCAATCCACCTTAAAATATCCAAGGGTGCTCACCGATAAACTATAGCAACTTACCCAAAAGCCCGCACTGTTCCTGCCACTAAGGAAGGTTAGCCCACACTTGACCTTCCTGCCCCACGCCAGCCCAAACTTTCAGCAATAGCCCCCTGGATGTTGCGAAGATACAGGTCGCAACCTTTTTCAGAAAGATGAACCCCGTCGGGCCGAAATAACTCCAGGAAGCGAGCAACCAGATCCGGCTGCCGCAAAACTGACTCCCCAACGGCTATAACTCTTTTCCCAATTGCCGCTGAAATTTTCCTACGCGCTTTTTCTAAGCTCAAGCAAGATTGAGCCCCGCGCCATACTCTGCGCTGGAGCCAGTTGGCCCAAATTATTCGGACTCCAGGCATCCACCTGCGTAACGTCGCTAAATCCGAGGAGGCTTGCTGAAAGATGGCCAGGCCAGTCCGCCGGCCCAGATCATTCTCCCCCAGATGTAAAACTAGAATGTCAGGAGTTGGGAACCTATCTAAATGGTCTCTCAAAGCCGGTAGCAATTGATTCCAGAGCATGCCGCGCATGCCCAGCCAATAAACCGCAGCCCTGCCACCCATTCCCAACTGGGAACCCCAGTGGGAGGTGCTGGCCCGCTTGAAAGCCCAGAAGACCAACAAATGGCCACACATCAGGACTCGGACCGGGACCGCTGCCCCACCAGCACCTGCCAAAAGAAAACAACAAGTCAACATTGTAACAGAATGTCCGCTGTCAGCGCACGTAACGCCTGACCGCCACGGACCTCCACCGACCTATTCTACGCACTTCGGACTCCTGCAACCCCATACGGGTAGCAGTAGTGGCCGCTCCAATGCAGAATGAATGCAGAGTAAGCCCCTGAATGGGAACCCCCGCGGCCTGCCAGGCCCGCCGTAACACTGCAAGGAATTGATACTGGGTGAGAGGGGACTGGTTTTCATGTGAAAAAAGGCACCCACCTGTGAAAGGGCCTAACGCCACGTAGCGCCTCAAGGCCGTGACTGGGCACACACCCGAATCCCTAGCCTCAGCCAGGCGCACCGACTGTCCCCCACCTCTCTGATCAGTCTTGGAGCGGCAAAGCAGCAAACAAACTTCGCCTTCCCAAAAGGATAAATCCGAAAACTGCAAACACAAGTCCTTGGGAGAGGACGCGTTGTGGGGAAGTAATTCCCCAGGGCGAAAGGCCCCAAAGAAGGCGACCAAAATCGCTGCCCGAAAAAGGGCCACCTCCCATTGGCTAGAACAGCACCCTGCCAGGCGGCCCAAAGTGGAAGCCACCAAGTCTAAAGTGCGACCTACTGTCAGGTCGCACAGCCGGCGCAAAAAGGCCCGGCTGGGGGCCACAACCTTACATGCGAAATTAAGGTGACCCAAGACAACCTGCAATTCCCGCAGAGTAGCCTTACGCGAGCGTCCCAGCGATTTAACCAGATCTAAAAGGACCAACAGTTTACTAGAGGGCAGCCTGGAGCAACCGGCCACCGTATCCAGCTCTATCCCCAAGAACGATAGGCAGGTGACTGGGCCCTCGGTCTTATCCTGCGCCAGAGGAATGCCTAGCTGGTCAGCTAGGTCAATGAAAGAACGTAGCAGGTGATGGCATTCCCTAGAATTCCCACTGCCTACAAAAAGAAAATCGTCTAGATAATGCATTGTGCCCAAAAGACCAGCCTTCCGCCTGACTGCCCACTCGAGAAATGTGCTAAAGGCCTCAAAGGCTGCACATGAAATCGAGCAACCCATAGGCAAGGCCCTATCAAAGTAGAATTGGCCAGCAAAGGCAAAGCCCAGCAGCTCGAAATCATCTGGATGGACGGTAAGCAGGCGGAAGGCAGCCTCTATGTCGCACTTGGCCATAAGGGCCCCAGGGCCCTTACTCCTGACCACTGTAACAGCCTGATCAAAGGAAGTGTAGTACAGAGCAAAGACTATCAGGGATGCCGTCGTTTACTGACGACCCCCTGGGGTGGGATAGATGATGGATCAATCTAAACTCACCCGGTGCCCTTTTAGGGACCACACCTAATGGCGAAACCCTCAGGCTGGGGAAGGGGAGGCTATCAAACGGCCCCATCACCCTGCCCGCAGCCACTTCCTTGTTAATTTTTCTAATGACTACTTCTTCCTTCCCAATTACGGACTTAAGATTGTGGGGACTACTAAGACCCCTTCGAGCCGAAGAAGGAATCCGGAAACCATCCCTAAAACCGCATAGCAAATAAAAGGCAACTGATTGGTGCGGGTAGTCCAGCAATAGCTGCTCCAGAACCCCAAGCTTAATAGGACTAGGTCCCTTTACCCGCAGGGGGTGCGGGAGGGGCACCTTTCTTATTGTCTGCCTGCTTGGATTTAAACCCGAGGCCCCCAAACTTGGCCCTAGGGCAGGAGCTACTCAGGTGCCTGGCCCCACAGACACCACACATGTGCTTGAAACGGCAGGGGGATCGGGAGCACTTGCCCTTGGAATTATATTCCCAACAGACGAGGTGGGGTTGAACCCAATGCTGGCCCATACCGGCCGGAGTCGAAGACCCAGCTGCCCTAGATAGCAGATGTCCGCTGTCGGACCTATCGCCATCTACCGGTCGGGCCGGTGACATGGTGACTAACCATAACTCCTGTAAAGGAGCATCCCAAGGTAATGTGGGATCCAGGGCAGCCCTCATCCGAAAACTTTCATCATAACGGATCCAAGAGGATCCGGCGAAGTTGGAAACTGCCCTGTGGATGATATCCATGTATTTCAACAGGGAAGGACCCCGTGCGGGCTGAGCCTGGACTGTCACCCCCATGTATATCGTGAACCCGACAGCCAGTTATTCCAAGTCTTTTTGACTGGCTTCCTTTTAGTGGCTTCATGTTCTTTACACGATTCTCCCTCCTTGTGCTTAACTTCAGGTTCCCTGAACAATAAGCTGAAGATGTCCACATATTCCCCTTTAAGAATTTTTTCTTTGGTGGACGGGAGCAGGTGACCGCCCAGGGGAAGACCCATGCCCCCATAGGGAGCATGTTGTGGAGAGGGTAAGACCACCATTGGGTAATAACCGGGCAAGCTACCCGCCTCAGGTACTGGAGCGGAAGAAGACCTGGGAATAGGGAATGAACCGCTGGCAGGACGGTTACCCAACCATACTTGCTCGGCAGCGCCCTGCAAACCCGCCATCACCCCAGGAAAAGGAATTGGAGAACCCAGGCCCCAGGTTTGTGTGTATGGGGACCAGTACGAAGCTGGACCCCAGACACCCATGGCATGCATCGGCCAGGGAATGTAAGGCCACTGGCCGGTGACGCCAGGTGGTGTAGGTGTTGCGGTGGCTGATCAACCGGTACCACAGGTGCAGGTATCGACGGCGAAGGCGCCTCCGGGAGCAGAGCCTCAGGAGCAGGAAGCGGCAACACAGGCGTGGCCGGATCCGGTCTGGTAGGGTTCAGACCACTTTCGAGCGCATCCAGCCTGCTAGAAAGAGAGGTTAGCAACTGATACTTCACAGACCCCCATGTCCTCCTAGGAACTTTAGGGGGTGGCACCCTGCCTCTGCCCGAGGGGCCAGCCCCCTTATCGGAAGGGGTGGCTTTCGCCTTTTCCAAGGCCTCCATTCTGCCAATTAACCCCCAGATGAGTGTCATTTCTTTGTCTTCCTCCTCAGACGAAGACTGTGGAGGGGCAGGCTGCTTGGGCTGCCTAATAGGCCGCCCCCCTTTTTTACCCTGGCTTTTCCTGACATGTCGCCTAATAACCGAGCCCCTTGAAATCAAAGGCTAGATTTTAAAAAAAAAATTAGTGGGCCAGCAGTGAAGAAATACCAGGCCCAAACCCACCACTTAACCAATGCAAGCCAAACCCCCGCTGCGATAAGCACAAATTCCCTCCAGTGCAGGAAGCCCAATAATCCCCAACTACACAGAAGCAGGCTGTCCCCGAGAGCCCCCAGGAGCAGCAAGGAGTAAGCGCACCCAGAGAGAGATAACCAAAAGAGCAATAACCCGGCCGCCCAACCCCACCAGGCCAAGGAGACGCTCCCACAAACCAGGGGGCTAATGCCCCGTTGCAACAGACGCCGCGACAAGGGAGGTCCCACGCCGACTAGGTAGGCCCGAAAACGCCGCCGATGCTCCGCCCGAGCCCCGGGACCGAGAAGGGAGACCCCCAACAAACAGCAAGCCTATGGCTCCAACGATGGATCAAACCGCTGATTGTGTGCCTCACCCGCTTTCGGGCGCACCCGACCCACCAGGCCTCCAAGGAAGGAGCTCGGCAAACAAGCTCCTTCCCTCTCAGAAGCAAAAAACGCTCTGAGAAGCTGAGCGGGCAGACGCTCGGCAGAGACCTAAAGCCCCGCCCCCACAGGCCGATTAGCCAATCAGGCTGCTTCTCGGGCCTGCCATAACGGGGCTGGGACAAACACCCTCCCACTTGCATGAGGCAAGGGGAGGGGGATTCTTGGCGAGGAAATTCCTTGAGCAAGGCTCTGCTACTGAAAGGCCCTGTCTGGTACCCAAAAGGTAAATTTCTGTCTGTGGCAGACAACAGGACCTCTGTGGCAGATCTTAAAGCCTGGGAGACCTATATGAAAGAAGGCAACCCTTAACATAATCTGCTCCTAGACTGTTTAGAGCTTCCTTGGCATTCAAACCACCCTTGTGCATACAAATGTACAAAACCAACCACAATAAAATCTGTTTTGCAAATGTATTGCCTTAAGGGGAAAAAAATCTGTGATATTTTACAATAAATGAAACATTGGAAAAAGATGTGGGAAGAAGCCTGGTTTGATTCTGATTCAGTTTTTAATTTTTAAAAAAGTTGTATCACACCCTCCGTTTGGGAAGCTCAGAACAGCTTACATAAGGTACCTAGGCTGGGACCAACCAGATTGAAACTGAGACTTGCTTTGCTTTAGCAGTAGCATCAGTATAATATTCTAAGGACCAAACTGCACATCCATGAAGCTTTAAACACATTTTAAAGAAGGTGCTGGAACTTGGAAGTGCCTCTTCTTGGACAAAAGAGGGGCCTGATCCTGATTGGGACTGCAGTACACGGCAAGGGGCGGTAATTCTTTCCCTTCACAATGTTTTCCCATTGAAAATGACACACACACCACTGAAGCTGCATTTTGCCCCTATTTATTGCAAAGACTGCTCTAATTGCATTGGAAAATGAAAGTTTGGGTTGGCTTTATTTAATTGTCAGTGGGCTTGTTGCCTTCTGAATCATATAAGTGATCATTAACTGCTTACATATTTGGCTTTTAATGTAGAAAAAAAAAGTTCACAAGCCAAACCTTTTATGTGCTGGTTGCTTATAGACTTTTGCAAAAGGCCTTGTCTGATGATCAGATGAGGACATCAGTCTTCAAGAGTAAGAATGAGTCAAACTTCAATAGAAAATGCAATTACAGTTACCATTAACTTTAACTTTTGGCAATCTCACTAGAGAACCAAGAACTGAAAAAACATGGGATTTAAAATTCATTCCTCTAATGCAGGGACTGAATTGCAAAGCAGAATCTCTTTCACCAAAACGCCAATGTCATATTCTCTTTTAACAACACAAAAGACTTTCCTTGTCCACTCTATGTAAGCAATTATTTTTTTTGCACTTTTTAAAACAGAGTTAATTGGATTTCACAAGACTAGATGGTCTTTCATAGGTTGATGGCTGCGAACAGAGGTAAGAGGTGAATCAGTGAACTTAATAGAAGGACAAAAGCAAAAGCAACATGAAAAAGAATGAAATGTGAGAGCAAGAGTACAAACCCAGATATGTAGCAAGAGTGTACATAGGTCAAATCATATAATATGTGCCAGTGAAGATCAAACAAATGAATAGAGATCAAAGAGGAGGCCAACATTGAATTAAACAAGTGATAACTTATTGTGGATGGTGAACAGCTGGAGGACACTGGAAGATAAAATATACATTTAGGATTAGGGATTCATAAAATACTTTTAAAAATCAAATCAGCTTTCTGAATTTTTCTCTGGAAATGTGTGTGAATAAAAACAGAAACACAAGAGTTATCTTAAAAGACACTGGGGGAGGGGGGCACGTGACTTGCTGCCAAGCAAGATGGCTGCCTAAACTGAAAGCTCTGAATATCATCAGTCCTATCTTCTAAAAACTAGTGGTAAATATGACAAAACATACTCCCAAAAGTTTACAAAATATGTGGGAATGAGCTCTGGTCACTCACTGAGGTGGGAACCGAGTCTTTGCAAAATCCACTGAGTTCCTCAGGGGCCTCAGAGGGAGAAGATTGTTGCAATATGAGTTGGGGCTCTGGAAAGAACTCCAAAATCACCGAAATGGCTGAGAGTAGTTCTGCAGAGAGTGAACTAACTACGCTGATTAGGCAATTAAGACATGATTTATCAAAAGATTGGAATGCTGAGCTCCAGCCCATTGAAACTAAACTCAATGAAATGTCAGAGAAGCTGGCAGATATAGCAAAGACAGCAATGAACTTAAACTTGAAGCACCAGGAAGAGAGAGGGACTCACTGCCATAACCAGAGAATGCCAGATTAAACTGGAAAACCTACAGGACAGGAGTTGATGAATGACCATCCAAATTAGGGGCCTGGAGGAATCTGCTGAAGGGAAAAATATGGAAAACTTCTTAGTCATATGACTGAATGAAGTTTGCCCCTCTCTGGAGGTCTCTCTGAGCAACCTTGAAAGAGTTTACCGTGCCCCAGGCTCTAAAAACCCTTTACAGCCAAGGGACATAATAACGTGTTTCACAAGATATGCCACCAAAGAAAAAAATCTTAGAACATTAAGCACCTTGCATCTGCTGGAATGTCAAGGTGATGTGGATGGGGCTCGTTCCTGGGTCTGCTTAGCCAATCAGTCAGACAAGGATTGGGAATTATTAATTTTGAGGTTTATTACTCTGCAGTCAGCAATAGGTAATCAATAGGCTCACGCTCTCAAACCAATTACAGTTTGGTTACAGGTGCATCTTACATTTATACATTTACATTTTATACATTTAATCTAAATGGTGCTGACACCCTAGACACAGTATACGTGGCAATAAAATGGTGGTTTAAGTATCTAGTACGCATGTGAATGATTCATTGTTCATCTGGTGATTACTCCTTATTTGGTTATATCCTGTTTTCTGGCAGTGGGAACCTTAGCTGTCTTAGCAAGTTTCATAGATACAATTTAGCTGGAGAGAGATAATGACGTTAATCATGAGAGGCAGTGATGTCCCTGAGCTGGGCTGGGGTTACTTTAAGTTAGAATGAGGTCTTCTGGGCAAACATGGAGTTTCTTTGGTTTTCTAAATACATCAAAGGCAAAACAATCCAAATATTTCAAGACCTGTGTTCAGAGTCCAGAGACTCTCCATAGGCTCAAATTCCTCAAACCATTTATACAGCAGCTCAGAAAAGCTGGAATTAACTACAGATGGGACTTCCCATTTAAGCTCGTGATACGCACAATGGAAGAACCTCTGTGGCAACAACAAGAGAGCAAGTGATTGAAATATTTGAAGCTCTAGACATTGTGATCCCGCAACTGACAAGTGTTGAAGAAGGAGAAACAAAGCGGGGGAAAGCCCCATCCCTGAAATGGCAACACAAACATGCAAAAAAGAAGCAGAAACCAGACCCATAAAGAGACAACTTTCTAAAATACTTTCCACCAAGCTGTCTACTTCTGGGGCATGAAGATTAACCTTTATCCATGACTATGTTCCCCCCACCCCTCTAGTTGTTTAACAGAAGCCATACAGTGATTCAAGTATTGACACTTTCCAAACCAGCCCTAGGCCAAGTAGACCTGTCCGGTCTGATTGTGTGAAGCTCAGTTTGAGAGCTTTAGTTCTCTGGTTGGTTTTGTTCAGTTCCAAGTTATTTGTGTTATCTGGTATATGCCAGAAACTGCATTGCAATTCAAGTTTAAGTAGAGTATCTAAAGTTAGTCCAACTGCTAACAATGGAGGTTCTGTTATCATAATACCTATATGGATAAACTTAAAATAGTTTCTTACAATGTGAATGGGTTGGGGTGCGCAGTTAAAAGAGCCCGGGTTGAAACAGTGTTGAAAAAAAGAACATCCTGATCTGATCTTTCTACAAGAAATGCTCCAGAGAGTATCTGGTTGCAGAGTCCTAAAATATGCTGGGTTTGGAGAACAATTCTCTGCAGCTGGCTCATCTAAGTCATGAGGGGTTGCTGTGGTAGTAGCACACACAAAAAAAGTCCTTTTATAGTGCAGGATGTACTCAGCAACCCACGGGGCAGATATGTCCTGGTAAAAGACAATCTAGGGAATTATCCGCTAACTTTGGGGTGTTTCTATTGCCCTAACAAACAGCAGCAGCCATTTCTCATGGACTTCTTAGACAAATTTGTAAGGATTTAAACATGGGTCAGTGATTCTTGGAGGGGATTTAAACCATGCTCTAGAACCTAAACTAGATGCTCCAACCTCTGAAACAAAATATGTGCCTCTTTAAAGGAGACAGTTAAGCAGCATGGCATTTGATGTTTGGAGTGAGCACAACACAGGGATAAGAAACTAACCCTTTTACTCTAATAGACACAAAACATATTCTAGAATAGATCTTTAACTTTCCTCAGCTGAAATACTACCTAAATCCGAGGACATTGAAACAGGTGTTATCTCTGTCTCTGACCATGCCCCTAATTTGGCTTCACTAACTGTAAGAGAAGCAGAGCCATGTTCTCCAATTTGGCATCTTAGACCCAACCTGCTTCTTAAAGTGTGGTAGTTAACAAGCTCAGAGAAAACCTACAGCACTTTTTCTCCTCTGGGACTCAATGAAAGCAGTTATGAGGAGTTACTTAATTCAAGAAGCTAGCCTCTTGAAAAAGCAACAAGTGGAAGCTAAGCAGACTTTGTTAAAGGAGATAGAAGAATTAGAAAAAGCTCATAAAATTACAGGGAATCGGAAAATCTACAGGAAATTGTGTGGGAACAGAGCAGAATTAAATGCATCAGAAGTAGATGAAATACAAACATCCCTAGCATATTTAGATCAATGTTGTTATGAATCTGGCAATAAAAGCGCTAAACTTTTAGCAAAAGCCTGGGGTGGGGGGAGAGAGACAATGGAACTTTATACCCAAAATAATAAATACACATGGAGAAACCTTTTGGCATACTAAAGATATTAATGCAGCATTCACTAATTTTTTTAAAAGAATTATATACTTCCACTAATCCAAACCTAAACCACATTGAAGCCTTATTAGGAGAAATAACTATGAAACCACTTACTAATGAACATAATCGATCTCTTAATATGTTGGTCTCAGAAGCAGAAATCTAAGCTGCAATACATAACCTAAAAAGAGACCAAGCACCTGGGACAAATGGCTTTGGAGGCATTTTTTTTAACAGAACTTTTGCTGAAATTCTAATCCCTCCTTTGAAATCCCTGTTCAACAGCATTATGGAGGGGGCTGAGATCCCAAGGACTTGGAAACAATCTAGAATAGTTGTTATACCGAAGCAAGCCAAGGACGCCTCATCCCTGGGATCTTATCGCCCCTCGACATTATTGAACCAAGACTGAAAAATTTGACTGCTATCTTGGCCAATAGGATCAACCTTTTCATCACTGAGTATATTTCTAAAGACCAGACAGGCTTCATGCACAACTGTCAAATGGCTGATGCATTTAGATGAGTGCCCAATGTAATTCATTATGGAAACAATAGCAAAACACCTATTGCTCTGGTGTCTTTAGATGCTTTTAAAGCATTTGACACCTTGGAATGGCCATTTTTAATCAAGCTATTGAACAAACTCAATTTTGGGGATAAATTCTTAACAGTCATTAAACAATTATATGACAGATAAGGGGCAATTATACACACAAATGATCTAGATTAAAACTAATCAAGGTATATCGGGGCACAAAGCAGAGCTGCCCCCTTTCCCCAGTGCTCTTTGCCACTGCAGTTGAAGTACTAGCTGACTTAATTAAAAATGACACACAAATTAATGGAATCCAAATTAATGATAAAAAACACACAATCAACTTATTTGCAGATGACATGATATTATTTTTATCTAATCCATGGGAAGCAATATCGGCAGTCAAGGAAATATTAACAATTTACAAACAAATAGCTGGTCTAGAAATAAATTATCAGAAGTCAGAACTTATATGCATCAACGTTTGTATAGAAGAACAAGGAAATTGCAGCAAATGTATAATTTAAGCTTACAACCTTCAAGTTTCAAATAGGGGTGATTATCCCAAAGGATCTAAAGCAATTAAGGAAAAGAAACATAGACCCTCTTTTTCAACAAATAAAAACGGATATTAAAAATTGGACTCAACTGAATCTCTCCTGGTTAGGGAGAATATCAGCCATAAAAATGGTAGCACTGCCCAAATTCCTTTTTCTTTTTCAAATATTACCAATTTAGATTCATCCCAAACACTTTAAAAAGTGGCAGGGAACATTTGAAGCTTTTTGCAATAATTATAAGAAAGCAAGATTAAACAAAAGTTCACTATACGGTTATAAATAAGGGTGGATTTGGGGTCCCCAAACTTAAGCTTTATTGCCATGTCTTCCAACTGAAGCAATTCATTCGTATCATTCGAAATGATTAGGTGATCCCATGGGTTTCTATTGAGCTTTCCTCAGAAGCTTAAACATTTTGAGATCTCCCATTTAAACAAGTTAAATTCAGGGGCGTAACTATAATAGGGCAAGGGGAGACAGTTGTCTGGGGGCCCATTGCCTTGGGGAAGGGCCCAGAGGCAATTCACATGACTGATTCTCCCAGCTGAAGACCCGCCCGGGCTTCCTTCAGTTGTATTCATCCTCTGAAACTGATGTGAGTGTTAAGACCTGGAGCTACCAGAATAGTATGACTTTCTCTAGTACCGTTAAATGGCTTGCATCGTTCACAATTTACAAAACCTTTTTAAAAATAATTTAGGATGATGTTCTATTGTGGCACATAGGAGATAGATATAGATATAGATATATAAATTTTACTATGCTTTTCGTTACCACTATTCAGCCTCATTTAAGATTTCTTTACTTCATGAGCTGAGCTTCAGTAAGGGGGGGGCATGTTAAAATCTTGTCTTTGGGCCCACTCCAACCATGCTACGCCCCTGGCTAAATTATCAGGTTTGAGCAACCTCTTCTTGGCCACCACACTGAGAATCTGGCGTCCCTGGGCTAAGAAATTGGCACCACCCACTTCAACACTATTCCCTATTTTAGATCACCCTGGGTTTGCAGACCCAAGCAAATATCAACAAATGAGAAGTGGGGGTCAAAAGGGATTTACAGATTGAAGGACATGATTGAAAAAGGAAAACCAATGTCAGAAGCTAAACTTGTTACTATGCTGATTGGCAATCAAGAAAATTCAAATCCAGTCCTACAGAAAGGAGAGGCTACTAGATCTTTGACTATCTATGAAAACTTGTGTGTCTCACCAACTAACAAAACAAGGGGGATAGCCTCACTTATATATATTTTTTAAAAAACCTCCGCTCCAGATCATGTGGTTCCTCAGAAGGGCTAAAAGCAACATGGGAAACTGATTTCAATCAATCAATCAATTCCTTTACTACGATCACAGACCAGCACAATTTACAAACAGAAGTCCAACAAAAACCTACATAACCTTCAGATTTATAATACAGTGTTTAAGCACATACTTTAGCATACAGATCAGCTAATGATTCTTAATGAACTCCTGGCAGATTTTACTGGCTATCAAAAAAACTTTAGTCACATTATAGGATCTCAGGTCATTCTGGTCATTTAAAAGATAATCAAAAAGCATCTGTACAACCTGGATGGCAGTTAATGAAAGGGTTATATGCAGGGGTGTGCAATTCGGGTTTTTGGTTATTTGGTTTGGGACCCGAACCGAATCACCCCCGATCTGTTCTGTGCCCGAATCTGGGCCACCCGAATCACCCCTGATTCAGTTCGGATTTGGATTGAATCTGAATTGATTTGGGAAGGAAAAATGGGTCCCAGGGGCAAAATAGTGGGGTGGGGTGGTAGTGCCCAATGGTTGGAGGCTACCACCCAAATTTCAGGGGAATTGGGCAAAGGGCTTATTTGGGGGGAATTTTTGAAGTTTTAGTGTCTTTGGGGCAGTTTGGGGGCATAGAGTGGGATCTGGGCAAAAAGAGTGGGGTGGGGTGGTAGTGCCTAATGGGTGGAGGCTACCACCCCAATTTTAGAGTGATGGGGCAGAGGACTGATTTTTGGGGAATTGTTAAAGTTTACGCGTCTGTAAGGTTTTCCCCCATAGAGAAGAATTGAGGTGTCAGCAAATGGATAGCTTCACGCGGGGGGCAAAGGGGTGGCCTAGAGCAGTGTGGGGTTGGTGGTAGTGCCAGGTAGGGTCAAGGAAGTTACCTGAATTTTTTCAAAGGATTTGGGCAGAGGGCTGATTTTTGGGGAATTGTTAAAGTTTATGCATCTTTAAGGTTTTTCCCCATAGAGAAGCATTGAGGTGTCAGCAGCCCCATAAGTGCACTTGGGGGGTGCTGGGGTGACCCAGAGCGAGTGGTAGTGTAGTGCACATAGGGTGCCAACCACCCCCATGGGTTTCTAACCCATGGGGTACACGGTTCTGTTGTTTCAGAGGTATTCTGAGTGTGGATTCTATGATAGCTAATAAGATTTCTCTATGCCCCCAAACTGCCCCAAAGACACTAAAACTTCAAAAATTCCCCCCAAATAAGCCCTTTGCCCAATTCCCCTGAAATTTGGGTGGTAGCCTCCAACCATTGGGCACTACCACCCCACCCCACTATTTTGCCCCTGGGACCCAAAATTCAGGCTGACATCACTTCAGACCTTTTTGCATTCAAATCAATGGATGCAAAAAGGCGGGAAATTCAAAGAGATGTCATCCTGAATCACCCGAATTTTTCGGGCCCAAAATTCGGGTGATTCGGCTTAGCCCTGAAAAATATCGGGAGACATCGGGGGTGATTCGGTTCGGACCCGAATCACCCGAAATTGCTCGTTTCGGGCACAGATCGTTCTGTGCCCGAAATTTTTTGCACATCCCTGGTTATATGTATATGCCGTATATTTTGGTAAAATTGGCAGTGGAGGAGCACATGAGCCGGTTTTTCAATATTACCCAATTTTTAGAGACAAGTACGTTCTTTGTAGGGGATTTTTTGATATCTCCCTTCCAGGACTGCTGATTACAAGGCATTGCATTGCCCTTGTGTCAGAGCTCTGTGGTATTTTGGCATGATTATCTGGTTTAGGTATCTGGCAGGGTTGAAACTCAGAACTTGGTTGCCCAAATGGAAACTAACAGGAATTAAGCCTTGATCAATTTTATGCTCCATATCTTATATTCATCCAGCTCTCTTTTCCACCTGGAAAAGCTATCCAGGTGGGAAAGAGAGCTGGATGAGCTTTAACACAAGCTAGAGCTTTAACACAAGTGGAGCTAGGCCTGCAGGGTGGAAAACCAGCTTCAGCCAGAATGTAAAGATATTAAGCCATGCTCTGGCCTCTATTTTAAGCAGTTCTGCTTCCAGACGAAGGACAGCACTGGGCACACACTGGGGTACCAGAAAAATGTTCCTCAGGAACTTAGATTGCATTGCTTCTACCTTAGAGAAGTTAGAGTACATGCCAAGTTGAGCTCCATATAGGAGCTGTGTTCGTACTTTGGCCGAAAAGAGCTTTATTGCAGAATGGGTAAATTGGGCACCCCTGGAATGATGGAAAAATTGAATTGCTTGTGTACTCTTGTGAGCATTCTGCCTTACATATTCCCTGTGAGCACCCCTTCTGCCTGAGGACTGGAACATTACACCAAGTTATTTGAAATACTTAACTTATTCTAATCTGTGCCCATTTAGTGACCAGTTCGGAATCTTTGGACTCTTCGCAAACTCCAGGATCTTAGTTTTGTTATAATTTATTTCTAAAAGTTCTTCATGATAGGTAGCAATAGAGCACAAAGCTCTTCTTAGACCTATCAGAGTTGGTGAGATAATTTACAGTATTTTATTTTATTTATTCTCTTTCTATACCACCCTTCCAAAAATGGCTCAGGGCGGTTTATACAGATAAATAACAGATAAATAAGATGGATCCCCAAAGGGCTCACAATCTAAAAAGAAACATAAGATAGACATCAGCAACAGTCACTAGAGGTACTGTCCTGGGGGTGGATAGGGCCAATTACTCTCCCCCTGCTAAATAAAGAGAATCACCATGTTAAAAGGTGCCTCTTTGCCAAGTTAGCAGAATGACAGCATCATCTGCAAATAAAAGTACAGCAAGATGTCTGTCTGCTAATTTTGATAGATGATGGTCTAGATTATCTAAATGGGCAACAAGAGTAGTTAAATAGCAGTGGAGCCAAAATACACCCCTGTCTGACTCCCCTGAATGTTGGTATTTCCTTGGTGAGGTGTCCTTGAGCACTACAACACACTCTTACACGAGAGTTTTTGTATAATTTGAATATCCAAAGATGTAAATGGTGGTCAACTGATGATCTCAATAGCTTGCACCAAAGTTTCTCTCTGGGGATCAGGTCAAAGGCAGATCTAAAGTCAATAAATCCTGCATATAGAGCAGAGTTGGATTTGGAAGTATATTTTTCTACTAGATGTAGTATTAAAGCAGGGTCCATAACAGAACGGCCTGCACAGAAGCCAGTTTGCTCTTCAGTCAGAATATTTTCAGAATCAATCCAGTCCAGTAAATGCTCATATAGGTGCCCTGCATGCATCTTGCTCACTATACTAAGAAGACTAATTGGTCAGTAATTTCCAGGTAGCTTCCTTTCACCCTCTTAATAGATTGGAATTATTATTGCCACTCCCCAGTCCTTAGGGACACATGTAGTCTTGTCTATAAAAGAAAAGAGAGAGGCCAGGACAGGGCCCCACCATGCCATATTTTTTCTGATTACTTCTGCAGATATGTAATCATTGTCAGGGGCTTTACCAGGTTTAAGCTGCCTTGCCAAGGATTCTATTTCAGTACAAGACACTGCTGGCCATTCTGGCAATTGTCCTGTATCCAGATTTGGTAATACTCCTCCCATAGAGGTGCAGGTATCATACAATTGAGGTGGGATAACCCATGTGATGGATGGGAGGCAACCATACACCAAAACAGGGATGGACTTTTGGATCCTGATGCTGCTATCAATTGTTGCCACAACAGTCTCATGGTGTCTCTCTTTTTAGTTTTCAACAGCTGTTTGTATTGCTTTTTCTGTTGTATAAATACTCGGGGGGGGGGGGAAGCGATGGATGATCCCTGTAAGTTTGATATGCATTGACAAGTTCCTTTTGGGGAAACTGATTTAGGAACCTCTTTCGAAGATAATGAATGGGGAGCAATTTGGCTGAAACAACCACTTAGAACCACATCTGCCCAGATAAGGGAGGCAACATTAAAGATTATACATAGGTGGCATCTTGTTCCAATCAAGATGCACTATATCGCCAAAATATCTTCCCCATTTTATTGGCGGGGCTGTAAAAACAGAGATACTCTCCTTCATTTATGGTGGGGTTGCCCATACGTAAAAGGCAGCAAATTTTTCAAATAATCTCTGAAATAGTCCAGCTTGATCTTCAGCCTGATCCAGTGTGTTAGCACTTTTATCAATTTACAAAATACTCACAAAGATCTACCTCATAAAGATCTAATAACTCTGCTGCTAGCAACAGCCAAGATAGAGGTAACTAAACACTGGAAATCCTCAAAGGGTCTATGCATTGAAAATTGGTTCAGTAGGGTCTGGAAGATCACATTATCTGAAAAGCTAACCCATCAAATCAGGTTAGTTAGAGGAGTAACAAAACAAGACATGTTTTTGGAAATATGGTTTCTATTCATTGAATATGTCAGTAAGGGATGGTCAGTTTGTAACCCTCCATCCACCCAAATAAAAATTTTGGAATGATGTTCTTTCTTGAATTTTGTTTTCAACTGTCTCCTATCAAGTTGTACCTGTATGCTCAGCTACCAATAATCTCTTCTTAACACTGGACTTGTGTATAACCTCAAATGGCTCTTAATTTCTGGCTAATATTCAAGTTTTTATTTTATTTTCCATTGCTGCACAGTTTTTACACATGTGCTGTATTTGTTGAAAATAAAATTATTTAAAAAAAAAAAAAAGACATAGAGGTGGCCCTCACTATCTGCGATCTTGCGGATTGAGGTTTTCTGTATCCACGGTTGGATCTTAAGAGACCCAGTTTCTTTATCCACTGTTTAAAAAATAGCAAAATTTGCCTATCCACATTTCCTGGGTGGCTGGAAATGCCTTCCAACGTCATTTCTGGCTGCCATTTTGCAGCATGGAGCCATTTTGTGGCTCTTTAAAAAAAAAACACCCAACAAGAATTTTTACAAAAAATAGAGGATTTGTAGGTTTTATATGTCCTTGCTGGAGAGCTGCCCTGTTTTTACCCGAAGGAACCTCACCTCTGGATTCCCATGGGACAAGGTTTTGTTATTCAAGATTTCTGTATTCGCGGCTATAGGTGAGAACAGAACCCTCACGAATAATGAGGGCCACCTTTACTGTCTGGACTTCTGGCTTACAGTTAACACTGCACACATCCTTTGCTTCTCAAAGAATGTTGTGGCTTATTCTTAAAAAGAATTTCACCATCATGTTATGCTTTATCATTTGCACCAACATTTAGGTTGAGCTCCAGCCTTCACAACTTGGAACCTACCAGGCCAAACGCAATCTACAATCCACGTATGGAAGTCCATCAGGAATTTAATACATCTATTTCTACTGCTTGCCTGCGACTGCAAAAACAAGGAGCTGTCAAACACAACAGCTGTACTGTACTTGGCTTGGTGAGACATAACTTGCAGAGATGTGCACGGAACCGGCTCCGTGAACACCCAGGAGGGCAGGGGGGGTTCCTTTAAGGGGCAGGGGAAGCACTGACTACTTGCCAGCCCCGACCCCACTGCTTTCCCCCTGCTGGTGCTCAGGTAAAAAGCAGCCATGCAGGGCTGCTGCATGCCTCCCTGCAGCCCTGGTCTGCAGCGCCCCAGAAGGGAAGAACGCTGCAGCCCTGCATGCCCGCATTTTACGAGAGCGCCGACAGGGGGAAAGTAGCAGGGTGGGGGCTGGCAGATAGGCGGTGCCTCCTCTGCCCCTTACCGGAACCCCCCTGCCCTTTGAACTGGATTGAACGCCAGTTCACAGAACTGGTTCAGCGCTCCCAGAATAGAATGCCAAACGGTTCCATGTACATCCCTAATAACTTGTGCAGGCCTGGCTTAGTTCAAGAATATGTTTGTTGGGGGACAGAAATGCTTCTCAATTTTCCTTCCAAATTTAGCAATTCCAATTTACCTTGTTCTGGTCATGAAGAAATACCAGTATGTTTGGTTTCCAGCATTCTTCCAGCTTAGATTCTCAGATTTTCATGTATGTTCAGCTTCCTCTTACTGCTGCCTTCTGTTTCTTCTGCTCAAGGGATTAATATAGCAATCTGTATTTGTATATGTATGCAGACATATAAATAGAAAGAATTCCTGGTAGGGAATATTTCAATTATTATCATAAGTAAAGCAACTTGGTTGAACTAATATAGGCGTAGCAGTGATTAGCAAAAGAAACATGTATAACACCACCTTAAAACTGTAGACAAAGTGAAAGGGGTGGAAATAATATATAGTAAATAAGGCACAGGTACTAATATTGTTGTAGAACTTGTCATTCCAAAATATTATCTAATGTGGACCATCATGTAGTAAAGGTTTAAAGAAATATATTCTCAAGCTTGCAGATAATTTTCTGATGACCTGCACCAAGTTTGGAGGGATGGAGGTGCCTATCGCCTAGTTGACGTGTACAACATTTCAGTGGGATTGGATGGTTACCACAGAATTTATGAGCAATAGAATATACAGGGCTTATAATGGTGGAAAGCTGTTTTTACTCCTTAACTATGCAGGCACTATTGTATTTAGACATTAGTTATGTCTCAAATGCTATAAAGTTACTCTGCTGAAGAAGGAACAATAGACTTTTTCAATAATAGGAAATAACAAGCTTTGTTAATAAATTGATAATTATTTCTTAATGATTGATCAACAAATATAAGGAATGCAAAAGTATATACAGATGATATGCAAGAATTTAACATCCAGTTATTTACTCTTTATATACGATGTCCTGCAAAATCTTTTAATCTTATAATACCTCTAAAAGAATGTGTGAGATCTTTCACTATGCCAGCAGTGTTCATGTACCAATGGATGTCAGTGTGAACAGAGTAAGGTACCATTGTTGATATATTTTGAAAAGGTTCATTCATATCACTCTTTTATTTATAAGGTTCCACAGCCATGCCAGTTTTCTGCTACCCCAAATCTTGTTCCCTTTTGTTTGGCAGACTGCAAGCAATTATTTTAATTTCTAAGCCACATTCAGGACCAACCATGTACACTGGAACCTTAAGCAATGTGTGATTATGATGTTGGCATCTGATCACATCAACGTTCCATTTAGGCAATGGAAAATGTATAGGCACATGAGCATGACGAAATATAAAGCTTCTTTTACCATCCTTGAAATCTCACAGACAAGTTCTTTCATGAATATATGCATGAGATTTCAAGGACAGTAAAGGAGATTTAAATTTAACTTATTGCTCATGTAAATGTATATTTATCATTATCTATAGGGGATGCTGATGTAGTCAAGCACAACAATTACTGTTTTACTGCCCCCCACCCCAAAAAAGAGCTGTCACTGCACCTGTCTCTTTCTATTCCCCCAACTTGGAAGCATCATTCAGATTTTAAAGTATTATCATTCACACTTTTAAAAACTCAAGGCGGGAGAAGGAAACTGTCCTAGTCCTCAGTACAGCTGATTAGGCATTAAAATGTACATTCAAACATGCCTATCGTTGAAAGCTATGCAGTGCAGATAGATTCTGATGTTACCTACCTGCACTACATTAGTTTTGATGGAGGAGAGCTTAACATTCCAGTAGGCATATGGCTGGATTCAAGGACAATTTCCAGGCTAACACCTTTCTCCTTGTCCTAAATATGTAAATTCCAAATACAACACTTTCAAATGTCAGTGATACTTCAGAATGAAAATAAAAGGGAAGGGTGTAGTGACAGCCTGACCTTGATTTTTGTGACATTAAAATATGATGGTTTAATGAGCATGATCCTTCTTGTGCATGGCATAGCTTCAGGGGAACCCCAATCCATCACAGTGAACTGAATGAATGGAAAGCTGTAGCAAGAGGAACCGCGCCTGCTCAGGTTCCAAAATCAACTGTAGTGGAGACAAGAGGAGCAGAACAGGAGGCATAGCCAATCCTTAGAAGCCAATCCTATTAAAAATGGAATGAGGAAATTCATCTACCCTGTTGAGGATGTGAACTGAAGTGAGGAAGGTTATCATCACTGGTCAAACAGCATTTGCATTTTTAAAAAGCACTATGAGTTAGTGTTGCCAGGTTCAGATGGCGAAAATAGTCAAAGTCCACTCCTCTTGGAGCTTCCCTCAGTGCTGCTGCTGCAGTGCTTCCTCTGGCCATCATCCTCTAATCGACAGATGAGTCATGGCAGCAGCAGTGCCACAAGATAGCAGACTATTGCCATGGGCTGTGGCGTGGCTGCCAGGCAATCAGAAGCTCTCCTGCCCACATGGGGAGCCCTGCTCCTCCCTCACCTGCCCCTAAAACCAGCAGCTCAGTTGTGCACTTGCACAGCATGATGAACACGCTGCTGAGAGCTTCTGGAGCCACACCGCGTCGAACCTGGCCAGCCAGTGCCAGCGAGCAGCAGCCAGCAAGCAGCCTCTCCCCGGGCGCCGCCAGAAGTGCTCCCACCACTCTGTGGTGCTGCTGCTGCCATGACTCATCTGTTGAGAGGATGATGTTTGGACCAAGCATTGCAGCAGCAGCAGCTCCAAGGAAGCTCCAGGAGGAGTCACTCTCTGGGCAAGCAGAGTGGACCGACCTGTAGTTCCTGCACTGATCAGGTTGGTGGTCAGTGATGAGCCCTTCAGCCCACAACTCTTTCTCTTCTGGGGTCACCTTGGCCCCCACAGGGCTGGCAAGTTGAGATTTCCCTGCCCCCCTCTGGCAGCCAGAGCATAGTGAGAGATCAGTGCTACCATTTTGCATGCTTCCTTTTGGCCTGGAAAGCAAATGTGCAAAACGGGGCCACCTTTGGCAGCCACCAGCCTCAGCCGCAGAGCTGTTTAGAGCTCCTCCCAAGGTCTTGTGCTAGGGATGGTCAAACCAAACAGCATATGCAGATTTTATGCAAATTCTTATGCAAAGTGGAGACTCTTTTTTAGTGAATACCAACTATTTCCACTTTTTTGCTGATGGATGTTGTCTGTTTTCACCATCTGGACCTGGCAACCCTATGTTGCATGCAGATGCAAGTCCATCATCGCTCTTTTACAACTGGAAAACCACTTCTGAGGAGGCAATCAGAATTGGATTTGGGAAGCAGCAGGAGTGAGGAAGCACTTAACTTCCCATCTGCCACTTCCCCACTCCATAGAGGTTTGAGTTCATGTTTTGCAACATTTAAACTCTTGCAGATTTTTATATTGTTTAGTAGAGTTAATAAGTTACATTCCTTTTTTTTAATGCCTTGACAGTCCACAATTAATACACATAAAGATCTCATATGTCATCCCTGGGCCTTGTTGCTTTCCTATTCATATGAATGGTAGAAGATGCTAGTCTTTTAGTATTGCCATTCTCAGATTTATGCCCAACCACTTCTATCTACCTAATGCCTATTCAACTTGCAAGTGTTTTACTTTCTGTATTTCTCAATCTCTTCTGGGAAGTTTCTCTATTTCCTTCCTGGATATAAACTCTATAGAAAGGACAGGTTAGACCTAGGTGGACTGGAGTCCTCCAGAGAAATCCTGTGGGTGACAATACAAGGCCTGAAAGGGAATGTGCTACTGGGGACATGCTATCGCCCTCCGGATCAAAACGCTGACAGTGACTGGGAGTTGCAGCAGGAAATCAGGGAGGTGTCAAGGAGAGGCAGGGCTGTAATAATGGGTTACTTCAATTACCCACACATAGACTGGGTAAATTCACAGTCAGGTCAGGACAAAGAGGTCAAATATCTAGATACACTAAATGACTGTGCCCTAGAACAGTTGGTCTTTGAACCAACCAGAGAGAAGGCAACCTTGGACTTAATTCTGAGTGGCACCCAGGACCTGGTGCGTGATGTCAGTGTCATCGACCCTTTAGGGAACAGTGACCATAGTGCCATCAAATTCAGCATACATGCAGGGAGAGAATCACCAAGGAAATCTAACACAGACATTTTGAATTTCAGAAGAGGAAACTTCTCCAAAATGAGGAGTATGGTGAAAAGAAAGCTGAAGGGGAAAATCAGGAGAGTCACTTTGCTCCAGAGTGCATGGAGTTTACTCAAAATCACAATACTAGAAGCCCAGTTAGATTGTATAGCCAAAAGGAAGAAAGGTACCACTAAGTCCAGGAGGATGCCAACATGGCTAACAGGTAATGTCAAGGAGACCATAAAAGGGAAGAAGACTTCCTTCCCAAACTGGAAGGCCTGTCCAAATGAAGAGAACAGAAAGGAACACAAACTTTGGCAAAAGAAATGCAAGGTGACAATAAGGGAGGCGAAAAGAGAGTTTGAGGAACATTAGGCAAAAGTATCAAAGGGAATAACAAAAAACTTCTTTAAATACACTAGAAGCAGGAAACCTGCCAGGGAGACAGATGGACCATTAGACAATGAGGGAGTGAAAAGGATTATTAAGGAGGATATGGAGGTTGCAGAGAAGCTAAATGAGTTTTGTGCGTCCGTCTTCACGGCAGAGGATACTGAGCATATACCTGTTCTTGAACCAGGCTTTCTAGTGATGGAGGCTAAAGAACTGAGTCAGATAGAAGTGACAAGAGATGATTTTCTAAACTGTCTGGAAAATCTGAAAACTAACAAATCACCTGGGCCGGATGGCATCCATCCAAGAGTCCTCAAAGAACTCAAATGTCAAATTGCCGACCAACTTGCTAAAATATATAACTTATCCCTGAAATTGGGCTCTGTACCAGAGGACTGGAGAGTAGCAAATGTAACATCAATTTTCAAAAAGGGATCCAGGGGCAATCCGGGAAATCACAGGCCGGTTAGCCTAACATCCGTTCCAGGCAAATTGATGGAAAGCATCCTCAAGGATAAAACTGTAAAGCACATAGAAGAACAGGCCCTGCTGGGAGTGAACCAGCATGGCTTTCGCAAAGGTAAATCTTGCCTCACCAACCTTTTGGACTTCTTTGAGAGTGTCAACAAGTGTGTGGATCAAGGTGATCCAGTTGACATAGTATACCGAGACTTCCAAAAAGCTTTCAACAATGTTCCTCTTCAAAGACTCTGGAGAAAACTTAGCGGTCATGGGATAAGGGGAAAAGTACATGTGTGGATTGCTAACTGGTTGAAGGACAGGAAACAGAGGGTAGGTATAAATGGAGAGTTTTCACAATGGAGGGAAGTAAGAAGTAGGGTCCCCCAGGGATCTGTACTGGGACCGGTGCTTTTTAATTTATTCATAAATGATCTAGAAGCAGGGGTAAGCAGCGAGGTGGCCAAATTTGCAGATGATACCAAAGTCTTTCGGGTAGTGAAATCCAAAACGGATTGTGAGGAGCTCCAAAGGGATCTCTCCAAACTGATGGAGTGGGTGACAAAGTGGCAAATGCGGTTCAATGTTGACAAGTGTAAAGTGATGCACATTGGGACGAAAAACCCCAACTTCAAGTATACACTGAAGGGATCTGAGCTGTCGGTGACTGACCAGGAGAGGGATCTTGGGATTGTGGTGGACAGCTCGTTGAAAGTGTCGACTCAATGTGCGGCAGCTGTGAAAAAGGCCAATTCCATGCTAGGGATCATTAGGAAGGGGATTGAAAATAAAACGGCTAATATTATAATGCCGTTATACAAAACTATGGTGCGACCACACTTGGAGTACTGCGTACAATTCTGGTCACCACATCTAAAAACGGACATTGTTGAACTGGAGAAGGTACAGAAGAGGGCAACCAAGATGATCAGGGGCCTAGAGCACCTTTCTTATGAGGCAAGACTACAACACCAGGGGCTTTTTAGTTTAGAAAAAAGACGACTGCGAGGAGACATGATAGAGGTCTATAAAATCATGCATGGTGTGGAGAAAGTGGACAGAGAGAAATTCTTCTCCCTCTCCCATAACACTAGAACCAGGGGTCATCCCATGGAATTGATTGCCGGGAAATCTAGGACCAATAAGCAGAAGTACTTTTTCACACAACACATAATCCACTTGTGGAATTCTCTGCCACAAGATGTGGTGATAGCCAACAACCTGGATGGCTTTAAGAGGGGTTTAGATAACTTCATGGAGGAGAGGTCTATCATCGGCTACTAGTTGGAGGGCTAAAGACCACCTCCAGCCTCAAAGGCAGGATGCCTCTGAGTACCAGTTGCAGGGGAGTACCAGCAGGAGAGAGGGCATGCCCTCAACTCCTGCCTGTGGCTTCCGGTGGCATCTGGTGGGCCACTGTGCGAAACCGGATGCTGGACTAGATGGGCCTTGGGCCTGATCCAGCAGGGCTGTTCTTATGTTCTTATGTTCCCTAGTTGCAAGTGACTCCTAAATATGCTTTCTCAAATAATTTCTGTCTTCAATTTTCCTTTTTCTTTATCTGATATTTCTCTTTCAAGGGGTCTTATTTCATAACGGAAACCAACATAAGAAACTCTTTTTGGTTTGCTTGCTACCTGAGCCAATGTTTTAAAAATTGAGGTCAGTAAAGAATCAAGCCAATATCCTTTAAAAATATTCTGTATATAAGCATTTGATTCATTTCTGCTACGGCCTTTATAACCAACAGTTTCTCTCTAGTTGTATCATAGTGACAGGGACCCTGGAATGCATATACTTTTGTTCTCCTTTGACCCTCTCTATCTTAGTCACATGGCCATTCAGTTCAACAGCTTTACTAATTTATGTGAACTTATCAGCAGGAGTCCCATCACTGATCAAAATGGTCCTGTATAAAATTAAAAGCCGGAGGGAAAGGGAAGAACCTGTACAGAAAACCTCAAGGGTAAACAGAAATACATTTATTAGGACTCAGTGTGTTTTGAATCATGAAACTCTTTTTCAGAAGCAAGTAGAAAACCACAATATAATTTACTTAGCATATCACAATCAACCAATTAGAGATGCCTTCATATCTTTAAAACACAAACATATCCTGAATATTTTACAGGCAATCCTTGGCCCCAAACATCTAATGAATTAGAGGCAGATCATTGGAAAGCAAACGTATTTAAGTGTATAGTAAAAGTAAGGAAGTAAATATTTAGAGGTATATATTAGATAGTAAGGTCATTCACAGGACCTCTTACCTAGGTGCCAGCGAGGGAGGGCACGCCCTACCTGTCTCCCCGCAGATGATCAACTGAAACACAAATATTTGCAGAATTTGTGCATCCACACCGTGGGTGCACAAATCCTACACCCTCACACATAGCAGAGTGGTGATCAGCAAAGTGCCAACAGGAGGAGGAAAACTCTCGCTGGGTTCTCCATGAACCCAGAATGCAGTATGCGAGCAGTGGAGTGGCTGCTTTTCCTGTTCTACATGGCCACTCTTGCCCCACCCCAGCTTGCTGCCAAAAATGGTGGTGGGCCAATAGCAAGTCCAGTTACCCAGGGGCTTTACCAAGGTTTATTTTACCTTGGTAAATCCCTGGGTAGAAGGGGGGGGGCCTCCTCAGGGCTGGAGCAGCCAGGACTGCAGGGCTCCTGGTGCTTCAGACAACACAAACTGCCTGGAGTAACTCAGGCAGCTCATGCTGTGTGAATAAGCTTAATAGGGGTGTCTGTTGGTCCTATATAAACCAAATCCAAAGAGTTTCCATACATCCATGGAACCTATGAAATATGTACTTACTGACAGGTACATATTTTATTTTATTTTATTTTATTTTATTTTAAATTTAAAGTAAATGCCCGCAAGAAAATGTTCAAATGAACACATTGAATCCAAAGAGAATTCATGGTCCATGGAGATATTTGAAAGAAGAATATGAAAACAGCAGCAATCAATGTAATGCAGTATAAATAAATTTTAACTTACTTAAGCTGCAAATGTTTTTCAGCGATGAGAAGAAAACCAGGTATGGATGTCTTTAAAAATAAAACTGGAAAGTGAAATTTGTGTCATATTGTTCAAGGCTCATAAGAGCACCGCAGACATCCCCCTTGTCAGGAACTGACCACTCTCCCCACCCCCGCATCAGTTTTCCCCCCTATCCGTAACCTTTGCTTCAGAAAATTGTCCCAATTCTTCTCTTCCTGGCTGTGCAGCTTCCTCCAGTGCTCTGTCCCTGTATGAGAGATCTTCATGGTGAATTGGGCTGTTATTTTATTGAAATAAAAGCTGGAATTCTCAAGCCATACAAAAGCGGTGGGGGGGGGGAGAAGATGCTCCAAGCTACTCATCTCTGAATTCATCAAATATAGCAAAAAACACACCAATACATATATGAGGCCACTAGAGGGAGCTGAGAGAAAAAGTAAGTGGACCTAAAACTGGCAAACAAATACTATTTTGGCAGCTGTCATGAGAGTCTTGACAACTGCACTGCACTCCTTAAAGCATGAGGATTTGGGCTCTCCGATTATGGGAAAGATTAATGTGTTGGGTTTCTTAAAGGAAAGTGGAATTATTCTAAAATAACTTTTTTCCTTTTTCTTACAAAGAGGGTTTTTCTTTTCTTTCAAAAACATTGGGGCATAATGCATCTGTAAGCTACCTATTGTAGCTAGGCATTACAGGCAACACATGGCTGCCACTGAAAACAGCCTCCTGCCTCCTTCCCAGTAAGTTGTCCTCCCAGTAATACAAAATATGTGATGCGGTATACCACACTCCACTTCACTGGCTGCCTCTCTTGAGGGCAGAGAAACTCACAGTGTAGTCCTGTCATATTTATATTATGCCCTATTTTATGTTCCTGGGCATTAGGCTGCTGGTGTTGGTGGCAGCCATGAATCTCCCATAATGTCTATCTGCACCTTGAGAGGTATACACAAGAAGCCAGTTGTAATGGTATTTGATTGTGCGTTTAAAATACTTCAATTGGTCAAGTAAAGGTAAAGTTGTGCTGTTGAGTCAATTGACAGTACCGTTAAAAAAAACCTGTAGAATGACCGCTTGTTCGTTACTTCTTACATATATAATCTGAAATAATAGAAAGCAGAACACAGAAAGCAGAACAATTTAAATGAAAAAATAAGACATTTCTTGCTGTCTGTTATGTATATTCTTTATAATGAGAAATGTTAATGATACTGGACGTATGAAGAAATCTATTGCTTTTCACCATAGATTTCTTCATACATCCAGTATCATTAACATTTCTCATTATAAAGAATATACATAACAGCAAGAAATGTCTTCTTTTTTTCATTTAAATTGATGTTTATTTGTATTATTCTGTTACTAGTAATTTGGCTTGATTCTCTGAAGTATAATACCTCATCTAAAATACTGGAAGAGAACTGTGAGAGGCTTTTGGCAAACTGTAGTTATACAACCCCTAGGAAAAGACAATCATCTTTGGTAAATATAATGAGGAGGTGTCTTATTACATAACTGAAGAGACAATGTCTTTTATATGCAGTTTCTTTCACTTTTCACACTAAATTAATGATAATAAGCATCTGCTTTGAATAAGGAGAGGTTTGTGATAATTCAACCATGACCTCTCTGGAAGCCCAAATGATTTTGCTTCACTTTCTCAGACTGGATTACCCTTTTGAAATGTTCCACTTTTACTTTATGATAATCACTGTGTTAACATGAACTGATTAATCCCATCAGTCCAACATTGATATTGTGGCTCAGAGGGACTTTCCCCAACTATCCCCTGGCTATAACACCATTAGTTTCATCACCCACAGCTGATGAAATTCAATGGTGTTTACAGTGTCAGCCAGTCTGAAGACTGAACCAAAGATCACAAGAAATAATATATGACATTCTTATATCCAATGGATGAATGGTGATGCCATTACCAACAAGAGGTTCCACATGGAATGGGACCATGAAGCACCTGCCTGAAAAAATGCATGTGGATCAGGATGAAATTCTACAGAGTGAGTCCATTAAAATCTGGGGGACCCACCTCTGAATAATGAGGTTTTCATACCTTATTCTTCCCTTACATTCATTATTAATTATTGTCTTAACATCCAGAAGTATCCCGATAACTGGGGCACACTCTGCCTCTTTCACTATTAATTATCTATCTATCTATCTATCTATCTATCTATCTATCTATCTATCTATCTATCTATCTATCTATCTATCATATTTCTATGCCGCCCAAAGTCTGCATCTCACTAACACTGGGTTCATCTGAGAAGTTCTCCTGTGTGCCCCTTCAAAATGAAATGGAAATGTACAAGAACATGATAGATTCTGTTCCAAGGAGATCTAGCTGTCTCCCAGTCTATTGCCCTTAATGGTGCCTGAAATCTGTCACCATAGGCAACAGCCTCATCTTTCTTCAGGGTGGGATCATCTCTGTTACAGAGAAATGTGTGAGGCAATCCTTTGTTGTTTCAGTAGCATATGAAGGTAAAGGTGCTTCCAATGTAAAAAATAAAACTTTCAAACTTTGTGTTTTGTTGTTTTTGAACTTTGCCAGCTTTTTAGAAGCATGTTTTGCAAGCTTGCTTCATATCCATAAAACCTAGGCAAAAAATAATAAAATGTAAAAAAGAAGTTATGGCCCCCAGAAATGAAGACAGATCTCAAGCATTGTGACACAACACCCCTTGGCTTCTTACTAGCAAACCAAACATGCCCTTTGTTTTTGGTGCTGATGTTAGTTTTCACTGTTGTTTGAGTGACCTTTTATAGTCTCCACTTTTGTTGTGTGGCTGCCCTGCCCTCCCACTGCATTTAATGGCACTAATGTTAGCTAGGCTTCCCAACTGTTGCCCATCAAGCCCAATCATTGCTTAAATCAAGTTTTCCAAAGAAAAGGAATGAGTTATTCAGTTTCGGGTTCTGATCAAAACATCAGTGTTAAGCCTCAACTATAAGATCCAAGAGGGCCTGTTCTGACTGGGCTGCTTAAAAGGCAAAGAGCAAGATGGATGGAGTCAGTTGTGATCAGCAGGCTGCAGTATCCCGCTGAGGGCCAGTCTCCGTCATTGTCCAAGCCTCTGGGTACCAGACTTGCCAGGGTCCTCTCCGCTCTCAAAGGAAAGTGGGCTTTGTTTGCCTGTAAGCATCTGCAAACTCTACTGACACATGATCTACCCTCTCAGCAAGACCACTCATTAGGCTGATTATCACTTCAAAGTTTGCATTATCATCCATCTCTAAAGGCAATTAGGAATGGGTGGCTTTGAGTATCAGACACTGGGTGACACTAAGTGACTCATCTTTATTGATTCTTTTATGCCAAGAGACAGTGATTGAGATGATAGGATTGCAGCCTACCTGCCCCTTTGACTGGTAAAAGCTGAAGGAAAAAACGGTGTATAATTAACTGACAGTTAATATAGGTTCTGTTTAGTGTTCTGAGAACACAATAGAGGAGGTTGCCCAAAAGGAACAAAGTAATGAAAACTCCTTTGACAAGTTAAACTCTAAAGGCAACTGTGTAATTATCTGACAGTTTAAAAAGAGGGGCAAAAGAAGACCTTCTTTCGTATTAATGAGACCAAAGGAATTCCTGGGTGTGGACAATAAGGAGTTACAAACAATAACAAGAACAGTTGGGCCAGGGGAATGAGGGTGGGTGGGGAGTGGAGTGTGTTTGTATAAGTACATAGTGAAAGGGCCATGCCCATTTTCATAGGGGAATGTAAATGAGAGTGAGAAATAATTCTAAAATAATTCCTAACCCTACTTTAAAACTTGTTTAGGTAACTGGAATTTAATATAACAATCATCACCACAAGCCAATTTTATCACATCTGTGAAGCAGAAGGCAAAATTGATATAGAAGGATGAGGTGGGACACCCCTCCTCAAAAAGTACAAAAATGTTTCTAAAGGACTAAACCAAGGGCAAACCAGAGGTCTGTAGCAGAGTGAGAGACTGATCCAAAGACTCAAAAAGGCCACTGAAGACATTTTCAGCCTCTGGGAAGCTATAATACAACCATTTACGAAGGTGCGAGGTAGAAGAACTTTCTCAGCTGTGGTAGCATTTGAATTTTTGTGTAGGGGCTACATCACACTAAGAATATAAGGATCTGCCCAAACATAAAAACCACACAGCACAGCACAGCACAGCACAGCACAGAAATGCAGTGGAAGGGGCTACATCCAGTTCAGTAGTAGGGCATCAGCTTTGCATGCAGGAAGTCCCAGGTAGGGGTCTGCGGATGCGCTTGAAACTGAATTCAAACTGGGTCTGGTTCAGTTCTAGGTTGAGCTGAATCAGTTGAGCTGGCTTGGGCCCGGTTTGGAGCCCCTACTACATAGTAGAAAGGGTTTAAAAGGGATAATCACAGTGGTTCCCCCATCCCCACTGGCCTCCCCACAAATCTCAAGGGCTGGTCAGATCATTAGTTCATCTAGCTCAGTACTGTCTACTTAACTTACAACAGCTTTCCAAGATTTCAGGCAGGAGTCTTTTCCAGCCCTACCTAGAGATCCCAGGGGTTGAACCTGGGACTAGGGGTGTGCACAAAACAGGTTTTTCTGGTTCAGATTGAATCCGAACCAGATTTTAATTAGACCAGACTGGCTCGGCACTGCCCTCCCACTGCCCGAACAGGGCCCCCAGCTCGGTTTGAAGCCCCTACTGTGCAATAAAAAGGGTTTTAAAAGGTTACTCACAATGGCCTCAGCTCCCCTGGCCTCTTCATGAGTCTCCGGGTCCAGTCCAGGCATTCTTTGGCCCGTTTCGGGCCTCTGCACTTTTGCAGAGGCCATTTGTTTGACTTCCACACATGCGCAACGGCCATTTGTGTGACCCACATGGGCCATTTCTGTGACAATTTAATGGTTCACAGGTCATCTGCATGACAATATAAACATATTGAATCTTTATCCTCTTTGCTTAATGCAAGAGTCTACAACCTGTAGCTTTTGTGCCACATGTGGCTCTTTGAACCACATACAAATTATACTTTGTTAATTTGACTCCTAGTAAAAAAAAAATTAAGCCATCTTGAATTATCCATACCAACATCAAGCATTTGTTCTTTATTTAATTCTTACATTTTTAAATGCACTACCTTATATGTGCAGTGAGACACACACATACTACCACTAATATTTATATACCGCTTTTCAACACAAGTTTCCAAAGCGGTTTACATAGATAGAAATAAATGGCTCCCCCTGCTCAATAAAGAAAACCACCATTTTTAAAAGGTGTTAAAAAGGGGTCAAGCCTTGGCATAGTGCAACAAATGATCACACTGTTTGCCAGGCAGCATTCTGTCACTGGCAACTAACTCGTGTATAAAACCAGTACTTGGAAGTAAGTCCCAATGATTTCAGTGGAGCTTATTCCATGTATGGTTCAAGGTTTAATGGTTTTTAACTGTGTGTCAGAATTTTTATTTCACCTTGGAAGGAAAACGGTTGGCTCTCTATATATAGTACCTGTCGTCCCCTCTGTCCAAATTATTAAATCATGAAAACTCAGATCTGCACAATGTTTTCTGAATGCTTAAATAATTGAAGCCCTATTCAGACGTTATGTTGAATACTTGTAGAACAACTGTACTGTGTGCACAAGTACAGATATGTTCAAAGGCACAGTTATTCCGACATTATGCTGAACACAATTATAGCAGTATACTTCCTATCTGTAGCATGCATTTGAGTGGCCAGTATTCAAATCCAGGTTCACTTTTAAAATGAACGCAAGTACAGTTCACACAAAAACATGTACAAGTGTACAGACATCTGTACATTCACACAGCTTAATGCTGAATGGAGCTACAGTCACATGGACACTTACTGGGAAGTAAGTTTAATTGAACTCAGTAGGATTTCTGCATAGGATAGTTTACACAAGACAGACAGAATTAACAAGAAACTCAAAATAATCTACAATCAAATGCTTCAGTAAGGAATCTCTTGGCCTCACGTGGATGCTCAGATTACTGGTGCTGCTTTTTCCAGCCAGCAAACCCCACCACCACCCTTTGACCTTTTTTGCTGTGTTATCTGAACTAAACAAATTATAAGTAAACTGTTGTTTTCATTGGAGCCTTGTTATTGAGACACTTAACATTGGATCAATTGATTAACAAGATAAGGATAGTAAACAAAGATAAAGTATTCCTTAGATTGGGGGAATCACAGATAAGGGCCTGTTCAGCAACAGCCTGCACAGGATCACAATTAAACAGCATCTTTCGATGTGACCTGTCCATTCCCTCTGGAATTCTGTTTATCTGTTAGTCTTGTGCATGTATTCTCATTTACATAAATATAGAAGTTGATTCATTTTAATTTGGATTTACCTGTGCACTTCTTCCCCCAGAGAACTCTCCTTTATAATAAAGACATACATCCCATCATGGTGAAGATGTCAAGGCTGTGTAACTATACAAAAGTGGTAAGGCAGAGCTGGGATCCAGAGATGGAGAGGCGATAAAGACCTCTAGTCATTTCTGTACCTTCCTGGGATTTTTTTTTCTAGATAAACACTAACAATTTCAACTTCAGCAATAACACCAAATTGCATCAAAGCAATTATCTCATACATCTGAATGAAATATTCTAAAATATTACTGAAACTGGCAACAGAGCCAACAGTGCCCCCTCTTCCCGAAATGAGGAGCCTTCCCTGGGAGTTGCATAGGAATTTAATTTAATTTAATTTAATTTAATTTAATTTAATTTTAATTTATTCATTCATTCAATTTCTATACCGCCCTTCTAAAAATGGCTCAGGGTGGTTTACACAGAGAAATAACAAATAAATAAGATGGATCTCTGACCCCAAAGGGCTCACAGTCTAAAAAGAAACATAAGATAGACACCAGCAACAGTCACTGGAGGTACTGTGCTGGGGGTGGAGAGGGCCAGTTACTCTCCCCTGCTAAATAAAGAGAATCACCATGTTAAAAGGTGCCTCTTTGCCAAGTTAGCAGGGGTTAACTGCTATTAATTGAAATGTTTGCCTTCTTTAAGTTGGTGAATGGAGGTGGTTTCCTAGATGTGTTCAGTTCTGACAATATAAACCAGGTGTATGCAGCATGTGCTTCAAACTAGTACTGACCCAAATCTTTAAACACACAAATCAGGCTACACACTTAGACCTGCTCCTCAATACATGGATGAAGAGGGGGCCAGTGGTTTTTCTATTTGATAGTTAAGTAGCTAGCTGCTCCAGATGCCCATATGTAAGCATGCAGGCTACAGAAGCGTTTTTCACAAACAGCGGAACCTGAGCCAAATATTTCCTGGAATTGCTGTCTCCATAAGCAATAAGAGCCAGCATGGAGTAGTGGCTAGAGTGCTGGACTAGGACTGGGGAGACCTGAGTTCAAATCCCAATTCAGCCATGAAACTAGCTGGGTGACTCTGGGTCAGTCACTTCAGCCTAACCTACTTCAGAAGGTTGTTGTGAGGAGAAACTCAAGTATGTAGTACACCACTCTGAGCTCCTTGGAGGAAGAGCGGGATATAAATGTAAAAACAAACAAACAAATAAGCCCTCCGCAGAAGTTCGCCTTCTGGGAGCACACTCAATAGTCACACCAATGTACCTGCTGGACATAACCCTCAGGTGTCCTTTTGTTCAGTGCTGGTCAACAGAAGCCAGCATTCAGCACAGCCAATCAGGGCTCCAAACTGCATATAAGAACCATATATAAGAAATTGCATATAAGAACCTTCCCTGCATTCAGCACTGCCTTCTGCAGACAAATGCTGAATGTAAAGCCATTGAGCGTGTCAGTAATGGGATGATGGGTAACCAGTATGAATCCATTTCCCTTTTTCTGCATTTTATGAATATGGGGAAAGTAACTTCTGAAGAAGACTACAGTTTGACTTAACATGTCTCTGCTGATCAGATGGCACCCAAATGGGGATCTATTTGGATTTAATTTACCTCAAAATATATGTCTTTGGTGACTCCCCATTGAGAGGCAAGCTCGGCTCTTTTCCTTGGTGACAGCAAACAGTTACTTAACTGAGCCTGTTTGAGAAGGTCATCTGGGAAATCAGTGCTGATGTTGCAAGTTTCCACCCCTATTTATCTGGCATCCTTGCTTTGAAAAAACATATCTGACCTGAACCACTATACATTATGGTGAGAGAAGGCATTACTTTAAAACTGTCCACACACATATTTCTGAAACAGTCAAAGAATCTGACAGGAGAAAAGAGAGGCTTCCAACCTTAATTAATTAATCCACAGGCAGACCCAAGATCATTCTTCTGAAGATCGAAGCAACAGGCCACTAGGAAACCGTTCTCATAATGAAGTGACTCAGACAATATCATCCTCTTATCTTCAGGTCAAAGTGTGAATGAGAATCTGGATTGCTCCTTGAGAAAAAATGTCTTAGGATGCAGAACAGACCAAAGAACTGTAACAGTTACTATGTACTTTTTTTTTTTTTAACACAATGGGAACCCATGGTGCATTGCAAAAGACAAAGTATATTCTATCTGTGGTCACAAATTGTCTGCAAAGTCTCTAAACAATCTTTAATTAGAGTTTGTCTACTTTTTTGTAGTTAATGGTTTGCTATTTGTAAATGTATGCCTGTTAAGTGAACACACACACACACACACACACTCTTTGTGATGAGGGAAATGCAGTTAATAGTTCAAATTATTTCTTCAAATACTTGGTAATGGCAGTGGAAACACTTCCCGGGTTGAACTTTTGATTAAGGCCCAACTAAAGTCATTCTAGTCACCTTAAGTGGCACAGCGGGGAAATGCTTGACTAACAAGCAGAAGGATGCTGGTTCAAATCCCTGCTAGTATGTTTCCCAGACTATGGGAAATACCTGTATTGGGCAGGTACTGTATTGTATTGGGCATTACTCCTTTTTGTTCTTCTTAAAATTGCACTGCCTTATATAAAAGATGAGGAACCAAGGAACTCTTAAGACCTAGTCAGAGGCGATAATTGTCACTAGCCAGAGGAGGCTCCCCATTTGAGGCAAAGGGGGCATTGCCCCTGCTCCTTGCCAGTCTCACATTCTTTAACCAGACATGCCATCTCTTTCTCTCTGACTTTCTCTGTGTGTGTCTGTCTCTTTAATTAATGTTCCTTTTGCATTTTTACTGCTTGCCAGTAGATGGCACTGGCTCTTGGACTTAAAAAAAAAAAAACATTCCTTTGTAAAGCTATTTCCTCCCTCTTAGGGTGTTCAGTGGGATCCGTTGCCCACAAATGAAGTAAACACCATACTTGGTCATGACCCAAACTGCATATTTAGTGCCTCTGCACCAATAAGAATGTGCTATTCTTTTCTTTTTTTTTCCCCTAAGGGTGAGCAAGAGCTAGCCCAGCCCCCAACAAATCTGAAGTCAGAATAGCTTGCAGGCACTTTGACCAATGGCCAGCAAACAAGGCCAGCCCAGGCATCTGATTTCCCAGGGTCCTTCTAGGCAGGCTGAGCAGACTCTCTGGAGATCTGTGTGCCAAACTGTAGCACTTTGTCCGGAAGCAAATTTAGTACAGAACAGGTAGGAGCTCTGGCTACTTTTCCCCAGCCTCCCTTTCTCCGGAGGGAAGCCAGCCCTTCTCTTTTCACTCGGCACCCTGACCAAGTCCTCAGGACGCATTGGATTTCTTGTGCATTTGCTGGGAGCTCCCCCCCACCCGGCTTTTAAAAATGCCATTAGCAAATCTTGGCAAAATCCAGAGATCTAGAGAATGGGGGGTGGGGGGCAGATATGGTGGACTGGCTGGCACTTCCTCTGGCTAGTTCTTTTACTAACAGGCCAGCAAGCAAGCCAGCAGCCCCCAGCCTTCCCTCTTCTTCTGGGACTTTAAGCAAAGCCTCTTGCTAGCTCCTTATCTTTCTGACCTCTCTTGAGGGTGAAAGAGAGGGAAGGGGGTTATAGCTTCCACATAATTTAACTGAAAGTACTAATTGAACAACCTCAGCCTTATCCTGTTTGAAATGTGTGCATCTTTTATGCAGAAGTATTTGTTTTTATTTTCTAAGGATTCTGACATTATTGTCTTCTCTTCACCTCAGGCAACCTAACTGGCACAGCTTGGAAACCTGGCCAAGTCCAAAATAGCCAAGTAGCTCTACCACTCTATAGTCCTTAGGCCAGTTTAAGCAAAGCCTTATTTGGAGCTTATTCCCAATTAACGGCTGTGTGCATAGGACTGCAGCCCAAGGACATATCCCATAATGCTGAGGGAGAGGGAGGGAGGAAGGCTGGCTTTTCTAAAAAGTAGGAATGTATATTTTTATGATAAGCAAGGAAACTAGTGGGCTCTATCTGTGGTATTGTCAAGCAGTGTAAAACATGTGTATACAGGTGCAACCTGCAAACAGGTGCTCAAAATTCAAACTCCTCCCCTTCAGTTGATCTTCTTATGCTAGTCCTGCATGGGGTGACGAGGAGAGGGCTGAGATTACAAGGAGGGGGAGAAGTGGAGGCAATACTGATAGGAGGAGGGATGGAACTACTCAGGGGAAGAATATGCATGGGGACTTCAGAGTGACAGGGCTTTGCTACTTTCCACACTGACACCCACCATGAACCACTCTAAGGGCAGAATTCCTTTACTCACAGCCAGCCAAGGGGTGAATTTAGCACAAAATTAGCACTAAATAGCCAGCTGTCAAGTGCTGGTGTGAATGCTGGAGATTTTGGTTGAAACAAGTAAACAACTTTACAGATGGGAGAAAACCGCGGGCTGGTGATTCACTTCTTTTTTACTTTAGGGTTTGACTGGCCTACCATTAGCCCCATCCACAATTACCTGGGTTCCCTCCCCTGCCCTCCACCCCCAGAAGAAGCAGCTGCTGTCAGGAACCTGTCCATCTGGTGTCCAAATCAAGGTCGCTGTCAAGGTCAGAGGCAGCTCCTTGAAGTCCTCCCCAGTCCCTGAGTCAGAGGCTTGGCTGTAGCAGGCTCAAAGAGACTTGTTGCTTCCAGCAGCGTTCACTGCCTGCTGGCCTTGATTTATAGTGCTTTGACTAACTGGGTTCCTCCTCCGAGGAACTTCTGTCTCTGGGCAGTTTACAGCAACATAAAACAAATTAAGACAAAAATGAAAACATTAAAACTAGAATGTTTTTATTATATGCTGCAATACTACATTTTATTTTAATTTATTTTAACATTTATATTATATACATGGTTACATTTATTCTCATAACAACTTTGTGAGGTAGGTTTGATTAAGAGATAAGTGACTGGCTTTTTGTTTCTTTTACACTCTACATTTTGGGTACAAAAGTAAAACATCTTAGGTACATACTTAAAACAATTATGTGTCGAGTACCTCACATGCAATGTGTTAATAATACTTATTTGGTTCAAGGTGTATTGCTTATTATCTTTTGTACATTTTGAAGAATATTTGCTTGCTTGTTGGTTTGTTTGTTTCTGTGAAATAGTCATAATTCCCTATGATGTAAAGATAAAATGTGCCGTCAAGTCGATTTCGACTCCTGGCACCCACAGAGCCCTGTGGTTTTCTTTGGTAGAATACAGGAGGGATTTACCATTGCCTTCTCCTATGCAGTATGAACATAAGAACATAAGAACAGCCCTGCTGGATCAGGCTCAAGGACTATCTAGTCCAGCATCCTGTTTCGCACAGTGGCCCACCAGATGCCGCTGGAAGCCACAGGCAGGAGTTGAGGGTATGCCCTCTCTCCTGCCATTGCTCCCCTGCAACTGGTACTCAGAGGCACACCCTTGAGGCTGGAGGTGGCCCACAGCCCTCTGACTAGTAGCCATTGATAGACCTCTCCTCCATGAAGTCATCCAAACCCCTCTTAAAGCTATCCAGGTTGTTGGCCGTCACCACATCCTGTGGCAGAGAGTTCCACAAGTGGGTCACACGTTGTGTGAAAAAGTACTTTCGTTGGTTGGTCCTAGACCTCCTGGCAATCAATTTCATGGAGTGACGCCTGGTTCTAGTGTTGTGTGAGAGGGAAAAGAATCTCTCTCTCTCCACTTTCTCCACGCCATGCATGATTTTATAGACCTCTATCATGTCTCCCCGCAGTCGTCTTTTTTCTAAACTAAAAAGCCCCAGGTGTTGTAGTCTTGCCTCGTAAGAAAGGTGTTCTAGGCCCCTGATCATCTTGGTTGCCCTCTTCTGTACCTTCTCCAGTTCAACAATGTCCTTTTTAAGATGTGGTGACCAGAATTGTACGCAGTACTCCAAGTGTGGTCCCACCATAGTTTTGTATAAGGGCATTATAATGTTAGCCGTTTTATTTTCAATCCCCTTCCTAATGATCCCTAGCATGGAATTTGCCTTTTTCACAGCTGCCGCACATTGAATAGACACTTTCAACGAGCTGTCAACCACAACCCAAAGATCCCTTTCCTGGTCCGTCACCGACAGCTCAGATCCCATCAGCATATACTTGAAGTTGGGGTTTTTCGTCCCAATGTGCATCACTTTACACTTGCTAACATTGAACCACATTTGCCATTTTGTCGCCCACTTCCCCAGTTTGGAGAGATCCTTTTGGAGCTGCTCACAATCCGTTTTGGATTTCACTACCCGGAACAGTTTGGTATCATCTGCAAATTTGGCCACATCGCTGCTTACCCCTGCTTCTAGATCATTTATGAATAAATTAAAAAGCACTGGGCCCAGTACAGATCCCTGGGGGACCCCACTTCTTACTTCCCTCCATTGTGAAAACTCTCCATTTATACCTACCCTCTGTTTTCTGTCTTTCAACCAGTTAGCAATCCACACATGTACTTGTCCCTTTATTCCATGACAGCTAAGTTTCCTCAGGAGTCTTTGATGAGGAACTTTGTCAAAAGCTTTTTGGAAGTCCAGGTAGACTATGTCAACTGGATCACCTTGATCACACACTCGTTGACACTCTCAAAGAAGTCCAAAAGGTTGGTGAGGCAAGATTTACCTTTGCGGAAGCCATGCTGGCTCTCTCCCAGCAGGGCCTGTTCTTCTAGGTGCTTTACAATTTTATCCTTGAGGATGCTTTCCATCAATTTGCCTGGAACAGACGTTAGGCTAACCGGCCTGTAATTTCCTGGATCGCCCCTGGATCCCTTTTTGAAAATTGATGTTACATTTGCTACTCTCCAGTCCTCTGGTACAGAGCCCGATTTCAGGGATAAGTTAAATATTTTAGCAAGGAGGTCGGCAATTTCATATTTGAGTTCTTTGAGGACTCTTGGGTGGATGCCATCCGGCCCAGGTGATTTGTTAGCTTTCAGTTTTCCCAGACAGTTTAAAACATCATCCCTTGTCACTTCTATCTGACTCAGCTCTCTAGCCTCCATCCCTAAAAAGCCTGGTTCAGGAACAGGTATATGCTCAGTATCCTCTGCCGTGAAGACAGACGCAAAGAACTCATTCAGTTTCTCTGCAACTTCCATATCCTCCTTAATAATCCCTTTCACTCCTTCATTGTCTAATGGCCCAACCGCCTCCCTGGCAGGTTTCCTGCTTCTAATGTACTTAAAGAAGTTTTTGTCATTCCCCTTGATACTTTTGCCTAATGTTCCTCAAACTCTCTTTTTGCCTCCCTTATTGTCACCTTGCATTTCTTTTGCCAGAGTTTGTGTTCCTTTCTGTTCTTTTCATTTGGACAGGCCTTCCAATTTCGGAAGGAAGTCTTCTTCCCTTTTATGGCTTCCTTGACGGTACCCGTTAGCCATGCTGGCATCCTCCTGGACTTAGTGGTACCTTTCCTCCTTTTGGGTATACAATCTAACTGGGCTTCTATTATTGTGGTTTTGAGTAAACGCCATGCACTCTGGAGCGAAGTGACTCTCCTGATTTCCCCCCTCAGCTTTCTTTTCACCATACTCCTCATTTTGGAGAAGTTTCCTCTTTTGAAATTTAAAATGTCTGTGTTTGACATCCTTGGTGATTCTCTCCCCACATGTATGCTGAATTTGATGGCACTGTGGTCACTGTTCCCTAAAGGGTTGATGACACTGACATCACGCACCAGGTCCTGGGTGTCACTCAGAATTAGATCCAAGGTCACCTTCTCTCTGGTCGGTTCCATGACCCACTGTTCTAAGGCACAGTCATTTAGCGTATCTAGAAATTTGACCTCTTTGTCCTGACTTGAATGTGAATTTACCCAGTCTATGTGTGGGTAGTTGAAATCACCCATAATTTAATGAGATGATGCCTTTCAGCATCTTCCTATATCGCTGCTGCCCGATACAGTACCAGCAAGGATTCGAACCGGCAACCTTCTGCTTGTTAGTCAAGCATATCCCCACTGCTCCACTTAAGGTGGCTACTCCCTATGATGTACAGATACCAAAATTTTGCTTACATAATTCTGTCACTGAAATTAGCTGAATGTACTCCTTTAGACTGGAATATGATCAATGAAAATTTAAATAATTCTTTTGGTTGTTGTTTTTTAAGAACAAGTTCTGAATATCATACTTTCTGATTATTTACAGATACCAAATTTTGCAAGAACAATTCTCCCATTCAGATCAGTGGAATACACTACTTTTTACACTGGAATATGTTGTGCGCGCGGTGTGGGGGGGGAGAGGTTTAATTTTTTGTTTAGTATTATTAGAAGAAATTTTGATTGTATTTTGTTGTTCTAAACAGATTAACACTCAATAATCAGATCAATAATTCCAAAATGACATAATGTCCAAGAGAAGCAGAAGAGGAGAACTGGTCTTGTGGTAGCAAGCATGACTTGTCCCCATAGCTAAGCAGGGTCTGTCCTGGTTGCATCTGAATGGGAGACTGCAAGATATTCCTCTCAGGGGATGAAGCCGCTCTGGGAAGAGCAGAAGGTTTCAAGTTCCCTCCCTGGCTTCTCCAAGATACTATAGGGCTGAGAGAGATTCCTGGCTGCAACCTTGGAGAAACTGCTGCCAGTCTGTGAAGACAATACTGAGCTAGATAGACCAATGGTCTGACTCAGTATATGGCAGCTTCCTATGTTCCTATCTCATATTCAAATTTATTATGATTCAAATACGTGTCATTATTCAATAAAATGGAAAATGTTTGAAGCTGAAATCCTACAAATTTCAAATGGTTCCTTTACTTTCCTTTTACAAGCACATTAATAAAAAAGATATTACATATATTTAATTGTGTGGACTTTCCTAGAAGTGTAATTTACACAAAATGACTTTTCCTGATCAACAACAGGCCTCAGTGCTGCATATTTCAAGGCCTTATGTTCTATATCATTTCACATATTGGTGGTCATTTCTCCATGTTTTGAAACTCAGGAGTGGAAATGTATGCTGAGTTGCCGCCTCCTTCACAGTGTCCACTCATTTTAATTGCCATCTGTGCTAGTATCTTAGCACAGTGTGCCGTCTTGTTCATAAGGCTCTCGATTCATATCATGACATTGTGAGGTCACTGTGGATTATCAATACATTCTATTGAGGATTATTCTCTTATTTATGGTCACAGTCATGATAGGTAATCAGTGAAACACTGTCAGAGACTCTGAAGTTTTAAAACAGGAACCTTATGGCCCGAGACTGGGAGCTAGCTAAGTGAGCTATTGTCTGCAGGCTTTGGAGCCCTCTTCACAAATACAAAATTCCACACCTTCAGGTGTGGAAAGGAATAGGAGTGTACAACATGAGCCTTTGTGACTGGCAGACAGTATGAAGGCTCTGGATTAGCGGTGCCTGATTATAAATACAAGGAGCCTGGCTTTTTACCATGTGCCTAGTTAAAAGAACAGTACTTTTTGCCTGTGCCATGCATTAGAGGATTGTCTTTTTTGGAAGCCTTCAGGAATTCCTTTAAAGACCCATCTCTTCAGCCTCGCTTTTAATATCTAGCTTTAACCTTAATTTTAACGATATTTAATCCGGTTTAAATGTTTCTTGATTTTAATTGTTTTATTCTGTGTTTTTGATTTTAATGTAAACCACACCGAGCCACTACAGGAAGGGTGGTATATAAACTGAATAAACAAACTACAGAGTCCTTGGTCTAGATTTCGGAGTCTAGATTTCAGTAAGGCTACCCATGGTCCTCGTCTAGCCCAAATACAAATTGTTCCATGAGCATTTCTTGCTTATATGATGTTATGAGAGAGAGAGAGAGAGAGAGAGAGAGAGAGAGAGAGAGAGAGAGAGAGATGCAATTGATCTTTTATAGTTTCAGACATCAGTAATTTAAAAAAAAGAGATTCCCTTAAATGCATATATATTAGCTTTGCAAAACTTCATTTAAGGAAGTTTTCTTGCCTCATTTACAGTACCAGACAAAAGTATCAGTATGGCAGATTTTTAAAAAACAAGAAAAATCCAGCAGTGTTGTCTTAGATTCATTTTTTGAATGCCACGGGTGATAAGAAAACCACATCATACTGAATGTCTGGAGTAATTACATGGTGTGAACCTTTTATGGCAATGCGTATCATCTTTTTTTGTTTCTAGTGGTGCCAAATGATATATGGAACCAATAAAATGTTAATTTACATTTACTATTGTAGGGAAATTTGTGGCGATATTGTGCAACTACTTAACTTACAGGTAAGCCTAAATGGTCCATAACTGAAACCACTTTTGAAGATTACTGTTCAATGACATTAATGTTTCAGTCTTCAACTTTTAAACAACCACAGTTACAGAATGCTGTGAAAAGTATTTAGAAATGTGGGATGAATTAATTCCACTAAAGGCACTTCCTAACACACCGTGCAAGGGAACGTGGGTGGCTTGAGCACCACTCATACCATGCACATGTATAAAGTGCACCAACTGGATTGTGCTGAAGGGCAACCCTGCTCTGTCATATTTATTTTAACTAATGTTTTAATTTTTACTGTTGTCATTTATTTATTTTTGTTATAAAGTGCCCAAAGACATAAGTTTTGGGTGCTATACAAATATGATAGATAAACAAACAAACAAATAGGGGCTCCATAGATGCAATGTGATGCCTATGGGAAATAATGCATACATGGAGTCCTGTGATGGAGTGGGATTGCCTTGCAGTGCAGCCCCATTGGCTTACAAGTGTGCAGGGATGCGGGTGGTGCACAAGCCGTCCATGTTCCCTTGCACACTATTCAGGCCTGTCAAAGCTCATACCAGAGCTGGGGGGGGGGGGAGGGAGGGAGTTCACTGGGGATTCACAGTAGACTGCCCACATGCACTTTATTTTAATGTGGGGCAAACCACTCTCTCCATATAAGATTCCTGTGGGGGTAAAGTGACAAAACCTCCCTAGAAGGGCTAAGCAGTCCTAGGCCTCCAGAGGCAAGTGACTAAGGTAGACCCAGAATGAAGAGTAGCACACTTCATGAACAAGGTTTTATTATTAGATTAAAAGGGGGGGGGAGTATGCAATAAGATCAATTGTCTCTTCATAAAGCAGTTTGAGAGAGAAAGAGAGAATATTTTCATTAACCAGGCAACTCAGATTCAAGCAAGACAATAAAGGAAAATATCTTTCCATACATGTTTACTGGTGGTGGCTGTGAGTGTAGATTCCCATCCAGTCCTCCTGGGCTTTCCCCCTTATTAGGAAAGGCCCACCCTCCCAGCAGTTGCTCTAAGAAAGGCCTAGACTTCCCTCAAGTCCTTCCTATCACTATAGGACCACTGTTCAAAAATCAATCTAAATCAAACATTCAATTGAATATTTGGGGCTTATGGCAGAATCTAAATGGTACAAAATTAACAGTATTGCACTCATGTGAAAGAAATGCCCCATTTTCCAAGGGTGACCCTATTATGTGGTAAGGTGTGGTTGCTACCTAAGTAATAGCTTTTGGGCACCAATGGAGATGCCAAGGAGGGAACGTGGAACCTTCTGCATGCAGGCAAGGAGGTATTTCTCTCCAAGCGACCCCAGCCAGTGGTGTAGTGGATCTGGAATGCCCTGGATCCCCATTCCATGACTTCTTGCAAGCATCATATGGGGGGAAAGCGTTATGGGCTCACAGGGAAAGGAGCTCATCATTATGGATTAAGTACAGAGCATGCTCGGAAGACAGAACTGATGTCACTGTAGTTTTAACTTTCTGCCGCCAGGAGTTGCCTAGACCACAGGTCCAGGAGTATAGCAAGGAGTGGCAGTAGTAAACATAGGAGAGATGTCCTGGGAGCGGTGGAAAGTAGAATTGACCTTGGGGATGAATGTGGAATCCATCTTCAGCACCATGGCCTCTGGCTGGAACAGATACAATTCCTTGTGGGCCGATCGGGTTCCCAGTTCCGAAACCCTGTGGGCCGATGTGATGGCCACCAGGAACAAGACCTTGTAAGAGAGAAGTTTCAGACTGATGTCTGACAGGGTCTTGGGTCAGTGCGTTCGGCACCTTATTAAGATTCTAGGATGGAAAATGCTGGATAGGGGGAGGCACGAGGTTAGAGGCTCCTTTTAGGAAGTGAGAGATGTGAAAGTGAAGTGAAGATGGGCCATTGCCACCTGGACCAGGGCGTGCATTCCATGAATGTTACCATGGATCCCAACACTTGTGAGAGGAGCATGAGGTCCGCAGTCTGGGTTCGTAGAAGTGGTTGAAGAAGAGACACAAGTTTGTTCCTTGGGTAGGGAGACTGAGTCCTGGACTGTGTTGAATACTGCCCCCAGGTATTGAAACATCTGGACAGGTGTCAGGTGGCTTTTTTCTTTGTTCACTATAAAACCGTCATCTCCGAGGCACTGAAGTGAGCAGTGAATTGCAATCTTGGCTTGTTGGAGAGAAGGAGCCCAGATGAGGAGGTTGTTGAGGTTATTTATTCATTCATTCATTCAACATATTTAACACAAGTCTTTGGGTGGTTAGCAAAACAATAAAAATAACAAATAAAAAGGTTAAAACATTACAAAAAATATGTAATATGCACCCCATGAAGGCATAGGTATGCAATCAGTGTGACCATGATTTTCGTGAATACCCTGGGCGCTGATGACAGGCCAAATGGGAGGGCCCTGTATTGAAAATGTTGCCTATTGTAGTCAAAGCATAGGTACCTCCTATACAAGGTGCAGGTGGGCACATGCAGGTATGCTTCAGACAGATCCACCGATGCCAGGAAGTTATGAGGTCAGATGGCCTCCTTGATGGAGTGGAGGGATTCCATCCTGAATTTTTTCTTCCTGACAAACTTGTTCAGATGTTTTAGGCCCAGGACTGCCCTGCAGGGTCTGTTTTTTTTCGAGACCAGAAATAACAGTGAGTAGATGCCAGAACATTCTACTGTGGAGGGTACCTGCTCGATCACCTGAATCTGAAGATGATGTATGGCCTCATTCATCAGCTGATGTTTGGATGCTCTGGTGGATTGAGAAGTGACCATGAAGGAATCCGGTGAGGTAGTCATGAAGTCTATGACATAACCAAGGGAGATTGTGTCTATCACCCATTGGTCTTGGGTGGTAGACATCCAGGTGGGTGCGAAAAGGTGTAGTCTGCCCCCGACCTGACCAGTGTAATTGTTTTCTGCTCTGTTGGAAGTTAGATGAAGATCCTCGGAAGTCTTGGGACCTGCCTTGGTCTCTGAAGCACTGCTTCCACTGAGGTCGTCCTGTACCTCTGAAACAGGATGTGTGGAATTCCCTCCCTTCGGAGGGGAAGGAGCCTTGGTACTGCCTGAAGGGGTGAAAGAGGAGGACATTGAAGTCTGTGTAGGGTAGTGAAACGGTCTGTGCGAGTCCCTGCATGTCGGAGGCATGGCCTTCTTTTTGTCCTTGGTCTCTACTAATATGGGGTCCAGCACTGTACCAAACAGGTCTGACTTGGTAAAGGGAGATTCTGTGAGTGCCATCTTGGACTTGGGGTCTACTTGCCATGATCTTAGCCGGAGAGATCTGCACACAGCCACTCCAGCTGCCATGGACCTAGAGGCCTGTTGCAGGCAGTCCAGGCAAGAGTCTGCCGTTAGGGCCAATGCTTTGGCTAGCTTATTACTGCCTTGGCAAAACTTGACATTTTCAAGAGGGACCAGGCTATGTGCTCCTTGGCCCTTAAGGCTGAAGCCCTGGCAAAGATAGAGTTGGTAGTGGCGGCTTTGATGTCAGTTGCCGATGCCACGTGTACCTTCTTAAGGTAGAAATCGCACTTCCTGTCCTTAGGAGACCTTAAGTGATCATGCCCCTCCATAGTGAGAATCACCCCTGACACCATCTGGGTGACTGGGGCATCAGTGCAGGGTACTGCCAGGAGGGAAATCACATCCTGGGGCAGGGAATAGCATTTTCTGGGATAGTTGCCTTCTGGCCTAGAGGAGGCTGGTTACTGCCATTCTGCCAGCATGACCTTACAAAAGCTGCTGGGGAAGGGGACTGTGAGAGATGGGGAGTCGGCAGCAGGGAACAGATTTTGATCCAGATTGGTAGCTTCTTGTACTGATTCTGCTGGGGCCACAACATTGATGACTCTTTTAGTTTTTGCTAATAGGATATCAAAATCAGAGGACGAAAAAAGGCGAGCAGATAGTATAGATGGCCGAGCTAGCTCTTCCCCTGATAGTTCCCCTTCTTCCTTCTCAGACCTATCTGGAGGGGGTGTGTGAATCAGGGTTGGACTCTGGTTCGGATGTTGGCTCGATAGGCACCTGGTCTCTAGGCTTGCCTGGTTGGGGGAGGCACTATAGGTAGGCTAGGTTGGGGTAGAGGGGGAGGTGGTGCGGGGGGGATCAGGTGTGTAAGGATGGTGCAGGGTGTGTAAGGTGGTGCAGGGGGAATCAGAAAAATAATGATGATGTGTTTTCCCTTTACGTTTGGCCCCCAATTTTTGTTGTAGGAAAAGGCTGTGCTCAGATGGTGGAATAGCTTCCCTCCATGGACTAGAGTCAAGAAAGGAAGATAACAATTGTTTTCTGGGTAGTCTGGGCCTCATGGGTACAGTGGGTGCTCCTGGGTCTTGAGGTGGCATCACACATGGCAGGTATAAGGTACTGTGCAAGGCTGAGCTGCCCTTCCCCATTAGTAGTCTTAGCCAATCGGCTCCATCAGATGGCACTGTCAATACCGGCCCTGGGACAGGATTCGTGGGGTTATTTACTGGGATCTGTAGTTTGCCACTCTGGCCTAGTTTAGTTTTGGTCACCAGCAGGCTGATTTGGCCTGTCTGGCCCAGTTTGAGTTGGGGCCAAGCCATCCTTCTCATGAGTGTTGGGTTTTGGTGTGGGGGGAGGCTCAGCACGGACCAACCAGTTCCCCATCAACAGCAATCACCCCAGAGGTGATGTTACTGGATGCCATGGAATTGCCCACAGGGCCCTGGCCATCTGCCCCCTTTTTGCCACTCTGCACTGTGCCGCTTTTCGGGCATGGTTTGGTGCGGCTGCATAAATTTTTAACGATAAAGCACTCACTAAGGCACAGGTAAGTGGGCAATCTTTTCTTTTTTGGTGGCTGAACGTCCTCCTTAAGGTGCTTAGATTTTTTGGAGGCTTTTTGCGGACTTTGTGTGTCTCTGCTGCCTCCGTGAGGGGAGGGGAACTGGAGGATAGTGATTTTGCCCTAATGGGCTGCGCGGGGGGGGGGGAGGGGGGCGGCTGTGTAGTCACAGGGAGATCTTCATAAAGGGAACCCCCAAGAGATCCCTGGCTTGTGCTCTTTCCATGAGTGGAGGAAAGGGAAACTGAAAGTAAAAGACTCAAACAAAGGGCTAAGCTGAATTGGTCAAGTTGGAAAAGAAAAAAGATTTTTTTGAGGGATTTTTTCAATTAATAATGTGCCTAGGCCACTCCTTTCCCACCCTGGCACAATCTAAGGGGAACGGGATGGGGGGGGTGTGCAGAAGAAGAGAAAATACAAAAACTGAAGGCCTAAATTTGCAAGAGCTCTCTCCATATGCTACATTCTGAACGAAGACAGAACTGGAACAGGGGTCTAGGAGAGGGGTCTAGGCGCCTCCTGGTGGCAGGAAGTTAAAACTACAATGACATTACTCCTGTCTTCTGAGCATGCTTTGTACTTAACCCATAATAATGAGCTCCAGCACAGGGGAAAAACATATGTCCTACTCCCTGACTACTCCCTGGCCCCCCACTGCTGCTGCCTGTCACTTTAAAGCAGCTCTTGCCACAGTGAGTGGGCAGATCAGTTCTCTCAGACAAGCGAAAGAGCCGAAGAAGAGCTGAAGCATGAATGGCAACAGACACACATGTGCTCTGATGGTAACCAGAGCACATGCATCAGGGCACATGCATGTCTGTCGCCATCCCACAGCTCTTGCCATGGTGAGGGAATGAACAGGTTCTCTTGCCCATAATGGATATAGAAGGTCAAACTGACCTTAGCAGAGTCCTAAACTTCCGTATCTCCAAAAGACTCAGATATAGTGCCTCCCCAACCACTTACCTAACACATTTGGAAGTTCCAAACCACAGGAGGGCCTTTACTCTAGCCCGATCCCATGCCTTCCCCTCAGCCATGTTAGATGGCAGATACAGAAAGACCCCATACGCAGAGCAACTGTGCCCCTGCGACTCTGGGCAGGCTGAAACTACAGCACACATCCTCCTCTTCTGCCCATTCTATAGAGACATTCACACCAATCTCAGTCTGCCGCTACTACTCAAGTTCCCAGGGTGTCCCACCCAATTCTACACCTCTCTGCTGCTCTCTGATGATGAACCTGCCATCACACATAAAGCTGTCAAGTTCTGCACGGCAGTGTGCAATTCCACTGGGTCCTGATAGATAGCAGGTCTTGAACAGGATGAACACAGCACTCAGCTACATAGTTCAGTAGTTTAGCGCAGATATAGCACCAAACGGAAGGGGTTTTTTTACACTTATACAATTTTTAAACCTTAGAGTTTAAAATATACAGTATATTCTCTATACCCAGTAGACTATTTTTTATATATGTACAGTTTTTAAATTTTATTTATTTATTTATTTTTGCATTTATATACCACCTTTTGTTAAAAGATAACCCCAAGGAGGTTTACAAAAGTTAAAACATACACTAAAAAGACAATAAAAACATCAAGCTAAAAAGTATAAAAACATATAATTTTAGAGCTTTTCAGTGCTACTGTTTATACAGCTCTACAGCTTTTATAGTTTAGACAGTACTATAATTTTCACAGCACTATAATCTTTTACATTTTTACAGTTTTATACCTTGTGTCTTTATGCATACCCAACATATCATTTTTATGCTAGTACTTATGCTGATCTAAGACTGTAATGAAGATAATTTTATTTGATGTGGTATGTGTGACCTTTTTGAGGAGGTGTGGCTTTGGGGGTGGCTATGGGGGCATGATTATCAAGATGGGAAAGAATGGAGGGGCTGTCATGGAGCCCCTGAACTAATTAATTTGTGACTACATCACTGGCCTCATCCCCTAAGTGGAATATCTTATAGTGCTCACACATGTAGTCTCCCATTCAAATGCAAACCAGGGTGGGTCATGCTCAGCAAAAGGGACAATTCATGCTTGCTACCACAATACCAGCTCTCCTCCCCTAAGGTTCATATGGGAGCAGGCAGTCTTTGAAATAACCCATAAAGTCCTATAGAGATTGAGGTAACATCAACATTTCGAATTGAGCCTGGAAATATATACGGAGCCAGTTGAGCGGTTTCAAAATTGGCAAGATACACAGTGAATGACCCGTGCCAGTCTATATTTAAGCTGCTGTATTTTGAATCAACTGAAGAACCTGTCTTCAAAAACACCTATATGTACAAATCATTGGAGTAGTTACATGTAAACATTACCAGGACATGATAATTGTGACTAGGCTATCTCGGTCCAGGAGAAGGCACAGCTTGTGTACCACCAGCCTAAGCTGATGAAAAGGATTCCATCCCAACTGGGTGTCCAAGCAGTGGTGGCTGGTGGGCACTAGGCTAGGGGGTGGAAGAGAGCCAACGCACCAAGGCAGGAGCTTTTCCCTGCCCCCACTTTCCTCCATGCTGGGGGGTGCGGTGGTGGTGGGAAGCCTGCTGACATGGAGGAAACCAGAGAGGGAGACAGAAAAGCAGGGGCAAAAAGAATAAATCAGAAATGGGGGAGCAGAAGGAAGAGCAAAAAGAATAAAACAGAAAGTGGGGAAGCATCAGAAACCAGGAAGGGGGGGGGGGAGAAAGCAGACAGCAGGGGCCAAAAGGCAGAAAACAGTGGGGAAGGGGGAGAAGGCAGGGGGCAAAAGCAAAAGACAAAGCAGAGAGCAGGGGAAAGGGGGGCAGTGGGAAAGGAGAAAGAGGGACAGAAAAGAGAACTCAAGGGGAGAAAGCCAGGATTTGCATCCCCCCATCAAACAAACAAGCTACCAGAGAAACTCAAACTCACCAGTAGGGGCAGGGCAGCCAGCAAATTCTTCAAAGCAGGGAGCTTCCTCCAGCCCTTCCTCTTTGCCTTTTGCTTCCTTCCTTGGTCTCATTGGCTGGAACAGCCTGCTATTCAAGCTGTTCCAGCCAGCCTGATTCCTAGGGGGCACCAGCCTGGCATCAACCACTCCCAGAAATAAAATAAAAAATAGATAGAAAATGCAGCCCCTGAAGCCACTAAGAAGTAGGGGTGTGTCCGAACCGGTCTGGAGGCCATTCTAAAGGCCTCCGAACTTCCAGACCGGTTCGGACTTGGCAGGTCCGGGTCCGGGTGGGGGGTCTTCCTTTAAGGGCGGGAGGGCTTGCTTACCCCTCCCGCCTCTTTGCCCCCTCCAGCGCCCGTATTCTATTGTATAATTGGGGTGCTGGAAACCAGCCGCCCCAGCCGCCTCCGCCCCCCCCCCCGCGAGCGGATTAGGGGCAAAGGAAAGCAAAGGAAAGCTAAAGGAAAGATTAGGGGTGGGTAGACCAGGCCTCCGGCAAAAGTTCCATTAGCTGAGGAGTCCTATCGCGCGTGCGCGCGCGCCCAAGGCCCCAGTTGGGCTGGAGACTTTGGCAAGAGAGGAGCTCTGTTCGCGAACTCCTCTCTTTTTTTGGCAAACGTGGTGAGCACTCGGGGGGGCGGCGGGAGGGGGGCGGGAGGGCAGGAGTAGCTTTCCTTTGCCCCTAATCCGCTCGTGGGGGGGGGGGCGGCAGAGGCGGCTGGTTTCCAGTGCCCCAATTATACAATAGAATACAGGCGCTGGAGGGGGCAAAGAGGCGGGAGGGGTAAGCAAGCCCTCCCCGCCCTAAAAGGAAGGCCCCCCCTTTGGTGCCAGTCTGGACTGCTCCGGACCATGCACATCCCTACTAAGAAGTGTGTTTTAAACCCGTTTTTTTATTTCCACAAGTGGTCAATGCCACTATGAATCAGACTGGCTGGAACAGCTTGATTAGCAGGCTGTTCCAGCCAATGAAACCAAGGAAGGAAGCAACAGACAAAGAGGAGGAGGAAGCTCCATACTTTGGAGGATTTGCTGTCTGGCTGAACTGGTAAGTTTGAGTTTCTCCAGTAGCTAGTTGGGGGGTGGGGTGTTGGGGACCCCCTTACCCCAACATTGGACCCAGAGGTACCAACCCAGAATTATATGGAATTCAGGCCTGTGTCTGATTCCATTTTATTAAGAGAACAATTAATGCCTGAACTCAAGGTGAACTGACCAGTACATGACTACCTCTGCTAACTGCTCTGTGAAAGAAGAGGCAATCCCGCATTGTATTGTGAATGGGTACTCACAGAAACGCAAAGGCCAGGCCCGAGCCATCCATATGCTAAAATTTAACTCACTATCAGATAATGTCTGTGGAAGAGGCCAGAAGCTGAGCTCCCCTTTCCTCTTGCCAGAAGTCTATGTTAATCCTTGTCAATAATGGCTCGGCTCTGCCCAAAGGGGATACTCAATTGCTGTCTATAGAAATTCCACTCTAGGAAAACACTCAGATTAAATACTTTTTATTAACACCTTTTAACACCTTCTGGGACAAAGCAGCAGAAATCTGGGGACAAGAGAAGATGCTCATTTGCAGCTCAGAGATGCAGATTGCTTTGGGCCAAATAGAATATCCCCTCCCGTAAATAGCAGCTAAGAGAATATGGGATTCAGATCACCACAGACTGAACTGATATCCTGAATAATTAAAAGACAATATCCAGAAGGTAACAGCAAATTGTCACCTTTTTGGGACCTAGGAAGTGTGAGGATATTTTGAAGAGACTCCATGGAGATCAAAAGAAGATACAGCTATAAAGAATGAGGCTTACTGGACAGAGTCAGCAAGCTTTGCCTAACAAGCAGATCTTAGCTCAAGAGCCATCCGAGAATTTGCTGCTGAGCCTCCGGGCAACAAGCAGGAACTCTGTCCATCAACAGGAACTGTCTGTGACTTCTGCTGTGCAGTGAGAAGTCAAGACTTCCCAGCCATGGTGCTCTCACTCTCTGCCTCGCTCTGAGCAAACTGCCTGCTTGACCACCAGAAGCTTGACCATCGCCCCCAAGCTGCTGTTCCCAGCAACAGCATCTCTCCTTCAGCTAAATTCTCACTGCTCTCAAAGCCTCTGACCCTGGTAATATGTTGCCTCCACAAGCCTTGGGTCCTTGTTCCCTACTAATCACTGCCATACCTCTCCTAAGCCCCCCCCCCTTCCTTCTTTCTCTGCTTCTCTCTAAATGTTTTATTAGGATTTGTTAGATTATTAGATAGCTGTAAATACTGATTGTACACACATATGTTAGTCAGGCACATTGCACCACACCTTGAATTGGAAACATGTCTTTAATTTGGGTGATTTGATCCAAATTCCAAACTATGAACCTAAATAGATTGAACACCACCTCACTGGCCAAATGAACTGTCTACCAACAGCATCTCCACCTTTTCTAAACTGAATTTCAATCCTTCATCCAGTTTGTTACTGACCCCACAACCTGTTCAGCACTTCCATCACTTCACCCGACTTGGATGAAGAAAATGGAGAAACAGAGCTTGTGAGATCTGGAATTGCTGCAGCTGCAGGCAGCTGTGTGTGTGTGTGTGTGTGTGTGTGTGTGTGTGTGTGTGTGTGTGTGTGTAGCCCTCTACCAGATAGGGAGTGAGCTGTATTTTAAATTAATTATTTTTATTTTATTTTATTTTATTTTGATTGAGTGCTGCTCTGGCGGGTTGCCACAAAAGAGACTTGAGAGATTGAGGAGAGACTTTATGGGGTGGGGTGGGGAGGATCTTGAGAAGAAGCTGGATTTTGAAAAGGAGTTTATGAAATGATTGAGAGAGGGAATCTGAGAAGGGACAGAGACTGGAAGACTGGAAGGAGAGGAGAGCAGCAGCTTCCTACTGTCAAGTAGCTCCAGCACAAGGAAACTGAGGCCAGAAACTGCAGCCAAGTCTGAAGATCTGCATCATTATCCATTTTGTGGAATATAACCTTTGTGAAGTTCGTCTTTCTGATCTGACTTTCTTTCACCCTTGTGAACAAGCTTCTAAGTGAACTAAGGTTGGGATTGTGTGTGTGCGTGTGTATGTGTGCAATGGATTTATAAATATTATTGTTTAGCAGCATATGCAAGGAAAGATAGGAGGAGGTTACATATGCACCAATGGATAGGAGGGAAGAGGGGTGGATAGGCCCAAATCACACTTGGGGGGATACTTAGCCAGCTGTTGTCACCCAGAGAAAGGGGCAGGTGGTAGTGGCTGCAGCTGCTACTGCACAGGGTGGGTCACGGGTCACTAGTAGACCCTCCTGGGGGATTGACAGCAGCCCAGGGATACTGAGCTCTGATGCTGGTCTTAGTTTCAAGGTAAGGCTACTCGTTTCCCAGGTGTTGCCATCAAGACAAATAATGGGCACACTCTCTGCCCAAAATTAAACACTTTTAGGCCCATGGCTTTCAAGACAAGATTTGAGCTTGTGTTTAAATTTCTACTATTTAAATCTGTGGATCTCAAAAGGGCTTAATTTTGTTTAGATCACTTCAGATTTTCTTTAAAGGATGAGACAATGTAACTTGAATGGTTTGTTTAACATTAACAGGCAGTATTACATATGTGTTCCGTTAATGGCCAGGGTTTTGCATGAATGTTTCCTTGTGTTTTAAAGGGCTTCACCTTTAGCCATCAGTTGCTATAACACAAGAGGATGCTGTTTCAGTTTTGAAGCTGTAAGACCAAGGGTCTGTGACCCTGGAGCCTTTGAGCTGGACTCAAGCCGCAATCAAGAAAGGCTGCTGTCTCCAGGTCCTGCCACCCTACCTTCAAAGCATCTGTGGGTGCTCAAACAGCAATTTCCTCTTCCATAATCTGACAACTACAACGTAGTCATGGGGTTGTCTTTCTCCTGCTCCTTTCTGCCCTGATCTTGGTGCCTTTTCCAGCTTTAAGTTGTTAGAAGTCTGGCTTCTGTAGTCTGAGGGGAGACAGATACTGATAAATTTTCTTTTGATCTATTAGTGGGGAAAACAACTCCATCAGGAAAAAAACAGTAGTGGGATCTGTGTATGCTGGAGGATGGAAGGTGTGAAAGGCATAAAGCACTCTCCCATGTTTAGAGTGACTTCAGTTCCCATTTCAGTGATCAAGCAGCAACATGAAACTTAATTAAACTGACATGACTAAGTGCAAATAATTACAATAATTTTTTCCTCCTCAAATAATTGCTTTCTTAAAAGCATTGTTTATATAGCTCAGAGTCAGAGCAATGTTGGTTTGCCTGTCTAAGGACTGACCTTGTCAGAATGATTGAAATGCTAATTTCATTTTTGGAAAGACAATCTCATTAACAGACATTATTGCTATCTACCTGTATAAAAGGTGGTTGCCAATGTTCCACCCCACTCTCTCAAAATCCCATCATATTCTGAATAACCAAGTAACACAACAGATAAAGGCTGAATCCAAGTGATAAGGAGTAAGTTTAACATGGTGTCTCTTTACTTCCCCCCCATATAAATAAATGGTTTCCATTCACTCCTCTGGGGGAAAAAGTAAAGTTCCGTAATGAGAGGCACAATTGTGATGAAGTCAAAATTTGCCTTCTTCTCATCATATTTGCTGCCCTTCCTTCACTGACTGGGATCCTGCCACTAGTGGTAAATGAAGTGGGCCATAAAGTCTACTTCAGTTCTGTCCACATACCCAAATCTCATCCATCTTCATCCCATCTGATGAAAGCAAAAACATAAGAAAGCAAAACATCTTAGAAAGCAAAAACATAACAAGTCTGCCAACAGCTTACAATCAACAATAAAATACACAAGAAACAGAGAATGCAGAGGGAAAGGATTAAATAAAATAAATAACTTCAAAAGTGCAATTGATGTAGAAGATAGGAACTTTGGCTGATTGCCAGATGTAAAGAATGCTGTCAGGAAAATGAAGGCCAAAGAGAAAAGGTAGAATTTTATAGGTAGCTAAAAGTGAGCTGAACACACACTTACAGGAACTTTTGCGCGTTGACTTGAAGCCAGAATCATCTTATGCTATAAATGGCTTCAAAAATAGTTAAAATTAGATCATAAACGGGAAACAATGCAAAGCAATCACTGTTCCCTCTAAGGCAGGGGTTCTCAACCTTGGGTCCCCAGATGTTATTGGACTTCAACTCCCATAATCCCCAGCCCCAATGGCCTTTGGTTGGGGATTATGGGAGTTGAAGTCCAACAACATCTGGGGACCCAAGGTTGAGAACCCCTGCTCTAAGGCGTGTGCATGTGCGTGCGCTCACTCATTTTCTGATGTCATCTAGCTCAGTATTGTCTATATTGACTGGCAGTGACTTCTCCAAGGTTTCAGGCAGGAGTCTTTCCCAGCCCTTCTGCTAGGGATTGAACTTGGGACCTTCTGCATGCAAAGCAGATGCTATACCATTGAGCTACAGCCCCATCTCCAAAGGTGGCATACATGGGCCTCGTATCGAGGCACTGATGACACCAAGACCTGCTTAGCTTCAGCAAGGTGACTGTATTGTGTGCCCTTAGACCATGTTCTGGAACCAGTCTGATGCAGTGTGGGTGTTTTCAAGGGCTGCTAGGGAGGGGAAAGGAAGGGACAAGGATCCATTGAGCCCTATGATGATCCCCGGCTGTAGGCATGAAGAAGTCAATTGTACCATAAGTCAGAATGACAAGGAAGAGCTGATCAAGCCAGATTTATGCACTTTTAAATTATTTTAAACTCTTCCTTTTAAATTAAAATGACTTAAACATGCATAGATTAGGCTAGGTAAGGTCACAGTTATTGACCTCCGATCGATACCTATCAGAAGATAAAAGGCCATTGGCTACACTATGCTTGATGTCAAGAACTGAGCTGAATAATACTGTTTGGCACTGGGAAGTTCCAGTGGAAGCCTGACTATTATAAGGTCTATTTGACTGTGACAACCACAGGGCTCTGTGGTTGCCAGAAATTTATTTATTTATTTAAAATATTTCTATACTGCCCCAAACTTGCATCTCTGGGCGGTTTACAATTAAAATCATTTAAAACATTAAAACATTTAAAACCCACAATTAAAAATTTTAAAGCTATAAATCTAATGAAAAGCCGGGGTGAATAAATGTGTCTTCAGTGCCTTTTTAAAAGTTGCCAGAGATGGGGAGGCTCTTCTTTCAACAGGGAGCACATTCCCAAGTCCAGGGGCAGCAACGGGGAAGGCCCGTTCCCGAGTAGGCGCCACCTGAGTTGGCGGCAACCACAGAAGAACCTCTCCAGATGATCGGGTTGACACCGACTCGATGGCACACTTTACTTTACTTTGATTGTGAAGGGAGAGGAGTGGATGCTTATAGAGTTTTGTAATTGTTTATCCAACCATAAACAAGCTAAGCCGCAGGGAGCATGGATTTGCTGATTCATTTTGGGATAAATGCACTGGCAGCAATTACCCCAAAAGCAGACAGCATGTATTAGCAGGCCTCCCCCACTACTACCTTGAAGGTTTGGTTTCACATAAGAACATAAGAAAAGCCATTCTGGATTGGGCCCCAGATCTATCTAGGCCAGCATCCCGTTTTACACAGTGGCCCATCATATGCCTCTGGGAAGCCCACAGGCAAGAGCTGAAGGCATGCCTTCTCTCCTAACTCCCCTGCAACTGGTATTTAAAGGCATTCTCCACAGAAATCAGTTGCAAAACTCACATTCCCAGCTTCCAACTCCAAATTGGTTCTCCCTAACTACATTTGGAGCCACCTAATGGTACAGCAGGGAAATGACTTGATCATCAATTCGAATCCCCGCTGCTATGTTTCCCAGACTACGGGGAACACCTATATTGGGCAGCAGCGATATAGGAAGATGCTGAAAGGCATCGTCTCATACTGCATGGGCGATGGCAATGGTAAACTCTTTCTGTATTCTTCCAAAGAAAAAACACAGGGCTCTGTGGTCACTAGGAGTTGAAACCGACTCAACGGCACACTTTACCTTTAACCACATGTACCCCAGAAGAATGTGGCTCTCAGCCCCTACTGTAACTAGTAAGGTATGATAACTAATAGCCACCAGCCATCATGTACTGTTGAAGAAACACCTTTGAACCATTATTGGCCACTGAAGAAACAGCCATTAGCTAAACAAAAGACTAGGTAAAAGACAGTCTCCTTAGTTGCTACAATAGTATTTCCGTGACATCATAATTAAACTTAAATTTGGAAACACAAATTATTATCCCTATTAAACATTTATAGGAACACAGTAGAGAAAATTACACCTCTTACACATAATGAAAAACACTTGAGAGACACATGTCTACATTTTTACTAGCCACCGAAATAAATTGTATGCAGCAATTTAGTTCTGTGGGCTGATTTAACACCATGTTACGTACTTGTTAAACAGAGATGTGCCACAGGCTTCGTCATTAAAAACATGAAATACACCACTAACAAATTCAGTCTTCAAAACAAGACTTTAAAAATCTTCCTAATTGCTGAAAGCAAAACTGCACATCAATTTTCAAAATACACTTCTAAAGAAATTTTAATTGAAATTTAAAAATTATTGTGGAAGAAAAACCAAATGTTAAAATGACAAAAACGACACGTATTTAATTCTTCTATTGAAATCCACAAGATTTCAAAGATTCTTGATTGGATCATGAGATCTGTATATTTATAATAATATGCAATATTGCTACAATAATTTTTAAAAATGCACAGGTTTAAAGAAGTGGAAGAACACTTTTCCTACAAAAGTGAAATACTCTGGAACTTTTGGCTTCAGACAAAACTAAAATTGCTTTTACTCATCTTTTATTTTAAAAAAATAAAATTATATATATACACACACACATATATGCTGAAGTATAGGGGACCTTTGGGCTTGTGCACCCCATCATATAGGTAGGCACAAAAATGTTATGGTAAAATGGGGCCTATGGGCAAACATTCATGTGTCAGTAGGTTTCACTCATGCTCTGTCTACTACACAAAAAAGATGGATGGATCATATATTTTGGTGGGTCTATTAGTCCTTAATATTTTATATGTAGTGGGAAGGCATAACTCCAGGGCCATGGTGTCCCATGCTGCATTTAATGAAGTACTTATATTTACTGTGGTACATTGTGAATGGGAAGCCACTTAATGGTGCAGTGGGGAAATGACTTGACTAGTAAGCCAGAGGTTGCCAGTTTGAATCCCTGCTGTTATGTTTCCCAGACTATGGGAAACACTTATATCGGGCAGCAGCAATATAGGAAGATGCTGAAAGGCATCATCTCATACTGCGTGGGAGATGGCAATGGCAAACCCCTCCTGTATTCTACCAAATACAACCACAGGGCTCTGTGGTCATCAGGAGTTGACATCAACTCAACAGCACACTTTACTTTACATTGTGAATGGGCCCTCAGACTACCCCAGCAAATGGTTTTCTACACTCAGCCGACTACAGAGGAAATACTGGATATTTAACAATAAACAAACTACAATTTATGTAACAGCCAAGTTACATGGGCTGGAATTTGGACCAAGCTTATTTTCTGAATTGCAAAAAGTTAATTATACAACAACACCCTCCTCTTTGAGCAATGTGCCAGGTCTGCAAACAGGAGTGTAAATTTCACTGCAAATATTCCACTTGCTTTCAGGTTTTAAGTCCGGAATCCTCAGGCCAGGATCTAAGGAACAGTATAACTGCTTCCAAGTGCCAAATGGCCTTTTGACATGGTGGATCCCACTTGCAAAATAACAGGGTATTCTGTACTACAGGCTTCTGGGATGTCTAGTTTGGGGAGGGTGCTGGGTACCCCACCCCCTGCCCGGAAAGCATGCAGAGAAGGAGCATGCATTGCAAAACTCTCCAATGGGACTGGATACCCCTTGCAGGCTGTCTATTGGACATCATCACTGCTCAAGGCCATTGGTAGCATGAGCTGGTGTGAAGTAGAAGAGCGCCTTATTTCTTCCTATTAATCACGGCACATTGATCAAGTATTTCAGAGCTATTATGGATGCTGTTATTGTTATGGATTCTAAATCTATTTCTTTTTCTTAAATTTCATTACGTTGAACCCAAACCAGTCCATTCTTTCTTAATCAGTGTGGCTACACTCTCAGGGAAACTAGAGCTGATATTTGATTAGTGTTTGAAATCCTCTTGCATAAGGAAATCCTATTAGAGAGGATCCATACACCTGTTTTTCCCCCCACCCAGCAGTTCTCTTTCAAATTTCTTCACAGTGGAGTTGTGAGTAATACTTGATCCTGAGGGCTGGCCCGAGGTATTTGAGCACCTAAGGTGAGGTGCAAAATGCTGCCCCACCTTGGCACCCCTCTGCTGAAACCACCCCAATCCCCTGCGCCAGAGCCTGTGCTTGCTGCCCCTCTTCCTTCCCCTTCCCCTTCTCCTTCCCCTACTGGGGAGTGCTCTGCCCACTCGCCACTGATCCTGCCACTCTTTCTGATGCAGTTTCTCCAGTTTAGTCTCCTCCCAGAAGAGCAAATGGAGCAGCAGATAAATGTGGTGCTGGGGATGGACATTGTACCTATAGCACATTTCCCCAGCATCACATTTGTCCTCTTCATTTTTAATTCCCGGAGGAGATGAACTGTACATGGCATGGGAGGGGGAAAGAGGAGGGAATCAGCACAGCAACAGTGTGCTGGCTCAGGCCCACTTACTGCTTGAGGCAACCACCACATCCCACTGCATTAAGGCCCACCCATGCAAATGCATGTGTGCAAGCCTGAGCTACATCAGGAAAGCCAGGCTTCATCTGGTTTCAATGGACTTCCATTAATTGACCAACATATAATCATCCAAGAAGTTGCAGTATAAAGCTGGTGTTATTGGAGTATTCTGATTATAAAAGTATACTTTAAGGTGCCAGTAAGGTTTAGCAACCCTTTGTAAAAAATTCAACTATAACCTGCATGGTAACTTATTCTTTAAATTAACTTTAGTTTTTATCTTGCTGGTGGTATAATTCTGTTTATTTTGGAGCCTCGGGGAATAACTGCCTCCCAGGAATTCATTTTCTTATTAGTATAGCCAGACCAGGAATAATATTTCTCTTGCAAAACCCAAAAACAAATGTCAATAACTTGCTAATATGAGAGCTTTAAATTATATGTAACATAGCACATAGTTTAAGCAAGGTAAGATATAATCTTATTACATACAGTTTTCTCCCTTCTGATTCCTCAAAATTGAAGTGGTTAAACCTACTGCACTCCAGGCAATTCAGAGGAAGGGAAAGACTTTTGTTCTCCCTTTAATTAATGCCTTCGCTATTTAAAGGGTCAAAGTAAAACAACATTAAATTACAACTAAGCTATGAGCACATGCTTTTTAATTTTTATTTGATCACATGCTAACTTGAAGGGCAGGTGACGACATGTATGAGAAAACAAATTATAATGTGTGATGCATTAAGATGTAATAAATTCAAACAATCCCCTACATACTTAATCGTGCTCATCATATTCCAGGGTAAACAAAAAATTTGGCATGGCTTACAGATGATTCTTTGGGGCCAATTCACAAGTAGCTTCTTTCCACGCTGCTCTGGTAACGCATGCGTGAAGGCAGAGATAAAGATAACCCTAAGCATTTAAGGCCACCTTAAGTGGCACAGTGGGGAAATGCTTGACTAACAAGCAGAAGGCTGCCGGTTTGAATCCCTGCTGGTATGTTTCCCAGACTATGGACTTATATCGGGCAGCAGCAATATAGGAAGATGCTGAAAGGTATCATTTCATACTGTGAGGGAGGAGGCAATGGTAAACCCTTCCTGTATGTATGTATTTGTATTTCTCCCCCAAAACATGTTCCCCCCGCTCAAAAATGTCTTTCCACATCCCTTCTCATTTTAAGCTTTCTTTTCTGTCTGAACCCCTGCATAAAGGAACAAAAGCCCACTTTAGATGTTATAGAGTGCAGTGGCGCTCACAATTATAGTTTGGAAGGCCAGGAGGAAGTCCCACTCTAGAGCTGTCACTCACCCGCTCCAGCTGGCAACATTGTTACAGCTCTGCTTGTCTGAAGGAGAAGAGCTGTGACCAGGATGGCTGGCGCTTTCATGAGCAGCAACCTTGGTCAATCCAGGTGGAGGGGGGTGAGCATGACTTCCTCCCCATTTTCTGAGCTGTAACCATGAGCACCACTGTGCTCTAGAACATCTGTAGAGGGCTTATGTGAGCACGTCACATGGGAAGGAGGAACCACATCATTGGCTCTGCCACACACATTATCTAACATCAGAAGAAGCCCCAAGGTATGGCTACTGTGTGCTGCAGTTAAGTGTGTATCTGCCTTCCAGCATGAGCATAGGTTGATCTCAAGGGGAAGAGGATCCACTAGTGGAGGATCTGGCACCAAGATGACTTTTCAGTGTGCTCTTGGTGTACTGTATGAGGCATAGTTGGCAGAGTGAAGTGAGGCTTTTGGTTTAAGTTACCTCTTCCACTCGGACACTGAGTTATTGGAATAAAATTTGTACATGTCTTCATAGTAGAGATGTTCAGGACAAAAATTCTACCTTTCATGTTCAAATACACATTCAAACACCACACTCAGTTTCAAAGGAGAGAGGGAAGTTAAAAATATGATGCAATATTATATCTCCTTTGAATATAGAATATTCAGAGAAGATATAGATATAGATTCACAGGTGTGTACATTTTCCTCGGGAATTGAAATGAGGCAGGAAAGTGATAGCTGTGGGGTGAGATTGCTTGTCATGTAGGTTCTCTCAGCTTTTAGATACAGGTAAAAATACTCAGTAGGTTATAAGGTTCCTTCCAAAAAGCACTCCAGTTGATATTGGAGTGACACACTTTAAAAATCGTGGTTACTCAGTTGCAAATAATAGGGATGTAAGAAAGTACAAAAGTTTACAGAGACTTTTGCAGTGCCCTAGATGGATGGGCACAGGCTATTGTTTCTTAGCTTAGTTACATTACAGGCACACAGTCCTAGACAAGTTGCAAGGATATACAGAACACACAAAAGGAAAATAAAAGTCTAATGCAAACTGATTAACAAACTGTTCCCTAGGCTAAACTTCCAGAAGCCAAAAGCCCTGGCTTCCTTCCCCCTTGAACTCACCCCAAACTCCAGGAGATAATTCAAGCCCCTGCAGTCTTATCTTCCAAGAACTGCAGTCCTCCTTTCTTCAGCCATTTTCTTGGCCACACGTCCTGCTGCAAGCTCAGCCTAGTTTCAACTGAAGAAAGAAAACCTTTTCTTCCTGCCTCATGGCCGTCTAGGTTCCACCCACCTCCTGGCTGATTGGTTGAGCCCTGGAGGTCACCCGCCTGTCAGTCAGGACAGGGTTCACTTCCGATTCACTCTTGAGGGGAGGGGAGGGGAGACGCAGTTACTGGCTGATCGTTATAGAAGGCATATACATTGAATCCTTAACTAAGAAGGATAAGAAGTGCTTTATTAAATCAACTGAAAAAATATACTGACTTGATTGTTACAAATCTATAGCAGCTACTCGGGGATTCTTCTTAATTCCTTCATAACTTTCTCAGAAGTCTGACTTATAAAACATTAGTAATAGAGTGGAGTGAGGATCTGCCAGCATACAATCATACAATCAGAACACAGTAAAGAATTTGAAATGCAATTTGAACTATAATTCATTAAATAGATTTGGCTATACCATTTGGTTATACCTGTATTTATGCAAAGAAAGAGGGCTCTGAATTTAAGATCCCCTCCTCCCCATTTTTAATATCAAAAATCTTGGGGGGGGGGGAATCTAATCTTGGATTCAGGTAAACACAGAAGTGCATGCAAAACTGGGCTAAGGAAGCCCAGCCCGGTTTTCCATATGCTGTCGGGACTGGGCGTAATCTTGGCGGTGCCACAGCAGCAAACCCACCTACGGAGCCACCCTCCAAAACAAGGTTAGGAGAGTGAGCACTCTCCTAACTCTGTTTCTACAACCATCTGCCAGCCGTGGCTGCTTGCAGCCAGGGCTGGCCGATTGTGGGGCTCCTGGTCAACTTCAGGGAGAGGGGATGCTCATAATACACCATGCACTCGTGCAGTGCATTATGGGAGCTCCAGGAGGCGGGGCAATGCATCCGGCACCCCGACCCTTGGAACTACTGGCAGCAGTCAGTAATCGTCTGGGCAGGCGACATGCCTGCCCAAAGGAAAGCACCAGATCATCTGAGGGGAAGTAAGCTTTTCAAAGCTTCCTCCCCACTAACCCTCAATATTGTAGCAGATGCACCTGGATGAAGTGGTTTCAGTAGCAGATTTACGAGAGAGAGGATGGAATTGGCTTCTCAGTGTAGTAGGATAAGCAGTCTACCAGCCTGACTACCTAGCCTTGTCTCATCTTGGTAAATATTTTCCTCAGCCAAAAAATAATGGTTGCAGTAATTTTAAGACAACAGCCAAAGATTGCTCATGAGAAAGAGCAGGTTTTCCTAGGATGGACTAATGTAAACTTCAGCCCCAAAGCATTTCTATTTTTCCTTTTTATTTTTTGAGGATATTCAGTTATTTTGCATTCATGTTGAAAAAAATAGTGTAATAATTAAGCATATGGCCTTTTAAATGTCATCTGGAGATTCTGCAGTTCATACTAGTGCTAGCTAGAATAGATGGCTCCTGCAGTGTGTATGGGAGAGATCAGAGTTGCACTTTTCTTTGAGCAATGCTTGTATTCCATCATGTTTGCCAGAACCATTTCTACATGCAGGAAGTGCTTTTTACATGATTGAAGATTCAACAATGCAATTTTTCCCGGTAGTCTCAAGGCCACTGTATATTCTGTCCCAGGCAGGATCATTGGTCAAACTGAGGCAAGGGTCTGAGTAGAGGCAAGAGTCTCAAGTGGCACCCAGACCTTGGACAGCTTCAAGGGAGTGCAAGAATCAGGTCAGTGGTCAGGTCCTCAGACAGTTCCAAGCAGGAGAGCTTGAGCTGGATAGTCACATCAAAGCATAGCAAAGTTCTAGAGCTGGATGTGGGCTTTATTGAGAAAAGCCAGGAGTCTTGCATACTTCCATGAAGCCATTCTGGAGTACTGGAAGGATAAGTTATTAATATCAAATAACATGATACTATCCTGAAATATATCCTGGAAAGACTTCAGCAATGTAGAATAACTATTAGTAATGAGAAATGTAAATTTAAGACACACTCATTGGCATACCTAGGGCATACTATATCCCATAGAGAGAGAGAGATCGCCAAATTCTAACTTCGTCAAATCCACTCAAAAGATTCAGAACTAGACAACAAAAACAAAGTTCTATCTTCCCTTGGGTTTTGTTTTACGAACTTTGAGTAGTACTCACAATTGCTACTATGATAGCTCCATTTCTTGCACCATCACCTAAAGAAAGAAGTAAAATGTGAGTGGGACATAGCATGCCAGAAACCTTTCCAGGAGATTAAGCACTTTGTTTCTATCAATCAGGCCCCAAGGCCTTTTGAGCAAACAATTGTCACTATGATTGCCTGTGGACTTGATGCTGTCTCGGCTCCTCCCAAAAGCAGATGAGTGGGCACAACTGTATTTGCCTGAGCTCTGTACCTACTCAGAAAAATACAGAATAAGTTTTGGCATGCGTAGGACCTACTCGTGGGGTACAAAATTTATTCTGATATTTGATTATAAGACCTCTCTTAGCCCTCTTTACCATAAGAGGCTCTTATTGGGCCACCCCAAGAATTGCTAGAGAGCGTGTGAAACTGAGGGAATATTTTCCTGGAGTGAAAAATTGTGACTGTTGATTACTGATCTTTCTTGATTCTACTTTTATTAAGAAGTTAAATCTGATAATGAAGAGGAAATTCATTAAGCAGATTACTACAGGCACCCAAGGGATAGTTTCAGTTTTACAATGGGCAGCAGCCGTAAGGGAAGACCAAGTACCAAATGAGCTGAAGTCCCATGTAGTGAAATGATGGTCTTGTGGGAAGATACTGGGACACCTACAGTTCTTTCATCATGCTTTACAGGAGTTGCCTATAGTAGATTAATGGATCTGGAAAAATAATCTTCTTATTTTCCCATCAGACTTTTAGGAATGTTTGATTCACTTGTCCCATGAAGATCATCTGGCAATTAGCCTAACTATGTGCTTTGTTTCTAGACCACTTCTCACATGACAACAGGAGTATGATTCTTCGAACTATTCAGAAGACACAAAACCAAATACAAGACTAACTAGCACTTGCAATTGCATGCAAAATTTCTTACTTCATGGATGTGTTAAAAATATATGTAAGGTTCCACCTCCTCCTGTGTAGAGGGTTCCAGACAGTCTCAGAATTATGGCCATCGGAGGCCTGCTTGGCTCACCCCCCACCCCCTGGCTGTGAAAATGATGGTGAAAATGGCAGAGATCAGTGCAGTGGGGTGGCGGCAGACTTTATTTTAAAAAAAATTAAGGGGGGTTTATGGCGGGGGTGGCCACTGTGAGGGGGAGGCCTCGGAAGCCCTTCAGGTCTGGGCTCCAAAATGACCTAGGTGTGCCACTGGGACTGCGTGACCCTCAAATCCTTTTGGGGTGTTATGGAGCATTTACTGGGAAAGGAAAGTCTTCAGAATTCATTCCCACCACTCAGCCAGCAGTAGAGCTGAGTTAGTTGAAGCACCAGTGCTTCTCCTGTTGCACTGGACTTCATTAGTCATGATGTCAGCCAATAAGTCTGTTCTCACATGCAGCCTAACCTGGGCTAGGGATGCCCAGCCCAGGTTAGGCTGTACATAAGAATCACCAGGATCCACACAGATCTCAGCGGCAAGCCCATCAGTTAGCCAAAGTTAAGGGCACTCTTGCACCCTTAACTGCGCCTAACTGCTCATGCATCAGCACCAGCTCTTTGCAGCTGGCCCTGAGATACTGTGGGGCTCCTGGTCAGCACTGGGGGGATCCCCACACTTGTGCAGTGCATTGTGGGATTTCTGGGGGCCACGGCAACATGTCCCAACCCCCACGCTACCAGAGGCAGCCGTGGAATGTCTGAGCACCTGATCCACGCTGCCAGAGGCAGCAGCAGGATCGTCTTCAGGAAAAGCTCCTGCAGCCTTCCCTTCCACCTGCCCTCAAGCCCTCTCTCAGGATCGTGAGTACGGGCTCAGTGTATTAAAGAAAGATAGTGAATATACAGCTTTCATAATGAAATATCTAAGGGATGGTGTGAGGGTCTGGCCAAAACTGGCCCTCAGTCTAACCATCCACTGCCAAGAAAATAAGATCTTTAGCTAGAGTGACTGGTTCCACTCCTAGTCACTGAACCCTCTGTCTTTCAAAAACAATATTGAAACTCAGTAGTGTGGTGGGACTAACATGACAGATAGACACAAGTAAAATAGTGTAAAAACAAAAACAGGTTTACTGTAATAAAAGGTTTCAAAATTCAAAAAACAGTACAGGAACAAATAATGAAAGGTTCCATTGGCAAGAGTACCAAGTACAAAACATAAAACAAGCTTGCTAGCCTTCTCTCTCAAGACCTAGTACGTCCTAGTTGTCAAGGTCTGGCCAAATGCCAGGGAAGTTCACAGCTTGGCTGAACGCTGTCGACTGAATGACGTACGTTGTTTTTCAGCAAGGAATAGATGGCTGGTGACAGGATTTATAGTGGAAGCCGATAGCTCCCAGCTGGCAATAATTCACGGCTTATCAGCCTTCAGCAAGAGGCGTTTGCTCCTTCTAATAGATTCCAATTGCGTTCTGCATTTAGTGTGCCTGCGTTGTTGTGGTGTCAGTGTTTCATTGCATAGTTCTTCTTCCGATTGGTCTCTCACGCTTTCTGCTGACTCAGGTTGTTGTGCCTGCTCCAAATCATCAGTTGGATCCACCACAGCCGCCTCATGAACACTGACAGCCGGGCTCTGCCCCTCAGACACTCCTGACTCGGCTGGAAAGCTGACAGCTTCCCCTTCCTCCTCGCTGTCGGAGATCGAGGGCATGACACTAGTAGGATCTTCTCCCTCACTGCTACCTTCCCAAGCAGTTTCAGCCTAGGGTTGCCAACATTGCATTGGCCAAAATCAGGACACAAGGTGGGGGTGGGGGGTGGATGGAAGGGCTGGGGAGTCTTGGTGGCAAGGCCACCTACAGGCGGGACATGGCCCCAGGTGGCAAAGATGTGTGCTTACCGGCACCTTACCTCTCTTCCTGTGCAGGACGGAACCACAACAGCATGCAGATGCCAGGTTCATAACAATGATATCCTGAGCTACTTCTGAATAGGTTGCACTTTTCCCTCCCTACCCACCCCTCGCTGGGGAGGCAGCAGCTGCCCTGCCCCAGGCATGCATAAGCAGTCCCTTTTCAGAAGCAGACAAGCAAAGCTAAAAGCTGCAAAGGAGTCCCTCCAAATGGAGTCACAAAAAGCACAAAAGGCCCAGAGTATTTGGTGGTGGTCATGCAGCGGGGATGGCGGGCGAGAGCTCCATGCCCACCTCCCAAACCATGACAGCCCAGGTGAGGTTGCGGCAGGTGTTGGGTGGGCAAGCGCGCTGGCAGGCAGACTCAGAATGAGAGACAACGGCGAAGGAGCTCCTCCCTCGGGCCCGCCTTCCTCCCAAATGAGGCAGATCAGGCCAATTCCAGGTCTCTGCATGTGTGTGCACAGAGGCCTGAAATCAGCCCAATCTGCCTCATTTGAGAGGAAGGTGGGCCCGAGGGAGGAGCTCCTTCGCCGCTGTCTCTCTGAGACTGCCTGCCAGCCCTCCCACTGTCCGCCACCTGCTACGACCTCACCTGGGCTGTCATGGTTTGGGAGGCAGGCACGGAGCTCTCGTCTGCCATCCCCACTGTATCGTCGCCATGCAGCAGCTTTAGAAGTATAAAAAAGAAGAAGTTAAAAAGCGGGATAAGTTGAGTCCCAAGTGGAATGAGAATTTCTCCCCAGAAAAAAGGGACTTTCCGTGCAATGCGTGACAGTTGGCAACCCTATTTCAACCTGACCCTACCCTGCTGGTGTTCCATCCTTCCAGGAACATAGGAACATAAGAAACCTAGCAAGCTGCCATATACTGAGTCAGACCATTGGTCTATCTAGCTCAGTATTGTCTTCACAGAGTGGCAGCGGCTTCTCCATGGTTGCAGGCAGGAATCTCTCTCAGCCCTATCTTGGAGAAGCCAGGGAGGGAACTTGGAACCTTCTGCTCTTCCCAGAGCGGCTCCACCTCCTGAGGAGAATATCTTACAGTGCTCACACTTCTTGTCTCCCATTCATATGCAACCAGGGCAGACCCTGCTTAGCTAAGGGGACAAGTCATGCTTGCTACCACAAGACCAGCTCTCCTCTCCATGGCAAGCAGCCACGGATGACAGACAATCAGGAAAATGAGGTTAGGAGATCACTGACTCTCCTAGTCTCGTTTTAGAGGGAGGCTCAGTAAGAGGGTTTGCCGCCGCGGTGCCACTGGGTTCGGGCTCAATCCTGGCAGTACACATCCATGTGCAAAACCAGGCTGGGCTTCCTTAGCCTGGTTTTGCACACACGTGTGAATAGCCTCAAGGAGTTGCTTCCCTCAGGCAGCCAGAACCTGCTATCTCTGCCTGGAACAACCAATCATAACACTACAACCTTCCCTCCAAAGCTCTGCAGCAGACAACCTTTAGCTCAGACTTGGCCATTAGAGGTTGCTACCTTTTAACCCCTGCAGAGCCTGGAGGGGACACCGAACAAACTGAAGAAAACATGCCACAAAACATAATGGGAAGGAGTCATTCCTTAACAGATGGCCAGTTCTTTATATTTTTGGGAGCAGCCAGACAGTGGTCTTACATCTAGAAGAGCATTTTGCCAAATAAAGGCAAAATAACCCGTTAACCACGATGGGCAAGCCCCACACACTTCCAAAGAGCATTTCATGATCACTTGGAATTTCTGGGCAATTTTGGATAAATTGCTGTAGTTAACAAGGATTTAACCAGGATTGCTATCCTGGTTATCTAGACTAGTTAAATGCTAGTTAACTGTAGTGATTTAATTGGGATTGCTCAGAAATTCCAGTTCTCACAACATGTTCCACAGGAGCATATGCGAAACCTCAATCACGGTTAACTCTAACCATGATCATTCTGGTTGTATGAACATGGCCAAAGTGGCCTCCATAGTAATGGTCAGAGTCTATAATGAAGCCGATGCCATCTAACAGCCAAGTCTTCTTAGCACAGCATTACATACAACTATGTACACTTCCATGTTCAATACATATTTCATTAAAAATCTAAAACAGAGATGTGACTTCCAGGTGTGGAATATTTCCATTTCTTACAATATGAAAACATTTGTCATTTGAAATTGTGGGTACTTTACATAATTGTCATTCAAATTTGGTAGTGCCAAGAAAGGCCAGTTGAAGTCTTTGAGCGAGGCACAGCCTGGAGTTGTCAGCTGATATTCCTAACAAATCTAGTTGTATTTGTCTTCAAAAATATGATAATTAAATGGGTATCTATCTTTCAGGGCTTCCAGATTGCCAGATGTAATCTGCCCAAGCATTTTAACATGCTGGTAATACTGTGTATTCCCCACTTAACAGGGAAATGTGTTTTTGATCCATGTTGTCCTGGGTGCAAAGAGGAGAGAGGAAAGGAAGGTGCACAGGTAATTATTAGCACCAAGTTCCACTATGGCAACAATTATTTTTTCAGCTCCTAAAAAAGGCAAACGCAGGAAAACTGGCGCCACAGAGCTGACCACCAAGCCCAAAAGCTCCTGGCAACTTAATTTCACTGTTTATGAATTGGTAATATGTTAAAGCACAATTTTAAGATAACTAAAAATAAGATTAGAATAAAGTCAGCACACCAAAGTAATTCCACATGGGAAAGATCATTGCTGATTACTAGGTCTGGAACACATGCAAAGCAGATAAAATGCAGCCTTGCCGGCAGAGGCTACTGGCAGATGGAACGCTTTTATCTTTGCCAAGGAGAGAAACATGCATGCTTGGTTGGTAGTCATTATTTACAAGAGCAAATTAAATCAGTTTTAACACTTAGACATTCATGTAAAGCACATGTTATCTGGCAATTGTTTGAAGCTCTTCTTAGTTTTCAGTTTGGAAGCTCAGGCTGTTTTCTGTAGTTGTTTTCCTGCATTTTCTTGATGCTGCTGACTTTCATCAGAATTCATTTGGAGTTTCTTTGCAATGCCAAGTGATCCATTATGTGGAAAGCCTTTCTGAAACGTTTGAATGCATATTCTGTTTTTGCATCTCTACAGAGACTGTTCTTTCTCAAGGCAGCCTGAGAATCTTGCTTCACAGTTCCCCACTCACTTGCATGGTATTGCATGTTGCATCAGTATGCTGGAAGATGCTCCTTCACTTTCAGGTCACAATCTAGCACAACACAAGTGTAAGTGTATTTAAGGGTCAGATCTTACTTTAAGCATTTGGCTAGTGTGCTCAGTTTTTATTTGCTAACTAGCCAGATCGGGGCCCCTGAAGATCAGGACCGCAGCGTGGGGGAATGGGGACTGCAGGTTCGGGCTGGGCCACTGGGCAGCAGGGTACTCTCCCGGCGTGCCCCTCGCCCATGTGCCCTGCTGCCACCTGACTGTGGGCCCCCTCCACTCAGTGGCTGCCTGCCTAGCCTCTCTTGCGAGTGCCACCGAGGACTGTCTGGGAAGGGTGGCAGCCAGGCACTGCCCTGCTCTCTGCAAGAGCCGACGACTCCAAGATGGGCACTGGGAGGCTTCCCTTCCCTCCCTGCTGCTGCCACAGCCACAGATCAACCGTGGTCCGCTCTCCCAAATCACTCAAGGCTATCTTCCCCACCATGGTCTCAGTCAGAATTGGATCCCTTCCCATAGCTGCTATTTCCCACTGATGCCAATTGAAGCTTTCTTCCAGGGTAAATATCAGCCGCAGCATGGGGGCAGAAGTTCTGCCCCCTCTCATCCCTGCCATGATTCTATTTGTGGGGGCTTCAATCTGGTTGGTATTTACTGAATAAACAAGAAGCATGCTGGCCCCAGTTGCATGGATAAAATAATATCTATTTTAACCCTGTCCACTGAAATGAATGTGTCACATTCTACACTGAGGTGATGGTCTGGAATCAAGAGAACCACTCAGGAGGAGACATGAGGCACAATCTATGGGAGCCATGTTTCAGAAGCCGGGAGTCAGTACAAAGGAGCAATCAAAGAATATGGTTGAGAGAAGCCAAGAGTTAAAAGCCAGGAGTCTAAATGGAGCAGCACACAGGAGCTGATTAGAGTGCAGTCAAGAGAAGCCAAGAGTCTATATGGAGCAGCATACTGGAGCAGACAAGAACATGGTCAAGGGCAGCCAAGGTTTAGGAACCAAGAGTCAAGACTCAGAAGGAATAACAGACAGGCACTTTGGCAACAATGTTGCTTCAGCAACTGCTTACTGTAGACCAAGCTCTTATATAGTCTAGCTGCTGGTTACAGACTGTAGGACCGCCCTCTCTTCCAGAAACTGTGGCTGTTTAAAGGGGCCGATCTTTATTCCTTAACTATAGGCTCCTATGGAGAGGAGGTGATTATTTAGCCTCTGGAGGAGGGTCAAGGTTGTCTTCCAAGTCAGAGGATATGGGTAATGGAGTATTCTCAGGGCAAGGCATCGCACAAGTGGAGGCTCTTCAGGGACAAGTGTATCTTTGGTTTCCTCAGAGCTTTCCTCATTCTGTCCTGATGTGGCTGGTGGTACACATGGTTTCCAGAGGGGAGCCTCAGGGCTGGATTGTGCAGGTGTCTCCAGAGTACTTTGAGTCCAGGGTGATGCCTTGTACTCTGAGCTGTTGCTGTCCACCTCTACATGGTGTGGTGGTGGGTTCGGGTCAACTACAGAATTGACTTTTGGTTAAATACATGTGATAGCAGTAGTTCCATATATTTAAATAGAAAACTGCCCTGTTTTATGTAGAAAGGAGGACATTGGGATGGTATATTAAGGTATTTTAATTACAAAAGGGGAGTGTAAGTGAGGAGAGCAGAATGCTCTCTACACTTACAACGTATAGGTCATGTTCTCAGTTTTTCTTTTTGCCCAGCCAAGGTTTTTATCAACACTGAAGCTTGTTTCAGGAACACAGCATGGAGGTGAGCCATGGGCAGGGGGAGAGTTTAGAACTTCTCACCTGCATGTAGTTGTTGCTGTTAAAATCAGACACCCATCCCCATCTGACATCCAACACAGTGTTAGGTGTGCACTTGCATAAAGCCAGCATGTTTTTGAGCATCAGAATATGTAAACAGAGGGAGAGGGAAGATTTTCGCTGCTCTCCCCTTCCTCTTTGGTGTTGAGAAATATGTCCTTGAGGGCTGCACGACCCTCAGAGACATACTCCTGGAAGCCAAAAAGTACTTTTGGAAGGAGAGGAAAGCAGCAGAAATTACAGAGGAAAGTTTTTCAGTATTAGGGGTGGGACATTCAATCATCCAAATCCTCCTCCTGCAATCCAAAAAAGTCCGGAAGAAGTTTTAACACATGTTCTATTGTTTGTGTAGACTTGATCCCATTCCTTATGTCCGTGTGTGGATTTGAATCATAACTGAGCCCTGTTCAGACATTTTTAAAAGAGACACTGCATTCATATACATTTCCCCAGAACATGCCCAGAAGTCCTGCCCCCACGTCAGCGCCATGAAGCATCACCCTCCCTGTACTCTCCCCAGTTATTATGTTTGTCTGAAAAGCCAAATGCTTTAAACAGAAGTGCATTTGCTCTCATGATTGGAAGGCTATGGCACCCCAAAAGAAGCAAGCGCCCACAAGCCTATGGCATTCACCTCTTTAGACAAATGCTGTAAGCCGGGAGAGCACAGGGAGGGTGTTGCTTTTCAGCACTGACACATGGGGATGCGACTTCTGAATGCACTCTGGGTCACTGCATGCAAGTACAGCATTCTTTTTAAAAAATGCCTGAATAGGGCTTTGGTCTCCCATAGATCAAATCCTTCTAGACCAGGGAGTCTCCATCTTGGGTCCCAGATATTGTTGTATTACAACTTTCATCAACTTCAACCACAATGGCTGAAGGCCACTGATGGAAAATGATGGGAGTTCTAGTCCAACAACAACTGGGGACTCAGGTTTGAGAACCGCTGGTCTAGTACCTAGCTTTATGTGGCACCTGTTCTTATGTGGTGGACATCTAGAGGGCTGTTTGAAAACATGATTGCTTTGTATAGCCTGACCAAAATCTTTCTAGTTGTTTTGGGAATGGGGTATGCCAGCTTTGTCTCAGAGGTAGGATCAGAGGGAAGAGTGTTAACCGAGCACCAAGTCCCTTCCCCTTGTCTCAAACTTGCCATTGCTCCGAGCCCAGAGGAACCCTTGGTGTCTAAAAAAGCAGTGCCAGATATTCACCTGCTGTATCCAACATCCCAAGGTGTCATGAGTTGTGCCAGTTTTGTGTGAATGGTGCTCTGTTCACCTGTGAGACCAAGTACACCATAGCTGTTGTTGCCCAATATCATACAATATCACCACAGCAGGTTCTCCTTCCCATTCTGTATGAATGCCCCCTCCCCTATTTATTACCTTTTAATTTGCCTACTCTTTCTTTAAGGAGCTCAAGGAAAGAGAAGATAGGGTTAACCCTATTTCATTTACCTAGAACTTGTTGAGTCACATGGCTCAGGTTAGATTTTGGCCTGACTATAAATGTATTTTTGCTCTTTGTCAGGTTTAGCCTTTTTTTTATGACTCACAAAGATGATAGAGTCGATCTTTAGATAAATGATATAATTACTACTCCCCACCCTCCTTTAATTTAAAAAAAAAAGTCTTTAGTCATTAAAGGCCATAACAAAAGATAGCAATTCTGGTGAAGACCAGGTACTACAGATTCATTCTCAATTTATTTGTGGTTAAAGTTTGCAATTTCAGTATTTTGAATGAGCACTCAAATGTCAGAATAATCACAGGTTTTGATTCCTGTTTAATCCTTAGATGGAAAGCCTTTTATCTCTGCTGTCTGAATGGTTTTAAGATTCTAGGTTTAACAATCTATGAACTGTGTTCCTCCCTAGATTTCAATCATAGGCATTTATTGACAGAGCAATTTGTAACACTGGGCAGAATGCTTTATAAGGAAATTTACCTGGATAATAGATAACTTGAAAGATACAAAATAGAATATGTTCTAGAGGAACCTTCTTTCAAATATTATTCACAAATATGATGGCTTAAAAAAAAGGTAGTGGCAAAATTGTTATTAAAGGATTCTTCCCCCGCCCCCTAAAATGCACAGACTAAGCAGCCTTTTAAACACAAATTTATAAAATTTGTTTTCTATAAACAGTTCTAAGGTCTGTAATTTCTAAGAACTGACAAACTTAAGAAAGCTTTCAAGATTCTTTGAACATGATTTTAGTACGCAGATAGAAAAAGTAGTAGAAGTAGATGATATGCTAGAAGATGCAGACTGTATAAGTAAGGGGAAAATTTGGAGAAGAGGATGAGAACATAGAAGATAAACTATATATTTAATTCTCCTGGGTGTGCCTTTAGAATGTGAGTCCCGGCGCCCAGCTGATTGGCTGGACGGCAGAGGTGCCTCATAGGCTGAGGCGGCGGTGAGGCCGGGCCGCACCAAAAAACAGGAGTGGCCAAGTCACGGTGAGCCAGTGGGTCGCGGAGACAAGGTGGAGGCGAGCCCGGCCATGGTGGCGAGATGGTGGCGGGCCCGGCTGTGGCAGCAGCGGTTTCAGGCTCGGATGTGGCAGTGGCGAGGTGGTGGCGGGGTGACGAGGCGGCTGAGCTGCCAGGAAGAGGATACAGCTCAGGAGGGGCCGGGCTGGCTTTAAAGCCGGTCAGAAACCGTGGCGGGGGGGAGGACCAGCCCGGATGGGAAACGCCAGCCCCAAATACCGCACAGATGTTGTGTGTGGGTCTGCTAGTTTAGTACTATACCTTGAAGAAATTTTGGAGGTTATGCAAGTTCAGATGCAAACATTGATAATAAGCAGATTCTGCATACTAATGCCAAGAGAGGTGCTAAATAAAAAGATAAATTTCAGAACCACCCAGAGAACTTGCGTTTTGGGTGGTATAAAATTACATTAAATAAATAATTAGGGATGTGCACAAAACCGGTTTGCCCGGTTTGGTTTGAATTAGAACCAGGTTCGAATCAGGAGGGGGTGGTTCGGTTTTGGTTTTGCTCGAAACTCCCCCTGGTTCGGTTCAAATTCAAACTAGTTCAAACACCCAAAAATTGGTAGGATGGTAGCTGGCACCTAGGGGTACCTGCCACCCAAACCCCAAAGCAATCGGACACTCATAAGATTTTTTTTTATGAATTTTTGAAAATTATTTCTATTTTTTCTCATAGGATATAATGGGACTCCAACCAGCCCATTATTCCTTATTGTGGAGCACCCATGGGTGCCAACAACCATGAAAACCCCGAAGCAATCAGACACCCCTATGATTTTTAATGAATATTTTAAATATTTTCAATTATTTTTCTCATAGAGTATAATAGGACCCAAACCAGCCCATATCCCCTATTGTGGAGCACCTAGGGGCACAAAAGTGGGGTAGGTGGTAGGCAACCAGGGGTGCCTACTATCCACAAAGTTCCAAGGCAATCAGACACTCCTCTGCTTATTGGTGAATTTTAAAATTATTTTGGAATTCCTCATAGAGAATAATTAGGATTGCAGCAAATGTATAGCTTCACGTCGGGGAGAAAGGGGTGTCATAGAGTGGAGTGTGGTGGGTGGTAGTTCCCAAGGTGGGCAAGGAAGCTATCAGAATTATTTGAAAGGAATTGGGCAAAAGGCTGATTTTTAAGTGATTTTTGAAGTTTATGCGACTTTAAGGTTTTTCTCCATAAAGAAGCATGGAGGTGTCAGCAAATGTATAGCTTCATGTCGGGGGGAAAGGGGTGTCCAAGAGCAGAGTGTGGTGGGTTGCCTACTCATGATTTATTGTTTTGAAAGCTTTCCCAACTCCCAAAGATATAAAACCTGAAGCAGGTTACCTGCTGGTAGGGAGCATCAGAAGGCCGCACAGGAAGGTCCTTTCACAAACTATGAGGAAAAGCATGGGAGAGTCAATAATTAATTCATATAATCAGTGAGTCTCTTTTGGCAGATCAGAAAACTCTTAAAGACATGGATGCTTCTAGTTTCTGCTTTCAAAAGTCAACTGTTAATGGGAAAAATGGCTTATTTATACCTCTGAAATAATTGTTTAGCTTTTTGTTAAGAACTTTGACAAAAGTTAAAACAAAACCCAAAGGCATTCTAATTTGGATGTCTATGTATCTTTCATAGATGTTTTAAAAAACATGAGTGGCAGTATAGGAAAAAAATCCCTACAATAACAGAGTCACCCCTTGCCAACTACGAGGATTCTGTTCCGGGAAAACCTCGTGCTTGGCAAATTTGCAGTAGACGAGCCACTGCAATCAATGGCAACAGGAGGTTAGGGGAACTGCAGTCGCAAAAGGACTGAAAAATACAGTAAAATTAGTGTTTTTTTTAAAGTGCCAGTAAAATACATTTTTAAAGCCCGCAGAAATCACCCCGACCCTGGGAAATTGCAACCTCCCCATTATTAAAAAATCTTGCCAAACATTGGATACTCGGGTTGCGGTTGGCACAGGGGCATAGCAAGATTGGAGTGGGCCCAGAGACAAGATTTTAAAATGGACCCCCCTCACTGAAGCTCAGCTCATGAAGTAAAGAAATCTTAAATGAGGCTGAATAGTGGTAACAAAAAGCATAGTTCTCTCTCTCTCTCTCTCTCTCTCTCTCTCTCTCTCTGTGTGTGTGTGTGTGTGTGTGTATATATATATATATATATATACACACAGGTTTTGTAAATTGTGAATGATGCAAGTCATTTAATGGTACTAGAGAAAGACGCGCTGTTCTGGTAGCTCCAGGTCTTAACACTCACATCAATTTCGAAGGATGAATGCAACTGAAGGAAGCCCGGACGGGTGTGTGGCTGGGGGAGTCAGTCATGTGACCTGCCTCTGGGGAGCCCCCCAAGGCAGTGGGCCCCCAGACAACTCCCCTTGCCCTATTATAGTTACGCCCCTGGGTTGGCAAGACCTGCCACAATTTCTCATTACGCTGATACGTAAAACCACAATTGGGAAACCCACGGTTAGCGAGGGATGACTGTATAAGAAGTATATGTGGGCCATTTTTTAAAATGACAGCAGGGCCCCAACCTGCTCTTTATTTTCAATAGTTTCAGGGTATCCACAAATTCAAGAAGTCCAATGGAGTTTCAACACTTTAAGTTTTCTTAGTACAAAAGCCAAACAAAAAGTTATATAGTACATTATTGCTAGTTCCCTATTTTAATAAGCCACACCGATTTCCAGGCAGCTTGTCCGATGACTTGATCACAGACTCGTGTCCAGTCCTCACCTATCCAAGTGGATGGTGTCGCAAAGAATAGAATCAGGTCCCTTTCTGGTTAAACCCATATTGCTTATTCTCGGGACTCACTCACTTATTATCCTTCTTTTATCCTACTTTTTCCCAGACAAGAGAAAAGCTTAGTGGATGTGTGGTCAGCATAGCCACTGTACTAGTTTAATTAGCTGTTTCTCCACACTTGTGGTTTGATTGCAAATATTGCTATGTACTTTATTCTGCATATTTAAAGCCTGCTTGACCAAAGAAATGCTGATTGAGGCCTTCTCAGTATCTAAACAATTTTACTTCTGAAAGAGCTGGGAATGTTATGATCCATGTGGACATATGACCAGAGCACTTGCGGGAAAGAGGGAGGTACTAGCAGACTTGAGGTGACCCACAAACATGTCAGTTTCACAAAGGTCTGAAGGGAAAAGAGGGTGGAAGCTCTAAAACTGACCCAGTGTAACTCAATGGAGTGGAATGTTTTTGGAATCAGTGCGTAGTTAACAGAGAACCAGGTAGGTGGAGCTAATGGAACAATGGCGAGGAAGAGGAGGAGGAGGGTGGTTTGAACCAAAAATCGGGGGGGGGGATTCCTCACCTTGAATAATACTCCCTCAAGACAGTCACAACCTATTAAGTTTCTGAGGAGAAAAGGTGTCTAAAACTTTCAACATGCTAAGGCACAGACTCAGGTAACACATGCACACCAGCAGTACCCTGCAACCTTTTGTTTCAGGCTAATACTTGTTATATATATATTTCCAAAACAATTGGAAATGTTGTTTCTTATAACCAGAGCACCTGTGAGTGAGAGGGTGGTTCCAGCAGACTTGGGATAACCCACAGATATGCCAGCTTCACAAAAATCTGAAGAAAAAAACCCCAAGGAAGCACCCACCCCAAACTGACCCAACATAATTGTGGAGCAGAATTTTCATGGACTCAGGGGGCAGTTGACAACCAAGTGCGTGGAGCTAATGGAACCCTGTGGCAGGTGGGGGCGGGAGGGATTGAACAAGAACAGAAGGGAGTTTCTTAACTTGAATACTCCCCCCAAACTGTCACAACTCCTTCTGCTTCAGAGGGGAAAGATGCCTAAAACTTTAACCACGCTCAGAAACAAGCTGAGGTAACACATGCACACAAAACAAAACCCTGTTTGGATTCAGCAATATGCAAGAGCATTAAAAATATATGACTATTGTAACATTAGTGATAAAATTGTATGGTTTAAACACACTGTCCAACTATACAAAAGATTATAGAACTGGATCAATAAAAACATAATTCTAAATCTCAATAAAACCAATACAAAATGGTTATCAAGGTACTCTCCATATTAAATGCAATAGTTCATATTAAAAATCGCCAATTAAATGGGAGTAGTGTGCACAAATGTTCCCAGTATTGTCCTTTAGTTGGAAGATGAAGCATCTTGCCAGTATCTGATCTCGCCTGTATTGTTACCAGATGCGTTTCAACTGTATTAAGTCTTCTTCAGAGGCAATCTTAAAATACATGTATCAAATTTTGATATGACCATAGATATAAGTTTCATGTTTCACAAAATATCACAATAAGTTGAGACAAAATATGCAGACTGAACTATCTTGATGAAGGCTGGTGTTAATATAAATGCCCATAGGAGTACCCAAAACAGACTGAATTACAATAGCTAGATAACCATATAGCCAAAACAAACAAAATAATAAACCTTAATGCAGACTAATGTCTATCATAGTGTCAATATAATAATCTGCAACTTTCTCAAGATATGAATTTTAGGGATGTGCATAGAACCAGTGGGAGGGGGGCAGTCAAAGGCGGGGGGATAACCTTAAAGGCGGGGAAAACCTTAAGTTTCCCTTGCTGGTGCTGCAATTTAAAAGGGTCTGGCGGGGCGGCAGCATACCTCCCTGCCACTCTGTTGCCTTGTCAGACTAGAAGTGATTGGAAGTACCCAGCGCACCTTAAATTGCAGCGCCAGCGAGGGGAAATGCAGTGGGAGGGGTAAGAGCACCCTCCCGCACCCTTAAAGGTACGGGTTTGGCCTTTGAACTGGCCAAACCATCGGTCATTTGAACCTGTTTGGAGGTCCGTAAAAAGGCTTCCGAACAGGTTAGTGCACATCCCTAATGAATTTTCCTGGAAATCATTGAGAGTACTTACTGGATGCTACTGTTAGTCTCTACCCAACCTAAAGTTTGGACTTCTGTTAGCTTTCCCCTTCAGCTTTCATTGGTAGCTCTATCCCAGTGGCTTAAATAGAATCTGACCTTTTTCATGATCGGATTGGAAACATCTGATAGCATCCCTGGGTTGAGTAAGTTTCAGCAGCCTCCTACTTCTGCTGCAACTTACTCCCACAGCATGAAATCATGTATGTATTTAAGATATAATAAAATGCACATTAAACTGCATGAATCTAACCATGTGAAACAGTGACAAAATCAACATGAACTATATAAATCAGTACACAAATGATCAACATTAAAATGCGTGTAAACGAAACCATCAGTATTTCAAAAGACTATCCATTTATAAAATCCAAAACCATGGCCGACAATGTACTGTGTTTCAACCTAGAAACCAATTAACTTCTCTATTTAAGCCAAATGGAGACCATGTTTTCAGTGTATGAATCCAATATTCATACTGCTAACTTGGCCCCTGCTAACTTGGCAAAGAGGCACCTTTTAACGAGGTGATTGTCTTTATTTAGCAGGGGAGAGTAACTGGCCCTATTCACCCCCAGCACAGTACCTACAGTGACTGTTGCTGGTGTCCATCTTATGTTTCTTTTAGATTGTGAGCCCTTTGAGGACAGGGATCCATCTTATTTATTTATTATTTCTCTGTGTAAACCGCCCTGAGACATTTTTGGAAGGGCAGTATAGAAATTGAATTCTTCATCATCATCATCATCATCATTATTTATTAATATAGCTCTCTATGTGTGTACATAGTGTGTACATCTATTCTCCTATTGTGGGCCTGTTCTATACACCAAAACTTCAGATTTTGTACCTGATGTTGAAATTCAATGAAATGTTTGACCAAGGGGGCATGCATTTTCTTATTTCTAATCCAGCTTTTGTGTTCTATAATCCTCACTTTTATCTGTCTTGTGGTCATGCCCACATACAGTAGTCCACAAGGACATTGTATAATATAAATGACTCTCTTACTGCTGCATTTTAAAAAGTCTCTGATATGATATAGTCTCTGATTATGGGGATTTTGAAATATTGCAGTCTTTTCACAGTTGCCACAAACTGAACAGTGGCCACATCTAAATTGCCCCTTGATTGTTGTCCATGGATGCTTTCATGGATGGGGCTCCTCTAGTAGATCTGTTCAATAAATCACTATGTAGCAGCATGTCTTTCAAGCTCGCATTCTTTTTGTGGGCAGACATGGGTTGTTTGTCACATCCTGGAATGTCTCATAGTAAATGCCAGTCTCTTCTGATTATCAACTGTATATCATGTGTGTCATGGGTAATCGGGATAATCATCTTATTATGTGTCCCCTTCTTATTTTGAGACGTTACCTCAATCCAAAGCCTTAGCCCTGTAAAAGGCTTTAAAAATAATTTGCAAAGGTAGCCTCTTTCCAAGAGTTGTGCTTTCAGAGTATTGTCTTGTCTATAGAAAGCATCCAGGTCACTGCAATTTCTACATAGTCTCAACATGAGGGAATATGGGAGATTTTTTTAAAGATCAACTGGATGATAACTCAAATTTCAACAGAGAGTTCACATGGGTAGGTTTTTTTTAATACAAATCTGTGGTAAGCTTATTTCCTTTTCTAATAATTTCAACATCCAAAAAATTCATTTTATAAGTGTCATAAGAGACTTGAAATTTAATGGTAGGATGAACAGTATCCAAAAAGTTCTGGAAGTTTATTAACTCCTCCTCTGTTCCTGTCCATACAATGAAAATATCAAGCAGAAAACTTCTATATGTCCCTATGTGTGACGCAAAATCATTATTCTTCAAGATGAATTGTTGCTCTAAGTTGTTCATGAAGAAGTTGGCCAATTCAGGGGCAAACCTGTATCCCATGGCTACCCCCGAAATTTGCCAAAAGAACTTTCCTGCATAAATGAAAAATAATTCTTAGTCAAGGTAGTATCTGCCAGGTCACATAAAAAGGTCATAAGAGGATCCAACACTGGCTTTTTCTCCAATGTGGATTGAATGATTTGTAATGCCTCCTGTTGTGGAATGTTGGTATAAAGAGCAACAATTCCTATAGTCACCAGAAAAATCAAGGCGGAGGGCAGTGATAATTCATTAATATAATTTTAAAAATCCATGGTATTTTTAGATATGTAGGAATATTATAGACAAATGGTTTTTTAAAAAGACTTTTAAAATTCTTTTTAAATGGCAATGGGTTCTAAAATAGAGCCACAGCCTGAAACAATAGTCTACCTGGGACCAAAACTACCCTCTTACGTATTTTGGGTAAAACATAAAGTACAGGTAATCTCCGTTCTGATTCCAACAAAAAATCATAAGCGGTTTTTGATATGTATCCCATATTCAGGCCTTCAAAAATCAAGTCAATGATCCATTTTTGTACCTGGCCAGTAGGATCCTGTGGTGTCTTGCAATAATGTGATGAGTTATTCAACTGTCATCATACTTCTTATATGTAATCTTAAATCACCAATACCTCCTTTGGTGCTGGCTTAAAAATAGTATCTTCTTGCATTTTGAGGTGGTCTAGCACTCTCCTTTCCTCCCTGGTGAAGTTGTGCTAGAATTCTGGAATTCTAGAATTCTTACTAGCAGGTGACTTTAAAGCAGTAATACATACAAAAATGGATAAAATGAATGAAAAAACAACCTGTTCTTGGTGTCCAATGAGTTTTTACTTATGGTTGCAAAGCAAAGGAATGATAGCATTCTGGCAACATATGCATCTTCAAGACAAATATTATATTTCCAGTAAAGATGTATGTATGTATGTACGTACGTATGTATGTATGTAACATATTTATATACTGCCCAAAACGCAAGTCTGACATAATAGCAATCCCAAAACTGATTACATGTTGATATCCTTGCTCTTAATATGAAGATGTTAACCAAAATCCAGAGACTAAGAAAGCAGCATTGCTGCACAAGCACTGCTTGTGTGGAGAGGGCAATTTTCACCCATCTCCTTGCCTCGGAAGCCAACTGTGACTCCCCCCCATCCACACAATCTATATCCCTGAGGATCACACTGCCTCAGGAACACACTTAAGGGGATCACAGTCCACTTCAGAGGCAAGGGGAGATCAACAAGAATCCCCTCACCCCAGAGTCTAATGTCCCAGCTCTACATTTGCTGTATGGGTATGGAGGTCAGCCCAGTATAAATTGGCAATAGAATCTATACCAATAATCCCCAATGACATTAGAACTAGATTTGAGAACTAAGAAAAATAGGGGAACAACTTGGAAACATAATAATGGCCTTTTAAGAAAATAGAAAAATAAAAGAAAGAAAAATACTCTTTCTTTCTTTTATGCAAATGATGTCATCTACAGGTGTTTAATTACAACAGATACATTTAAAGCTTATATAAGGGAGATATTTATTAATGTTGGTTCTTGCTTAAAAAAGAGAGAAAGAGAGAACAAGATAAACAACAACCCATCAGAAATTAAGAAACTAGAATACTTGCATAATGAATACAAGGGGGATAAGATCAAAAAGCTATTGAATACTGCTCTGTATTTGTAGTTTAATATATGCTACTTAATTAAAAAAAAAAGAAAGTCGATACTGCTAAGGATAAGTTTACATTTATAGATTACATGCTACGCCCAAAGTTGCTTAATACTGCAAACAACAAGCATACGAGTATAAAGATAAGTCTTCATAATCTTTGGCTAGATTATTAGCCATGGAAACAGAACACAAACTTATTACAACAATAAGAACAGAAACTCTAGATTCAGTCATAACAGATGTGTATTTTGAAAAAGCAAGATATAAACGTAAAGACAAAAACAATAGAAGATAAGGCTGAAGACCTGCTTAACTGTTAAAGAGGTATGCAACGTCAAACACCTCATCACAATAGATTAATGGGTTTTGTGCAGATAATCCTATATATGTTTGCTCAGAAGTAAGTTTAATTGTATTTAATGAGTGTTATTCCCAAATAGATCTGCAGCCTTAAGGTTGTGCCGTCAACTCAGTGTTGACTCCTGGCAACCACAGAGCCATGTGGTTGTCTTTGGTAGAATACAGGAGGAGTTTACCATTGCCATCTCCCATGCCGTCTGAGACGATGCCTTTCAGCATCTTCCTATATCGCTGTTGCCCAATATAGGTGTTTCCCATAGTCTGGGAAACATACCAGCGGGGATTTGAACCAGCAAGCTCTTGCTCCCTAGGCAAGTTACTTCCCCGCTGCACCATTAGGTGGCTTCTGCAGCCTTAGGAAACTAAGCATTACAGAGTTAACAAAGTTTAAGACAAGTTACATAAATCCATAACTAGGGAGGAAATCGACAGTGCTATTGATACACTGAAGTGATGCCAAGCTTTCCTCCTGGGGAAAATGGCAGCTGCAGTCTAGATCACAACTGTGATGCAGATAAAAGGTTAAAAGAACCAATATGGATTCAGGGCCCTCCTGGAGCAGCTATTTGACAGGAGCGGGTAAGAGGGGAACAAGCACACCAGGGCCAATCATGTGCTTGATGCAAAATCTAGTTTAGCCCTTAGTAAGTTTGCAACTTTTTAAAAGTTTGCAACTTTTAAAAAAAATCTGTGAATAACTGAGCTTTCTGATTCAGAGCTATCCCATTTCCTCCACTGAGGCCTCTTGCTTCTCCTCCTCCTCCTCATCATCATCATCATCAACAACATCTTTATTTTGGTCAAAGACCAGAGAGAGAAAAGGAGGGGAAAGTACACAGCTAAAATAATACAATAATAAAACTCAGCAGATTCAGCAGCCCAAGCTATTTAACAATTTTCCAGAATATTTCCCTTCTGGGGAACAGCTACAATTGCATGACATGATCTAGAGGCTAAAGCACAAAATTTTGCTATATTAAATGAAATATTACTACCTTTGCCCACTAAAAGAATCTGAATATAAAATTCATCAGAATGGCATTGGAAATTCTTTAATATGGGCAAAATTAACTTATTGCAACAAATCATAGTAAAAAAACACACAATAAAGAACATGATCAACTGTTTCAACATTTCCTGATCCACAAGGGCAGAGACATAGCAAGATAGGGATATTTTTATATGCCTTCTAATAGGACCTAAAGAAGGGCATTAAAATGGGCCCTAGAAAAGGCCCACCGATGTTTAGGTACAGTACAGTCAATGTAACTACATATGGTGCCGACTGAATATTAAAGATCTGCTCATGAGATTATTTTTTAAAAACCCGTGAATCTCTAAAAATAACTGAGCTTTCTGATTCAGAGCCATCCCATTTCCCTCACTGAGGGCTTATTCTCAATAGGCAACAAAAATCTTCAAATACCAGCTTTGCACAGAAACTGATTGGTTAATTTGGGTTATGGGGATTATAGTTGAGATGATGAACATTGTGGCCTGAAATGCCTAATTTTTGCTGAGAAATTAAAACAAAACAAACCCTTTCAACAAGTAAGCTAGACATACCAGCATTACTTGGTCTTGAAGTAAAAATATCTTCCTTAGTCAACTGTACAGCATCTATTTGGATATGTTTAGTGCTTTTGTATATTCACTGAAGTCCTCCAACTTCATATAAATATCTACATAGAAACATATACAGTGTGGAGAATCCTGTACTGGAGGTATCTGATAGCAAAGACTGCTTACCTTCTGCATTTTCAGTTTGTATTGTTGGCCTCTGATTGTATGCTCTCCCAGTATATGTTTTCATTATTGATTTAGATGCTGTTTGTTTACAACACAATAGATTTGCAAATTCAATTTCTCAAGAAGACTCCAAGTGAACTTTGAGAACCTGAAAAGGTTTTCTTTTACTGAGCTCAGCGGGACAATCAAACAAGGATTATATATAATGTAATTGAAGAGTTGGCTTAAAGAATGATCTCATGGAGACAGATTGACAGGATGTGAATTCTCTAACCCTTTTACCGAGTTAGCAGTTTTTACAACAATTACAGTGTGTTAGAAATTCCTGATTGAATCTTTTCATCAAAGATCAAAACCCCAGTTTGCACTGGCTTATGAAAATACTCTCAATTGTTATTAGCAGACTTTAATTGCACCAATATGGTTTCAGGCCTAAGAGAGGCCTTTGTTCTTCATAAATAGTAATGCAGGGGTAATGGCAATGTTTTAGTGGCTTTTACTGCTAGGATGCTAAATAAGAGTCCCTAAGCTTGAAAAATCTTCTCCCTCAGAGATACCATCTTTTGCCTGGAGCAAAGGGAATTAGGGGATATTTTCATGATTTAAAGCTAATTTTATAGAATATTATATTCCTCCCCTGCCCCAGAGTCAACCACTAAAGGGTTTGATTTTAAAAAAACCTAAATATTGATATAATGTAATATATCGAATGTTTACATGGACAAATTCCATGTTGAAGCAATATAAAAATCTTTATTTTTTCGCTTGGTGGTCATTAGCAATAGTAAGCCATATTGAAACTTGCTTCTGGAAAGAGCTGAGGTTGTGTATTGAATCTAGAAATAGGAATGAGAAAGCAATCTAGCAATTCTCTCTCCAGAGCATTGTCCCCACCCCACAACCCCATGAGGACACAAAGTAGTAAATTCCTTGCTAATTGGGCAAAGAGGCACTTTCCAAGTGATAGCTCTCTTAGCAGCAGGGACAGCAACCCAGTGTGACATCCTTCCTAGCTGCTAGTGTCTTCCTTGTGTTTCTTCTTAGATTATGAAATGCTTTGGGAGAGGGAACCTCTCCTATTCCTTGCTACAATAATGGCTTTGAGAATCACAACAACAAAATGCATTAATTAATAAGGCTAAATTGTGTAAATTAACTTCATTAATTTACATGTCTTATCTGCAACCTTTTTAACTTAAAGTTAACCTCCCCTAATTCTATAAGTATACTTACTACCAAAGCAAAGGCTAGAATCTGCCATTCTTGCCAGTCACCTTGGATGGATGACCCCCACCCTTGGTCCAAGCATAACATTGGAGTTTGCTCTTCACTGTCCACACGTCTGAGAATTGTGCAGATGAGGTCTTCCCTCCACCATTCTGTTGCCTCAGGGTGCTCACCAGTGTTCACAATGTCTCTCCATTCCTCATACACACATTAATTTTGCAACTAAAGGGGCTAGCCTTGCTTTGCACCCCTCACACACCTGCTTGCCAGCCATAAAACCATAAAGGCCCCCCTCCAGATCAGACCAAAAAAAAGAGCACAGACTTGGGCAAAATGGTACAAACTTTCATCCCTTAACATTGTATTTGCAAGAGTTTAATTCTTAGAGAGGTTGCATATGACCAAAATAGGTGCGGGAAGGGCAGAAGGGAGAGGGAGGTAGGAATGGACCTCCCTCCCTCCAGACAAGTGTTGATGTCCTCTTCAGCACACCATCACATGTCCACACGATCCACGCTGCTTCGTGCAGCACAGATTGCTGGAGGCCGGAACACATCATCCCAGCCTCCACAAATCCCACAATGGACGGTGCGACAAGCATAATGACCCCAGTGCTGGGTTAAGGCACGCTTGTGCTCTTCACCCTGGCTAAAGGCCAGGCTTGGAAGTTGGGTTAGTCTGGGCGGGAGCACCAGGATCAGGAGCAATCCCTGCATTCCACATGAGCAGCCTAACCCAGGCTGGACTGCCCTAGCCTGGGTTAGGCTGCTCATGAGAACAGCCTTAGAGACTGCATGTTTCTCCTTTGGTTACCCCTGGTGGGGCTACCCCAGATCACCACCCTTCCACAATCCCCATTTGCAACCAACCAATGCTTAACTATGGAATCCTGTTGCACAAGGATAACTGTGAAATAAACTAAGCTACCACCACCCAAACATGCTCCTGCTATTTTGTAACTTCATACCTCCACTGTGCATTTTCCTCCATACTGGCACTAATGCCTGACTGGGCAGCAATGGTACCCACCATGAAATCAAATGAATGAGCAACAAAACCATCCTCATAGGGTCACTTGCAAATAAAAATCAACTCAAACTGATGCCCAAGGTGGCAGTTGGCCATGCACACCTCCCTCACCTAAGGTCAGAGTAGATCTTCTCTGCTCTGGCCTTACCATCCAAACCTTCTGAATATGCATGTCACACAAACCCTAGCCTTGTGGCTGGGCCCCCTGTTCCCCCAGTCCCATTGTGGGAATAACAAGCCAACTGTATGCCATGTTGGACACCAGTGCCTAACCTGTGTGAAGCAACTGCCTCACTTTGGAATGAACAGGAAACAAACCTTCCTGTGAGCAGTAACTTCCAAATTAAAATCACTCACCACCACTTGTCTTTTCTGTGGCCATTCCTTCCTCTGTAGCCTGAGGCCAGTTGTTTGCCTTCTCTGTGCTCTAAACCTCAAGCTACCAATGTACTAGATTTCTGGCCAGAAAAAAAACCTAGTCAACGAGGCGTGGTTACAGCCCTTCTCTCAAGTAAGTAGAGCTGCCACTAGCTCATGCAATGCAAACAACAGTTTACCAGTGAGTAAGTGCATCATAGACATACCATCCTGCTGTCTAAAGCAAGTCACCTTCGGACCTTCCTCTGTATCCTCTGCCTTCCTGCAGCACCTGGACAGCCCAGAATGCTCTCCCATCACTTTGGTGAATCTGCAAAGTCACTCCACATCCAAAAAGGAGGGGCATGCTTTAAAAAACTGGAAGCCTTACCTGGATGAAGAGAATAAAAAGTGGGGAGACAGATCCTGACCCAACAATGTACTTTAATGATAAGGCAGACTGAATATATGTGGCAAATCCAGGGACTATATTAACAATAAAAAGCAATAAGTCATCACAGCTGGAAGTTATCCACCTCAAGAAGAAATTGCTGATCTCCTAACAAGCTCTGCTATATATCAATAAAATGGACTTTATTACTGGAGGACTAGAATTAGCCCATTTAAGGCCGAATATTAAAAGTGGGATCCAGAAGGAATCCAAGATATTACCAGCCAAGTGGTTTAATGACTATGCCTGGTAAACACATGGAAAATATAACTAAAGCTAAAATTACTAAGCGTATAATATAACATGTCAACCAGCATGTAGCTAAGAGTGATCTGATACACATCATATACTTGGACTTCCAGGAACAAGTAAAGCAATGCTTGAGGCTCCTGAGTAATCGAAGTATTGTGACAGAGAGGATGGATCCTCTCATGGGCCAGAAACTGAGTAAACAACTGACAGCAGATGGTAAGAACAAATAGATTATTTTGCAAAGGTAGGACGGGAGCAGGGGGATGCTGTAGGATCTGTATTGGGACTGAAGCTAGTTACTTGAGTATAAGTGATCGAGAGCTAAGATGAGCAACAAAGTGGCCAAACGTTGTGGATGCCACCAAAGTATTCAGGGTGGTAAAGACCCAACTGGATGCACTTAGCCTCTAAAAGGAATTTCTCCAACCTGGATGAATGTTCAGCCATGTGGTAAATGAGACTCAATGTAAACACAATGAAATGTATAACAGGGCAAAATAACTATATCTTAAAAAATCAGGCCTCACATCTACACTGATGGGGTCTGAGCTGTTGATGATGAACCAGGCAAGAGCTCCAAGGAAGAGAGCAACTCAGTGTGTGGAATCAGTAAAAGAAGAAAGCTTGTTAGAAAGTATTAATAAAAAAGATTAAACATACTGCTGGCATAATAGTTTTATACGAACCTATGGTGCCACCATACTGGAAAACTATGCACAGTACAGGCTGTCCTATCCAAAAAACATGAAGCACTAAAAAGGTCAGGAAGGGCAACCAAAACCAAGGGACTGGAGTGCCTTCCTCCTGAGGAAAGGTGAAGGCACTGTTTATTTTGCCTAAATTTACTTACCCCTTAAGGAAAAGCTATCCTGGCTAGTGACCTTGGCAGGTATAGGCTTTATAACTGTGGTTTTCTGTGGTACCTCGCCCCTGCCTGTGGGCATTCCGTACATCCATCAGGGCTGAAAGGCATAAAGAGACTTAGCTCCTGAAAATCTTTCCCACTTACAGAATTATCCTTCAGTGTTCATTCAGAAGTATATTCCACACTCAGGACTTACTCCCTAGCCGCTGTATTTAGGACTGCAGCCTTAAGCTAGTAATTCATCACCACCACATTCAAAGGTACACTGCACCTGAAAATGGAGGTTTTATGCCTGTGGATGGCCCCATCTGCATGCTGAATGAAGAAGCGTCCTTCTCTCTGCCAAACTTCAAAGGAAATCACTGGAATTATTTCTTTGAAATTGGGCGCGGGGGTGGGGAGAAGGAGCTACAATTCCTACAATTTTCATCTTATTCTGCAAATAAACCATAGAATTATAGTTGTTTTAGTGATGCCCCATCTTAGTTCAAAGGCAAAGCATTTTCTCTGGTTTCAAACGACCCCTCTGAATCAGGCCAAACTGAATTCTAATAACCATCCAAAGCTTAAAATCAAACCAGGGAGCCTTCCAAAGCCCTGAGTCCGTCAGGGCCCACTGAGTCTGAACCACTGAAGCAACTTCAAAACATTAGGCACTGCCCTAATGTTTAATGATAATCCCATCTTTTGAATTATATTGAGGGGAAGGTGCATCTTCTGGGCTAATATCCAGTATTCTGCAGATTTCTATATCATCAGCTACTATTAATATCTCTACATAAAATGTCAGCATTTGGGGAATCTAATATTCAGCACAGAATCTAGCTCACTTCATATGCCCTCCAATTGTTTTCAATGGGAAAGAATGCATTCCATTATGGACCTGAACGCTGAGACACATTTAAAGGGGCAGGGGTGGGGGAGTAGATCACCTTAGCTTAATATAGGTTGCCACCAAGTGAACCCAGCTTTTTAGGGTTCAGTTTCCAAACTGCTGTATTTTGTTAATTTCTTAACATGCAGTGCCTACATGACACCTGGAGACATGGTGCCACTTGGCCAGGCAGGTTTGATTTTTTGAGTGATAGAATGTTCAAGGCTGATAATGGAGGAATGCAGTTTTTACACTTATACAACATTCCTGTGTAATTATACTTGACACAGAGCATCCTTTTGCTGAGTTCTCTCCCTCTATCCATAATGTGGAGAATCTTGAGTTGTGACGAGTTGTGACATCATCACATTGCATGTTCTCTGCCCCACTGATGGTAGTCAATGATGAAAAATGGGGCGAAGAAAATGCATCACCACATGAGGTGCAATGCCATATATTAAGAAGAAGGAAAGAGCTTGGCATATTTCCACAAACTCAAACAGTTCAATTCCTGGTGTTTTGTTCTTACTACGGAAATAGCTTTTAAAATGCTTGAAAGCTACCTACCGTGTCTAATGATTTTTTCTTACTATATTCCTGGCTTAGAGGCATTTTCCTCTTTGGTCAAAGAACTTACTTTTTGCTTCATGAGCTCAAAAGCCATTCCATTTCTTGGAAATTCCTCTTTGTCCCTATTTTATGACAAAATGGTTGGCTTTCTGAGCCCATATTTACTTGATTTGTAAAACTAAACTAGTTCGTAAGCACTAGCCGCAGTGGTATTCAAAGACCTAGGTTTGCTTAACAGTACTTTGTGGCTCCCTATTTAGATAAACCTCAAACATGCAAGTTGTAAATGTACTTGCCAAAGGAGATCTTTTCCCCCCCTCCAGAGTTTCCTAGTTAGTATTAGTGCATTCAAACCACCAACAGTAAACAAAATATATAGGGCATTTTCATAGCTGTCAAATTTCAAGCAAAATTTAGTATTGAGTCTGTCCATGCATGCTTTCAGAGTTTATTTTGAACAGCTTTATAAAAGATCCTGAAGAATTTCTTCTGGAAACAATGTTCTCACACACTCATCTCTTTTTTTATATATGCTCCCCAAGGCTTTGTAGTAAAGTCAGCTGGGTTTTTCAGTATACTTTCATTTCAGACATAACCTTTGATATTTGTTATTTAAATAATATCCTTTTTCAAACCAGCCCCTCCAGTTTAATTCCCAGCAATGTTAAACTGAAGTCAAAGCCATGGTTCTAACAATTAATGGGCACAATTGGCTAGGAAGCCCTTCTGTACCAGTCCTGTTCCAAGCAACGCATTTAGGATTGTAATGTAATTTTTGTTAAATTCAAGTATTTTATCTTAACAGGGTTGACTGCTAGGTAACATTCTGAAGCTGTTGTCTCTGGACCAATTAAGCCAACAAGCTCTTCTTAGGCAAATGAATAGAAGACTACAATTATATAACCCTTACATTGTCAAAACATTATTAAGAGTCGTTCTGTCCCCCTATGAAACCTTATATTCAAGAGCAAATGATACTCTGTCCTAATTTACAATTATTGTAGTCTTTTATTAACAGCTGGAAATACAAAAGAAATATTTTTGTGGTCTTTGGAGTATGAAGCAAGTAGAACTACATGCTAAAAAATACAGTAGCCCCATGTTGGGTTCACTTCCTCTCTTCTATAACATCTATATTATTAATTCTCCTGGGTGTGCCTTAGAATGTGTGTCCCGGCGCCCAGATAATTGGCTGGGCGGCGGAGGCGCCTGATTGGCTGAGGCACACCCAGGAAGCAAGTGGTGAGTTGGGTGGGGGGGGAGGAAGGACAAGAGAGAGGAGGGAGGGAGGGAAGGGGGCAAGAGAGTGGGGCAGGAGGGAGAGGAGAACAGCCGGTCCACACAGATGCTCTGTGCGGGTCTGCTAGTATAGTATTATTTACACATTATTTTGAAGTCATTTTGATGTATTTTCCCCCAGGGCCACCAGCAGCAGCTAATGATATGGAACAAGGACAGGGAAATAGACAATGTAATCATAGCACAATTCAGACATTTTGCTGTATGAGTGTACAGATATTGGTACACTCGTACATGTGTTTGTGTGAATGACTGTACCTGCATTCATGTTAAAAGTGGATCTGAGTACGGGCCCCTTAAATGCTAGATAGGAAGTGTGCAGCTGTACCTGTGTTCAGCATAACATGTGAATGATTGTACATGTCTACAGATCTGTACCTGTGTACACTGTACATTTGTATGAGTCACAAGCATGGCTTGATGTCACAGACTCTTAGCTAGAAGATGCCCAGCATCACTATCTCAGAATATCCAAGGAGGGTTCTAGTGACTGGAAAAAAATGCATTTAACTAGGAACAATGAACTGTGGTCCGTGTGCTAGTTTCCCTTCAACGGTAGCAGACCTCAGTATATCCTTCAGTGAAACAGTTACAACTGCCATCATTTCTCCCCCCCCCCCCAAAAAAAGGAGGAAGGAAGGAAGGGGAGTGGAACAACAACAACAACAACAACAAACAAACAAAACCCCGAAGGCTTCACAGATCCTTAGATTCCAAGACTGAGTGCTCAGACATACAAACGTGCTTCAAAAGGGGATGAAATATATCTTTAAAAGCTAAGCTACTGTCTTAGATGCATCCTTAACTTTATGTCTCTTGGACTGCAGAGGACTTCTGCAGCGTTAATCCTGTAGCTTTGTGAATATATGAGCAGTAACATCAACTCATGAGAGGGATTATGGATGCACTGTTATTTCCTGATGCAGCCCATGATACAACTGACAAATGTTGGGGAAATCTCACATGATTAGCAATCATGTGGGGGGAAGCCACTCATCAGAAAGCATGACCCTGTCCCTGAGTACTAACTGAATCAGCAACAGAGAAAGCAGGATGCCAAGAGGCAATATTGCAAAGAAAATGCCTGCCCAGTCTTCTGGGGACAGATCAAGAAAATATATTAGATTTTTTTTTTAAAGTGTAAAAGTGAAGTATGCCTGCAATTTTAACCCGAAAATAGGCCTCAAGCATCAGACATTTGGGAAACACTCTCTTAAATGTACATGTTCATATAGATCAATATGAATGGTTTGTAATTTCCTAAACCAACACAAGAGGGTGTATGTAGATCCTCTTGCTTCTGAAAGAATTCAATACAGGCCTGAGACGTTTTGCTTTTAAAAGAGATGTTTTGTCCCTATACAACTGTTGCACTGGTATCAACCCATAATGCCATTTTTTCCATGTTTAGATCAGCCCAAGAACTGATCAAGGTATCATCTTTATTTTACTTCTGAATTAGAAAAAGATATTCTGAAATGACTACATTGTATGCTACAGGCAAACATGAAGATTTTATCCTAAAGTAAAACTGTAATAACAAAGAGTCCTGTGGCAACTTAAAGACTAACAAATTTACTTTAGCAGATTAGAGTCTGTTTTCCCTCTCCCCAGAAGCCTCTCTGCCTGTCTGCACACACTCTAGGGCAATAGAGTGGTTAGGTTCAGATTCAGAACATAGGATATCTATGCCTTATACCGAAACAGATCATTGGTCCCTCTAGTTCAGTATTGTCAGCACTGACTGGCAGTGATGACTCTTCAAGGTTCTCAGGCGACAATCTTGCAGCCTGACTTGGAGATGCCAGGGACTGAATCTGGGATCTTCTGCATGCAGAGCAGATGCTCTACCACTGAGCTATGATTCCCCAACTCTCCATGCTACCATATTTCCAGGTAGCAGCACAGAAGTAATGACAGCCAGCTCAAAGTCAAGGCCTTTAGAAGATTAGGGGAAGGTTTCAGGAGGGTGGGAAAGAAAAAAGTGTCCTCTTTCCTTTATGCCCTACTGATAACTTGCTTCGATGTGAGCTCTGAAGGGTCTTATAAGGCTCCTCTTCCAGGCTTGATGAAGCCCTGAAAGAGATGGGGAGAAGCAATTCTTCAGAATTGCTATTTGGGATTGACAACCAAGTATAAAGACTTGTTTCCTGAGGTGAGGTGGCACACATGTTGAGGTGGGAGCTGCTGAGCTGATTCTGATTCCCTGTGTGACAAAATGGGGGCTTGTGTTGTTTATTTGTCTGTATGTATGTTTGTGATATGGTTTACAGTTATAATGGAGGTTTTGTATTGAAGGCAATAGAAGCAGCAAAAGCACTGTGTTGATTAGGCACTGGGCAGTTGGTATGCAGATGGAGAGGATCTGTAACAGTTAAGGCCAGTTAGACTTAGGGTTGTTCTGTTAGTGGTTGGAAGATGTGCTGGATTGTAGTTCTGTGAAAAAGAGAAAAGTGTTATGTTCATGTTTAAAGAAGAATAAATCCCTAGTGGCTTCATTCTCTGTCAGTTCCCATGCGAGGACAGAAGAACAGGGGTACAAAGGTGGCACAGCAATCCAAAGTTGCTTGAGGGCTCAGGATGAGAACTGAAATTCACCTCAAGTGGTGGCAGGCTGATTAACGTCTCAAAACCTCAAGGTCACATCCTTGACTTTCAGCTTTAGAGTGGAGGAATGGCAAAACCAGCAACAGTTCACCAGATGATGAAATAGATCATTGGTCTATAGCAGTGATGGCTCCATGAAAATGAAAGAGGAGAAAGCTCCTAATAATGACAGGGTTGCTACAGAAGTGTCACAAACTATATGGTAGTGGACACAGTAGACCTGCCACTGTTTCTGAGTCCCGCCTTCCAACTTGGGAGCTAGGGAAAGGGGACATACTGTACTGTTTACTGTTTGACATACTGTAACACATGCTCCAAAATACAAAAATGCAAGCCTGTAAGAATTTTAATTTATTCTTCAAAATAATGGGGCAGGACTACACAACTTGAGACTGACTAGGCCAAATACAATCCACCATGGCCTGCCAGATGCTTGAGAAATGGCTTGGTTTTCCCATTCCCTGAGCCAAAATGAAGAGGAGACCTCCTGCGTAGGTTACTCTATGACAGCATACAAGATAGGTCCAGTTATCTCTTGAACAGACTGTTAGTTGCCCCTGAGCCATAAGATTTGGAATACATTAAGCCTTATATTCAGGCAACTTGTAAATAATGCTGTGCCAAAAGTTTTCATTACAGAATTTTTGGCTCAAATCTGGGTTGTTGGTTTTTTCCAATTTTAATGAAGTGAAATTTTGACAATTCTTTTTCAGCTACCTCTTAGGCAGTGGTGGCAGAGAGCTCCTTTTAGTGGCCAGTTATTAATAGTGCCACCATTATTTCACCCCCACAGTGCCCTAGGATGATGCCACATGATGAAATGTCCACAACTATTTTTGCCTGCCTCTGCTGCCACCGCCGCCAAAAAGATGTCAGGGGGTGGAATGAAAGGTATAACCATTGCCACAAGCCAATGGTAAGCTGCTCCCTCCCCCCCCTTTTTTTGCAGAATTTCTCTGCCCCCTGAAAATCACCCCAAGCAGCCCCCATTATCACTGCTTCCTATGTATTTTCTGTTGCTTCGTATGCATTTTCTGTCCACATGTGCCTCCTCCACTTAGGAATGTGCATGAGTTGTTCTCATGGTGACAATCCCCAGTCTTGCTGCAAAACAGTTCTGTAGGAATTCCTGTACTCCATACCAGCCTCTTCTGTTGCTTTAATGCCATGAAATGGCCCAGAGAGCTGGCATGATGCCCTCTTCCCATCACTGATGGTAAGAGAAGCTCAGGCTGATAGCCTTTAAGTGAGGGAGATTTCTCTAGTCCCACATCTCTCTTCATGTTACAGCTGGCACATTCTTTACTCACGTCAGCATGAAGTAAATGCCTTCCAGTATTGGATATTCATTTCAGGTTAATTTTTTTTAAAAAGTCAGTTCTCCAGCTGTACAAAGGGCACCTGAATGACTTTGATGTGCTGCCCTCTGAAACATTCTTTAGCTGCCGATCGGCTGCCTCTTTCAGCACAATAGGAAAGGAAGCAGTGGGGCTGCCGAGGTGCTATGGGATCCAAGGCCAATGTTTAGACAATTTCTTCTGCTTGTTTAATAATAGACACAGTGGAATCACTTCTTTGCATCATTAACTGTCCTTTGACAAAGCTTACTTGACATAGTCCACGTACTGTTATTTCCCCTTGCCCTCCCCACCCCTCTCTCTATTTCTTTGGAAATATGATGAGAGAGGAACATTGAAGAAGTACATTTACAGTTGAATTTGCCTTCTTCCATTCGCGTGGATCTGTATTTTATTTTATTGTATAAACAGTAAGATCCATAACAGAATAATGACTCCTGGTGAATCTTTCACTCTGCAGAAATATACACATTTTAAGAGGACCATTAAAATATCATGGTTTTTAAAAATTCAATATTACATTGCTGTAATAGGCAATGAAAAAGAGATCAAGGGTAATAATAGCTTTTTTTAAAAAAAGAACTCTTCAGCACTGATAGAACATAATGGATGCCTTGTGAGACTGTGTGCCAAGGTCGACATGGGGAAGACGAGCACTTCCATACCATGTGCCACTTCTAAGTAATCCTGAGCTCCATCAGCTGTGACATAATGGCATTGTGAGCTGCAATTAATTTCCTTTACAATAGCGTGGATAACTTCATGGATCATTAGGCTGATGATTTCATTCAGAATTGTTGGACTTGTGTAATCTTGTTTTCTCTTCAGCTAGCTTCCCAGGGTCTCATTGTCATGGCTGTGAAGCTTCAGTAATTCAATAAAAATCCCTTCATCAATCGGATGGATTTGAATTGCCTAGCTTTGTCTCCTCAAATATAAGGTACAAAGAGCATTGTTTTGTACAGTAGGCTTCAAATGATCTCCTTTCTCACATTGTTTCTTGCCAGTTTCTTCAAGCCAAGGTAGAAACTCTCTCTCTCTCTCCCTCATACCTACGATGGACAGTGTACAGTTTGCATCCTTATTTATTTATATGTCTTTTCACATGCAAAATCATTTCATTGACAGATAAATTGCATATAGTGTAAATTTAGGAATCCTTGAAAGACAACTTGCTTCAGAACAAGAAACCTTTGTTCTGGAGAACGTAGGTTCTGGAGAACCTTTGTTCTGTTGGTGCTGCCCATGGTTTTATATGTTCCTTTCCTCAAAAATAGCTATGGCATTGTGACAATGACCTTCTCACTGAAGCCTGTTTGATGCAATGAACATCATTATCCTGGTATTATTAGATGGATACTAATATATATCATGCATGGTTTGAAGTTGGTCTTCAAAGTAGCTTTAACTCTAAGGCTGAGTAAGCTTCTGGAACACACACTTGTGTCCAGCTGATTCTAGAGCACCATTTTAAAGTAACACTCAAGACTCAGTGACGCGATTCTCACGACCAGCTGAAACCGGGCTAAGGGAGCCCAGCACAGTTTCGGCTGGTTATGTGCTGCAATGGTAGCTGTGTGGCTCCCAGCAGCAAAGCTGCTTAAATCCCCCCACCCTCAAATGAGCTTAGTTGAGGATGTGCTCTGCTAATCCCATTTTTCTGACTCTCGTGGAGGGGGAGGGGGTACCCCAGGAATGCACCATGCACTTCCACGGTGCATTACTGGGGCTCCGGGGGTGGGGCGCTGCAAGGCGGCACTTCCCTTCGTCCAACCCCTGGAGCTGCTGGGCAAGGCACAGGCAGACAGCAGGAGAACCAGCACTCATCTGCGTCTCCAATCCTCTTGCACAGGGAACCCACTCAGATTGTTTGAGGGGAAGGTAAGGTAAACTCTCCTTCCGCAGTTAACTCTGGCAGCTCTTCTCACTGATCGTAAGAAGAGTTTCCATGTTGAGTGCCTATCCAGCCTCACAGAGTTGAGCCCCCAAAAGCATACTCTCCATGTCAGGAATTAGACATGTTTCAAAAACCCTCAGTGTAAATAATTCTATCCTGCCATTTTACATTGCAAATGGATTTTAGGAAGCATTCCTGCTGATTAATAGTCTTGGTAAAATATTAAAATCCCTTACCTATAAACAACTACTACTATTATGAATATTTATATACTGTTTCAGTAAGCCTTGGGAGGGGGCAGGATGGGCTGAAGCGAAGTTTTAGCAGCCTACGTGAATCAGCCCAATCTGATTTGATTCAGCTCAATTAGTTTGGTCGGTGGTTTGGGCCAAATCAGGCCAAATCAGAGCAGGCCTCCAAAACTTTGCACAATCCGAGCCTTTATGTCACATTAACCTACAATCAGCCCTTATGCATCTGGAATAGGGGCCCAAAGCATCCAGTTCAGGGGGTATATGTTTCAGGCAAGCTAAACCCTGTTTAGAAGTGATGCATCCCCAAATGCTAATATTTAACAATTCTATCAAATAAATATCAAATATTGACTGTTCAAATAGCGAATGATACATGATTTACTGACAGACAGATAAATACTTTAAAATGTATTGATTGCATTTATAACCTCAGTTTTGTCAATTGAGCTTGAGACTGAGTACTTAGGATTCCCAATCAGTCTCGCAGCATGATGAGATTCAAACCTATGTAAGTTCAGCAAAGTTTGCTGCAAACAACTGCCCTCTCAAAATATTAAGCATATACTAAAAATCAGAAGTCAGATATCACATTTGGTTATAAAATATTGGTACATATTTATTCTTCATTCCTTATTTTGAGATTTGAATCTCACTTTCCAGCAATATTCCTGAAGCCTGATATCGAAACATTAGGTGACAAAAGTCAAATGTCATAATAGTCCTGTCAGCATTCCAGCAAATATGGCCAAGAACTATAATAAACTGTCATTGCATAGAATGCTATAAATTTTTATATGCCAAATCTTGCCAGATATAAAATACTGGATGGCAAAATTTCCTTTCAATGGAGCTTGTACAGGAGGATTGTGCACAAAACAAAATATAGCCACAGTTATAGTCATTTTATTTGAATACTGCTTTTTCATAGATCTTGTGCTCAAGGCTGCTCAAATAACATCCATCTAGTAATCAGTATAACAATATGATGGATTACAAGAAGCAAATGATGCATTTTCTTAATTCATTCTTTGAGTCCCATTAATTGTGCTCCACAGCTAACAATACCTATCAGCCTGACCACACAAACATACACCACAACCAGCAGAGACAAACAAATGCCTTTAAATCACACCCCCACTTACTCCCTAGCACCAGTTTACCTTAAATACACAATAAAGTGCTAACAGAGAGACAAGAAAAATAGCTTTGTTAGATATCAAATACTTATGTTAAATCTTGACTGTCCAGTTACATCCAATATAAAAAAATCCTCAGGTTTCAAAGAAAACTGCTTTGGAAAGACTGACAAAGTCATAAATGAAGTTGCCTTGTACTGAATGAGACCATTAGTCCATCAAGCATCATGTGGTCCATCGTAACTGACAATGGCTTGCCAGAGCCTCATGCACTGTTCTTTCCCAGTCTTTTCACTGAAAATAGAACCTGGAACCAGGGGCATACCGTTAATAAGACAAAAGGAGATAAATGTCTCCTGGCCCACAGCCTCTGAGTGGCCCTCAAGGCCATTCCTTGCCCTCTCTCCAGTCTCGTAGCCAGGAGTGTGAGCTTCAGTCCCCCCAAGCAGGTTCTCTGTGACTCCGATCATTTCCCTTTTGTCAGTGGGAGCGGAGGAGAGCGGCTGCAGCAGCAGAGAGGCTTAAAGAGCCCTGTCTTTTCCTAGCAGCAGCAACCGTTGGTCCTCCTTATCTTGAGCTCCCCCCTACTCGGCAACTGAGTTCTGTTGAAGGACAGAGCTGGGACTGGGAGCTAGCAAGCTGTTCAAGTGGAAAGGAAAGTCAAACAAACGACTCTCATCGGTGTGTTTTTTGTGTGTGATTTGTTTTTTTCCTGCTTCCCACATTTTTGGAGTGTGAGTGTGTGTGCGCGTGTGTCATGCCCTCACCCACAGACAGTGAAGAGGAGGGGGAAGTTGGCAACCCTCCAGCAGAGGAAGAAGCACCCAAAGGGGAGAGCTCAACAGTTGGGCTGCAGGAGACAGCTGAGACAGGCCAAGATGAAGCTGCAGCTCCAGAGGGGCCATCGGAAGCAGAAAAGATGGGGGGTGAGCAGTCAGGTCCTGAGCTAGAAGAAGGACAACCTTTTACACCTCAAGAACAAAGGTGTGCCAAATGCCAGCAGCAGCTGCAGCCATTAAGGCAATGTTGGCATCTTTTTAACAGACAAGATAAACACTGAAATCTCCAACAGCTGGCACCTCCAACATTAACCAAGCACTATAATTTAGCCAGCAGATAACATCCAATCTGCTGGAAAGCAATGCATTGCTTGGGCTTGTTACAGATCAGTCTTTGGCTGCTTGGATTTCCCAGCTCCTTGTCCAGACCCTGACTCCTGCTGCTTTAGACCTGGTTCCTGAGCCAGACATTGGGCTGCTTCACCTTGCCTTGAGTCCTCCTTTGGTGACATTGTGGACCTTGGGCTCAGGACTCTTGGAATCTGGTGAGTAACCTAGGTATGGGGGAGACTGGTTGAACTTGATACTTGCTAGTGATTTGTTTCTCTTGTATTTTGTTGCAGACATAGGAGGATCCCAGAGCTACTGGCTTCGTCGACGGTGACTTTGGACCAAGCCTCAGATGGACGAGCTTGTGTGTGTGTGTGTGTGTGTGTGTGTGTGTGTGTGTGTGAGAGAGAGAGAGAGAGGTTTTCTATCCCCAACTGAAAGCTTTCCTTGTTCCTTTATGTCCCCCCACTGCAAGCCCTTGTTTGTGCCTGAGCTATTTTTAACTTTTAAAAAATGATTTTAAATGGTTGGGTTCTTCCCTCTAAGTCCTGATGACTCATGTGAAGTGATATTCTTCCAACTTGCAATGAGTCATTTTTCTCTCTGTGAAAAGGAAAGAGGGGGTGGTGGCAGGGGGTTTATTGATTGGTTCTGATGGTGCTGTGGTTGTTGAAAATATATTCAATTGTTTTTCAACCAAACAAGTTCTCAAAAAAATGTTCCTTGCTTCCAGAATGGCTCACAATACTTGAGGGTTGGGGAAGAGTGGAGCTAGCCTAGGTCTTGTGGTAGCAAGAGCTGGTCTTGTGGTAGCAAGCATGAATTGCCCTCTTGTGTTTCATAAAGCTGATACTATTGTATTATTTGGTTCTGCTGTTATTTTACACCTTTTTATTTATTTTATTTATTTATTTTTGCATTTTTATACCGCCTTTCGTTAAAATATAACCCCAAGGCGGTTTACAAAAGTTAAAAACATACAATAAAAACACAATAAAAACAACATGCTAAGAGTATAAAAACATATAAAAACAGGCATAAAACAATACAAGAAATAAAAACACCCAGAAGCAGCAGTAAAAACGATTATGTAAAAGCCTGGATAAAAAGCCAAGTCTTTACAAGCTTTCTAAAAGCCATGATGGAGTCCGAGGAGCGAATGACCACTGGGAGAGCATTCCAGAGTCTGGGGGCAGCAACAGAGAAGGCCCTGTCCCGAGTGCACGACAGCCGGGCCTCTCTCATTGTCGGCACCCGGAGCAGGGCCCCCTCAGATGTCCTCGTCAAGCGGGCAGCAACCCTTGGGAGCAGGCGGTCCCTCAAATACCCTGGGCCCAAACCGTTTAGGGCTTTAAAGGTCAAAACCAGCACCTTGAATTGGACCCGGAAACGAACCGGTAGCCAGTGCAGTTCTTTCAAAATGGGGGTGATATGTTCCCAACGGGCAGCTCTGGATAACACCCTCGCTGCCGCGTTTTGCACTAGCTGCAGTTTCCGGATATTCTTCAAGGGCAGCCCCACGTAGAGCGCGTTACAGTAATCCAGCCGCGACGTGACTAAGGCGTGGGTAACTGTGGCCAGATCTGCCTTCTCGAGAAAGGGACGCAGCTGGCGCACCAGCCGAAGCCGTGCAAAGGCACCCCTGGCCACCGCCTCCACCTGAGCTTCCAAAAGCAGAGCCGGGTCCAGTAGTACCCCCAAGCTGCGTACTTGTTCCTTCAAGGGGAGTGCAACCCCATCCAGAACTGGTAAAATCTCCACATCCCGATTGGCTCTCCTACTGACCAACAGCACCTCCGTCTTATCCGGATTCAATTTCAGTTTGTTAGCCCACATCCACCCCATCACGGCCTCCAGTCCCCGGTTCAGGACATCCACCGCCTCCCTAGGATCAGATGACAAGGAGAGATAGAGCTGAGTGTCATCCGCATATTGCTGACAACTCAGTCCAAATCCCCGGATGACCTCTCCCAGCGGCTTCATGTAGATGTTAAACAGCATGGGGGACAGGACCGAACCCTGCGGGACCCCACAGGCCAACGGCCACGGGGCCGAGCAGTAGTCCCCCAGCACCACCTTCTGGACCCTCCCCTCAAGAAAGGACCGGAACCACTGCAACGCAGTGCCTCCGATTCCCATACTCGAGAGGCGGCCCAGAAGGATACCATGGTCGATGGTATCGAACGCCGCCGAGAGGTCCAGCAGAACCAACAGGGACGCACTCCCCCTGTCTAGTTCCCGGCGTAGGTCATCCACTAGAGCGACCAAGGCAGTCTCAGTCCCATACCCGGGGCGGAAGCCAGATTGAAAAGGGTCCAGATAATCCGTATCATCCAAGACCCTCTGCAGCTGGGACGCCACCACACGCTCCATCACCTTGCCCAAAAAGGGCAGGTTAGACACAGGTCTATAGTTGTCCAGGCTGGAGGGATCAAGGGAGGGCTTTTTTAATAAAGGTCTTACCACCGCCTCCTTAAGGCACGATGGCATCCTGCCCTCCCTTAATGAAGCATTAACCATCACCTCCAGCCATCTACCTGTCCCCTCCCTGGCAGCTTTTATTAGCCATGAAGGGCAAGGGTCAAGAGCGCACGAAGTCGCCCGCACACTGCCCAGGATCTTGTCCACATCCTCAGGCCGCACCAACCGAAAAGAATCCAACACAACGGGACCAGATGGTACCAAAGGCACGTCTGCCGGAACTGCCAAAACTCTGGAGTCCAGGTCAGCACGGATGCAAGCGACTTTATCTGCAAAATGACAGGCAAACCGATCACAAAGAGCTGTAGATGGCTCCTCCCCCATTGTCCGGGGGGGATGTGTGGAGCAATGTTTTCACCACACGAAACAGCTCTGTTTGCCTGCACTGAGCAGACGCAATGGAGGCGGAGAAAAAACGTTTCTTCGCCGCCCCCACCGCCACGGCGTAGTCCCTAAAATGGGTTCTAGCCCGTGTTCGATCGGATTCGTGACGACTCTTCCTCCAGCGTCGCTCCAGCCGTCGTCCGAGTTGTTTCATCGCCCTAAGCTCCGAGGAAAACCAAGGAGCGGAACGGGCTCCACTAAGCCGGAGAGGGCGCTTGGGGGCAACCGTGTCAACAGCCCGGGCCACCTCTCCATTCCAGAGATCAACCAAGGCGTCGACAGGGTCACCAGCTCTGGACACTGGAAACTCCCCGAGGGCTGTCTGGAATCCAAGCGGATCCATAAGCCTCCGGGGGCGGACCATCTTAATCGGCCCACCACCCCTGCAGAGGGCAGACGGAGCAGTCAAACTAAACCCTACCAGGTGATGATCTGTCCATGACAAGGGAGTGGTCTCAAATTCCCCCACCTCCAGATCATTTATTTCCCGGTCGGCAAAAACCAGATCCAGAGTGTGTCCCGCCACGTGGGTAGGGCCCGATACCAATTGAGACAGGCCCATGGTTGCCATGGAGGCCATGAAATCCTGAGCCGCACCCACTAGGGGGGCCTCAGCGTGGACATTGAAATCCCCCAAAACAATAAGCCTGGAGGAACCCAAGGCCACCTCCGAGACCACCCCCGCCAGCTCAGGTAGGGAGACTGAAGTGCAGCGGGGTGGTCGGTACACCAGCAGAATCCCCAGCCTATCTCGGAGGCCCACCCTCAAGGACAAACACTCGAAATTCTGAGATTGCCTGACCGGGCACCTGGAAACGGGGAGGGTCTCTCGAAAGATGACCGCAACGCCTCCTCCCCGACCCTCGAGGCGGGGCTGCTGCACGATCTGGAAACCTGGAGGACAAAGCTGAGAGAGACCGACCCCGCCCAGCGCATCCAACCAGGTCTCCGTCACACATACCAGATCAGCACGCTCATCCACAATCAGATCGTGGATGAGAGATGTTTTTGCGTTAACTGACCTGGCATTCAGCAGCAGCACCCTAATCCTCGAAGGAGTGTTCCCAGAGCTCCCTAGGGTCAGAGGGTTGGGAGAAGGGCCGGAAAAAGGAACAGGCCTCAATTGCCTGGACCGTTTTCCCCTGTAACGGCCTGCCCAACTCCCACCGCCATACCTCCCTCTGCCCGCTACCTGTGATATTGCCGCCCCCGCTCCAGACCCACTTTTTTGCTCCCCCAGACACATCTCCCCAGACTAACCCACCACGGCTTCTTGGCTTAATTAAAAACAAAACAAAACCAGGCTTGCGTAGTCTCCTGCTGACTTCTTAATTGTGAGAAGATGGCTCTTCAGGGCGGAAGGAGAGAGATCCTCTGGTCCTCAGGCAGCTTGCCCCACGGCAGAGAGCCACAAGGACGAGAGCCCTTGTGCTCTCGCCCTTCGGCTCGCGCCAAGAGGCTCGCGCCCTTGGGCTAGCCTGCCCTATATAGCAGCAGCAGCAGCAGCAGCCAAAGCCCCAGCAGCAGCCCAAGGAGATGTTACACACACCTGAGGAAAGGTGGGGCAGGGGCAAAGACAGCAGTCAGTCAGTGCCCCACCCAAGCTGTTCTCCTTCTGTCTTCCTCCCCCAGGCCCTTGGGCTAGCCTGCCCTATATAGCAGCAGCAGCAGCAGCAGCCAAAGCCCCAGCAGCAGCCCAAGGAGATGTTACACACACCTGAGGAAAGGTGGGGCAGGGGCAAAGACAGCAGTCAGTCAGTGCCCCACCCAAGCTGTTCTCCTTCTGTCTTCCTCCCCCAGGCCCTTGGGCTAGCCTGCCCTATATAGCAGCAGCAGCAGCAGCAGCCAAAGCCCCAGCAGCAGCCCAAGGAGATGTTACACACACCTGAGGAAAGGTGGGGCAGGGGCAAAGACAGCAGTCAGTCAGTGCCCCACCCAAGCTGTTCTCCTTCTGTCTTCCTCCCCCAGGCCCTTGGGCTAGCCTGCCCTATATAGCAGCAGCAGCAGCAGCAGCCAAAGCCCCAGCAGCAGCCCAAGGAGATGTTACACACACCTGAGGAAAGGTGGGGCAGGGGCAAAGACAGCAGTCAGTCAGTGCCCCACCCAAGCTGTTCTCCTTCTGTCTTCCTCCCCCAGGCCCTTGGGCTAGCCTGCCCTATATAGCAGCAGCAGCAGCAGCAGCCAAAGCCCCAGCAGCAGCCCAAGGAGATGTTACACACACCTGAGGAAAGGTGGGGCAGGGGCAAAGACAGCAGTCAGTCAGTGCCCCACCCAAGCTGTTCTCCTTCTGTCTTCCTCCCCCAGGCCCTTGGGCTAGCCTGCCCTATATAGCAGCAGCAGCAGCAGCAGCCAAAGCCCCAGCAGCAGCCCAAGGAGATGTTACACACACCTGAGGAAAGGTGGGGCAGGGGCAAAGACAGCAGTCAGTCAGTGCCCCACCCAAGCTGTTCTCCTTCTGTCTTCCTCCCCCAGGCCCTTGGGCTAGCCTGCCCTATATAGCAGCAGCAGCAGCAGCAGCCAAAGCCCCAGCAGCAGCCCAAGGAGATGTTACACACACCTGAGGAAAGGTGGGGCAGGGGCAAAGACAGCAGTCAGTCAGTGCCCCACCCAAGCTGTTCTCCTTCTGTCTTCCTCCCCCAGGCCCTTGGGCTAGCCTGCCCTATATAGCAGCAGCAGCAGCAGCAGCCAAAGCCCCAGCAGCAGCCCAAGGAGATGTTACACACACCTGAGGAAAGGTGGGGCAGGGGCAAAGACAGCAGTCAGTCAGTGCCCCACCCAAGCTGTTCTCCTTCTGTCTTCCTCCCCCAGGCCCTTGGGCTAGCCTGCCCTATATAGCAGCAGCAGCAGCAGCAGCCAAAGCCCCAGCAGCAGCCCAAGGAGATGTTACACACACCTGAGGAAAGGTGGGGCAGGGGCAAAGACAGCAGTCAGTCAGTGCCCCACCCAAGCTGTTCTCCTTCTGTCTTCCTCCCCCAGGCCCTTGGGCTAGCCTGCCCTATATAGCAGCAGCAGCAGCAGCAGCCAAAGCCCCAGCAGCAGCCCAAGGAGATGTTACACACACCTGAGGAAAGGTGGGGCAGGGGCAAAGACAGCAGTCAGTCAGTGCCCCACCCAAGCTGTTCTCCTTCTGTCTTCCTCCCCCAGGCCCTTGGGCTAGCCTGCCCTATATAGCAGCAGCAGCAGCAGCAGCCAAAGCCCCAGCAGCAGCCCAAGGAGATGTTACACACACCTGAGGAAAGGTGGGGCAGGGGCAAAGACAGCAGTCAGTCAGTGCCCCACCCAAGCTGTTCTCCTTCTGTCTTCCTCCCCCAGGCCCTTGGGCTAGCCTGCCCTATATAGCAGCAGCAGCAGCAGCAGCCAAAGCCCCAGCAGCAGCCCAAGGAGATGTTACACACACCTGAGGAAAGGTGGGGCAGGGGCAAAGACAGCAGTCAGTCAGTGCCCCACCCAAGCTGTTCTCCTTCTGTCTTCCTCCCCCAGGCCCTTGGGCTAGCCTGCCCTATATAGCAGCAGCAGCAGCAGCAGCCAAAGCCCCAGCAGCAGCCCAAGGAGATGTTACACACACCTGAGGAAAGGTGGGGCAGGGGCAAAGACAGCAGTCAGTCAGTGCCCCACCCAAGCTGTTCTCCTTCTGTCTTCCTCCCCCAGGCCCTTGGGCTAGCCTGCCCTATATAGCAGCAGCAGCAGCAGCAGCCAAAGCCCCAGCAGCAGCCCAAGGAGATGTTACACACACCTGAGGAAAGGTGGGGCAGGGGCAAAGACAGCAGTCAGTCAGTGCCCCACCCAAGCTGTTCTCCTTCTGTCTTCCTCCCCCTTGTAACTGTAGTCTTCTGTCCTCTGTAAATCTGCTACACTTTATTACATGTGTCTTCTGTTTAATGTTCTTCTGCAGCAGAGACATGGGACCAGGAGAAGGAGAGAAAGGTAGAGAGGGGGCCATTTTAAAATCTTATATCCGGGCCCACTCCAACCTTGGTACACCCCTGCCTGGAACCTTGTGAGTATAAAGCATGTTCTCTGTGAACAAGCTATGGCCCCTTTCTCTTTCATTTCCATTCTTGAAGCCCACTGACAGTTGTACTGGTCCACTCTCATTTGTCTGAATAATGGATATGGGGTTAGGGAGGTTTGCACTTGTGGCATATCCATGCAGAATAAGATTGCATTCTCCCTTAGAACAAATTCCACATGTCAAGGGCAAGTATGTGTCAACCTGGAAGTACAAGACACTCTTGTATGGGCAAGGCCTTAGAACACTTATTTGGGATTGTGACAGAAGAAAGAAAGATGTTGAATCACACAGACAACAAGCTTAGCGCAAATGTTCATATGTGTAGGTACAACAGCAGCTACCATGGATGCCCAGAGGAATGCAAAGCATTTGCATAACTGGGGATTACAAAGCCACAACATCATAACATGATGTTTCATGAAGGGATACTTTAATGAAGGGATATTACTGCAATGCCAGTCTGGCATTACTTACCCCGACAGACTATCGAAATGATAGATCAAAAGAATGGGAAATGAGAGGGAGGAAACATCACTGGAGTTTCAAGCATGATCTGGGGGGGTGGCATGGGGGTGGATAACATAGCAATCTGATGAGGGAAGATGGAAGCATTCTACATTTTTTGTTGCAGCTGTTCCTTTTTAGTATATTGTGGCTAGAGATGGGGGAAGTCTTCACAGCTCTCTTCAAACTAGCCCAGAAATCCACCCAAATCAGGAAGAACTTGGATCATTTGCCAAGCCCAATGAGACAGCTTGAACCCCTCTCTACCCGCCCCCTATCCTTTTTTTTACCAGTCTAGGTGGCAGGCATGGCAGGTGACAAGAGAAGCGGCAGCAGAAGTAGTGCTGTGTAAGGAACACAAAGCTTTCTTCTCCCCCTTGGCACTCTCTACAGCAGTGCATCATGGATAAAGCAGCAACAGTACTGTCACATGGACAGAGGCGTAACTATAGGGGGGCAGGGGGGGCACGTGCCCCGGGCGCCATCTTTTCTGGTCACGTGGGGGGTGCCGCCATGACAATTAAAAAAAATTTTTTTTTGTTAATACAAATGTTTCCTGCTCAGTGCAGCAGCGCTGCAGCAGTCAAGGGAGAGTGTTGGCGCCCCCTCCCCCACAAGCGGTCCCTTCCATGCCGCCCACGCCCCCCCCCATTGTTTTGCTGGCACCTGGCGGCCAGTCAGTGGCCTGGCTTGGCGGCGGCGGCAGGCGCTTGTGAGGAAAAACCTAAGTATAATGTAGTATGTTGGGAGGGCGGGGGAGCGCCATTTCAGTGCTTGCCCCGGGCGCCGTTTTCCCTAGTTACGCCTCTGCACATGGAGTTTGAAATATTTTTTCTTTCTTTCCTCTCCCTTTGTTGCTATGCTCTGCAGGGTGCCAGCAATGGCGTTGTGGTCCTTGGGGTTTGGAGTCTTCCCAAGGGTTACTACAATACAGTTTGGAAGATTACAGGTCCCAAAGGCCACTGAGCCTTTGTTGGCACAATGTGAAACATTATATCAGAGCAACAAGACAACAGGAAAGAAAAAAGCCTCTCAAGCCCCACTTGTTAGCACTACTGCCACTTTCCCCATAATGTGCTGCTGTGGAGCCAGGGGCGTATCTAGGGGTAGGTCAGGCAGGGCATGTGCCCTGGGCGCCACTTGAAGGGGGGCGCCATTTTTTAAAATCATTTTTTTAAAAAAATGGCTGCCAAAAACAAAATGGCCACCCTGCATGCTCAAATGGCCTCTGTGAGGCTCTAGGTCATGCCAGGCTTTGCAGAGGCCATTTGAGCATGCGCGGTGGCCATTTTGTTTTCAGTGGCCTTTAAAAATATATATATATTTAAAAACGGCCACTGCACATGCTCAAATGGTCCCTGCGAGGCCCTAGAGGCCAGCGGGGTGAGAGGGAATCTTTGCAAAAAAAAAAAACAACCCAGCCTTTAGGAAGCCCCCCAAAGGGGCTACAGGTAATAATAATAATAATTTAATATAATATGACACTGTACACATATTCAGATTGGCACTATGTACAGAGAATCAGGGCTTGTGAATACTGAGCTGACGCTTAAGAGCTAGGATTGTATTCATTTGTTCTTACTTTGCTTCTTGTGATAAGTGAGTTAAATGTGATGTCTTGCTAATATGGCTATTAATGGTGATTTTGTCTTTGAATCAGTGTGAAACCCTTAATATTAAGGCCCACTGGGAGTTTCTTGCTCTCTTTCTCTCATTTTAACTGGCTTTCTGAAAGACTAGAACATATTTCAAGCAGTGACACAGTTTACTCTGCATATCCTTTAATTATTTACAGAGTATCTGGGAAAAGTCAAATTCTCCATTGATTTTTAAAACTTATGTAATGGTGATGCTACAATGCATAGTAGAGAATTATTATTATTATTATTATTTACATTTATATCCCGCTCTTCCTCCAAGGAGCCCAGAGCGGTGTACTATATACCTGAGTTTCTCTTTCACAACAACCCTGTGAAGTAGGTTAGGCTGAGAGAGAAGTGACTGGCCCAGAGTCACCCAGCTAGTTTTATGGCTGAATGGGGATTTGAACTCGGGTCTCCCCGGTCCTAGTCCGGCACTCTAGCCACTATACCACACTGCCACTTCTGTTTAGTTTTCCAAGTACATCTCCACATAGTATTTGGGTATTTCATGAGCCCCCACATACTGAAATTTGTAGTTTTCCAGCATTTTTTGGTCTGGCTAAGTCCACTGCTAAATAGTTTTTGAAATATTAAAAGATTAACAAGCTTGACTTGTATTTTTCAGCTGATATTATGGTAAAGTTATCTGAAAGATGGGTGTCAGATGCTTGGACAGGGGGCGCAATTTCAGTGTTTGCCCTAGGCGCTATTTTCCCTAGATACGCCTCTGTGTGGAGCACTCCAGAGGGGGGGAAATAAGGCCTCCCTCCACATCATATGGCACCAGTGTTTCTACTGCTTCTCTCACTGCACCATGGCCGCTAAGAACAGTAAGTAAAGAACTGGATGGGGGGAGGTTGATGAGGGGGCTGGCAGGGAGTGAGGAAAAACTTATCTGTGCTTAGGAGAACTCTTGGGGCTCTAGAATTTTGTCCCTCCTTTGTTGGGTGGACTTCAACAGTCCAAAGAATTCTTCTCTGATCCTGAGCCTGGAGAAATTCACTGGCATCTTCAATTATGACACAACAAAGAAGGAATAGTAATGCTCTTTTTCAGGCAGCAATGACTCTCTGACTTCACAGGGCCTTTGTGGACATGCTTTCATTTGATACATATATTTAAGGCATGTCCAGTGTTGGTTTTAAAGTTTATTCCACCAAGACATCATTATTATGCAAAGATAAAATACCATCCACTAGACGTTACAGGTTAAAAACAAAAGCAGTTTCAATGTCAATACATCACCCTCAGTTACTTACACAAACCAAATTTCTCAGCAGTTCTTAAATTCCTTTCTCACAAGGTAAGCAGTAGGCAGGAAAGACAAAAGGGGGATGACAACATTACAGCTGCATCAAAGAAGAATTAACTCAGCTGCAACAAGGTACAGTTAACTCAGGGAAGAGAAAAGAGAGAACATCATAACAGCTGCAACACAGAACCATTAACTAAATTGTATCCTTCAGAGACTAATGAGTTTCATAGCCAAAACCATCTCCTCAAAATTAATATCTGGCTTTAATTTCTCTGTATACATTGCCTCTTTTATTTTACACTTCTGCAAATTTATTTCTACTGCCAATACAGTTATCTTAGTTCCCACCACTTGTCTAGCATGTCCCTCCTTCATATATATAGACAATGGCTTAGTACAACTCCCATTATATTGCATATCTGACAAATGAGAGAACTCCGGCTATAGAGCGGTATATAAATGTAAGTGCTATTGCTAAATGCTCACTATATCTATCTCTCAATGGTCTCCCCATTTCACCTATGTAGAAAGAGCAGCAATCCAGACACTCTGTCTTATAATAACCCCTTTATACTACACCAACCCTCTCTCCTTTCACAAAGAGCACAATCTTTACACTCACACTTTTTATCATATAATTGAGTTAACCAATTGTTGTTTCAATGTTATTGGTGCACTACACACTACATTAGCTTTAACTCCATATCTCTCCAGAAGCTTCTGAAACTGCCAGATAAATTTGTTAGTAACAAATGGAATTTCCAACACTGGCAATTCTTTTGTAAACTTCACCATCCTACTCTTCAATATAGGGAGTGTATATCCATTAGCACTTAGCAATCTTTCCACCTTTTCTTTTGAATCCTCTCTATAATCTACTGTAGAAACCCCCACTGCCTTCTGTATTATATTCTTCACTGTCTGTTCCTTAATTATTGCTGGATGAGCTGAATTACTCTTTAATAAAATATCCTTTTTGGTCAGTTCTATACCATTTTGTTTCTAATTGACTCCCCCTTCACATATATTTCAGCATCCTCCTCATTAGGCTTTTCTTTGGTTAATCTTATATTCCCCCTATTGTTGATTTCTTCAAATTCCTTACCTTCAGTATATCTCTTATATAATATATCAATATCCAAACTCCTCTTCTCAATAAAATTCATGTAAGCTATAGCCAACAATGGTGCCAATCTGTTCCCCATGGCTAAACCATGCTTCTGCAAAAAAAATACTTTCTATCAAATTTAAAAATATTACATTGAATATAAACCAGTATTAATCCCTCAATACCCTTAATTGAGCATGCATAAGTATTACTAGAAAAAACAATTTTCTCTCACTAATTGCACCGAACAGTTGAATATAGTTGGATATGTTTAATTATGACATGCCAGAACATGGCATGGCAAAGAAGCAAAAATCTTGTCCAGCAAAAATGAAAGAGGATTTCAAGGAGGGTGGGGACACCTTTCCCCTTTAGAATGACATTATTTTTTAATTTATTATAACACTTGTATACCACCCCAAACTCGTGTCTCTGGGCAGTGACACAATGATAAAACAGTTGAAAATTCATATAAAAACACAAAAAAGCAATTAAAAACTAACAATTTAAAAATCAATCACAGAATTAACCTATACATTATCAAGAAGCTGAAACAGCCCGAGTAAAAAGATGGGTTTTTAAATGTTTTTTAAAAATTGTCAGAGATGGGGAGGATCGTATCTCAATAGGGAGTGCATTCCATAGTCCCAGGGCAGCAACCAAGAAGGCCCGTCTCCGTGTGGCCACCAGATGAACTGGAGGCAACTGGAGACAGACCTCCACAGAAGACCGCAATGGACGGTGGGGCTCATAATGAAGAAGACGTTCTCTCAAATACCCAGGGCCTAAGCTGTTTTGGGCTTTATAAATTATAACTACCACTTTGTATTTTGCCCAGAAACTATAGACAGCCAGTGTAACTCCATCAGCAGAGGTGTAATGTGGTCTCTCCGAGATGACCCAGAGACCAGCCTGGCTGCCGCATTCTGAACCTACTGAAGTTTCCAGACTACATACAAAGGCAGCCCAACGTAGAGCGCATTACAGAAGTCAAATCTGGAGGTTACCAACAAATGTACCACTGTTTTGAGGTCATTGATCTTGAGAAACAGGCGCAGCTGGTGTATCAGCTGGAGCTGATAGAAAGCACCCCTGGCCACCGCCTCAGCCTGAGAAACCAAAGAGAGGTGTGAATCCAGAAGTACTCCCAGACTGCGAACCTGTTCCTTTTAGGGAAGTGTGACCCCATCTAGAACAGGTAGATCAAAATCGTCTCTGGAGTTCTGACCCTGCTCAATAAGTACCTCTGTCTTATCTGGATTCAGCTTCAGTTTATTCTCCCTCATCCAGCCCATTACTGCTTCCAAGCAGGCATTTTAGGGAGGATATGCCAGCTCCTGAAGAAGCTGACATGGAGAAATAGATCTGGGTGTCATCAGCATACTGGTAACACCCAGCTACAAATCCCCTGATGATCTCTCCCAGCAGTTTCATGTAGATGTTTAAAAGCATTGGAGAAAGTACAGAGCCTTGAGGGACACCATACTTAAGCTCAGATTTTGAAGAACAACAATCTCCAATCGACATCATCTGGAATCTGTCCAAGAGGTAGGAGCAGAACAGTGCCTCCCACTCCCAACACCCTCAGATGCTCCAGAAGGATACTATGGTCAATAGTATTGAAAGCCACCGAGAGATCCAAAAGGACCAACAGAGTCACACTTCCTCTGTCAATTCCCAACTGGACATCATCCATCAGGCCGACCAAGGCAGTCTTCACCCCATAGCCCGCCCAAAACCCAGTTTTAAATGGGTCTAGATAATCAGTTTCCTCCAAGACCGCCTGGAGTTGAGAGGCCACCACCATCTCAATTACCTTGCCCAGCCACGGGAGGCTGGAAACAGGCCTGTACTTGCTCAACTCTGAGAGATCTAACACAGACTGCTATAGAAGAGATCTAATAATTGCCTCCTTGAGACAAGGAGCCATCCTGCCCTCCCTCAGAGAGGCATTTATGATTTCTACCAGGCCGCCTACAACAGCCTCCCTGCTAGATAGGACAAGCAATGTTGGACAAAGGTCAGGAGAACAAGTGGTAGGCCTCACCGTTTCTAACTAGCCACCAAGACGAGCTATCCCACTGCCTTCACGGTCAAAGTGGCAGAAAAATCTTTTAAAAGGGAAAATGACTGGCATAAGCCAGTAATAAACCAGCTGGCATAAGCCAGCAGCAAGCCACCCTCATAGAGCCCCTGGTGGCGCAGTGGTAAAACTGCCGCCCTGTAACCAGAAGGTTACAAGTTCGATCCTGACCAGGGGCTCAAGGTTGACTCAGCCTTCCATCCTTCCGAGGTCGGTAAAATGAGTACCCAGAATGTTGGGGGCAATATGCTAAATCATTGTAAACCGCTTAGAGAGCTCCGGCTATAGAGCGGTATATAAATGTAAGTGCTATTGCTATTGCTATACCTTTGGGAAGTTTTCTACCCCTGAAAATGGCCAAAATGGTCTCTGGGGGATCCCCAAAATTGAACAACCCTCCGAATTCAAGCCAAAAAATTTCAAATGGGGAGTGTTTGGCTTGACCCTCATTTTGACACAGTATTTCTCTATACGGATGTCACTGAAGCACATAATGTGCCAATTCAGATATATATCTTAGCAACTTGTAATGCTCCTGAACAATACCAGACTCAAGAGCCATAGCAGTTTTCCAACAGGCACCCTACAGGGAAGCTTCCTGTCAGATCGCTGTTGCTCCCACTGTCATCACCACCACCACCAGGTTTACTCAGCTTCTTGCTGGGTAAGAAGCAACAAAGCAGGCTACTGGAGGTAGAAGGTTATGGAGACTGGAGAAGCTGTTCAGGCCCCGTTCTGCTCCCAGATGTCATTGAAAGTGTGAATAGGACAGAATATGGTTCAGAATAAACTGAGCTATTTTATGATTTGGGGGGAATATAGTAGTTTGCTGACATCAATTCTGAAATGAGGTAAGGGAGGTTCACCCACTTCTATTTCTATGCAATGTACAAAAAGAATGCATTGAAGATTTTGTTATTTTGGGGGACCAATTGTAAAACTATCAATCATTATATTAGCAAGTCTAGGTGGCAGACCATCATTTACATGCTGTTTTCTTGGGATTTATATTTCCCAAATTACACTTTCAGTGCAATACAGTCTTTTCTGCATTCTTTGAATATTGTGATGAAATCATTATCCACACTAGTGTGTGTTTTTTAAAGTCTGCTTTATGCATTTGATGGAATTGCATTGTGACATTAAGAAATTATGTAGAAAATTGCATAGCTCAGCACCAAAATTGGACAACACTTTTACAGTAAATTGTAGGTATTTTACACATACTTTCTTAACTGTGCACCTGAATTCTGTTAAAAAATAAATCCATCAATCAACTTCTTGGCAAGTTGAGAAAAGGCTGGCACCTTGATCCTGAGCACATGTATTTGGAATTAAGCCCTATTGGGTTTAATGATTTTAATCTTCCTTCCAAGTAATTGTGTTTGGGATTATAATCTAAATATAATCTGTTTTAAACCCTGTGCCAAAATGAATGTTTCTCTTGGCATCTAGCCCTTTTCATAATTACTTAAATTTGAAGGATTTAAGCACATGCTTAATTCTCTCAGTGAAATCAAAGCGATTTTCAACTGCTAACTTTGGCTGGATCGAACCCAATATTTAGGTGCTGTGTAGTGAAAATGCCATAGTGCCTTTAATCTTCAAGATCAAAGCTTTTTAATATGCGAGAATTACAGAACGTACAGTTTGGATCAGCTATACTATCTGTGTTTCAAAGCCCAGGTTGGCATTGCCAAACTGATGTGAAACATGATCATTTTCTGTTTATAAAGCTATAAACTGTCACTGAAGAAATGGAAGCATTATCTTTGAAGAATCATTATAACAATATATAGCAATATACAGCATTTATATAGTGCCATTAGGGTATGAGGAGTACTTAGAGTGATTGTAGAAAGTCATAACATGATCTCTGTAATTTCTATGATTAACTCACTGTCTATGAGATAGTGGGTACAGTTCTGATCTGGGAAAATGAATGGAAATCTTCGAATGGGCATCCCAGTTATTTCTTTCTGCATAATCCAGCAGCAATTCTGGAAAGAAATGAGGGCTAAATATGGTTTTCCTTAAATGAAAAGCAGACAGCCCAACTTTGGACACAATCCACTAGATGTTTTCCTGTATAAGAGGCAAATTAGACTCTCAGGGGAGATAGATGAAGATGACTTTTCTCAGCTCCTATGTAATCCTCTATCAAATTAGTCCTTAAAACTTCAGGAACTTTCCCAGTAGTTCATTGTGGTGGCAATCTTTTTGTGTAATTGGGAGTGAAATATATCATGGCCAAAGGGCTAAGGTAAGTTGTAGGGGGGAACTGAAAGTAGTGAAAGTACTGGTTGATCATATCAGAATGCTGCTTAATCTATTCCCTTCTTTTCATATTTCTGCTTAAAAGAGTTACTACAGCTGATTTCCTAACCATGAGAGAAAAAATTGGGGGCTATCATATATTTTGCTCTGTGGGTAGGGGGAGAGGGAAGCAGCCTTGGAAAAATGGCCTTGAGCTGGCAAATGGCAGTAGGGGAAAGGGTTATGCCTGCTGTTTCGCTTCTGAAACTGGCAGCCTCCTATAACTACCTTTTAAAAAACAAACAAACCATGAAAAACCTGTCCATGCACCTCCTGCATATTATCTAGCCCTATGTCTCAGTACTATGAAGAAGCTCTCTAGTGCTCTTGCATTTATTTCAATGAAGTATACACAAGAGAGCCTCCCATTGGGTTGTGTAAGGTGGCCCACATGATGCACAGTGTTACAGAGCTGTAATACTGCAACCTGGGGCTAGGAAGGCAGCCCTGCTGCTAAGAATGGGCGCTAGTGCTAGCAGCGCTTCTGAAGTTTTTTCCATTGTTATGAATGGGGAAACTACCACACTGGAAATCCATGAAAAAGTTATTTAAGCACCAGCAAGATATGATAAATTCGACCTACCCAGTTAACAGCCTAGCTGCTGTATTTTGTGGACCAGCTGAAGTTTCTGAAAACTCTTAATAGGAAACTCCATGTATGATGCAATAATCTAAGCTGGGTGTCTTCAAAGCATGGGAAACTGTCAAGATCATGTTTTTCCAAATTAAATATCTCTATCCCATAGGTACTTACTAGTCATTCCAGACATTTATTGTGGGAAAATATGATGTATCAACAGCCGTGTGTGTGTATAGCTAAGAAAAGAACCCTAATGTATAGCTTTGTAGTTATTTCTTAGAAAGCCTTTCACAATCTTTTGCCAGCTTCTGCCATTTTCAGGGTTGGGACCTTTAGCAGAGTCTCCCCCCTGATCTTAAGAGCGGGTATGGGGGAAGGTGGCTACCCATGGCCTCATGCTGGGGCTGACATTTTGCCTTACCCTGCTTTTGAGGCGGCAAGGTTAGATTGGCTGAGCCAGGAGGGAGAGGAGCATCAGCAGCTGTTTGGCCAATCCATCCCCCCTCATGGCTCATATGCGCTCCTTTAGGCTTCCCCTCTCACCCTCCCTGGGCACAGAATTGCTGTTCATACTTTTGGGGTCTGAGAAGGAATTTTTGGCTCTCCAACTGATCAGCCATGTTGAGATTTTCTTTTCTTTTCTTTTCTTTTCTGCCGACTTCCTTCTGTTATCCCATTTTGAGTTAGTTAGCCATTTTGAGTTAGTTATGCACCTAGCCACAACAGTGTGCACCCAGTTATGCCACAACACCTAGCCACAACAGTGTGCAACAGTTATGCACCCAGTCCACCAGTGTGGACTGGTTTTAGGTGTAATGGGGTTTCCATTGGTGAGCTGGTTTAAAGGGTGGTTAATCGGTTCTTAGAGGCTTTGAGGTTCAAGGACTACGATTTTCATACCACCTGCTTCAGGGGCTTCACAAACCTCAAAGGCTGAGTGGCTTGAGAGGGTAAAGCCCATGAAGGGGCCCTGACACCTCATGTTGGCAAAGATGAAGAGGAATCAGCAGTGCTTTGAGCCAGGGTGTGTCACCCGTTTGAGGCTTGAGGAAGTACGTGTTAGGTCTGACCTCCAGCCTAAGTTAGGCTTGCACTACAGAGGGTGGAGTTTACCATCAATCTAGCTCTTTAAATTTGTGAAGTTTTAATAAAGTTGTGGCCCTCTCATCCACTGTACTTGTCTGGAGTTTTTCTTTGCCTCACGGCTTTGCCTCACAAGGGCAAAGGCACTTTTTAAGAGAAGCTTAAAAGCTCCAAGTCATAAAGGGATTTATGATCAAATTAATAAATAATTAATTTTAATTAATGTTTTACTTTTTAATCTTGTTGTAAACCACCCAGAGACGTAAGTTTTTGGTGGTGTAAAAACATGATAAATAAATAAGAAAACACAGCAGAATACATTACAGTCACTTCCACATTGGTCTAGTGTACCTCCTTGGCTAAATACTGGCATTTGCTAGTGCTACACTGCAAGATACGCAAAGGTCACAGTGGCTGTACCAAAGATCTTCATTGTTTTTCAAGCATGGGCCAGTTTGGCAACAAACAAACAAACACCAACCTTCATTGTGAAAGTCATTTTCCACTGTGTTGACCTCCTTTTAGAGCTCTAGGAGGAAAGCATTTGGAAGAGCTACACTTCCCAGCACTCCATGCATGCCTTCCAAGATGGTGCAGAGCCTCAAGAGGGCTCCATTTCCCTTAAATAATCCCCCTGTGCTGCAAAGTGCAGAACTGCATGGTGATCTCATGTCCACATGGTGCCTGGAAGACACTACAGAGTATTCAGCTTTGGCTGGAGGCTTTGCATAGGCCCAATAAATAATTAATCCGGGTTGTTGAGGACTGCCACCATACTACTGTATGCTATACTATTGTATGCTACTGTAACGAGAGAGAGAGAGAGAGAGAGAGCACCTGCAATATACACACCCTCTAGTCTTTTGTAAATTCAAGATATAGCAGTAGAAGATCAGGGCATAAGAAGAGCTCTGCTGCTGCATCAGAGCAAAGCTCCATTTAGCAGTATGATTACTGGCCCTCATATTCCACAGCTTTACGAAGGGGGAGCAAGAGCAGAGCTCAGTAAGGTAAAGTGTGCTGTCAAGTTGATTTCGACTCCTGGCAACCACAGAGCCCTGTGGTTTCCTTTGGTAGAATACAGGAGGGGTTTACCATTGCCTTCTCCCGCGCAGTATGAGATGATGCCTTTCAGCATCTTCCTATATCGCTGCTGCCCAATATAGTACCAGCGGGAATTCGAACTGGCAACCTTCTGCTTGTTAGTCAAGCATTTCCCTGCTGTGCCACTTAGCTCGGTAGAGATGTGCAAAACATTTCAACGTCAAAATGTTTTGACTCAAAACAGGCAATTTTGAGTGTTTCTAGCCCAAAACAAAACACCCTTTAAATAAAGGGCCTGTTTCAAGCTCAGAACAAAATAGCCCTGTTTCTATCCAAACATTTCAACATTTCGAACACTATTTGGGAGGCCTGTTTTTCCCTTGCTGATTGGTTTTCTGACACTGGTTTCCAATTTGCTTGTGATCTTCTTGCTTCTTGGTTGGCTTATTTTCATACAGATCAAGTGTTGTCATGGGCAACTTTGCCCTCATTGGCTGGGGGGAGGGAGGGCTGAACACAAAAGGAGGGAATTTCAAAATTTATTCAAAGGGACTGGAAGGCAGGAAGAGCCCTTATACTGTGCCTATCTGTGAAGAAGAGGATGCTTCAGGTCAGGAGAGGAGAGGAGAGGAGAGGAGAGGAGAGGAGGAGAGGAAGGAAGGTTTGTTTGTTTGTTTGTGGTTTTCTTTTCTTAGCACTGAGTATAATATGCTGTGCTATTGCCACTATAACTATCTGGTTTTGCTGGATCTCAGATTGACAAAGGCAGAACTTGGGTGCCTTCCTTTCTTGAGTTGTGGTTTGTTTTGTTTGTGAGATAGTGTTGTGGTGAGAAACGGAGAGTGGCAGGTGTATGTGTGTGATATTTATTGGTGATGAGCTCCATGTCTGACTTTGAGAATGATTTGTGCTTCACTCACTGCTCTGGTCTGCTCTGCAATCTGCATTGCAATGTGTACTCAGTCAAAATGTGGCTGAAATTGCTCTAGTTGAGCTTATAGCTGCTAAGAATGCTACTGTGGCAGCTGTTGCAATGCTAGGAAATAAGGAGTCATAGAGCCCTTTCTCAAGATCCATGAGAAGGGCTTGGCAGGCAGGTGGGGAGGAAGGTTCACTAACTGTACCTTCCCCACAGACGATACATTGAAGGAGATGGGTGCACAAATTGTGCACCCAGACGATCCTGTCCACCCCAGGCAGTGTGGAGGATTGGGGGCCAGGACATATCATCCTGTCAGGACATATCATCCTGATTTCCATCAGCCCCTAGAAATCCCAAGATGCACTGCACGAGTGTGCAATGCATTCTGGGTATCTCCCCAACCCCGGTGATGGGTGGGAGCCCTGCAGTCTCCCAGCCTTGACTTCAGGCAGCCAGTGCTGGCAGATGATTGAAAAAATTGGGCTGAAGGAGAGCTTGCTCCCTTAACTCCATTCAACCTTCTCTGGCCCCATCCTATCTCTAACCCTAACCCCATCCTACCTTCTCTGAGGGAAGGCAGGATGCCTCCTTGTCTTAAGGAGGCAATTATTAGACTGCTTCTGAAGAAGCCTACCATGGATCCCTCAGAGTTGAGCAACTACAGGCCTGTCTCCAACCTTCTGTGGCTGGGCAAGGTAATTGAGAGGGTGGTGGCCTCCCAGCTCCGGGCAGTCTTGGAGGAAACTGATTATCTAGACCCATTTCAGACTGGCTTTCAGGTGGGCTATGGGGTGGAGACTGCTTTGGTCAGCCTGATGGATGATCTCCAGTTGGGAATGGACAGAAGAAGTGTGACTCTGTTGGTCCTTTTGGACCTCTCAGAGGCTTTTGATACTATCAACCATAGTATCCTTCTGGAGTGTCTGAGGGGGTTGGGAGTGGGAGGTACTGCTTTGCACTGGTTCTGTTCCTACCTCTCGGGCAGGTTCCAGATGGTGTCCCTTGGAGACTGTTGTTCTTCAAAATCTGAACTTTTGTATGATGTCCTTCAGGGCTCCATATTGTCTCCGATGTTGTTTAACATTTACATGAAACCACTGGGAGAGATCATCAGGAGAATTGGTGCAGGGTGCTATCAGTAGGCTGATGACACTCAAATTTACTTCTCCATGTGAACATCATCAGGAGGGGGCATAACCTCCCTGGAGGCAGTAATGGGCTGAATGACAGGTAACAGGCTGAGACTGAATCCAGATAAGACGAAGGTACTCATTGTGCAGGGTCGAAACTCGAGAGATGAGTTTGATCTGCCTGTTCTAGATGGGGTTATACTTCTCCAGAAGGAACAGGTACGCAGTCTGGGGGGTGCTTCTGGATCTGAGCCTCTCCCTGGTCTCCCAGGTTGAGGCAGTGGCCAGAAGTGCCTTCTATCAGCTTCGGCTGATACGCCAGCTATGTCCATTTCTTGAGATAAACGACCTCAGAACTGTGGTACATCTGCTGGTAACCTCCAGACTGGATTACTGGAATGTGCTCTATGTGGGGCTGACCTTGTGTGTAGTCCAGAAACTACAGCTGGTTCAAAATGCAGCAGCCAGGTTGGTCTCTGGGTCATCTCAGAGAGACCATATTACTCCCATATTGAAAGATCTACACTGACTGCTGAGAAGTTTCCGGGCAAAATACAAGGTGCTGGTTATAACCTATAAAGCCCTAAATGGCCTGTGCCCTGGGTATTTAAGAGAATGGGGCTATTCTTACAATCACAAAAATCGGGCTTCCTCCAAGGAACCCAGAGCAGTGTACTACATACTTAGGTTTCTCCTCACAATAACCCTGTGAAGTACGTTAGACTGAGAGAGATGTGACTGGACCAGAGTCACCCAGCTAGTTTCACGGCTGAATGGGGATTTGAACTCGGGTTCAAATTGAACTCCCCAGCACTCTCGCTACTACACCATGCTGTCTCCTTGGGGGATGGGCCTTCTCTACCGCTGCCCCAGAGCTTTGGAACGCACTCCCTGCTGAGATAAGAGCCTCCTCATCTCTGACAACTTTTAAAAAGTCTTTAAAGATGCACCTATTCAACCAAGCTTTTAATTAAATATTGTTTTAACAGTTTTAACATAGTTTTAAAATGTTGTTTTAAAATTTAAATTGCTGTAATGTTTTAACTTTTACTATGTCATTTATTTTGTTTTAACTACTGTTTTGAGTTTTTTGTTGTCATTTATTTTAACTAATGTTTTAACTTTTTTTTGTTTGCTTGTTGTAAACCGCCCAGACACATGAGTTTTGGGCAATTGAGAAGTGTGTGAAATAAATAAATAAATAAATTAAGAGGCCAGTACTTACAATCAGCCAAGACTTGGCTTGGCTTCCTTAGCCTGGTTTTGACTGATCGTAAGAACAGCCTCATAATTGTCTGTGAGAGAACAACTTGAGCCAGTGATGTTACTGCAGCACAACCACTGTGGCTGGCAGTAGATTCTGGGTCATTGATTCTTTTGGGGCTATTTTTGGACTGTGTTTGAAAGGTGTGTTCTGTGTTGGGAGGGACAGATTCCCTTTTACTGTGTGTTTCTGCTGTGTTTTTCAAGGCGGGGTTGCAAAATGCATTTCAAATTGCAATGCAAAACTTGTGTGCATCATGTCCTACCACACAACCCATCATGTCCTACCACACAACCTAGTATGATGTCCCTGAGAGCTACCCATGGGGAACAATGGGATGTTTTGAGTTTCCCCATTGTTTGCTATGGCTAAAACACTCAAAATGTTTCAAGTTATGTTGAAACAGCTGTTTCGACCGCTGTTTCGACAAAACATTTTGGCCATTTTGTTTCAAGCTCAAAACAAAATACAAATCAATTTTGTGCACATCCTTAGAGCTCAGCCAAAGACTTGTCCTGCAGCCAAGCACACACAGAGACGGTTCCCACGATCAGTGGGAACTGCCAAAATGGGGTTAGCGGGGAGAGAAGGCTTAGCCCGCTCTCCCCACAGATGACCTGTCAGTTGGCTGCAGGCAGCTGAACCGGCCGCCCACATGACTGCCGGCTCTGTTATGGAGCCAGTGGGGGCTGGGGAGTTTGGGGGCCACGCAGCCCCTGGAAGCTCAAGCATGCCCTACGCGAGCATGCAGGGCATGCTGGAGAGACCCCTGGGCAGGGAGGCTGCTTTTGAACCTCCTGGTCGGGGGTCTATTCGTGAGTTGCTGTGGCACAGAGCCACGCTACGGCAAGGAAGCCATAAAAGGGAAGAAGACTTCCTTCCGAAATTGGAAGGCCTGTCCAAATGAAGAGAACAGAAAGGAACACAAACTCTGCCAAAAGAAATGCAAAGTGACAATAAGGGAGGCAAAAAGAGAGTTTGAGGAACATTTAGCCAAAAGTATCAAGGGGAATAACAAAAACTTCTTCAGAAGCAGGAAACCTGCCAGGGAGGCAGTTGGGCCATTAGACAATGAAGGAGTGAAAGGGATTATTAAGGAGGATATGGAGGTTGCAGAGAAATTGAATGAGTTCTTTGCGTCTGTCTTCACGGCAGAGGATACTGAGCATATACCTGTTCCTGAACCAGGCTTTTTAGGGATGGAGGCTAGAGAGCTGAGTCAGATAGAAGTGATAAGGGATGATGTTCTAAACTGTCTGGAAAAACTGAAAGCTAACAAATCACCAGGGACGGATGGCATCCACCCAAGAGTCCTCAAAGAACTCAAATATGAAATTGCCGACCTCCTTGCTAAAATATTTAACTTCTCCGTGAAATCGGGCTCTGTACCAGAGGACTGGAGAGTAGCAAATGTAACATCAATTTTCAAAAAGGGATCCAGGCACAATCCGGGAAATTACAGGCCGGTTAGCCTAACGTCCGTTCCAGGCAAATTGCTGGAAAGCATCCTCAAGGGTAAAATTGTAAAGCACCTAGAAGAACAGGCCCTGCTGGGGGTGAGCCAGCATGGCTTCCGCAAAGGTAAATCTCGCCTCACCAACCTTTGGGACTTCTTTGAGAGTGTCAACGAGTGTGTGGATCAAGGTGATCCAGTAGACATAGTCTACCTGGACTTCCAAAAAGCTTTTGACAAAGTTCCTCATCAAAGACTCCTGAGGAAACTTAGCTGTCATGGAATAAAGGGACAAGTACATGTGTGGATTGCTAACTGGTTGAAAGACAGGAAACAGAGGGTAGGTATAAATGGAGAGTTTTCACAATGGAGGGAAGTAAGAAGTGGGGTCCCCCAGGGATCTGTACTGGGACCGGTGCTTTTTAATTTATTCATAAATGATCTAGAAGCAGGGGTAAGCAGCGATGCGGCCAAATTTGCAGAGGATACCAAACTCTTCCGGGTAGTGAAATCCGAAACGGATTGTGAGCAGCTCCAAAAGGATCTCTCCAAACTGGGGGAGTGGGCGACAAAATGGCAAATGTGGTTCAATGTTAGCAAGGGTAAAGTGATGCACATTGGGATAAAAAAACCCAACTTCAAGTATATGCTGATGGGATCTGAGCTGTCGGTGATGGACCAGGAGAGGGATCTTGGGGTTGTGGTCGACAGCTCATTGAAAGTGTCGACTCAATGTGCGGCAGCTGTGAAAAAGGCAAATTCCATGCTAGGAATCATTAGAAAGGGGATTGAAAATAAAACGGCTAACATTATAATGCCCTTATACAAAACTATGGTGGGACCACACTTGGAGTACTGCGTACAGTTTTGGTCACCACATCTTTAAAAGGACATTGTTGAACTGGAGAAGGTATAGAAGAGGGCAACCAAGATGATCAGGGGCCTAGAGCACCTTTCTTATGAGGCAAGACTACAACACCTGGCGCTTTTTAGTTTAGAAAAAAGACGACTGCGGGGAGACATGATAGAGGTCTATAAAATCATGCATGGCTTGGAGAAAGTGGAGAGAGAAAGATTCTTTTCCCTCTCACACAACACTAGAACCAGGGGTCACTCCATGAAATTGATAGCCAGGAGGTCTAGGACCAACAAACGGAAGTACTTTTGCACACAACGCGTGACCCACTTGTGGAATTCTCTGCCACAGGATGTGGTGACAGCCAACAACCTGGATGGCTTTAAGAGGGGTTTGGATGACTTCATGGAGGTGAGGTCTACCAATGGCTACTAGTCGGAGGGCTGTGGGCCACCTCCAGCCTCAAGGGCAAGGTGCCTCTGAGTACCAGTTGCAGGGGAGTAATGGCAGGAGAGAGGGCATGCCCTCAACTCCTTTCTGTGGCATCTGGTGGGCCACTGTGTGAAACAGGATGCTGGACTAGATGGGCCTTGGGCCTGATCCAGCAGGGCTGTTCTTATGTTCTTATGTAAAGCCCAGGTTAGCGGAGCACTCGCTCCGCTAACCTGGGTTTAGGGGAGGGGTAGTTAAGTGGGTGACCCGCTTCCGTGAGACCAGGCTTGGCTGAGAGCCCGGTAGTTCTCACGGTCTGCCAAAATTGGGCTAGGCTCCCTTAGCCTGATGTTGGCAGACCATGAGAATAGCCTCATAGAGGGGGAGTGATTTCTGCTCCTCTCCAATCTCTCCAAAAGTATCTTTTTAGCTTCCAGAACTGAGGGTTTTGCACAGACATATTTCTGGAAGCCAAAAAACCCAAAGATCCCTTTTGGAGGGAGAGTAGAGTAGTGAAAGTCACAGCCCTCTCCCCTTCATGTGTGCTAGGGGGCAGGACAAGCCTTTTGCTGAGCTCTGCTCTTGCTCCACCCTCCTACAACTGCAGTTGGACTGTGTCGACCATTGTTATTGTTATTCATAACATATATATCCCACCCTTCCTCCAAGAAACTTATGGTGGCATACATGGTTCTTCCTTGCCACACTTTTTCCCTCACAGCAGATCTGGCAAGTAGGTTAGGCTGAGAGATGAGACTGGCACATTGTCATCCAGTGCATTTCATGGCTGAGAGGAGATTTGAAACCCAGGCTTCCCCAGTCCTAGACTACTCTTACTACTACTACTGCGATTACTGACACAGTCTATCCCAGACTAACCACTACATCCCACTGTCTCGTCTATATCCTGTTTCTAACAGTATTCAGTCACATGCTTTAGGGAAGCCAACGAGAAGAAAGCAATGGCCATCTATTGCTGCTTCTCCTCCAGCAACTGTTCAAAATTATACAGACTTTGAATCTGGAGGTTTCATTTGGCTACAATGAGCAATAAAACTATCCTCCAGGAATTGGTCTGTGGATTTTGTTAAAACTGAAAATTAAATGTAATGGAGACTGCTACACAATTGTATTCCTTCTGCCTGACAGTCAAGAGCAATGTGGAAGTAGCTTTCACATATCTATTTCAGATAAAATCAAAGAAAATATTTGGGGAGGATGAAAGGAAAAGGGGGGGGGGAGAGAAGCTTCCTGATATTACTTTATTTCATCAGTTGTGAATCTGTGATGTGATAGCCAGTTAAAGAATACTTGATGGAATTGGCTATAGAGACCATAAGGGTAGCCCAGCCTGGGTCAGGCTGCACTTGTGAAGCACCAGGTGCGAGGTCTCTCCCGGTGCTGCCCCCGAATCAAGCCCCACTTTCCAACCTGGTGTTTAACATTTAGCAAAATTAAGCAATCACTTAACCTCACTCAGCAACCATCTGGGTAATCGCTGCCGGGTTAAACAACTTCCCCCTGGCCCACCACCATTTCCGGCAGTGAGCCAGGGGGAAGGAGTGGCCATACTGAGTGCAGCAGCTTATCTAACAAGAGCAGCTGCTGTGCTCGTGCCCTGGGGCACCCTGGGATGCGGGAGGGGGGAAGTCCTCCCGCTCCCAGTGTCTCCCTTCACTGCACCATAGCTCGTGTGGGCGTGTGGTGAGGTGGAGGGAAGGAGAGCAGCTGCTCATCTGCTGGGGAAGGCAAGCGAGCTCCTGCCTCCCCTGCAGCCCACCTGCCCCCCCGCCCAGCGAGGCCGTGTGCATGACCTCCATTTCTTCTTATACAAACTGCTGCAAAATTGCTGGCCATTAAACAAAGAAAAAGTTGCAGCTCCTTGCATTAAAATTGTCCAAAGCATGTACTCCTCATCTAGTGGAGTTTTCCTGCACATAATAGAGTGGTATAAACTAGATAATCTCAAGTTTTTCTAGATCCAGATTATTAATAACATGCTATCCAAATTTACTGGCTGTCCTATCCCCAGTAGTCTCATACAAGAGAAATTTTGTGTAAACAATTCTACAGTTTCTTTGAATGTCTGGTTAACTGAATGTTCTGGAGGTTGTTGCTGGCCCTGTACATAAATGAATACATATGGACATTTACCTCATAACCTTACCAAATAGACCTTAACCAAACAAAATGTGCAGTATAAGGCGGATTAGAGGGAGATTCTGAAATTGTTACCGGCTTGATCCATGATCTGCTATTGCTGCAAAAATAACAGTGCAGTGTTTACTTGCTTCAGGGGTATTTTAGACCACCAAAGAGTATTCAACTTGTGAAAATCAGGCTGTACCCTTCAAGGTAAATTGCAAAGCTATTGAATGGTTATGATATTTTCAGGTTCCAAATTAATATGTGTGTGGAAGCACAACCTATATGTTTATTTCAGATTTAATTCAATGTGCAGTATAGCCCTATGTATTCTGTTCAGAAGTAATTCTGAGTTCAATTAAGCAGAGTCCCAAGTAGTGTGTAACCTCAGAAAAACATGGAACTACGTCTAACTTTTTGGTGAAACAACAACCTAAAACACTAGTGTTCCACCAAAAATACTGAGGCAAAGAGCCATGTGTTTCTAAAGTTAGTTAAATTTGAAATAAGCATAAAGCTTGTGCTTTTATTTATTTATTTATTTATTTATTTTTTCATTTATATACCGCCTTTCATTAAAAAGATAACCCCAAGGCGGTTTACAAAAGTTTAAAACATACAATAAAAAGACAATAAAAACATCATGTTAAAAGTATAAAAACATATAAAAACAGGTATAAAAACAATACAACAAATACAACAAATAAAAACACAGAGAAGCCGCAGTAGAAAACGATCATGTAAAATATACTATACTTATACTATCCAGCTGTCTGTCTATCTATCTATCTATCCTGCAGTTAATCAAGAAAGGTTCAGTCTGATTTTTGCAGGAAGCAGCAGACAAAATAAATCTCCTGAACAAGTTCCCTCGCAAACTTTACACGGAAGTGGAAAAAGTCCCATTGACAGGAACATAAGAAGCTGTATCATTCAGAGTCAAACCATTTGTCCATTTAAATTGTCTACACCAGGGGTGGGCAAACATGGCCCTCCAGCTGATGCTGAACTGCAACTCCTATCTTTCCCAGGGATGCTAGGAGTTGTAGTCCAAAAATAGCTGAAGGGCCAAGTTTGCCCATCTCTAGTGTACCCTGACTGGCAATGGTTCTCCAAGGCTTCAGGCAGGCATCCTTCCCAGCCCTACCTGGAGAGGACTGGACCTGGGACCAGCAGGCAGAGCAGATGCCCTGCCACTTAGCTGCCGCTCCATCCCCCAAAACATATGAAGAGGTCTTCTACAGAGTCAGACCATTGGTCTGTCTAATTCAGTATTGTCTACACTGACTGGTAGCAGCTCTCCAAGGTTTCAGGCAGGTGTTTTTCACAGCCCTTCCTGGAGATGCCATAAATTGAATCTGAGACCTTTAGCATGCACTTTCACCAGGGGTAAACTGCCCATATGATGACCTGTAACAGTCATGCACAGCACTGATGCCATCTTCTGGAATTCCAGAAAGAGGGAGGAATTCACTCAAGTACTGGGGGAGGAAGATTTAACTCTTTCCCTACAACACTTTATCAATTGAAATTGGTTCCCCTGCTGCTATATGACCCATCAGAGACAACCTATGTGTGGCAATATATTGCCTATACATTGTGCCCCATGGAGTAAGTAGAGTAGCAGCTCTGTTCGGCCTGGCCTTCCAGTGCTCTTAAATTGTTTTAAAGGGTCTTTGATGTTTGTGAACCGCCCTGAGCTATTTTGTAAGGGCGGTCTAAAAATCAAACAAACAAACAAACAAACACAAACAAACAAAATAAATAAAGGTGTTACAATAATAATAATAACTATTATTATTATTATTATTATTATTATTATTATTATTATTATTATTATTATTTTATTTCAGATTTAATTCAAGTTTTGGCCAAGATACTTTATGGGGATAACCCCTCCCCCCGAGTGTGCCAGCTGCAGCTGCAAGCAGCTGCAGCTGACACATGGTTAGGAAAATGCGGTTAAGGGAGTGCTCACTCCCTTAACCTCATTTAAGAGGGAGGCGACTTAGGTGGGTTGGCCGCCATGTAGCCGCCTGGATTGGGCCCAATACTGGCAGTTCACATGAGCATGCAAAACCGGGCTGGGCTCCCTTAGCCCATTTTTGCATGCTCATGTGAATAGGCTCCTTAAGTTATATTTTTTTACAGACTTTGCCCCACCTTGAACATTTAGAAAGGAAAGTATACTGTCCAGAGAAACCGGACTAAATATCCAGTCTCAAAGCCTGTCCTCTGACTGGAGGACAGGCAGGAGATCCACCAAAATAAAATAAGATCGAAGCAGCGTGTGAAGCCTAGAAGCCCAGGTCAGAAAGGTCAACTCTGCAAATGATCATCACATAATGGACATTAAAACCTATCTGTAAAGACTTTTAACATCCTCAGGTAGTTAAGCACAACATAATGGATATAGGCTCTAATGGAGAAAAAAACTACTTTGACCCAGATCAAGGCTGTTGGTGTTCCGGGTCACAGGACTAATAGTATCCTAAGAAAACTGTTCTGTACAGTCTCAAATTTTACAGTCTGGGGATAATCCCAGCCCCATATAATTGCACTATATGTAACTTGGGCTACTGGCTTATTTCAAAAGTTCCAAAGCTGGATCAACCAGGAAGCCACTTGCAGTGTAGTAGAATCTGAGTATGACTCTTGTGGTTCTAAGGACTGTAGATTTTACTGCTTCTTCATGGTACTAACAAAGGAACCAACAGTGTCACTATTCTCAAATGGTGTGCCCAAGAAGACACACACACACAAAAAAAAGCGGGGGGAGGCAGTTCAGACATAATATGGAACTGTGGGTCCAATGGACCAGCAGTTCTACATCCCTCCCCCAACTCTCCCATCCGCATTCAGATGCTGGAGAGAGCTGCCTCTCTGCAGTCAGCGAGACTGCAGTTTGGCAGGGGACCCGGCTGTGTGGGCTTCCTTCTTTCCTGAAGGACAGCCCACACAGCTAATCAGGCCAGAGGGAGGGAGGAGCTTCCTGCCTCAACTCCAGTTCCATGAGGCCCAAACTGCGGTGTCAGTGTCCAGATGTAACGCTAGCACCACAAAAATGGAGTTTGCAGTGGCGAAACTCCACTCTAACTGAAGGTTCAGATTGTAGTTTGGCGAAGGAAACCATGGGTCGCTTCCCCCTCCCAAATCCATTTCCCTGAATCTGGACGTTCAGGTTAGGAAACCAGAGCTGAAGGGTCCTCTGGTTTTCTGTTATGTCTGAACGGGGACTGCAAGAGAATTCAGTTATGTCTGAACTGAATTGTAAGAGAATTCTCAGTTTGCATGCCCCACCTATTCCCAGTTAAGTGGGCCCATTGCTTGAGGACACTCCAAAACTTAGAGACAGCACTGCTAGCATTCCCCATAATAATGTCATAACCCTAGTACATTATATTTCCTACTAGATAAGTTCTACTCAGTTTTACTAGATAAGATCTACTCTTATAAGCCTATATTCCTACCTTACATTCAAGAAAAATGTAGATTCATTTACGACTGTGTTGAAAGTAGGAACATTTTGGAGCCTGAGGACATCATGCCTGATAATTTCAGAAAGAACAGATACCTCTCCCACTGCAGAACTGCTAGTGCCAGGTAAAATTTCCTGTGCACTTTACTCTCACTTGAACCTTTTCAAAAGTCTAGGACTGTCAAGATGCTCAATAGGGCATATGAAGGCTGCTCTTCCTAATAAGCAGGACACGTAGCATTGGCATAATTCACAAAGCATACCTTACAAATATGGATACAACAAATATTTCTATTCAAGCACTCCTTGGTACTCTTCTCTCCTTTATAATCTTATTATATAATTACAGGAGGCCCTCACTGTCCATGGTTTCACGAACAGCGATTTTCTGTATCCGTGGATGGGTCTTAGAGACCTGGTTTCTTTATCTGCGGGACAAAAAATAGGCTATTTTTTACCTATCTGCAGTTCCTGAGTGGCTGGAAATGACTTCCAGTATTATTTCCGGTCACCATTTTGGAACAAGGAACCATTTTGTGGCTCTTTTTTGCAAGCAAAAAGAAGAAGAAGAAGTGAAAATTGGGGTGCTGCTGCTGAAGAATTAACGGTTTTGGGGGGCTTTGCCTGGAGACCAAGGTGCTTTTTTATTTCTGCCCCCCTCACTTTTTTGGTCCTTTTTGGTGTGAGTAACCTAAACCCTGGATTCCCATTGGGATAAGGTTTCTTTATTTGTGGTTTTCATATCCATACCTGTCAGCAAGAACAGATCTTCCATGAATAAAGAGGGCCTCCTGCATAGGATGGAGTAATGCAGTACTTACAAAGAAGATGTTTCCAGAATTAAGGTACAAAACAGATGCATTCAGATTTATTTCATAAGCCTCTTTTGTCATGTTAGTCTCAACCTCTATGCCAACTGGCAACTCATCTATAAAGCTCCCATATCATTTTGAAGCCATGTCATGAAAGATATCTATATTTGCATATTCAGACAATGATTGTGGGATCTTTTATTTGTGTCCTAAATTGCAAAGGGAATATTTGATAAAGGTGTTCTGCATTTCCTCTTCATTCAATAAAATAAATGCCATACAAGCATATTTATGTCATTCCAGGTAAATTTGGACAACATGGTGGTACAAAATAGGGCTGCTCCATCTCTATTCTAAGGAGGCAGAATCTATAAGAGACTAAAGGTTTCTCAAACAAGTGTGAAGTAGCTCCACTGGTGTTATGGGGAGTACTCTGGATTCACATTGATGTAACAGCGTACAATTTGATCATTTTTCTTAATATAGTAACATTAGCAAAAACAGATGAAACTGTAAACACCAAAAACATAACACAGATTTGCTCTACTGGGTTTTACCTGTTTTTCTTCTTTTGGTCAAGAATTATTGCAGCACTGAAATTAAGGTACTTGTTAAACCTTCAAAAGCCGACTAATAAATAAATCTGCCTAGAAGACAGAAATCTGAGGGAACCTGGAAATAAAAATATATTTATGAGCGCAACTAGGAAAATATAATAGTTCTTGACTTTGCAAACTAAGAAATCACCTTGCTTTTCTGAAACATATTTGGAAGCTCCCTCTATACTGCTTCAAATATACCACTTAGGCATTATATACAATATTTAAAGCTTGTTGTCTACTTTAAAAATGCTGAGTGACTTCTTTTGCATCCAATGAATATTCATTGGGAAGTTCATTGGTGAATGCCTATTCAAAACTAAAAGATCAAAAGGGAACTGTGTCAATTTTGTCCTTTTCTGGGCTGACTGCTATTTTTTGATGTAATAAATTGCCAATTTTGGAGAGGTAAAGAACAGAAATGGAAACGTGTATGCCTTTCAGAAGACTTTTGACTGTGTCATTATGAATAGTCTCCCGACAAACAGTTTTTGCAGGCCATTCAGATACCAGATAGACATCCAATTGTTAACCATGCAAATCACCATATCCAATGGTCAGACAGCTGCTAGCTGGCTTTTGGAATAATTAGGATCCACTGACCAACCCACATTTTTGTGGAACTCAGACAAGTCTACAATTTGCCTGGCCTTCCTCTCCCCCCCCCCCCCCCGCTTTTTAATCCAGTAACAGAACATGTTTCATTCACTCATAAATGTCTAACAAACCAAGTTCTCATTGCTACCAAATGTTACACGCCATACTAATCTAAGGAATGGAAACCAGGTACATGTGTTGCCATTTTATCTAACTCCTGCACATAAATTCCATTGCTGTCCTTAATGCCTACAAAAGTATCAATTTATTATAATAAATAAAGTAGCAATCAACCCTTAAAAAAAAAACGCTTGCAAAACTGATATAGTTCCTTCTTTATTTTTTCAAGCTGTTAATGCACAATCTCCTCTGACTTTTGAATTGCAGAACACAGTTCATATGTTCAGAATCCACTAAAGACGGATAACCATTACCACCCCTAAAACTATATTCTTTTGTTTATGATACATACATTGTTTTTCAACCTCATTAGCGAGTCTGGAAAATAGGCAGATTAGGGGTATAATAATAATATTTAGTAGTTATATAGTGGTTAACAGTGTTCAAGGTGTTTCACACATATTATCTCTGTAATCCTTACTATTACAACAACCCTGTAAATTAGATTACCATTATTTTCCCTATATCACAGCGGGTGTAGATGGAGCTGAAAGACTAGTGGCTTGCCAAACATTGCCTAGGAAATTAATGAATGGAGCAAAATGTGCACTGGGCTAGTCCCAGCACAAACTCCTTACTGACTACAGTGTACCAATCGTATATATGCACCAGCCAGATTTATATGATTGATTGGCTGTACCAAGATAACTGTACCAAGATAGCTTTCACAGTCTGCACCTAATCCCATGTCCAGTCCCAAGAAGCACTCTACTTACAAGGTTTTTAGAGCTAAAGTGTTTAGTACTTCAACAAAACAAATACTCTTACCATAAGGTCCCTTACCGTTAACAAAGGATGCTTAGACAAACATTTAAAGCAATTCAAATTCATCCAGGCCGTTGTGGCCTACTTCATTTTTCCAATTTTTAATAGTTTGGATTCCACAAACACATAACCTAATCACCAATCTCTCTTTGTTTCAATGTAGATGTCACAAGAGAAAATGCTGAACAGACCTCTGGTTTTTGTTTAAGCCTAAATGTTGCATTGGAACTTGCAAGCGGGGGAGGGGGGGTGACAAGGGGAAGGACTGCTCAACCCTCTCCCTTCCTAACATTTTTCTATTCAAAATTAACTCCAAAAACTGGTTCCCTACAATGGTATATTTTATCTTATAAAGGCAAAAATAGCTTGGGGTAGGTGCACAAAGGGCAAAAGATAAAGATTTCTTTGCAGATAAAATCTCTCGGATTCGGGCCAACCTAGATGGAAACTCCACAATTAATTTGATGTCTGAACTGGAGGTGCCCAACAACTCCTCTTATGTGATTTGACTGGATCGGTTTCAGTTTATGACTTCTGAGGATGTGGACAAGCTGCTTGGAGCGGTGAGGCCTACCACTTGTTCTCTTGACCCTTGTCCAACATGGCTTGTTCTATCTAGCGGGGGGCTGTTATAGACAGCCTGGTGGAAATCATAAATGCTTCTCTGAGGTTGGGCAGGATGCCTCCTTGTCTTAAGGAGGCAATCATTAGACCTCTTCTAAAGAAGCCTGGATTAGATCCCTCAGAGTTGAGCAATTATAGGCCTGTTTCCAACCTCCCATGGCTGGGCAAGGTAATTGAGAAGGTGGTGGCCTCTCAGCTCCAGGCAGTCTTGGAGGAAACTGATTATCTAGACCCATTTCAAACTGGTTTTCGGGCAGGCTATGGGGTGGAGACTGCCTTGGTCGGCCTGATGGATGATCTCCAATTGGGAATTGACAGAGGAAGTGTGACTCTGTTGGTCCTTTTGGATCTCTCTGCGGCTTTCAATACTATTGACCAGGCCTGCTCAACTTAGGCCCCCCAGCTGTTTTTGGACTACAACTCCCATAAGCCCCAGCCACAGCGGCCAATAGCCATGGATTATGGGAGTTGTAGGCCAACATCTGCAGGAGGGCCGAAGTTGAGCAGGCCTGCTATTGACCATAGTATCCTTCTGGAACGTCTGAGAGTGTTGGGGGTGGGAGGCACTGTTTTACAGTGATTCTGCTCCTACCTCTCAGGCAGATTCCAGATGGTGTTGGTTGGAGATTGTTGTTCTTAGAAATCTGAGCTTAAATATGATGTCCCTCAAGGCTCCATACTTTCTCCAATGCTTTTTAACATCTACATCAAACTGCTGGGAGAGATCATCAGGGGATTTGGAGCTGGGTGTTACCAGTATTACTTCTCCATGTCAATTTCTTCAGGAGCTGGCATATCCTCCCTAAATGCCTGCCTGGAAGCAGTAATGGGCTGGATGAGGGAGAATAAACTGAAGCTGAATCCAGATAAGATGGAGGTACTTATTGTGTGGGGTCAGAACTCTAGAGACGATTTTGATCTACCTGTTCTAGATGGGGTCACACTTCCCTAAAAGGAACAGGTTCACAGTCTGGGAGTAATTCTGGATTCACACCTCTCGCTGGTTTCTCAGGTTGAGGTGGTGGCCAGGGATGCTTTTTATCAGCTCTGGCTGATACGCCAGCTGCGCCTGTTTCTTGATATCAATGACCTCAAAACAGTGGTATATCTGTTGGTAACCTCCAGACTGGACTTCTGTAATGTGCTCTACGTTGGGCTGCCTTTGTACATAGTCCGGAAACTTCAGTTGGTTCAGAATGCGGCAGCCAGATTGGTCTCTGGGTCATCTCAGAGAGACCATGTTACTCCTTTACTGATGGAGCTTCACTGGCTGCCAATAGGTTGCTGGACAAAATACAAAGTGCTAGTTATAACTTATAAAGCCCTAAACGGCTTAGGTCCTGGGTATCTAAGAGAGCATCTTCTTCACTACGAGCCCCACCGCCCATTGAGGTCATCTGAGGAGGTCCGTCTCTAGTTACCGCCAACTCATTTGGTGTCTACACAGAGACGGGCCTTCTTGGTCGCTGCCCCGAGATTGTGGAATGCGCTCCCTGCTGAGATATGATCCTCCCCATCTCTGGCAATTTTTAAAAAACACCTGAAAACCCATCTTTTTGCCCAAGCTTTCTCAGCTTTCTGGTTTATTTTTAAATTGTTAAATTGTTTTAAGTTTTTGTATATGTTTTTAACTTGTTTTATGCTATTGTTAACCGCCTAGAGATGAAAGTTTGGGGCGGTGTACAAATTTGATTAAATAAATAAATAAATAAATAAATTTTAAAAAGGGGAAAGGATTAAACAGAACTTTCCCCTACCATTCTCTGTGGAAAATGGCAGCTTCCTGCAGTTGCTTTTCAGTCTGCACACATACACACACGGAGACTGTTCATCTCTGCATAATGTCATTCGGCCCTGCAAGAGTGACACACACATTTGAGTAGCATTCCGTATTCTTATAAACAACCATCAAATACTGAACAATAGTAAGATTATATCTATAAGCCAGTTCCCAACATCCCATTACACTGCATCCCATTAAACCCTATTCACATTATGTTCAATGCAAGTCCAATCTGCGTACAGTGCATACACACTCAGATCTTTTCAGACATTATCAAGGCTTCTCTTAATGTGCACAGTGGGAAGGAGGCACTTCAGTAACAGGCTTCTCTCCCAACCAAGTGCATTCATTAAAGGGTGAAGGGAACCCCCACACATATTGCTGCATATTTTGACACAGTTGGGAACTCTTCCACTCTCACCATCTACACACATTCACAGAAGCCCTGATAATGTTTGAAAGGGGCTATAGATTCTTGGTATTGAAAGCCCTATGTGGTAAACAGAAAGTAGGCATATATGTTCTTCAGGAGAATGTCTTTTCGGAATACAGGGCCATCTGGTGATTTGATAAAAGTATTTTGTTACTTAAGGCAATTTGACTGTATATTCCCTAGGCGCCACCATTTATAGCTTAAATATGACTCGCATGTGAATTCAGCATTACAAATAAGAAACAGCAGCCTTTGGACTTGTACACTAATGTAGTCCTTTCATCACCCAGTTACCCTTAAGCATCTCCTTTCCAATTTGGTCTAAATGCAAAGCATTAGTCCCTTCAATAAAAATAAATGACTCTACCTTTTTGAAAGAAAAGAAAAAGGCTTATTTAAAAGAAAGCAGATAAAGGCTTACTTTCCCCTCAGGAGTGTTTTTCAATGCTGTGTAGAGATGTTGGAAGGTAGTTCACAACCCACTGTTAAGAACATAACAGCCCTGCTGGATCAGGCCCAAGGCCTATCAGGTCCAGCATCCTGTCTCACACAGTGGCCCATCAGATGCCTCTGGAAATCGCACAGGCAAGATGAGGGCATGTCCTTTCTCCTGCCATTGCACCCCTGCGACTGGTATTTAGAGGCATCTTGCCTCTGAGGCGGGAGGGGGCCTATAGCCACCAGACTAGCAGCCATTGATAGACGTCCTCCATAGGTTTATCTAAGCCCTTCTTAAAGCCATCCAGGCTTTTTGTTGTTACTAGGTTAATAATACTGAGCACAGCATGCTTGAAACTGCTCCTGTGCATGCTCCACTGCGATGAATGTGAGTTGCAGAAAAGCAGTTGGAAGATCTCAGTGGAGTTTGAGCAGAAAATGCCTCAAGCGAATTGTGTGCTCCAAACATTAATAGCGGTTTTGCTACCATTTGTGCGCCACTACCCTTCCCCCACAACCTGAAACCAGGGTTGCTTCAGATCTCCCATGGTAGGGAATCTCTTCTAAGACAGATTTCCCCATCAATTCATTGTGTAGAGGTTTTTCAGCTGGGGGTCAAGTTTGACTTTTGAAGGGCACACCAGGAGCTACTTATCTTATATCTGTGGCAAATACTGTCCACCTTTCTTTCAATTACCACTTCCCTGCTCGAACTGCTTTTCCTATCCCTTCAACTGTTTTTCTAGGATTGTTGTTGTTTTTCTTATCAAGAAGCCCCTCCACGTGCATACACATTTTCTTTTCTGAAATAACATTTCCCTCCAAACTGATTCTAAAGTTCCTGGAACTAGTTTGATATAGTACAAATGCAAAACAGCACAAAAACTACCGGCTCAAGAACTAAACACCTACCTGCTCACCATTCTAATAGAAGTGCTTCTCAGGCCTAGTCCTCACTGAGGTGACAAACCTGTGTCTGGCCTGTACCAGTTCAGGACAGGAGGGGGCTAACATGATTTTATTAAAAAATCCTGTACACTGAAAACTCTAATGTCAGTGAGAAGGTAGAGCCCTTCTCTCTGACCTGCTAGTTTTCAATGTGGAGAGATTCTTATGTGTGTGGAAGAGCATTCAGTGATGTGAGCACAACTTGGGCTACCTAAGGAAGATGCAGGCCTCAGTCTAACTAGCTCTCAGTCAAAGGCTGCCTTTGCAGGGCTTCCAATTGCACCAAGAGAGCCTATGCACAGATCAATTGGTTGGTGTGAATGTCTGCTGTATTTGTTTTTATGCTGCTGTTAACACTTTTTGGTTTGAGAGATAGTGAAAAGTTATTTTGTTAGCTAGCATATACGAAGTGGGCGTTATGTTACTGAGTGTTTGTTTATGAAATAAACTATTATGAAAACTTGAGATTATGATTCTTGTTCTTACTGTAATGTTTTGTATTTTTGTTTTTTGTAGCTTTTCATCTTCCTCAGAAAATAAAAATGAGATATAAATATTATATTAAATTAATCTGAGGTGAGCAGCACTTAAGAAGAGTGTGTGTGTGTGTGTGTGTGTGTGTGTGTGTGTTAGGCGTGTGCCCAAACCAGCTCGGGCAACTGTGGGCAGCATGAGGATCGGTTCCTTTAAAAACCAGGTAAGCAGTTCCTTACCTGCTCCTTTGCACCCCACTGCTTTTCTGAGTGTGGCACTCACTTTCCAAAAGGTCGTGTGCGGCTGCAGCATCTCATAGGTAAATAATTTTGTGACTGGGATGGTGGCCTTATTAAAATGTGGCATTTATTCATTTTACAGCCCAGTCCTATGCATGTTTATTTGAAAGTGTGTTGCACTCTTTCAATGGAACTTACTGAAGTTCCATAGGATTACAACCCTAGTTGATAAACAGTTTTGTTTGGATGTAATCAGATGAGTCCCTGCATATATTTTAACAGTGAACTTTATCCAGTTTCAAACTGCCTAGAGCCTTTGAAGTCAGGCAGTATATAAAATAAATGCATACATACATACATAATGATGAAGAGTTCCAAGTCTAAATGAGGACTTAGCTCATGTTCCCACCAGCTAGGAGAAAATCAAAGATATTGGACAAAGATTTATATTGCCTTGTACCTCCTAACATCTAAATCCGCACATTATGATATGGCTGAATTCATTTCTGAATCAAACAACCATAAGAAGTTGAGGCTTGTATCTGAATATTGTGATGGTGATGCTGTCCTATGAGTATTTCATTGCAACACCACTCATGAGAAAATATGCCACTGCCATCACAACAACTCTCTCTAAAGTGGATTGAATGATGTGCTGTGATATGTCTGTTACAGTTCCAGATTGTAGTAACCCATTATCTAGTGTTCTGCATATTCTAATACCAATCAAAAGCAACAAACTTTTGGTGCTATGTAGGTAGAAGCCCATTTCAAGTATTCTGGCTGCTTCTTTGTTTTTTGTACAGTTTTTATGCTTCTATTTTAAATCTTTTTAGTCAGATTTGTTTTATATTTTAGCTTAATATTTCAATGGTGTCATTTTAATAGTCTTCTTTTTAATTTTTGTGTAAGCAAACCTTGGGATTGCTTTAATGAAAGGTGGTATATAAATGTAACAATTATAAATAAATAAATAAATAAATAAATAAATATTCAAATGAGCACATGGAAGAGAGGATGGAGGTGTGGTGACTAGTGACTCCCCAGTCCCTTTCCTGCTTTCAGCATTTGTCTACAGAGGCAAGTCTCCCTGTGTTCTGGAACTTGTACATAAGAGAAACTCTCCATGTTAAGCCTCTGCAGACAAGTTTTGAATGTAGGGAGAGTGAGAGTATGGCCATGGAGCTTGTTGATGTCAGGGGAACATGGATAGCTCAGATTGGCTTTTTTAAAGCCAAATTTTGGGTTATGGCCCATTTGACCCATGAATATACCCCTCAGGTTCTGGCAACTGTCCCCTTTCTGTCCCCTTTCTCCATTCGAATGTCTTTGAACGCCTGAAGAGGGCTTGAGTGGAATTTAATTCTAAGTGATACTTGGAACTTTCCTGGATGACTGGAATATAAAGTTTAAACCACCCGTCTATTCTGTGTATTGTGGTAAGTCCCATGCTGGCATAAAAGAAACCATGGCTTTCAGTGGCCTGTCATGGCTAGCCTCCCAATCTTTGGTGATTCACTGTTTTTAATATGAGCAGAAGGAAATGGCAAAGCAAATATTTTGCTAAAATGTTTTCAGAAAAGCCCATTGGAATTTTAAATGGTTCTTGTTTGGTGTGCTTTGCATAATTTGTTACACTAAATACAAACCAGATTTCAGCTGCAGCTGTAAATGCACGAGCTATGATTCAGAGTTTCACAGGGAGAGATTGCTGGCTAATTGAGAGTTGATAAAACGGAAATGGTAATAACTGGGCTCAATGATGCAGGTTAGCAATGCAGTTCAAATGAGGCAGGCTGGATCCTCTAGAGGAGTGACATCAGATTTGTTCTCCGCGCTTTGTGTTTGCTCTTTGGCAAAGTTCATTGTTATCAGTCCATTATGAGATGAAAAGAACAAGCAAGTATTTTGTGAAATTGGAATCACGCAGAGATTAGTTGTCTGGAGGATTTATCTCTGGCTGGAGAAAGACAAGAGTGTTCTCAGAGAGTTGGATAAGATTTTAAAGAGCGGGCAGTGTACTTTTGCCACAGGGAAACAGTTTTTGATAATTTATATAGAGGTCATTCTCACAAGCAAAAACTGTATTCTACCCTGGTTTGGAAGCTGTGCATGCTCCCAGTTTTCAGTTTCGAACTTGGGTAGCTTTTCCTCCTACCTTGCTTCCACACAATCACTGCTACCCAGGTTTTCCTCTTACCTTGTTTCCACACAACTGAAAATTGGTAGCACACACAGCTCCCAAACTTGGGTAGAACACAGTTTTCGCTTGTGTGAATGACCTGACTGCGTGGTCGGGCGGGGGGTGGGGAAGGCATGGTTCAACCTAACTTCTCACAATGACCACTATCAGCCCCAAATGCCCACAAGTCATGTGCACACACGACCAATGCTGCCGGGAGCAATGTGGATTAATCTCCAGGCAGCATGGGTAAGCAGAGGCCAGGAATCATTGTCCCAACCTCCAGGAATCCCACAATGCACCATGTGACACATACGATGCGTTGGGGATTCCCCCAAGAGATAGGTGCTCTAGGCACTCATCTCTGTGCACGGCTGGGCTGGAAGCTGCCTGGCTTGCACACAAGCAAGTAGACCGGGTTAAGCAAGTGCTCACTCCCTTCACCTCGGCTAGCAGCCAGGCTAAAATGATGGGCTAGGTGGCGCCAGCCCGCCGAGATTGGACCCAATCCTAGAGGTACTCACGTGCAGCCTAACCCAGGCTGGGCGTCCCTAGCCTGGGTTAGGCTGCACGTGGGAACAGCCTCCTAGGGTTTCAAAAACCTGCAAATCTTGTTTGACCAAAGATGGCAATGGGGCAAAAGAAATATGTGTGCACTGCATGGGAAGTGCCCCTCTGAAACACTTCTAATGGTCTTACAAAGGTTTATCCACCTGCTACCTGTATTTCAGCTAGAAAGCCAAGACACAATACACAAAAACATGTACACTCTCAATCTATTTTAAGTGCCACTTCAGTCTTTCAGCTGTTTTTAGGAGCAGCACCAATGCAATGCAAGCCAGTTTCCTTATGTTGCCATTTCCATTGATTGGTGAGCACTTGGCAATCGCTCCTGTGGCAAAAATGTGATGTGGAAAATAGCACTTTGGCATTACACACTTGACAGGAATCCTGACTTCCTTTCAAATGTACCTGTGTGACATCAGCTTTTCAAGCGTGTATGTTGCATTCATACAGGGCTGGTATTTGGAAAACCAGGCAACACAATATCCAGGGCAAGGCATCCGGGAAATCAAGATGGCATTGAAGGAGGAGGATGTCCACTGCTGTTGTTGCCCACCAGTAAACCTGCCAAGAGGAAGGGCCTAATGGGCAGGCATATTGGGCAATAGTGGGCAGCAGTGGCAGCAGAGATCTCCTCCTCCTCCTTCTTCAAGGGTCAGCTGGGTGGGCCTTTAAATGAGTGTGGGCTCTTGGCCTAAACAAGAGGCCAATCCCTGGGTGGCAGAGTCTGACTGTGACTTGTGGCTCAAGATAGAACCTGATTATCATGGAGGCAGAGGTATCTGAAGTCAAGCAGAAAGTAGCCCGTCCCCTCAACTCTGCTCCCACACCCTGAGATTTTAGTCCTTCCTCCAGAGATCCTGAGAAAGAAGCCAAACTCCTGAAAGTTCAGGTGAAATCATGAGACCTCGCAACCTTAAATCATTGCCCTCATGCTTTCAGTGGCATTTTTGCAGCCATAGAGGCTAGAAGATTGATTTTTTAAAAAGAAAATAAAAAGATGCCCAAGATGCTGAATTTTATAGCTGGTGTCAAATTCCATACATTTGCTGTGCTCTCATGAGATTGTAAATACACAGAGCCCTGGCTATGCTATGCATGCTTTAGAACCTTGTTCTACTCAAAAAATTTGGGGTTTTGAGGTTGCAATTTTAAACATGTACTAGATCGCAGCTATATCTGACTTGTGAGCATATGCAGGGTAAAATCCTCTCTTAATCACAACTGACTTCTACATGCATTCCTGTGGGGGTGAATTTTAATGAAGACTGTAGCCCACAGAAACCTAAAGTAGCATTGGCTATCATTTCCCTGAAGTATTCCAAGCAATAAACTGAGAGTATGTAAAATAGATTTGTGTGGGTTAGTTATTCAGCCTCAGGCACATTATGATATGAAAGGTTCCATGTTGGGTTGCATATTCATTTGTACATATTTACACCACAGGACCAAACTACACATTACATTCGTGATTCATGATTAACGCAACTTTCTTCTTTCAAAAACAGCCATGCTCCTCATGAAGTGCAAGAGAAAGGGTGTCCAAACCTTTCTCTCTATAGAAAGAGTGTGTGTGTGTGTGTGTGTGTGTGTGTGTGTGTGTGTGTGTGTGTGTTTGTAAGCTGCCTTGAGTCCTATGGGAGTAGGGCAACATATAAACTAACTAACTAACTAACTAACTAACTAACTAACTAACTAACTAACTAAATAAATAAATAAATAAATAAATAAATAAATAAAAAATTAAATATACTGTGCTCTGATACAAATTGCTCCCAAAGTAGCTATTAACTGAAGAGGGGCAAACTTATCAACACAAATTGTGCCCACTGCCCATATGCTTTCTCCTCTTCATAGTATAGCAATTTCAGAGGGAGGTAACTTAAATCAGGGCATTGGACCAGTGGGAAAAGGTTAGACCCTCTTCCCCATTCCCCAATAGCTGCTTTTAGAAGAAAAAATTACCTTGGGAGTTCCAGTCATGGGACTCAAATGTAATGTGTAGAAGTTGTTCTCATGTGCAGCCTAACCTGGGCTAGGGATGCCCCTGGGATAGGCTGCACATGAGAACCTCTTGGATTGGGCCCAATCCTAGTGGGAGAGCATCACTTTGCCCCGCTATTAAGAGAGCAAGCACTCCCTTATCCCCGGCTACTTGCTCGTGTGCCAGACAGGCTTCTTCCAGCCCAGCTGCACACAGAGACAAGTGTCTAGAGCACCCATCTCTTGGGGGAATCCCCTGATGCAGTGTGTGTGTGTGTGTGTGTGTGTGTGTGTGTGTGTGTGTGTGTGTGTAATGTGCTGCATTATGGGATTTATGGAGGGGGTCCTAGTGAAGGGGATACCTGACCTTTCATTTCCCCTTTTTAGTATTTTCAAAGTTGTCCCCCCTCCACACCAAGCTGAGGAATGAGGGTATTTGCATGTTTGAATAGGGCTTTAGAAACATTCCTTTCCGCTGCTGCTGCTGCTCCTGCTGCAGCCTTCAAACTGGCCTGAGCCAGTCACAGGTAGCTGCAATATTCAGTGTTCTTCCTCTAGCGGGGGGGGGGGGGGAGAGAAAGAGAGAGAGCAATGCATGGCACCTATCGTGGGTTTCTGAGTACTAAAGGATTCCTAGATATCCTCCTCTGGCTGGGGACCTAGCCTGGGAGTGCTGATACCCTACAGTCCCAATTCATTCCCTAATATCCCTAGAACATGCTCTTGGAGGAGTCTGAGTATTTCTCCTCCCTCCTGCTGTCTTGTGCCCAACCCTAGGATTGGGCACTGCCGTCTTGGGTTTAAGGAGCATGCTGGACTACATTTTTCATTTCCCAGCATGCTCCGGATATCTTAATTAAACAGCAGCCAGTTTCTCCTTCGAATATAGACATGAAATGCATGTTCTTCCCCTATACTTTTGCCCTTTCTTTGCCACAAAAACAATCTCCTTACAGATTTTTATATCATTCACATTTCCAAAATGTATATTGCGGGTGGGCAAGCGCTACGACATTGTGGATGTGTAAAGGATGGCTTTGTGAGTCTCCACTTAATATAATTATTAGCTAGCAGATCCAGCGCAGAGCATCTGTGCCCCTAGTTTGCCGCCCCGCCACTGCTTTTTTGCCTGCCTGCCCCTGCCCATCATCTTTTCCCCCTGCCTGCCCGCAGCCGCCACCTTCTTCTTGTTCCCCACCCGCCCCATCTCCTTCTTTTGCACCACTCACTCGCCTGTCCCTGCTTTCTGGCTGCCAATCTACCGGCTGGCCAGCCAGCTGCCAGTCGCAGCCACCTGCCTGCCTGTGCCGTTTTCTTTGGCATCACCACTACCACTGCTGCCATATTCTTTCTCTAGTCCGTCCCGTGGCTATCCGGCAGTTCTCTGAACTTTCGCGAGAGCTGCCACACATTGGATTACCCATGGGTATGTCTTAGAGTATTATATATAAAGAAGATTAATGCCGTTTTTTAGCTCATATAAATGGAATTTGATGTAATTCCTACAACACAGGATAGAAGTTTGGAATAAAGTAGATAGCAGGCAAAACTGCTATACGCATTTAATATACACTGCTCCCCACCCCACACCCACCCCGCTTTTCAGGCTGTGGGGGGAGGAGAAAGGAAATTGAAGTTTGATAGCTTAATGTTCCTTTGATTCTGAGTTTAAACATAAAAGAATCTCTGAGGCTGTTTAAGATGTGCCAACGGGTCAAAGTGCTTCCAGTTTCTCTAACTGCTTCTTAATAAAGTTGTAACTGTTCAGGGATTTGAAAAGTCTCACGGGTCAGGTAACATATATTAAACAACTTCAGAGCCTTTCCCACTTCAGTATTTAATCTGTGGTGCATTGTGTAAAAGGGTCTCTTCCTGAAGGCCCTGCTGCAGGGGCCTGCTTCAACCTCTTTCCATTACTGGAAGTCTCGAAGCATTTCCGATGTGAAAATATAATTGGTCACCTTTCTAGAGTGAAAAAGGACAACTGCAATGAAAGAAAGAGCAAAAAGACAGCAAGACGTGGAATAAGGACATTCAAAAGTGACAGGACTAGATGCATTTTTCACGTCAGGGCCATAGCAGAAGGCAAAAAATATATTGACAAATAAAAATATCTAAAACTTAATGTAGCAAAACCAGACAAATCTAACCAATAGTAATAGGGCCAAAACTAGATGACAGTAGGAAATTTGTGATTTGTTGCCAGCCAGCCATATTCTGGGGTAGCACAAAGAGCGCCCCTCTGTACAAATATCTCAATACTTTGGATCATGGGCTCATGATCCTAGTATCCACTTTACCCAGCCTACTCAAAAGAACTTGACTCTTGGCTCAAAGCAGGTTTATGGCACAGATTAGCCATCAGGTCTAAATATCAAAGCAGACCGAAACCAGGATGTGTCCGCATCTCACTAACAAGGAATGCCAGGCTATTCAGATCCTACTTCAAAGACAATTCACTGATGGGAGGGATCTCTTCAACTAAAAGATATAACAGTGAAGCGCTCTTGGGAGTAACTCAGATAAAATGGCACATTTCCCAAACACATTCTGAATTAACAAAGTAGCTGACAAGGAGGCTCTTCTCACGATTATGGAGAAGAGCCGCTAGGGGGTTTGCGGGGAGAGCGGGCTTAGCCCACTCTCCCTACACACGAGCAGCAGTCTGTGCTGGGCGGCTGCAGCGGCTGCACACATGACTGCTGGCTCCGTGATGGAGCTGGCGGGGGCTGGGAGAATCGGGGGCCGCGCAGCCCCCGAAAGCTCCAGTATGCCCTGTGCGAGTGCGCAGGGCATACTGGAGAGACCCCCAAGCTGGGAGGCTGCTTTTAAGCCTCCCGGTCAGGGGTCTCCTCGTGAGTAGCCACAGCACAGAATCGCGTTGCGGCTACTCACGATTTTAAAAAAAGGTTTAAGGGGCGGGTTACTTGAGCGGGTTACCCGCTCAGGAACTACCGGGCTCGCAGCCGAGTTTTTTTTAAAGCACGGAAGATCCGGTTCATATATCACCTATTTATTATGTGTATATCAGTGATATATGAAGCACCCCTGCTGAGCAAAGAAATACCTTTTAAAGTGGTGATTCTATTATATTTAGCGGGAGGAGAGCAACTGACCTTACCCAACCCCAGCACAGCATCCTCCAGTGGCTGTTGCTGGTATCTGCCTTATGTTTCTTTTTAGGTTGTGAGCCCTTTGGGGAGAAGGGACCAGCTTATTTATGTACTGATTTTTTTTCCTATGTAAACTGCTTTGGGAACTTTGATTGAAGAGCAGTGTATAAATATTCATAATAGTGGTAGCCGTAGATAATATGTAGGGCCAGCACCAGGTTTTAGGGAGCCTTCAACAAACTGTCATCCATGGATAAATCCCCTTCTACCTGGGTGGGCCATGAGAGAGTCACACCATTACCACAATACAAAGGCTATGGGCTCACAGGTGGTCCCAATTTTATGAAAAAGAGAAATGTTCTACTTCTGTGTGCAAGGCACATGGCCCCCTTTGAGCCTGTGGCCAGGTCAACTAGTTGTCAAAGACAAGAGTTACTCATGCAAGAAAGAATGGTGGAGCAACAGAGGCCAGGTCAACTCAGTACCTCTTGTGATGGGTAAACCTGGCCACTGGCACAAGAACAACTAGGTCTACTGGGCAAGTGTTACAGATTCCCCACCCAAAACAATGGGTAGACCTGGCCACCCAGCATTCTACTACCACCACTAATCCACTCAAGTCATTTGGTAGACCCCGCCTCCATCTGAGAAGAGCTGGTCTTGTGGTAGCAAGCACAATTGTCACCTTTGCTCAGCAGAGTCTGCCCTGGTTTGCATTTGAATGGGAAACTACATTTGTGAGTACTGTAAGATATTCCCCTTATGGGATGGGGCTGCTCTGGGAAGAGCATCTGCATGCTTACATGCAGAAGGTTCCAAGTCCCCTTCCTGGCAACATCTCCAGATATGGCTGGGAGAGACTCCTGCCTGCAACCTTGGAGAAGCTGCTGCCTGTCTGTGTAGACAATACTGAGCTAGATGGACCAATGGTCTGACTCGGTATAAAAGACAGTCACTCCAGCATCCAGATCTGTTGCTTGGCCTCCATACTTTTTAAAATGTGTTCTTTAAAAAGGCAATGAGAAAGATGACCTAATCTTTCATATAGAAAATATGGTATCCGTGTGGGCACCTATACGTTTTCCCTAGCAGGGCAGACAGTATTCTTGGTAGGTGGGATTTAGTTATTAATGTTGAGAAGCTGACCGAACACAAAACCTTTCTTCCCAGTGCTGTAACCCTAATCAGATTGCACATGTGTACATACCTGCAGCATACACACAGCTGCAACTGCATTTTAAAGAATAAAACTTGTGGAAAAAAATATTTTTAAAGAGGCTTTAAGTGTTTCGTCTACTGCTTATATCTGGTAGGTTCATTAGTTTTTATAGCTCCCAATTTTTAGCTTTTAAAAAAATATAATTTTAATTGTGGTTTTATCCTGGTCTTTTGACTTGTTTAACTTAATTTGGTTAACTTTATTAGTCTTATTTTACATTGTATCTATTTTACTAGTGTTGTGAGCCGCCCCAAACAGTTGTACACTGGAGAGGTGGGGGTATAAATATTTTTTAAAAATAATAAATGAATGAAATTCCAATCACTGAAGTCCACAGAGCATGTGGCTTGACACAGGACTTTCAGCAATTATTTTAAACAAGTTACTTTTGCTGCTGTTTTGCATATTCTGTGACTCTGCTTTGATTGTCCTGCTATTCAGTTAGAGTATTTAGAACTAGTTTTTAGATCTATTTTTAGACTCAAATTGATTTGATTTGTTTTCATTGTGAATCCCCTTGGGGGGGGGGAGCTACCCCTTGGGATTCACTTGCCTTGATCCAGGAAGAAACTTCACACATGAAACAGTGACAGCAGCCTTCTGCATGCATGCAAGTCGTCTGCTTTGCAACGCTGATCCAGGCTTCACAGAAATGGCCTGACGTATCTTTGGATGGCAGTGGATCTCTTTCTGGGGTCAATGTTTTCTATAAACAACTAAAACTGGATCAGGACCACTGTGTTTATTTAATTTTAACTTGAAATAGGCTTGGAGCAGGTCTTTGGACCTGCCTAACCCTACCTCCTGATATGGTGCCCTTGGGCTAATATGATTTGATTGATTTGTTGGCAGACATGAAATGCAGCCCGCTGGTGACAGAAAGATGCTGTGGAGGGCTGTGGGTCTGCAAAACCCTTTAGCGCCTCGGAGCTGAAGACTTCTTTGTAGGGATGTGCGTGCCGGCTCAATTCGAACGACTGTTCGAATTGAAGCGGCTAGGTTTGGGTGGTCCGAGTTTGGGTTTGGGTGGTCCAACTGGACTCGGCCTGTTTCTAAGAACCGGTTTGTGGGCTGGTTTGGGGGTATACTTGTAAAGGGGAATCCGGTGATGATTCCCCTTTACTAATAAAGGGGGATTCCCTGGTCTAAGGATGGAGGGGAGAGAGAGAGAAAGGGTACTTTTTACCTTTATCTTTCAGGTGACGGTGGTGGCTTCTCCAACCTCCCTGCTGGCCTTCTAAATGACAGCCTGGGCTGGCTGTGTTTGGGCCTCTGTGCTCATGCAGACATTTTGTGACATTTGTGCATGCGCAGGGGCCATTTGTGTCACCCTTTGCATCACCACAGCCAACAGCCGGCCCCGGCTGTCATCAGGCCAGCAGGGGAGGGGGATTGGAGGAGCCCACGCTGCCAATGTCTCTGCCATGGCCGCAGCCACCTCCGCCATCTCCACTGCCCCCACCACCTGAAAGTTAAAGGTAAAAAGTACCCTTCCACTCCCCAACCACTAGGGAATGCCCTTTACTTGTAAAAGGGAATCCTTGCTGGATTCCAGTTTACAAGTATACTCCCTAAACCGGCCCATGAACTGGTTCAATGAGTTCAATGGCTGAACTGAACCTGGTTCGATGGCTGAACTGGAACAGACCTGGTTTGGTTGAGACTGGGCTGGGTTGGTTCAAATCTGGTCTGGATTCGAACAGAACCAGCAAAACCACTTCTGTGCAGACACCACTTATTTGCACAGCAGAATGGGCACAGAGGGAGGGGGAGTGATTTTCACATATCTCCCTTCCCTTATGAAGCCACTTCCGCTGGCATAGGTCTGTTCCTAAGGGTTGCTCTTAGTGGATTTTGAACACTAAATTATCAGATCAATAATTCCAAAATGAGATGCCCAAGACAAGCAGAAGATCTTTCTCAGATTCAAACTTACCGTATATGGTAATTATTCAATAAAATGGATAATATTTGCAGTTTAAATCCTACAAATGTCAAACTGTTATTTTACTTCCCTCTTGCAAGCACATTAAGAAAAAAATTCTATTACAGATATCTAACTTCTTGAACTTTCCTGTATGTGTAATCTATGCAAAATGACTTTGCCCAGTCAATGATGGGCCTCACCTACTAGTAAAACATATTTCTTCCTCTTCATCTAAGATTTTGGTCTTCTTTCAGTGATAGGCAGCTGAGGGGGACAGCAGCAGGGGCTTGTAATAAGGATGTGGTAATACACCACAAGGAATCTGTAGACTCATAAAACTTGACCTTATAAATCTCTGCGTTTATCAATCCCATACAGCAGCCACTCCCTGTGGTGGAAGTCTCAGACCAATAAACCTGCAGTTGATAACCATACAATTTATCTTTGATATTTCCCCCTCAGCAAACTAATCATGGTACATTAATAACCTCAGTAAAAATGGGAATGTCATCTAAAAGAATACAGGCACCATCAAATCATTCTTGTCATGCTACATACAATTAAAGTCTTCAGAAAACTAATTGATAGTGATTGAAGCACTACAGACATATTCATGCCTCTCGTTTTCATGAAGTGTCCTCTTATATGAAGTGTCTTTTTCTGTTTTCTGTTTACTCCCGTTGTTTAGCCTTTTGAATCAGAATTGCTTCATATTTTATTATTTATTTGTTTGTTTATCAAATTTGTATGCTACCACAAACTTCCATCTCCGGGTGTCTCAGTATGGTTATTGAGGTTATTTGCATGCCATTTCTTCAAAGGCTGATCAGGTAAGAAGCCATGGCAGACTTCATTTGCATTGTAAATCCATTCTGTTTAAAGGATGCCAAGGTACTGGAAATTTACATGTGTACATGTACATGTGTGTACACAGGTAAAAGGATGAATGAATGAATTCCTTTATTATGGCCAGAGGCCAGCAAGAAGGAACACAATTAATAATAGATGATACATCAGAACTAAACAAAACTAATCAAACTGCTGTCAGAGACTGCTGTAACCTAGAGGCTAAAAAACAAAAGTTAGCAATGTTATAAGTGAGCTGATACCTTTGGTCTGCTAAAAGCAATGTTACATAAAAGTAATCAGAGTAACCCAGAAATTCCATTGAAAAGGGCAAAATCAAATTGTGTCGCATATCAGAATAAAATCTACAGTGTAAAAGCACATGTGTTATTGATTCAAATTTTTCCATGCCACAAAGACACAGACGAAATACAGTGGGGATTTTACTATATCTACAGTGGGGAAATGCTTGACTAACAAGCAGGAGGTTGCCAATTCGAATCCCCACTGGTATGTTTCCCAGATTATGGGAAACACCTATGTCGGGCAGCAGTGATATAGGAAGATGCTGAAAGGCACCATCTCATACTGCGCGGGAGGAGGCAATGGAAAACCCCTCCTATATTCTACCAAAGAATACCACAGGGCTCTGTGGGCACCAGGAGTCGAAATCGACTTGACGGCACACTTTACTTTATCTTTACCTCAAGAAGTGCTGAGGGAAGGGCATTAAATCTTGCCCTTGAGAAAGCCCAATTATAATTCGGGTATGTCAAAGTTTGAAGATAGGGTGCCATTGCTCTCCCATTAGTCTTGGCTAGTGTCCTGCAAAAGGTAGGAATTCGGCTCAAATTAAATGGCTGTTCTAGATCTAAAAAATGTTGTACAATCAATTCTTTGGCCTTCTCTCTGTTTAGTGTAAGCAGGTCAACACCTGGGGCTTTTTAGTTTAGAAAAAAGACGACTGCAGGAAGACATGATAGAGGTCTATAAAGTCATGCATGATGTGGAGAAAGTGGATAGAGAGAAATTCTTCTCCCTCTCACATAACACTAGAACCAGGGGTCATCCCATGAAATTGATTGCCAGGAAATCTAGGACCAACAAACGGAAGTACTTTTTCACACAACGCATAACCCACCTGTGGAATTCTCTGCCACAAGATGTGGTGACGGCCAACAACCTGGATGGCTTTAAGAAGGGTTTGGATAACTTCATGGAGGAGAGGTCTATCAATGGCTACTAATCGGACGGCTGTAGGCCACTTCCAGCCTCAAAGGCAGGATGCCTCTGAGTACTAGTTGCAGGGGAGTAACAGCAAGAGGGAGGGCATGCCCTCAATTCCTGCCTGTGGCTTCCAGCGGCATCTGGTGGGCCACTGTGTGAAACAGGATGCTGGACTAGATGGGCCTTGGGCCTGATCCAGCAGGGCTGTTCTTATGTTGTTCAGAGATAGGCCACAGGTAGGTAAGAAGATGGTATTTCTTTCCAGTGGTAGCCCCTTGTGCCTGATGGGGTGCTACTCAGGAGCGTCCCTGACCTTGAAGAAGTATGGAGGCGTTCCTGACGTTTGGGGAAGTAAGGGTATCTGCAGCTAGAAGGGAGAGTTAAAACATCTCACTCATGCATTTTAATTTTAATTTCACCAATTTTATCCTATATGTCCCTCCATACAGGGAAATAACTGAAATGCCCTTTGCATTCTGCGTACTTTAAAAATTGAAATTGGGAAGCAGGGTATAAATACTGTAAATAATAAATAAAATGTGCAGTGTTAATTTTTTATCTGATAGTTGAGAAGCAGTCATATTTTCTTTTTTAGACTTGACGGTTTATGAGATTTCATATTTGGTGCCAGTGAATATCTGATCAAGATATACCAAGACATCTCTGCCTGATTATTTTGAAGGGAAATGTCATACTCAGAAATTCAAACAGTGAATATTAAATCTGAAAATGTGTCAAATGTTGAATATTTGAGAATGTTTGTTTCATCCCCAAACCAAGTCACTTGTTCAAGGGTTTGATACTTTTAATGGTGCTGAATGTTCTAAGCCAGGCCAAGGAGAGATTGCCAAGATATATACAGTACTTTGGAGCTGCAGGATTGTAACAGTTGCCCAGACTAAGGTCTTACACAGATTGTGTTGTTATTTGTTTTATAAATTCTGCTTTACAATATTATTTGTGAGCTATCTTGGGTTGCCTTTTGGAAGGAAATAAAAGCTTATGAATGGAAGGATTCTGCAAGACTGTTTGAATACTATTCTTAAAAGGCAAGAGAGGCAGAGTTAGATGATGTGGAGGCTCACACAGATCCCCCATCCCCCCATATGTCTTGGTCACACTGCCTATATGCAATGTGTATTGCATATACACAGCTTGTCTGGTGGCTACTCAGGGATGGGCCTTCTCTGTTGCTGCCCCGAGGTTTTGGAATGCGCTCCCTAGTGAAATAAGAGCCTCTCCATCTCTGATAGCTTTTAAAAAGTCTTTAAAGACGCATCTGTTCACCCAAGCTTTTAATTAATATTGTTTTAATGTTGTTTTAAAATATTGTTTTAAATTTTTTAAATTGTTGTGTTTTAAATTTCTTGTTTTTGTTTTTAACTAATGTTTTATTTTATGTTTTTATTTTGTTGTAAACCACCCAGAGACGTAAGTTTTGGGCGGTATAAAATATGTTAGATAAATAAATAAATAATAGATGCTTATTTGTGCCCGCATAGATGGGGAGCAAGGGAGAAAATCAAGGTTCTATTCAACCCTATGTGCCCAGGTGCTTTGGAGGAACTGGATGCTGCAGAACACAATAAAATGTGTGTGTTTTATTTCTCAAGTGAAAATAGCAGTTATGGGATCAAAGGGGATTCAGATTTAGACTATGACAAGAAGGATGATTTTTTAAACCCTTTACCCCCATTCCACAGTTCCTATGAAAATGCCCTCCACAGGATGGGTGGGAGGTTGATGCCAATGGCCGCCAAAGTGCTTTAAACAAACACTCTGCCACAGCCCCAGTCCTGATCAGGGACCTTCCTTGTGGTTGTATTTCCACTTGAAAAAACAATCCACAAATACAAAATGTGCACACTAGTTCCGGGGATGGGAAGTGAACTATAACAGACTCCAAGTAAAATGTGGTTGGAATGTTAAGGTACATATATACACTATGAACATGCAATGTTGCCTTCTAGTGAGTTAGTCCATTGGTGTGACTAGTTCATTATTTTTATTTATTTATTATTATTGTTGTAAAAATATATTAGTAATGAGTCCAAGGCAATCTGATGAGTAGAACAGCCTGAAAGGATATCACATCTCTAAACACTGAGAACATGAAGTGTACCTCAAATTGGTAAAAATAATTCCAGACCACCAAGAAAATGAAGTTTGGTACACATGTAGTCTAAGGCACACTGATTAAGCAAGTCTGAAAATTGGGCATTACACCAAACTTGGGAGATGACATTTATCTCATAACAGAGGCCATCATTCCCATACAGAGCAGCAGACTGGACAGAATGTTGGAAGTTTCATTACCTCTTCACAGAAGCCCTATTGAGACATTACATTATATAGGCACATAGGTATTTATAAAGATGTGAATGACTGTAAACGTTAAAATGTGCCGTCGAGTCAATATTGACTCCTGGCAACCACAGAGCCCTGCGGTTGTGTTTGGTAGAATACGGGAGGGGTTTACCATTGCCATTTCCCACACAATATGAGATAATGCCTTCCAGCATCTTCCTGTATCGCTGGTGCCCGATATAGGTGTTTCCAGCGGGGATTCAAACCGGCAATATCTGGCTTGCTAATCAAGTCATTTCCCCACTGAGCCATTAAAAACTGAACTTGGGTACAAACCCCTCATGATAGGAAGTACACTACTGTACATGTGTTGAACATAACATGTGACAACTGCAGTTCTTTGTGGGAAGAATTTGTGGGAAGCCTTAACGGGTATCTCCCATACTCTCTATCCTCTCCACACAAGCAGTCTGCCAGTGGCAAAAATGAACCAAAACATGTGCATTGGTTACAACAAGTAGAGAACAAGAGTTCTTTCATGTTTCTTGAAAAAGTAGTATCTTTACATGCCCTACAAACCTTATACTCCAAATTATCTAATAGCATTCTGGTTCTGTATCCCCAAGTTCATAGTACAGTCACAGTCATAATAATGATAAATATCATCATTATTAATTAAAATACAGTTCTGTTGGGGAAGACTAGAAGTGTGAGCGCTAGAAGATATTCCCCTCAGGGGATGGAGTTGCTCTGGGAAGAGCAGAAGGTTCCAAGTTCCCTCCCTGGCATCTCCAAGATAGGGCTGAAAAAGATTCCTGCCTGCAACCTTGGAGAAGCCGCTGCCAGTCTGTGAAGACAATACTGAGCTAGATAGACCAATGGTCTGACTCAGTATATGGCAGCTTCCTATGTTCCTATGACAGTTGTGATGTTGCAACTTTCAAGGAAAGAAACTATACCTGTGAAAGTAAAGTACATAAATATATCATAGATTTGTGCATTATAGTCCCCTGTTAATCGAACAAAGAGGCACCTTTTAAAAGTAGTGATTTACTTTATTTAGTGGGGCAAAGCAACTGGCCCTATCTATCCCCAGCAGAGCATCCCTCCCTGTGGCTGTGAGGGACTGTGAGCCTTTTGGGGACAGGGAGTGATTATATTCCTTTATTTATATCTATGTAAACCACTATGGGAACTTTTGTTGAAAAGAGGCATATAAATATTTGTGGTATTCACATATGCTTGTCACTGATGTTATTACTTCTGTCACTCAGCATGTATTTATTGCCAACAGATATCAAGAAAGAGGAAGAAGATTTAGTCACTGTAGTTATCTTTAACAGTAGTTACCTGGTTCCTCTAATGGCAATGAGGGACCAATGGCGGGAAAATGGACCATTCTTCAAAGGTCCGACTCCATTCAAAATCTGAGGACAGTCCTCAGTTTCAGCCTTACCTCAGTTCATATAAGGACTGAAGCAGCAATCGAAGCATAATCCTAAATGCAGCCTAACTGAGAACACCAGTGCTTTAGGGAACGCTTTACATTGATTGCCTGCCAAGGAACCCTAAAACACCTCTCACAAACCTCCTGCATTTTGCAGAGGATATTTGGTTGTGTTCTAGGATTACAGTCAGTTCGAGCAGTGCACTAGTGATATGAAGCCTATCAGGCAAACTGAGAGTTGTGCTCTAGAATACCCTAAATGCTCCCCTGCAGTTACACTGTGCAGGGGAAGCTCAGTTGTGTGTGTGTGTGTGTGTGTGTGTAAGCTTTCAGTGGAACTCCTCATTTCTCCTCCCTGAAGAACCTCTAAGCTTCCAAGTAGGGACGAACAGATTTCTTTCATTCCATCCCTTTATTGTTCCATAAGTTACTTCTGTGAACCTTTCCTTTGCCATAGGTTCATATCATTCCACTCCTCCTAAATTTTGGTTTAAGCAAGAGGATTTCTAAAGTTAATTCTGCAGCTTTTAGTTCCTTCAGTCAATTTGTAATTCCAGCCCCCACTACCACCACATGTATGTTATGTTACAGACATACAAGTGCACATTAATAGAATACTGCACTTCCCAATGCTGAAGTGATCATTAATATATATAATTTTTTGCAGTGCTTTACCTATGCACACGTGCACTACTATGCACACTATACAAAAACAGATTTGAAATCATATGGTTTTTAGCCTACTTTTCAGTAGGCTTATGAGCCCAGCAGTGTGGTGTGTGTGTGTGTGTGTGTGTCCGTCCCACTATCAACTTCACACAATGCCTTAACCAATATGAACCAAATTGAGTATAGTTGTAGGGATACCTGAACGGCGTGGTTTGTGATGATGTCATCCCCCCAATTCAAGATGGTGGACGAATACATTTTTGAGGCGCAAGTGGGCTAATTTGTAAACCACCTAACCGATTTGAACCAAATTTGCTACAGCTATAGGGACACATAGGGATGCCTCAATGGATTAGTTTGTGATGATGTCATCCACCCCAATTAAAGATGGTGAAGCGGTAAAGTTTCAGGTGCAAGTGGGTTAATTTGTGGACTGTCTAACTGATTTGAACTAAACTTGGTACAGTGGTAGTGACTGACTCATAGGGACAGCTTAATTGTGGAGTTTGTAAGGATGTCATCCACCCTGACCCAAGATGGAGGATGCATGAACGTTGAGGTGCAAGAGGGCTAACTTGTGGATCACCTAACCGATCTGAACCACATTTGGTACAATTGTAGTGAGTGACACACAGGGACACTTCAAAGGCATAATCTGTGATGATGTCATCCACCCTGATTCAAGTTGGCAGATACATGAATGTTTGATGCGCAAGCTGAACTGCCTAACTGATTTGGACCGAATTTAATCCAGTCGTAGGGATAGTGAACGAAAATTAGGCAGATTAGTTCTTACTAGAACAACTTGTTTAAATCATATGATCTTAAAATCCAAATGGTTTGGAACCAGGATACCGAAATGAGTGTTTATCCAACATGATCCTGCCTGCCCATTATCCTCAGTAGAGGTCCTGCTCCATGTCCTAAAGACGGAAGAGGAAACATGCACAGGTTTTCAGTATATCTTGCTTAACACATTTCAGTTAAAATATCCATTGGGCTGTATGGAAATGAAACATGCTTATTTGTTTTAGTTTATTTGCATATTGCCTTTCCAAATAAATTCTCAAAGTGGTGTATAACTCAATAGAAAGATAGAATTAAAATGCAATTTATAACAATTAAACCAAACAGCCAAATAGCACATTCTGTTCTCTACAAGCTCTCTTGCCAAATATGACCGGTGCCAGGGACTCAGACCTTACAAACACATTTAAATGCAGCTCTTTTGAAAGCCATGCTATACCAAGTAGATTTTCTGCTGCTTAAAGACATGTTAGGCCGAACACTGAATTTAAAAGAATGTAAAATATTAATTATATTCAGCATATTTTTTTTCATGACCTGTGTTTTATCCTTTTTTAATTAACTAATTTCTAAGCTTTCAAACTTGCACAAAAATTGTATTGGAATGTCATTACTTATTGTTTTCCTTGGGAAGGCAGCTTTGTAACCTTCATGAAATTTATTGTAAAGCCATTGCTAAGCAACATACTTTGGCATTTATATAAGCTTTTGTCCTCATACACCCAAAGCAACACATTTGCATTTACTGCTAAAATATTATGAAAGTTGACACCAGTTTAGCCACAAGACCAAATGTTAGGCTGCCTATAATTGTTTTAATTATTTGTAATTGCTCTACTGGGGCTTATGTGTACTTCAGTGTGATTAAGGGTGACCAAACAAGTCAGTGGCTAATGATGTCTTCCATCATAATTTACAACCAGAAGGCTGCTAAAAGCTAAATGTATACTGCAAAATTTCAACGGGCTTGTGGAGGAGAACTTTTCGTTGGTTTTGCCTCTAGCCTTCGAAGTAGGATTTAGAAGCCTAGGGTGGTTGTTTTTTTCAGGTGAGAAATATATAAATGACACTTAAACAAATGATTTTACTGTCTGCTCTTTTCTGTTACTTTAAATAAAATATATCCTAAGTCATAACCTGAGGAGTTTTGTGCCTGCAGTTCCTTTGTTATGCATTATCCCATTGTTATCTCCTTTGTCCTTTCTGTGACTGTGCAATAAACTAATTTGGCCTTCAGCACAAAGTCATATTTCCTTTGAAAAACTCTAGGACAATTGTTGCACGGGGAGTATGAAAGGAGCTCCTGTCAACATTAGAAATCTCAGTGATCACCCAGCAGTTTTCTTTAATTGTCACAAAACATGCTTTTGTAATTGTTTCAAGGCGAGCCACTTTAATAATGCTTCACACTAAGGAGTCAGCTGCTATTTGCCAACTGAATATTTGTTCACTGTCTCCTGTAAATGTGAGCAATGGTCATTTTGGAAGGGAACATTTCTTTTTAAATATCTGAATGGAATGGCATCTTACTTTCTTGGATGGGTGAGAATAAGTGGCATCATGAGAACTAATTTTGATGGATAGAATAAGGAAATAAATTTTTAATTAATTTTTAAAAATGTGTTTAGGTTTGAAAGACAAGGAGAGAACCTTGGGATGCAAAGAACTGAGATAAATCTGACATTCAAGCAGAGAAATGATTGAAAACTAGAAAAACAAACATTCCTGTTTCAGTCCTAACAACAATGAAATCCTAAATGCCAGGAACATAGAATCCATATTATATGGCGCTTTCCATTTTCGATTTCCATACACTAGCATTTCCCACCCTTCCCTGTTCCACAAAAATCCAAGGTGTTTGCTGATTTCACCGGTGAATTTTGCAGCAGACTCAACACGCAATATTTAAAGCTGAAATGGATTATCCGAAGGATGTAGTTAGCTATTTATTTAAGCTCGTTCTGAACGGGAATCCTGATACAAAGCTGGAGCTCGTAAAGGCTTGAAAAACTACTGACAATAAGCAATTCTTCATGGAACAAAACTATTACAATAGGGAGCCTTTGATCTTGCCTGTCTCCTGTTGCCAATTGAACTTTGTCACCATGCACTGTCATCCACAAGGGAGCACTTCTGAATTAAGCAGTCTACAGCAATTTAGTCTGCTCCATCTTTGAAGTGCCAACATCAGTCAGGCCAGTAGTAACTTTTTTTCATTAATTTTTCCCCCTCTGAGTCCTCTCAGGAGTTCTTGCAGTCTGAGCAATTCAGATAACTAAAAGACAAGAAACACCAAGTCAGGAGGACATCAAAAGCCAAGCCGGGGAAGGGGAGGCTCCCTAACATACCAATGTAAGCAATCATTAGTCTCTAATGGTGCACTTCATTAATGTCCACTTCAAAGGAAAGGTTTACTGACTTTGGGGATGGACTAATTTACACATTGTGGGAAATTGCTGCCAGCCAGGCATGTAACCACTAAATGTTGCAGGAATAAACAGGAACGCCCCCTTCCTTCAGAAACCAGGAACTGCAAAGTGACCCTTTCATTGCAAAAAAAGGCTCTTCATTTAGATGGGAGTGGGGCCCCTCCCTCAGGCATAAATCACCAGGGGGGCTACAGACAGAAGCTACCCAGGGGCTTTGTTTTGCTCCTGGCAAACTGCCTGGTTAGTGCCTGATCTCGCCCTTGGCTACCAAGTATCATTTCATGGGGACTGGCGAGGCTGTGCATATACAATAGCTTCAAAGGAGCTAGAGGCAATGGTTTTCTGTTGGGAGCCCAAGGATTATGCATATATACATGCATGCCTTTATCATATTTTCTGCTGCAATATTTGCTTATTTTTAAAAATAGCAATTTAATTACATATCAATCCCAGAATATACATATGTCGATGCAGATCAGATTCCCCCCATGATTATCTGTCCCTTTCAAGCCCTCAACCAAATAGAAACTTAGTGTGTTTTATAATCTAAAAACACAACTTCATAAATTTAAGCAACAATGTTTAAAAAAAATCAATGTCCTAACAATAATCTCATGTTTGGCTAAGTTCTTCCATCAGCAATAATATTTTAATTAATTTATTGATTAAATTGCATAAATGCCTCTGAAATAGTTCACCCACTTTTTAAAAATGGGAAGGGATGAACTCTGGCAGCCCTCCATGGAAAAATAATTGCACAGTGATGCAGCCACTTCTAAAAACACTCAGATCGGTACCCTCATTGATGAGCAGCCCGATTCTATGCATGTTGATTCAGAAGTGACTCCCGTTATGTTCAAAGGCTTACATATCATACAGTACCTCAGCAATGGAAGAGTGAGTGCACACTGGTTCAATTTATGCTGGCCTTGGGCCGAAATAAACAAATACACTGGTTCCATCAGATTCCAAACTGCATCCTCACTGCTACCAAGTCGGGATGTGCATGGAACCAGAAACTGCCAGTTCAAAGGTGGGAGGGTAGCTTTAAGGACCGGGGAGACTGCTCTTCCCCCACCTCCTGCCACGTTTCCCCCATCAGCGCTGCATTACAAAACGGCCCTGGGGAGCAGCAGAGTACCTCCTTGCCACCCTTGTACACATTGGACCAGAAGTACCCCCGTAAGTACCTGGTGTGTGTGTGTGTGTGTGTGTGTGTGTGTGTGTGTGTGTGTGTGTGTATTTGGCACAATACCAAAGAGGAGAGGGAAGAAGAAAAGAAAGAGACCTGGGTCAGAGGTCTGAGAGTTGGCATTTCACTATTCATTGGCAGGAAAAAGAATAATATGGCTAGAAAGACTGTTGAAATCATTTCTGAAAATGCACATTCCTAACACATTATAGAAGAAGCCTAAACAGAAAGGAGAGGCAGTTTGGTTGTCAGTTTCACAAAAAATTCATGAACACAGTATCATGTTTTCTGTCTCATTGAGACTCATTTCCAAGTATGTCTCCTCCTATTCTTTTAGAAAAGTGATCCACAAGTGTGAGCGGAGAGTCCCAGGATTCCCAACTCAGATTTCACATTGGCCAGAAACTCTTTCTGTGACCCAAGGCAAGTCACTTCTGTTGTCTTAACACTCCATGTTCCAGACTAGTTCTTGCGCTAGCACAAACTAAAAGATGTTGACACATTGCACAATGCATTGCAAAACACATTGCACAACACACACACAACCTTGTATGTATCCCAGAGGTCTCCGCAACTTTGCACAGCTCCACAAATTTAAGCATGTAGAACTTCTCTCATTGTACTAGCGCAACACTAATCTAGATTTCAGCCAACATACATAACAATAGAAAACAATAAATAGCAGAAAACAGCAGAAGACAGCATAAAATCAGAATAAAATATTAAGAGTCAGCAATAAACACCTTAAAATTTTTAAAATGCAACTCTTCAGTTAAAGGCAAATACAAGTCTTTTGACCCAGGCTGGCACCATGCAAGCATCCTTGGAAGGAGAATTCCACAATTTGTTTGTTTGTTTATTTATTATTATTATTTATTCATTTATTCGATTTCTATACTGCCCTTCCAAAAATGGCTCAAGGTGGTTTACACAGAGAACTAATAAATAAGATGGATCACTGTCCCCAAAGGGCTCACAATCTAAAAATTGGGGCACTACACAAAGTTCCTGTCACCTGCGTATCCTCTGAAGGTGGGCAGAGGCGTATCTAGGGGAAATAGCGCCTAGGGCAAGCACTGAAATTGCGCCCCCTGTTCAAACATCTGACACCCATCTTTCAAATAACTTTACCATAATATCAGCTCAAAAATACAAGTCAAGCTCGCTAATCTTTTAAAATTTCAAAAACTATTTAGCAGTGGACATAGCCAGACCAAAAAATGGTCTGGCTACCAAAAACAGAAATGCCTATCTAATTCTCTACTATGCACTGTAGCATCACTATTACATAAGTTTTAAAAATAAATGGAGAATTTGGCTTTTCCCAGATACTCTGAAAATAATTAAAGGATATGCAGAGTAAACTGTGTCACTGCTTGGAATATATTCTAGTATTTCAGAAAGACAGTTAAAATGAGAGAAAGAGAGCAAGAAACTCCTAGTGGGCCTTAATACTAAGAATTTCACACTGATTCAAAGACAAACTCACCATTAATAGCCATATTATCAAGACATCACATTTAACTCACTTATCACAAGTTTTTGTTGTTGTTGTTTCCCTTCTTTTTCTTGTATTTATGCTGGCCTTGGGCCAAAATAAACAAATACATACATGCATACACACACACACACACACATCACAAGAAGCAAAGTAAGAACAAATGAATACAATCCTTGATCATAAGCTTCAGCTCAGTATTCACGAGCCCTGATTCTCTGTACATAGTGCCAAACTGAATATGTGTACAGTGACTTATATTATATTAAATTTAAAAAATATTTTTTACCTGTAGCCCCTTTGGGGCGCTTCCTATAGCCTGTGGGGAGGGGTCTGCAGAGGTTACCCCTCCCTCCACAGGCCTCTGGGGCCTCACAGGGACCATTTGAGCATGTGCAGTGGCCATTTTTAAAAATAATTGTTTTTTTAATGGCCGCTGAAAACAAAAAGGCCACCGCACATGCTCAAATGGCCTCTGTGAGGCCTGGCATGGCCTAGGGCCTCACAGAGGCCATTTGAGCATGCGGGGTGGCCATTTGTTTTTGGCAGCCATTTTTAATTTTTTATTTAATTTTAAGAAATTGTGCCCCCCTTCAAGTGGCGCCCTGCTGGCCCTACATGCCCTACCGGCCCTACCCTAGATACGCCCCGAAGGTGGGGGCACATTAAGAATGGACTCCAAAAGAAATCTCATCATCTTGGAGTATAATAGGAGAGACCTCCCCCCATTTTAGAACATTTATAACCACCTTTCCAAACATATGAAAGTTGAAGTGCAAGTCTGTGAGTTGGGTATGGATTGGTTTATGTGAGAGGTGAGGTGAGGAATTGTACATAAAAAGCAGGTAGGAAAGGCAAGGAGAATTGGACAGGAGTAAAGGTAAAGTGTGCCGTCAAGTCAATTTCAACTCCTGGCACCCACAGAGCCCTGTGGTTTTCTTTGGTAGAATACAGGAGGGGTTTACCATTGCCTCCTCCTGCACAGTATGAGCTGATGCCTTTTGGCATCTTCCTATATTGCTGCTGCCCAATATAGTACCAGCGGAGATTCAAACCGGCAACCTTCTGCTTGTGAGTCAAGCATTTCCCCCATTGCGCCACTTAAGGTGGCTCTGGTAGCAAGGGAGAAAACCAAGGATGAATATGCAAATGCATTATGGGAGGCTATGAAAGAGTGGAGTGGACAGAACATCAGTAGATGTGTTCTTATATAAGGTGATCCTTTCTATTTTGTACCAAGGAACACCTGGAAATGCCAGACATGTACATTTGTCATTAGCATCTGGCATTTCAAAAGCACAGGCACATACATGAGCAATCCTCAATTCCTCATGTGAAGTGAAATGTTAATTTCTAAGGGTACTGAACAGTGGCAAGGAGCCGCTAAACTGAGCAATTCCTACCCCAGGCAGCCAGAATTGTGGCCTCAATTCTAAATTATGACTCAAAGTGGTAAAAGGATTCAAGACCCCCTACAGCTGAATCAAACATGGCAATGTAACAATATAAATACACTCAATTCAATTAAAATAATTAATATTTATTGATAAGGAATCATATATTTTAAAGCCATTATATTATACAGTCATTTGTGAATTTAAATGTAAATTCAAAGAGATTTAGAATTAGCTGCATCACACTCCCTTCATCCTTCTCCCAGTGTGAATCATCCATCAATGCAAAAGGTCCCCAGTTGGGCTACAACTCCCATCATCCCCAGCCACAATGGCCTTCCATTGAAGCCCACTGGATCTGATCATCTAAAAATGATCTTTATAATTAACCCTTGAAAACGTGCCTGTGGGGATGTGTCCTGGCACCCAGAGGATTGGCTGGGTGTTGGGAGCTCACGCGCAGCAGGAGGCCGTTGAGCTGCTTCCGGGGGCAATGGTGGCCTGCATGCCTGCCGGGGTCAGAAGGTGGCTGGGCCACCAGGAAGAGGAGGCGGCAGCTGGAGGGGATGGAGAAACCGGCAGGAGGCAGGAGAAACCATGGGCGGGCAAGGAAAGAAGCGGGCCAGGCAGGCATCAGAGACGCCCGCTGGAAGACAGAATCAGGGAGAAGGGGCTGAAGGGGGGGAAGGGTCACACTAGGGGCACAGACGCTATGCGCCTGATCAGCTAGTTCTTTATAAATTCTCTTTAGTACAGGTGAGAGCCCATTTGGTTCTGAAGGAAGGTTGTTACCATAGCCTTCACTACTGTAATGGAAATCTTTGTACTGTGTATCATCCATATGAAATGAAGCAGAAAGATCTGACATTTTCATTTTGAATAGGGTGTGTGTGTTTGTGTGTGAACTTTTACTTTCTCATTATGGATGGTCGAATGGTGGTAGTAGCACATGCAAGCCTGGGTTGATGAGAGGAAGTGAAAAGGTACTATGATTGTTTCTACAATACTGTTGTAATAACCTGGTGGCAGCAGTGCTAAACTCTTGCACATCGTACTGTGAACTCTCCAGATTTCTTCCTCTTCTCCTTGCTCAGTACAAGCTCACCTGTTGTTAGCACCTTTTGACTTCATCCTGCCTTCTACTTATTTCTCCACAAATCCCACTTCTTTGTCATGGTTAATTCTGTGTTGCCTTGATAACCATGTTCTTCTTTCTGTGCTTTATAGAACAATTTAATTCCCCCATTCTCATACCTCAATATCAAGTGTTATCTTTTCCACCATAACTCTGAACCCCTCACAGGGTCATTTTACACACTATATAGAGGCAAATGTGAAATTGTCACTGTGTGCTCTCAACAAGAAGCAATAGCCCATCACAGCCCCACAAGAAGCGTACCTGTATGATACCATGTGTTGTAAAGGCATATTTGCTGCTGCCACACATTAGACAGCTTATGGATGAACGTGGCCCATAGACTGTCCAAGGCTGGTTCTATTACAGTAGCTAGTACAATGTTGGCATTAACTATATCTTAAAAACAGTAGCAGCTTTTTATTTAACTGTGTCACATTGACATGACTAAATGATAAAGTGAAGTAGGCCAAGAATTGAGCTGAGAGGCATAAGTTGATTAGAGAAATAGTAGTCAATTTAATCACAGTCAGCTGATAGCACACCAAATAGAATCTGTTTTAGCTTATGCTAACCATCACATTTTTTTTACACTCCTAACTCTAGATTTATTGTTCTCACTCACATCCAAGCATAATCAAAATTTTACAATGCAGGCATTGTACATGTGGAGTTACATTAACTTGGGGATTTTGAAAGCCTCTTTTAGATACTAGAATGCCCCATATTCACAGCATTTGAGTGGAATGTCCAAAGAGCCATATGCTTTAGAAAATATACTTCTTGGAAATGAATAGTTATTACACACAGATTGGCTAAAATTTGGAAACAAGGCTGGAAGTGTATATGATATAGAAAATAGATAGAAAAAATTATAACTTCACTGTTTCACCTTTCAGCTAACTTATTTAATTGCAGATAATTTTGAGCAATTACTTCCTCTTCACAACATTTTAATAAAAAATTCTGCCTTCATGCCTAGCAGGGAAGCTGACTTGCCATGGGCAAGTATTGGGGAAAAAAGCCACTTAGCAAACCACAAATTTCAGAGCCCTAGCCACATCTGCATTTTATCAGCCTTTTCCGGATAGTATTACACCAAACAATTGTCTGCAGATCGGTAGACAGCTGAGACTTTAAAGTGCTGAATTACTGAGAAAATGCTAGAGATAAAAAACAGCACATGTATCCGATCAATGTAATGAAACCAACCTGCTGCTAGCGCCATCCTGCCTTAGTTCTAAGTACCCTGTAGAGGAACGGAAGGCTCTCATTTAACTCTTAAGAGGAAAGCAAGGGAAAGAAGAGTAAAGGTCACCCAATACCAGCCTTAATCACTGAACAAAAATACTTTTAGGTACATGAAGGGAGGAATGTTTGGGGTTCAAAATGAAACATCAACTGCAGGACACTGAAGTGTGTCTGATCGCATCAGGGCCAGCATTTCCTGTTGGAAATTCCCATGTTTTACTCTGCTGTCATTGGAAGATACAGAGCAAGGGACCTTAATAAAAGATGAAATTTGATGAAATATCTAGAGACTAATAACTTCATTATCTTATTGACTGGACCATAAGGCCATTTCACACCTTATGCAGGGCAAACAAGTGTGGGACTATGATACAAAATGTTTGCAACTATATTCATTGTGTTCATACTTTGCCTGCTCAGGGTTATATGATACATCTTGGGTGCACATGCAAGACATAATGTGGGGAAACACCTTCAGTCACAGCAAACTTGGGACAACCTTCAACAAGGAGTTCTGAGGTGCAACTAGCTATGATGTTGCAAGATCCATCAATGGTTTTTTAAAAGGGCATATTTAGCCACACCCTCCATTTAAACTGGGTCATGGTCATGGCACTGGGAGAGCAGTGTTATCCTCCTCCTCTAGTGCCACAGGGGACCGTGATACCCAAACTGCATCTGCACTTTTTAAAAAATGGCAGATCTATGTATGGATCTCCTAATAGGCTCAAACTATCATACTTCGGACACATTATGTGAAAACCCAGCTCCCTTGAGAACTCCATAATGGTGGGGAAAGTTGAAGGAAAGAGAAGAAGAGGATGACCATCAGCAAGGTGGACGGACTCAATTACGACAGCAATGAATGCACCACTGAGAGACCTTAATGGCCAAGTTGAAGACGGATCATCCTGCAGATAATCTATCTATATGGTTGCTAGGAGTTGACACCGACTTTATGGCACTTTATCAATCAATCAATATAATGTCTAGTTTGGCCTTTGGCTAAAACAGTTCAATTGTGGCTGACTTGGCTAATGAGACTACCAGTGATATATGTGTTATGCTATATGAGTTAGCAAATTCATACTTATCTCATCACTTTATTACATTTTTAGATGTACACATAACATCTCTGGTGTACAACTAAACATGTTGTATGTGATGTGACTTCTCTTGTAAAGCAAACCTGTGCAGAGATGCCACACTCTGGACCCCAAAAAAGAAACCAACAAGTGTTGTAGACTGTCTCCAGTGTTTCAGATTTATGCCATTATTCTTATCATAAGTCTGTGGATAAAAACCCTGGGTTTGGTGTGTCTGGAACTGAGGCAAGGTAGAACTTGATACCTCTACAATAAAATGCAACTAGCACAAGGAATGAAAATACCCAGAGAGACAGCAAGATTCCTGATAGAGGGTTCCTTTCCAACAAGTTATCCAACAAGCTTCTGCTAGCACCAGCCATCAGCAGTGATACCTGTTCCCCCTTAAAAAAACTTTTCTTGCAACTGGAAGCTGGAAAAGACATCTGCCTGAGGGTTGGTTTTTTTTAAACCACTTCAGGAATTTACAGTAAAAAGTCTGAGTATTTGTGCAGTATCAGATACAGTAAATGGAAAGTGTATATAACTATATTTATACAGCTAATTCTATCTGAAATAGTAGTGTAACAGTTGATAATAAAGAATGAAAAGGGGGAAAGGCATTTCAGTATCTTTTAAAAAGGTACAGGCAGATGTGGAATGAACTTGTGGCACATCTTCTGCTATCCAACAGGTGCTGGCAATACTAGCACAACCACTTTCTAGGAATTTAGCACTTCCCTCTAGAATATAGATGTATAAATATTGATAAACAAGGTTTCCCCCAAAACAAATGCACTAGCTGGGTGCATGACTGATCATGTGGTAGGATCAGTCGTGGCTACAGGCCACAGCTGAGAGGATCACAATATCCGGAAAGGGTCTAAATAAGTCACTTAATTCATTAGAAAGGGTATTTAAAAAAAACACCAACCCTTTAGCAAACTAATTTTTCACTTGTAATTTTGTGGCATTTCTTAGACATGTTTGAAAGATTAACAAATGGAATCTACCATGCAAATCACAGGAATTCTGATGGTTGTCATTGAAACAGTTAGACATTACTGAGATGCAATTTTTAAACAGAACAAGCTTCTTCTGGAAGGGCATTCAGGATTGGCAAAGCAATGGTGAGGAGGAGATGAATAATCCGTCCTCACTTGCTGTTTCCCTGCTCCAAATCCCTCCCCCACATGACCTTCTGCTTCATGGGGTTCCAAATGCATGTTGCCTCTTGCATATATATATGGAAAGAAATCCCATAATGGGGAAAGCTGCAGTCGGAAGTGATGAATCAGTGGTGGGGTGAGGGTGCATGACCCTTTCCTCACTTCTTGTTTCCCTACTCCAAATTCTCTTTGCAATATGCCTTATCACTTGTGAAATCATTTGTCACATTTAAAGATATTTCATCATTTAATTACTGAAGAATATTCAGTAGATAACCTTATTATTTCTTCCATGCTGTTTGTATGTTACAATTTGTTATGGGGCAGCTAACAAATAAAATTTATCAATGATGACGCCGACGATGATGATATTTTAAGTTCAAGGCTGTATAAGTTATTCATTTATTACTGTTTTGTTAAGTGAGTTTGCTGTGTTGCATATGACTTTATTATTCATTATCAGAGCCAGCATGGTGTAGTGGTTAGAGTGCTGGATTAGGACCAGGGAGACCTGAGTTCAAATCCCTATTCAGCCATGATACTTGCTGGGTGACTCTGGGCCAGTCACTTCTCTCTCAGCCTAACCTATTTCACAGGGTAATTTAAGTACGTAGTACACCGCTCTGGGCTCCTTGGAGGAAGAGCGGGATATAAATGTAAAAATAAGCAAATAAATAATATTATTATATCTGTCCTGTTTAGTCTATATTTTGATTTTCCTTATCAAATTATTTTACATTCACTATTAATTTTTATTTATTATTGTTTGGAGAGACCATATAATGATCATTCATATTTATAATTTCTGTTTATTTATTGCAGTGCTCCAGAAGAAGGAAACTTGCCCCAATGCAATGTGCCTGTAGAGATCTATTTCCATATTACATTCTATAGTTTTCATCCCTCTTTTTCTCTTTCACTGAGCAATTTGTGCCCAACCAGATTTTTTAAAAACCAGCCTAGCAGCTAAGTATTATGGCTGCTAGGCTTTACGCATCCCCTCTTTTCGCAATTCCAATCAGGCAACAAAATCCAGGAGGCTTATCAATCTCCTGTTGACCATCACACATGGCTGATGAATCACATTTGTCTTACTTGTGCTGCAGATTGTGTTGCCTGCTCTATCAGCTCAACAGCTAGTGGTGCTACATTTGGAGTGAGTGTCAAAGAATTTTATGGAGCGGCATACCTGTGTGACTTACCTATGTATTACTGTTAAGGGTCACCCAAATGATTCTTCAATCAGTCCATCAGTGAAAGAACTGATGAGCATTGTGTTTACAGAGATGGGATTTCAAACATTTCCTATCCATCATGCATGTCATTCATTCACTATCCTAATTCCATTTTTCTTTAATGTTGGCTGATTAAACAAAAATTGACCTTAATTCAAAACCTGTTTTCATTTCAGTTTTCATCTTTCTGTCATGTTCCAAATGAGATGAAATTAAGTTACTCAGCAGTATAAACAAAAATGGGGATTGTTTTCCCTGTTTAGTTTATCCCCACAAGGATCAAAAATGAGCATCCCTCAAGTCCCCCACCTCCTCTCCAAGGCCTTCTCATCAGCAGGAGATGCCCACTGTTCATAGGACTCCTACAGTATCTTTCATTCTTAAATCTCAACACACCCCACCCCACCCCACCCCCACCCCCACCCCGGGTCTCCTTCCATCGAGTCCACTTCTACGCAGAGGCATTTCTTCTAAACAAAAATGCTCTTGCTCAACAAGGCTTTTGGGCCAAACAATAGGTGATGGGAATTCATGCTTAGGGTTTCCATATTAGCTACTCCTTTTACAGTATATAGCAGGTGGATCTGGACCATGGTGGACAGGAGAAAAATAAATAAATAAATAAATAAATAAATAAATAAATAAATAAATAAATAAATCTTAATTTAAATTTTTATTATAAAATTAAAAAAATGTAAAATGATGAAGCTGTTTCTTAAAAAGCTTCATCTAGCAGGGGGCGGAAAGCTTCTGTTGCTGCCAGTGGTTGCTCTGTCTAGACCAGGACTTTGCTTGCAATCCTATCAAGCGGGCATGGTGTTCTGTAGCTCCTAAGACCGCCTGTTACAGGTTTTTTGTATTTTAATGTGAGGATGCTCAAAAGCGAGTGGTTGTTACCGAACTAAACTAAAGCTGCTCTCCATGGGAATTTAGGCTGTGTTTCTTGATTAGATCTTTGTGCTGCATTTTTTGTAATGACTACCACTGATATCTGATGACCCAGCCACATTACATTACATCACTGCATTACATCATTCTCAGTACAATATAAAATACATCAAAACTGTTTTAAAATGCTGTGGTCATCAACTGAAATGCCAAAACAGTGAAGCATAAATTCAGGTACCCAAAGACAATAGTGAAAATAGGAAGCACACAACAAGTCTGACCGCATAATGACCTAATAACAGGAGTCTCCTACCTTGTTGCTTCATAAACCCATAAAACAATTGTAGAGAGCAAATTGCACTCGTCTCAAATGCCTTGCACAACAAATAGGTTTTTATTTATATTTTCAAATTCAAAAGGGAGAAACCTAGAGGATATCCCTAAAGAGGACATTCCTTAATTGCACTGCCACCCCTGAAGATTTGCCACTCTAAGCTACTGCAGATTGAACTAGAAGATGGTATATGAAATACAAGCACTTTGAAACAAGCCTGAAAAAAGCTAAGAGCCAGTGCAGCAGCTGGAATACCAAGTGTTATTTATGTGTGCTCCTACCAGTCCTAGACAAGATGTAAGCTGCCACATTTTTCATAACCATCACTGTATTTCCTAGCAGCAATTAGCTAATGGGGGCTTTCCTCTTACCACCTAGCTTCTCAAACTCTGGTGGAAAGGGAAAGAGCACCTAGAGGTAGAACTGAAGAACATAAGAACAGTCCTGCTGGATCAGGCACAAGGCCCATCTAGTCCAGCATCCTGTTTCACACACTGGCCCACCAGATGCCTCTGGGAAGCCCACAGGCAAGAGCTGAGGGCATGCTCTCTCCTGCTGTTGCTCCCCTGTAAGTGGTATTCAGAGGCATCTTGCCTCTTCGTCTGTGGGTAGCATATAAACACCAAACCTGTGGCCATCGATAGACCTGTGCTCCATGAATTGGTCTAAGCCATGCTTAAAGCCTTCCAGGCTGGCGGCTGTCACCACATCTTGTGGCAGAGAATTCCATATGTTAATTTTGCATTGTGTGAAAAAGTACTTCCTTTTGTTGGTCCTAAATTTCTTGGCAGTCAGTTTCATGGGATGACCTCTGGTTCTAGCGTTGTGAGAGAGGGAGAAACATTTCTCCCTCTCCACAAAATGCATAATTTTATAAATCTCTATCATGTTTCCCCTCAGTTGTTGTTTTTCTAAACTAAAAAGCCCCAGGTGTGTAGCCTTGACTTGTAAGAAAGGTGCTCTAGATCCCTGATCATCTTGGTTGCCCTCTTTTGTACCTTTTTCAATTCTATTATGTCCTTTTCGAGGTATGGGGACAAGAACTGGTCACCAAACATGTACTCCATATGTGGCTGCACCATAGATTTGTATAAGAGCCAGCGTGGTGTAGTGGTTAGAGTGCTGGACTAGGACCTATTCCTATTTATTTATTTTTACATTTATATGCTGTTCTTCCTTTATGATCCCAGAGCAGTGTACAAGGTGTTATGTTTATCCTCACAACAACCCTGTGAGATAGGTGAAGCTGAGAAAGAAATGACTGGCTCAGAGTCACCCAGTGAATTTCATGGCTGAGGGGATTTGGACTCTGATCTCCCCTAGTTCTAGTCCAGCACTCTAACTACTATGCCGGCTATCTAATGCCAGTGTTAGATTAGTGCACCAATCCACAGATTCCCAGAATCAGAAACAGGCCACACACTCACAAACACATGTGAGAACAGGGTGGATTGGACTGGAGAGCTCTAGAAGGTAGAGTAAGATTAGAAGGAGGAGTCTTCATTCACAAAGTTTGAGATACACGGCCATACTAGTGAGACATAAATACAGATCATTAATGACACTGGGAAGCTACATGACAACTTAACATAGGGGCATCATACCCTGTTTACTTTCCGTTGAAATCAACATCAAAACCCCTCTGTCCTGATTGAATGGAGATCAACTGTACTACAAACTGCTGAATGTAAGAAAAGCCTTCTTTAACCACATCTATTCTCTGTACATCAGATAAAGGAAACTTAGATGGCTTAGAAAAAGAGGCATCTGACAACTGATCTAATGTTAGCCTGGCCGAACCAATCACTGACTTTTGCTTGTTAAATTTCCTGCTGAATTTGTAAAAATGGAAAATAAAGATAAAAACAAATACCCATAAGATAAAACAAACACCTTCCAACCACATAAGGTCAGGTCATCTAAAATGAACCAATGTTAAAGAGTTCTGGATCATAGCCTGTACTTTGTGGGCTTCACAGGGTCTCTGTGAATGTTTCACTACTGTGTATTTTGACTTGACCTGGCAGTTACAGCCAGGCTCCATCCTCTCTGCTCTGGTCCTAGGCTGTGAGACACAACCACTAACTTCTCGTCCACTTGACACTTTCTGCTCTGTTGCCATTCTGGGACTGGATTCACCTTGATAACTTAGGGCACAGTACCAGCTAGGATTCCTGCTTCAGGGGAATTATTAGGCCTGTGCATTCAGATAGCTCCTACAGGCCTGTTGGACAATGACTGCCCCCATGTCAGGATGGCATTAAAGCCGCAGTCCTGGTAGTTGGAACTTTAACTAAATTTCCTCCTATCAGTGTGGAATTAGTCGTCATTCCAGAACTACCACCCCACCCTTTCCCTGCCCTCCCCCTCCCCTTACATTTAAAGTTTCAAAAGAGTAACTTTTGCCATTCCAGGTCACTACTGCCATTGCTGTTGGGCCGCTGCACAACTGGATCACCATCGAAGGCCTTCAGTGCTAGTGCTGTGGTCAGCCACTGGATTGCATTGTGGAGCTGTGCCGCCAGGCCTTCATTAGAGACCTCCTGTGCTGCTGCCGCTGCCGCTGCCGGCCACCAAGCGGTATCATTGCCATTGCTGCACTCCTTAGAGGAACTACCATCCTCACAATGCACAGCACGAGGTCCTTCTGGGCATTCCTGAAAAGGAAAGCACCAAATGTGCTGTTTGCCTTTTTAAAATTCCCCCTTTCCTGCCCTGCTTCCCCCAGTGAAGATCACTGCCAGTGTTGGGGGCTCCAATGGAAGCCCAGTGGTTAGCAATGGCTAGCAGCCACAGCAGCGCCAGCAGGAGAGGCCTCCAATGGAGGCCCTGTGGTGCAACCTTGAAGACAAACATCACATTTTAGGAGCAACAGAAGCAGTAAAATAGTGTCCCACTGCACCGTAACCAGGCACAGGTTCCTTGTTATGGGGCAAGTTCTACAGGTCTTTGGAATAGTCCAAAGCGGGGAAACTAGCTATGGAGGATATCTATTGGCTAGTGACCATATTATCACCAATACACCTCTCTTTATAAAAGCAATTGTTTTCTGTTTGGGGGTTTTGTTTTTAATGATAAATGAATACATGTGCTTTTGTTGCGCAAATAAAAAGTGCACAGCTTGCCTGATAAATGAAGGGAGCGGCATGACTAAAAGTGCATATGTAGTGCAGTAATGCAACTTGAGATGCTGTGCCTCACCCCCTGGATGAAGAACCTGCTGTGACTGCTTTTAAAATCCGATGTCAGTTTCACCCAAAGAGCTACTCTCTCTGAAAAAATTTCCTTCAAAACTCACATGGCTGACTCTGTTGTTAAACGGCTTTATTGTCGGTTAAATTTTTCCACATTGAAGGATGCAAGCAGTCAAAATGTGGAGAAATTTAAACCACGACTAGCTTGCTCAGCATCAGGATCAGAATTACATGGACGGTATGGATGCTGCTCTCTTTTCAGTGGTTTTCAATTGTTTTGCGCATAACTGGTCTTAGATATTGGGTACCTTGCATTAGGAAAATCAACGGATATGAATGATTAATTAAGAAATGAATACACGAAGTACATGAATGAACAGTAGTAGATTTCAACTGTGGCCAGCTGGAGAAGAAACCAGCCTAGTTCTCACAGAGTCCAGCATTATTGTACGCTCCGTTCCTTTGCTGTGAAATTTTCATGAGATTTTAATTTCTGCAGCAAAAAACAGTAGCACAACATCTGGTCCACCAAAGTTCTTGCTTTTGTGGCAGCATATCAGAAGCAAAAACAGGAAACTTAGCCTCTGGCACATTGCTTATAGAGGCTTCTTTGATTAACACTTATCTCTGTTTCCTCATGAACAGTAACCAGAGTGAGATGATTTACTCAGATGTGCTGAACTACCACCTTAGCTGCTAATACAGCTCGCTATTTCAGCAAATTAACTAGCAAATTGTTTTCTTTCCAAGGTAATTAATTATCTGGTAATGGAATAATACTATATTCTGGAACACGCTTCTGAATGTCAAGATCACCTTATGAAATTTCTTTCTCAAGCCATAAAGATAAATGAAAAATGGATCTATACAATATTGAAAAATATCTTTGTATATACAGTTGTAAATTTGGGATCCATGGCTCCGATCTTGATAATAATTCCATCTCATAAGAACAGCCCAGCTGGATCAGGCCTAAGGCCCTTCTAGTCCAGGATCCTCAGTGGCCCAACATAAGAACATAAGAACAGCACTGCTGGATCAGGTCCAAGACCTATCCAGTCCAGCATCCTGTTTCAAACACTGGCCCACCAGGTGCCTCTGTGGAGCCCACAGGCAAAAGGTGGGGGCATGCCCTCTCTCCTGGTGTTGCTCCCCTGCAACTGGTATTTAGAGGTATTCTGCCTCTAAAGGCAGCCTTCATCTGAGGCTGGAGGTGGCCTACAGCCACCAGACTAGAAGCCATTGATAGACCTGTCCATTAATTTCTCAAAGCTCCTTACAAAGCAATCCAAGCTAGTGGCCATCAACACATACCATGGCAGACAATTCCATAGATTGATTATGCGCTGTGTGAAAAAGTACTTCCTCTTGTCAGTCCTAAATTTCCTGACCTTCAGTTTCATGGGATGGCCCTGGTTTTAGTGTTGTGAGAGAGGGACACACAAAAAAATTCTGTCCACCTTCTCTACTCATTTCCAGAGCTCTACTTACTCTACTCAGTTTACTCTACTCAGTTCCAGAGCTGGGATATGGTCAGTATCTTCTGCTGTGAAGACAGATGCAAAGAATTCATTCAGCTTCTCTGCAATCAGCTTATCTTCCTCAATATTTCCTTTCATGCATGCATCATCTAAGGGACCAACCACCTCCCTGGCAGGTTTTCTACTTCTGATATATTTAAATATTTTTTGTTAGTCCTCTTTACACTTCTAGCTATATGCTCCTCAAACTCTCTTTTTGCATCGCCTATCATCTCCTTGCATTTCCTTTGCCAGAGTTTATGTTCCTTTCTTTTCTCTTCATTTGGGCAGCACTTCCATTTTCTGAAGGAAATCTTCTTCCCTTTTATAGCTTCCCTGTCTCTACTTGAGCTCCTGGTGGTGCAGTGGTAAAACTGCCGCCCTTTAACCAGAAGGTTACAAGTTCGATCCTGACCAGGGGCTCAAGGCTGACTCAGCCTTCCATCCTTTCCATCCTTTCGAGGTCAGTAAAATGAGTACCCAGAATGCTGGGGGCAATATGCTAAAATCATTGTAAACCGCTTAGAGAGCTCCGGCTATAGAGCGGTATATAAATGTAAGTGCTATTGCTATTGCTACTTGTTAGCCATGCTGCCATCCTCCTGAACTTGGTGGTGGTGGTGTTCCTCCTTCTTGGTATACATTCCAACTGAGCTTCTATTATTGTGGTTTTGAATGAGTTCCATTCTTTCTGAAGTGATTTGACCCTCCTAACTTTCCCTTTCAGCTTACTTTTTACCAATCCCTTCATTTTTGAGAAGTTTCCTCTTCTGAAGTCCAATGCATCTGTGTTGGACTTCCTTGACAATTCTCCACACACATATAAGCTGGACTGGATCACTCTATGGTCACTATTCCCCAATGGTTCAATAGCTCTTACATCTCGCACCAGGTACTTGGCACCACTCAGGATTAAGTAAAAGGTCACCTTCTTTCTGGTTGGTTCTGCAACCAACTGTTCTAAGACAAAGTCATTTAAATTTGTCTAGAAATTTGGCCTCTTTGTCAATACCTGAATGTGAATTTGCCCACTCTGTGTGAGGGTAAATGAAGTCACCCATTATTACAGCTCTGTCACTCTTGGATACCTCTCTAATTTGCTTCTCCAACTCCAGTAACTCTCAGTGTTCTGATTTGGAGGGCGATAGCACATCCCTAATAACACATTTCCTTTTAGTCCTCATATTGTTATCCATAATGATTCTGTGAAGGACTCTGGTCCTCCTAGTTTTTCTAGTATGTTGGATTTTATCCCTTCTTTAATATACAGTGCTAGCCCACCCCCAATCCTCCCCTCCCTATCCTATCTGTAGCGTTTGTGTCCAGGAATAACAGTGTCCCACTGGTTCTCACCATTCTAGCAGGTTTCAGTTATGCCCATTATATCTATGTTTTCATTAGCAACCAGCACTCCAGCTCCCATCTTGGCTTGGCTTCTGGCACTGGTATATGAACATCTATATGCCGAGTCTCTTGCCTGGTGTTTGCATGTGCTTTCTCCCTTACTGTCACTTGACCTTTTTGACCAGCTGTCTTGTGATATCATTTGCTCTACTCCTGGTTCTACTGTGTCCCCTTCTGGTTTATCTGAAATGCTTGCACCCTCGTACCTTAGGGGATTTTGCTTGCTGAACGTGATATAACCCAGTTCCTGTTAGCAGAGGCGTATCTAGGGAAAATAGCGCCTAGGGCAAACACTGAAATTGCACTCCCTGTCCAAACATCTGACACCCATCTTTCAGATAACTTTACCATAATATCAGCTCAAAAATACAAGTCAAGCTCGCTAATCTTTTAAAATTTCAAAAACTATTTAGCAGTGGACGTAGACAGACCAAAAAATGTTGGGAAACTACAAATTTCAGTATGCTGGGGCTCATGAAATACCCAAATACTATGTGGAGGTGTACTTGGAAAACTAAACAGAAGTGCCTGTCTAATTCTCTACTATGCATTGTAGCATCACTATTACATAAGTTTTAAAAATAAATGGAGAATTTGACTTTCCCCAGATACTCTGAAAACAATTAAAGGATATGCAGAGTAAACTGTGTCACTGCTTGGAATATATTCTAGTCTTTCAGAAAGACAGTTAAAATGAGAGAAAGCGAGCAAGAAACTCCCAGTGGGCCTTAATACTAAGGATTTCACACTGATTCAAAGACAAACTCACCATTAATAGCCATATTATTAAGACATCACATTTAACTCACTTATCACAAGTTGTTGTTGTTGTTGTTGTTTACCTTCTTTTTATTGTATTTATGCTGGCCTTGGGCCAAAATAAACCAATACATACATACATACATACATACACACTTATCACAAGAAGCAAAGTAAGAACAAATGAATACAATCCTAGATCATAAGCTTCAGCTCAGTATTCACAAGCCCTGATTCTCTGTATATAGTGCCAAACTGAATATGTATACAGTGACTTATATTAAATTTTAAAAATATTTTTTACCTGTAGCCCCTTTGGGGCGCTTCCTATAGGCCATGGGGGGGGGGTCTGCAAAGGTTACCCCTTCCTCCGCAGGCCTCTGGGGCCTCACAGGGATCATTTGAGCATGTGCAGTGGCCATTTTTTAAAAAAATAATTGTTTTTTTAAAAAATGGCCACTGAAAACAAAATGGCCACCGCACATGTTCAAATGGCCTCTGCAAGGCCTGAAATGGCCTAGGGCCTCACAGAGGCCATTTGAGCATGCGCGGTGGCCATTTTGTTTTTGGTGGCCATTATTTATTTATTTTTTAATTTTAAGAAATTGCGCCCCCTTCAAGTGGCACCCGGGGCACGTGCCCTGCCTGCCCTACCCTAGATACGCCCCTGCCTGTTAGCAATCCCCCAGGCATTATTTTAAAAGCTCCTTTGATTTTAAGAATCAGCAGCCTGGTTCCAGCTTGGTTGAAGTGGAGCCCATCCCTTTTGTACAGGCTTTGCTTGCCCCAAAATGTATCCCAGTGCCTAACAAATCTAAACTCTTCCTCCCGGCACCACTGTCTCATCCACGCATTGAGACCCTCAGCTCTGTCTGTCTTACTGGTCCTGCACACGGAACAGGTAGCACTTCAGATAATGCTACCTGTGGGTCCTGGAGATCAATATGCTACCTAGCAGCTGCATTTCCCAACATCATTGGTGCCGACGTGCACCACAACAGCTTAACTCCTCCCCAGCACTGCCGAACAGCCTATCTATCTATCCATTTACAACCTATGCACCAGGCAGGCAAGTCACCATGCAGTCTACATCTCTCTATGACCCTGATGATTGAATCACCCATTACTAGGAGGCCACCACCTCTCAGAGGTGTATCCTGTGTGTGAGAGGATATGGGCACATCACCCAAGTAAGGGGTCCCTTCTAAGGGAGCATTCCCCTCTTCCTCAGACTGATGTACTCCTTCCTGGAGATCCTAACAGCAGAAGAGCTGTCAGCCTGGGAGTGGGATGCCTCTATCATGTCCGTGAAGATCTCACCCACATACCTCTCTGCTTCCCTGAGCTTCTACAGGTCAGCCACCATGGCTTCGCAAGAATGAACCTAGTCCCTGAGGGCCAGGAGCTCTTTGCACCAAGCACTCATCCATGACTTCTGCCCCTCAGGCAGTCATACATTCAGTGCTCTACAATACTGGGAAGCACCCCCTTCCCTGCTGGCATTCTACCTTCATAACTGATTTTATTGACTATTTAGAATATATAGAGCTTGTTTATTCGAAAGCTAGGTCTTAGCTACAGTTGTCAGCAAAGTAAGAGTTTTAAGCTCTGATTTCCAAGAAAATTACAAAAGTGGGGTAGTACTCATCTTCACCTTGAGCTGGGTGTCTCCTTTGTAATAAGCAAGGACCTCTTCTGTGCCTCCCTCCACACCTCCTTGCTAAACTCCACACCAAACTCCTGCAAAACTCCTTCTATATCTGTTTGCAAACTTCTGTTAGCAAAGTTCCCCTGGTTTGAGTCTTGTCTTCAAGAGCAGATTTCAAATTGAGACAGCTCAGGAATATGGCCCCTCCCATGGCTGTGTGACTCACCTGGAACGTATCCCCACCCACTATATCTACAGGAAAACTGAAACTGAAGCTGGAACTGCCCTGTCTAAAGCATCCCCCAGCCAGTCAGAAATCAAACCCTAGAAAAGACAAGCCCTAACAAACTTAGCTTGTCCTTTGCCCCTTGTTTTCCAGCTGATTTATTTATTTATTTATCCATTTGCTTGCTGTCTTCTTTGGGAGAGAAATACAAAATTTGCTGGGCCCCCTGATCTGAAGGACTGGAAACAGACGATATGTATAAATTGATAGTTCTCTATATGGAGGGAAGTAAAAATTGAGGTCCCCCAGGGATCTGTACTTATTCCCCGCTAACTGAGCAAAGAGGCACCTTTTAAAAGTGGCGATTATCTTTATTTAGCAGGGGGAGAGCAACTGGCCCTCTCCATCCCCAGCACAACATCCCTCTAGTGACTGTTGCTGGTGTCTATCTTATGTTTCTTTTTCGATTGTGAGCCCTATGGGGACAGGGATCCATCTTACTTAATTATTTATTATTTCTCTATATAAACTGCTTTGGGAACTTTGTTGAAAAGTGGTATATAAATATTCATAGTAGTAGTAGTACTGGGACTAGTGCTTTTTAATTTATTCATAAATGATCTGGAAGTTGGGGTAAGCAATGAGGTTGTCAAATTTGCAGATGACAGCAAACTATTTCAGAAATTTCAACTTTTTTGTGGGGGGGGCTATATTTTTCAGAATATAGCAACACACCATTTGACTGCTACAGGTAGGAGTTAACTCATCTTGCTGGTATGAAGAGTTTCACTGGCTACCTGAAACTGTGTTTGCAGGTACATTTTAAAGCCCTGTGAAGGATTTTTGTTTGTCCTTGTTGCAGGACAATATTGCTTTATAAAGCACTAAACAAACTGTACAGGTTCGAACTGTACAGGTTCAAGATCTGCAGGTTCAGGGAACTTTGCTGGGATTCTCTAGTTCTCTGACTAGCCTAAATGCAAAGGATGTATAAAAGGGAGCAGATTGTACTGTATACATGATTCTCAGCATTCTCTAGTTTATGTCTGAAAAGGGAAATGTATACCTAACCTAAAGTGTGATCTTCACTTTAACATTTATGTTTTTGTATACTCCTGAGATACAGTGCTGTATCTTCTATACTTGCTCCATGAAAAAGAAAGAGTCAATTTTGAATTGCCAAGTATTGCTGAATCTATCTTTCCCCCCGGTAGGTGACAACCAATTGCCTAATCAAAATGCATAAGCAGAATTTCTCTTGTTCACCCCCACTCACAGCTGCCACCCCACATTCAATTTCTGTTCCTGTCCTTTGCTTGGGTGCTGTTTAATTACTTTAGACATAATTTACTGCTTACTTGGTAATGCAGCATTTCAGTTCCTGATAAAAGCCATATCAAGTCTCAGCACTAGTCTAAAGCTTGAAAGGCAGTATGTATAATCACTTTTTGAGAAAAAAAACACCATTAGGCATTGCCATATCATCTTTGCTGGGTGAGGAGCAGCAAAGTAATCACTGTCGAATGAATATGATTCTTTTTTAAAAGAATGGAAGATTTCTGCACCCCCCGCCCCACTACTGTTTGTTGCTGTTAATATCTGAAGAAGAAGAAACAATCAGAACACAACAGCAATACGATTTGGCATATAAACAGCCAAAATCTTAAAACAAAAAACAAAAAAACCCAAGACTTTCAACCAATTAATGAATGTTTGGATGACTCATCAACTGCCTTTCAACCAACAGCAGGGAAGTAACTTGCCTAGGTTGCTGGTTCAAATCCCCACTGGTATGTTTCCTAGACTATGGGAAACACCTATATCAGGCAGCGGCAATATAGGAAGATGCTAAAAGGCATCATCTCATACTGTCAGGAGATGGCAATGGTAAACCCCTCCTGTATTCTTCCAAAGAATATCACATGGCTCTGTGGTCACCAGGAGTTGACACCAACTCGATGGCACAAATTTACTTTACATTTGCCAAATCCTCAATATACTGAAGGAAGCATAAGGTATACAGGCTGTACTCAGATGTTCCTTCAGATACAAGCAGGTGTGAGTTTACCCACTTTGGGGTGAGCTCTGCTTCTCTCTGCCTTTCTCGTCTAAAAGTATCTGTACAGCCTCTGACTCCAACACTGCCTCTCCATGCTTCATGTGAGCTGTCTCGTTTCTTTTTCTTTTTCTTTTCAAGTGCCTTGCAAGTTTTTCTGCTCAACCACTTGTTCTGTGTTTTATTTTATTTTTCCTTTTAGAAGTGTTTGAACTTTATATACTGCTCTGAGAAGCAGAGGAGATGATTTTGTAATGACCCAATAGTCAGCCAATCAATACTGTGCACATACAGCTTTGACTGAAAACCAGAAGAGGTTTCCCCTGAATTTGAGTCAGGGTTGAGAATAAGTCAGAGGTCAAGACTGTGTGTGCCCAGAATGTAGTGAATGCACTTTCATCATGGGTTCACTGCTAGAATTATATATTTCTGTATGCACCCTTACAAGTTAATGAACAAAATCTACAATATCCATATATTATTAGGAGGAAAAACCATCTTTAATATTCTCTTCTCCATTCTCCACTACCCTGACAGAACAGAACCAGAATAGTTTCAAAAAATAAGCAAGTGTACCTTTCATACGTAGGCCCACTGATTAAAATGTTCTCTCACTGATTAAAATTGGTCATCACCAATTACTCAACTATGTTTTTAGCTGTTGAATATACCAATTAATACTTAGTGTTTTTCCTCAGACATCTCCAATCTATACTTCCATTGCAGGGGTTCCTGGTGTACAAAGGAAAGTAAATATTAAATCTGTAAATATCTTGCCACTTTTGCACCTATTTTGTGGTATGAGTTGGTAGGTTAATATAGACAATTAGCTTTCCAAGGGTTTACATTTTAGTAAGTTACTACTAGGCAAGTGCTTATCTATACCTATATGCACTTGGGATCATTTCTTCGTCACCATGGACAGATAAGAGACAATAATTACCCTACATATTGTAGCACATATTTTATCACACATCTGTACTGCTATGTTGTAAAAAAATTCCTTTTCACTTTCCAGGATGGTACAAATGTCCACGAGAGTTCATCCTGGGTTAGCTTAATTATCTTTATGCGTGTATGGAAATATTGTTGTAATATGTCCAGCCAGTAGGTGGCACTAGCATTGGCTAGTAGTGATCCTAATTGGAGGCAGAGTCCCTTCGTACTTCCTGCCTGTACTTGTTCAACTTGTCTCTTCCTGTAACACAATAAAGGAATCTTAGCGTATAATGGCTGCTTTTCTCTGAATTCTCATGACAATGGGCTCATAGTTCTTTTGTGAAATTATGAACTCCACTTACTTGAAAAAGCAACCCTATTGTTGTGAGGGGGAAAGAAGGGTAGGTCAAGAGCCCTAATCCTGCCAGAGGTTTTTGATTCTGTCAACTTACTTTATCCTCTAATTCACTGCTGCCTCTCCCTTTTTAATGTACAAATGATCAAAAAGACTTTCAGAGATTGTTATCTCATGATAGCTGGTGGTGTAAGTAATGGTATTACGCTCTCGTAATAGCTTTCAGACTGCTTTCCTTATTTTTATGATAAGACAAAAGTTGTGGAAATGAATCCCATAGGTTCAAGGGAATCCAAGGCGATATGTTCACCTACTGTTAGTGAATGAGAATGAAAACCCAAGTCAATAGCAGAGCCAGGCCAGAGGTGGCCTGTGTCCAGCCACCACAGCGGCCCCACTCGCCCCACCCCCTATGTCTGACATCAGATGCAGGGGTTAGCCATGCCCCTGCGTCTGATGTCAGATACAGGGGGTGCGGTCTGGCTCCCGAACAGGGCAGTGCGGCCCTGTTCAGGAATTAGATCCAGGCCAGCGCTGCATTTGCAGCACGGTCCGGAACGGCTCTCCTGCCTTAAAGAAGCTAAACCAGCCCCCCCTACCGTGACTGACATCAGATGTGTGTGTGGGGGGGTGTCGGGGCCACAAGACGTGGCCCCTGACTGATGGCGGCCCGGGTTCTTTGAACCCGGTCACCCAACGGTTGCTACGCCCCGACCCAAGTCTTAGTCAGCCTTTTATTTCTTGATTAAATAAGAGAATAGGGCTGGTTGGTTGGTTGAATGAATGCATGTTTAGGCCAATGTTCACCTTTGACCTCAAAGCGGCTTGCAGAAGATTAAAACATAAATCAATAATTTATAAAGTATCAATATGAAAACAGTAAAATACTACTTTACAAATGAAAAGACAATCACCAGAGTAGATTAAAAATATCAACAGCAGTGGCAAAACAAAACAAAACACTCTAGTCCCCTTAGGGCCCAAAAGCATAAAGAAGTGTGGCCTTGACCTGTTTGTGAAAGGCCATGAGGGAAATGAGAGTTGCATTGAACTTCAGAAGAATTTTTTAAACTTAATGTTACATGAAAGTAAGGTTCTATTGCCTTAGGTAGATCAGGTCCACAGAGAAGCCAACCCCTTGTATTTCAGACAATTATAACTTACCCGCAGCTGGCTGGGATTCTGCCATCTTCACAATGAAATAAATGACCATTGGACTGGGAATTTGAAAAGAGTTTTATTTTGGCAGTATGCTAGGCAAGCTACAGTTGACAAGTAGTTAGATGTTACTGTAGACAGGTAAGTATTCATGCCAGCTGGCTTTTAAACGTTGAAAAGTCCAGGGCTTGTCCTTTGAAGTGGTAAAATGGTCTACTTTTACTCTGGCAACAAAGTAAAGGTCAGCATTTAGCACAAACTACGACTGCATAGAAAGAGACAACAAGCATGAAAACAGCGTTTACAGTGCATGAAAAGGTAAAATAATAGGTGCTCTGCAGTAGATAATCTCCTTTTTTACCCAGGGAGAGAAAGAAACAAAGATTTCTTACAGCTGGGAGTCAAGAAGCCAAGGGAGCTTTACAACAAAAAGTCTTTTTTACTACCTCCTGAAAGTTAAACTCTCAGATCGACACTGGCATCTCTACCCTTAACGCATAACTCAGGACCCTTTACAATCAAAATCATTGCCTCTAGGAACCTTGCCTATTCAAAATAAAAAGAGATAAAGAGCTTGCTTGGCTTCAAATACAGCTGAGTCCTATTCAGACATGAGAAAGTTGTTAAAATGCTGTCAGGCCAGAGAAGCCAGAAAACTAAATTAAGTCTGAAGCTCTCCCTTACCGTTGTACTTATGGGTGCAGAAGTAATCTGGCAGGTTTGATTTCCACGATGATTATTGTAATTATTCCCAACCTGACTTCTGTCAGTTTCTATCTGATTACCTTCTCATCTGGGAAAAACATATTGGTGACTAGCTGCAGAAACTCTTGTGCATGCTACCTGGGAGTTTAAGAATTAATATGCATGTCCTAAATACACATCTCACTGAAAGGAATAGACAACACCTGCATGTCTGCACCTATATTGATACACATCTGATTTAAGCCTGAACTGTGGACTTTCTGTGGATGTTTGAGGCAATGGGGTAGAAAGGAAGAACACTTCACAGGAGTGAAGGGACAGGTTTCAAACATCCTTAGTTGTACTGTTGTGTACATTATATATATAGTTTTAGTTTTCTGCTTCAAGTCCACTACAAATTACGGTTCAGACAAGTTATAACTAGAAATAAGCACATACAAAATGCCCATTACAATTGGACTAAAATAGGCCAACTACTTATTATCCCAGCTTTGGCCTGCTACCTGGGCAAAGAGGCACCTTTAAAAAGTGGTGATTCTCTTTGGTTAGCAAGGGAGAGCAATTGGCCCTGTCCACCCCCAGCACTGTATCCCTCCAATGACTATTACCGGTGATGACTTATGTTTCTTTTTAGATTGTAAGCCCTTTGTGGGACAGGGGTCCATCTTATTTATTATTTCTCTATGCATACTCACTTTGGAAACTTTTGTTGAAAAGCAGTATATAAATATTTGTTGCAGTAGTAGCAGCAGTGGTAGTAGTATACACACATTGCATATCCCTAGACAATCAATGAGAATTGTCTTACAATGCATCCAAAATATGACATAGAGAGATTTTCAAGAAATCCCCATAAAATACTTGTTTGGTAACCACTGAGGATGTGTCAAGAACAGATCTGAACGATACTAACATAGGGTAGATGTGGTAGATGTCCAGTTCGCCTTTTTGTTTGTTTGCTTGCTTGTTTCAATGGTTTTGGGGTTCTCCACTCCAAGTTGGCCTGCAAAATGCCCACCTGTCCAATCAGTCCCATTTCCTGAGAGAGCAGAGATGGAATCCCTCCTCTTGCACACCTTTTAAAGCAGAAATGACAGCAGGATCAGAAAATAAGCATTGTCTCCCCTTGCTGCTTTAACCTGATAAAAGTCTTCTGTGAGCTGATTCAGGCATGCATATGCATAATTTTATTATTCAATACATGATGAATCTCAGCTGAATGTCTGAATTAACCCCACTGAACAACAGTGCCCCCGCCCCCCTTCTATTACACTGGTGGCATGGGAGGCTCCTTCCTGAACCACTGAGGTAATGGAAGGAACTGGGCCATGTGAGAAGAGGGGAAAGGAGAGTGGAGGCACCTCAAAGAAACAACAAGAAGAGGAGACCCTCAGATGCCTCACTGATGTATTTATTTTGGAAGACATGTTTCATGTGAGGAGAACCCATATTTTGGGTCCTCCTCACACTGATCGTGCTCCAGGAGCTGAGCTGATCATAGCTAGGTGAGATGGTTGGATCATTGGGTGTCCAAATCATTGGGTGTCCAAGTATAAAATATTTAGAGACGATCAAGCAAGTGAATGATCATTCAGAGGGCATCTGGCAAATATCTGACATGAATGTTTGCAAAGGAAAATGTGGGAGGGCAAATTCGTTTTTCAGATCCGTGTGCTGCACTGTGCTAAACTGGATGCCAACGAGAAGCTGCAAAGGTACCACTCTCCTTGGTTTGCTACTCTCACTAAGCTTTTGAGCAAACTGATACCTGTCTTTTCATCTGCTATCCTGAAAGCATACTTAATTATTCCATTCTGAAAAGCAAATGTTACATGAGTCAGCACTATTTTTAATAATTGTCAACACATTACATGGACTTTGATGCCTGTTTGGCACCCTTTTCTAAATTGCGTCTAGGACAGATGCTTCTGCTGCTGCACACATGGGTTACATTTCTGTCAAGGGTTGACTGCGAGGTGCGGAGAGGAAGAGTCGGTGATGTTTGCATTATGCAAACCAGACCCTGCCCCCAGTTGCATCTTGATGTTGAGGATGGAGCACACACACCTCTCTGAGGGGCCATGAATGCTCTTTCTGTCAAGTTGTTAAGGTGATATGGACAACGTTTGGGAAAATATAAGAGAAAAAGGAACAGGGTGCAACATGTGTTCTGCAAAGAAGACTTGTTTTGTGAAGGAAACATGAAGATTCTTGACAGGAGCCGACTATATCATAGTCTGTCTGATGTGAGTCTCTAACTTGAGTTTGTTTCAAATCATGAAGAAGTGACCACAATCCAATGGTTTATCAAGTGGACAGAGAAGGTCAGAATGTCTGAAATGAAGATATTAGGAGCACGATCAAGGAAGAAGTTCTCATAGGAATACCTGCTGAAATGAATGTGAGATGTGCAAGAGGACAGAAATATGCTCTGCTGATGTCAGTACTACCCAAAGGAAAAAAAATAATTATGTTCAAGTCTCCTTTATCTTTACATCTGACAAATTCAGTTTATTTGGGTAATTATTATGTAATTATTTAATTAATCAATCAATAAAAGGAATTCATTAGATGTGAAGACAAAGGAAACATAGATTGACTAATCTTAATCACTTAATCTGCACCAAATTCTTCAGCCAAGATACATTAATCAAGGAGAAGGCCTGGATGGTCCCAGTGGCATAGGGCGAACACCAGTGGACCCTGTCCAGTCTGCTGCCACTGGCCCCTGCTGCACCCTGCGACTGACGTCAGACACGGGGGTGCGATCACATTTGCAAATGGGGCCACGCGCCCCCTTTGCAAGTAAATCACATCCAGTGCCGCGTTTGCAGTGTGGCTGGGAGCACCATTCACTACTGGTAAAGGCAGGGAGATGCGTTCCTGGTCAGGCTGGGAACCCAGTGCTAGCTGAAGCGTGTAAAGAAAATGACCATGCCCCTCATGCATCTGACATCAAACACAGATGTGTGGCTGAGGCGCCAAGTGCAGCCCCCGGGCATGGAGGCCTGAGTTCTTTGAAACCCCCCACCCCACACAATGGTGGCTCTGCCCTTGGATGGGCCTAAAACATAACTTCTAAAAACATCCATATTTTATAAATTGAAGACCCATCAAAGGGATTTTACAAAGGCACATTATAATTTGTCTAATTTGTGAACTGAAAAGTTGCATCCATTGCTTTAATTCAGGAGGGGTGTAAAATTGTTCCTCTGTTACATTGCTGGAAAAGACTACCTTGGTGGTCCCTTTAAATCCTGCGTAATGTCTTACATTTTAGCTGAGAGCGGTGAACCCAGTGGCATGGACCTTTCTCACTTCAATTTAAAACTAATTGATAAAGCTGTAGAATAATAAAATAAACTCTAGAGCAACAAGGAAAACACTTGTGCATGCTGTATTGAGACTTAAGTGGATTTCTTGCATCTCTAAGTTGGTAACCGTAACCTTCTGATTTGAATCCAAATGTTTTAATTGCAGGAAGCACTGTGTTCAGCTTACTCGTCCATTAACTCTGATGAATTCAGCGTGTAGTTTCCATCAGATATATGTTTCTAGGAGCTGAGTTTGGGTTGCATGCTTTGGACAGACTCTATTACGTTGAGTTTTTGTGAACTAAAAAAAGATGTCTAGTCTTTCCTCAGAATCAGCATTTCAGCACAGAAACCTTTCTATCGCATATAATAGAATTCAAGCTGTCTTTTCAAAGAGTGTTCTCCTGCCTTCCAATGATATTGCTATAATTGAAGCAGCTGTGATACCCGCTTGTAGTTTGAGGATCACAGCTGCTTAAAAGAATGAAATGAAAAGAATGAAACGAATGAACCACAAGTGAACAATTAAATGACACAATAGACGTTTTTCTGTTTAGGGATATCTGGAATGGGGAATCTTTAGGAAAAGGTAACAACAAGGAGGCCTAACGCATACTCAGACCTGTTTGCTCTTTTTCAGAGCCCATTCTCTGCGGGTGGCACTAGCACTAGCATAATGTTATAGTATTGTAGTCACAATCCTTTGACATTAATATGTTGTATCTTTAAACATTATAATATAGTGACACTGACAGGCCTCCTCTTGCATTCATAGCAAATCCACTGATGCCCAAGCATCAATCATGTATGGAAGGAGTCAATTCTGATAGGACAATACCATGACATGCACACACACACACCCCACCACCCAGACAGGGCAAAAAAATGGCAGACACAAGTACACCACAACACCTACACAGGTGTGATCTCTGTGGCACAGGTCTCAGGAGACTGTAAGGGATCCCTCCAGCGATCCCTGCAAATGGGCTTTTGAATTCCTCTAACACAAGCATACACACAGAGCTTGCGAGCGACAATATCTTTGAGAGGAAAACACAGGGAATGAGCCCTATGAGGCTCTCCTATGCCTCAGGATGCCTGCCATGTTGCCTTTCCCCCCATCCTATCCAGCCTCACTTCCCCCATGCTCATTTGCTTGATAATCTGTTCGTGCTGCTTATTTCCCCAGAAGACCTTGTTATCCAGCTTCCCCACTTCAGCCTCCTCTTCAGGCAATCCAACTGTGTGGTTCATCTCGGCAGAAGGAGCCAGGGGAAGTGAGAACTATGAGGACCCTGCCCCCTTACCCTATTGGCAAATGAAGGGGAGTCGCACAATGCAGAAGTGGGAATGTGCAGGACATTTTTTTGGCTGGCTTGGCCCATTCGGCTGAAGGGACTGTGCTAGCTGGTGGCGACACTGAGCCCAGGACACTGCCAAGCCCCCATTGCTGCTGAGCCTCAGCCAAGCCACTGAACCAAAAGCTGAAGAGGCATCTTGATCTGCAGCAGCCAGCAGAAGAAGCAACTGTGAAAGAAAGAAAGAAAGAAAGAAAGAAAGAAAGAAAGAAAGAAAGAAAGAAAAGCACATAGCAATATGGGGCCACTTTGTTTCCTGGTGGAATTCAAGGTGCTGGTATTGGTTTAAAACTCTAGTCAGTTTGGTAGGGTTGCCAGGTTCAGATGCTGTAGAGTTGCCATGTCCCCCGAAATTCCAAGTTTCCTCCAGATTTTAAGCATCTCACCCAGATTTGCCCAGATTTCAGCTACGCTCTAGCCTTTGCAGAAGCAGAAGCAGGAGCAAAATGTGCAGTCACTATATTGCTCAAAAATTATTTTCAAATGAATTTACATAATATGCAAATTAGGCATCCGGATTTGGAAAGCCAGAATATGGCAACCCTAAGATGTTGAAAACAGTCAAAATCTGTCACCAAAAGGGTGGAAATAGTTGGTGGTATTCACTAAAGAAGTATCTAAAAGTTTCCATTTTGCACAAGAATTTGCATAAGGTTTGCATATGCTGTTTGGTTTGCTGGTTCTGTTTTGACCATCTCTAGCAGAGAAGCACTTAGGTAATTTTGGAGCCTGGGTGACCACATCACCGAGGACAGACTGAAGAGGATTTGGAGGGCCTGCGTGGGTGTGGAGACCCTGGACTTCAGCCCCGAAGTCCAGGGGTAAGATCACCTCTGATCTCTAGTGAAAGACCTTTGGGGAAGGGTGCACATTTGACTCTAGCTCTAAACAGCTCTGCAGCTGAGGCTGGTGGCTGCCAAAGGTGGCCCCGTTTTGCATGTTTGCTTTCCAGGCCAGAAGAAAGCTCGTGAAATGGTAGCACGGATATCTCAGTATGCCCTGGCTGCCAGAGGGGGCAGGACCACTTCAACTTGCCAGCCCTGTGGGGATTATGTGAGCCAAGGTGACCCCATAAGAGAAAGATGGATGAGTCATCTTTCTCGATGGATGAGTCACAGCAACGGCAGCCCCACAGGGTGGCAGGAGTGCTTCTGGCAGTGCCAGGGCAGAGGCTGCTTGCTGGCTGGTGCTGGCTGGCCAGGCTTACATAAGAACAACACTGCGGGATCAGGCCCAAGACCTATCCAGTCCAGCATCCTGTTTTAAACACTGGCCCACCAGGTGCCTGTGAGAAGCCCATAGGCAAGAGGTGAGGGCATGCCCTCTCTCTTGCTGTTGCTCCCCTGCAACTTAGAGGCATCCTACCTCTGAGGCTGGAGGTGGCCTATAGCCTCCAGACTAGTAGCCATTGATAGACCAGTCCTCCATGAATTTGTCTAAGCTCCTTTTAAAGCCAACTAAGCTGGTGGCCATCAGCACATCCCATGACAGAGAATTCTGTAGATTAATTATGTGCTGTGTGATAAAGTACTTCCTCTTGTCGGTCCTAAATTTCCTGACCTTCAATTTCATGGGATGGCCACTGGTTCAAGTGTTATGTGAGAGGGAGGGGGAAAAAGCTTTCTGTCCACTCTCTCTACTCCATGCATAATGTTATACACCTCTATCATGTCTCCTTGTAGTTGCCTCTTTTCCAAACTAAAGAGCCTCAGATGCTGTAGCCTTGCCTCATAAGGAAGGTGCACCAGGCCCCTGATCATCTTGGTTGCTCTCTTTTACACCTTTTCCAGTTCTAGAACATCCTCCTTAAGATACGGTGACCAGAACTGTATGCAGTACTCCAGATGTGGCCCCACCATAGATTTGTATAACGGCATTATAATATTAGCATTTTTATTTTCAACCCCCCTCCTAATGATCCCTAGCATGAAATTTGCCTTTTTTAACAGCTGCTGCGGACAGAGTCAACACTTTCAACGAGCTGTCCACCTCAACCCCAGGATCCCTCTCCTGGTCACTCACAGACAGCTCAGATCCCATCAGTGTATATGTGAAATTGGGGTTTTTTTGCTCCAATGTGCATCACTTTACACTTGCTTACATTGGACCACATTTGCCATTTTGTCGCCCACTCCCCCAGTTTGGAGAGATCTTTTTGGAGCTCCTCCCAATCTGTTTTGGATTTCACTACCCTAAATAGCATCATCTGCAAATTTGGCCATTTTGCTGATGACCCCAGCTTCTAGTAGGCTGGCTGCAGCAGCCCTCAGCAGCAGCTCTCAGCAGTGTGCACATCACGCTGTGTGCTGTGCAAGCGCACAATTGAGCTGCTGATTTTCAGGCCAGGTCAGGGAGAAACAGGGCTCCCGGTGAGTGAGGGAGAGCCTCTGATTGGCTGGCAGCTGTGCCACGGCCCATGGCAGCAGCCACTACCACCGGTGCTGTGTATGTGGCTGAAAAAAGAGAGCGACTGGCTGCAGGCCGCATGGTGCTGACAGCAGTTGGCCCCAGACTCCGGACATCTCCTCCAACACAGAAATAGTTGGAGGGGGTTCAAAGAAGTCAGGGATCTGGGGTTAGGGTCACCATCTGGCTATGCTACAGTTTGGGCTCAGGGTATCTAAGGGACAATCTACTTTTATTTGTCTGCCCACCCATTAAAGTCTTCCAATGAGGCTGTGCTCCATGGGTCTTGAGTTTTCTGAGTTTTGGCTGTGGAAAAGGAGGTCCTTCTCTGTTGCTATGTCCAGGCTCTGAAACTCTTCTAGCAGGCTTGACTGACTTAATACCTTTTGGTTTTTAGATGGGATGTTAAAATGGCAGTTCTTGCAAGGCTTTTGGCCTCTGGTAATTGGGGAGCAGAACACTTTTCTCATTACTCATTATTAAGAAAACTTAGTTGTTTTCTGCTATTTATTTGATTTATTCTGTGATTCATATTATGTGCTTTTATTGTCTCTTAAGCTGTTTTATGAGCTGCATTGACAATACAGATATGCCGAAAGGTGGCATATGAAATGGAAATAAAAACAAACCAGGGCTTTTTTAATGTGCAGCCAGGCACTAAATGTGCAGTTTTGTTTTGTTTTAAGTGCAGTTGTAAGAGATCATTTGTGCAGTTCAAAAAGTCAAGTCCTGCAAAAGTTGTATGATGTTAGCTGAGTAAAAAGGGGCTGATAACAATGAGAAAAGTAAAATGATTAGCCCAGGCTCCTCTAGAATCCAGACCCTGATTGAGCTTACCCATTTCTCCTCCCCCTACTGAAGATACTTCCTGCAGACTCCATTGCTACTCCCCACAGAGTCTTCACCAATGAAAACACTTTTCTGCAATAGTGCTTTCAAATTCTCAGTTCTGAGGGTTTCCTTCCACTTTGCGTGGGCTTCTAAATGGCATGGACTGTGACTCTAGGCCAGGGGTGGACAAACCTGGCCCTCCAGATTTTTTGGACTACAAATCCCATCACTCCCAGCCACAATAATTTTTGACTGAGGATAATGGGAGTTGTAGTTCAACCATATCTGGAGGGCTAAATTTGCCAAATCCTGCTCTAGTTCCTGGCTAGTTCTCCCAATCTTTTAAATGTCAGGAAGAGAGAAATCTAGGGTTTCCAGAGTCCAGGCCAATTTTGCAGTTGTGAGAATTCAGAAAAGATCGCTGCTGCCAGGTTGGCAATGCACCAACCTGAGCTCCTCCTCAGATCTAAGATGGCCAATGTCAGGAGGAGCTTGGGCTGGCATGTTGCCAACCCGACAGCTGCAATCTTTTCTGAATTCTCACATTCACAAAATGGGAGGGCATTTGGCTCCAGAAGCCCTAGGTTCCACTCCTCCCAAAATTTCAAAGGTAATGAGAACCAGCCCCAAGTATGTGTGCACAGACAAAGAAAATGCGCAGGTGTGTGTTGTGGCGGTGCATGCTATGTGTGCAAATTACACTTACATACCATTGTGCACTGCAGTTCTGAATTTTATTTTATTTTTTTAACCCTGGGGGAAAAATATTCAGAAGTTCCAGAAAACTCAATGGTGCATGCTCTCACGTACAGTAATAGGATTACAGAGTAAGAGAGAAAACTTTGGACCAAACCTCAGTATGTATTTAGAGTTTGATCATTGTTTTGTGATTGCATGTTCTTCCCTCATTTGTGTCCTTCTAGCATCCAAATTGGGAGGAGACTTTCAGAACTGTAGTCTCTGGTCTCATGCATTGCAATCTCACCAGGAGCATAAGGAGGCTGGCGGTGGCCTGTGTGCGACCAACGCCACGCCCCCTGGCCCCACCCCCACATCTGACATCAGACGCAGGGGGCTGGCTAGCCACACCCCCACGTCTGACATCAGACACGGGGGATGTGGTCTCCCTCCCAAACCGGGCCGCACGGCCCCATTTGGAAGGGAGATCGGCCCGTGCTGTGTTGGGCAGCGTGGACCAGAGTGAATCTCCCTGCCTAAAGACAGGGAAAGCTGATCTGGCTGTGCTGCCAATGCAGCACAGGCTGATCTCTCTCCTAAACGGGGCTGTGCGGCCCCGTTCAGGAGGAAGATCAATTGGCCCCACTGCATTGGCAGCAAGACCAGGAGCGGCTCTCCCTGTCTTTAAGGTAGGAAGAGTCACTCCGGTCGCGCTGACCAATGCAGCGTGGGCCGATTTCGGCTCTAAATGGGGCTGTACGGACCAGTTTGGGACCGAAATAACAGCCCCGCATCTGCCGTCAGATGCGGGGGGCATATCTAGGGCTGCGCTCACAGCCCCTGATTGGTGGTGGCCTGGGTTCCTTGAAACCATTCGCCCAATGGTGCCTCCACCCTTGGATCTCATTTTTAGCTGTATTGATATTAAAGGTGCGTTTAAACAGCAAAAAAAAATTGGCATTTGGGAAGAAAAGAAAGAAGGTAGGCAGTAACGTGTATGTGTGTGTGTGTGTGAGAGAGAGAGAGAGAGAGAGAGAGAGAGAGTGTCTAGGTCTGTTCACATGACCATCAACACCAAGCTAGGAAGCCCTGCACCCTGGTTTGAAAAAAATCCCTCCAATCCAGGTTGCTCAAAACAGGTTAGCCCATCTTCTGTATCCTGCTCTTAACCCAAATAAGAAGAAATGAGAGCTGTGCTATCTTACTGTTTTGACCATATGGATCCATTTACCTTTAACTACTGGGAACTAGCCAGTGGCGTATCGGGGGGAAACGGCGCCCAGGGCAAGCTAGCCCTGAAATGGCGCCCCCCCGGCCCCCACATACCTGTGAGGGCGCGGCAGCGCCCCCCAGGCAGCAGATCGCCGGCGGTGGCGGCGATTCGGCGGTGGCATGCGGCGGTGGGTCGCCCGCTGAGTGTGGCGGCAGGCGTGCGGCGGCGATTTTGCGGCAGCGGTGGGTCACCCGCAGCCTGCCGAGTGCGGCGGTGGCTGGTGGCTGGCATGACGGCGATGGGCTGTAGTGCGGCCCGAGCGGCAGCGGCGGATCGGCCGCCGAGGAGGACGGAGTGCAGGCAGAGTGACACCGAGCCTGCCTCCTGGCCTGGCGTTGCTTCCCAACTGCGCAGGCGCGATCCAGGGGGGGCGGGGGGAGCCACTTTTTGACGCCTCCACGTGACCCGCCGGGGTGGCGCCCAGGGCACGTGCCCCCCCTGCCCCCCTATCATTATGCCACTGGAACTAGCAGGCCTTGGAAATAGGCCTGTGCAATTCGTAAAAGCAGGAATTCTGACATTGGAATTCCCATTCCCCCCACCACGACCAGGAGGCTTTAGAGTGCAGGGCAAGTGCCCTGGGTAGCCCGCTGGTGGTGGAGGCCCTTTCACTGACCACCCAGCACTGGTGTGGGGGTGGCTGGGTGGCGCAGCAAAGTTCGGAGGTGGGCAGGGAGTGCCGAACTTCTCCCTGGGAAGCCTGCGTCGCTGCTACGAGGACACGTGGGCTTCTGGGGATTGTAGTTCTGTGCAGAACTTCTCAAATGGAGAGTTATGCATGTCCAGTTCTTGTTCTGCATTTGTGATACAGTTGGAGTGCGGACTATGTTTGGCTTATTTGTGTTGGTCTGGTATAATAAATGTTTCTCTGTATGCATGAAAGCACCATGCAGTGGACAGCCTGCCATTTCTCATGCTGGAGAGATTAATTTTGAACTGTTGATAACATATTAGAGGGCAACTTTATGTTTTTCAAACATGTTTTTTCCAGAAAACATAATTCTTCTCTTAGAGTTAAGATGAGTATAGGATAATCTATTGTAGAGTAAAGAAATGCAAGTAGAATGGGCCCTTCAGTAATGTAAAATAGTATGGGCCAGTTCTCACGATCCAGCGATTGTAGTTATGCTGCTGAATGTCAGGTAGAAGAGACAAGAGGAGGCATGAGTGCTCCTGATTCCCTGTTGTCTGTGTGGTGAAAACGACTAGGCAGTGATTGTGTGTGAGGGCTCAATCATGGTTGCTCAGCGTGGGCAACCAACATTGACAATCCTAGATGTGAAGTTGAGTGGCCAGTGTTGGTTACCGCACTGACCCTTGCACATGGTTATTTACAAATCATTTTCACCATGCAGATGTCTGGGAATTGGAAGTATGTGTGCCTCCTACTCTCTCCATCATCTGCCATTTGGTGGCAAGAAAGATCATGAGAACTGGCCCTATGTGTTGTAAGCTCAGGCACTAATTATTGGTATTGGAATTTTGATATTATAAACATGGTCATTCTGTGAAATGTTAGAGGATATTTATTTATTTATTTACTCGATTTCTATACTGCCCTTCCAAAAATGGCTGAGGGCAGTTTACACAGAGAGAGAAACAAACAAACAAATAAATAAGATGGGCCCCTATCCACCAAAGGGTTCACAATCTTAAAAGAAACTTAAGATCGATACCAGCAACAGTCACTGGAGGTACTGTGCTGGGGGTGGATAGGGCCACTTACTCTCCCCCTGCTAAATAAAGAGAATCACCACATTAAGAGGTGCCTCTTTGCCAAGTTAGCAGGGGTTAGTATGGTTTAGTAATCCAGACAAATGCAGTAGAAATGCTTGTCACCACTTATGTTACTACTTTTCAATCTTGGGGCTAAACAATGTTAAACAGATAAGTCTAGTTAAGAGTTAGATTTCCTTGCAGGCAGCAGCTGTATGGGGCCATGGTTTGGACTGGGACCATGGAACAGAGGTAGAAGTGTTTAGCCCTTTACTTTTGCACCATTTCCCCACCAATAATCCCACCCCCCGGAGCTATTTAACTCTTAAAGTGCCATTTGCTACAATTGGTGGTGAGAGTAGAATTTTCAGCAGAAAAACAGGAAATACCTTTGTGGCATGGTTCCAATCCAGATTGCGGCCCCAAACAGTCACTACGTAACAGGAGATTTAACATCTCTTCTAGTTTGTTCCTTGGATCTGGAAGTTTTGCTGCCATATGATTGTAGTGGCACTGAAGAAGATATAGAGAGGAGGTTTAGTGGTGTGATCTCCTTTTTCCCTTTGCACATGTAAGATTTTATAGATTTCTTATACTCATATCTATAAAGGGTTTCAGTTTAAACGTTTGTAATCTTGTAATTCTGTTTTTCACTGAAGACCTTGTAACCGCCTGCATCCCTGTACTCATATTTTGAATGTTATATCTTTGTGCCAATTAGTATAGCAAGGCAAAGAGAAGTTTTACTTTAAAACATCCTCTCTAAGCACCCACCTGAGATAGGGAGGATGGGAAGATGTGCAGCCAAGGGCAATATCTTGATTGGAATTTACTTGGCAGTTGGTCAAGTATTTGGGTCTTAAACAGGCTATTGATAAGGTATACCAGCAGCAGCCCATTTCCAGGTGGCGCTTATGTGTTTTGTAATAGTATCAGAAGGGCAGCAGGACCCCTCAGTAATTTGAACCTCAGCATAGACCAAGAGTCCCAGGAAGGTGCTTTGCAGTTTGCTGGCGTCGCATTCAGGGTTCCTGACAAGTGGAAGGGATGTATGGTATAGTTTTTGTTCTGTAATCCTCTTTAGGTTTTATTTAGATCTATCTAATAAAACTTCTTCTGACATTTACGCTGGTGTGAGCTTATTACCTCCGAATCCCTGAACCTGTTGGAAACCTGCTCTCAATGATTTCCTGGGATCGTATTATTTTAAAACAATAAGTATTACACTCAGCATTCCAAAAGAAAATGAAAACATTACACAATCAGTTTTACAAGAGATTGGTGTGGTTTAGTCTGTATCAGTGGCTCCCCTTGGCTATTTATTTTACTCCATGCCATGTCATGTGTGCATACTGTATGGAATGCAGGATCCAGCGGGCTCATTGGCAGGATATTGGCAGGTAAAGTCCTTTTTGTTCACACAGGCCTTTTACATTCAGGTTTTTTAATTCAGGTTTTCAGATTTGTTCTAATTTTTAACTAATTTTCAAATGAGTTTTAAAGCTGTTTTTAAATTGTGTTTTGTATTTTCTTTTTGTTGTTGTTATGGTTTATCTTCCATTGTGAGCCACCCAGAAAACAATTTGTTATGGGGCAGCTAACAAATAAAGTTGCTTATTATTTATTTATTATTTCTTGTTTACACAGTCAGACAGGTGTTATTGACTGGTTTGTTTTATCCAGACATCCGAGTCCTTCCCAAGGACCTGGGATGGCCAAATTTTATTATCAATATTGTTGTTGTTGTTGTTGTTATAGATATCATCTCAAAATATAGGCTGTTCCCAGTAAAGTTACTTTTTGTAGTTGGCTGATGGTGCTTTCTGTGGCCCCTATGGTGTTGAGGTGTTCTTCAAGTTGTTTTGGAACTGCACCTAGGGCACCAATTACTACTGGGATTATTTTGGTCTTCTTCTGCCATAGCCTTTCAATTTCAATTTGTAGACCTTTGTATTTTGTTATTTTTTCTATTTCTTTTTCTTCTATTCTGCTATCACCTGGTATTGCTATGTCAATTATTTTGACTTGGTTTTCTTTCTTCTCGACTACAGTTCTATCTGGTGTATTGTGTAGCAGATGTTTGTCTGTTTGTAGTCGTAAGTCCCATAATATTTTTGCATCTTTGTTTTCTACAACTTTTTCAATTTTATGGTCCTACCAATTTTTGGTCTCCCAATCAGGGAGACTGAAAGAAAAAAATGCTCATATATTGTGTGTTTGGACAACCATTTGTGCTGGACAACAAATGGAAGTTAAAGATTTAATCCATGTCACACCAACCTATACAATATGAGGAAAAATCCAACTGATTGCAGTGAGAGAATAATTCATTAGCTCTCATTACTTAATTAATGATTCTCTTGAGCCAAGAGAGAAAAATAATCTGATCCAAAGCTCTTTGTCCTTACTTTATAGTGGGAAATGATCTGAGGCTTCTTTCACTTACATGTCAATGAATAGTACTATGAGCCTTACTGGGCTACTGCTAAGCTAAACTTTTTCAGAGTATGAGCAAAACACATTGCAATATGCACTGTAAAAAAACCAGACTTCCTCCTTTCAGGAATTGTCCCACCAGGCTGTTCCGTTATGTAGACTTTTAGGAAAGAAGCAAGGGACCTGACCAATTTTTTTTGGCTCCTACAACTGATATGCTAAACTCTCACCTCACCTCAAAATCCCTCAGGATTTTGCAAGCATTCCTGCTGAATACTTGAAAAACCTCTGGGGATAGGATTGTGAACATTTGGCAAGAATGCTCACAAAATCCCAGATGGTTTTTATGACACTTTCATTGCCAGTTCCTTCCTCTTTCACAAGCAAGCAAAAAACAAACAAACAAACAATCCTTCCCCACTGGCAGAGGTAAGGGCTTACTCTACAGGTCTGCCTGCTCAGAATGATATGATGCTTGTGAGCAGGCTCAGAAGTATTACTTGCTGTAAGCATCAAAGAATGTATAGTTTTCTTTACCCAAACTACAAATTCCATGGAGCATAATTTCAAGTTCAAGTGTCAATTCAATTCCTTTATTACGATCACCGACCAGCACAAGTTCAAGAGTCAGGTCTGTCTAGTGAGCCCTCTCCACCACTGGTTACCTCCTCCCCTTCAGAAAGGTAAGATTTTTGCTTATTTTGGTGGTTGCACCTCATTGATGGAATAGCCTCTTAGTGAGGTTTGCCTGGCTTGCTTCATCACTTTGTTCTTTTAGATGCCAGGTAAAGTCCTTTTTGTTCACCCAGACCTTTTAAATTTTGATCTGATTTTAACTGATTTTAAAATGAGATTTAAGCCGCTTTGTATTGTATTTTGTATTTTTTCACATTTTTGTCTGTAATGATTTAATGTGTTAGGTGTTTTTATTGTATGTTTTAATCCTCTGTTGTGAACCGCCCGGAGAACAATTTGTTATTGGGTGACTGTAACAAATAAAGTTTATTTAGTATTAATTGTTGTTGTTTTATTTTATTTTATTTTTTGGTGGGATAGTTTTTGCTTCAGAAGTGCTGGAAGGAAGAGGTACTGGCAGGGAGCCAGATCCAGACACAAATATGTCTCAACCTAATTTGAAATTCTGAAATGTCTGAACCTAAAATGTCTGAACCTAACTTGAAATGAAGCAGCTCTTTCGATTTCAAGCTCTCTACTCAAACTTAGTCAGCACCACTAGCTGTGACTGGTTTCCTTTTACATTTGCTTTTTCAAGCTCTTGACAAAACGGCACGTGCATGTTCTGAAAAAAGGCCATAGCTTCATTTGTAAATTGTGAGGCAAAGCAATGTACTCAGAGGGCCCTTTTGGAGATAGCATGAAACCGCAGGTTGATGAAACCAAGGTTAAATACCACAACCAGGAATCATACCCAGACAATCGGCCAACTGTGGTGCAACAACCTCTGGTTTCTGGGCAGAGGAGCACTTCGCTCTTCCTGGTTCGCTGAGGCTGAATCCAAGGAAGCCACGGGTCGTTTATGTCATCAGTCTGCAGGCAGGGTGTCAGGACATGGTTAAGGTGGCTGCCATTGGGCACAATCTCTGAGAAATCTCTGAGGAAGCGTTCCTGGTGTGCTCATGCCTTTTTGACCTTTGACACCTTCGGCAGTGACACCTGTGACCTTTGACATCTTCGGCAGTGCAGACATTTTAACCCCCTTTTTTTTGCTGCACTCACAGCAATGCCTTTGCAGGAACTTCCAAGTCATGCAGAAGCATAAGTATTGGTACCCAAAGAATGGCAAGGGGCACAGCCAGGTGGCAATGGGGTCATGGGAGATACCTGCAGAATGGCAACCAAACACTTTGGGCAAGTGGTGGGCTGGTTGCTGAAGGGGGAAGATGCAGTGCCCATGACACAACCATGCAGCTGCTCCTGTGGCCCGGGGTGGGCCCGGGGTGGGTCTCATGCAAATTAATTTGCAACAGCCTTTCTAGGAGACCAGAGAAGCAGCACCTCATGAGGGCATGTGGCCTTGCACCTTTGCACTGGGGAATTGGCCCACATTCTATGCATCCAGAATTTAGACAAAAGGGGGGGCTGTTCCTGCACCTACTTTGCAATTGCAACAATGGAAAGGGCTGTGGTGGGGATACCTCCCCCCCCCGGCAATCCCTGTGTGGAAGCATACCCTGCCATTTGATGGTGACCTGAGAGCAGCAAGGGGAATCTGCTTGCCGCCCGCCCAGCCATGGTTGTCAATAAATAACCCCAAAAACTGTTATTTATTTTTCTGGCTATATGAAGATCCGTGCGTCCCGCTTGTGAGGATCCTCTTTTAATCTCCCTGGGGGAAAACTGCCTTCCCCAGTTGGGGAGGAAAGTGCTTCCCTCCCTCCCCCACAGAAGAGAGGATTGGGCTCCTCTCTTCCCACCATCACTGTTCCAAGACAAATTGAATGCACCTTGTGACCACATCCATGCCTGCTGGGCCTTTCTTTCCAAAGAGTAACCCATTCAGTTTAAGCTTTACAAAGGAGGGACGGTTCTCTTGGTAAGGGGAGAGGAAAATGGGGGGAGTGGTTGGACCATGCCTCCCCACCACCTGCAACCATGTGCTGACAGATTGCAACAGCTTTTGCCACACCTGTTCCCACATTTGTTCCTGATTGTTTCTGCTCCGGGCATCAGAGCAAGGACGTTGGTTGCCCATGGACCCTAGTAACAAAGGGACCTGTGTGTCCAAAGCCACTCCTTCCACATTCCCCTAACATCTTTTCCCATATGCCCTGCAGATTAGCCAACCTCTTCCCATCCTACCAGTGTCTCCCCCTGCCCATCTAAGCCCTTGGGGTGATTCATCCCAGTTTCAGTAGGCTTTATTATGGTCATTGACCCAACACTACCAAAATAAAAATAAAAATACAGAGCACAATAAAGATAATACAAGTAGTGCAGAACATAATGTCAGGGTCTTCACAATACTGATAACCTTAGGGTGACTCTCAGCTGCTGCATCTAACTGTTCCATGGCACCAACCACTTTCTGCACTGCACCTTGCAAGGACCTGACCACGTCCTGCATCACATTCTCAAAGACTGCTTGGAAGACCCTTTAGTCTTTGCTTTCTTCCTGCCACCTCTGCTGCTCATTGTGGTCAAGTTCCCGGAGCAGGGAGCAGATGGTGTGGCAGCTCCCCACTTGCTGGAAGACAAGGGCCTTTGTGACTGGCAAACATTCCACCCGCCTCCTGTTCCATAGATGTGTGGCACACTCTGCGTTGGACACTGGCCTTCTTGGTGCAGGTGCAGGCTCTTCTCGTAATGCTACAGGGCAGGTGGGTGCTTCTTCCAGTTTCAGTGGCTGCTCCGGCTGCTCATGGGTTGCTGTGCTGAGCCTGCAAGGGGGGGGGGGTGGAAAGAGAGAGAGATTGGCCACATTGAGAGTCTTAGAATTCAGCTTTTCAGGCTATTGTGATTATTTTTTTCTTTTTTGGTGGGGAAACAACCCAAAAGGTCCCTTCCACAGAATCCGCAAGTCAGCAATGTTCAAATAACTCCGTGGAGGTGACCACAGCGGTCTACGTAGTTCAGGACAGGGAGCCATTTTATTTATTTATATCTTTCTTTGGGAATGTTTGTTGAAAAGAGGTATATAATTAGTTGTATCCGTATTCATAGTGTGCATAGGGAAGCCCCTCCGATGTAGTGGTGGTTCCCTGGCAATGAGCCATTACACACAGGGCTTCGTTGAAAGGAGACATGGGGACCCTCCAACAGAAGTCATAGAATGTGCCTCACATCACTCATCTCTCCCCCCCACCGGCCCCCTGTGCCCCCATCATTAAAATGGGTTGTGCCACTCCCTCGAACACCCATGTCCCTCACACCACAAATGGTGCTCCTGCTATGCACTCTGTGACTATGGCCCACAAAGCTTGTCAAATGTGCCACCTGGCCAGTGGTGCATGGTCTTAATATGGGATGTTGCATCAAAGCAAGAGATCAGCACAATGTGTTAGTGAACCAGAGGGCTACACAGTTCTCATTGGTGACCCCACCTTTCCGGGAGCACAAATGGCAGGGACAGTGGGGATTCTGCTTTCTGTTTTCTGCTGGTGGCCAAGTTAGAAGAAAGGCAAAGGACTGCCTGCTCATTCTATATGGAGCAAGCACATACCGGACACTCAGCAGTTGGAGGAACTTTTCATACACGTCCTCAGTGATGTGGTGTCCAGGATGTGGAGTGGGAGAACCTGCTGGGGTTTGCTGTCAGGCCTCTTGCTGGAAGAAGAGGCAAGTTCTTCTGACTGTGTGCATGAGGTCCATCAACCACGGGAAGAAACACCAAGTGAGTGTGCATGTCTCCAAAAACAGGAGACGTTTGGCGGGGGGGGTTTGGGTGGTACAGGTGGTTGCAGTGGTGGGGTGTTGGTGGGTGTACGGTTGGTGGTGATGGTAGGGGTTGCTTTCCCAGGGCATAGTCCTGAAGCATGCAGCGGAGAGCAGGCTTCCGCCACTGCACTTGTATCCCTTTAAATGCTGTGACTGGAGGGACACAGCGTCCCAGTTGCCAGGCAGCCATGGGAGGAGAAGGGAGAAGGTAGGGGTGAGGCGCAGGCTCCGAGAGAGGCGGCCAGCAAGAAGCATGGCAGGCAAAGAGCTAATGTGTTTATGGGCAGGTCTGAGACATCCTCTCTATGGTTTCAGGACCAGTCACAGCACAAAACCCAGGTTATATGTGGTGGAATTCGGCGACACAACAGTGCCTTCAAACTTGAGCTCTGAGCAGTGAAACTTAAACCTAAGGTTCAATTTACAGTTTGGTGAGTGAAACCTCAGGTTGCTCTTGGAACGAAACCACAGTTTCACGCATTCAGATGACCACGAAACCGGACCTCGGGGTCATTCACCTCCAGTTTGGTGCTATGTATGAAAGGGCACAGAGTACTAAAAACTATGTATGTAAAATCAAAAACTGTGAAATTTTGCTTTAAAACCAATTAAACAAAAACATAACAAAACATTTAGATGTGTTGCTTCATTCAAATAAAAATGCACTTCTTTTTTATTGTAAGAGAAATTAGAAAACAGAAAGAATTACAACATTAAAAGCAAGCCTTTGAGTCTAATAAATTGAACAATAATTCCAAACTTGAATGGAGTCCATTTGGACTGGAAACCATTGAACTTTTGTCTTCCTTCACACACTTACCAGAGCCCTCAACTTGATTAGTTTGGCTAAAGATCAGCCTCTAAAAATCCAGCCATGAACCATTTTGGCTGTAGAGATTTTCCATTTTAAAGCCATTTTCAACTTTGCAGCATTCAGTGGCCACAATCCAAGAGTGTTAAGCTGTGAGATGCAAACAGATATCTTTGGCAGTAGTCAGGTAAGGTGCAGAAAGAAAACTAAAAGACCAGAATGAGGGTGGTTGGATGTCAAAGTCATGTTGATAGCCAGTAGTCCAGTAGTCCAGTGGCCCAGACTGAAGAAGAAAGCAGATGACCCTGAAGATGAGGGTTCTAGTATTGAGCCAGGATTGAGACTATGGAGAGGGATAAAAGGGAATAACAGAGCAGTGGCATCAGAAGGTGATTGATCTGGTATCTCCATTAGTAAACCTTGGTGGTTTACATGGAAATCTAAGCATGATAATTCATTGAAGTGTGTCTCTGACACCATCATGACCATGGAAAAGTGTTGGAATGATGTACAGCCTGAAACATCTATGGATGGAACATAATGGGAAGATAAATTATACAACTACAACCAATATTTATATACTGCTTTTCAACAAAAGTTTCCAAAGTGGTTCACATAGAGAAATAATAAATAAATAAATAAATAAATTATTAATTATAATTCTTTTCCATTTGCTACAGTATGCAACTGTTCCTTCATGAAAACTTCAGTCCAGTGTAGCTTAAGTTCAATGAGACTATTATGAAAGCAATCTTGAATCCATCTCTGATCTGAGACAGGTGACCAATGAAGCTTCAACTTTAATGCATTTCTCTAACCAAGCCAGTGGCGTGTGAGCATACAGTGGCAATGGGAATGTGTTCCCCCTTTCATCCTCATTCAGGGTGAGGATGATGGGAAAGATTTGTTTGCCCTCAGTGACATCATCATGTAGCCACATCTGATTGGCCATGTGGCTCAGTGACATCGTTATAATTTTCTATGTGATCCCTGATCAGCTGGGGTCATACAATGAAGAGACCCTTTCACATTCAAAAAATGTGCTCTAACGGCAGCAAGTCTTGAAAACTATAGTTGCAAACAGACATTTTAAAAGTGTGAGAGTAAGGTTTTATGTGGATTATTTTGCAGCTCAAAATTACAGAGAAAATTGAACACAGCACTATTTGCTTGTTCCCTCAGTGACTGTTTGCATAGCAGCTGTATTGCTCTGTAAAGCTCTACAATAGTTTTTGTTTGACCATGAATTTGCATCTTTAGGGTCTGTATTCTAAGCCTTTTCTGTGTAAGTTTTTCCTGCTGTAGCATTTCCCTGGAGTTTTCACTCAGTTATAAATAAAACTGGTAGACAATTTCATCAAGATAACATACTGAAGTTAGTTAATACATTATAATTATAGAATTTTGTGCAGTCTATCAGAATAATAATTTGGTAGCTAGGGAGGGGGTCCCTTAATGTGTGTTTGAGAAATATTTCAGCAAATCTGCCTAGGAACTTTGTACACTGCACCCCAGTGACATTTGGGTAGTGAGAAGAAATGACTCCTTGCCCAGACATGGAAATCAGCAGGCTCTTATCAAGTAGTACTATATGATCTGATCATATATCCTTGGGACAATGGTGATGACACATTCAAAATGAGCTTGTTGCTGAGCAACCATTTAATGCATGTTTTGTCCTTTGCCCAATGTGTGGTTTTTGTGTTCCCCTTCTACCCCAACATAAAAATCAAACTCCAAATGACAACCACTCCTGCCCAAGGGACAAAGATTCTTTCATCTCAAAGAGACATGAGACCCCATGATAAGATTTCAGTGCCCCGTGTGGTCCTAATGAACGGAAAGCTTTGACTCTGCCCAGTGACAGAAACCATAATCGCCATGGGCCACTTTGGACAATATGTTCAAGTCAGCCCACCTACTGTGACAAGCACAAGTGTGACACCTTTCCCACCCCATGCATGTTCTTCTTCTTTTACTAGCATGGGGGAGTGGTTTATCCAAACCTGCCTCTCACATGCAATCTAAGTGTGAGGGTGCAGTTCAGATGAACCAGAAATATACAGTTAGAAGAAGAGGAACGTGCACTGGGAGAGAAGCAGGACACACTTGTGCATATCCCTAATTGCATGGTAGGTGGGCCTGATCAGACATGTCATGCATTGATTATCCCTGTGTAACCTGTCTTAGGGGAATTAGCCCTTATTAAGGGGTCCCAGGTTCTTTATTCTGGGGGGGGGGTTATATTTCTCCTAGGCCCTGCCCTTTATAGGTTTCCTGATCTCTGTATAATCCCTTTCCTGCTCTCTATACAGGCAAACCTTGTTAACCACGGATGTGCCATCCACGGTTTTGTGTATCCGCGGTTGGGTAATTGACATCCTACTTCAGCATATGCGGGGTGGGTGGGGGGGGGGGGAAAGGGGTTAAATTCACATATCTGTAGGTTGGGGGAAGGCCGGAAATGACCCTGGAGGTCATTTCTGGCTACCATTTTAAGAAAAGGAGCTGTTTTGTGCTCATTTGTGTGTCTTTTTATAAAACCCCAAACCCTGAAAATTTTCATGGAAAAAACCCAGATTTTGGACTTCTGGGAAGCATTGCTGGACTGCTGGAGGCCCTTGGAGCATGGTAAGACACTTTACTTTGTGTTTCCCCCATTTTTGCCCGTTTTCTCAGCTATTTTCCGGCCTCCAGGAACCTAACCCCCGCAATGCCATTGCCCTAATGACTCGGTATTCACTGTGTCCTTATCCACGGTAATTGCAGAGAATGGAACCCCCACAAATACCAAAGTCCTCCTGTATCTCTCCTCCTCCTCAGAGATACCTTTGGTATCCTAAATGCTGCCAACCCCTCTTCATCCCTTCTTTCAACTGGCTCCTGCCCTCTGGAGCATTCTACACATGTATTTGTTTGGTTGCAGTTCATTCCTTCTGTTTCCCCCCCAAACCAGGTATACTGGCTAAAACCAAGCACCCTGGCTGCATCTGTTTCAGTCCAGGCAAGATCAAGCAGAAATCATCAGGGATGGCAATGCAGATGATCTGGCTTCTCATACTAACAACACTGCTTTCTTCCATAGAGGTTACCAGAGCATACTGACTATTCTTCTTCATGCACCTGATTTCCACACCTCAGAGGTAGTGCGGTATAATAGGTAGTAGAGATGCCAGGAAAATTCACAGATAATCAGGCTCAGATTATAAACAGTGGGGGCATGTAATACTCACCTTAAATATGAGGCAAACATTACAATCTTTTGAGTTCTTTTCATGCCGAAATTTCAATCCAAGCCAGAGCAGAACTGAACTCCAATGTCTCTACCACCTGCCCACTCACTTGCCTCTAACCACCTCTGCCCTCCTGCCCACCTGTTTATCCTGCTGCTTCTCCAGCTTTGGTGGTGGAAGGAGGGAGGTGGTGGAAGGAGGGAGGAGGGAGGTCACTCACCCCACAGGCGCCTGGTACTTGGCACTGCTAAAGTAGTGTCATGTGCCAGGTATGCTGGGAATGCAGAGAGCATTTTCAGGAGCACTGGCCGAGCAGTGTACCACCTGCAGAACAAGCAGTGCTGCACTAGCCCAAGAAGATGTCTTGGAGCACTAAAAATGGGATTTTTGCAAGAGCACTATTTCACTAGAGCACTGCAGCGATCTTGCATAAAAGTTCCCATGAACACAAATGAAGTGTGCCACAGTCACACAACACTAGTCTGGAATGCAAACTTCAAACATTGCTCAACTACTTTGCAGTAGTAGTAGTTTTCCTGAACATGGTATGTTGCCTAGATGTCAGCCACTATTTTAATCTGGACTGCATCACAGGAGGAATGGATGGAAATTCCTCCCCCCACTCCACATAACATACTATGGTCCCAATCCTGATTTCCCTCACTGTTAGCAACTAGTATTTAACTGAAAAAGAGGAGGGCCAAACCATGTGTTGAACATAATATGTAGTTTGGCTCTCAGTCAGCACTGTTCTTTGACATTATTACTGCAAACATTTGTAAAACACAGTTTTCCTCCAGTAAGAGAATTCAAACAGCTATAAGTGCCATTATTCTGTATCCAAAACGTGGACTCTGCTTTTCCCCTGACGAAATATTTTACAAGAGGGAGTCATGCAAGAGTGGTGGGAAAACACACTTGGAGACACAGAGCTCATTGGATTCCAAAAGATTGCAAATCAGTCTATTCTCTTTTGGTTGAGAAGGAGCCATTTTATTATTGTGTTGAAACATTCCATATGAAAGTGCTATTTGATAAAGCCAAAACCGTTTTCAAGCTAAGCATTCCTCCAATTCCATAATTTATTTCTCAGAAATGGTTTCTAGCTGTGATATTTTCTTTGTATTTTATTTGACCACAGTTGTTCAGCTTGTCCTCATATAAAAAGTCAGAGGATTTAGATCTGGGTTTCCTTCCATAAACTTTAGTCGGCACTTTCAGAAATTCATGCAATCATATGAATAGAGCCCATGTAGTTTTAACCCATTCATGCAATCATACACACATTCAGTGAACAGTGACTGATATGCTGACTAAATTTACTCAAGGACAATTAAAAGGGCCTAACTTGCCCTTTTAATTTCAATGGGATTTCCTTGGGTAAATTAAGTCAGGATGTTAGTGAGAGAATTAAATTACGCCAAGCATAGAGAATGTTTCACAGTAGAATCAGTTGCGTTCTGAAGTGAAGAAATCTTTTCACAAGAAAAGAGCAATTTCTCATGTTGTTAGGATAATTATCCAGCTCATAGAAGTGGCACTTGCAAGCTCACCTTTAATCAATTCCCACTCTACAGTTTTTCTCCCTTTACTTGCAGAGTCCTCCATACTGAACACCAGAAATTGACTAAGTGAGTGACAGACAGACTAATTTGCTGAGCATTGTGTGGGTTTGTCTGTGACTGTGTCCCTTCACTCTCATAATCCCCAAAGATTCTAAATGAAAGGGCAACATCACATGACCCAGCCACAAGAATTCTATCCAGTCAAAGTAAACTTGCATCTAATCATCCAGCATCTAAAGTTGGCCTCAATTTGACCTTGATGTTTAGAGATTAGGACAAATACCCAGTGATGCAATACCCACAATAAACCAATAATGTTTTGCCCATGCAAAAGGACTTGGGAACAAAGAAACATGAATGTTAAATAGCTTGGTAGGGTGTTCAGGTCAGGGCTTGAAACCCATCACATGATATAATAAATCATTTCCCCTTAAGTCTGATTCCCATTATTTAATAGTAGGCTTGTTCGCACAACCATTTGGGGGGTTGGGCTATAGAGCAGGAGAACTTCTACCTGTTAGCACTACACAAGAAGAACCTCCATCTTGGTACGCAAACCCAGAAAACACAGAGCAAGGCAGTCACGGCAGCGTTGTTGAAGGAATAGCAGAAGGCAGAGCAAGAAAGTGGTGGTACACCAAGGAGACACCAAGGAGATGGAAATATTAAACTACTGGAAGCCATTTTGAGCCTGAGGTATAAGTTTTTGTTCTGCCCTATTCCCCTTAACTTTTCCTGGTTCCATTGTGCAACCTGTTATTTCTAGGTCTTTATATGGTAGGAGTTTTTATATGTTTCTGGGTCTTTATATGTTACCCTGCTTGGTGGTACTGAGGCTTGAGTGACTTCAACTAGTAATAGAAACAGCTGGGCTGGAATACTGCCAGTGCTGGTGTGGCAGCAATCTTACTGGCAGCAACCTCCTCACCGCTTAACACAGCAGGCAGCAGGAACTGGGTTGAGGACCAATGAGCAGCAGCTGCAGGAGGCAGTGGAAGCAGCAACACCATCCCTGTGAGTCTCCCTCTGAGTCTTTTCTAGGGATGTGCATGAACCTGTTTGGAGGCCCTTTTATGGGCCTCCAAACAGGTTTGAGCACCGGGTGGTTCGAAGTTGGAAGGCAAATTGGGGTCACACTTTAAGGGCGGGGGAGGGTGCACTTACCCCTCCCTCCGCTTTCCCCCCGCTGGTGCCCGGTATTTCCCATGTCCTATGGGGTGGCAGCATACTTCCCTACCGCCCTGTTTGGTCTTTGGCCGGAAATGGCCAGACGTAGCTGCCACACATGTGCCCGCTGGGCGTGAGTGTGCGCATGTCACGAGCACCCGCACGCATGTCAGGAGCACACCAGCTACTTCGGGCCACTTCCGGCCGAAGAGCAAACGGGGCAGCAGGGAAGTACGCGGCTGCCCCATAGGAATTGGGAAATACCAGGCACCAGCGGGGGGAAAGTGGAGGGAGGGGTAAGTGCACCCTCCCCCCACCCTTAGAGTGCAACCCCACCCGCCATCGAACCACCCGTGCGTGGTTCCACGCACATCCCTAGTCCTTATCCCTCTTCCACCACAGCAACCACTGGCACCAGGAGCTACTCACCTTTGCCCATGAGAGGGTGCTCTCATGTGTGGTCTCCTTTGGGACCAGGCAGCATAGACTTTGACAGGACCTTGACTGCCCTTCTGTTTAAAAGAGACAGCATCCTAATTACGAGTGCACGAACAATTCTGGATATGACTGATTATGAATCCTCCATACCAACCTCAAAAAGGGAAAGATGAAGGACCACTTGGAGTCAAAGGCCCCATAGATAGTTCTGAAGTTCCCCCTCCTGATGCCCTTATATAACAGCCCCATGGCATCATATTAGCATCCATATATTAACATAATATAATTAACAATATAGTTTTATATGACATATCAAAAATAAAACAGACTATCATTTTTGTACTTTCATATTACAGAAAAGGGGAAGCCCACAATAAAAATAGGAAGATTAAATAAAGGCATTATATAAGTACTGCTAAAAATCTTGATAACAGCTAGAACTGTCACATTGTAACAAACAGATTTCAAGGTCATGAAGCCAAAATTAGGACTTTGTTAGAGAGATGGGCAGGGCATACCTCCCCAACTCAACCTCTGGTTATGCTGGTGATTACCAAAGCAGCCACAATTCGTATGTTTCTTACATGTGCTGACAGACTCCTAATTTTCTATTCTATTAGTTAGGAGTTCACTAATTAGTTTGATAAGCCACCTTAAGTGGCACAGTGGGGAAATGCTTGACTAACAAGCAGAAGGTTGCCAGTTTGAATCCCCGCTGGTACTATATTGGGAAACAGCAATATAAGAAGATGCTGAAAGGCATCATCTCATACTGCATGGGAGGAGGCAATGGTAAACCCCTCCTGTATTCTATCAAAGAAAACCACAGGACTCTGTGGGTGCCAGGAGTTGAAATTGACTTGACAGCACACTTTACTTTAATTTGTTTGACCCCTTGTTATCCTGGTGCTTATCTGAGTGGTAATAGTATAGTTTTGTGCTATTGATTACTTGCCAGCTAACTTTGCCAGCCTATTGCTGCAGTACTGTCTCCCTATATGCACTTACTTACCCATGGTTTATAATTGGCTACAAAGACTCTGGTCTCTGGCAACCATTGGTAGAAATTCTATTGGCAGACATCAGAGACATGGCCTTCTCAGTGTCAGCATCTTATTTATGATGCTGACAGAGCAACAAAGGCTCTGTCCAAGCCGCTCTGGGAAACACCACTCACTTCCTTTAACCCATCGCCTGCCTTGTCCCACACAAACTGAGAGCGCAGAAAAAGCTTCTGCTGCTTTTGCAAGACTCCTCCAGATATGTCCCTCAAACCGCCCCCCGCCAGCATAGGAGAGTTGAGCTTTGCCCCAGATCTCCTCCACCTCCCCCCTCAGATCTCCCCCCTCCCCTCCCCCCTCAGATTGCCTCTCCCCTCAGATCTCCCCCTCCACCTCCCCCCCTCGGATCTCCCCCCCATCTCCCCCCTCAGATCAGGGAGCCCAAGGGAGCCGCTTTCCTAGCTGCCTGGCCCCGCTTGCCTAAGACCCACAGCCCAGGTGGACTTGCAGGGCAGACACAGACACAACTCACCTGTCTGCTGCCTGGAAGGAGAAGAAGGTGAGGGGTGTGCTGCATGCAGCTGCTACTGGGAAATGAAGGGGCAGCCGCTGCCATCCCTGCTCCTCCCCTCAGCTTGTGAGCAGGTGCACAGAAGCAGCTAGGCAGACTCGAGCAAGCTGCTTTCTCAGCTCCCAGCCTGCTGGAGAGGAATCCAGGCAAACCAGGTGGCACATTTGAAATTAGGGTAAACAATGAGTGATTTCAGCAGCGGGGTTTAGGAGCCAAAATCCGGGGGGGGGGGGCTGCCCAGAATTCCAGGTCGCATGGCAACCCTACCAAAAGAAGAACTGCAGATGACTGCGGATATGCAGCAACTTTCAGCATGCCTGTGCTAAAGACCTTGTGCAGCAGTCTGGGAGGGGGAGCGATTTTTGAATCTCTCCCTCCCAAAGCCTTTCCAGTCATAGAAATCTGTTCCTGAGGGTTGCAGGAACAGATATAGAGCATAAGTGGAGGAAAACAGCATGTATACTCTGCCAGGCAGCTGACCAGCTGTCCTACATCAGATTCCCAGAGAGAGGCCCTAAGCTGTTTCTAACCTTCAGTTAGCTCTTGGCTCTCTTTCTGCCCCTTTCTCTATTTGTTCTACATACACGCACACCTCTTTCCCCGGGGTGGGGGGGGGGAGTTATCGATTCCAGGTTATGATGACTATCTCACTCAACACTGCCAACTATTACATAACAAAAGGATAGTCAGCCAGAAGCCATAACAGTATTTATTTGTAGCTGTGGATTTATCCCAATGCTTTACTCATATTAAGTCTCTCTCTCTCTCTCTCTCGTTAGTTTATTGTCAAATTATCTTGAAGAGAAATAGCAGTCCCAACTGGACAAATACCTTTTAGCCCAACCAAGATAATTTAGCTCAGGGTAAACCCTATTTGTCTGTATAGATATTAAGATTCTGTTTCAGTGGTGCATACACTTTTGAAAAGCAGTTATTTACACATGTGATAGCCCTTGAAACATGGGAGAAAGAAACCCCCTCCCCCACCCCCTAGAAGGTCTGTAATTTAAAAAATGCCCCTTCAAAATGAAGGAGACCTCAGCTGGCTGTGCTAAGCTAGTCCTCAGAGGAGGAATTGGTGCCTTCCTCTTCAACTTGCGTAACAGAAATATTTCCAAAGGGTAAATCTTCTCTACCTTCTCACTGTGTATGAAGGAATGAACCCCCTTCCCACTTTGTTTTATGGTTTGTAATGTGTTTTGTACTTGCCTTGTTCTGTGTCCACTCCAAGCTCTGTAAGAGTTAACATTTTTTTGCTACCTCTGACAAGCAGCTTTGAATTAAAAAATGTCAGCTCAGAGTTTTGGAGGGAAAGTTGTGAACTGTTACTACTGATTGTCTCCAGGCTGAGAAAGAAAGTTCGGGCTGCCTGAAATGACAAACTCTCTCGTTAGCCAGGGCATCCCTTAAGAATTGAATAAAAGGGAGACAGTGTTACGGGTGTGGGGGGGGGATGAGTGGAGATCTGTTAGATGGCTTGGTGCAGAGTGTTGTGTGAGCCAGAATGCTAGCCTGAAACATTAGCTAGACTGAAACTTGTAGGGAAGTTAGCAGTGAGGGTGCTGGTCTTACTGAAGTGGGCTAGGCCTTGTGTGACAGAAGTCTAGCAAGTTTGCTTTCTTCTATTTTGTAACTTTTGTACTCTTGCCAACCTAATCTTTCATCTACTGTTCCTGTACTAGATTTTTGCATTTCTGAAACATTTTTATCACAAGTGAAGCTGTTCTTGTTAATATGTTTTCTGGTGTCTGTTAGTTATTTTAGTTCCACCTCATGCCTACCTGCCCTTTACCACACTACTAAGTTTTGGTCTTATTTTTCTATGACAGAAGGTTTAGTGAATGTAAGTTTAAGCAGTCACACAAGTTTAACAGTCTTTTTGGTGGCAATGGATAGTTAGACTGAAGGCCAGCTGTGGCCAAGCCCTCACACTGTGCTTCAGCTTTAACGGGATTTAAGCAGGGCTCCTGTCTGATGAACTTTAATCTAATTGGTTTGTTTTCAGGTTCCTCAGCTCCCACCCAGCTTTCTCTCCTTCATCAACAGTCTCCTTCACCCACAAAAAAATACTTTGCAGTGCATGGAGCGGGTTGCCATGTTGAAAACGATTATCGCCCCATGGAGCCCATCAGAGTTTTAAGCCAGAACACTTCTTATATTTCTTCTGAATGGTCTTTATCTCTTAATCATTATTAGCTGACAAAGATTTATGACATCTTTTTCATACAGAGGTAAAAATCAATTAGTTGAGAAATCCTTAGCTTGTTAGCTGGAGTCAAAAACGCTAACTGTTCTCTTGGATGTGTATAATTGTATTTTCCAGTTCACTGGGCATGTGCACAGGAAAACAGCAACAGCCCGCAGCAGGGAACAGTCAGCTGATCCCAGGCTATTCAAATCTGTTGCCTGCAGGCCAACTTGCTAAAGAAGCGGGTTGGGGGCTGGGGCCTAGGGAGCCCCAAGGATTTTCCACAACCCTCTGGGGCAATTTACACCAATCTTAAGCATGTATGTTTGTCTGAAGTCTCTTTCATCGGCATGGTAATCCCATTACTGACAAATGAAGATGTAATCACAGTTTATTCACAATGTTTGAAAGCTTTATCCATTTTGAAGGAGAGCAAGAGAAGTGAGCACAATTGGCTGCAACTGACTTCTGAAACTCCTACTGGGATATTTGCAAGGCAAAAGGGATCCACATTCTGAGCAGACCAACGTGCACTTAAAACTGGTCTCTTTCTGAGACATATGATCACATTTCACATGGCCTGTGTGTGCATTTTCAGAACTGCTGCTGAAAGAAATCAGTTCTTGTTTGTTTGGCTTTAGGAGACTTTCCCTCTTAGAATCTCCCACATGTCTTCCTTCTTGCGTCACCCATATACAGTACTTCTCCATGCAGGCAGAGATGTCCTTACCACAAGGTAGCCATTTCATGTGGTAGGGTTTGGGTACAATTGTGAGTGGTAGAGCCCTTTCTCATGACGGCATGAGCGTGCTTGCCAGTGGGCGGCGGGGAAGGCTGCAGAAGCTTACCTTCTCCACCAGCGATCCTGGTGCTGGGTCTGGACGCACAGGTCACACGCCCAGATGTGCCACTGGTGCCCCAGGCAACACGGAGGTGTCGGGTTGGGGCACATCATCCTGGCCCCCAGAAATCCCACAATGCCCTGCACAAATGTGCTGGACATCGTGGGGACCCCCACAGTGCCAGGCGGGTGCCTGTCAGTTTTCAGCGCTGGCTGAAAGCATAAAGATCTGACACACCATCAATTAAATGGGGTTAAGGGAATGTTCTCTCCCTTAGCCTCATTTTAACAGCCTAGCTTCCTAGCTGGGTTGCCGGGAGTTGCATGGCTCCCAGCAGTTCCCACAGGCAGCCAAGCCCAGGCTTAGCGACCTTAGCCCAGTCTTGAATGCTCGTGAGAACAACCTTGTAGAGTAAAAGACAGACAGTTCTAGCCAACAAGTTGCTGACCATGCAAATGGCGCCCACTCATGCACTGATGCCATGTGTGTGCTGGTACCATGTGCATGCACGTACCCCATGGGCTTGCATGCTGGAGCCATGCATGCGTGGATAACATGTGCTTACTGGCACTGTGTGTGGGTACTTGGGACAAGTAGCTGCTCTAAGTACAGGGCCCTGCCCTCCTTCTTCTTTTTTTTTTTTACAAGCCCACTTGCTGCTCTCCTCCCAGCATCGCCAAACTGGTCAGGACATCCCTTACATCTGGGCCCCACAGGCATTTACTTCAAGGCAAATGCTAACTGAACCTAATAGTTCAGTTCAATTTTCCATTAATCACAAAATGAATGCATAATGCCCAATGCCTACTATCTGTTTGAAAATGTGTGTCTCTTCTTTCTAATATACCTATCTAGCAAAGCAAACACCAGTGTGTCCACAGTCCCAAGTGATGCCTGAAGGAACTTTGCATTTCCAAGCAGCAGGATCTAAGCTACAATGTAGATCCTGGTTTTATTCCTAATGGTCCTGGTAGTAAACCTGTGGGAGTCAAGACCACCTTATAATATGGCCAGATACACTTTAAAGTCAGTAATCAGGCCCCAGTTACACTGTCTAGAGATGTCTATATCAGGTGGTACAGAAATATGATAGATTAGATTTAGATTAGATTTAGATAAAATTGTAGTGGTGTTTTTAAACCCCTCCTGTATTCTACCAAAGAAAACCACATGACTCTGTGGTCGCCAGAAGCTGACACTGACTCGACAGCACAACTTTATACACATACTTGAAAATAAACATCAATGATTACAGTGGGATTTATTTATGAGTAAGCATACATAGGCTTGCACTTCACAGATGAATTGAATTCTGAGACCAAGTTATGTTTATAGTTTCTTCCCTTCTGCTCTGTACAAAGTGCTGTGGGAGAATGAGGTTTCACAGTTGTAAATGATATGATGTCTTGCTTGATGCACTTCAAATTGTCCTAAATATTATAAATTGCTTTGAATTTGATTTCCCCCAAGTATATGTGCAAAGAGTCTTCCTTTTTTCAAACTCCCTGCTTGCACAAGTATCCGACAAGTGCAACAATCCTTCTTATTTCAGTTTTTAAATTCAAATAGTCTTGGAAAGCAGCATCCCTGCAAAAAATTAGCATTTCAGCAAATCCTGTTTGTCTTCACTGCAAGAAGGAATGCACAAAAAGAAACTCAATGTACAGCCTGATAGGATTCACCCAGAAAAGCAGACCAAGGCAAGGTGTAGGTTGGAGTGGGGTAATGGTTGCACTTAATTGGAAACATCCAGAAGAGAATCATATACACATAAGAGTCTGTCTTCCAGGTGCAACTGCAGTTCATGAATTGCATTCTGGTTGGTGAGTCACAACATACCTTTTACCACATTATTTGTTAGCATCTTCATAGTCAAGATGTTAAATAGAAGCATGTATGTGAAATCACCTCTCCACCCAACATCTAATCATCTAGCACAATGAGGCTGATTGTGTGCAGATGCCTTGATTCATTTAGATCCAGAATTTAAACCTCTTTTATCACTAGCCCAAATGAGCTCTCAAAGCAGCTTGCAATATGTAATAATGCAAAAAGAAACACCAGACAAAATACAAAAGCTGTGATTCTATAAACAGTAAGTTGGGAGTAAGCCCCATTAGTACATCTTCAGATGTGAAAAAAGGAAGCGGGACCTTCTCCAAAGCAGGACCATCTCCAAATGCGTGAGATGGGAGAGTATGGCAATAAGGCAAATGAAGCAATGCTTGTGAAGTCAACTCAGAATTTCACTCCAATCTGAGTGTTCTTTGTATTTATGAGGACAAATATAGTTTTAGTTATTATACAGCTGATGGAATGCCTGTATAATTAAGGTGATGAATAAAAACATTTTTACATTTATAAGCCCTGAACATTCTTGCCCTATTGAGGTCATTCACATGACCAGGTCTACCTTATTATGTTATATGAGTGTACAATTTCTGTACACTCCTACATGCTTTTGTGTGTAGGACTGTACCTGCATCCATTTTAAAAGTGAACCTGGGTACAAGCTCCTCAAATGCATGGTACAGATAGGAAGTGTACTTGTATTGAGCATAATATGCGAATAACTATATCCAGGTAGGTCTACACCTACAAAGATTAGAATAGTTTGGACAATGGTTTTCCCCGTGACACTCTATGAATGAGAAAGCTGGACTTTGAAGAAGCAAAATCGAAAAAGCATTGATGCTTTTGAACTTTGGTGCTGGAGAAGACTTTTGAGGATACCATGGACTGCCAGGAAAACAAACAAATGGATCATAGAACAAATCAAACTAGAATTTTCACTCGAGGCACAAATGACCAGGCTCAAACTATCATACTTTGGATATATTGTGTGAAGATCCAGCTCCCCTGAGAAGTCCATAATGCTGGGGAAAGTTGAAGGAAAGAGAAGAAGAGGACGACCAGCAGTAAGGTGGATGGGCTTGATTATGACAGCAATGAATGCACCGCTGAGAGATCTTAAAGGCCAAGTTGAAGACAGATCATCCTGGAGAGAATCTATCTATGTGGTTGCTAAGAGTCAACACTGACTTGACAGCACTTAATCAATCAATCAATCAATCAATCAATCAAATCCAAGTACACTGTACATTCATATGTGTGTTGAACATAATGTGTCAATAGGGCTTCTGTTGATCATAAAATCTAAATAAGCTGTTCAGACCACCAAATGTTCAACATGGAGTAAGAAGGTGACAAATGTCACCATCTTTCAATTTTTCACTGAGAAATAAGTGGCTGAAATATAGCAGTTCAGCAAATGCTCTCAAAGAAGCAGATTTCACATATTTGCTACTTTTTAGAAGCAAGTATAATGTGTCTTCCATTGTTTAAGTTCATTAAAAATTTAGTCCATAAACATTTATTTTTTTAATCTTTTGAGTATCTCTATTCCCCTTTGAAGTCTCCAGTATTATGATAGAGATTAAGGGCACAGATAGCACATGGCAAAAGCGATATTTAACAATTCTGTGACTGAATGTTTGCCCACAATAAGAATGGTGGCTGCCTGCTCAGCTGTATGTGGAGGAAGCAACTGAGCTGATGTTTTCCTGGTCATAAAATTTAAACCATCTATTTCATTTTTCTGAAATAAAACTTGGAATAACTAGGTGTCAAGCACCACCATCCGTCCAATTTTGGTGCAGACCCATTGAGAAATTACCAGGAAGCAGCAGTCTGAAAACAGACCCCTGAAACAGCTGAGGCTCGTGCTTTTTAATTCAAAGTTTTGTGCAATAACTATACTTCATATTTGCCCTTAAATTACATGAGTGCTTATTTCTGCAGATCCAAGAGCACCTGTATAGAGAATATGTAAAGTCAACATTTAAACATACTATATACCCTGAACATTCTGTTTATCATAAAATTGAAACTATGTGTCCAGCCTATTAGAAATATGGCATAGTGTAACTAGGTATTAAATGTCATTATCACTTGTTCCATAATGCGGAAGCACCTGTATAGCTAAGAAATACTGAACATAAGTTAAATACTGAACATTCTCCTGATTGTTCTTCTGAATGAATCCTCCTGAAATCTTATAAGGGAGCCTTATCCAGAGAGGTCAGAATCCCAGAATTCACCTCCATGAAATCTCTGTGTAGAACCCTTTGGTCTGGATCCAGCAGATTGCACACCTCCTCCTCCAAGAAATGCAGACACACCTCCTCCAAGGTAACCAGGGCCTGACTGGGTTGCACAGCCATTGTTTCTGCTCCCCCACAAATGAGAACATGCCAAGACTGAAGTACCTGGGTCATTCCACCAACCAGATAGGGGGGAGGGCTGTCCTTTCAGGACATCCAACCTCTTGCATGATCCACTTGAACAGCGGCCTCTGCTTGGTGTGGTGTCTGATGAAGCCTTCTCTGCCTCAGGGAAATCAGTAGCCACTTCTGATGGTCCCTGCATCTGCTGCTCTTCCTGACTCTTGTCCTCTGCCTGACTCAGGAGGAAGCCTTCTGGTGTCTGCTCCACATTCTCTGACCCAATGAACTGTCAAGGTGAGGAGACAGAACAAAAAGCCAGGATATTTTTCTGTTTGTCTTGATGAGAGTTTCTTCTGGTAGCTCTGCTCTCAGGTCCACTGAGCTCTATCCAAAAGATATTCTCATCATCCCCCCCACAACGCACTAAACATCATCACCAGGCTCCTCCTTGATCTGACAAGTTTCACTATTCACAATCCTAGTGTGTGAGGCTCCAGAGTTCTGGCAACCTTGTCCATTGTTGTGCTTTCCTCACCACAAAATGGCGACACTGGCTACTTTTGACCAAAGGGCAGCCTTGGATGGCCAAAAGATCAATATTTGAATTCAAGTTCCCAAAGTGATCAAATGGTGTGTCTTATGCACATTCATGTCCTACACAACCTTTTTCTAAGAATTCAGTCTGAGTAAGTCTGACTGAAAGAAAGGCTGTAAGGAGCGAAACTTAAATAATTTGTATTGGAAACCTAGGGAGGAAAAGAGGTTATAGGGGCTTTAACTTGTGTCTTTGATATGTATGAATGACTGGAGTGCTTCATTTACACAGATGCAAGTCAGGATAAATTACAGCACTTTAAAATGGGTAACTGTATCAGTATCTGGCCCACAGCACTGATCAATGAAAAGGATCTGTTCCCTAAGCACTTAATTTCTAGGAAATGGCAACCCCATGCTATTACAAGGATCCTATTTAGAGACATGCTCTGAAGTAGATCAAAGCCAGAACTACTGCAACCGCTTTCAGAAGGTATGTGTAACTATAAAATATTTTGAATGACTGCCAGTATTTTGTAATCCGTGCTGTAACATTTTGCAATACTTGATGTCTGCAGATGTTATGTGGTCCAGTGCACTGCTGATGGTCTGAACTGCTGATTATATGCCTATCAGAATAAATGCCACCATTCCCTTTGGTTAGTGGATTAGTTTTAAGTGTCTTCAGAAAAGGCATTGCACTGGCATAATCCTCAGATCAGTTGGATCCCAGTGATGGTGTTATATTACAACAGCAAAAGAGATGATGTGAGCTAAAACACTACCATTGAACTTAATGGAGAGCTAAAATGACCAGCCCATCACATCTCCTCTCACTCTGCCCATACAGTCACCATGGAGTGTCAACTATATCCACAGGCTATCATAGAACACATATAGTAGGATATAGCTTCCAGAGAAGTTATAGAATGTGTGGCATCAGGGGTATGCATTCATTTGAGGATTAATGTTAACATGTGACAGACAGACTCATTCATTCTGTTGGACATTCCTCTGAGTTAGATGCAATGGCAATGAACCAGTCCCAAGGGATCAGCTATAAGTGATCAATTTCACCATTACTTCCCTCAGTCTTGCTTTTTAAAATTTTTATTGGTTTTTACAATATCTTAACAATCCCGTTACATCTAATTAAGTAAATATTGACTTCCCGCTCATCAATCTGCACGGTTCATTAACTATACAAGTCAACCATTGCTATAGTAATTCAAAGCATATATCCTACACTGCAAACTCGATTTTACTCTACTCAATCTGCTATTATTACTAAATTTCAAACCCTGCTGAAAGGTCCATATTAGAAAAATAGTTCTTTAAGTATAGTAAGAATGGTTTCCAATCTTCTTTTAAAAGATTCCAAGTTTTCATCCCTTATCAGTACTGTAAGTTTTGCCATCTCAGCATATTCCAAAATTTTTATCAACCAATCTTCTTTTGAGGGCATTTCATTGTCCTTGCATTTCTGCACATATACTATTCTGGCCGCCGTGGTTGCATACATAAAAAATGTTAAGTTTCTTCTGGAAAACTCTCCTTGCGTTATTCCCAGCAGGAAGGATTCTGGCCTCTTAGGAAATGTCATTTTACAAATTTTCTTCAACTCATTATATATCATATCCCAAAAGGCGTTTGCCTTCCCACAAGACCACCACATATGAAAAAAGTTCCTTCACAATGTCCACATTTCCAACATTTGTTTGGAACATTTTTATACATTAATGCTGATTTTTTGGGTGTCAAATACCACCTGTACATAATCTTATAATAATTTTCTTTTAAAGTATAACATGCTGTGAACTTTAAATCCATTTTCCATAATTTTTCCCAAGCTGCCATATCTATATTATGACCCACATCTTGAGCCCATTTTATCATAGCCGTTTTAACCACTTCATCTCTTGTCTCCTCCAAAAGCAACAGCTTATACATCTTAGACACTAATTTTTCATTGTTTTCACACAGCTCCTTCCCTCAGTCTTGATTCCCACAGCCAATTGCAGCCCTGCTTACTTTCCTTCCAGGGCTAGCCTGCTTGCTAGATGAACTAGGCAGTCACCTAGGGTGATAAGCAGGCACGGGTACATCATCATCATCATCATCATCATCAATAATAAAAATAAACATTATTTGTTAGCAGCCGCATAACAAATTGTTCTCTGGGCAGCTCACAACACAGCATTAAAACATGAAATAAAAACACATAACACACCTGCGTGGTGCTCTGGGGGGGGAGCTCTGGAGGATGGGGCTTCCCTCCACCTGAACCCTGGAGCTGCCGGGCGAGGCATGGGTGGATGGCAGGAGAACTGCTGCTCATCTGTGCCGCCTATCTGCCCACACAGGGAACCCCCTCAGATCATCTGTGGGGAAGGGAAGGTAAACCCTCCTTCCCCGCAGTTAACCCTGGCAGTTCTCCTCACTGATTGGGAGGAGAGCTTCTATGTGTTCATTATATTGTGCTTGGGGGTTTGGTGCATACTGTGCTTTAATGGCTGACATGTCCTGCAAGGCAATGAAGCTGGTTCTGAAGAACCACACACACCAGTGTAGGTATCTAAAGCAAAACCCATGGTGTTGCAGAACAGGGCTCATCTACTACTAGTATTTAAAATGCGTGTTCGCAATTTCCAGTGGACATAGCATTACAGAAGTGTGATTGCTCAATTTTAAGTGTTAGTGGGTGAGTCCTGTTCTCAGAGCCCTGTTCTCAACACAACAGGTGTTGCTTTAGACACCAACAACTGCATGGGCCTTTCAGAACTCACTGTGTTGCCTTGCAGAACATATGGTTTGTGCCAAAAGAGGGAGGGGAGAGAGAGAGAGTTCCATTCAGAATTTGGACCAGGTTACCTGAGAGAACTCCTTGACTCATATGTGCCAACTCACACCTTAAGATTTTGTTCAGAGGCTCTGCTCCAAGTGCCCCTGCCAAATGAGGTGAGATGGGTGGCTACTAAGGAGAGGCGGGCCTTTTCAGTGATTCCACCCCATATATGGAATAGCCTCCCCAGTGAAGCTCATCTGGCATCAACACTGTTCTTTTAGATGCCAGGTGAAGACCTTTTTGTTCACTCAGGCTTTTAAAATTGATTTTAAAAACGTTTTTAAAAGTTTTGTATTGTATTTTGTTTTTTTGTTTTTTTAAAAACTGTTGGAATTTGTATCTTTAAAAAAAATAATGGGTGTTTTTAATGTTGTGTTGTGAGCCACCCAGAGGACAATTTGTTATGGGAAAACTAACAAATAAACCTGTTGTTGTTGTTGTTGTTGTTGTTGTTCTTTCTTGTTTACACAGTCAGACAGGTGTTATTAACTGGTTTGTTTTATCCAGACATCGAGTCCTTCCCAAGGACCTGGGATGGCTGAATTTTATTATCAATATTGTTGTTGTTATTATAGATATTATTGCAAAATATAGGCTGTTCCCAGTAAAGCTGCTTTTTGTAATTGGCTGGTGGTGATTCCTGTGGCCCCTATAGTGTTGAGGTGCTCTTCAAGTTGTTTTGGAATTGGAATTTCTTTTTCTTCTATTCTGCTATCACCTGGTATTGCTATGTTAATTATTTTGACTTAATAGTTTCTCATTGACCATTTTAAGTGCATCTTCTTCACTGGCCTTTATATATTTTTCAAGGCCTCTTTTCTCCTCCTCTAATGTTTGATGGACTTGCAGCATTCCTCTTCCACCTGAGCTGTAAGGGAGGTACAGCCTATCTACATCACTGTGGGGGTGCAGAGCATGATTGATGGTCATGATTTTCCTGGTCTTACGATCTAGCGTCTCTAGCTCTGTTTGGGTCCGGTCTATTATTCCTGCAGTGTATCTGATAACAGGTATAGCCCAGGTGTTTATGGCTTGTATGGTGTTCCTGCCATTGAGTTTGGACTTTAGGATTTTTCTAACTCTGCTGATGTATTCACTTCCGATTTTTCTTTTAACTTCAGTGTGTGCAATGTTATCAGCCTGGAGAATGCCCAAGTATTTGTAATGTTCTTTCTTTTCCAGGTTCTTGATGTTGATTTCCATTGGGCAATTCTTTTCCTTCTGTTTTTGTTATTTTCCCTCTGTTCATTATTAATGCAGCACACCTGTCTAATCCAAACTCGATTGCTATATCATTACTGAATATACCGTGTTTAGCAGTGATTCGATTTCTGACTGGGACTTTCCATACAACTTCAAATTGTCCATGTACAGCAGATGGTTTATTTTACTTGATGTTAGATGTTTGGCATCCGAGGCCTGTTTTGTTTAGTATTTGTGAAAGGGGAGTCATGGCAATTACAAACAACAGAGGGGATAGTGAGTCCCCTTGGAAAATACCTCTTCTGATGCTAACCTGTCCAAGTGTCTTGCCATTAACTGTGTACTCCACATGCTCATTGCTTTTTTAAAATAAATATCTGAATGTTTTTGCTGACACCAGTTGTTTCTAAACATTTTCATATTCATGTATGAGGCAATGAGTCGAAGGCCTTCTTGTAGTCAATCCATGCAACACTTAGATTTTTTTTTCTTCTCTTGCAATTTTCTAGAATCATTTTGTCAATCAGTAGCTGGTCTTTTGTGCCTCTGGTGTTTGGGCAATTTCCTTTCTGTTCAACTGGAAGCTGCTTATTAGTTAATAAGTGTTGCATTACTTCATCTGCTATTTTTCCAGTTAATAATTTGAAAATGGTTGGCAGGCAGGTTAACGGTCTATAATTACTTGGAACTGCACCTTTTGCTGGGTTTTTCATTATGAGATGAGTTTTGCCAGTTGCTAACCATTGTTCAATATCACCTCCTTGCAAAATGTGATTGAACTGTTTTGATAGTTGTTTATGAAGGCTTGTTAGGTGTTTAAGCCAAAAGCCATGCAGTTCATTGTCACCTGGTGCAGTCCAAATTTTTCTTTGCTCTTTCACTTATTAATTCTGGTGTTATTATTAGATCCTGCATTTGTTGGTTAAATTTTTTGACCTCTTTTACCCAGCCTGCTTTTTTATTATAATCTATTGGATTGTCCCATAATTTGTCCCAGAACTGCACTGTTTCTTCTTTATTTGGTGTTTCTACGTTTCTTGCAGTTTCTCCTTCTATGCTTTGGTAGAAACCTTTCTGATTCGACTGGAATTGGAGATTCTGCCTGTGTTGTGTGATTCTGGCTTCGTATCTGCAAATCTTCTTTGACACTGCTGTTATTTGCTACTTTATTATTTCAAGGAATTCTCTAATTTTCCTTGAATCTAGATGGTATTTTTGTATCAGATACTGTTTGGTGTTTCCATTCAGCTTCTTGTATTTCATATCTTTCAATTTACTAGCATCTGATCTAAGCCTGGCAATTTTATTTTCTAATCTAATCTTCCATTTAGGTGATGTACTACTTTCTTTTTAAACAGATCTTATATCCAAGCTCTTGTATTGATATTGTTGCTGCACTGTACATTAGTTGGTTTGTTTCTTGCAAATTATTGATTGTTATTTCTGCAAGTGCAGCATTTACATCTTTTAATGCCTGAGCAAGTTGTTTTTGACAACTGTTTTTAGAGCTGGAAGTCGAACCCTGGTGGTTGTTTGGTTCATGTGCTCAGTTATTTTTTGCTTTAGTTCTTGTTGCTTTTCTGTTAAATGGCATTTGGGTTTTTGAGGTGAAGGCAAAGGTGAGGTGGCATCCTCTGTTGCTGACACCTCCTCCACCTGCACCTGAGCAACTTCTTCAGTTCGTGGTAATTCTTCCATATCTTGAGCCTGTGTTGCTCTTTGCAGTTCTTCCAGCTCAACTTCTGTGAATACTTTATTTCTTGTTATAGATCTTCTCTGGTCTGCTAGCCTTTGTTCTGTTATTTCTGTGTCTGGATGCTTCACTTTCCAAATCTGGTACATTCTTTTTAAATAACCTCTTCTAGTTGGACTAGACTTGTAATAGCAAATCATTATTTCCTTGTTGGTGTTTTTCGGTTAAGCGACGTTTCTCCCAGTAACCCTGCAGTCTCCAGCCCTGGTTGCTCAACTGAAGATCCTGAGTCCTGTAGCCCACTTGCCACCAGAAGTCCAGGGACTCCAGCACATGGTGTGGTCCTTGTTGACCCAGGCGATGACCGATCCAGTATAGATTTATTAAAGTTAGGTCTCACCATATTGTTAATGGGAGAGGCACTCTTTGGCTCCTCTGGTGAGACCTGTCCAGTATGGTTGGACCTCTGGCATAGCTCTCACCTTCCTCAGAGCACGCAAGCCCCACAACCACACCAAAGTAGTGCCTCACTGGGGGTATTATTATTATTATTTTAATTCCAGTAATGCATTCATTTTCTCTATTGGGATTCTCTATTGAGAATTTGGTTCTCAGGCTTGCAATGATCACAACTGCGCAGGCACGCCTCATAGTTGCTTAAAGACGCTGGCCCAAACGGATGGGGCCAGCATCTCTCCTGCTCCCACCCCATCGCTGCCAGGGGAGTGGGGAAGAAGGGAAAAGGACTGCTCCACTCCCCCCACCCCCACAGCCAACCCTCAGCTATGGTAAGACTTTTTTTAAAAAAAGCAGAGCTTTGGCAGGGTGGGTGCGGGGTAGCTCCACTGCCAGAGGACCCCAACCCCGGCCATTTGGAATGGGATGGGATCCCCCTGCTCACCCCCAAACAGCAAGGCAAGGAACAGGGTGGCCTGCACATACCTGTGTCAAAGGGGTGATGAGGGGCGGAACACAGTCCCGGGGAAACACAGGCCACCATAGGCTTTCTACTCCCCTGGGTTCCTTCAAAGATGTTTGTCTTTTAAAGGTCCTCTAAAATTGACCTTCTTAGTGCAATCTGTCTGGAATTTGGCAAGCATACAGTAGTCACCTGGATGAGTCTTCAACTGCCTGCAAGTTCCATGCAGATTGGCTGGAAAACTGCAATGTTATAGGCAGGACAAATGGATGTGGAAATCCCTGAAGAATAAACAGACAAATCATCACATAAAAACCCACAAATTTCATGATGACACGAATGCTATTTCCATGGGCACAAATTGGCACAATTCCATGTGTACAATATCCATGGGCACAAGTTCTCCAGACTGGAAACAAGCAGAGACATGAAGAATGTTTTTCTTGCGCACTCCTAATGTCAGAGTTCTTCTGTCCTGAATTTTAGACCCCTTTATCAGGTTCATCTGTTTTGAAAGGCTTTTGGCAAGATAGAAAGGGAAATGTGTTCTGGTTTTTGGTATATCTGTGCTGCTGTTTTTAGTTTTGAAAATGTGTTTTTAATGGGTTCGATTGTATTTGGTTTTCCTTATATGTTTTAATTAATTTTGTGAGCTGTCTAAGCAATTTTAGAAATGGAATTGTATTCAAATTAATTAATTAAAATAAAAGAATATCAGTGGGAGACAGTAAAGGAATTAATGGCACCCAAGAAAGGGCCAAACTACATGTTATGTGGGAGATCTGTGACTGGATCTTCCAGTGCATTGTTTAAGACTTAATGGCAATCACAAAGAGGCCTGAATTGGACCAGAGCTGTGGTGCTGGGGGGGTGGAGAATTTTAACCCTTTCCCCCGTAGTGTTTTCCTACTCAAAATTTGACCTTTCCACAAAGTTGCTATTAGACATAGTGAGTGGGAGGGGGAGACAAGTATCCATATTGTGCTATTTTGGAGGCCTTCTGGGAGTGATATCAACTGAAGAAAAGGATTAACCTTCCTTCCTCCAGCACCCTGTCCCCCATTCAGTTTGTCCCCTCCCCCACCACAGTTCCTTCTAATTCTTAAAACTGGATTCGGTCAATCAGGAGATCCAACAAAATTCAGGAGACCCAAAGCCATATGTTTTTCTCTCAAAGTAAAGGAGTGAGTCAGGGAGTCAAATGGGGTGTGGTCTAAACCTGTTCCTCACCTTCCCCAAAAGAGTGTCTGGGATAATGGGGAATTTTAAGATTGAGAGATGTTCCAGAATCAATCCCGTTCATTCTGTCCCAGAACTTAATAGAAGTCACTAAGAATCATGTCTGCTCCTGACTGCTTAGTAGTCCTCCTCCTTGTACAGAGTTCCAGTTTTGAGATAAATTTCTTGGTGAAATTTGAGTGTGATGGGATATTGGGTATTGACTTTGAGAAAGAATATAAGTCTGTAATAAAATGCACTAGTACATGTAATGTGATAAAATTTTAGAGTATGCTGACAGGTGACACAAAACAATACCACTGTGATCATTTTTTCATGTCTTAGGAGGAAGAGCTGGAAAGAGAAATTACATGCCAAGTAGAGTGTCTTCATCTTCCGCACCTCTCCCTCCTTATTTGTATGTTCAAAAGCCATCTACAGTTTATTTAATTAAGCAAATTCACTAAACGACATAAGACTGTTCTTTAGCTGGTTCCTCACAGTGACTTTCACCAACCTCTTAATGTTCACAAGGATCCATAAACTGTTAGCAGATTTATGTCTTAGTAAGAATCAATCTATTAGTTTCAGCCATAAATCTCATGTGCCTTGGGCACAAAATGAACTTTAATAAAAATCATACAAGGAGCCAGACTCATAAGGCAGTGCTTTTCGTGGGCCTGCCAACATTTGAAACTAATTAATAGGGACATTGCAGAGGGAGGGACAATGAAAACGCACATTTTAGCTTCTGGTGAAATGCACTGGACAGAGAAAAATAATCTGTAGCACAAATGATGATGATGGGTTCTTTAAATCAGGGGATCCACGTGTCATTCCTGAAGGAAGCAGCTCTGTGGTGAGGGATGTTCCCAGCAACCAACGGCGATATTGTGTTGCCATAACTCTACCCACTACCCTGCTCCCAGTTATTGCTTCCATTGCAGTAGTGGGTGCGGTAAGACTCTGCTGATCAAGCAGTACTTGATAGAATATGTGGCCACAGTCCAACACCAATTTCAGTAGGCTTAAGCATGTTGCTTACCTCTGTTTTATTGGGGCCAGCAACAATCTTAGCAAAAGCCACACACCTTTCTTTGCTGCTGCCATTTTCTTTGCTTTTCTAAAAGCTGAATTGTTTTTATTATGAATGGGGATCTACAACAACATGTTAACGGTGTATCCCCAGCACTTCACGGACCCCCACCCCACCCAAGGGGGTTCACCCATATATGTGGAAAATACTAACTTGTTTGTAGGTGGCTTTGTTTTGTTGCCAGGCTGATAGGCACTCAACAACCATGTTTGGTATTATAAAGGATTATGATGATGATCAAATTGCCGATTGCTTATCACAGGCAAAAGGGAGGAGGAGGAGGAGGAGGGCAGCAGTGGCACTGCACTGCTGCTGCTGTGTGAGGGTTGGGAGGTAATAAGCTGGTGAAGGCAGCTGGAGGTGGTAGTGGTGGCCAGTCAGCAATCCACCACTTCACCAAATTGCCACCTGAGGCAGCTGCCTCACCCAGCCTCATTAGCAGGCTGGCCATGTCTAATGGATGCTCATTTGTCCCTTGGCCAACTTTCACTGCCACTGCCACTGTTACTGGTGGGTTACAGAAGTCAGTCCAGCTGGATCGGCCCTCACATGGATCCTTGGCCAGTACCTGACCTGTCCAGTGCCTGACATCAGCTCTGGATGTGCACCTCATAGCATAAATCTCCATATTCTGTAGCCCTTAGATTACAATGAGCATGTTCAACTTGAGGACTTTCTTTTTTAACATTAGGACCATCCACTTGACTGTTAGAAGGAATAAGTCAACCTGCAGTAGGGAGGGGGAAACAATGGGAAATTCTCCCCTATAGAGAAATTGCAAGGGATTACTGAGCTTTGAAGTTGGATAAGTAGCTTCCTAGTCATCCAGCCTGGAACGTTGACAGTCTAGGTCTGTAGTCCAGTTGCTCCAAGGAGCTAACTGCTGAGCTCTGTACCTTAGCAGTACAGTGAGTACAGTGCATGGACAGGGCATTTTTACCTCTCCCTCCCAAAGCTGTGTGGGATAGTTGAGTGGGGGAAACACTCCTCAAAGTGTATGAGAAGTAAGAGTCTCTGAGAGCTACGTGAAAGTACCTGAGGTCAAGTTTGGCTCAGAAAGCTTGGGTTGAGTTGCAGTAATCATATGGCAGCCAATAGGAGTTGAGAAAACACAATAGCTTGTAGGAGGCAATCAATACCCTCAGGCATTTTGCTATGAACCTCTTACAGTCTCATAAAATGTGTGAAAAGCACCATAAACATTGGAACTCCACCTTTAATCTACCTCAGCAGGGCTCATTTGGTACTGAAACACATCGTATAAAATGACTTCTTGCCTGATTGGGCTAGGGACATGCAGCGGGGGCGTGTTGTGGAAGTCCCTTAACAAAGTTAGTCCTTCTAATTGCTTATGAACTTAAGTTCCAACTAAGAGCCAATCTAAGGGGGTTATTTTTTGGAATATACTGCCCCGCACCCCTGCAAGTAAAAACACTTCCTGCATGTTATAAGCAAACACATCAGGGAGAGTTTACTACCTGCGTGGAGTTTTATTTCACAAGAGAGCATGCAAAAATATGACACACACATGCACAGGCCTCCAGTCTGAAAAGGAGCAACCCCCAACACTCAGCCAACTCACTCTCTCATCATTCTGTGTAATATATATATATATATATCATCACTGAAGACACTACAGGATGCCATTTCGTGTAACCCCATCATGAGGAAATAAAAGGGAAATTTCCCTGGGCTACAACTCCTGATTGTTTCCTTGCAGCGGAACTGCTTAGCCTTGCTACCTTTAACATGGATCCAAAACCAGTTATGCTCAAGTGCTTTGAACCAGCACCTCAGGCCTAAACATATTTATTTTGAGCACTATTTACTTCATTTTTGGTGTGCTCAAGCCACTCCTAGATTATTTTACCTCTTCATGATTGGAGTAACCTTTTCTTCTGGATGTGCTCTTCATATTATGAGATCTGTTATTTGCTGTTTCCTAAAGACTCGGCTTTTTAAAAAGCCCTAACATTTCCCAAGGTATGGTACATTCTATTTCATGGCATATATATGTCTATAGTGGTGGTAGGGGTGCCCATTTAAAATAAAGGGAGAACATAAACTGATCTTATCAAGACAATAATAATGATATGATCATTATCATGTCATGTTTGGTCATTATCATGACCAAACATGACATGGATCTCCCAGATTAGGGCACTGTAGGCTCAGAATGAGTGGCACAGTCCATAAAAGAAAAAGTGAGCAGAAGCTCAAGAAACACAATACCATTAGATAAGAACATAAGAACAGCCCTGCTGGATCGGGCTCAAGGCCCATCTAGTCTAGCATCTTTTTTCACACAGTGGCCCACCAGATGCCACTGGAAGCCTACAGCAGGAGTTGAGGGCATGCCCTCTCTCCTGCTGTTACTCCCCTGCAACTGATACTCAGAGGCATCCTACCTTTGAGGCTGGAGGTGGCCCTCCACCTAGTAGCCATTGATAGACCTCTCCTCCATGAAGTTATCCAAGCCCCTCTTAAAGGGAGTGGTGTTCTGTTTTCCAGCACTGTGGAGACACTCATCTAAGACTATGCCCTAAGAGGCTTTCTACACATTATACAGGATTAGATGAGGCTGATATGGCCATGTGTCCGTCCCCCCACCTGTTGTGCCATCACCTAATTGCACAGGGAGGAACAGTTGTCTGCACCCCCGGGATCACTCCCAATCCCACCACTCCTCCCCTGGTTAGCCCTGATCCTCTACCCAGGCTTAAAGTGAAGTAAGAGGACAAGCGCATGTCTCCTACCTCACGTGGAGCTTGTGTGGTGCTCCGTGCTGCCGGCAGCTGCTCCAGTCTGTCAGCAGTCATCTTTGTCGGGGGGGGGTAGGAGTGGCCAGACAGTGCTGAACTCTCCCAATGCACTGCACTGCTCACACGGTGCATTGTGGGATACCTGGCAGCTGCAGCTTCCTTCCCTCCTCCCAATTGCCACTGGGCTCATCACTGGATCGCTCATATGGTGCACAGGTGGTAGAGCCTTGATTGACCTCTGGTCATGTGGGAGTGGGAAGGTAGGTTCCTGCCTTCCCTCCAGCTCCGTCCACCTCAGTTTGGTCATGAGAACAACCTCAGTGTATATTGTCTTTGTCCCTATTTCTCTGCAATAACAGTTTTAGATGGCTTAAATCAACCATCTCCCCCACCCTGCCCCAGTAAAGGAATTATTATCAAATAAAGCAGCCCCCTGACTTGTTATGTGGACCATGCTCATTTTATTAGTTCCTGGTATTGAATAATAAGTTGCTTTATTGAAATAAATGGTTTGGGGTTTTGTTTTAGGTCTCCATAGAACAGAGAGTCTTCCAAAACAACCATATGCTGTTTAATTATGGATTGAGCTAACCCGGAGTGCCACGACTTCTTTATTTTTCCTAATCTAAGCCTAGAGCATAATTTTACAGCCAGGTTATTGACACCCCACCCTGTATGAACCTAGGCATTCATAAAAGAAACAGGGGCAGGCTTTGAGCATTGTGGGTGGTTTGGGTAACTGTGGCTGCTTCTCTCCTAGTGCTTATTCACTCCATCTCTGTTCTAGCAGCAGCACCTGCTTATAGCACTAGGGCATTCTCTCAGCATTTCCATTATAAAACCCCACTTTCATGAGTTACTTTTTTTGCCTAATGAAATCTTACCCCTGATTCATAAATGGCCTTTCATGGGGAACAATATTATTCTTGTTTTGTTTTATGAATTCTCTTCCACATAACTGTATTTCTCATTTAAAGCTGGCACTTCCTTGACTTGTTTGACTGCCCACCCAGCTTGGGAAGTTTCAGCCCAGTGTCAGGGAGAGCTCAAGTAAAAATGGTTGATTGTCTTGAAGATCTGATGCCACAAACTGAGCCCCTGAAGCACCCAGCTGTGCATTCCAGCTGCATTTAGGATCATTTTTAAAGTTGTGGATTTGATATTTGTCAAGATTTACTATTGACAAATAATTGTGTCAGAGAGTCAAGCATGAAGACAACTATAGCAGCCCTTCTCGCCTGATGTCATAAACTGTCCTATGATGCTGTGTTGACTCGGTAGTGTGGGCCGCTGGTGCTACATCTTAGGCTCACCCCCGCCTGTTACATTTGCTCTTCCAACTTGATTGCCACTTGGAGATCTCTGCCTACTCCCTTAAACAACTCTGTCCCATAGTGCCATGATGTCAATCGTGTGTGATGCCTGAGTTGCTGGGATCACATAAAAAGGAATGAAAGTGGGCGGGGGGGGGTGGCACCATAATAACACAAACAAAGGAAATGATGGCTGTAAGGTGTTGCAAACAGCCATTAAGGTCAGGATTACGTGTTTTTACTTCTAAGGCAAAAAGTAAACCAGGAGAATATTCAGGTAAGCCCTATTATACATGTTTGTGTCCAACATTTTGTTGGGCCCTCACGCTCTCTTCTATTTCTATTCATATGAAATGAATGAGTATAGATGAATAAGTTAATATGGATGATTAAAAGTCATTCATCTTGTTTTTAACTTTTTGTATGATTCTATTCTCAAGTGCCCAGCTCACATTCAAAGCCACCACTCTGCCTTCCGACCACTTTTCCCAGCATATAGGACAGACTTGGCTACCTACTGTAAGATGGCACATCAAATGGATCAGGCAGTTACCACTGTGTAGGGTGCCCACAAACTGGTGCTACTATAATTTGTAGGGGGGGTGGGGAGTGGTACCTGAGTTTTAATCAGGTAGGGAACAAATTGAAGCCTCAACTTCATTACTGCATTCCCACTGAGTATGGCAATCCAGTTAAGTATGAGCATTTAAAAATCATTTTGCTCCATTTGCAGCAACAGAGCTAAGATCAGCTTAAAACCAACTAAGATGAATTAACTAATGTATTCATTAGGGTGCAAAGAGTGCTGTGCAAATCAATGAGACAGTTTTTAGCCTCCATCCAAAATCAATATTGGTTTATAGCAAGCATCAACAGGGAAGTGAGCTAGTGACCAGGACACATTTCCATTTAAGTGCTACAATTTGATTCTGTTATAACAAAGCTTAGCATTTATATTGTGTTTCTGAGGGTTCAGAGTGCTTTGTAAACATTTTCTCAATAATCCCCACAGCAGCCCTGTAAGGTGTTGGGATGGTCCTGTAGTCAGAAGTGAAGCACCTGCTTCATATGCAGAAGGTCCTAGAGAGAGATAAGTTTATTTGGTCATTGACCAGCAAACAGGAGGTCCTAGATTAAACCCCAGGCACCTTCAGGTAGAGCTGGGGCAGGAGGGGGGGGCGCGACCTGCCATGAGAACTCAAATGCCCAGGTGGGCCAGAACCAACCATGATGGTTCGCAGGGGCCATGGTCAATTTTAAGCATATTACTTATTGCATTAGCATTAATTATTTAAAATATATAATGGAGGAGAGGGGGCAGAAGGCTGGAGTCAGGAGAAAGGTGAGGGGGAAGAGGGATGGTGTCAATGGACTCTGCCCAGGGGCAGAGGGCATCTAGTCTCAGTTGGCCAGCTGCATTAAGCTGCTGCTGCTCATCAGCAAGACAGGCCCCGAGCTCTTTGTGGCTCCTGCTGTTGCTGGCCCTACCTGCAGGCTAGCAGAAAATTCCCTGTAAGCTGATCTGGGCCTTATATTGTACAGGCCTGATGTGGACAATACTGAGCTACATAGGCCAATGGTCTAACTCAGTATACTCTCTACTACTATGAATATTTATATACCACTCTTCAACCAAAGTTCTCAAAGCAGTTAATATAGGAAAACAAATAATACATAAATAAGATGGTCCCCTGTCCCCAAAGGGCTCACAATCTAAAACGAAACATAAGATAGACACCAGCAACAGCCACTGGAGGGATGCTGTGCTGGGGATGGATAGGGACAGTTGCTCTCCCCCTGCTAAATATAAGAGGATTACCACTTTAAGAGGTGTCTCTTTGCTCAGTTAGCAGGAAATAGCTTCCTGTTTTATGTCCATTATGCAGATAGAGGCTGAGACTAAAAGAATAATGTGCTGTCTAATGTGACTGAGTTGGCAAAGGTGAGATGTGAACCCAGTTTTTATAGCTCAGACTTGAAGCCATTGCATAGCACTGGCTTACCTTGTCAAATAAATAAACAAACAAACAAACAAACAAATAAATAAATCCAGAATCTATACTACCTCTGCAATAAAAAAATAACACGTTTGAGTCCCTCTGGAACAGTTTATAGCCATTCACATGTAACTTCTAGTATTTCTTCATATGTTTATTGACCTCTTCAGAGTTGCTTATGATGTGTAATTATGCATGTAAGAAAGGAGAGGCGCGCTCACTCGCTCTCTCTCTCGCTCTCTCTCTCACACACACACACACACACTTCATCATCTCAGAACTCAGTTGATTTTGACTAACAGCAATAAGATGTAATGCAGTTAAATAATAAGAGGGTAGGGTGTGGAAAAGTGAAGAGGAATTGTAAATATAACCCCAATAATGGTATTGCAGGCTAGGATTTATAATTACTAAATGTGTGATAACTGCTTCCTAAATGCCCATGCTCTTTAAACAGCCTAATTTATAATTTAAAAAGCTGACAATCCTTAAAGTGTTTTATTTTATCTTGTCTGGAATAATGGAAGAGTAAGTTATTGAAAACCTTTATTTTTCATTAGCCTTAAATTCAGCGACAATTAATGTGCCCAATTTGATTATAAACTGCACAAATTAAACAATAAAGAGCTGTCTAATGAGAAATTAATTATGAGGAACAGAAGAGGAGCTGGACTGGATAAAAGTAATAAGTTATGGCTGATGGCAGATGTGTCAGCTTTTAAAGAAGACAAAGGGCTTTTTCCTCCATGTGTGCCGGTGCTGATACGGCTCATCACAGATCAGTAGATCCAGAAGCCGTAACAGCACAGTAATTGAAACTGCCAAAATCAATAGCGCTGACAACCTTAATTAAATTAAATATGTCTCTGATGAGCTCCAACAGCATGGCAGCGGACCACTTGACCCTTTCTCCCAGCCTCGCTTGATGGGATTCAGCACACAGTGTGATGGATTCCACCCCTGAGGACAGTTGGAGAACTCCAGCTACTGTTGGAAATTGTTCCAAGAGTAATGGCCTCCCTGGTGGAGCAAGGGTTTTGACTTACAAAGTGGAGAGAGAGAGAGAGAGAGAGAGAGAGAGAGAGAGAGAGAGAGAGAGAGAGAATACTTAAATAGCAGTTCCTTTCTACAGCCAGCCACTATCGGAGATATAGGCAGCTGCCTACCAGTGGAGAAATCGTCATCTGAATGGATTTCCTCCTACTCACTTAATTTTCAGACCATACTAAATGGTAAAGGGAGGAGAGCTGGTCTTGTGGTAGCAAGCATGACTCATCCCCTTTGCTAAGCTGGGTCCACCCTGGTTGCATTTGAATGGGAGACTACACATGAGCACTGCAAGATATTCCCCTTAGGTGATGGAGGCACTCTGGGAGGAGCATCTGAGATTCCAAGTTTTCTCCCTCACATCTCCAAAATAGGGTTGAGAGAGATTCCTGCCTGCAACCTTAGAGAAACTGCTGGCAGTTGGTGTAGACAATACTGAGCTAGCTGGACCAATGGTCTGACTCAGATTAGGCAGCTTCCTATGTTCCTAATTGTGGGGGGGATACATTCTAAGTCAGTTCAGAACTTCTCATTCCACTCTTTGGCTACAGTCCGCATACCAAGTGGGCCAGTGTAGGGTTGTGGATAGAGTGTTGGGCATTGATTGGGGAAACCTCAGTTCAAATGCTTAGCCAGCTACAAAACTCACTGGGCTGGTCATCGTTCTTCCTCAGCCTTACACTCTCCATTTACAGGTCACATTTGAGTATTGGTTCTAGGAAGATACCTCCCATGCTATATGGATAGTACATACAGAGACTAAGAATGGTAAAATCTTTTCTTGAAGAAAGGATATCTCCACACCTCACCTAAGTGTAAGGTGTTGGGCCAAAGCAAATCTTCAAGTGGCCAAAGGGTTCAGCTCAAAGCAAAACAGACCACCACAAAAGGCGGGGGGGGGGGTAAATCAGGAGCACTTCAGAAGCTCCCAAGAGGTACCCAAAGTGAATCAGGGCTGCTTTGCACAAGCCTAGTATTCATGTGTGGTCTTATATAGAGGAGGGAAGACATCTTCTTTGGATGGTAGTCCTGGCCATTCTGTTCTCCAGCCACTAGCCTGTGGGCTGGAACTGTTCTATTTCTTTCCCCCATCATGGATGATCAAGCTCTATAATAAAGTTGGTATCATCTAGATATAAGGGATGGAGCACATCGTGAACTTGGAGAGTACAATACCATCAGTTGAGGAGTAAGTGTAAAAGATCTGCTCTAAAGGAAAGTAGTGACAAGAGTGTCTTGCATTCCCAGGATTTGCACGACAGACCAGTACAATAGCATGTATATGAAATAAACATGGAGGTTTGTCACAATATGTTAGGGAAATGATGAGCAAATGTTTTACCTCACCTTGATAAAGATGAGTAGGGCCAATAAGAGTCAGAGGCTGGCTGAGGCCTATGGGCTATCAGTTGTTTTGTCCCTGGCTTAGATCAATTTAATCCCATAAACTTCCATGGAATTCTAAATCGGTCTTAATGCAGACACTCTAGATATCTAGCTGCAAACCATGAGGTGCTCCTATTGAAATGTGATTCTTCCACCAGCAGTTTGGAATAAATGGCCAAGGATGGGGTCATAGCTCTCTGGTTTATTGTTTGTTTGTTTGATTGATTGATTGATTGATTTTTATACCCCCCCCCTTCCAAAATGGCTCAGGGTGGTTTACAATTAAAACAAACCATTAAAACAGTAAAGAGCTAAAACAAAAATTAAAAAACAATATAACAACAATTAACAATTTAAAAACATTTTAAAACAACAATTAAACAATCACAGTAATTAAAAACCCTGAAACCGGGTTAAAATATTAAAACCGATTTTAAAACCTTGGAAAGCCAGGCCAAACAGATACGTTTTAAGGGCTCTCCTGAAGGCTAATAGAGACTTCAAATTATGGATTTCCGCAGGGACTGCATTCCACAGCCCCGGAGCAGCTATCGAGAAGGCCCGCCTCTGAGTCGCCACCAGATGAGCTGGTGGTAACTGGAGACGAATTCCCTCAGATGACCTTAGTGTGCGGTGGGGATCACGCAGAAGAAGGTGCTCTCTGAGGTAACTCAGGCCTAAGCTGTTCAGGGCTTTAAAGGTAATAACCAACACTTCGTATTTTGCCTGGAAACATATCGGCAGCCAGTGCAATTGTTTCAAAACAGGCATAATATGGTCTCTCCGGGTTACCCCAGAGATCAATCTGGCTGCCGCATTCTGAACTAACTGAAGTTTCCGGACTACGTACAAAGGGAGCCCCACGTAGAGCGCATTGCAATAGTCAAGCCGGGAGGTTACCAGCGGGTACACCACTGTTTTGAGGTCATCCTCTTCAAAGAATGGGTGCAGTTGTCAAATCAGTGAAAGCACTCCTGGCCATGGCCTCCACCTGAGATACCAGGGTGAGGCCTGGGTCCAGGAGTACTCCCAAGCTGCACACCTGCTCCTTCTGGGGGAGTGTAACCCCATCCAGCACAGGAAGATCGAACACACCCCTCAGATTCTGAGCCCCCACAATGAGCACCTCTATCTTGCTTGGATTCAGCTTCAATTTGTTATCCCTCATCCAGCCTATTACTGCCTGTATGCAGCCATTTAGAGAATGAGTGCCATTTCCTGAAGAAGAAAGGGAGAAGTAGATTTGGGTGTCATCAGGATACTGATAACACCCAGCACCAAATCTCCTGATGACCTCACCCAGCAGTTTCATGTAGATATTGAAAAGCATTGGTGACAGAATGGAGCACTGGGGGACTCCATATAACAGCTCCTGCTTTGAGGAGTGACTGTCACCAAGCTCCACCATCTGGGATCTACCAGAAAGACAGGAACAGAACCACTGCAAAGCAGTGCCTCCTATTCCCAACTCCCTCAGGCGACCCAGAAAGATACCATGGTCGATGGTATCAAATGCTGCCAAGAGATCCAAGAGGACCAACAGAGTCACAGTCCCTCTGTCAATTCCCTGGCAAAGGTCATCCATCAGGCCGACCAAGGTGGTCTCAACCCCATAGCCCATTCTAAAGCCAGTTTGAAATGGGTCTAGATAATCAGTTTCCTCTAAAACCACCTGGAGCTGGTTGGCCACCACCCTCTCGATTACCTTGCCCAACCAGGGGAGATTGGAGATCGGCCTATAACTATCCATCGCTGAGGGATCCAGGAAAGGCTTCTTAAGAAGAGGTCTAACCATTCATTCATTCATTCATTCATTCGATTTCTATACCGCCCTTCCAAAAATGGCTTAGGGTGGTTTACACAGAGAAATAGCAAACAAATAAGATGGAACCCTGTCCCCAAAGGGCTCACAATCTAAAAAGAAACATAAGACAGACACCAGCAACAGTCACTGGAGGTACTGTCCTGGGGGTGGACAGGGCCAGTTACTCTCCCCCTGCTAAATAAAGAGAATCACCACGTTAAAAGGTGCCTCTTTGCCAAGTTAGCAGGGGGAAACTTCAATTTGCCTCTTCAAACAAGGAGGCACCCTACCCTCCCTCAGCTATGCATTTATGATATTAACTAGGCCATCTCCAACAATCTCTCCACTAGATCGAAGCAGCCAGGTTGGGCAAGGATCCAGAGAACAAGTGGTAGGCCGTACCACTCCAAGCAGCTTGTCCACGTCATCAGATTGAAACTGATCCAACCTAACACTGCAAGAGGGATCACTGGATACCTCCCTCACAGACCCTGCAGAAATAGTAGAGGCAAAGTCGGCCTGAATACAGGAGATTTTATCCGCAAAGAATCCACTAAAGGCGTCACAGCAGAGTATCTCCAGGAGCTGATTTGAGGTAGAAGGAGCAGAGATTATACTCCTCACAACCCAGGATAACTCTGCCATATGCAAACCCGCAGATGCAATGCACGCTGACTAAAAACTCTTTTTTGCTGCACGCACCACCATCACATAAGTCTTCAAATGGGCTCTATGTGCATCCTGTCAGATTCGAGCCTAGTTCTCCTCCACTTGTGTTCCAGTCGCCTACCCAGCTGCTTCATCCCCCGCAACTCCTCCGTGTACCAGGGGGCCATCTTAGAAGCAGGCCTGGAGGGTTGCTTAGGAGCAATCATATCTACTGCCCTGGTGAGTTATCTATTCCAGGTTCCCACCAGGGCATCGACAGAATCACCGGCCGCACCAACATCAAAACCCTCCAAAGCCTTTTGGAAACATACTGGGTCCAGCAGCCTTTTTGGATGGACCATCCTAATAGGTCCATCACTCCTGCAGGGGTGGGTTGTGACTGTGATACCAACCTTAACCACGTAGTGGTCCGTCCATGACAATGGGGTAACCACCGGATTCCCCACCCACAGAACACCCCCCTGATCCGAACAGAAGACCAAATCCAGTGTGTGGCCGGCAACATGAGTTGGTTCAGAAGTTAATTGGGATAGGCCCATAGTTGTCATGGCCGCTATGAACTCCTGAGCTTCACCAGACAAGCCAGCCCCAAAGTGGATATTGAAGTCCCCCAGCACCTGGGACTGGGAGACTCCAACACCAACTCCGTGACCAGCTCTGTCAGCTCAGTTAGGGAGTCAGTTGAGCAGCGGGGTGAACGGTACACCAACAGAATCCCCAATCTGTCCCTAGTTCCCAGCCTCAGAAATACACACTCAACATAAGTCAACTGTTTCCCAGGGGCCCTGGTAAGGAAGATAGTGTTTTTATGGACCACAGCCACTCCACGCACCCCCATGCCCACTTTTGTTTAGCATTTGCATTGCATGCAGAAGGTCCCTGGTACATTCCCTGGCATATCCAGGTAGAACTGAGAAATGTCTCCCTGAAAGCCGGGCAGTGGGGGGGGTGCTGCTGCCAGTCATTATGCAAAGTACTGAGCTAGATGGACCAACAATCGGACTTGGTATAAGGCAGCTCCCTTTGTCAGTGTGTGTGTGTCTGAGGCTTCTTTTTTCATTCTTGGTTCTTGAGAAACTATCATGAGTTGGTGCAGAAGGATTTCTTGGTCATCATGATATATCATGATATATAATATCATGATATATACCATGATATTATACATCATGGGGCTGTGTAACTAGGAGGACCTGCATCAGTCCCACTCAGAGGCATAGGAAAGTTGGAGGTCCCCCACCAGCACCTCACAGTCCCACTGTTGCCACCTTTATACACACACACACACACACACACACACACACACACACATGCCTTTGCATCCTTGCACCTACCTCTGGGAGAGGGCGACAGATGGCATTTCTGTATTTCCATGTCAGCTGTGCCACTTGCATTGGAAGCACATTGCTGCTGGGGCATGACCAGCATTGGGGCATGTCCAGGCTGCCATCACACTTTCCCAGTTGGTGAGTGGTTCTTCTGCCATCTGGGTGCTTCTTTTCTCTCCCTCGCTCCAAATGAAGGAGACAAAGGAAGCACCCGGTCCACAGCAGCAAACAAAGTTTGCTCACTGGATGGATTCTCTCTGTGTGAGGAGAGTTGAGGGATGCCCTGAGTGGCCCCTGGACATCAGCAGCCCAGGGACACTTGTCCGCCCACCCCCCAGTCCAATGGTGGCTACACCACTGTTCCCACTGTTTCTTTTGTCTGCAGTGATGAACCAGTGTTGGACTCAACTGAAGGCTTGTGAATGGAAACAAGTGCACCTGTGCCTCAGCCCTTAAATCTATTTCCTTTGCTAGATCTGCTCTACTTTGAAACTTTAAAAGTATAAAGTACCTCTGAGTAGGTGCAGTGTTTCCTCCACACATGAGAAACGTCCAAGTGTCCCCTTCTATCTGGGATTAGGTGAGAGGGATTCTGTCTGTAGGGATTCTCCAGACAGATGTGAGCCCAAGCCCAACCCTTTTTGTTGCAATTAAACACTGGCCTTTAGACAGCAAATAACATATCATGAAAAGTGGACATGGGATTGAGTGTCCCTTTGGAATGGCTCTGAAGATCATTCGTATTAGATATAGCAACATGTCAATTATAAATATACTATAGGAGACATAGAAAATCCCAAGAGTCCTTATGTCACAACGCCTGCTGCAATAGGCCAGATCCACTGTAAAGGGGACATTTGTTTTCTCCTTAGGAAATTGCTTGTGTAAATATTTTCTCAAAAGCCTGTTCTGTTGACTGTGCACCACTGACTTCCTAAACAACATTAAATAATCACCTCTAGGTTTTCAAAATGTTTATGTCAGCATTAACAAGCTGCTCCTTCATTATGAGCCTGTCAAAGATCAGAGGCTGAGATTATTGCAATAGATTCCTTTGAAATGCTAAAGTTGTTGCCCTGACAACTCTGGAGGAGAGCAGACTCTCGAGGTGGCCCAACTGTGGCTTTGCCTTTATGCCCTAGCAAAGGGTTTGAAATAAGCCACTGGCCAAAATACTATAATTACATGAGACACCATCAAGCCAAACACAAAAGTGCAGGGAAGGGTCACCAGGTATCTCAGTACCTATGCTTTTAAATAGTAAATGGACCAAAAAAATGCATACAAAGCATGTGTGATCTGGATTTTGGTTCATTCTTTTCTACCTACAATGTTGTATGAAAGATGCAATATGTTCAGTATAACTTGAAGCACTATGGCCCTTACCAAAAATTTATGACAAAAGGGAAATTATACCCTCCCCCAAAGTGATGTCTTTGAATCACTACCTGCACCTGACATTTCAGTGCAGTTTATTGCGCAGCTAATTTAAATACAATTTGGTGTCAGTCAGTCTCACTGTTTTATAGCAATCTCTTTTATAGCAACTTCACCTTCCAAACGTCACCTGCACAAGGGACTGGTAGGTTTAAAACACAGCAATCTCATACAGTTAATTTCCATTGTTTAGTGATTAGCAGAGAACAAATGTCTTACCAAAGATGCAGATCAACATTCATACCCTCCAGTGACACAAAATCAGTGTTGGTGAGCACTTATACTCTTCATTTCATCACACTCAGAAATATACACCCTAACACTATTTTTTTAAAAAAAGTTGGAAAAAGTAATCTGGAGTAGTACCAACTCTCCTTTCACTCCAGATAGATGTGTTCCTTAGTGCAAAATATTTTGCCTTTTGGCTGGCCAGGCTTAACTTCAGAATCTCAATAAGATGGATAATGTGACAGTTACACAGAATGTCCCAGGTTTAATCCTTAGAATCTCCAGGTAGGGCTCGGGAAGTACCTTGTCTGAAACCCTGGGGCTGCTGGCTGCCGGTCAGAATAGACAATACTGAACTAGATGAATCAATGCTCTGATGCAGTAGAAGGCAGCTTCACATGTTCAAAGAGCCCAATGTTCTTTTTTGTAGCCACAGAAGCAGTTTCTTGATCCGATTAACTGCCAGCAGCCTTCCTTATTCAATTTCCTCTCCTTTGCTCCTTACCTTATTGTAGCATTTAGCCTCCCTGTGGCTGCACTGCACAACCTTTGACTCAACATTCGAAATCATGTATACATCGCACATAAAATTACGCAGGGCTTGGATGTGGTCCAGACTTAGACCCAGAACTGATTAATTGAAATATGCTTAAAGCACCTCCCTGATTCTCAGGCCTGGCCACAGGTAGGTACAGCTGAATTGGCTGTAAGGGGAAGGAGCTTGGTAGTGTGCAAAGCTCAGCCACCACCATTTTCCACCCTCTTCAGTTGCTGTGTCTAAAGATAGAGCAGTGTGCCTTCACACACTCCAGTGTGCTTGCCTCTTTCAGAACCGTGACAGCAACCAGCATGCCACATGCAAGGGGAGTTATTTCTCACCAAATTTTGCAGTTAGGAACATAGGAAGTGGACTTATACCAAGTCAGATCATTGATCCATCTAGCTCAGCCATCTATAGTTTACACTGACTGGCAGCACTTCCTTTAAGGTTGCTGGCAAAATCTCTCCCAGCCCTACCTGGAGAAGCCAGGGAGTGGCTCTGGGTCCTTCTGCATGCAAACAGTTGCTCTGCCACTGAACTATTTTATTTATTTATTTATTTATTTATTATTTACATTTATATCCCACTCTTCCTTTGAGGAGCTCAGAGCGGTGTACATAGTTATCTTTATCCTCACAACAACCCTGTGAGGTAGGTTAGGCTGAGAGATACATGACTGGCCCAGAGTCACCCAGTGAGTTTCATGGTTAAATGGGGATTGGAACTCAGGTCTTCTCAGTCTTAGTCCAACACTCTAACCACTATCCTATGCATGCTATGCTATGCTGGCTATGGCCCCATCCCCTAAGGGGAATATCTTACAGCACTCAGATGTAGTCATCCATCCAAATGCACACCAAGGTGAACTGTGTTTGGCAAAGGGGACAATTCATGCTCGCTAATACAAGACCAGTTATAAGAACATGCCCTGCTGGATCAGACCCAAGGCCTATCTAGTCCATCATCCTGTTTCACACAGTGGCCCACCGGATGCCTCTGAGAAACCCACAGGCAAGAGGCATGCCCTCTCTCCTGCTGTTGCTCCCCTGCAACTGGGATTTAGAAGCATCTTGCCTCTGAGGCTGGAGGTGGCCTATAGCACTGAGTGCTTCCTGACTTGCTACAGAAGTATTTGAAGCTTGCATCCTTTATGTGTTCACTTATTCCCAAGCAGTAGCAGAAAAGTGAAGACCCATCTAGTGATGGTGCCATAAGTAAGAGATGTGTCAGAAAGGAAAACTCCAGGTTTTCCCCAACCCATTACAAATGAGCTCAAACCTGTACCAAACTTGTTGCCATCTCAGAAAGGCAGCAAAGCCAGGAGGTTTATCAATCTCCAGGTGGGTCATCCAGTAAGGCTGGTGGGTGACAAGTTGAAGAGACCCGTCTTAATCTAAGACAAATGATTAAATGGTCTTGGTGCTTCTGAAAGAAGACTAAATGTAGTAAAGGTGGGTTTAAGATTGTAGCAAATTATCTCTCCACATGTGCAACCCTAAGCAATAGAAAGAAGTACGTCAATATGAGGACACAGCTATGTCAAAGTTAGTTGGTTATATTAGAAGGGAAGGACAACAAAAGCATAATAGATATTTTCAATTAAAAGCTTTTTATTTAATAGTGGGAAAATAAGGCACACTCATTAATAGATATAACTGGTTTATTTGTATGTTTTAAAAATTATGTATAATTTTATAGAAAATAGTTGTTGATTTTAAAAAGGAGGATTAGTAAGTGGGTGCTGTATCTCTGGAGGCAATCAAAACGTCCTCAAAACTGAGATAAAATGGAGTCATACTCTGTATCTCCCCCACCCAACTCTTGAACACTAACAATCTAACAATATCTCCGTGTTTTTTAAAAAATCATTTTTGCCCCCTGGCAATCCAAATTATCTGGCTAGAAAAGCAACATTCTGTGAGGTGTATACACATGCACAACAAGCATATTTGCATTTTTAAAGGTACTAGCTGACCGGGTACCAATCACCTCCTTTCTGCCATGTCCCCACACATCCCATCTTGGAGAAATAATTATATAGATTTTTTTTCCAATTCTGCATAATTTTGATTGTGCTCATTTTTTTGAAGAGGAGCTATCCAGGGTGCTGGAGGCACACCCCCAATTGTCTTATCAGCCAATCTCTTGTTATGATGGAGGGTGTTGATCAGTTTCAGACTCAAACCCATTTGCAGTAGCTAGAAGAAATAGGAAAACCTGAAGGGAGGGGCATAGCTCCGTGGCAGAGCACATGCTTTGTCCGCAGGAGGCTATGGTTCAGTCTCCAGTATCCCCAGTCAACAAAGGAGCTCTGGTAGCACACCTTGAAAAGACCCTTTGTCTGCAACCCTAGAAAGCCATTGCCTGCCAGAGTAGGAAAGAGCCAGCTAGATAGACCAATGGTCTGACTCAGTATGAGATAGCTTCATATGTCAAAAGTTTATGTAGTGCAAACGATTGCTGGAAGAAAGAAAAAAGCATGCATAACCTTTCCCTAGGTTCTTTAGGTAGGCTGGGTCTTACTGGAGGTGTAGAAGAGGGAACTGCTCCTAATTCTGTGTTTCTCCCATGCTGTAGCACCTCCCTTGGGATGAGGCAACCTCAGTTTATTTTTCTTTACTTCACTTTAGCTGACCAGAACAGTATGCTGAGCTGGGTCCAGCCAATCACAGTTCTCGGATCTTGTCCAGTCTCTCTTGTTCCAGGTGTCCTCTTTTTTCCTCTCTTTAGCTCAGGCAAATGGCTGACAGCTTGGCTGAGATGTCCTTGACAAAGTACACCATGTTTATATATATACCTCTACAAAGAAAGCAAGTGCATTAACACCACAATTTAGGTACAAACCAACACTAAAGATGGCTAGAAACTTAGCTTTTTTAAAAAAACAGAAGAAAGCTGAGATTCTCATGAAGCTAAATTTGGCACCAATACAACATTCTGAGGCCATTCACATGACCGGGCGAGTGTGGGGGAAGCCTGGGTCCAACTCTCCCCCCACCCGGCCATAATAGAGCAATGTTGCTGGGAATGCAGACCACACTCCTTGATTATCTGCACAATGGTCCCTGCCTCCAGGAATCCCACAATGCACTGTGCACCAAGTGAGGTGCATTTTAGGATTCCCCTGTCAAACGGGCACTCTAGGCACTCATCTCTGTGTCTCTTTGGGCAGCCAGGTTAAGGACGTGCTCACAGCTTTAACCTTGGCTAAGAGCCGGGCTAAGTAGTTGGTTTAGGCTGGGCAGGAGCACCAGGATCTGTGCGGATCCTGGAGCTCCACACGAGTAGCCTAACTCAGGCTAGGCTGCCCTAGCATGGGTTAGGCAGCTCATAAGAAAGCCTTTATCTGTTGGGGTTTTTTGTTTTGTTTTGCTGTACTCTGATGAAATTGTGGAATACACAAAACTCCACCCTATGTTATCTGAGCTTCTGATAATATCTATTTAATGTTTCCCACTATGATCCTTCCACTGAATGCTAGGGACACATGTTAAGGAAATTAGTATGAAGAAAGAGGAAGCATGTTTATGGGAGATGAAGGCATCAAGGCTCCAAGACTGGGAAACATCAAGGCTCCAAGACTGGGAAAAGACATGCCATCTTTTCTCCACTCCTTCATTAAAAAGCCCTCCCAGCCCAGCCTTTGGTTCTTTTTCCCATCGCAATCAGTAGTATGGAAAAGGCTACTGTAAATATCTATGAAGAGCCTTCATTGTCCCCCTAATTCCCTTAGACCTCTTCTCTGCCGTGATGCCTACAAATCTTTGGCAGTAGCTAAGCAGCTGGCATGCCGTGATCGCAGCTTGCCGTGCTGCGCATAATCAAGTCTTTGTTACTTTGCGCTCTTCCATCTGTTTCTGGCACCCACCTGTTGTCTCCGAACTTCTATTGTATGCTCACTGAAGCAATACCAAACCACATTTCCTCATGAGCTGAGGTGAAGCTCATCATATTGGTAAACTCTCTACTTCCATACTTGGATCAATGCTACAAAGTACAGTGAATACACTGAAACTAATATTCGTGCTTGAAAGACCTGTCCGTGTGATCATTTACTTAATGTCAAAATCACGTCTGTCAGGAACATAATACAAACTGGTTAGCAGCCACATTGTAACTAAAACAGAGGCTGCCTTTGGACAGACTCCTGTGGGGAGTGATTTGTAACACCAGGGGCTATTTAAGAACGCTTGGAGATCTTTAAGGCTACAGCTGCTGAAATTCCAGTTCTCACTGCTCCTGCTCAGTAGCTGTTCTATGGACAACCTGCTAGTTGCTGCTGATCTAATCAGCAGCAGCTGGCCAGTCGTGTATGCTTTCCTATCCCCCACTAGTGATATAGCAGTATCACTAGCAATATTCAGTGACTGAATGTGATCTAGGGATGCGCTTGAAATACGATTCAGCATCCGAATCGCAGGGACATCCCTTTTAAAATTATGGCTTACACAGCTCCTCCAAAGAAGAGGCCATGTGCATGCTGGCGTTGTGCAGGAGCAGCTGGGAGACATCCCACCAGTGCATGAGCATAGCTGGGGGGAGCACTGGGATTATGGGCAATGGTGGTGATTGGAGGAGCAGCAGATATGGACCTGCTCTCTCCTCCACTTTAAAGAGGCTATATAAGCCTGTGATCCAGATGACGAATTGCGTTTTGGCACATCCCTAGTGTGATCTATTTATTGGGCTGCAGGCACATGGCTAATGAGAAGTTTGTGATGGTGTCAGTCTCATAGCCTGCTGCCATGACTATGCTTCTGAACAAGATTATTGCTCCAAAACAACATAGTAAGCACTGTCATTTGTCTATCAAGATAGGGGTTTATTTCATTTTAGTTTTTAAAAAATTGATTGTGTATATTCTCCGTATTTTCTCCGATGTTTAACAGCTACATAAAACCACTGGGAGAGATCATCGGGGATTTGGTGCAGAGTGTTATCAATATGCTGATGACACCCAAATCTATTTCTCCATGTCAACATCATCAGGAGAAGGCATGACCTCCCTAAATGCCTGCCTGGAGGCAGTAATGGGCTGGTTGAGTGATAACAAACTGAGGCTGAATCCAGATAAGATGGAAGTACTTATTGTGTGGGGTCGAAACTCAGGAGACTATTTTGATCTGGCGGTTCTGGATGTGGTCATGCTCCCCTGGAAGGACAGGTATGCAGTCTAGAGGTGCTTCTGGATCCAAACCTCTTCCTGGCGTCCCAGGTTGAGGCAGTGGCCAGAGGTGCTTTTTAATCAGCTTCGGCTGATATGCCAGCTGCATCTGTTTCTTGAGATGAACTACCTCAAAACATTGCTGGTAACCTCTAGGCTAGATTACTGCAATGCGCTCTACGTGGGGCTGCCTTTGTATGTAATCCGGAAACTGCAGATGGTTCAGAACATGGCAACCAGGTTGGTCTCTGGGTCATCTATGAGAGACCATATTACTCCTGTGTTGAAGGAATTGCACTGGCTGCCGATATGTTTCCGGGCAAAATACAAGGTGGTGTTCATTACTATAAAGACCTAAACAGCTTAGACCCTGGGTATTTAAGAGAACGTCTTCTTTGCCATGAGCTCCACCGCCTGCTAAGATTGCCTGGAGAGGTCCACCTGCAGCTGTTGCCAACACGTCTGGCAGCTACTCGGGAATGGGCCTTCTCTGTTGCAGCCCCTGGATTTTGGAATGCGCTCCCTGTTTTAAATAAGAGCCTCTCTATCTCTGGCAACTTTTAAAAAGGCACTGAAGACACATTTATTCACCCAGGCTTTTAATTAAATTTATAGTTCTAAATAATTTTAATACTGGGTTTTAAATCTTTTAAATTTTTAAATGACTTTAATTGTTAATTAATTTAATGTTTTAAATTATTTTAATTGTTTTTAATTTTTAATTTTTAATTATTTTAATTTAAAGTTTGCCCAGAGATGCAAGTTTTGGGCAGTATAGAAATATTTTAAATCCAATTTAAATAAATAAATATACAATATTTGCATATTGTACAGCTGATATTCTCTCTCTGAAACACACACACACACACACACACGGCTCACTTCTCTAGTACCATCACCTCTCTAGAGAGAGCCAGTGTAAACAGTCTTATTTTGAATGTTCAGGCCAGATCTCAATTCTGATACTAAATATCAAATTCTGAGTGGAAAATTCAAATCATTAAATTTGAAGAGTCACTGAATTTCAAGGGTGGGATCTGATTTTGGGTGTTCTTCCTGAGGGGTTTTGTTGGTTTTGGGGTTCCCCCCCTTTTCCTCCCCCCTCCAAATTGCATTTCACCTGTAATGCCAACATATGAATAAATGTCAGTAAACATTGACATGTATGGCATGTAGCAAAAGCATTAGAAAACCTGGAGATTAGTCAACTACAAACAGCTACTTACCATGACAGCTAAATGGAATTAAATGGAACTTACTTATGAGTAAACATGGTTAGAATTGAGCTGGAAAAGTTCACTTCCTAATGATAAGCGACACCCACACAAAGATTAGTTAAAATCTTTTTCAGAGGGCCACAATCTTAGACTTATGGTTACTATACTCGACACACACTCGCAAGAACTTCCTTTATGAAAATAAGCATGTTTGCTAAAAAGCAAAGATGTTTAAGGTTTAATTAAGAAGAATCATACTTGTTTAAAAATATATATATATTATGAGGGGGTTGGGTGTTTTATTTTTGTAAATATGTTGGGGATATTACGCAACTGTAAATGTGAGATTGACACAGGAGATCTCTGGACCATTGATCTGGAGCTTCATTCTTAGTTTCCTTTTCTCATTACTATCTATGAAGTTAGTTGAGCCATCTATGAAGTTAGTTAATTTAAGTTCCTGGAAACAGGTGACTGTAAAGCCTATATAGTATTGATTACAAGGGAAGATTAAATAGATTAGCATCTAATACTGACAAAATGCTTTCTAATTAGCCTCCAAGAACTGCAGCTTACAAAATCTTTCATCTTCCAGGCTGTGACTTTAGTAGACTCTAGCTATTTTTAGAAAGTCCCTTCTTAAAATGAACAGGAAAATATTGTGCCAAAGGTCAGTCTCATATTGTGTGTGCATGTAACTTTTTGCATCACCCTCTTGTGCTTCAGCAATCAAGCCATGCATTATTATAGAATATTCAGTAGGGTGTTGTGGTTTCTGAGAAGATTTACATGGACCTCACTGAGGAACTATTTAGACCCCCTAAAAAACAAACACACACATATAGCAAAATGAAACTGGTTTTTACATCTCTGGTTTTCTGTAAATGGCAGAAACTGGTTTTTGCATCTCACTTTTAACAGATCAAAGCAAGATGCAGATCATAAATGGTTGTTTTTCTACATGCTTGTATAATAAAAGCCAGCGTGGTGTAGTGGTTATAGTGCTGGACTAAGACCGGGGAGACCCAAGTTCAAATCCCCTTTCAGCCATGAGACTTGCTGGGTGACTCTGGGCCAGTCACTTCTTTCTCAGCCTAACCTACTTCAAGTTCACAGGGTTGTTGTGAGGATAAAACCGCTCTGGGCTCCTTGGAGGAAGAGCAGGATAAAAAATGGGTAATAATAATAATAATAATCCTGGCCAGCAACTGGTTTTCCTAAAGGGCCACTTTGAGAGGAAAGAGAGAGGCAGAGAGAGAGAGAGAAAGAGAGAGACAGCTTGCCTAGTAGTTTACTCCACATAGCCCTTAAAATGGACCGCTCTTATTTTGCAAGAAATACTGCCCTTTTAAATACCTCTCTTAACCCTAGATTGGCAAAGTTGTGACCCAGAAACACCTACTGTATGGGAGATTTGGCCTGGTGCTCTAGTTATTGGCCCCTATTGAACAATGTGTAGCAGAGTTAGCTTCTTACTAGGAAGCACTATAACACATATCACTCACAACAAACATATTTAGTCTGTGGATTTTTGCTCTAGAAAATAAAAATGCTCACAAAGCAAACCCCCTGTAACCAAGAAAGCCTTATATGTGGAAGAAAACCTGAATATATTTAATTTGTGAATATAATAATATTACCCTGCCATCAATTTTGGAATTTTAGGTAAAGGTAAAGTGTGCCATCAAGCAGGAGGAAGATGTGGCTGAGGAGATGGTGAGGTACTGTGGTCACAGATACAACTTGAGGTAAAAGGGGAAAGTCTGTGAAGCAGAATTGCAGGGAAATGGGGATGAGTAGAGATGAAAGCAAGGAAGCAATATCAATACGATGAATATTTATATACCACTTTTCAACAAATGTTCCCAAAGCAGTTTACACAAACAAATAAAATAAAATAAAATACATGACTCCCTGTCCCAAAGGGCTCACAATCTAAAAATAATCAATCAAGGCTGCCTGAGCTCCTTGTTCTTCACACTCAGGGCCAAATTAACCCACAGGCTAATAAGCCTTAGGCCTTCAGATTTTTAGGCCCTGCTTTAGCCCCCCCCCCCCCATTCTGGCTCTCCTATTAGCACTGGGCTGCTTATAACCTTAATTTGGCCCTGCTCAAAATTAACTGCTACCCACCCCTGATCTTTCTTGTATTACTGGCTCAAGATTCAGTTGTCAATACACTTGAGTTCATTTTGAAATCCATTTACCTGACATTGCTTCCATCCTTGAGCCCTGGGAAGTGCTATTTTGTGAGCTGTCCAAAGTGCAGTCTCGCCACTTGTTTATGTGACATAACTCCTGCTAACTGGGTAAAGAGGCACATTTCATAGTGGTGATTTTCTTATATTCCGCAGTGGGAGAGCAACTGGCTCTATTCAGTCCCGGTGCAGCATTCTTTCAGTGACTTTTGCTGTTGTCCACCTTTTTAAAAAAGTCACAACAGCAATTAGCTTAACCCATGCAGAGCATCTATGTGGTAGTACTTGATTGCTTCCCTCACCCCCTGCCACAGCCCCACCTCACCTCAGAGATCTCTCCACCTTCACCTGAGCCACACTCCTCCTCCTCCATCTGGTTGCTTCCATCCCCCTCTCCCTTCTTGGTCACTCCTCCATCCCTTTACTCCATCTCCCTCACCCCTCTTGGCTGTGACTGCAGCATTGCTGGCACCTATTAGCCAAGCTGCAGCCCCCTATTCCCAGAGACCTCCCTACCTTCACCCAAGCCCTGCTCCTGCTCATATCCACAGGAACAGCAGCGGTTGACCAGGCCCTTCCTCGCTGCCGCCACCACCATGACCGCTCGTTCCCCTCAGGCCGCTGACAGGCCTGGGCTCATCTCTTGCATGCATGCCTCCCTCCGCCAATGGCCCAAACAGCAGCAATGGTTGACTGGGCCCTTCCTTGCTTCTGTCGCCATAGCCACTCATTCCCCTCAGGCCACTGACAGGTTCAGGCCCATCCCTCACCCTTCCTTCTTTCTCTCTTCCCTTCCTTCTTTCTCTATTCTCCTCTCTTTCTCTCTCCTCCACTCGCTTTCCCCCTCTGTCTTCCCCTCCCCCTCCCCCCCCCCCTCTCTCTCTCTCTCTCTCCCCCTTCCTGAGTTAACAGATCTTATTCATCTTGTTTCCTCATCTAATTCACACAACGGCAGCCTCCTTCTCCTGAAGAGGCTCATTTCTCCTTCACGACCCCTCTCTTCACAGACCCCTGCCCACTATCCTTTTATATATAGAGATTTTTCTCCTCTACAATCAAGAACATTTTCCAACCAGTAACAGTTGCATTCCAACTGACCTTAACCATCACAGGCTCCTCCTCCTTATCTGCATAAGGAATCCCCATTGCCCATGGTGTTTCTGCTCTCACAGGCTCCTCCTCCCTATCTGCATATGGAATCCCTACTGGCCAATCAGGTGCTTTTGCTCACAAACTCTCAAGAGAGCTGCCATGCACAGGATTAGCCACAGGTATGCCTTAGAGAATTAAATACGTATATAGATAATAAAGACTGTGATCAGTATTCTCTCGAATTTTTATCACCAGTGAGTGGAAAGAGCTTGTTCTGGACAGTGTACACACATAACTCTCACACACACCAGGAATCAATTTAAAAAAAATTCCCCAGGCTCCCAGAAATAAGGAATGCACCACGCAAAGCACGGAGTGCAATTTTTAAAAACATTTTTTTACCCTACCTCTTGTCTCTCTGGGCTGCCGGGGTGGGAGGAGATGCCGCCGCCGCCACCGCCGCTGGTGCTGCTGCTGCTGCCACCACCGCTGCTGCTGCCACCACCACCTCCATTTTCTACTAAAAGGAGAACTCCCGGCAACCAGTTGAGACCTGTATGGCTTCTTGTCTCTGCCGACCTTTCATAGGCTATATAAAAACTATATTATTCACCTGAGCTTGGGATCTAATTAACAAGAGCCAGGTGGTTAAACCTGCTGGTCTTTTAGCCACTGTTCCTTCTGCTGTGCACATGGATACATAATTGATCTTCTGTTACACAAGAGTACACAACAACATGTACATATTTTTTACATTACAGATGTTCATATACTACAGGTACTTTCAACCAAAAAGGTTCTCAAAGCAGTTAAAAGCTTTTCACACACACACACACACACACACACACACACACTCACCCCTGTGCTTTTAAGTGCTAATTGCATCCACTACATTTGTAAACTGCCTTGGGATCATGAGATGAAAGGCAGCAAACTAAATTAAAACAAAATAACCAAATCTCACAAAAGCAGTGTGAATGAAGAATCAAAATTGCAGCTCAAGATTAATAAGGAGCTGGTCAGCTTTAAGGGGGCAGGGGGGAAAGGAAGCCAGAGGAGGATGGAGAGAGAGAAGGATGAGAGGTGGTGGGTTGACCCCACCCCCCATCAGCCCAGAGAGACTGGAGGTGGGGTTAAAAATGGGGGGGGGTTTAAAACCTTTTTTAAAAAACAAAAATTTACCCCACCTTTGGTCTCTCTGGGCTGCCGGGGGGGCACCTTTTGTTCTCCTCTGGCTTCATTTTCTCCCTCCCCCCAGGCCCCCACCTCTGGTCTCTCTGGGCTGCTGGAGGAAGCCACTGCTGCCCGTCCTCCTCCCTCCCTCCTCCTCTGGCTGGAAAATGAGGAGGAGGCTGAGGCCCAACCGGCAGGAGGGAGGAGGCGGTGGTGGTGCAGCGGCGGCCCAGCTGGGGAGAGGGGGAAATGGGGCAGTTTTTCCCATCCCGGCCGGCAAAATGGGGTGCCGGGCAGTTGAGCAGAGGTGGCGGGTGCAGCAGAGACTGCATTCCAAATCAGCTGTGTGTGGTCCCAGGGCTTGGTACACACACATGCACATGTGCACCTTAGAGGGAAGCTTGATTGTGATCCCTTTGGGGACAGGGAACTGGCTTGTTATTCTTTTTCTATGTAAACCACATTGAGAGCGTTTTCATTGGGAAGTGGTATATAAATAATAGTATTAACTACCAGGGGTAGTTAACCACCATTGAGCGGACGGGTTCAAAGAACCCAGACACACACCCCACATCTGACATTAGACGCGGGGGGCGCGTGATTTAGCTCAAAAAGGCGGGGAGAGTCACTCCAGCCGTGCTGCAAATGGCCAGTTTAACTCCCAAACGGGGCTGTGTGGCCCCATTTGGGAGCTAAACCACAGCCCCGCTTCTGACATCAGATGTGAGGGGCATGGCTAAATGCTCCCTGCGCCTGACATCAGACACAGGGGCTGGGGCTAGGAGGGCCACAGCGGCAGCAGAACCTGGGCCACCGCTGGCCTTCCTCTGCCCCTGGTAACTTCCTCCTCATTTTAACTCAATGTTTCAAATTATTTCTTACAGTGGGGTTTTAATGTATTTTGCTTCAGTACTGCATCAGCACAAAGAACAGTTGTTGGGTTTTATGTTCAAAAGCAAAAAGAAGAAGAAGGGGCTGTCTTTTTTGAATGCAGCCTTCATGCATGCTCTTGTGCTGCTCAAGAATTTCATGAGATTCAGGTGCTACCAGAAGCCAAAAAAAAAAAAAAAAAGGCCTGGGTAGTAGGTAGGCAACCCAGAAGAAGCACAAGGAGCTATCAAAACATAGCTGGGACCTTCTGCTTGCAATGCAGATGCTCTACCGCTGAACTATGGCCCATTTGTCTCTAGGATTCCATGGGACTCTTCCTTGGTTTTGCTGCAACAAGTTAAAATAGCTATCCCCTTGGGATTCATTATGTATTGCTGCCTTTGGTCAATTAGTCATATGATACTTGCAGGATCAAAACCACTAATCTATATTCTATTTCAGAACTAGGTCCAAAGTGTATGTGGATCACTTAGGACAGAAAATTGGAGGGCTTGGTAGAAAGAGTATCTACTCTACTATCATCATCATCATCATCATCATCATCATTTTACATTTATATCCCACTCTTCCTCCAAGGAGCCCAGAGAAGTGTACTACATGCTTAAGTTTCTCCTCACAACAACCCTGTGAAGTAGGTTAGGCTGAGAGAGAAGTGACTGGCCCAGAGTCACTCAGCAAGTCTCATGGCTGAATGGGGATTCTAACTTGGGTCTCCCCGGTCCTAGTCCAGCACCCAAGATTTGCCAGGCACTGATATTTGGGATGTTGGATTGGGCACCAACTGTGTTTAGGTGGGGGAGGATAAAGGGACCTCCAGTACTGCATGAACGTATGAAGCTGCCTTACACTGGTCCATTTAGCTCCATATTGTGTACACTGACTGGCAGAGGCTTTCTATGGTTTCAGACAGGAATCTTTCCTAGCTCTACCTGGAGATGCCAGGGATTAAACCTGGGATCTTCTAGCTGCATGCAAAGCAGATCCCCTACCACTGAGCTAGGGCTCCTCCCCTAATGCTTGTGTGTACATATATGTTGTATGTGTGTATAAATACGAACATTTATGCACATGTGTGAGCATGTTGCTGCAGCTGTTATTATTATTATGTATATTCCATAGGGATGTGCACAAACTGAGGTTCATGCACTGGTTCAAATATGAACCGGTTTGTGCTCTGACAAACCAGTTCACTCTGGTTCAGCCGAACTATGAACCGGTTCATCAGTTCGAGTGCAGCGTCGGAGGGGTGGCAGTGATCAACACCTTTTAAAGAGAGAACAGCAGGTCCTTACCTGTGTGTCTGCTGCTCCATGCAGCGTTCCTCCCAGCAGCCCACACGTGGCAACGGTGTGGCAGCAGCACGCACATGGCCTCTGTTGCATGCTCTGCCATGGCCTCCGTGCATGGCCTCAAATGCCACTTTTCAATAATTAGTTCAGAAAGCAGTTTACATGGGAAACGTAATGAGAACAAGGAATGAGAAAATGGTCCCACATCTCACAAGGGCTCACAAGCTACACAACACAAGGGAGACAAGGAACAGCTGCTGTGATGTATGCTATGCTGGGTTGGATAGGGACAGTTGCTTTCTTTACATGTGTTGCATATAAACCATTGGATTATTGTTACATACTTCAGGGCAGGCTGGGAACATCATTACATTTTCCTTTTCTCTGTCCCAGTGAGATGTGTGGTGCATAAGGTTTCCATTCACAGGGTTAAAAGAAAGTTCGTGGAACAATATTGCTTACTGTAGAACAAGGGTCTGCTCCACCATGTTCCCCTACAATTCTTTTACCAGACAAAACCACTTCTCTTTATTCCAGCTCCCTAGGGTGTTGCATGGAGACACCAAGCTTCAGAGAGATTAACTGGGACTCTTTCATCATATGGAATTTACCTTTACCATTACTCTGGAACAGAAAAGACACACTATCAACTCCTTTGCATCAGAAGAAACACATTCTCCCACCATTCCTTGTTCAACTCTAAAGTTTAGTCTGTAGGGATTAGGATTGGCAAGATATAGGATAAACCTCCTCTTAAAAGGCCTTATTAAGGAACGTGAGAGGTTCAAGATAGTTTTACAAGGTCTTTATTAGCCTAAGAATAAATCTTCCCTTTGATTCCGATATAATGGTAAGGCAGTATTTTTAGATTTATAACCAGCGGTATGTCTGACAGCTAAAGGAGGGTTACACAAATGATAAAATAAGCATTAAACTCTTAAAATATATTACAGTTCAACTATTCTGTGACAAAAGAAACCCTGCTTATCCCCAGGCACTTAATGCTTGTCTTGTACTGCATCTGAAGACACTCAAGTATGGCACTGTGGGAACCCCAAAAGGAAAGTATATTCTCCCCAAGTCTAGAGCTGTTTCCTCTGGAGGTTCATCCAGTACTTGTTTGTGGGAAAGTGAAAATGAGCTCCACAATGCAATACACTTACGTTTTCCTAGCACTTCTTTGTGCCCGTTAAGCCCTCTTGGTATGCTCATAGTTCACTGCAAGAGACTGCTACAGGCCCCTGCCTCAAAGCAGCCTTACCCAGGAGGGACCCAAGTAAACATGCAGAGACATCCCTCATTCCCCTTTTTGTTCTCTTCTCCTCTTTGTTCTCTCTGCCTGGAGGCTTTATACACAGGGCTTCTGCCCCGAATCTCATTCAGGAGAGAGTGTGTGGGTTCACACACCTGCCAAACTTACCCTGAATTCACAACGAGATCCTTGGACACACTCCACACAAAAGCCGGGCTTTGTGATGTGAATTCTAGCTTATCTCAAGATATTTCCAGATTTTTGAAATGCTGGTTTTAAGCTTCTTTTTCTGAAAATGCTGGAGCAAACAGGGAGAGGCGCTGAGTAGAATCATTAGCATGATAAGAGGCATGGAGGTGGTTCTCATGATCAGTGGCAACCACCAGATGGGGTTAAGCAGGGAGAGTGGGATTAGTCCGCTCTCCCCGCAGACGAGCACCCGCAGAGCCCCAGGCAGCCAGATTGGCTGCCCACACGACTGCCGGCTCCGTCATGGAGCCGGCGGGGGCTGAGGAGATCAGGGGCCATGCGTCCCCCAGAAGTTCCAACATGCCCTGTGCGAGTGCGCAGGGCATGCTGGAGAGACCCCAAAGCCGGGAGGCTGCTTTTTAGCCTCCCAGTTGGGGGTCTACCCGTGAGTTGCCGCGGCATGGAGCCATGCCACAGCAACGCACAATCCAAAAGCCCAGGTTAGTGGAGCGCTCTCTCTGCTAATCTGGGCTTAGGAGAAGGTAACTTTAACGGGTTACTCGTTTTGGTGAGACCGGGCTCGGCTGCAAGCCCGGTGGTTCTCACATGCGGGCGAAATTAGGCTAGGCTCCCTTAGCCCGATTTTGCCCGATTGTGAGAATCACCTCATGATCTCTTCAGAAATGCAAATCTATCTCTGCAGGGATCTCTCCCCGCCAACCCCATTGGCTAGGAAGGAAAACACTGGTGCCTACCATGTGTACGTGAGGAAATGAAACCTGAGAGCAGAGGGGAGGGGCTGCTTCCCTCAATGCCACAAGTGTACTTCGAAGTGGCTTAGCTCAACATTTACCCCAAAGTCTGAAGCCAATTGTAAATAACCTCTTGGTAGAAAAGGAGGCTTGGATGACAGGAGGAATGTTAGGCTGGTAGGGTGGGAAAGGGCAGCTGTTTGGCATATGAGAGGTTTCTGATGGGGAAACCGTGGGACATGGGAAGGCGCCTCAGATGTTGGGAAGCTGGAAAGTGAAATAGGGTTGCCAGATGCTGTGGAGAATGGGGAGTTGGCAACTGAGGGCAGCAGCAATGTTGGGGAAAGGACTTTAACTGACAAGAAAGTAGCAATTTGAAGTTGCGTGGCAAGCGGACCTTTTACAAACAGAGTTTGTACAGAGTTTAGAGAGAACTGCTTGTACTACTCTTCCTCCACTCCATCATTTTTTGTGGAAAATTACAGGTGTGGTCCCACAATTATGGGTGTGGTCCCAAAGGATCTACTGGGTGGGGAGTTTGACTCTCAAATTCATTTAAGTTTGATGTCTGTGTGATAAGAGAATGCCAGCATTTCTGTATCTTCCTTGCAAGTGTCTCCCAGCTCCACCACTTTTAAAAGGTGCCTCTTTGCTCAGTTAGCAGGGAAATAGGGGAATAGCAGAGAAATAGTCAAGGCTCATCTAATTTGGGCCTGCTGGAGAGGTGTGTGTGTGTGTGTGTGTGTGTGTGTGTGAGAGAGAGAGAGAGAGAGAGAGAGAGAGAGAGAGAGAGAGAGAGAGAGAGATTTAGGACTGCAACTTGGATTTCTAGATTTCTGGTTTCTTTTAAAATTCAAAACCCGATTTCGGGGGTTTTAATCACTGTAATTGTTTAATTGTTGTTTTAAAACATTTGTTAATTGTTATGTTGTTTTTTAATTTGTTTTAGCTCTTTACTGTTTTAGTGGTGTGTTTTAATTGTAAACCACCCTGAGCCATTTTGGAAGGGCGGCATACAAATCAAATAAATAAATAATAAATAGGTCATAATAATTTAATGTTTGGTTATTACTGAAGGCTGCAATCTAAAAAGTAACTCCCATTGATCTCACTGGGACTTACTTCCAAATCAACATTGGTCATGCTGTACCAAAGTAAACAAACAAACAAACCTCATGTAGTGACCAGTCTCCCCACCCTCTAAAGAGTTATCAGGAAGTGAACCCTTGTCTTGACTGACAGTCTGGTGAACTCCAGGGCTTGATCAATCAGTTGAGCCAGTGGGTGGGGCATGAGAGCTACAGGGGAAATTTGGGGAAGAAAAAAGGAAGTCTGTACTGGGAGATAGAGAACAAGCAGCGATGGAGTTTGCTGCAGGAGGATGACTGTAGATCCTTGTAAGACAGGATTGCAGGAGGCTTGTTTAGTCAGACTTCGCATCAGGAATTTATATTTATTTGTGTATGTGCTTTGCATTTTCCTAAATATCGGTTCTTGCAACCAAGTAACTAAGATTTCAATGTGTGCTGCTCCAGAGCCATCTGGGTGCTTTTGAAGTATTCTTGTAACCAACTAAGTATTTTAAAGTGTATCTAAAAAGCCAAAAGCCTCAGATGGAACTAGTCTGTAGTAATTTTAATAAAAAATCTTTTTTTTCTCTGTTCTTTACTTTTTACAAGCCTCCAAGTGTTGTTTATTAACCCAGAAGGAGAAAGTGGGGCCAGAAGCGGGATTTCTCTGGTGCAAAATGTGTCTCAAAGATTGCTTGGCCAATTCACATTAACTCCACATGCAGGCAGATGCCAGGGAGAACAACTGATTTTATTCTTGCCTATGAGCAAGAGGGAGAAAAAGGGAATGGGGATCTTTGATCACTCCAGTTCCCATTCAGAGTAGCCATTTTGGAGAGATCTGGTGGCAGCAGTAACCTACCAGAACTTCTGGGTTTACCAGAACCTTTTTCTTAGCTTTCTGGTCTTGTTAAAGATTAAACACCAGTCTGCTTCTCAGAACACATGAAAGGGATGACTCAGCACTCAAGTCTCCCTTGGGTTGAGAACTGGCTGAGTCAGCAGGAAAGGAAATGTCCATTACCCACAATTCACTATACCTCACGAAGACTCATTAGTCCATAGGCTCTAGCCATACACTTACCTGAACATTACTATTCATGCTTCTGTTGCACCTGGGAATCCAGGGCATGGGGATTGTCAGCACATGTCTGGAATCAACAATTGACTAGTTTTCCAGATGGTTAGATATTTAACTGCGTGGAATGCAATTAAGAGAATACCATATTGTAAGTGGTCCAGTCCTATCTGAAACCATTGCTTCAATCATTGTTGCAGCTGCTGCTGCTGCTACTGTTACTGCTGCTTCAGTACCATGTCGCTTCCTCTCTATCAGCTACTTGTTTTCTTTTGTCCTGAATTAGTCACATGAGTGATCCTACCCAAACATGCAGTGAATGATTATGTCACTGGACATCATAAAATAAAATCCGATCCACTCAGATTTGGCTATACAGTGATAGTCCTGAAGACAATTGAGAGTGAAGCAAAGTGAGGGTGATTTAAACAAATAAGGGAGCATTTTTAAAAGGCAGCAAAAAGATAACAAATGGGAGATACTTTTTGAAACTGCTTAAAATGTTCACAAAAACAGCTAATAGTTTGATTTCAGATCAAGCAATTATATTTGCTTGATACACAGTTTCAACACTGTTTTTTAACATACCCATGGTGTATTGTGCAAATTAATAATTATTAATCTATCTGAAATGGTAAAGAAGTATGAGTACAAAGGATTTACAACTGCTAAGACACTGCCACAATCTACTGAAGAGTCCTCCTATGCAAGTCCCATTAAAATTCATGGAAATTGTACAAAAGCACAGTAGTGCATTTGCACCATTCCCATTAATCTCAACAGGGCTTGCACCGTAGAACATCCCAGTGGGCTGTGCCCTTTGGTATATTAGGCTGCAATCCTATACAGATCTATGAGTTGCATTGAACACAATAGGACTTGCTTCTGTGTAAATATGTATAGGATTCAGTTGTTAAATACCGAAATAGGTTTTGTAACTTTTCAAACAAGTTTCATTTCAGCTCTTTATTATTTTATTATAATAATTCTAATGATTCAAATCTGCACTGGATTCTTCAAGAGGGCAAATTGTTTCCTTTAACATGCCCTAGAAAGCTACTGTTACATCAGAGAGATGGAATGCCTCCCTTAAACTCTAATGCCAGTAATTGCCTTTGGACTTCTACACAAAGAAGGTTTTGGTCTTCAAACTGTCTGGAAGGGTTTGTCTGTAATTGCTGTAACGTACAATCACTCCCAGAATGAAAGGGAAAATGACATATGTTTGGAAAGTTAAATAAGAATAGTGCAAACAAGCAACGCTATTATGCAAGATGGTGAAGGAGCCTCCTGTTCTGAGGCTGAGCTTCAGATCAGAGATTGTTTTATGGCACATGGTGAGCAGACACATTGTTGCTATAAAGGTATAATGAAAGCAATTGGACTAACCACAAAAACACCCCATGAAGCATCCACATTTGGTTAAACCCATTTGTCTGAAATCATACCAGGAAACCAGGCTGACATTACATTATTTATGTGTCTAGGTTCTTCTCAAGTTTGATCCACAAAATAGTTATTCTCCATTTCCACACATGGGAAATAATCACATTTTCATCTCTGCATACCAAAATAGCATATATATAGTACGATATATATTTTGTCATTGCTGTGCCCTCCATTAACTGATCCAGTTCTCTTTGGGACTCATTCCCTTTGGGACTGCATTGGCCAAAACTGTTTGTTTTTGTTTTAAAATTCTGTCCCACCTTTCAATATTACTTTTTCCCAGGTGGCTAAATAAGACCTTAGCCCGAGGAATGTTCTCAATTAGACCTTTAAATGTATTATTTGTTATAAACTAGGAAAGAGTGTCAGCCAAAATCAGATCAGGATGACTAGCATGATTGGATTTACCAAATGTCCATGTGTGGTGAAACACCTTTTTCACAATTTCACTTGTAAGGAAAAGAAATCGTGAGGCTGACATCCTGAATAAATTAATCAATGGAAGTACCATTCAAATTAATAGGACAAGTTAGTCATGACTAATTTATTCTATTAATTTCAGTGAGACTTCCACTGAGTAACTTACTCAAGATATCAGCTGTTGTTGTTGTTGTTGTTATTCTACTTTTCTGCAAGGTGGTGCTCAAGCTACAAATAAAAAACCCACAATAAATATTATTACATAATTCAGTTCCAAAGTAATTTAATTAATAAACATATCAACAATTCAAAACATTTCATAAATGACATCAAATATTAACATGAACTAGCCAAGACATAAATTGCAACTAAATAAAACTAGTGAGGACGTGGATTTATTAATAATTAATTAATAATTAATTAATTTTAAACTGCTTGTTTTATTTTATAGAGTTGTTTTAATTATTTTATCCTTCTTACTTCTATCCTTCTATCCTTACTTCTATACTTCTATCCTTCTATACTTCTTGTATTTTAAATTATGTACACTTTCTAGGGATACATGTATCAGGCAATTTATAAATATGATGAATCTGAAATTTTATTTATTTTGGTACATGCCCAGAAAAAAGAAAGAAAAACACACACAAGCCCACACAGAGACAGAATATACATATCTAATGTAATCTAAAATTAACATGAAAATAAAAAATATCCAGCAGTATAACCAACTAAGCTATAGTATACAACTAACCAGTAATATCTAACTTATATCTTGTTTAATTTTACAGACTGCAGCACAAAATTTTTACAAAATATGATCAATCAATCAATCAATCAATAATATTCATAACAATACCCAACTAGCAGCTGTTACCTTCTCACTCCTTTCCATCGAATTTATCACAAAAACAGCATAAGCCACCTTCCTAACCTCTTTTCTACGCCACAATTTCATACGGTGAGGAGTTTCCCCAGAGGCGCTCTTACTCCTGGACTTCCAGGCGGAAGTCCAAGACCTCCACACCCGCTGGGGCCCCCCAAATCCTTTTAAATCTGTCCTGGATGGCCAGTCTGTCTTGGGCAGCTGAGTATGACTGTGGCTTGTGTCAGGCGGCTGAGCCAGGGGAAAGGTGGGGGGGGGGAGAATCTGGGATGGGAACATGTTGAGTTGCAAGTTGAAATGTTTCTGCTGATGCATATTTGCATGAATATACCTGTTTTATGTCCTTACATTCCTGTGAGTTCAGTTGCTGTTGGGGCCCTCAGGAACCCATGTGTTAAAAATACTGTGAGTGTGTGTCACAGTAGGGGGACGTAGGGGGATGGTGCTTATCTTGCAGAGGGGCGGCGGGGGGGGGGGGGTCCAAGCTCCAAAATTACCTAGGTGCACCTCTGAGTTTCCAGACAAGTGAAGTACAGTAACTAGAAGCCTGCCTCCTCTCATTCTGACCGTCTCACCCTTATCTCTTAATTGGAGCACTCATCCTAGTAACTCCTCCTTCTCATACTAGAAGGCAGAGGCATTGCTAAAATATTTGGGGCCCCGGGCCCACAGCCTCCCTTTTGATAATTGAACTCAATCATATCCCTCCAAGAATAATTGCATATGCTTTTAAAAGTCTCTAATATTATAATATGTAGGTGGAAGCAGCAGAGACAGGGTCGTAGCTAGGGGAGTGGAGGCCATGTTTGCCCCTCTCCCGGGTGGCCTCTCGGAGTGAGAGAGGTCATGAAGAAAACAGGGAAGGGTGGAGCTGGGGGCCCTCAGGAGCTGGGGAGTGCAGTTTCTTTGAACCCATTCGCTCAGTTATAGCTACACCCCTAAGCAGAGAGCTAGGTAAGGCCAGGAGCTCTCTCCCATGCTCTGTGCAGGCAGGTGCCTCCACTGCTGCGCTTCCTTTCTGGAAGGCGTCATGGAAATGGCTGATCCAAGGCTGATATATAGTGATTTTTATTTTATTTTTAGCCTGTCAGATTTTCTTTCTCTCTGCAACTAAGCATGCTCAACTGCTGTGGAGCATGCTCAGTATGATTAAAGGAAGTGGCTTTCATTTTTTTCTGCCCACAATTCCTATCAGATTTTATCTTCTTCAACATGTGAACAAAACAAATCAGATTCTACAGAGAAGCATCAGATTTTGTTGTGTATGCTATCTGGTGCTGGTGTGGCCAGCATGGTATAGTGATTAGAGTGCTGGACTCGGACCGGGGAGACCCGAGTTCAAATCCCCATTCAGCCATGATACTTGCTGGATGACTCTGGGCTATTCACTTCTCTCTCAGCCTAACCTATTTCACAGGAGTTGTTTTGAGGAAAATTATAAGTATGTAGTACACTGCTCTAGGCTCCTTGGAGGAAGAGCAGGATATAAAATGTAAATAATAATAATAATAATAATAAAAAAATTAAAAATAAAAAACTCTGAAATACAAAGAGGGAAAGGCTACAGTGGTGTTTCTTATTTGAAATGCTGTTGAAATGATGTGAAATACTTGGAGAGCTGGCAGGAAGAGAATATGCTCAGTCTCTCCATTTGTAGCCAGTGCCCTTAACCTGACAGAGCAATGAAACATTATGGTCCAGTTTGTCAGAAAAAGTTACTGGGAAATACTGAAATCTGACAGAATAATGAATAGTTATGGTACAGTCCATCAGGAAACATTACCCATCAGAAAAACTTAACTTGGTACTGAAATCTGACAGACTATTGAAAAATGATGGTCCAGTCCTACGTCTGTCCAGTCCCTCAGAAAACATTACTGAAAAATACCGAAATCTGACAAAGTAATGAGAAATTATAGTCCAGTGCAGCAGGAAATGACTTGACTAGCAAGCCAGAGGTTGCTGGTTCGAATCCCCACTAGTATGTTTCCCAGAATATGGGAAACACCTATATCAGACAGCAGCAATATAGGAAGATGCTGAAAGGCATCATCTCATACTGCACATGAGATGGCAATGGTAAAAGGTAAAGTGTGCCGTCGAGTCGGTGTCGACTCCTGGTGACCACAGAGCCTTGTGGTTGTCTTTGGTAGAATACAGGAGGGGTTTACCATTGCCTCCTCCTGAGCAGTATGAGATGATGACTCTCTGCATCTTCCTATATTGCTGCTGCCTGATATAGATGCTCCCCATAGTCTAGGAAACATACCAGCAAGGATTTGAACCAACAACCTCTGGCTTGCCAGTCAACACATTTCCTGCTGAGCCATTAGGTGGCTGGCAATGGTAAACCCCTTCTGTATTCTACCAAAGACAACCACAGGGCTCTGTTATCACCAGGAGTCAACACCGACTCAGTGCTGGCACACTTTACTTTTACCTTTACGTCAGAAAACATTACCCATCAGAAAAGTTCCCCCCAGTATTGAAATGTAAATAGGTGTTGAAATTTTTCAGACTAGTCCATCATAAAATGTTACCCATCAGAAAATCTTACTCAGTACTGGAATCTGACAAGGTACTGAAAACTTAGTCTAGCCCATTAGAAAACATTACTCATCAGAAAAGCTTGCCCAGTACTGAAATTTGACAGAGTAATGAAAAAATATGCCCTTGTCCATCAGAAAACTTTACTGGGTAAGAAAATCTGATGAGGTAAGAAAAAGTTACATTCTTGTCCATCATAAAACATTACCAGATAAGGAAATCTTACAGGCTAAGAAAACATTTTGCCACACCAGCTCTGGGCTGATGAGATTTGGGGCGCTAAGCAATTCATTGGGGGCCTGTGCAACCCCATAATGATGCCCCTGCTAGGAGTACTCCAGAAGATATTTATCTGCCTCTGCCCTCTAATACCCTGTAAACTGATTCAAAACTAAGTGGAATGGCATTGTCAAATATAGAGGCAGAAATAGAGGGCCACCGTGCGTGCGCGCGCTGCATACGTCACATGCGTGCTCATCTTTCCAATACTTCCGGGCAACGGCGGGGACAGGGGCGGCAGGAAGGAACGCTGCCGCCCCTGAAACTTCAAGTTTAAATGCAGCGCCAGAGGGGGAAGAGCAGCGGGAGGGGTAAGTACTACCCCCCCGCCCTTAAAGGTAGACACCCCCCCCCAGTGCTGGACCGCCGGACCGGTCCGGTTCCGAACTGGTTCGGAGGCCTCCAACATGGCCTCCGAACCGGTTCGTACACATCCCTACTATCTAGCTCAGTATTGTCTTCACAGACTGGCAGCGGCTTCTCCAAGGTTGCAGGCAGGAAACTCTCTCAGCCCTATCGTATAGGATATAGGAATAGGGAGGGAAGACACGACCAAGAGGTTACGCAGATGAGACAGTAAATCCCTTCTGGAAAAGTTTGTATGGTTATGTGCAAAAAGACAAGAGTATCTCTTCTAAACAGCAGTGGGACAAATTATGGAAATAGACGTTGGACGTAACACACACACCACCCCCCGATTACCTGATGTGCCTTGTAATCCCCCACCCCCGAGTTACAGTACTGCCTGCATATACTTCATAACCTTGTGGGTTTCCAAATCCTTGTGTGTAAATCTTTGTAAATATATCATGTACAAACAACCACTTTGTATATAATTGTGCTTTGGCAACGTACTGTATGCTTTGGTAGTTTGTTGGTTCAATTAAAAAAAATCTTGTCCTATTAACAAAAAAAAAAATCTTGTCCTATCTTGGAGATGCCAGGGAGGGAACTGGAAACCTTCTGCTCTTCCCAGAGCGGCTTCATCCCCTGAGGGGAATATCTTGCAATGTTCACACATCAAGTCTCCCATTCAGATGCAACCAGGGCAGACCCTGCTTAGCTATGGGGACCTATTAACAAAAAAAAAAAATCTTGTCCTATCTTGGAGATGCCAGGGAGGGAACTGGAAACTTTCTGCTCTTCCCAGAGCGGCTTCATCCCCTGAGGGGAATATCTTGCAATGTTCACACATCAAGTCTCCCATTCAGATGCAACCAGGGCAGACCCTGCTTAGCTATGGGGACAAGTCATGCTTGCTACCACAAGACCAGCTCTCATGTTCCTCACCCAAGATTTAGCAGATGGAGCAACTGGTATGTGATTTGGATTCCTAAAAAATCTGCAAGGTAGGGATGTGCACAAAACCAGGTTGCCCGGTTTGGTTCAAATTTGAACCATATTGAACCAGTTTGAACTGGTTTTAACTGGTTCAAACCTCAAAAAGTGGGTGGGGTGGTAGCTGGCACCCATGCGTACCTACCACCCAAACCCCAATTGGACAATTTTTAATGAATTTTTTATTTTGATTTTGATTTTTTTCTCATAGGGTATAATGGGACTCAAACCAGCCCATTATTCCCTATTTTGGAGCACCCATGGGTGCCAACAGCCACCCAAACCCCGAAGCAATTGGACACTCCTACGAATTTTTATGAATATTTGAATTATTTTTTATTATTTTTCTCTAACCCTAACCCAGCACCCCCCAAGTGCTGTTATGGGGCTGCTAAAACCTCCATTCTTCCCTATAGAGAGAAAACCTTAAAGACACTTGGGGGGTGCTGGGGTGGCCCAGAGTGAGTGGTGGTGTAGTGCACAGAGGTGCCAACCACCCCCATGGGTTGCTAACCCATGGGCTACTGGGTTTTGTTGTTTCTGAGGCGTTCTGAGTGTAGATTCTTTGGTAGCATATGAGATTTTCAATGACAAACCATGAATCCACTCTCATCTGCTAACCTTAAAGACACAAAAACTTCAAAAATCACTTATAAATCAGCCCTTTGCCCAATTCCTTTCAAATAATTCTGATAGCTTCCTTGCCCCCCTTGGGCACTACCACCCACCACAATCCACTCTAGGACACCCCTTTCCCCCTGACATGAAGCTATACATTTGCTGCAATCCTCATTATTCCCTAGGAGGAATTCCAAAATACGTTTAAAATTCACCAATAATCAGACGAGTGTCCGATTGCCTTGGGATTTTGTGGGTGGTAGGCAACCCTGGGTGCCTACCACCCATCCCACTTTTGTGCCCCTAGGTGCTCCACAATAGGGGATAATGGGCTGGTTCAGGTCCCATTATACTCTGAGAAAATAATTTAAAATATTTCAAATAGTCATTAAAAAAATCATACGGGTGTCTGATTGCTTCAGAGTTTGAGTGGTTGTTGGCACCCATGGGTGCTCCAAAATAGGGAATAATGGGCTGGTTCGAGTCCCATTATACCCTATGAGAAAAAATAAAAATAAATTTCAAAAATTCATAAAAAATCGTACGAGTGTCCAATTGCTTTGGGGTTGGGGTGGCAGGTACCCATGGGTGCCAGCTACCACCCCACACACCTTTGGAGGTTTGAACCATTTCAAAATGGTTAGAATTCAAACCAAACCCAGGGGTTGAACAAAACCAAAACCGAACCACCCCCTCCTGGTTCAAACCCGGTTCGAATTCAAATTGAACCGGGCAAAATGGTTTTGTGCACATCCCTATCAACTTCCTAGGAAGGTACCAGTTGTATAGGAGCATGAAACTTCTCTTTGGCTTCCCCATTCCATCAACACCTTTCCTGGGATGCTGGCATTCTCAGATCCTTCCACAAAAATTTGACAATTGTTACCATCTGACTAATCCCATGGTATGGTGAATTACCTCTTCTGTAAAAGGTTTGCTCTAGCATAGGATGAAACTGGATCATTGCTTTAAATCTCTGGCATCTTTGGTATTTAATTTATCACCTGTCCCCCCCCCCCCATGACATCTCAGAGAATCATGTCATTTCTACAGCAGCTAACCCTAATACAAATCAGATCCTTTCTTCAGAGAAGTAATTGAGAGATTAATTCCAGAGTTAATAAACACTTTGTTGTCATGAAAATATGCCTCATAAACAAAGACCAATAGAGAAACACAGATTATTTTATTCTGTTCTTTTAAAAACAGATTTATCACTTAATAGAATTTGTTTCAAAGTTTCCCAAGAGATTTCTTCATACTAATGAAATCTGTACATATAATTAGCTCAGCTCATTTCGCTAAGTGGGTTTATATTTAAGGGGCATAGACAGCCTGGAAGTTCTCCTGCAGAAGTACCATTAAAAAAGAGTGGCTGATATCCTGACTGACGAAGCACTGGTGCAACGGGAGAAGTACCAGTGTAGCATCAGTCCTGAAAAGCTCCAGAATACCCCTCCACTGGTGCTAGTGTGTGGAATTTCAACAACTACCCCTTCTCTGAGAAGCTTTCTGTGTCATCCAAAAATATGTCCCTGAGGGCTGCATGACTCCAGGGACATATTTTTTTAGTTGGCCAGACCACCTCTTAGGGAAGGGGAGGCTGTCAAAATATGCCCCCATTGCTGAGCCAGCAGTGTAGCTGAGTTCACTGAACTTTTCAGAAGTACCAGTACTTCTCCTCCTACACTGGTGCTTCGTTAGCCAGAATGTCAGCATTGTTCTTACGCAGTTCCCATATATTTCAATGGAGTTTACACAGGAGACTGTCCAGGTGGATTGTGCCCAAGAACTAAATGGTCAAGGTGTTTCATGCAACTTTTTCCTAATCATTTAATGTTAATAAGCAGTACTTATGGCGCAGTGGGGAAATGACTTGCCTAGCGAGCAAGAGGTTGCTGGTTTGAATCCCCATCGGTATGTTTCCCAGAATATGGGAAACACCTATATCAGGCAGCAGCGATATAGGAAGGTGCTGAAAGGCATCATCTTACACTGCGCAGGAGGAGGCAATGGTGAACCCCTCCTGTATTCTACCAAAGAAAACCACATGGCTCTGTGGTCGCCAGGAGTCAACACCAACTCAAGGGCATAACTTTACTTTATTGGTAGTTCTACTACTACAGATAAACCCCTAGTTTCACACAGCTTTACACTGAATGTGTAATTCCCCCTCAATACATAAAATCATTGTAGTATGTAAATGCTAAAGCTCTAATTAATCTTCTCAGTGTTTCTTCTAGAGTATATTCCCGCACAGATATAGGCTTTGAAAGGCTAGCAGAAAGAAATTGCATCATAAGCATTAGACAACATGGCAGGGAATCTGAAAATTAATTCTTCAATAGCTGCATAAAATACGCAAGGACTTTGTTTTAGATACCATCATCTCTGTTTTGCAACTTCTACAGTTTTTAAGCACATCATCATGGTGAAGACAGTGAAAAGTACTGAAGTCCCTGCTTCAAATCACACCTTAGCCATGAGCTTATGAGGTGAGTTAAGGTGAGTTGCTTTTAGCCTCAGCCACCCCACATTTGCAACCTGGCAATAATAATATCTGCCTTACACAGCTATTGTACACTGTGATGAGATACTATAGCCCTGTTCACATTTAACCTTCAACACACATACAGATCTGTAAACACATGCAGTTTAGGGAAATGCATGGACAGCTTGGGGCAGTGGGCGGCGGGGCAGGGAGCTCCCATTAAAAGCAGGTAAGGAGCTCCTTACCTGCTCACCCTCCTGCCCACTGCTGTTCCATTGGCAGTGCCTGCTCTCCAAAATGCCGCACTTGGCCATGGCGCTGTTCCCTGCACCTCCACACAGCATCGGCATCCACATGGCCGACGTACATTTTGGAACATCCACCGTTTATGGCAGGGCAGGCTCAGTCTTGGCACATCCCCAGTGTTATTATCACATATGCTGATCTGTCATGTATACATGTGTACAGACATCTATATGCACATGCAACATAAAGAGCAGGGCCTCTGCCTGCTCTTCAAACACTAGTCTAAAGGCCCCTATGAAATGCAGCTGCCTCTACTGGAAGCGAGTGTCACTGCTTTGGACAGCACGTTGGGTTGCCAGTTAGTCCTTTTCTGCTGGAGAATATTCACTTGACACCATGCTTTATTTGGAATGCACATCAAATCACCTGGAGAATGTACATCAATGGAAGTTATGTGCATGGATGAATCATAGAGAGAATAGACCTTTAAATAGATTGGGTGCAGGAGGGAAAAAAGGCCCAAGGAATATATATCTAAACGAAATATGTTCATTTTGTTCTTTGAAGTCCCATCTCTTTTTTCTCCTTCCTTTTCCTTTTATGTTTCCTTTAATGAGCTTTAGTGAGCCCACTATTGTAAGCAGTAGCCTTATTTCCTAAGATCTAATAACTGAAAAGTATACTGTATGCTCCCAAATGAGGGGGAGGGGAGAAGGCATTGTTATACTTGTATGGAAAAGTGCCATGACTTGACATAGATTTTAATATTCATTGATTTTAATAGAGCTATTGTCTGATTCAGCCATATTTAAATAAGATTATTTGCATTTTATTTGAGACAATGTATACTATTTTCTATCTTATATACAGAGATATACAGATTTGGGAGTGGAATGAAAAACTTAAAATAATGAAGTACTTTTGAGGATTGATACTAAATTGTTGCTTTTTGTTGGTGTTTTGAATTTTGAGTCATTAAGATAAACTGAAAATTCATTCAGTTCAGTGTAGTTTATTTACGGTCACAGACCAAAAATTTAGAGTATACGTAATAATAAAGGAAGTGTACACAAAAATACATAAAATATAAATATATATTCAAAAGGTCTAATATTATCTCATCCTAATCAATATCTCCAATTTACGCAATTTGATTTACTATATGTTGTCTAGCATTCTTAGCTACCACACAAAATTCAGCAACGTTAGTTGTTACCTCCTCCTTCTGATCTGAGAGCAAATAATTAACATAAGATGCATCATATTGTATCTGGTTCTGAGACTATAGACTAAGGTGTACCGGACCTCTGAAGAACTGAAGTCAATAATCTTAAGCACCCCTCTGCTTGTAAATTGCTGTGAGAATCTCGCTTTGAATGGGAGCATGCCAATTCTAGTTTAAGAAACCACAAATATGTTTGATAGCTATTTGACGGGAGTGCAATTTCATATTTCCAGTAGGCGGGAAGAAACTCAGTGTCCTCAACATACAAAAAAAGAGGATGAGGGCTGTAAGGCCAAACACAGAAGTGATCGCTCACAGCAGGGAGCCAAAGCAGGGATTGCAAATGAAGTGCAACTATGACAGACCTCTCTGCCATAGAGGTGTGCAATGGAATGAAGTGCAACTATGTCAACACATGCAGAGCAATCACTCATGTTTGAGCATTCAAAGCGATCATTCCATGTTCAGAGGCAGGACCAGCTGCAGGGGAGCAACAGCAGGAGATGGAGAGGGCACATGCCTACATCTCCTGCTTGGGGACTTCCCAGAGGTATCTGGTGGGCCACTGTGGGAAACAGGGTGCTGGACTAGATAAGCCTTGGGCCTGATCCATGAAGGTTCTTATGTTCTTGTATTCACTTGAGAAAGTTACAACTGAAGTCACAATATAGATGATGAAGTTTAAGACTTAAGCACATAGAAACATGTACACATTTTTTTCAGAGAAGAGACAGAGAGATAAAATATTTGATGGATGTGAATTATTTCTATCTCTCATACATAAGCAGGCAGCAGCAGACTCTGTTACACACACCAGCACTGCTTCTGTCACAGAGAAGTGGGGCAGTGGAAAGGCCACAGCAGCACTCTCCCCTCCTTTCCTCCCACTGGCACTTCATATGAGTGGATTAATTGCTCAATTGAAAAGCATTGCATTCAAAGTGATGTAAGGGTATATGGAAATCCACTTTTCCTAACACATGAAGGTTATCATTTGATGTTGCACTTATTATGTGTTGGGCACACATGGATGAATTAGACTTCAGGCTACAGCTGAATGTCACTGATCAGCAAACTTAAATATGCAGCTTGTAAGAAGAAATGACTTTTTAAAAAAATATATCATTTGAAAACATCCTTTTAGCATAAAGAGCCTTTTTATGGACATTTCTAAATGAATATTTAATAATGATGATGATGATGATGATGATAAAAGCTGCCTCAAATGTTTAGCTCATTCCTTAGGTTTTCCCCCTTCAGTCCTCTGATTTGGGATGAAAAATGTCATGGAAGTTACAGAGTTTCCTGTGGAATGCTAAATCCTTTCACAAATAACTCTTATTTAATTAGCAAGGTCTAGTCTAAAGGTCTCGAAGGGGTTGAAAATGAATGCTAATTCCCTCACTTAAAGTCAGTCTTTTATTAGAGACTCATTAATATATTACTCTAAATCTGAAGATCAACCAGACTGGATTAACTTGGATACTGTTCTGAAGAAAAAAACTACTGTTTTTTAATTGCATCTATTGAAATTTATTGCCAAGCCCAAATCCAAGACTTACAAGAATCTTGTTCATAAAGGCAGGAAAACAGTGAAGAAGGAAACATATGCAAGAATACTAAAGCATAATAATAGAAAGATATGCAATACCTTCTCTATATCTATTCCCTCTTCACTTATTCAGTCTCTCACACACTCATTCACACAACACTCACACAAAATATTTGTACAAGCACACTACTCATAAATGTCACTCACGTTCCGCATTCATATAAACACAACATTCACATACAGAGAGGCTGTTCTCACGAGCAGCTAAGGCAACCGAGCCTTCCAAGAAACACATGGCTCCTGGTGGTAGCTTGGCCGCAAACCCGCCTAGGGAGCCCGCCTCTTAAATGAGGTTAAGGGAGCAAGCACTCTTTTAACCCCATGTTGACCATGTGCCAACACCAGCTGCTTTCAGCCAGCACTGTAACACTAATGGGAGCCCGCTGATACACTCATGTGGTACATCGTGGGATCTCTGGAGGTCAGGATGCTGCAGCTAATCTGGGAGCACAGTTCACACTCCCAACAGAATAACTTGGTCATCTGGGGGGAAGGTGAGTTTACCAAGCCTTCTCCCCACCCACCCATGTGAATGACCTCAGAGTCTATTAGCTGATCAACATTGGTTAGTGCTGCCTACTCTCTTCTCTAATTAACCTCTTCCCACCAATAGTATACTGTCCATCGATCTCTTGGCCTTATGTGCAGACAGTTTTAAAAACTTTTGAGTGGTAGGAATGCTCATTAGTGTTCCATAAGAACTCAGCAGTGGATTCAATGTCTTAGGAGGGTTACTTTCAAAGCACTGAAGCCAAGACAGCTCCTTAGTGGTTCCTTTCCTGGAGAGATCCCTTGTTGACCCTTCTTGCTTTATATCTGTTCCTGCCATTCATATCCTGCCAGATCACTTCCCTGCCTGTCTGTCTGACAAACACAACGGGACCAGATGGTACCAGAGTCACGTCTGCCGGAACTGCCAAAACTCTGGAGTCCAGGTCAGCACGGATGCGAGCGACTTTATCTGCAAAGCGACGGGCAAACTGATCACAAAGAGCTGTAGATGACTCCTCCCCCATTGTCTAGGGGGATGTGTGGAGCAAGGTTTTTACCACACGAAACAGCTCTGTTTGTCTGCACTGAGCAGACGCAATGGAGGTGGAGAAAAAGCATTTCTTCGCCGCCCCCACCACCACGGAGTAGTCCCTAAAATGGGCTCTAGCCCGTGTTCGATCGGATTCGTGACGACTCTTCCTCCAGCATCGTTCTAGCCATCACCCGAGTTGCTTCATCGCCCTAAGCTCCGAGGAAAACCAAGGAGCAGATTGGGCTCCACCAAGCCAGAGAGGGCATTTAGGAGCAACCGTGTCAACAGCCCAGGCCATCTCTCCATTCCAGAGATCAACCAGGGCCTCGACAGGGTCACCAGCTCTGGACACTGGAAACTCCCCGAGGGCCGTCTGGAATCCAAGCAGATCCATAAGCCTCCGGGGGCGGACCATCCTAATCGGCCCACCACCCCTGCAGAGGGCAGACGGAGCAGTCAAACTAAACCTCACCAGATGATGATCTGTCCATGACAAGAGAGTGGTCTCAAATTCCCCCACCTCCAGATCATTTATTTCCCAGTCGGCAAAAACCAGATCCAGAGTGTGTCCCGCCACGTGGGTAGGGCCAGATACCAATTGAGACAGGCCCATGGTTGCCATGGAGGCCATGAAATCCTGAGCCGCACCCACTAGGGGGGCCTCAGCATGGACATTGAAATCCCCCAAAACAATAAGCCTGGGGGAACCCAAGGCCACCTCCGAGACCACCCCCGCCAGCTCAGGTAGGGAGACTGAAGTGCAGCGGGGTAGTCGGTAGGTACACCAGCAGAATCCCCAGCCTATCTTGGAGGCCCACCCTCAAGGACAGACACTCAAAATTCTGAGATTGCCTGACCAGGCACCTGGAAACGGGGAGGGTATCTCAAAAGATGACTGCAACGCCTCCTCCTGACCCTTGCACGATCTGGAAACCTGGAGGGCAGAGCTGAGAGAGACCAACCCCGCCCAGTGCATCCAACCAGGTCTCCATCACACATACCAGGTCAGCACGCTCATCCACAATCAAATCATGGATGAGAGAGGTTTTTGCATTAACTGACCTGGCATTCGGCAGCAGCACCCTAATCCTCGAGGGAGTGTTCTCAGAGCTCCCTGGGGTCAGAGGGTGCGGAAAAAGGAACAGGCCTCAATTGCCTGGACTGTTTTCCCTGTAACGGCCTGCCCAACTCCCACCGCCATACCTCCCTCTGCCCGCTACCCGTGATATTACTGCCCCCACTCCATACCCAATTTTTCGCTCTCCCAGACACATCTCCCCAGACTAACCCACCACGGCTTCTTGGCTTAATAAAAACCAGAATCAGACTTGTGCAACCTCTTGCTGGCTTCTTGATTGCAGCAAGAAGGATCTTCGGGGCAGAAGGAGAAAGATCTTCTGGGCCTCAGGCAGCTCGCCCCATGGCTGAGAGCCACAAGGACGAGAGCCCTTGGACCAGCCTGCCCTATATAGCAGCAGAAAAGCCACAGCCACAGCAACAGCCCAAGGAGATCTTACACACCTGAGGAAAGGTGGGGTAGAGGCAAAGACAGCACAGTCAGTCAGTGCCCCACCCAAGCTGTTCCTTCTGTCTTCTTCCCCCAGGCCCTTGGGGAAGCTGTTGAAGTTGCTTTCCCTCATCCCCATGTAAGTCTGAAGCAGCATTGCACATGTGTTGCAGAAGGGCACACCATGTTCATCATGTGCCCCCAAATCATTAGCCAGTTCTGAACTGTCAAAAAGAAAAAGAAATTTTTCCTGAGTGTTCCCTGATGATGCTCATTATTACTGAGCCAGCTCTGAATCAAGACAAGAGAAGTTCACTAGTCAATATTTTGCACTGCCACAGATTAAATTTGCCTTAAAGTTCATTTAGCCTGCAATTATCCTTAGACAGCCATCCCTATAGACACTGGAAGTATCTAATCTCTAGGAAGAGGAATACTGCAACCTATTGCTACCTACCTTTTGGAGCTTCAAAAGGAAATAAAAGTACTCTACATCCCTCTGGAGTGTGTATTAAGATTGTCTTGACAAATTATTTCAGTTGTTATAAAACATCTACACTGAAGACAGGCAACATAACACATGTTGCAGTGACCAATAAGAGTGGATACAATAAGCCTGCCTTATGTGGAGCACTTATGGAAAAGGTTCTCAAACTTGTGTCCCCAGATGTTGTTGGACTATTGTGGTTGGGGGTGATGGGAGTTGTAGTCCAGCAACATCTGGGAACCCAAGTCTGAGAAACCCTGCTCTATGGGCAAAACAATCTCCCTATTTGTCTCTACTACAATATTGCCCACAATTACAGGGTGATATTTTTCCATATAGAGGAAATAAAGAGCTGACCATTGGGGTGCTGAGCCTGATGAACTAGGTGTCTGGGAATAAAGATCAGATTTAGCCTTTCCTTGACTGCATTGTATTGTCCCTAAAAACTCAGTGGGAGCCGCTAAGAACTGGAGCAGCTCCTATGTACATAACCCTGTCTCTTCAGCTGCAGATGCCTGTTTTTGGTTCCCTTCATTCTGTGATTAAATGGGGCACTGGAATATCTATGTTGAGATCTTGTTAAAAAGTAGCTTTTGTATATGCTGAGGCTCAGTGGCAGAGGTTATATCCTAGGTTATGTATGGAAACCCAAGGACCGAAGGAGCCTGGATCCATCATCAACAGCATATTATACTTGTTTTCCATTAACCAGGCATTCAGAAACTGGTGATGGGGCTGAAGCTCAGTGGTAGAGCATCTGCTTTCTGCATGCAGAAGGCCCTAGGTTCAGGCCCTGGAATATCCAGGTAGGATTGGGAAAGACTCCTGTCTGAAACTCATACTTAGAGCTTATATCCGAAATTATATACACACATGCTCACTAACAGGGGCACTAACTTTCCCTTCGTACCTGGACAAGGAGACACTTTTTTAAAGGGGTGATTCTCTCTGTTTAGCAGGGGGAGAGCAACTGGCCCTATCCATCCCCAGCAAAGCATCCTTCCAGTGGCTGTTGCTGGTGGCTGTCTTATGTTTCTTTGTAGATTATGAGTCCTTTGGGGACAGGGAGCCATCTTATTCGTTTATAATTTCTCTATGTAAACCGCTTTGGAAACTTTTGTTGAAAAGCAGTATATAAACATTTAGTAGCTGTAGCAGTAGCTAACATGGTGTAGAATCCCACTGAGAAGACCTACACAAATCCCAGATGAAACCAGCTGGAGCTGTGCATCTCTGGTCCAGTGCATTTCAACAGAACTTCTACTGTTGGGGGAGGGGGGGTTGTAAATGGGGTTAGCAGGAGGAGAGTATTGTCTGGACCAAAAGGCTACACATGTGTTTTGAATAAAGCAGTGCTCCACATACTCATTGGAACCAATGGGACAACTCAGCAGCACATAAATTTGGCTGGATCATATGCATACTGTAGAAACAAAATGCAAGAGGTTTCTCCTCTTCTCCCCCTTCTGCTGAGGAGAGTCTGCTGTCTTGTGGTGGTCCTCCCTAGTTGCATATCAATGGGAGATTTGATGTGTGACCACTTTAAGATATTCTCCTCATGGGGATGGATCCGCTTTGGGAAGAGCAGAAGGTTGCAAGTTCCCTCCCTGCCATCTCCAAGATAGGGCTGAGAGAGACTCCTGCCTGCAACCTTGGAGAAGCCGCTGCCAGTCTGTGAAGACAATACTGAGCTAGATGCATCCATGGTCTGACTCAGTATATGGCAGCTTCCTATGTTTTTAGGTTTCTCTGCCGCTCCCCTTTGAGGAGCCTTCCAGGCATCTGGGCTTCTCCCTTCCTTGCCTCCTCTGAGCAGCTTCAGCAAAGAAAAGGTAAGTCTCCAGACTCTTTGCAAGCGAGTGAGAGTCAGCGTTGTGTAGTGGTTAGAGTGCTGGACTAGGACCCTGAGTTCAAATCCCCATTCAGCCATGAGACTTGCTGGGTGGCTCTGGGCCAGTCACTTCTCTCTCAGCCTATCCTACTTCACAGGGTTGTTGTGAGGAGAAACTTAAGTATGTCGTACACCGCTCTGGGCTCCTTGGAGGAAGAGTGGGATATAAAATGTAACAAACAAACAAACAAGTAAGTGTAGCTGAAGAAGAGGGCCATCGACGTGACAGCCAGAGCGCCTGCAGTGCCTCGGCGGATGGAAACGATAAGCCAGGCTCCGCTTTCACGGTAATTGGACTTTGTGAGGGCCAGGCTGGCAGGAGGTGCTTTCGATGCCCGCTCACTTCAGAGGGCCAAGTTCGGAAGCGTTTGGCTTCAGCAAACGCTGAAAAGGGGTTTTGCCCGCCCAGTGGTCAACCTGATTTCGGTTCTCCCTAAAACAAGCCACAGAGGAATTCTGAAGGCCAGTTGTCAGTCAAAGCTGCGAGGAGGCGGCTTGGGGGGAGGGAGAGGGGCGCGCACGCTTTTCTGTTTTAAACAAAGCCGCTGGAAATTCGAATCAGAACCGGGCTACTACCATATGGCTGGGCAAGCTAGCTGTCCAACCCGAAATGAGTCCAGCTCAACCCAAATATTTGGTTGTAAACCAATCTGGAGTGCAAGGTCCTCCCCACAGGTGAAGCAGTTGCAGGGATTTCAACTGCTTTGGAAAGACGAAAGAGACTGGATTAAACCGACTGGCAATATAAGCTTGGATAAAGAGGCCATGCTTGAGGCAAATCCACATACTGTGGAAATCAGTGCCATCGAGTTTAGACTAGTCTCCCTGAGTCCAGTCATACGGTGCCTGCCACAGTGAGTGATATTAACGTACAAGTGGGGGAAATAGGACCCTTCACATCCAAGACGAGGCAAACCCGGGTTTGCGACTGCAGCCAAACGAGGCTCCCTGATGTTACACGTTTTTCTCGCGTGCACTCTTTATATTTTAGGCGTGTACATCTTAGCTGCACACCCAAAAACATAATGGCTGGCATGATGAGGATAGTTACTCAAAGCAGTCCCACTGAAATGGATTGGATTTGATTTCCCTGGGACGACTGTAAGTCATTTCCCTCAGCATGTCAGCCAATGCGTGAAGAGAGTGCGCGCTGTACTGTCATAAACGGCACTGAGGCGGCTGATTTGCTGCTCGCAAGCAAACATTTTCAAAGGCGCTGGCTTTTGTGTAGCTTTGAAAGGAAGGAATGTGTGGATGTAATTCCTAACCAGCGCTCGTTCGGGAAATGGCCGCAAGCGTCTCCTCGCTTGCCCCCAGTGGAAGGCTCTTTGCTTTGGTTCCCGAAGTTTAAGGCGGGCCGCGGTAATTGATGTCTTAACTCTTTCCGGAGAGGCTGTGATCTGATTTCAAAGGAAGACGCGAGACGTTGCGGCCAGTTTCAAATCTCCCAGCAGCGTCTTTGGCCTCTGGAATCCAAGCCGAAGCTCGGAGGGCGAAGGGGGCGGGGCGGCAAAGGAAGCCAGGCCGGGCCTTCTCCTTCCAGCGCAAACCTGCGCTCCATTGTGCCCTTCGTTTTCGTGACAATGACTGCGCAAGCCTATGCGAAGAAGTCAATCTCACTGTGCTCAGTGTGGGGCTCTCCCCACCCCCAGTAAGTGTCTTTACTTAGGATTGCAGCCTGATGATCGTTTGCTGTTGTAGCCAGAGAGACTCAAACGAGGTAGCGATGCTATAATATTAAGAATGGTCTTTATTTAGTTAAAATATGTCCTTCACCTTTTCCAGTTGCACATAAACTCTTTGACCTAAATTCTACTATCACAATAAAGATTGTTTTCTGAGAGTTAGTTGCTTCCGTTTTACCTGGTGGACGGTGCACCAAGTTGCAAGCCTGTGGTTAGTGTCTGCTGGAAAATCTCAGAAGCCAGGTAGCTGGGGGTGGGAAAGTGATGTGCGAGCACATTCCTAAGGACTGCAAACTTGGCTTTTTAGAAAGAAAGAAAAAAGCTAGATTGTTCAGGAGGCAGAAATCTGCTCCTAGTAGAATCTTGGAATGCACACAAGCTTTGTCAACTTAGCAGGGATGCGGACAAGGAGAAAGCTTGAGTAGCAACTCCTCTCAAAAAATAAAGAAAAAATTGGGCAGGGAAAGGAAAGACACTTTTTTGTGTGGAGATAGGGCTTATTTGTTTTGCTGGTGTGTCAGGGAGTTTGGCCAAATGAGGGAAGAATTCCTCAGATGCTTAGGGAAGGTTTGCACCCCTGAACCTAAGTGGATGCAGGGGTTTAGCTAAAAAAAGGGGGGGAGCTGTGTTCACCCCTCTCCCTGGAGACCCCTTGGAGTGAGGGAGACAGGGGCATAACTACATTTAGGCAAAGGGTGACAGTTATCTCGGGGCCCCACTGCCTCAAGGGCCTCCCCCAGAGGCATGTCACATGACTTCCTCCCCCCCACGTGTTTCACCCCCTGGATCTTTTAAGTACCTAGCAACACCTCTGTAAGGGAGAGAGGAAGAGTGATAGGATTTTCCACGCAAAAGCTGCTATTAGCAGGTATGTTCCAATTTTTTTCTAAAAATAAAAAATCAATATTTCCCTGAGTGTTTAAGTGTAAAAAGTAGTGAATTCAGCTAATTTAAGGGTGGGAAGAGAGAAAAGGAAAAGGAATGAGAGAAAGAGCAGAGAGGAGGAGGAAGATAGGTGGTGTGAGGTGGGCACAAGGCTATGTGTGGCTCACCAGAGGTACATCAGAATCTAATCTTGCCCACCACCAAATTTTAGTTTGACACCCCCTGGCATAGTGCATTTGCAAGAGAGAGAAAATCCAAGCCCCAATAATTATATGGGGGTAGAATCTTTTAGGGGGGGATTCTTGTTGCACCCCCTGTAATTTCCTGCTGGATCCACCCCTGTGAACTAGATATTCACCGTATTCATAATGGGGATGTGAGTATGAGTGCACTATATATTGTGAAGTGTGTTTGTGTGTGTATATCAGCGAGGGGCCCATTTCAAAATCTTGTCTCTGGGCCCACTCCAACCTTGCTATGCCCCTGGAGGGAGATAATTAAGAAAATAGGGAGTGGTGGAGGCAGGGCACTCAGGAGCTGTGGGGCCTGGGTTCTTTGAACCAATTATAGCTACACCCCTGAGTGGATGGAAGAAATCCTCTTCATGGTTTCCATCTCTAAACCTTACCATGCATGTCAGCTCACTCAGAAGTAAGTCCCATTGTGTTCAGTGACTTGTGACTTACTCCCAGAGAAACATAGGACCGCATGTTGTTCTCTGGCAATCCCCCTTATTCAGGAGCAGTGATGTAGTTGCAAATTCAGAAGTGCAGGTGCTCTCCATGACAGCCCCCATGGCAATGCCCACCCCGGCAGCCAGAGAAGCCAAGAAGTACCAGTGCTCTGTCCCTGTGTGTCTCCCCTTCACTACACTCCTGCTCAGGAGAAAGATGACTGAAATATGTTGGACTTTATGAACATATGAAGTTGCCTTATACTGAGTCAGATCATTGGACCATCAAGCTTAGTAGTCAACTGACCAGTGACAGCTCTGATGGGAGAAGGTGATTAGTATTAGTATTAGTATTTGTACTGCTTTTCAACCAACAACAAAAAAAGGTCACAGAGTGATTTACATAGCAGGAAGGTATGAGGAAATGGTCCACTGTCCCAAAATAGCTCATAATCTAAACTGATCTAATACACATAGAAGATACCAACAACAGTCACTGAGGAATGCTGTGCTGGGGCTGAAAAGGGACAGTTGCTCTCCACCACCTAAATATAAAAGAACCACCACTTGAAAGGTGCCTCTTTGCCTAGTTAGTGGGGATTTGGCAGAGAGCTTGAACTAGAGACTTTCTGCAAACAAAGCATGTGCTCTGTCACTGAGCTTTGGCTTCCTAGTTTGGGTATTCACAGAGAGGTGAAAGGCAAACTGGAAGCATTCTCGACCACTGAACACAAGGAGGCCTGCTGCTTCCCAGGAAACAGGCAGAGGGGCATGCGGCACAGCTTGAGCGGGTGATACTACTCATTAAAGGCTGCTCCCAAACCAGCTGTTTGTCCTATTAGCTTCAATGCAAGAGATTAAGCTTCATTTTAAGTACATGACTTGGTGCATTTGCCTAAACCAGCTTTAAAATCCTGTCATTATTATTAATTTGCATGGCGCCTTTGAGGCACAAACCTCTGTACAATGATATAAAAAGAGCCCTGCTGGATCAGTCCAATATTCCAGCAGCAATGGTCAGCCAAATGCTTCCAGGATGCACACAAATGGGGAATAAGCAACATTACCTCCATTGTTTGCCTCCCAGAAAATAGCATTCAGGGGTTCACTGCCTCTGAATCTGGAGGTTCCATTTAGTTAGCATTTAGCTAATAGGCAATGATAGACCTATTTACCATGAATTTCTTTAATTCTTGGCTAAGCAAGCTAAATGCATAGTTTGTTTATACCCACTAATTATTAGGAAGATACGATGGTGCATCAGGGAAGCAACCTGCCTAGAGAGCAGGAGGCTATTGGTTTGAATCCCCGCTGGTGTGTTTCCCAGAATATGGGAAACTCCTATATCGGGCAGCAGCGATATAGGAAGGTGGTGAAAGGCATCATCTCATACTACATGGGAGAAGGCAATGGTAAACCACTCCTGCATTCTACCAAGAAAACCACATGGCTCTGCGATCACCAGGAGTAGACACTGACTCGATGGCACAATCTTTCCCTCCCCACCCCCCTTTTTAACAAAAACTTACCTTGCCCAAGGTAACCATTGAATCAAAACTCAAGGCTGCTTTACATATGCATGACTGCAGCATCCAGGGGCAACTTGCACATGTGAATGAGCTGAAGAAAGAAGAAGAGGAAAAGGAGGAGGAAGAAGAAGAGGAGGAGTGGTTGTTGTTAATAAACAGAATAATAAATAGAACGTTCATGCCACTTGATGTCATCGCAAATGTAATGCTTCGTATCCAAGATATTCAATTTGCACACTGAGCTGTAATAGTAAAGAGCACAGAGCAGAGATCCAGTGTGCGGGTGGGTGACCTCTTTTGCTGAAAGCCAGGCAAGATCACTGGTACTGATTGTGACCAAACCAGTCAGTGAACCACAGCAGGCCAGGCTCATAAAACTTCTCTTCACATGACCTGCGCACAACAGGAAGCCAGCCACAAGAGGAAGAGACTGGCTTGCTTTAACAGTTCCCGGTCCTATTTCCTTTTCTCGTCCTTTTGGCCTATTGCTGGTGAGCAAAGGCCCAAAGGAAGCCTTCCTTCCTTCTTGAGAGAAGCAATGGGAAACTTTGTCTTGGAGAGCATCCAGACCCTCCAGCTGAGCTGTAGCTGTGGTTGCATTCTGACTTGGGGTGTCATGTCGGCATTTAACGTGACAGATGCCATGCCTGGTTTTCAGAGATCTGTAGGCTTTCTGGCTTCATTATGCAGGCAGGACATGACTCTTTGTACATCCTGATCTCAAATGCACAGGACACAATCCATCCAGAAGTTCTTGAGCAGGAGACTCTTTACAATGAATAAGAGATGGGAAAGGCAGTGCATGGGGAAGAAATGTGCCCAGTGGCATTATTTTAAAGTGTTTCTTCCCATCCATTTCCAGGTAATGCTATAGGATCCCATCCCAACATCAGTGACTACCATGAGGTAACTGAACACTGTCAGAGCTTTAGGAGCGGGGAGGGGATAGACTGGTACACACACACATGCATATGAATCCCTTGATTTCTTTGCATTTGATGACTGTGCCTCGAATATCTATCTGAAATGGGTTCATGAAGCAGCACTCTTGAGTTGGTGTTCCATTTGTGATGTCTTTATTGCCTTCATATCCCACCTTCCTCTAAGGAGTTCAGGTCTGTGTACATGGTTCTGTTAGAGGTTGTTGATTTTTACCCACAATAGGTAAAACAGCAGAGCACTAAGGAATGACCACACACTCCAGTTACAGAGTAGGTAGCAGAGGATGGTTTGGATATTGCAGCTATTTAGAGAAAACACGTGGAGATCCTCGTGTGACTAAACACTAAACATTTATTGGTTAAATACACTTAGACAGGAAAGACCTATCTCTAATCTAAAGGACTACATAGTGGATAGGTAAGGAGAGAGAGAGAGAGAGAGAGAGAGAGAGAGAGATGTTTCCATCTGCTCTCTAGGAGGAAAGGAAGGATTGTGACACAGCACAGGAAGTGCTGCAGAGTCAGCTCAGGGGTCATAGAGTAGGGACAGATAGGGAGACCCTGACTCACTGTCTCTACTCCCAATGCCCCTAGTGGTCATTAGGATAGTTGGTGCAAAAGGTCGATGCACTGGAAGTTCATCTCCAACAGGTTCTTTCTACACCCTACTCCATTTATCCTTACCTTGTAAGGTAGTTTAGGCTGAGAGGTAGTAACTGACCCAAAGTCACCCAGTGAGTGTGATAGCACCTTCACACATGCCTGCAATCACTGAATGCTCCAGTTGCCAAGTGACGGGCCTGCCTGGCAGCAGCTCTCCGAGACAGCAGGCTCCTGGAGATGCCAGAGACTGAATGGAGGCAGTTGTGCTGAAGAGGGAGGAGGTGGGTGGTGGTTGGGGCTGATGGCTGAGGCCAGCCGATGGGCCCAGCCCCATCTCCCCTTTGGGTCTTTGAGCCTCCTCTCATGTGGAGAGGCACAGCCCTTCCCTAAGCAGCGCATAGGTCAGCGAGGCAAGGGAAGGGGCTATAAAAGGTGATTGCCATTTGGGGGGTCGGCCTTTCCAGCCTGCACATGGAGGAGGAGGAGGGTTTCTCCTGCTCTCCCTCCCTGGGACAAACAGCTCCCCCTCCCCCTGTTAGGGGGAGTCACCTGTTAGGGGCTGTGAGGGAATTTTTTGGTCTTTTTCACCCTTGGGGGGTGTATTCTAAATTTGGTAATTGATCGATTGGTCCTAATTGATTATTATACAACTCTGTTGTGAGCATATGTCACAGTTTTGTTGGGCGGGTGAGCTGGATGGCTGGGCCACATGGGATAGTGCATTACAGGGCTAAAGGGTTGCAGGAGAAGCTGCAATGTGGGTTGCAGGAGAGGCTGGCCAATGGGCTTGGTCAACCCCTAGCTGGACGGCTGGGGGGCGGATTGGCGGCAGGTCCATGCCCCTTTGTCAGTCTACTTCGTCTGGTCTCTAGAAGGGCGGAGGTCTGCCTGACCCAGCTTGACAGCTGGCAGGTCAGACCAGAGAGGTTAGAGGTGCCCTGGCCCTGCCCCCCAGCCACCTGCACGAAGCCTGTTTTAAATGCTGCGGATCTTAATAAAGTTGTGGCCCTTGCGCCTAATGCCCATACTTCGTGTGTCATGAACTTCCTTCACATCGGCACAACTGTCCAGCTATCCGTATCTTCCTCAAGGGAATGATACTGGCCTACATTACATGGTTGTTGTAAGAATACTAACATGATAGCATGCTTTGAAAATGTGCAGGCAGTTAATACTTTGATGACCACGATGATGAGCAGCAACAGCAGCACTAGGAAGACTTTCTTGCACTAGGAAGACCCGTCTCCCAAATCTCGATGCCTATAACCTTTCTGTGCTGAAGATCATGCCAGAAAACCTTTGCACTACTCTCCTCCCCCACTTGTGTTTGTTTTTAACCTTTTCTCCACTTTTACATTTTCTTGATCTACTGGCATCCTAAACAGAAACGTTTTCAATAATATCTGGGCTTGTAGCTGGCGGATATTTTAAAAAATAAAAAAAGTCAGAAATGTTAAGCTCAACATCATCAGTTACTTTGTATGGAAGCATTAATGTAAGGACAGTGACGTTGTCGCTTTCTTTTGGTTTATGGCACTGATCCCAACACCATCTCACCAGCTATCATGTGCCACTGGTGGGGGGGGGGGAGCAAAGCAAAGAAGTCTTGATTACATTTCGACGGCCGGGAATAACGGCAACTTTAACGCATCAGCGTATCTAAACAACGGTTTCTTGAAGTCAGATATGCTTTGAATATTCAAGGAAAGTTGTCTTGAACGCTCAAAGTTCCCTGAACTATTTCCTTAGAATTAATGCATAGTTCCTTCGCTTCCTTTAAGAGAGTTCCGCGGGCCTTGTATGGGACTCTTAGTGGTCTCCCATTGAGGAACTAAAATAACGGGAGATATACAGCTAGGTCAGAATTCACCCAGAAGTTCTTCTGTGCAAGCCTCGTTTCCATTCTACCTTCCAGCCTCGCCCCTCCATAACACAGTGGATTGTCGTAATCCTGACTCATCCAAATAATTGCACTAGTATTGCACTGTCTAAGCTGTCTCCGTTCCGTAAAAGGAGAATGTGGTATTTCAACTGCCAGATCCAGACCCAGATAATAACTCTACAAACAGTTATCTTCAGTCTGCTGCTCTCTCTCTTTCTCTCCCCCCACTCCTCTCTATCTCAATCAGGGGTGGGGGAGGGAACATGTACCAGACAAATTTGGCGGCGGCGGCGGAGATGTACCACCTTCCACTTTGTAGCAGATTTGAACCTAATGGGAGCAGAATCGAAACCTCTCTCTCTCTCTCTCTCTCTCTCAGGATCCGCTGATGAAAGAGAATATTGCTCAGAACTGAGTTAGGTATATGCCCTAACTTTCCTCCCCTCTCACGTTGTTCCCCGCCCTCTTCTGTATGCATTTTCTCAGGTACTGATGACTATCTCCTGAAAGAGATGCCCTTCTATCATGCAAGGCTTTCTGCTATTTTTGTGTGCCTGTATGTGACCCCCACAGATTCCCCCACCCGCCATATATATGAGACGCGGAATAAATAAATAATAAATTGGGGAAAGGAAAGCGGCCGCCTGCACGCGTTTCTGGCCGGGGCTTTTGACTTCCCGACGGGGTTCGCCTCATCCGGTTTCCTTGGTCTTCTAAGCGCGGCTGCGTTTACACCAACGAGGGCAAGAGATTGTTTCAAGGGTCTTAGGACGCTGGGGCATCGTTTATCTTGTTTCTTTTAAAGGGGGGGGGGCGGGCCGGGGAGAGGCACAGTGTCCTCAGTCGGGAGCAAATGACCAGAAGGAGAGCGGGGACACAATCATTACCCCCAAACGGCAACCCGGACTGCAGTTCAACAATGCAGCTTTTGTGCGGATTTCTGCTGCCTGCTGTGCGCGCAGCGGGCTGGGGTGGGGAGGAGATGGATGCATTAAACGGATCCAGGCAACTTCACTCGGAGCTGGTCGGGCCCTCCTTTCTTCGACCACTCGCACACTCACAGGCATCTGAGAAACTGGGCTGGCAGAATGAGGGGCACTGCGCGAGGCAGTAGCGGGGTCTGGGCAAGAGCTTGGCTTGCCAGGGGACCGGCCGTGGTGGGGCCGCTTTTCAAAAACTGCAGTATGGACTCACACTTGGACCGGGAGCCCCGAAACACCAAACTAAAGTGGGGGGGGGACAGGGGGCAGTAAGATGTCTGCCTCGCAGTCTGCCCTGTCAAGAGGTAATGTGGCCCCCAGGGGTGGAACCAGCGTGTCCTTAAAGACAGACAGACAGATCTGACCCAGAGGTATGGTCCACGGGGAAGTTCTCCTGCACAAGGCCCACTGAAACGGAGGGGAACTGCTCTTGGCTGTATTTAAGATTCAATTGCAAAACAAGGGAAATGTGAGAAAGTTTGTTGTGGTTACTTTCCATACTTCATAATTTGATCATGGTTTTGTGTGTGCCCCTTTGTATTGCTTTGTTTCTATGAGGAGGAGGTTTGATGCAGACAGGCGGAGTCGACCTATTTATTTTTTATTTATTCGATTTCTATTGTTTTAATAAAGCAAAACAAATGAAAGAACTAAGCTTATCAACCCATGTCAAACGTTGTTGTATAACTGCTTTAAATCTTTCTAGGACCGGTTGACTTGTTGTTTATGTTTTAAAAGACTATTTTCAATAATAAAACGAGTCTCCTTTTTATTTTTAAGCTGAGAAGAATAGATCTGGCCCATTTTAGAGTCAGGGACCTTTCCCACTTTGCAGTAGGTCTTGCTACTCGTTGCAATGCAGATCCTACGGCTGCAATCCTACGGCACACTTTCCTGGAAGTAAGCCCCATTTAGCATAATGGGATTTATAATGGATTTGCACTGCACAGGTGACTTCCAAACCTCTCCAGCTGTAACCCGTAGGGAATTACCTGGGCAGTGTTAGGTTGTTATAAATCCCATTGTGCTAAATGGGGCTTACTCCCAGGGAAAAGTGTACAGTACTGCAACCCTAGGCGGCATGTACAACCTGGGAATGGACTCTTGCTCACTGGTCTGAGGGCAGAAGGACGTTGGCATCTCCCAATAGGGCTGGGACAGATCTCTGTCGGACTCCCTGGCCAGCAGCTGCCAGTCAGTGGCTGAGCTAGATGGAGCTAGGATCATCTGACTCAGCAGAAGACTTCAGGCGTTTTGAAACCTGATGCTGCTGAGGTGACTAGAAAGAGGACCTGGGGGCACGGGCCCTCCGGATTGCTAAATGGCGGCCCTGGTGAGAGGAGGGCTAGTTCGGCTGTGATTCTTTGAAGTCCTCTCGAAAGATTCGGAGAAAGCAGATCGAAGACTTCGGTGACTGAGGGGCTGGGTCGGGTTCCGATCTTGTGAGTGAGGAGCCGGAGGGGCTTAAAGCGGGCTGTTCTAAAAACTTGAATAGAATCCGGAGTCGCTGCGCTTTCTCTTCTCCCTTTGCAGCGGGAAAACGAGCCCAACGAGGTCTTCTCCGTGGCTGGTTCCCTGACCGAGTGAGATGGATCGCCTCCGACTAGCTGACCTTAACTGGCAGCGAGGCGTTGTGGCCATCTTTTCTCCTTCTCTCATCTCCGAAGCCCAGACAGAGAGATCGTTGCTGAGGAATCAAAGAAGTTAATGATACAGTTAGACAGCAATATTCTTCTACTGACATAGTCTGCCCAGCCGCAGGTTTTCCCTTTCCTTAGGAAGGGAAACTTCAGTATAGCGGAGCTGCTTGATTGCTCCGGCTGCAGTGAAGTGGAGCAGGCCAAGAGTTCTCCTGGGTCCACCCGCCTCTCTGGCGCAAAGTCTCGCTGGAGTTTCAATAGCTCCCCTCCCTCATCCGAGAGAGAGAGAGAGACCCAGCAGCACTTCAAGGACCAGACCCCTGGCCTCGAGGGCTAGCTCCATAGGTTGCCATCCGTAGCTCATTTAACCCACAACCGTCCTATTCAAATCGGTGGTTTTCCTACTCAAATCGCCTAAGCTTTTCAGCCTTACATTCACACATTACACAACAAGAAACTCGGGTTTCTTATGTACGCTCAACAGGAAGCCACAGCCAACACCGGCTGTTTTTGTTTTTGTTTTAACCTGTTTGCAGTAGCTATTATTGAGCTGATGGGTTCAAAGAACCCAGGCCCCCAGCTCCTGAGGGGCCCCCAGATCCACCCCTCCCTGTTTTCTTCGTTTTCTCCCTCACTCCGAGAGACCTCCAAGGAGAGGGGTGAACACAGGCCCCCTCTCCCCTAGCTACCCACTGCCTGTTTGTCAGGCTTCTCTTCAGTCCTATGCACAACGGTGGGACTGACTTCCCGGTAGACATGCATAGGATTGCCCTGTCAGGCTATTTGAGGCCAATACTTAAACAATTCCAGGTATATGCCTGAAAAGGCAATCTAAATTATTAATGAGCAAGCCCGTTGAAATGAATGGGACAAGTTAGTCATGACTAATGTGCCCTATTAACTTCAATGGGTCCACTTATGAGTAAGTCTGTCAACTGTACTGTTTGAAGAAGCTTGCTTGAACCCTATGAAGTGTGGATTCCATAGGCTGCAGTCCACAAAAGTCGGTTGAAGGAGAGGGCTCTAGAGCAACCAAGCTGAAGGTTGCAGCTACTGTGTATATGCAAGGGTCTCCAGTTTGTGTGTGTATTCAAATGATATCATAGACAAATACCTACAAACAATATCAGGAGTGTAGAGGATGGGTTCAAAGAACCCCACCCCCAGCTTCTGAGGGCCCCCCAACTCCACCCCACCTATTTTCTCCATTATCGCCCTCACTCCCAGGGGCCACAGGGGAGAGGGGCAAACATGGCCCCCTCTCCCCTAGCTACACCCCTGAACAATATATATTTGAACCTATTTTCAGTCACATGCTCCCAAATGGAGACTTTGTGATGGCCATTCAGATGACTTTTATCTTGATTTATTACTGTCTAAATTTGATAGTATGAGTACTAATTCTGTGGCCAAGTTTTGTTACATTGCACGCAAGCTGCGTATTGCCATTTTATGATGTTTCTCTCTCTCTCTCCCTCTTTTTTGTGTTCTGGTCATTGACCGAAAATAAATAAAAGCTGAGGCCAAAGCTAGCTGGCTTCGGAATAGCTAGGGACCAAAATAGCTAGGGACCAAAACCAAAACTGTTTTAGGTATTAGTGGCACGAAGCCAGTTCACACTGGGCATAAATGATATATCCAGGATCTACTAGGAGAGACAGAGTCAGAGAAGTTGATCCACAACCTGAAAACCTTCTCCTTTTAGCCAGTCTCAGCTCTACATTCTAAGGAGTCTCTCCTCCTGATAGTCATTTTGCTGTAAGTAGATGATAAATCCAGCTGACCAAAGAGAACTACTGGATTACTGTTTGCTGACGCCCCTTTCTTCTGCCCTTCACTTCCCTCTGAGGTCAGCAGGTAAAGCTTCCTCTAGCATTTAGCTTTATAACTCAAGGCAACTTCAAAGGGAAGCTCTTCTGCCCCTGCAAAGGAATGGTCGAAGTGCTTTAATTGCAAGGCCTGTTCCCCACCTTTTTGGATTTAGGGGAGAGTTAGCTACAGAGGGAGCTAAAATTTTAGCAGTCTGGCTAAAATTGAAGAGGAATCAAGGCGTTGGCCTTGCAGATTTGTGGATTTTATTCAGGGCTCCCCTGTCTTTCCCCCATAACTCCAGCACTGAACAGCAGCAAGGTCTTGCACGGTTCCCATCCATTGCAATAGGACTGTGCAGGGTGCTTCCAGATTACACCCTACAACAGGGGTAAAATGCTTCGGCTTGTCAGGATCGTATTGAAAACAACCCCCATAATCCTTTCCAGTAGAACTTTCTGTAGAACTCTACAGAACTTTCCTGTAGATTGTGCCCAAAGTCGCCAGCAGTGGCTGTGTCGTTGCCAAAGATAAAGCTAAACATGTCCGTGTGTGTGTGTGGAGGGGAGTGTTGACAGGGACCTTGGGATAATTCTGCCTGAGAAGAAGTAGGGATTAATCGCACGGTGGCTGGACAAGTCATTCACAGGTCGGACAGGCGGATTCCAAACCATATTTATTATTTACTAGGAAGGAAGTGTCTATGGAAGGCAACGAGACTTGTACATTCTTGCAGGATTTGGGGGTATTCCAGAAGAACCTTTCTGACCCGAATTTAAGGTTGAGATCCTAAACAAACTCCCTAGAGAGTAAGTCACATTGAAGAACTTTCTGAGTAAAGGTGTTGCTTGGGATCACTTTGCATTCACACACAACAGCACCACGACAGCATAAAGGGACGCGAGAACGGGCGGAATCCATTCGCAAGCTCGAACTAGAATACCGGGTTTCCCCATCGTAAACACGCCTCTTTGGTAATAAAATCGTGGATTTCAACGGACCTGCATTTATTTCCAAGTAAGGGCTGGGAATTAGAAGCAGGGCGGGGGGCGGCGGCAGCGGGCTGTAGGGAAGTGCGCTCCGCTGCGCTGAGCTTTTAAAAAAGAAATTTCTGCTGGCCTTTTAAACTACTGCGATCTAATGGAAAACGTACAAGCAGATTCCACCCAATTATACAGCTTTCACGTGATAAGTAATCTTCTCCCACCTTCCAGTGGGATTCCACCAATGAGTGGAATGGCACAGAGGTGACTGACAGGCACGTGGGCACATTATTTGTGTATGTTTATAATAAAGCTTTTGGATGTATATTTAACTCAATGACATCACTTTGAAAATATTGGGCTAACTGTATTTAGGGTGTGGCTGTTCCACTGACCCACGCACACACGCACAATCACACCTCACTACCACATTTCTAGCTAGGGACCTGTAATTATTTTCCGTCCCATCCGCCCTTGAGTGCTTAATAATATTAAATTGTATAGTGCATCTCGGAGGTTGGACGGCATAGTCTGGAAGGAACCACGCAATTTGTTCCTGATGCGGTTTTACCGACCCACCGCCGATTAAATTATGGGCAGCCTGATCCTAAGCGTGTTTACTCGGAAATCAGTTCAAAGGGACTTCCTCCCAGTCCCAGACGGATTGCAGCCTTTGACTGAAGAACCCACTGGGTGCTACTGACTTCAATACCTTGATGGTTCGGGATATGAAGCTCTCGGACTTGCCGCCCAAAGCAGGCAGAAATCAAGGCAGCAGCCAGACGACTCCGGGCCCGATCCTTGTTCTTGTCTGAAAGAGGCAGCCAAGCCCAAAGCACATTAGGTTTTGAGCAATACCTGGTGGGATCAGGCCTCGGGTGTCTAAACTGAAAATGGGAGAGGTGGATGTTGCCTTGAATCAAGTTGGGCCATGTTGCTGTCGAGACTCCCACGGTTAACTCTAGCGGTGAATGTAGTGTTGGGTGATGGAGCCTTCTTGAAAGCAAAAGCACGATATCCGAAATCCCAGTGGGAGACAGAAGAGGCGGAAGGGTGGGGAGAGGGAGTGACCGCTGCAGGGACCCCAAGAGGAGCTGGAAGAAGGCAACTGGGGAGGGGCTGGGACGCGCCGAGTGGTCAGCTGCATCTCCCGAGCTGTGAGGACCGGAGCTGTTTCTTTCCGTTCATAAAAACTGTGCAGCCACTTTCCTCGAGCAGACTCATCACAAAATACTGGGAGTCTGGGACTCAAACCCTTTTCCATCCCAAGTACACCCGTAGCGGGGGAAAGAGTATGTGTAAACAAGCCCATCAGAGGCAGCGATTCGAAACGCATTTCCTTGGAAGCAAATTCCAGTGAAAATCAGCGGGACTATCTCGTTTGGAGGAGGTTGTCTCCAGATAATATGGGGTGAGGATTTTCATCTGTTCTCTCGAAATATCTCTAAGGGAGTTACTTAGACATTATTGCTTTAAGATGAAGGCAGGAATGTGCTTAGGGTTAATCTGGAATCCAAATACGTCGGCTTCATTGGGCTGAGGAGTTGGGGATTCTGAGGCTGTAATCCTAGAGAGTAAATGCCACTGAATTCAGCCGGACTTGCTCCGAGTAAAGATGCATAGCAGGGTCGGGCTATAAGCAGCACAAGTATTTGAAAGTACTGGAGTAAAAAGCTTGGGTAAGTCGTGAGCATGGTACTATGCATGGCCTCGATTCTAAGCATGCGATTCATGGTTATTTGAAAGTCAACTGCTTTGCAATCAAGTAAAAGTGATAGGAGTGAAATGGAAACGTCGTTTAAGGGAGAATTGCTATTTTGACCAGAGTAGGTAAGGACAAGGTTTTAAAGGGGACAGCAAATAACATCGAGCTGGGGACGTCGGGACTCTTCGATCCACAACGCAGTTTGCTCGGAGTACTCGACATTGATCCCTGTTGTTTCCGTTAAAAGCACAATGTCCACCGGGAAGTTCTTCTGCACAAGCTCTTTAATGTACATGAGAAGTGCACAAGAACAGCGTTCGATACGTTGGATGAGGCGCTTGTGCAGGAAATTTTTCGGTGTGTCTGTGCCAGTCGGGTCTTTTAAAGCGGCTACAGCCTGGGATGGATTTCCGGATTGGATCGGGCTGTTGCTTCCCTCGCGGGCTAAAGACTCGTGTGTGTGTGTGTGTGTGTGTGTGCGCGCGCGCGCGCGCTTTCTCTCGCTCTCTCAGGGGGAGTCTTTAGGAGCAGCTCTGTCCCCCCTTTTGGGCCAAGGGGCTCTGTGTCTGCTTGACATCTTGAAGTTTAAATAACCGTCAGGGCCGGCTTTGTTAACTGCCTGGCAGCCAAGTGCCTCGTTACGCCTGATTGAGCTAATTGCTTTGAAATAGGATATATTATCTATAATTATAGAGATCTTGGAGGAGACGGCCAGCCTTGTGCTTTCATCTTGCCCAAGTGCATCAAAATGTCGCGATCAAATTAATTTGGGCCACTTGAAATAGTGCTCTCCATTCATCCAGGCCCGCGTTGGCCTCCCGGCCTTAAAGAGGCAAGGATCCCCTTCTGCAGTCAATGTGGGCGGGGGGGGTGCTGGGGGCTTGTTTGACCAGGACAATTACAAAGTTCGGTAATCTTGCTGCAGCACCACAGACAGGACGGCTCTAGCCCTGAGAGGTGCTTATGGTGGAGTCAGTGGTGTGTGTATGGGCGGGGGCGGGGGGCAGCGGCCCGTCTCGGTTGGCTTTTTAGGGTGTGGAGAGAGAAGTTAGCTGCAACTAAGTTTACAAATCAGGCAAGTAAAGAGAAGGTCTTAAAACAGCTCCCTAAAGGGAAAGGGGGGTAGTGTTCCCCGATAACATGGGCTGAGGATTACGGTCTCCCTGACTCCCTGACTCCCCCTCCCGCAATTGATTCTAAAATACTTTACTTAGTTCAATCTCTCGGAAATCAATGGGATTTACATTCAAGTAAGTGGACAAAATCTGCTCTCTTAATACATGGAAGTAAATTGCATCAAAACAAATCTAACGGAAGGCTCCTTCTCACATAGGAAGTGAATATAAGCTGGTTTAAATGGACCCTAAAATGTAAAAATGCAGATGCCGTAGAAATGTATGGCATGTACGTGTGCACCTAAGATCCAAACCCGTGCATCTTAAATGAATATCAAGACCTTGCGAGGCCCTTTCAAATGCATAAACACTGAAAACCTGTTTCCTCTGTGTACCTTTTCAGGTGTAGACCTAACATGTGGTATGCAAATAAAACAAGCACATTTCATACAGATATAAGGTATGTTCTCTCACACACAAACACAGACAGATGTCTGAGACAGAGCTTGATTCCTCATCACTTGTTTTCTGTAACTGTCTTTAAAAAAAAATACTGTTGCTTGTGATATCTGGAAGATGCAAACCATCGACAGTCATTGTGTGTTTTCCGTTGTGAGGAGATACAAAGTTCTGCTGTAGCTTGATGAAGCTGCAGTCATCAGTCATCAGGTGATGGACATGCACGTATGAACCAGCTGTTATTGCTACTGGAATGTATTAACTTCATTGAAAGTCCTGCGTTTGAGGAGACATATGAGGTTAGGCTGGTGACATTCTGTCTGTGTTGGTTAAGATGTGCAAGTCATCAACTGATTTTGTAGGTTCCAGGTGACAGAAATGCATGTGTGAATCATTAGAGAGCGCCTTATTCTGTATGATCCCCATGGCTCGTTGAGGTCATCTGGAGAGGTCCGTCTCCATAAGTCTGGTGGCGACTCACCGTCGACTCACCGGTCTTTCTCTGTAGCTGCTCCTGGCCTATAGAATGCACTCTGGCAAGTATCAGCAGTTTAGGCTTGGCGTTGGCCTTTAAGAGAGTCCTAAACACTTAGGAATATAGGAACATATGAAGCTGCCGCCATATACGGGTCAGACCATTGGTCCATCTAGCTCAGTGTTGTCTACACAGACTAGCAGCTTCTCCAAGGCAGCAGGCAGGAATCTCTCTCAGCTCTATCTTGGAGAAGACAGGGAGGGGACTTGAAACATTCTGTTCTTTCCAGAGCGGCTCCATCCATCCCCTAAGGCGAATAGTTTAGACTTAAAGTGCTCACATGTAGTCTCCAATTCAAATGCAACCAGGGTAGACCCTGCTTAACTAAGGGGACAAGTCATGCTTGCTACCACAAGACCAGCTCTCCACTTACTTGTTTGGCCTAGCCTTCCAAGGTTTTTAAATTGTTTTTAATATTTTAATTGATTTTTAAATGGTTTTGGATTGTTTTAAATTTGTTTTTATATTGTTATAAGCTGTGTGTTTTAAATGGTGTTCGTTTTTATGTCTTTTTAAACTCGTTGTGCACCACCCAGAACCTTTGGATGGGAGTCTATAAATGTAACACACAAACAAGCAAATAAATAGTTCGGAAATTTGCTGATGTCCTATGTCGTGTGGGTGCGAACTCACCCGTAAACCCGAGCACACCTCCTCACAATGCGTGGTCCTCATTTTTAACGAACAGACACAGTCTAGTGCTCTTCCGTCAGTCCCATTGAAACGAATGGAAACGGGCTGCTATTTCTTTCAGAGGGGCTGGCGCGGAGGATTTTTTCCCGATGGCTTGTTCTCTGCTAGTTTAAGATCAAAGGACACGTGACAGAAATGTGCGGTCCCACCCACCGATTTGATGGAAGTCAAATCGACTTCTGTCATCCTGCTCAAAGCAGTCCTGGCTCTGCTGTTGCGTGGGTGCCTCCATTCCTCTGCTGAGCCTGCCCAGAGGAATCTGGCGCTGCCCTTCTCCAGCTAACCCGCATACAAGCACGCACGCCAACGTACGCAAGTCTAAGACACAAAAGACAGAGAAGAATCCCATCTTTCTTGAACGTCTTAAATTGCTGAATTAAGTGACTGGTGGACTTGCGGGAGCATTTCCTTTTCCAAGAAAGACGCTGGTGCCAGAGTGCTTAGGCTTGGCTCACACATGCTTGTCCATCCCTTAGGAATAGGACAAATATTTATATACCGCTTTTCAACAAAAGTTCCCAAAGCTGTTTACACAGATATATATACACACATACACACACACACACACACACATATTAAATAAAATCTAATAATATAGTTCTACATTATTACCGTCTTCTTGATTACTGGCAAATGAATGTGTGAATGGACTCCACTGAAAAGCCTCATATTTGTGGTGAGATGAAATGCAAGTCCACTACACAGTATTATATCTCTCATAGCCTTCTCAGACGTCCTCATTTGATGTTACAGTCCTTACGCCATACATGGGCAAATCCACACTGGTACTGCATCCATTTAAATAGGTCCTAAAAGTATGATTTGGAAATAAAAACGCAAGATAGGTTTGTAGATAAGCCTTGTAGATCATATAATCAATAGCATAATATAAGCGAAAGTGGTTGAATTTAAGGCGGTTTGTCTTCCAAACATGAAGGAAGTTTGTTATAAGTGGGACATTATTAGTAAGTAAAGGTAGCTCGTCGGATTAAGGCTGCAGTTATATGTATAGTTACTCGGAAGTAAGTTTTGCTGAATGAAGTGGGAGTCTGGGACTTTTTCGCAGTAGGATCGGGCTGCAAATCAAATTTTCTAATATTTCCAACCTAGAAATCTCTCTCTCTCTCTCTCTCTCTCACACACACACACACACACACATTTCCCTCTGCTATCTGGTTTGCCCCCTCCCCCAACACACCCCAAAAGGACGCTTCTGCGAAATGACGTCAAAGGATCTGTCAAGGTGCCGTGTGCCCAATTATAATAAACAGAAGAAAGTTTCTGCGAATCCTCGGGTGTTCAACTCCCTAGAGTAATTTATCGGGTTCTGCAAAAAAAACACAACGTGTCGCTGCCCGGGTTTTAAAGGGTCTCCTCCTCCTCAGGCCCATATAACCCAACAAAAGGTCGGGCGAACGATTCATTCGAGCTAGGTCAGCCAAGGATGCTGGGTTTTCCTGCGGAAGCCACATTCTTGCCGGCTTGTAAATGACAATCAAGGTAAGCCCGGCTAGGATGACACCCTAATTTGAATCTCACCAAGAATGAGGTTAAACGCGAGACCGTCCTGACCAGTAAGAAAAAGAATAGGACCTGATCCTGATCCCTGTAGAATTTCAGGACGTCGGAATGAAATCCCCAGACATCGCCTCAAGTCCCAATAAAGGTACCCCGCCAGCGGCATCGCTTACAGCCTGGATCCTAAATGCAATCATGTGGGCCATAAGTCCTAAGGATGTCATTGGGACTTACTTCCAAGTAAATGTGGATTGTATCTCTTGCACCCGGACCGCCATACCTTCCGCTCTGCTACTGACATTCTGGGGCTCCCTAGCAAAAGGGAGGGGGCTAGGAACACCAACCCGCATCTCATTTCCACAAATCATACGGCCATCGAAAGAATGCCAAGGAAGCGGCAGGGGTGGGAGCGCGGTGGGGACAGCAGCCAACTGTGGGTCAAATGACAACACGCTCGCCTTTTCTGTAACAGTCTCTCTCTCTTTTCTTTGTTTGCAGGAGGGGGGCGGTTATTGCATCGGGCATCTGAAAGAAGGATCAATGGGAACAAAATGCGAAATGATTGGGATCTTTGGTCTGGGAGGGGGAAAAAAATTAGAAATCAGTGTCTCCCAAGCTTGAGGGGTGTGTATATGCGGTGCGGTAAGGGGGTGGTGGTGGAGAAGAGGCATGATTGGCCGAGGCAGCTAATTTTGTCCGGCTGAATGTGCCGGTGTCCCAGGGCTCCGGCGCCTTGCTCCCTTGACGCGGGTTAACGTCCTCAATAGTCCCCCTCCAGTGGGAGCCTTTGATGCCGCCGCCGCTGGCGCCTAAAGACAACATCACTTGTCTGCCTATTAGAGGCACTGACTAATCGTGACAGATTGTTTATTCTCGCAATTAGCGATGCAGCCGCTTCTTGGAGCAGCCGTTCAGCCAGCCCCTTGGACCGGACCGGCCCTTCCTTCCAAAAAGGATCGATCTCAGCCGCAGGGGGAAAAACTGCTCTGGGTTGGTTCCCACCGGCAAGAACAGAATCTGGCCGCCATGGGCAAATGGGAGGGAGGGAGAGAGGGGAAAGAAAGAAAGAAAGAAAGAAAGAAAGAAAGAAAGAAAGAAAGAAAGAAAGAAAGAAAGAAAGAAAGATTGATTCACAACTCTTATTATTGAAAAAAGAGTGCGAAATCCCGTTTGTCTCACTCTGCTCGCCATTTCAGATAAGCCGAGGCGATAAACTGGCTTCGCCTCAAGAAATTCCCAGTATTTCGGCCTAACTTCTTTATGAGGAGTGATAGACTGAAAGACCACGTTTAAACATATTTCGCGGGAACATTTTCCAAAGGCGACCCAGTAAGTCCCACCACACGCATGTGAAATAAGAAGGAGCACATTACAAAGGGTCCAGATTAATCCTATGTCTTCTTAACGTTAATATTCACTTAATCCCCCAAATGCATACTGTACAAAATGAACAATACACTCAGGGTTGTGCAGGGGATGGGGGTGGGGAACCTAGACATATACCATGGAATCAACCCCAATATCAACTATGGTTAACTGGATATCTTGGATTTAAGTCCATTTCCACCACAGAACAAATTACATCATTTTAGAAGTAATTACTCCAATTAATATCAAGAGAATTGATTTCTCCTCCGGTAATGAGTTCGAGATCTAGGGGAAACCTCCATACACAGGTGTGTGTAATTTCTCGGTTTATTTATACAGATCTTTTGAGACCAACAACATACATTTGCAAGATGGGTATTTCGCAGTCCATTTTGAGACCAACAACATACATCTGCGAGATGGGTATTTCGCAGCCCATTATGCATTCTTGAAGTTATAAATATCCGTACTTACCTTATTCTTCAGATTATTTGCTCTCTGTATATGTATCTGTAAGTGCACATATACCAGTTCTCTCTCTCTCTCTCTCTCTCTCTCTCTCTCTCTCTCTCTCTCTCTCTCTCACACACACACACTCACACACACACACACACACACACACACACACACACACACACACACACACACCACAGCAGGTATTTCTGTGCTCAGACCTCCCTAATACCTGGACATCATCCAGTCAAAGTTAAGTACTTACAGAACCCCCGTTGACTGTTAAGTACATCGCCATACATTTCCCGCACGCTTAAGGTAAGCTCTAGATTTCGTGTTTGTGGTTTTCACGATGAAAAGGAATTTCAGCATGTTAGTGGTTTGTGGATATTCGTTTGTTTTCCATAAGCGAAAAGAAATAAAGAAAAAGAGTTAGGTCCTCGTCCTTAAGGATCTTACAGATCAGTTTTGTGTGTGGAGGAGACAAACAATGCGGGCAAACACACAAGGCTAGCAAGAGATGACTGTCACACGTTTGGGCTTGGGTTATACTGTAGCTGGGCTCGCTAGTGATTAATCGCTGGCTCCTATGCGAGTGCCTAAATACAGACATATGAATATTCAGCATGAATATTCTGCTCGGACCCAGGCGTGCTAGATTCCTTTCCTCCAGTTCACCCACATATCAGCAAACGAAGCATTGCTGTGGCGGTGACATCCTTTCCATAATCAATGTGTGCATAATCTCCAGGCTGGCTTCCGCGGGTCCAGCGAAAGAAGCAGGGGGCTCCGCTGTCCCTCCGCGCTTAGATAATTACCCTTAAATGACTGCAAGAGCCTCTTGTGTTTCGCCGAGATTAGAGCCCAGCAGCTATCAATAAACTTTTCTCAGCAAGCGGCCAATCGCATTATTAGAGAGAGAGCTGCGCCGTTTTACTGCACATCCGTTCTGGCCACAAGGATAAGGGATCGTAAAAGACATTCACGAAAGAAAATCGCCTTTTTAAGACCTTAATGGGTCGGGACTAGAGGTTAGGCTTCCTTTGGGGTATTAAGGCTCAAATCTCTAAGCAGCCTTAACATTATCAAACGAAATGAACCGCCGTCGTATTGTAGGGTTTATCAGGGCAAAAACACACGTATTGTAGATACGTTAGATACAAATGATGTACAGTTATGCTTCGGTTTTCTCCACTCTTGTTATTGTTAGTGCCCCCCCCCCTCCAATTGCCTTTGGAAACCGATGGAGACTCGTTTTATCTACATTAAGGTCACATCGAGGGCAACTCATAACCACATCCTCAATCCTGTTTAGGCGATGGGCTTTAATTTAGTTTATCCCAGTTGAGATGGTTATTAATAAACTTAAGCCCAATAGATCGTATTCATCGGATGTGGATTGGACTTTCTGTACTTTCAAACAGAGAGACACAGATACACAGACCCCACTTGTATCTAACACACAAATGAGCCTTTCACCAATACATAAACACGGAGCCTCAAATTTTATGCGCACATTTACTTAGAGTAAGTTCAATTGAAGTTACTTCCTTGTAAAGGTACTTAGGATCGGGCTGCATGAAGATGCAGTCATAAAGTGTTTCCAGCGAGGAAACAAAACAATGCCAAGTATATCCCATTAATATGAATGGGCATTAAAAGTGCTTCACCAGTTGGATCATGTCTTAAATGGAGGGTGGCTTTTTAAATTTAGTCTTCTAATTTTAGAGTATTCTGTTTCACACATGCGCGCGTGCGTAGCCCGTAAATAAATACGGGTATTTTATAAGCACCAAAAAGTTTCATGTATAAAACATTGTATGATTTAAAGCCGTCGATTGGAGGAACTTAAGAAAGAATAAAACATAAATAAATAAAATAAAATCTTCAAAAGGCCATCCGTTGCCAAAAACAAAGTTCCCGAGACAAACGCACCAAGAATAAATCTTCAGGTTAGAAACCCAGGCGAGCTCATGGAATTTCCATCACAGTGAGGAGGGGGAGGGAACAGAATCAAAGCAAAACAAACAAAACCCCGAGGTGAATAGAATGCAGTGTGGTGTGAATAGGAGTTATTCGAAACCCAAGGACGAAAGTCAGCCGCACAATTTACTAGACGACGGAGCACAGTTTTCCCACTAGCGTTCCGTCCCTTCAGTTCAGAGCAGAGCGAGAAAGCGGCGCGACGTTGACACTGGCTGAATCATCCCCCCCTCCTTGCGCTGTCTCCTCCGCGCCGCGTCCAATGGGAAGCGAGAGGAACACCCCCCGGCGCGCCGATTGGTCGCTGCCCGAGTTCTCCTGGCTTTATTAACAAGTCCAGCTTTGGAGCGGGCCTCGGAAAGTGTCCCGAAGTGAAACTGCGCGCAGGAAGGAACTTGGTCCTGGTCCGGCTCCGACGGCGCCCCCCACCCCCATGCACGACTGTTCGGGCGCCAGCAGGAGGGTCGGTGCTGCATGGCCCCGGGGCTGGAAATGACTTCTGTCCAGAGCCGGGTCCGAGCAGAGGAGTCGCCCGCGCCGCCGGCCTTCAGCAAGCCCGGCCCGGCGGCGGCTGTGGCCTCCGGGGCCGCCATGGGCGGGGAGGAGGACGGCGACAAGCCCAAGGCGGCTCCGGCTCTGCTGCCCTTCAGCGTCGAGGCGATCATGGCAGATCACAGGAAAGCCGCCGGCGGCGGCGGAGGAGGAGCAGGCAGAGACAGCCTGGGCAGCGGCGGGCCCGACCTAGGAGGGCCCTCGGCCCACCAGAGGACTCTCAGCCCCAGGATGGGGGGCACCTCCGCCTCGGCGCCAGAAAGGCCGGCCTCCCCGCTGGCCATCGCCAGCCATTTTTCCATCGGGGGATTAGTCAAACTGCCCGAAGAGGCGCTTGTCAAAGCCGAAAGCCCCGAGAAGGCGGACCGGACGCCCTGGATGCAAAACCCCCGCTTCTCCCCGCCTCCCCCAAGTAAGTGGGCCAGCCGGGTAAGAGCAGACTCCCGTGGAAGGAGGGGGATCTTTGAGAACCGCTCAAATGACAAACTCCCTGTCTTGATGCACAAGCCAGTTGAGTGCAAGTGCGTGGATGCTGAAGCCGCTCACGGCCACCCTTAAATCTGTGGGACTTTTACTCTCCAGCAAATGTGCTGACGGGGGGGTCGGAGATATATCCTGTTAGTTTCAATGGTGGAATTTGTTGCCAATAAACACGCAGGGATCTTGGTCTGAATTCCACTGGCACGAATGAGAAGGGCACACTCAAAAGTGTTTACTTGGAAGTAAGGACCATCGATTTCCAATGGGATGGGCAGCCGCTTGTTAAACGCATCCCTTGGTTTCAACAGACTTTCTTCCAAGTCAAACAGAATGTTAACAGTGTAGCGGTGTGTTTCGCAATTTGTATAGGATCGTACCCCAAAACTGAGAGCCCCTAAGCACACTGGAAGCTGCATTTCACTGATATCAACTGGGCCCCCTACAATAAATATGTTTAGGATCTTATGCAAATTAATTTAAAGCTTATTCTTTCCACTGATTTGCGTGTAGAGAGGCTGCAAACTGCCTTCGACCCCAGTGCTCCTGCTTAAGTGAGTTGGGGATTGGGGTTATGTGTAGATTTTGTGGCAGGGGTATACCTAGGGGAATGGGGGCCTTGCTCGCCCCTCTCCCCTGCGGTCCCTCGGAGCGAGGGAGATAATGAAGAATATAGGGAGGGTTGGAACTGGGGGGTGTCCCTCAGAAGCTGGGCACCGGGTTCTTTGAACCCATGTGCTCAGTTATAGCTACACTCCTGTTCTGTGACGAATGTTTTGGGTACAATCCGCTCTTTCCTCATGCTTTGAATTTTGGAACATCCTACAAAAGGCCTGTTCAGGTAGCAAAAAGCCGTCAGCAAACATTTCTGGCCTGATCCTGTCCGTTTCCACTCAGATCTATGCCACCCACTCCAGCTGACAATCCAAGTTAGGAGCGAAAGTCTTACTTATTTTCATTATGATTAAAATGGCATTGCTTCAGATAAACTGGATTTTGGATCAATTACTAGACATGTTTTGGTGTGGTGGAGGAATGGAATAAATGGCTTCCGGGCTTCAGAGTCCTTCCCGCCATGGGGGAGCTCCAGTTCTAGATTGAAAGCAAGTAGGCTGGGGTTTGTGGGACCCCAATTGATTTAATTATAGACCACTGAGATTTGCCCTCGACGAATTGAAGGGAAGAGTGCAAGTTTTTGTTTGTTTGTTTACAATAAATAATAAACTCGGGCATCGGGGAGCCCCATTTCATGTGGGGTAATCCATGACTGCTTAGTTTTACTGCACTTTCTGTTAATGGTCCTTTAGTTAATTTTATCAGCAATATTTATTAACAAGCCTAATCATGTAACTGTTCTATATGCCCTCATCCTAAATACTTTCAGTTGGAAGTTAAGTTTCCTGGACTGCAACGGGACTTACTTCCGAGCAGCCGCGATTGGGATTAAAGGGGTGTGAGTGTGTAGCAGCAAGAAGGCACAACTTCGGCCCTGTAAAATGTCTCTGGCACTTCGATCCACAACCCGATTAAGTCTCAGTATGGGTCTACTCTCAGTGAAGGTGCTTTCAGCTAAACCGTTTTGATAGAGAAAGGAATGAGCCGGGCCTTTGTTTTTAGTTGGAGTGGTACTGATCCCCTCCTGTGGATTAAAAACAGCACATGTTAAAGCACGGAAATCATCCTTCAAACTTGCTTTCGAAATTGGAAGAAACTGTGTTTTGACTCCTCTGCTTAACACAAGTACTTGTATGTATATTCAATGGACGCCAGTGAACCGTGTTTCCAGTAGGGACGACCAGGGCCAAGTGGTGTAGGAGGAGATGTTTATAACATTTCTAGCAGCGGTGGATTGGGATGCTCCACTTCCTAGATCTCTCTGCTTTGAACCTATTGCTCACTTTCTGGCAGGCTCACTTTTAAAAGTTAGGTGCTTTTTGCCTTGCGAAGTGACCATTTGGTTTCCTAACCCTATATTAAAAGTACAACCCCCCCCCCCAAGATTTTGCAGCAAGGTGGTAGAGGCCTGGAACCTTGTGTATTCACAGTAAAGATTGCTTTTATAGATGGGGATGCAAACATGCTATTTTAGAATTATGGTATAGAAGTGGTTCAAGTTGGAACCCCGCCTTGTTATTAATAGTTCCAAATTATTTTAAAACAAATTGCGTCCAAACCTGTTTCTGGTTCTAAGCATTAAAAAAAAGAGGGGGGGGGGAAGCCTTCCAAACCCTTGTAAAGGAAATGCAAGAAAGGGGAATCTGATCCGTGTTTCCTGTCAGCAGATTGAGCAAGATCTCCACAGGACCGAATTCCCCCACACAAAATCCAGCGGGGCGCAGAGAAGTGTAGGGGCCCTTTGAAAGGTCGAGAACCAACCTGTAACTCTTCAAAGGCTATAGAAATGAAATATATCCCTGCTGCGAAGACATCTCCCTATCTGCCTCGTGTCCTACCGTGGGTAGCCTTGACTTAACAAAGGGCAAAATCCACCAGGAAGTTCTACTGCAAAGGACCCACTGACATCAATAGGGCCCGGGGAGATATAGCTCTCCTTCGTTTCAATGGCGTTTGTGCAGGAGAGCTTCCTGAGGGATTATTCTCCAAAGGTTTAGGTTTTTTAAAATCTGTATCCGAGATTGCTGTCTTTAAACGCACTTAATAGGGAGGAACCCCCATCGAACACAGCGGACCTTATTTCCAAGTAAATGTATATAGAAAATGTGCTTTCTTCTCCCCTCCCCTATTAATGCCAACACTTTAAGCGACCTACAGCGGTTTGCTCCATATATTTTAACTCATTTCCGCAGTGGAAATGCTCGGATTGAACCGGATTTTAGGCTGCGATTTTAAGCACAGTTTCTGCAAAGTAAGTTCTGTCGAAATCTGTCAGAGGCTCTGCCAAAGGAAATCTTTCTAGCAATGGGGTGCCGGTTCAAAATCTTCCACTTTGCCTCAACTGGGTGTGGATTGTTGTATGGTGAATCCTTTAAAAACAAATAAAGAAAAATCGGGCCGCAAAAAGAACCAGAAAGTGTTCTTTGGGAGTTTATAATCAATGGCATGCGCATTGTATTTCCCAAGAGTGTCATAAACTGGACGTGAGTGACAGGACCTGCCCTATGAAGCTTTTGTTTACTGCAGTAAAATACATTTCTCTTTCACCTCCCTATTATTAACTGCTTACCCCACCCTACTTGATTCTTGCACACTAAGAAATCCAGTTCTTTAATGATAAAACTCCTGTCTAATTGCGGTGGGGCTGGAGTTTTTTGGGACTGAAGCTCTTTTTTAGGGGGGATGTAGTCAACTTAAACGCTGAGAACCAAAGACTGCAACAACCCGACCCACACTTGTGCGGGAGAAAGTGCTGCTGAAGTCGGCCTGGTTAGGGTCTGGTTGCAGGATGGATTTTGCTGCCTGAAAGACATAGTGCCAGAGGGTGAGGGGAGAGAAGACCCACCTACCCATCCCCAGACAAGCAGCTGTTTCCATTGCTGGACACCTGTGGGAACTTGAAAGAAAGCCATTTTTCACATGTTCAGAATCGCAGTGTTTGGACGTAAACACAAAGGGAATCGAGCCGATTGAGAACTGCTGTTTATCTATATTGATATAGAAAGATACATAAAAGAGCAGTTCCATTTTGGATGAGAACATTAATGTGAGATACCCTCCTATTTTTCTTTCAGAAGTCTAACATGTGGGACAAAGTTTGCACCCTCCAGAATGCACTTTGTCCCTCCCCCCCCTTCCCACCCCCATATATTTCTTTTTCTGCTGTGCCCACAGACCTTTCCCAAATCCAGCGAAAAGAAAGTGCTGGCATTAAAACAACCAGTCCAGGGTGCTGCCCACAGCTGATATGGTAAACTGCCCCCCCCCCAAAAAAAACTAAAAGAGAACACCACTCTCCACTGCTTTTTACTGGTATAGCTTGCACCCGTACATCCCCATCACACATCCATTAAGTGGGAATAGCTTGGTTCCAGTTAAATGTACCATCTGATTTCTATCGCTGTTGGCTTGATAGTAAATCCTATGCAAGTATGCATAACTTGTGTGCATAACTTTCTCGCAGTTAGTGCTTAGGATGGGGAAAAAATCCATTCTTCTACTTGCCTACATTAGCTTGAACCCAAGATTTCCTGTAAACGCATGTAGGAACTTTGGAGCCAGCTGTTAAACATTCGGGGAGGTACCTTTAAAATGAGTGGGGGAAATCCCCCAGAAATTTGCCTCCAGCTAAGCATTCCAGGATCTGATCTGAGAGTACACGATGCAGCAGCCGCCTTTCTCAAACTATGCAGATCCAGGTCTGGTCGCTGCCCCCATGCGTGACAGCCTGGGAACTCCCCCTACAGTGACTTAAGCTCCCTGGTGGAAGAAAGGGACGCAATATATATTATATAAATGTTATAGCTCCGATTACTCAGCAGTAGGTCCCACTGAGTTAAGTAAAATGTTATGTTCTGAATGAACGTGTTTAGGATTGCAGCCCGTGAGGAGTAGACAGGGGAGGATTAGAAAGGCTGCTGTACCGCAGCCACGACTTGGTTCAACCTAGGGTTTGCATGTATTTAGAAATCTTGGGCAACAGATATCCACTTCAGTTGAAATCGGGAGCTTAGGATGTGGCCCCAGCAGCCCCAATGGTGTAAGCAGATGATCCTTGGTCTCAGGCAGCCTGTCAACCACTTGGGCACAAGGAGTGTCGTGCTGAGATGTAAAACCGAGACTGCAGGGGGCAAGGTTCCTCCCATCCCCGTCCTCCGGCTTCGAGGGGGTTGTGGTTGGGTGGTGGCCCGATTTCTGTGTGTGCGTCTTTGGCCCCGGCTTAACGGGCGTCGCTGTCTCTGCAGGACGCGCTAGTCCCCCGGCCTGCACCCTGCGGAAGCACAAGACCAACCGCAAGCCGCGGACGCCCTTCACCACGGCCCAGCTGCTGGCTCTGGAGAGGAAGTTCCGGCAGAAGCAGTACCTGTCCATCGCCGAGCGCGCCGAGTTCTCCAGTTCGCTCAGCCTCACCGAGACGCAGGTCAAGATCTGGTTCCAGAACCGGCGCGCCAAGGCCAAGCGCCTGCAGGAGGCCGAGCTGGAGAAACTCAAGATGGCGGCCAAGCCCATGCTACCGCCTGCAGCCTTCGGCATCTCCTTCCCCTTGGGAGGCCCGGCCGTGGCCGGCGCCTCCCTCTACGCCTCCTCGGGCCCTTTCCAGCGCGCCGGCCTGCCGGTGGCCCCGGTGGGACTCTACGCCGCGCACGTGGGCTACAGCATGTACCACCTCACCTAGAGCCCTGCCGGAGGGCCCGGCCTGCCCGCCCGCCTCCTAGGAGGCTCTGCGCTGAGGCAGGGCTCTTCTTCGCGGGCCTTCACGGAGGAAAGGCCTGCCCGAGTACCTCCGGCCAAGACCGAGAGGCGCTAACCGGCTGGGAAGGAAGGCGGGCTGCTCCTCTTGGCTCACCGGGGAAGAGCCCTGCTGCTGCTGCTGCCCAGAGGTCAGCAGCAGCGCATCCGAAGGCTTTGGCTGGCCTTTCGCGAGCGGGAGCCCCCAGACTGCATCATGGACGCTGCCTGAGGCCAAGGGTACCGTGCCCCGCCCTTCACTCTGAGCGAAGGGCTCTTCTGCGGACTCGTGTAATATACTGTACAGCTGAAAATTTATTATCGTTTATATTAATAGCTATATTTGATAAATAAATTAATTTTAAACGACCTTGTGTTGCGATGCTTGGACTTTGCCCTCCACTCGAGCAGATGCGTGGAAAAACCCATTAGATCGGACTCTACTGGATTCAGGACTCAACGGGAAAAATGGGTTTTTTTGGCCCCGGTTTGGCACCTGGCTCCTAAGGTTCAGGCATACATTCATTTCCATGGGCTTGAGCGCGAGAGAATTTGCAAGTATTATGCTCCTTGGGTTGGAAGAAGGTTCAATTGATTTCAGCGAACTTCCTTCCAAGTCGTGTGTTCAGGTTTGCTGTTCAAATCACTAGATTCCCCCCCCCCCTTTTCTGGTGGGAGAAAAAGATCGAAGGCAGCATCTTTTTACAAGGTTCTGTTGATATATTCAAGGCGGCAATCCGAAGCCTGGGGAGTGAGTTTTATCGATATCAGTGGGACTTTCGGAGACACTTGCTTACTTTTCAATCCTTTCAGGAGGATATGACTATCCACTGGACTCTCCTTCTCAGTTCAAAATAAGTGTTTACAAAACCCTTCCCCAAAACCCTTTCCCCTAGCCATTCCCACTTCACCACCACAGTTCTGGAGGCCAGAGACTTAAGTGAGTGGGCTTCAGTTGCTATAGACTGAAAGACTGGAGAATCTCTTGGCATCTGACAAGTTTCCTCATCTGGTATATATCAACCCAAATTAAGGCAACATTCAATTAATATTATTTGTGACTAATACCCACTTAGGAAACCATGTGTAAAACCCGCTCCTATTCCTGTTGGCTTGGTAAATTCAATGGGACTAACTCCATTACTGCCAAGCTTAGATGTCACTGAAGTGAAAGGGACTCAACTTTTAAGTTTTTGAGCGAAGTGTTAAAGGAGTCTAAAACACACTTTAGGGGAAGCCAGTCCTGCTGAAATAGGGTTTATTTGTAGCTTGGAAGTAAACTAAAGCTGAAATTAGTGACTTGCGTTTTTAAGCGAATGTGGTCGGGACTGGAGTACCCATCCCAAGTAGTTTGGATTGCCTGAGTAAGAGGAAGCTGAAACGTCCCAAACGACCTATCCATTATTCAGTCAGGTGCATCTCGGTACTCCCGGTTGAGTCCACTTTGCCTGCACCTCATTCAGCTTGAACTCATGCATGTTTCCTCGACAGTAAGTTCCAGGGGATACAGTTATGTATGCTGACTCCTAACAAGTCATTGCGCACAGGATTATTGCAGTCACCAGCTTCCTCCATGGAGATCAGTTCCACGGGGACGAGTCTCTGGCTGGTATCCAGACTACATTACTCCCGAGTCGTCCTATGGAGACTAGGTAGTCCTTAAGACTACTCGCTGAGTGCTCCTCTTCAGTAAGTTAGTCTAGATGTCAGCCACTGTGTTGAGGATCCGGGTGTTCAGACCCTTTTGAGGCGCAGAGCAACAAGCCGGCTTATTTCGGCGTCCTTTGGCTGTGGATCCGGCTGTCACTTTGTAGATGGCTGGGAGAGACCAGACAAAGTGGCTCTGAAGAGGGGTCGGAAGCTTTGCCGCCTCTCCGCCGCGATGCCAGCCAACAGCTCAGAACCGGCGGCTGAAGGAGGAGGCGCGGGGGAGGCGGTTGGAGCAGCTGATGAGTGTCGGGACGCGAGGCAATGCTGAGGCAGAGCCCGGAGTCTTGGCTGAGGCTGGAGGAATTCAGCCTTCTCCTCCGCCAGGCGCCTGAATTGCTCCGAGGGACTCCTAGCCCTCGGCATTCTGGACTCTGTAAGTCCTAACAAGGTCAATTTCCACCCGCCTCTGACTGAAGTCTGAACTTGTCAAAACTGCCCTACAGAAAATACTGGCGACATTAAAGGGATTCAGTTACAAGCGGCGAGAGGGCTTGTAAAAGACTTCAAGGGAGAGGTGAGGCGGCGGGGGAGGGCGAGCTCCGGGCCCAGGTTTATCCAAACACGGGAGTGGGGAGGCCGAGAACTGTCCCCGAAACGCAGCCTGGTAGGTGTTTTTTTTTTTTTTGGTTTGTTTGTTTTAAACTAAATAGACAGACCGGGCTATTTCTCCACCACCCAGCCTGGCTGGAGACCCTCGAAAGGACCGTCCATTTGGAACTGGGACATTGCTTTGGTTTTGTTACTCAAACGTGTTTGCTGCCGGTCACGTGAGCAAGAAAGAACGCGAATTATTAGCAGGATCCACAACTCAGTTAAGCCCAGCGGGGGAGCTGATGCGGGCCCTTTTCGGGCCTCTTGAGCTCCAAGGGCTTTGCTTCCAAGGACGGTAGATTTGGGCTTGCCTAGAGACGGAACTCAGAGGCTGCGATTCAAGCACTCTGACTCAACGGGTTGAGGGATCGCCCCCTGGGGTGCCTGGTTGCCTGCCTTTGTTTTCCACTCTCTCACAGATTCGCCAGCTTTCGTTGCTTTCATGTGCAGCAATTGCCAGCGTTGCGGCGGAGGCAAAGTCAGAAGGCCCAATAATTGCTGTAATGAGCCGCGGCAGCCTCTCATCTTTGGCAGGCGCGGAGTGGCTCCAGCAAGACTGTAGCTGCGGGCCAGGCGGGACTTTTCTCCTAAAGAGCAAAAGAACTCAGCCCTACCTGAGCCTGGCAATTTTCTCGACTGCCTTACAGATTTTCCTCCTCCTCCTCCTCTCCCCCCGCCCCTGATTTCTGTCGGTTGGGTAGCCCTGCCTGGCGCCCTGCCTTTGCGCCGCTATGAATAGCCCTGGAGCTGCGTCGCCGTTTCCCACGTTCTTCTGCCTTGCGCGGGATGCGGGGGTGGGTGGGTTTGGTCCGACGGTGGGGGGCGTCTTCCCTCCCGGAGCGCTCCGACGGCGCAAGTGCCGCAGGCTCTGCAGGCGGCCTCTTCTCTCTCGGAGCTGCTGCAGCCAGCCAGCCCCTTTACTCTAGAGTAGTCCTGCTGCTGAAGCGCGCTAGGCGGGCCGAAGGCCGGCCACTGGCGGTGGCGGCAGGCAGCGTTGGCCTTCTGCTCAGCTCTTGAGTCCGCGGAGGAGGCCGGCTTGGAAAGGGAAATCTGGGCGCGAATGAACGAGCGCGACGATGCCGCTCCTGCGAGGTGAATGCCGCAGGCGTCTCGCTCTTCTCGCCCGCCCTTGGTCTTTTTGTGGTGACCCGCTGGCCGCCGCAAAGGGTGTCTTCGCTGGCGAGTTCTCCTCCCCGCCCCCGACCCTTGGGCTAAAGTCCTGGGCTGCTCAATTAAACCCAGATGAGAGCGATTAATAACGAAGTAATGACAATAAGTTGGGGATCACACGGCCGAGCGCCCCTGCTGAATAGGCGAGGCCAGCACAAAAGAGCCGCGGAGGGAGTCGGCGGCGGCGCTTTTCAAGGGCCTCGCCGGCCTCTCTTTTCTTCTCGCGTTTTGCCTCCGGGCTTAACCAGCAAATCAAGCTCGCTTTGGTGTCTTTGTCGCCTCGGGAGCGGCTCAGTGGGGCAGTGGCAAGTGAGAAGAGCGGCTTTCCTTTTCACTGGAGGACGCTGGCGCCGCGCAGCCCCGACGGGACGGTCTAGCCAAAGCAAAGGCTCCGTTGGCGCAGCCCAGCTGCCGCTCCCTCGGCGCAGCCAGTGGCCGGAGCCGGACGCAGTGCAGCCCAGCAGGGAGCACCCTCCAAGAAAGGCCCTCCCCCAGCTTCGGAATACCCAAGACCCGGGGCCCGGGGAACGGGGGACGGGACGGGTTGGTTACTACTTGGTTTGTTTTTTGAGGCTAGTGGGGCAGGCGAAGACAAGAACGTGAGAGGATTTTCCAAACGATGGACGGTGTAGAAGGAATGCCCCTCCCGCCCCTAACAACTCTGGAAAGCGATTGGCAGTGATTTGTCAGGGCAGATAAAACCAAGGCCGTTTTCACACACCATGCATTGGGTTTGGGGATTCACTCCCACAAGATGTAGTCTGGGAGGGGGGGAATCGCTCTATCCATCGCCATGAGGACAGGTACGGAGAACTTCTATGGTCAGGAGCAGTATAGCTATAAAAATCGGATATCGGGTGTGGAACCACAGGCGAGGGCTGCGATGTTCTCACACACACACACACACACACACACACACACACACACACACACACACACACACACACACACCCTGTGGGGTTCTCTGACGCAGCTGATTGGTGGTCACTGCTGGAACAAAATGCTGGACTAGATAAAGAATCTGGGTGCCGTTCGGTGTAGTTGTCCTTACGTCCTTATGGGCTACGCAATCTCCTGCGGTAGCAAGAGACCTTAGGAGAGCCAAAGAAGTGGCTCTCTCAGTGGCCGATGGGTCCCTAGCAAGAGAACGCTGCGCTGAAGAAACGCTTGGATCTCTGTGGGTCGCCACGCAAAACCGAACGCTAAACGGCAGCAAGGGCTGTTTGTTTGTTTTTCTCCCCCCCCCCGCACATAGCAGCATGAAATGCTTGCTTGCGCGGGGTGGGGAATCCCGTTTTGCACCAAAAAGAAAAAAGAAAAAAGGTGGGGCGGGGGCGGGGGCGGAATTCCGAAGATGAAAGAACTCCATGCAGACGTTTCAAGCAATGGCACTCTTCTTCAGGGAAATTGCCTTCTTGGGAGCATTCCTTTCAAATCCGGCCCGTCCATTCTTTCAAAAAGGGCAGGCTACCGCCCCGCTTCTCTGTTCCAGATCGGCTCCCGGCAAAGCTGCCTTTCCTTTCCCTCTAACAAACAAGCCTAAATAAAGGCATTTGGCTGCTGCCACGTGTCATTTAGCCCTTCATCTACCAGTTTCTTCCTTCTAAAAGACAACCTGTGCATCATCCTTTTGCCTTTTTTTGGCGCAGTTTTCCTTTACACCTGAGCCTGGGCTGAGCCATATCAGACTGTAAGTGGGGGTTCCCAAGGTGATATGTTCTCCATACAAAGTGGAGAAAAGACAAACCCTGTCCTGCACATAAATGACTAAATGGGATTGAGATTCTTAAATTAGGCTTTCCCTAGATGTTCTAGTTATCTGTTGAGAGGTTTTGATTTTGTAAAGGTAACGATAAAGTGTACCTTCAGGTTGGGGTCCAGTCGACCCCTGTCTGGCGACCTCAGAGCCTTGTGGTTGTCCTTGGTAGAATACAGGAGGGGTTTACCTTTGCCATCTCCTGTGCAGTATGAGATGATGCCTTCCAGCATCTTCCTATATTTTTGTAGGAACAAGCATTTCATCATCTGAACTCTCACCTGGAAGCTGAAGTGGTGCAACACAGGCACAGCCCTGCCAGATGGGAAAGCAGCTAGAAGGTGATCTATTGGTTTTTTGGGGGGGTTTGGTGCAGAAAAAACACTAGAGGGGAAAGATTAAAGAAACCCCTCTTGTTTGATTCCTACAGAAGGTAGCTCCATGTAATCTGCAGCTTGAGTCTGAGACTGAGGACAAGGACAAGGACTCCGTGTTTTCTCAGCAAAGGCAGGCAAATTATTGATAGGCATGTTATCTTCCATTCTTGAAGGAAGTGACTGGCTGGCAGGCTAAGGAAATATTGAATTTTAAGAGACACCCCCCCCCCGACAAGTTAGTCATGACTAAGTACCATTGAAATAAATGAGACTAGTTAGTCATGACTAATTTCAAAGAGACTTGGTCACACTTTCCATTTTTAGGTGCACACTTAAAACAGTCTTGATGTATACTAAAAGTGGATGCATGTGGCCAAATAATAAGCTCTATTCAGTGTGTGTGTGTGTGTCTACACGTGCCACTTTGCTTTCACCCCTTCAAGTGTGTAAATGGCACAGGTGGAAATTGGACCTCATTCCCTTCTGTGCTTCCACCAGGGATCTGTGGAGTGCATCTTTTGTATCATGCAGGACAGCAGTTTGAGGCAATGAAATATTTCAAGCCATCCCTGATGATTTCAGGGCTTGATTTGGGTAGAGCCTGCAAACCGTCCTTAGATCTGAGCCCAGGAGCATGTAAAAGAATAATAATGAAGAGGCCCTGAAGCATGCACAGAGTGCCTGTCTTTAGTGCCTGCAACCAAACACAGTATGACTTGGATTAGCAGGAAAGAGTTCCAAGGTGGCTTTAGACTCATATCTCTTACTTGATAGACAAACATTAGATCATTTTAAATGTAGATTATTTTGTTATCCTTAAAACTCTTTAAGGAGCTGCTCACCACCAGGTCAGTTAAAGAGTGGTAAAAAGGTGAGTTCTCACCTACTTTTTAAAGTTCATGTTTCATTGATGACATGGGGATTCAAATCTGTGTCAGTGATGGTGACTGAGTGCAGAATCAACTTGTAGTAGTTATTCTAGATGAGGCTTGCACAACTTTTGACCCATCAAAGCAAATGCAGTCTGTCCGTGTTGATAAGGAGACCAATATGCAGAGCCAGTGCAGGGATCTGAGCTGAAAGCAATGCTGGCCTTAAGCCCCTGTTTACTGGAGTTCTATGCAGCGGAGGACCTAGAATGCCTATCCAGTTAATGCTATCATAATAATCAACACACTCAGTCTGATCTGGAAGTAAGAACAGCAGCATTCCTTTCCATGGGGCTAAAATAGAAACCAAAGAAAACAGGAGTTCCTCTTCTCAGTTTCTACAGTGGGGGTGTGCACGAATCAAAATCTGCCATTTGATTCAAGGTCAAATTGAATAACAGACACACCAAAATGATTTGCTGAAAGCAGCCAGCTTGGCCAGCTGCCTTGATGAATTAGCCCTGGATCACCCAAATTGATTTGGGTGATTGGTGTGCCATTTTACTGGGGAAATTGTGTCCCCCCCCCCAGGAAGAGCTGTTCTACCAGTTGGGATTGGTGGGTAAACCAGTCTTCTGCTCCAGATTTGCTCCGTCAGCCTGCCTCAGAAGATAGGTCTACTCATGTAGACCTGTTTGAGGCAGGCTGATGTGTGAAGTCCGGAATGGAGGAATGGTCTATGCACTGATCCCAATTGGTAGAACAGCTCTCCCTGGGGGGAAAGCACCATTTTGAGGCTTGTTTTCCAGCAGAATGGGCCTCAAAATGGTGTCTGAATTGCCCAAATCAATTTGGGTCAAATTAGGAGTGATTCACCTTGACCCCAAATCAGACCATCTCTTTTGAGAGTGATTCGAATAGGGATCGAATTTACAAATCACCCCGATTCGACCTGAATCGATTCAATGGCAAATCGAATTGCACACCCCTAGTCTACAGCAATTTGTGTTTTTGATCTGTTTCACTACTCGCAGTTTGGTGTCTGAAGTGGAAAATCCTGATGGCACCCCTCCTTCAACTAATTAACATGTGGATTATCCACCAGGAAATTATCCTTTTCAAGCCTAATTGAAATGGGTCTCCCATGCTATTTCACATTTCAGATTTATTCCAATGGGGCTTCTAGAAGAGCAGGGGCACCATTTAGAGTTGAAACCGTGGCAGTCATACATACACTTGATGTATTCATTCCAGATGTGATTATTCCACATGTGCACCAACATGTCTGATTATTACGAGGTTTAAGAGAACAAACAAAACAAATACCATTAAAATACTTGGCTTTTTCTGTTTTTGTTAATGATGCCCAAGAGCATTTGAACTTTATAGTCTTGCCCCCGCTTCAAGAAATGTCTTCCTGCCCAATGAAGTATTTTTATCCCACTTACAGAAAAGGCACTTGGATGCAGAAGAACTTCCTGGTGGACTGTGCCCTAAGGTCAGATTTACTTGGTTCTCACTCTCATTCTTTTAATGGCATACTAATGTTCTAGTGGTTGCTCACCTTTGGTGGTAGCAAAATATGAGTTTCTGGCAACAGACAACACACCTCGCCCCCAATACAACATGCTCCCAAGGTACTGAAAATATGATCACCATCTAAAATAAATGTTTGCAAAATTTGCACATAATAAAGAAGAGAGTGAACCATTTTAGTACAGTAAATTAAAACAGTTTGCACTAATTCCCAAGTGGGACATTATGTATATACTTATGCACTCTTCTCCGCTTCGTTACGTCAAATCCTATAATCCTAACTCAAGCAAAACATCTACTCACTTACTAAAATGTTTGCATGCTCATTACTAGCAACTCACCCTGCTGCAGGCTGAGAGCCAGAAAGGCTGTGGTAAGGGGCCCTCAGGGTTTATTGGGAGACTATCATAACTTAATGCAAAGCAGCAAAAACCTAAACACAAATAGTCTGATATGTTTAATATAAAAATAAAGTGAAGTTGCCTGAATTATTGAATAATAGTAATAGCATAATGTTAATTTTAATGACATTGGGAAAGTGCCAAGTGCTTGTCAATCATCACAGTTTCTTTATACTCATTGGCTAGAACCGTCAAAGCCAGGAACAAGTTTACTTCTTATTGAGCAGTGAAGCTGATTGGTTTATTTGATTTTTATCCCACCTTTCCTCCAAGGAGCTCAGGGTAATATACATGGTTCCTTCCCAATTTTATCCACACAACAACCCTGTGAGATAGGTTAGGCTGAGGGAGAGTGGTAGGCCCAGCATCTCCCCAGTAAACTTCAAGGCTGAGTGGGGATTTACCAAGTCTTCTTGCTCTAACCACTTTACCTCTCTCTTTTTAAGGAACAGTGAGATACCTTAAAATGAAGCAACATGGACCTTTACTGAATAATTTTAGAATAGCTTTGAGGAGCCAGGTCCTTAGAGCTACGGCCCTGTAGTACAGTATACAAATAAGCTAAGTGGGTAGTGTCATAACAATGGTTATGATGAAGCCTCAGAGTGAGTCCATTGTCTGCCTGTTACTGAAGGGGTGAGGCAACCAGAAGCTCTTCTGGTTGCCATTGGCTCAGCTGGTCTCATTATAAGGATCACTGATTGCCACTGGCTGTAGCATGCTCATCCTTAGAATCTAAGCCTGTCAATGACTGAGCTCACTTCATAAGATCTTGCAAAGGAGCTAAGGAAAGCAAAAGGAGATGGACTAGTCAGGGGCCTAGGAAAATAGGCCTTTGTGTCAAAGCACAGGCCAAGGGAAACAGAGGGAACTGGAATAGAGAATAGCCCAGAACAATGAAGCGAACAAGGCCAGAAGAAGGAAACAAAGAGGAAAGAAGACTGGGTGGAAGTCAATAGAGCTTGTTAGGAGCTGCAAAGGTCAGGAATTCCATCTGGGTCTTAAATAACCAGCCAAACCTCTGGTGTAGGTTTCTAGTTCCTTACCTTGTGGGTTGTATCTGAAGGAAGAAGGACAAAGGAGAAATCAGAAATGCAACTGCTGAAGCTCATGTGCTAAGCAAAGGCAAATGTCAAAGCAGAAATACACCCAGAAGACTTCATCAGTCACCTCCCAGAAAAAAACTGAAAGTGCTGCTCAAAGATGCTACACTGAATAAAAATTTCATATAAACATGATCAATTTCACAGTCTGAATCATAACATTAATGCTTAGCATTTACTCAGCATTTTAACATGTTCAAAGCATTCCACATCCATTAATTCCTTGCAGGGACAGTGTTCGGGAGCACTCGTCTTCAGTGATTCAAGTCATTTCTGGAAGGCTAATCTCAGATGTTGGTGCTGGGAGACTGCTTTTCCACCCCATGGCTCTGGCTTGATGGGTGCCACAAAGCTCCATCTTGTCTTCCACACTCTTCAGTATCTACATGAAATTGTTGTTGTTGTTGTTTTTTAAATGTTTGATAATCTACTGCTTATGGCCTGCTGCTTTTTCGGTGCTGCTGTTATGTTTTTGGTGCAGCTGTTTCCGTATCATGTATTGTTTTTACAATTGTTGTTGTTGTTTTTGAATCTATTGTATTTTCATAAGCTATTTTAAATTTCTTTCCAGGAGAGTGGGATAGAAATATTCCTTAGAAACATACTGTAAGATCAGTCTATATTACTATCCCCATACTGCAGATGGGGGCTGAGAAAGGTCATTAGGTGGTCCTAAAGCCATCTTATGAGCTCATGGAAGAGGCAAGGTTTAAACCAGGAATTTCTCAATATGTAGCTGAGATTATTAATTGCTGAACAACACCAGCTTTCATAGATTGCAAATATTCCATAGAAATATCCTACATGCGAATGCACTGGGCTTTGGTTTTTGTTTTTTAAAAAAATGTGAATTCACACATGTAGGGGATTAAAGCCTTTGTCTCAGAGCAAGCTCATATGAGGGAAATAAATGCTGAATCATCCCTGCCTGACTAGGCTTCTCCTAAAACTATTCTGTATTATTGGTAAGTTCAAAATGCTGCCACCCCACGCCACCCTCTTATCAACAGAGCTTGAACTTCCCTGGGCTTGGGGTGGAGTCCCAGGGAAAACTCTTTATTTTGCTGTTGGATAAGTACAAAAATCTTCCATGTTCAAGCCTCCATGTGGTGAGGAAACTGATAGTTTCTGACCATTTGAGGATGTGTTTCCACCAGAGGAATCCCCCCCACTTTTCTGAGTTAAAAACCAACTTGGAGAGGCTTGTAAAAAGAACTTTAAAAACCCAGTTTTATTCAATTACTACAGACTGCTTCTGTCCAAAGCTTTCTCAGCTTTGGCCCAAGTGGACCTTAGACTTTCATGATGGGGAGAATGCTGTTTTAAGATTAATCTCCCGACTGCTCCATTGTCCCATGACTACATGTTGCATTAGAACCAGGTTGAACTGGTTTGGCCCAGTTCGGCTCGGATCTGTAAAGGGGGGGAACCCTATGTGGTTGAAAAGGGAGAGTGGGGGGAGGTCACATTATGTGCTGCGGTGGCGGCATGGCTCCTTGGCAGCAGTGGCAGGCCAGCAGCAGCTCCCCTAGCAGCTCCCCTAGGCCCTGCCAGCATCCACCCCCACCATCAGCACAGGCCGGCAGAAGCCCAGTTCAGGCCTCGATGCAAATTTGTTTGATGATACATGTGGCCTCCACGCATGTGAGGAGATCACTCTAATGCAGGGTTTCTCAACGTGTGGGTCCCCAGATGTTATTGGACTTCAACTCCCATAATCCTCAGCCTCAGTGGCCTTTGGTTGGGAATTATGGGAGTTGAAGTTCAATTACATCTGGGGACCCACACGTTGAGAATCTTGAATGGCTTTCACACACCAGGCCCCCTGCTGGCCCACACTGATAGTGCGGGGAGTGCGAGAGGGGCCTAGGGGAGCTGCTGGCTCACCTCTGGCACCTACGCCGGCAAGGAGCCGCGCTGCCACTGCACCACTAAGGCCCCCCTCTTTCAAACCCATAGGGTTCCCCCTTTGCTTGCATTTATTTGTTTGTTTGTTTATAAAAAATTATATACCGCCCAAAAAATATGTGTCTGGGTGGTTTACAATAAAACAGATCCTTACTGGATTTCTTCTCTGCAAGCATGAAAGCCTTTTGAGCCCCCGCTCACTGCAAGTTAAGTATCATTTCTTAACACCTAGATTCTTGAGGGCACAAACCACACCACCCAGGACAAGCTAAAGAGGATCTGGGGGCCCCCAGGGGGTGTGGAGGCCCTGGACTTCAGCCCCAAAGTCCAGGGGTAAGAGCACCTCTGATAATAACCACTACGTTATCCCTGACGGGTGTGCATGAACCAGAACTTGCAGCTCGGTTCGAATGCAAATTGAATTCATACCAAACTGCGTGCTGCCGAACCGGTTCAGTTGAACAAACCGGCTGGTCTGGTCCATTTGACCAAACTGCTTTGGTAGTTCAGCTATACTTGTATAGGGGAACTGGGTGAGGATTCCCATTTACAAGTAAAGGGGTGGGGGAAACTACAAAGGCATGGTGGGGGGCAGTGAGAAAAGTAATGTAAAGTACTCCTTACCAGCCGGCGCAGCTACCAGAGCCACCGCTCAACCCCTCCCCGGTGCAACCCAAGGGCACGGAGGTCCGTATTTACCAAGCCGCCTGTGCGGCAGTGGCCTGGAGGCTGCAACTCTGCTACCACTGCATGATATAAGCTTGGTAAATATAGACCTCCATGCACTTGTTCAGTGCCGGGGAGTGGGCAAGAGCTGGCACCAGCACTGACAGCCTTGTCGGTTGGTAAGACTACTTTTCATTACTTTTCTCACTGTCCCCGGCTCACTTCAATGTAGAACCAGTCCACTCAAACCTGGCTTGGTTTGGTTAGTTCGCAGACCGAACCAGTCCCGGTTCGGTCCATGATTGAGCTGCCGAACCAGCCTGGTTTGATATGATCCAGTTCTACATCGAATGGTGTGTTCACACCCTTAATCTCTGGTGGCGGGGGTGGGGGTGGGGATTGCTGCAAAGGTAGCAGTAGGAGCAGTGGACATTAGGAAAACAGTGGAACAACTATGAAGAAAGGTAGGATGAGAAGCTTTTTAGCTGCCACTCCGAAAATTACCCATCTGAGGCAAAAGTTAAACCTGAAGAATATTTGGCTCAACATCATTGTAGGCCTTTTGTTATATTCATCCCATGTTCCTTCTCTTTTCTTTCCCCTCCCTCTGTTATCTTCCCCACTGTTGAAACTTGAGCTTCTTTCTGTGAGCTCCTTGGAATAAGAACCTGTCTTTGGCTATGTTAGTGTGCCAAGTACCACATTGACCAACTATACGATCTAATACTCATACTAATAATGCTAATATTGTACAATGATTGTTACATCAGACCTGAGGAATTTTTTAGTTGTGTTGGTTATTAGTAGAAATAGCAACAGCAGCCTCAAGTTCATGTCTGGGGCTCTTCTGTCTCTGTTTTGAGAGATATTCTGTCTCTGTTCTGAATATGCTCCAGCATATTCGATTTGCCTTAAATGTTTTTCAGAGTAATAGGAAGAGACAGTGTAGCTTTCAGTGCTCCTCTATGAAGGAACCTGCTCCAGAAAGCCTAAAGTAGGTGGAGAGGTGAGGGTAAAAAGAAATGTCCACAGTTCTTCACAAGTCAGTGGCACCTTCTTGATACAGATTGTTTTATAGCTCTATAAATCAGGCTGAAAATGTAACCAGAAGCACAGTTGCTTTGCTGCTCCTTTTAGCACATCCGTTTCTTATAAAATACAGATTAGAGGGACTAGCCCTGGCAGAATTGGTGCCCTCCAAACCCCAAAGGGGCCATAAATCAAGGAAAAGGAAGTCACCAAGCAGCTGTGAGAGCTTCATTTTAATTTGCTTAATTCTCCTTAATGAACTCAAAAACATCAGTGCTGCTGTTGGTCTTGCAGCCTCATCCACAACTTGCTAAATCCAAAGTTTTAGGACTGAAAGAAATTTCTGGAGTGTGACTGCAAATAATTAGATTTCTGATCAGGATGCTAACCCTGTTCCAAGGCCAGCCCAAGACATTTTGATGTCTGAGATGAACAATCCAAATTGCACCCTTTCATATTCATTAATATAGGTCAATATATAATTATTATATATAATAATTAATATAATATAATTATATTATATAATAATATAATATAATTAACTAGTGGTTTTCTAGCCCGTTGGTTAACGGGCGCTAGTGGAGCTCTGCGCTCCAGACGTTCGCCGCCATTCCCTCTCCCGCCACCCCCCGGTGCCCGCAGCTCCGGCCGGGCCCGCCACCCACCGCGGCTCTGGCCTGGCCCACCGCTGCCCGGGCCCACCGCCGCATTGTTTTGTTTTCCGCCTCGTCCGGCGGCCATCCTGGGCGGCCAGAAGCGGCCGCCCCGAAGAAGCCGGGTAAGCGGCGGCACGGCCAGGCCTCGGCCATGGCTCTGCCGCCTCCTCGGCCGCGCCGCCTCGGCCAGTGTCCCCCGCCGCCGCTTACCCGGCTTCTTCGGGGCGGCCGCTTCTGGCCGCCCAAGATGGCCGCCGGGTGCTGGCGGTCCTGCCTCCCTGGCTCCTTCTGGCCATGCGCTTCGCGCATGCCCAGAAGAGGCCAGGGAGGCACGGACACACGCTTGGTGTCCGTCCACGGACGGACACCAAGCCTTTTATTAGATAGGATATAACAACATCAATAATATAATTAATGATTATACCCTTTCATAATCATTAATAACAACCCACTGGGAAGTTTTTCCATTCAAGCCTCACTGAAATAACCAGGAGGTGCACAACAATTCAATTGATTGTTGTGCATTGGTGAGTTCTGCTTGTTTTCTGCTTTGCCACTGTTAAGGCACCCCAAATCACCTTGCTTTATGGTGGGGCCAACTCTGTCCCTAAGAATTTCAGCTGGACGTAGTATCGTCACATAGTATCATTCTGATTTCTCATTCTAATTTAATACTAACTGAACAAATCATACTCCATTGCATGGGACTAGTGGAGTTGGATGGGGATGTACATTCATTGAATTCAATATGTATCAGAAGGCACATCCATGGAGTGTTTAGGCTAGACTGCTAAGTGGGGACATAATAAGAGGTGTGTATATATATAAAAATCATGCATGGTTAGAGAGAGTGGACAGAGAGATCTTTTTCTCCACCTCTCATAATACTAGAGCTCAGGATCACACAGTGAAGCTCAATGGCAGTGATTCAGGACAGACAAAAAGAAGAATGTCTTCACACAAAACATTTTGGAATTTGGTGCCACAAGAAGCGGTGCTGGTCGCCACTGGCTTAGATTGCTTTAAAGGTAATTCAAGGTAAACAAGTTTCAATGGCTATTAATTTACTCTAGCTAAACAAACCTTTTTGTTCAGAGGTGGCATCCTGTTCTGGTCTCCCATGGAGTGGGGCAAGGCAAGGCAAATCTGTAGAACCTCAGTGAGCTCCAAGAGAACGAGTGAATCCATGGGAGCCCTTTTATGTCTCTTAGCCCTGACTACCTCCTTGAGGCTCCGCCCCTCAGTTGCAGAGTGCGCAGGGGCGGATGAAGCCTTTTTGCCGCCCATAGGCAGCCAAGAATTTGCCGCCCCCCATGCAGCGAGGGTAGGCGTGAATGGAGAAAGCACCCCTTTTTTTCTCCTTATAAACTGCCGCTGTGCACGGCGGAATAAGGTCAGCAAAGGCTGCACAGTGGTGGCTGTGGGGAAGGGGGCAAGAAGAAAGTACCCACCTTAAGAACTCCATGCAGGCGACAGGGCTGCAGCAGGACGGGTGGTAGTGGGCTGAGGGGGAAGTTCCCCCTTTTAGCAATGCCGCTGTGCAGGCAGCGAGGGTGAGCGCCTTCCATCTCCCCTCCTCCCTCCCCAATGACTGCACTGCACAGCCCGTTATGGGTTTTTCTCCACAGGTGGAAAACCATTTCAGGTTTCCCTGAATGCTTTTGGTGTTCTTTTTACTATTTTCAGTATTTTTCGTATAAATCTATCCCTTAAGTACCAATCTATATGTAATCACTTTTTATCTGCTCTCACTTTTAACATGTAACCACCCTTATACTTTATGCTGATCTATGCCCGTAATAAAGACTGATTGTGTTCCCCAGCATCTGCAGGCAGTCACTGAAGGGCAAAAAGCTCCTGATACATCCAGGCCTGTTGCCTTGTGTGAGTTCAGCTCAGGGGGACCGCCAGGTTTGGGATCCTGGGGTTCTTCATTGCCTGGTTCATCCTCACTGCTAGGACCTTGGTCATGTGCCTTGGCAGTGGTGTTGGTACTGGGGATTTGCTTGGCTCTTCCCCCTCAGAATCTAAGTCCGGGCTGCCACTTAAGGTCAGGAGGACCATGACAAGTATGGCTCTATTTACCTGTTTCTTGGGGTCAAATAGCAGTGGAGAGGTAACATACATGCAACTGAACTAAATTCTCACATTACTGACCCTTCCCTCCTTCTGTTGCTTTCCTTATGTTGAACGTTGTGTTGAATGCTAGATTGTAAGCTCTTTGTAAGCTCTATCTTCTAGTTTGTTTTCTGTAAAATATCACACACACACACACACACACACACACACACACACACACACACTGATGTCATCAAAACTAGTTGACATTAATAACATCAAAACTAGTGGTATTTCCTTCCAACCAGTGGGTTGTATCCAAACTCACTCCTGCACAATAGAGCTTGTGATGTAAAGGATCTTCCCTGCCCCTTCCTTCCCACTGAAAACCAATGAACTCCCCCAAAAACCTATTCCTGAGGGCTGGGAGATACTTGGCAACACCCTAAGAGCCAAGACAGGGAGACAAAATAGGAGAGTTATCCATGCAGTCAGAACAACGCTCCACTTTCCCCCAAACATCGCAGGGTACACATCCTCCTTGACAAATTTTCTCCTCCAAAGATCTCTTACGCTATAAGGGGAGTTGTTCTTTTGCAGTTTAAAGAATCACACATGCAAAAGTGTGGGGGACTGGCCTTGGAAGATGACTTTTTTGTGAGCACAATCCCCTCCCTCCCACCTACCCCCGCCGGTGGTTTAGACCTACTACTTGAAAACAATATCTTCCTACTTGACTCTTTCTTTGAAACTGTATATCCCATTGTTAAGCTTCAAAAGTGTCCAAAGCAGTCATTACAAGGGAATGTTTTTTTTTTTTTTAAACATATTAAAATACAACAAAGAAAAACCAGATCAAATAGCAGTACTGTGTGTTAAGGGTCAGAGTGCTATGAGGATAATTTACACTGGGTATTGAGTCCACATTTTTGTAGGGAAGTGCCACAGTGATCATAAATAGCTGCCTCAAGATGATCAGTGAGGACGTGTTTCCATACTTTGCCATAAACCCGGTGAAGAAAGCAGCTTCATGTTTAGTGAGCTCAGGCTGAATATGGGCTCTCTGGAAGTATCATAGTATAACTGTAGGACACCCCCTGCTGTTCATGTAGGGATCTAGCTACTGTAGACTCTGAGCAGAAGGTACTATTGCAGATGTGAAAACTGACTGCACTTCTTGCTCTGGTTTTACATAATAATTTGGCTGCTAGTGACATATTTTTTGGGGGTGGACTGCAAGACTTTATAGCCCAGTTAAGTTATATAGCCCAGTTAAGTTAAAGTCCCCAAATTTATGCAGCTTTAGCTCCATTAAATCCCTTTGAATAAGATCAGTTTAAACTGAAGTTCTTGGACTCTTGATGTACTTCCTCCAATATGAAGATATGTTGAAAACAGCCCATGTAATATATCACAATATACAAGATAGAGTCGACAGTAATATATAGATTGGGAAACCTTCAGGGAGGCCCTAATCCCTTTTTAATTTTTGAACAACACCTCAAGATCTTAGGTATATCACCATTATCATCACTGTCACCATCTCTATCCTCCTCTCAGTACAAAGCTCAGTACTAGTCTGACCTCAACAGACATTGAGGCTATTCTCATGTGCAGCCTAATGCAAGCAAGGGAAGCCCAGCTTGAGTTAGGCTGCATGTGAGAACCACCAGGATTGGGCCAAATCCTGAAGGGGCAGCGCCACCTACCCTGGCTTTTTAGCCTGACTGCTAGTTGGGGTTAAAGGAGCAAGTTCTTCCTTAACCGAGGCTCCGCGGTCATGCTCACACAGCCAAAGAAGACACGGAGATGGGTACCTAATGTGCCCGTCCCCTGTAGGAATCCCCCAGTGTACCATGTTTGGCGCACAGTGTATTGTGGGATACCTGGAGGCCAGGATGAGTCATCCTGGCCTCTGTTGTTCTGTGCAGCCTGGCATAGCACCGCTCATCTGGGAGTGCAGTCCACACTCCCAGAAACCTTTGAGGGATCATATCAGAGGAAAGACAGGTTTCACAGCCTTTCTCCCTATCCCACCCTCCTGCCCTCCCAAATGGTCATGTGAATACCCTCAGAAGGTTCCATGTCTCTCCGGTCAGTAAACTCACATCCAGGCTCTCAGATTCAGATGAACAATTTTCTGTTTTGCTGAAAACACGGCCTGAGACATAAACAACTTGTAAAGGTAGAGATGACTAAATGCTTAGGTGTAGAAAAATGGTAAACAAAGGATTAACAGGCTTGAATCAGCGATAAACAAGACTGAATGAGACTGATGAGAGGGGCAAACCTGGATGTGGTGAAAAGACAATTCAAGGCTAGGCTTTCCCAGGCTGTCATTCTTAAATGCAGAGTACTAATGGTGCAGTGGGGAAATGACTTGATTAGCAAGCCAGAGGTTGTTGGTTCAAATCCCCACTGGTATGTTTCCCAGACTATGGGAAACACCTATATTGGGCAGCAGCGATATAGGAAGATGCTGAAAGGCATAATCTCATACTGCACAGGAGGAGGCAGTGGTAAACCCCTCCTGTATTCTACCAAAGACAACCACAGGGCTATGTGGTCGCCAGGGGTCAACACTGACTCAACGGCACACTTAAATTTATTCTAAAGGAGAGCTTTCTCACAACAAAGCAAGTCTAAAGCTTATTCAGATATTTGATGATATGTGTATACAGGTATCTGTACATATGTACATGGCTTTTTGTGAATGACTGTACACGTGGTTCATTTAAAAAGTGAATCTCGATACGGACCCCTTCAAATGCATGGTACAAACAGACAGAAAGTGTACTCTTTTACATGTGTTGAACATAATGTGTGAATAACTGTCTGAACAGACTGGTATATGTGTACACTATACATGAATTGTTCATGCATTGAACATAATGTGTTGATAGGACCTTGGCAATACTGAGAGACAGACCAATGGTCTGACTCAGTATAAAGCAGGGACCTATATGATGTGGAGTCTCCATATTTTTTTTCTCCTAAGAGAAGGAAAGCAGCTTGGGAAAGGAAATTTTGAGTAAACAAACTATGCAGGTGGAGGGGTGGTGGTGAAACATTCCAAATCAGCAAGATAGATCAGCTGTAAAAGTAAGGCTGAGCTGAATGTTTTTCACTTGAGAGCTTTTGACTTGAAATCTTGGAAGGGGAGGAGGCAAAAAGGTGGTTGAAACCAATCTCCCACCTTACCTTACTTCCACTCCCTGTTTCCAGTGACATTGATTTTGTATTGTTCTCCTCCTGGCAGCCACTATTTCCTTCTCATAATGCCCATTGGAAGGATGCATCACCATCATCACATAGTATTCTTCTGTAGGGCATTCTGGGGGGAAATGGTTTCGGCCGGCTGCAGGCTACAATCTGCCCCCCTCCCCCCATCCTCAGAATGGCACTCTGATGATGTAATGCATTCTGAAGAATATTTGGGTGGGGCAGATGGTGACCAGTTGGCAGCTGCCAGGAAGAACCCTAGTGCTGAATTTCAAGTTCTTGAATTTCAAGTTCTTTCAAGAACCCTAACACTGAATTTCATGTTCTTGAAATTCACCCTCCTGAAATTCATCACTCTTGGAATTCACCTTCAGCTCCCAAAAACTCATATCAAATTGTCGCTGTAAACCAGGTTGCAAAGTTGGGAGGGGTTCAGCTCAGCTATATATGAAGCCAGTTTTCTGCATGTGCAAGCAGTTTTGGAGGCAGAAGCCATTTTAGAGCAACCTCCACCTTTGGAAGCTGAGTGGACGGACTCCTGGCTGGCGTGGAAGCAGAAAGTGCACATCCTGACTGCCACTTGCATGGGCAGCTCATTGTACAATATGTCAGCCAATGTGCTTACCATGATCTCTCCCTTGCAATGGGGGGCTTGAACTCTATCCCAAAGAATTAAGCTACTTCCACACTAGATAAAAAGCTGACATTTTATACCCCCATAGATCAAGGTACTTTGATACCAGAAAATATGAAAAGGGAACTTATGTACACATCACTCCGTTAAAATGGGGGCATGAATTTTACCTCACAACAGAGGGCAAAAAGCATGCAAAAAGTCAGAGGGAATGTTGGACTGTGGGAGTTTCATTGTCATTTCAGACATGGATATGGAAGAAAAAGTACTTTCAGTATCAGGTAATAATTTGTATCTCTGCTTGCAGATAGCAGGCATCAACAGACAGAGAGAGAAAGATAACATAGCGAAGTTTGGGTACCACTTTTAGTAGGTGTGTATCTCTCTTTTCACATTATCTATCTATCTATCTATCTATCTATCTATCTATCTATCTATGTTTATTTTTACATTTATATCCCGCTCTTCCTCCAAGGAACCAAGAGAGCACTGTAAATGGTTATTTTTATCCTCACAACAATCCTGTGAGGTAGGTTAGGTGGCTGAGAGATAAGCGACTAGCCTTGAGTCATCCAGTGAGTTTCATAGCTGAATGGGGATTTGAACTTGCACTTCCCTGGTCCTAGTCCCACACTCTAACCACTACACCACACTGGGGAGACACATGTCCCCTTTATTATTAATGTACAGATTGTTCTGATGACCCTGCAAGTTGACCGGAGCCGACCAATTAACTTCACATAAACCAACCTAGCAGCCACTTGTGGTAGCTGCATTTGATCACTTGGGGGCCACATTCATTGTGATAACCTGGAGGTGAAAGACTCCCTATCCCATTACAGCTCTCCTGATCTAGTGCCCTTGCTAAATTGGTTTCAGGCTTTAAAGGGAGATTGACAGACAGATGTATAGCTAATGGTCTCATACAAACTGAGGAATGCATATGGATTAAAAGATAATTTCTCTCCCCCACCACCTAGCAAGTATAATTGCTTAAAAATATCCTTTTTTAAAAATACTCAGAAAATGACTCCACATTTTGGAAGGATGCAAAATTAATTTCAATGTTGATTATTGTCCATTTAGAGAGAACAAAGTCATTGTGTTATCTTAGTGTTGGTAAGAAGAGCAATTCCTCACTGAATAAAGCTTTGAATATACATACAACAATTTGCAACTGCAAAAGGGTGTGCAAGAACATAAATAAAAGGGGAGTTGTGTACCCTTGGTTCAGTTTTCACCTTAGCCATGAATTTATTGGGACGTCTTCGGCAAGCCATTATCCTCTTATGCCCACCCTCCCACCACCACCACTGCATATATAACATGGGAATAATAATATTTACCTATCTGATATGAACACTAGTACAAAATGAGACAATAGGGCACACAAAATGTGCAATATGGCTGATGACGACGACTGAATAAATGGGGGTGGGTTAGGAACACAGGTGATGAATGAATGGGGATAGTACAGGTAATGTACCGTATTCCACCAAAGTATATCCCATTTAGCAGACTGTGCAGCAGCTTTTACGAAAATTATATGCCTGCACAATTGCCCTGTCTAGTTGGGTCCAGCCCTTGGAATCCAAGTATGTTCACCATTGTGGACCTTGAAAGGAAAGTGGGAACACTCATAGTTCCAAAGCAACACAGTTCATTAGGAGACCTATTTTCCTAAATGAATGTTGCTGCCTAATTCCCCAAATCCCACCCACTGCCAAACTGATGAACACTCAAACAAGCAAGCTGTAGAGCAGGCATAAGTGAGAGCAGTCACTGGAATATTCACCAGTCTTCCTCCCTCTTCTTCCCTTGATATATATCAGAAAGTCCCTCAAGCCTCAGGGGCATGTTTTCAGGGACCTTAGGGGAAGCAAAGGGAAGGGGAATTGAATCACTGCTTTCTGTTGCATGCACTAAGGGAGTGCACGGACCGAGGTTCCAGCACTGGTTCAGTGCTGAACCTGTTTGGGTGAGGTCCGAACCGGTTTGGCGCAGCAGGGAGGGGAGCGGGGAGCAGGAGCTTTAAGAAAGAAGAGTCCAGGTCCTTATCTGCTCTCCGTCGTCTCATTCAACTTCCTGCTGGGGTAGCACTCATCCCAAGTACCCACATGTGGCGCCAGCATGTACATGGTGCCCGTGCGTGTGCTGGCACATTTGCATAGTCAGCATGGTGTTGCTGAACACCATGGTGTTGCTGGTGCCATGTGCGGGTACTTGGGACAAGTGCCACCCCAGCCGGAAGCTGCATGGGATGGTGGAGAGCAGGCAAAGGCCCACTCTCCTCTTTCTTAAAGCTCCTGCTCCCCTCCCTGCAGCACTGAACCAGTGCTCAAACCTCGGTTCATGCACATCCTTACCAGGCACAAAATGTTCTTTTGCACACACAGTATTAGTCACTACGTCACCCAAGATACTGGAACACCACTTTGTTGATTACATAAGGATATGAAGCAAGTTAGTAATATTTATATAGGCATCCCCCTTCATGTGAGGGTATTTAAACCTTAAAGATGTGACACTATAATACTAGCACCTTCCTCATTTTTATAACAGGCGATTCCACTGAGCTCAGAGCCATGGAATAGCTTCAAATCTGACTCCTGGTTCCTCAAGGTCACACATTCAAGATGTGCTAAGGGAGACCTAGCAGAGCCATCCCCACAAGCCAATTGGGCCTGAATGAATGAGGTAGGCAGGTCCCAAGGCAAGTAAGTTCCCATCCCTGGTCCTCACAGGCTTAGCAGCCATGAAAGTCCAGTCTGAGGAGAACCCCTTCATCATCCCATAGATTTCTTGGGGAGCTCATCAAAGTTCCCTAATGAAAGAGTGAAGTGATTCCACCACACACCACAATAACCAAACTATTTGACCATGGCAATTGAACAGATGCTAAACTGTAATTCTGTGCTGGAACGCCTGTCTTTTTGGTTTGGTCAGAGAATGATGTTGTGGCCCATGATAAGCACCCTTTTGGGACTATAAAACTAAACAAACAAAGAAACAAAAAATAAGAAAACCACCACATAAAACAATAAACTAAAAATTTCAGCCAAACCAACTGAAGTTGTAGAACAAACTGGTAGTAGATGAGCCAGCTCGGCTGGAGTGGGCAGACGCATGTTCATTGTGATTTTTGACAAGGTTTACACCCCTAGAGATGGAAAATAGAAGATGGCATTGCAATACTTCCAACCCCCAGCGTGTTACCATGCTGTTATTGTTATGACCATTGGGCCTGCAGTGGCTACATTTGAGGTGGCATTTTAAAAGTGTTAGAAAGTTTTAAAATCATGAAAAACTACTATAACATTTTATTGATTGTTGTCAGAATGAAAATTGATGAAAAGTGAGAAGTGAAATGAAAACTGGCAGGAATGTCCTCCAAAGATTACTCCACGGAGAGAGTATAGCAATTTGTTCATTGCTACCCTCACCCAACCCTAACTCTTTCCTTTGTGGAGAAAGGACTGCCATTTTATCCTACTAGTTTGGGTAGCCCTCTGTTTGCGTAAGAGCTTAATAACAGGAAAATAGGTGATGGATTTAAGGCCAGAGCAACTTTTGTAGCTACAGCGTGGCTAACTGCAGGTGGGCACGCAGGTATTGGGATCACTTGTATATCATCATCAGTCAATCTAACAACTAAAGTTTCCCAAGCTCCTGAATTGTTTAACCCCTCTCAGATTCAGGAGTCAGGAAGGCAACTGTTTGAGTTTTGATTTGTGTGTAATAGTCTCATAAGTATGAAATATTGCTGTCTCCTTTTATTCTTAGCTATGTATTTTTAGTAGTACTTTCAGTACCTTGATCTATGTTCAGGAGGATTTTTTAAAATTTATTTGGTTTTATTGTTTGTAGTAGAAGTTTTATTGTCTTCTCTTCTACATTTGTTTTAATCTCATGCTAGTCGCTGACTGAATAAAGAGATTTGATTTGATTTACTAGTTTGGGGGCAGGGATACAGAAGGGGTGATAACACAGAGAAGGCTGTAAGAGCAACCATGCCATCAACTATTTTCTATCTCCAGTGGGGTAGATGTTGCCAAACATCATTATGAGCATTTGTCCCCTGAGATGGTACTGATGACCACAGTTTGTGGGCCTGATCATGGCCTGGAGTGTGGTAAAAAGTTCAAAATGGGAGCTCTCAACCTGCCCCCCCTGCCCAATTTTTAAACTTAAACTGATCAACACAGAGTAAGGTACTAGGCAATAGAGAAAGAAGAACACACTCCCACCAAGCAATCATTAAAACGTATAAGCCTCAACAATCTGATCCAAAGTATTAAGGGACCTGATATGATGTCTAGATTCCTAGACCTCTGTCTGATCACCTTCTGGATACCCTGAGTGCTAAAGTCCAAGCAAGCAGCAGCTGACACAGCCCCAAATGGAAGGAGTTCCCCAAAGGTTTGAGCAGGGAAGATCCGCCAGATGTGTGTGTGGACAATAAGTGGGTCAGATCATATGTATAAAGTAAACTGAATGAACTTTCATGGTATGCAAGAGTATCCGCCCTTTTGTAATTGGGTGAGAAAATGGAAGTGGACTGCAGAACTTCCTCCACCTAATGCTTGAGTTGAGTTGATGGGAGGATGCTTAGGGGGCCATTTTATGGGTTGTTAAAAACAAGATTATAATCCTCCTTTTTTGAGTTTTGAGATAGTTTTAAATTGCATTTAATTGCTTAAATTGCATTTCATCTAGGTAAGTTGAGTATTTTTCAGGGACTGTAAAATCTAGTATATGATAAATATTGTATAATGGTATGTATATGTGAGTATGGAAGGGGTTGTAAGGAAGGGTTCTGTAGGTCAGTGGCAACTTGTATAGGATCTCCTTGTAATATGGATCATGTTTGCATTTTGCTGTGTACTTATCCTGATTTGTTTCTGCATCTAAGCTCCAATGGTCCCAGTGTACTTACCTGAATTTATTGTGTACTTACCCTTTCCTATTTTGTCTGCACATGTTCTAATGTCTACACATGTAAGAGTTGTTTTTATATATATTTAAAAACCCAAGTGATTAGAGTATGTGCCGAAAGCCCTAGGAGAAAGACCAATACTACCTCGTCAATTATTAAACTAGCCCAAACTGCCCCAAACTGATGCTGAATCTGTAGCAAAACATCAGTAAGCCTGAAAAGAAACTCAGAAACACCCTAACTCCCACAAGAGACAGTAACATCTGGAAAAGTCATCGCATATGATTGTCAACAGTCAAGTCAATAAATTGTCCCAAGGAGAGCTGGTCTTGTGGTAGCAAGTATGAATTGCCTACTTTGCTAAGCAGGGTGCACACTGGTTTGCATGTGAATTGGAGACTACATGTGAACACTGTAAAATATTGGGGTGGCTCTGGAAAGAGCACCTGCATGCTTGCGTGTTCCCTCCCTGGCTTCTTCAAGATTGGGCTGAGAGAGATTCCTGCCTGCAACCTTGAAGAAGTCACTTCCAGTCATTGTAGACAATACTGAGCTAGATGGACCAGTGGTCTAACTCAGTAGCTGGCAGCTTCCTATGTTGCTAACTCCTTTGATTTGTTTTGGGGTTGGAGAGCCAGTCTTGTGATAGCAAGCATAAATGGTCCCTTTTCCTAAGGAAGGTTCACCTTGATTTGCATTTGGACGAGTAGTGAGCACAGTCTGCTGTAATATTCTCCCCTTAGGGGATGAGGCCATAGCTCATTGGTAGAACATTGGCTTGCATGCAGAAGGTCCCAGGTTCAATAATTGGTGTTTCCAGCTAGGGCTGGGAATAACTCTTGCCTGAAACTTTAGAGAGTCACTACCAGTCAGTGTGGACAATACTGAGCTAGATACACCAATGGTTTGGCTCAGTATAAGACAGCTTCCTATGTTCCTTTGGAATGATTCAAATGAATAATCACCCTTTGACTAGAAAATGAAACATCTCTATTTGAGTTGACCAAACTAGATGTAATTAGATTTAACCAACAGAGCCAGCATGGCATAGTGGTTAGAGTGTTGGACTAGGACTTAGAGGACTGGAGTTCAAATCCTCATTCAGCCATGAAGCTTACTGGGCAACTCTGGGCCAGTCGTGTATCTCTCAGCCTAACCTGCCTTACAGGGTTGTTGTGTTGTTGTAAACATAACTATGTACACTGCTCTGGGCTCCTTGGAGGAAGAGCGGACTACAAAAGTAATGACAACAACAAAACAGCCCCAAGATGCAAAAGAAAATAACTGCTCAAAATATTGGCACATAGTTCAGTGGAATGAAACACCTAGAATCAGCACCCTTAGGGAACCTCTGTAGCTCAAATGGCCTATGGACTTAAAAATCCCTGGTATGGTGAAGTACCCTGTTTCCCCGAAAGTAAGACCTACCCCGAAAGTAAGACCTAGCAGTAATTTCTGATGTACCTCTAATTGCCCTAGTGCATTTTTGGGGGCTAAAATTAATATAAGACACTGTCTTATTTTCGGAGAAACACGGTATGTACCCCAGGTTTGCAATATCTATAGATGGATTGCAACACCAAACCCTGAGCATGAAGATCTACACAATACTTGAACAAGTGAGCCACAGGGATAGGCTAATTATCTAAATGGTGTTCATGAGACCCAAACAGCTGGGAGTTCTTCAGAACCTTAGTCTAATTTGCTTTCCTGCTAGAGGCCAGGGCGTAGAAAGGTTGGAGTGGGCCCAGAGACAAGATTGTAAAATGCACCCTCCTCACTGAAGCTCAGCTCATGAAGTAAAGAAATCTTAAATGAGGCTGAATAGTGGTAACAAAAAGCATAGTTATATATATATTGGGGGGGGGGGAGGGAGGGAGGGAGAGAGAGAGAGAGAGAACCTATGTGCCACAATAGAACATCATCCTAAATTATTTTTTAAAAGGTTTTGTAAATTGTGGATGATGCAAATCATTTAATGGTACTAGAGAAAGACATGCTGTTCTGGTAGTTCCAGGTCTTAACACCCTCATCAATTTCGGAGGATGAATACAACAGAAGGAAGCCCAGGCGGGTGCGCAACTGGGGGAGTCAGTTGTGTGACTTCCCTCTGAGGCTCCCCCCAAGGCAGTGGGCCCCCAGACAACTGTCTCCCCTTGCCCTATTATAGTTACGCCCCTGCTAGAGGCTGCTTCTCTTGCTCACTGAGCATCAAATTTCAAGGGTTCCAAAATACCTCTGACATGTCCTCTGGTAAGTAGCTGAAGCTCAGAAATACTCCAGAGAGAGTATTGGCTATGCCATTATGGCATGTTTCTTGCCAAGCTACTCAAACAATATTACATCATAAGCACTGCAAAACAAACTCCCAAACCAGTTGCATAATGATAGGGGGATTGTGAAGCAAGGGAAGGAGAAGGAGGAGAAGGAGAAGGAGAAGGAGGAGAGCAGCAGCATTGTGGCCTGGTTATCTCACAGGAAGTAATGTATGGTTAAAGAAACTCTCAACCTCACAAGGATGTCTATAGGGATAAGGTTTCTAGTAAATCCCATTGTAGAAGCCAATCTTCCACCATTCACCTTCGAAATGTAGCCAGAACCACTAGCTGCATCCAAATGGACCTTTAACTCAGCCTCATCCAAAACCTGAGGACATCTACAGTAACTTAGGTTAGGATGCAGATTCAGATATTACCAATGATGACACTGAAACAGTCTAAGCTGCATTAAGTTATCTCTTGTTTCACTGCATTGCTTACTGTTTGTGTATGCCATTTATAATGGAAATATTATGTTTTGAACTCAGTAATACCAATTGTTCAGATTTCTTACTTCCATGGAAAATGAAGCTGCCTTATACTGAATCAGGACCTTGATCCATCTATCTAGCTCAGTATTGTCTCCATTAACTGGCAATGGCTCTTTAGGGTTTCACAAATGGTTTTTCCAAGCCCTTTCTAGAGATACCAGAGACTGAACTTGGGGCCTTTACTTGCAAAGCATGTGCTGATATAATATGTGATATAATGTCTCAGCCAGCCACAGTCTCCGTAACTATTTTCATGAATCAACAATTAATATATGAGAACAGTTACAGAGACTGCAGCTGGCTGAGATGTTATATTGCATATTACATCAATGTAAAGACCTTCTTCATAAGTAATGATATTGCACGAGCCAATAAGCCAATTGTCTCTTAATACCAAATATAAAAGATCTGATGACATTTTGTTGGATACAAATTGCTTGCTTAGTCACATTCCTGTCATTGGAGAAAGTGTGACTATACTTGTGTGAGAAGAACAGGAAAGCCATGCAAGTGAAAGCAAAACTGGCCATTTTCCAAAACAAAACAAGAAACAGCAGCAAGGAGGCCACAACAAGATACTACCCAGATAGCAAAGACCTACATGAGTCTTCAACAACAGGAAGTTTAAAAGTGATGGAGAAGACCCAGTACAAGCATTCAAAGATGGATGAAGACAGAAGTGTCCACAGAACACAAAGACTGAATGCTTGGATGAACCAAGACAAAAATATTTTCATGGTGGTCCAGGTAAAGAAACATCTGAGGAGAGGCTATGGATTTTGGCAGACAGTCCAGATGAGAAGAGAAAATTTTCCAGCTTATTTCAATATTCACACTTAGGTTTTACTTTTCAGTACAGACCTTAAGGTAAGTATAATTGTGCCTCACATTTATTTTTACTGTGTTTACCCACATTTTTTAATAAAATCAAGTAATATGTTCCAGAAGGATAGTTATATTGTAGAAAAGTGATGTCAGTGTATTGTTTTGTCCAAAAGCCATTTCTCATGTGTTTGTCTTTAAGGTATCACAAGACTCTGAAGTTGGTTCAGGGTGGTAAAAATGCAGCAAAGCATCTGTGGCATTTTGACTACTCATACATCGTGGCATCAGCTATATTAATTGTGGCTTATACTTAAGTAAAACGATAGCCCGCTTCATCTCATGTGTGCAGGGCCAGGCCTCAAGGCTCCCTAGGCAAAGGATGACTTTGGCGCCCACCCTGCCCTGCCCACATTTAATATGGAGAAAAATGAGAAGTCTATAATGAACTTTTACATATATTTACTTGGCATTCAAAAGTAAATACAAAAATAAAAATACATTTTTAAAAATTTATTTTTAAAATGTATTTTGACAGAGAAAATTGTGAATTTGCAATGCATTGCAAAAGGCAAAAAGGCAAACTTTTTTCAAGCTTTATTGTTTGGAGACATTCTGACTCACAGAGACTGATGTGAGCTCTCAGCTGCTTCTGTTGAGCTGCAATGAGAGAGACTGAGGTTGTGCACACACGGCCAAAATAGCTGCAGGGAGTGGGGGGGTGGAGTCAGAGATGGACCTACCTTTCTCACAGAGGTAGGTCATCATGTGCCATTTGGCATGCCATCGTGTGCCCACACGAGCCGTGCTGTTCCATGCAGCGCGGATCACTGGAGCCCAGGACTCATTATCCCAGCTTCCAGGAATCCCCCAAAACACTGTGCAAAGAGATTTTGCACAGAGAGTGCAGGGAGATTTGGGGATCTCCCGAGGAGTCAGGTGCTCTAGGTGCCCAATTCTGTGTTTACTTGAACTCAGAGGCGTAACTATAGGGGGGGCAGGGGGGGCACGTGCCCCGGGCACCATCTTTTCTGGTCACATGGGGGGGGCGCCGCCATGACCAATTTTTTTAAAAAAAATTAAATTTTTTTGTTAATACAAATGTTTCCTGCTCAGTGCAGCAGCGCTGCAGCAGTCAAGGGAGCGCGTCGGTGCCCCCTTCCACACGAGCGGTCCCTTCCGCGCCGCCTGCGCGCCCCCCCATTGCTTTGCTGGTGCCTGGCGGCCAGTCAGTGGCCTGGCTTGGCGGCGGCGGCGGGCGCTTGTGAGGAAAAACCTAAGTATAATGTAGTATGTTGGGGGCGCGGTGGGGGAGCGCCATTTCAGTGCTTGCCCCGGGCGCCGTTTTCCCTAGTTACGCCTCTGCTTGAACTGCATGCAGCCCAAGCCTACACACAACCCCGGAGCGGGGGTTAAGAGCATGCTCACACCCTTAACCCTGGCTAAAGGCTGGGCTTCAAAGTTGGGTTAGAATGGGAAGGAGTGCTGGGATTGGAAGTGATCCCAGCATCCACACAAGCAGCCTAACCCAGGCTGGGCTGCCCTAGCCTGGGTTAGGCTGCTCGTGAGAACAGCCTTGATGTCACATTGGCGCCATGGAAATTCTTGGAGCTGATTGGTTCTCCTGGGGTAATGTTGTCAATTACATCACAGAAGCCTCGCAAACCACTGGGCCTTTTTGGTACCATACTTGGCTAACTTAACAGAGATGATCTCATTGCATGCACAGTAACTCATAAGGGATGTTTTCAATAGGTAGAGAGCAACATACTCTATTCTTCTCTGGCCACCTGACTGGCAGGCTCTCTTTTGCATGCATGCAGACATCCAGCAAGTGGGCATCTAGCAGTGAAAGTTTCTTGTTGTGTAACTGCTGATTTGCATGACAGCCCAGCTCCCCCCGCCCACACCAGCCAGCGTGCCAGCCAGCCAGCCAGCATGGCAAGGGAACTACCCACAGGAAAATAGCACATGTTGTTCTCTACCTATTGAAACCTTTCCTGGTGAGTTACTGCTCATCTGAGAGCTCATATCAATCTCTGTGTGTGAGAGAGTCTCCAAGCAATAAAGCTATATTGATCTACACAATGTTCAATGTGCAATTTTTATTTATCTACAATATTAAATACAGAAAAAATTCATTTCCATCTATTTTGGTGCCCCTTAAATTCTGGCGTCCTAGGCGGCTGCCTAGTTTACCTACATGTTTGGGCTAACTGTGAATACATGAAGTGATCTAGAAAGATAATAGGTAGTAGTACTCATTGGTATAGATTTAAAACAATCATTTTTACACAGAGTCACTTTCCGTATCATTTCATGAAATTTGCTAAGTGGGTTCTAACCCACCAAACTTTATGCCAAAATAATTTTTTAGTGTGTAATCAGTATGGATTTTATCCTGCATAAATCCCATTAAAACAGATCTACTCAACTTTGGCCCCTCAACTGTTTTTGGACTACAGCTCCTATAATCCCCAGCCACAGTGGCCAATAGCCAGGGATTATGGGAGTTGTAGGCCAACATCTGCAGGAGGGCTGAAGTTGAGCAGCCCTGCATTAAAATGACAACCAATCATTTCAGTGAGGTGTGTACAGGGAAGCTTCTGCATAGATTGTGCCCAAGGACAATGGTGCTAAAGTTATCCTTTTATAAGGATGCTCACCATTTACTGTTGGGAAAGACTAGAGTAATTTAAGACAATGAAATCTTTCAACATTGTTTAGACTTCAGAAGCTGCAGATCACATACTGGCATTTCACTTAGGGAAGTAGGTGAAAAATATTATGTGATGAGTGTGGCTTTATGAACCTGATGAAGCCTAACCTATTCCAGATAACAACATCTTGAATCTGTTATGATTCAGATCATTATGCACAAATATGTCTTATATCATCAGAAGATGTGGTACATTATTCGCAATCAGGGATATAGTTAAATCTTTGCACAGTGTTATCACAGCAATGCCATGAGGCCAATCATTGTGATTTCTTGTGTGTTACAGTCCAGGTGACTGAGAAGGTTTACAACCCATGAAGGTTTACAACCCCTGAACTTGGCTATAGAATCCCAGTTTCTCAAATCTATATCCAGCAATAGAGTGAACATTCTCAAAGGGTGGCAAAGGACAAAAAGGTAGGAGGCTCACAAAGATATGGGTATGTTGTGATTCTGCGGGAGTGTACACAAAGTGTGGAATCTGTTACAGCAAGCACAATTCAGCTTCCTGAGTATCTCAGGATTCATTTTAAAAGAACAGGAGTGAAGACAATGCCAGATGAGAACATAAGAAAAGCCCTGCTGGATCAGGCCCAAGGCCCATCTAGTCCAGCATCCTGTTTCACACAGTGGCCCACCAGATGAAGACTCAAAAGCTAGAAAGGTAGCTATTCAGAGTTGGGAAGAAAATATCTTGAATAGCTCATTGCCCTTCCATATGACTAGTTAAAAAAAGAATGTATTATGCAAAACAGAAAAAAAAAATCAAGGCTATACATTGCCAATAATAATGCAGGCCTATGGACACATAAGCCTGGTACCTTCTGCCTGTTCTGGTGCTGAAGTACAAGTAACCCAACTAGGCCAATGGTGCCTGAGCTGATATCATTGGACTCTGACTGACATTCAGCCTAATGAAGCACCAGTGTAGCACCATTGCTTCTGAAGAGTTCTATATAACACTGCACTGGTGTTTGCATGGTAGGGGGTGAATTTTGGTGACCTCCCTTCTCCTGGAAGCACTCCATGCCACCTGAAAATATGCTCCTGAGGGATGCAGAACACTCAAGAACATATTTTGGGGTGGCACAAAGCACTTCTGGGAGAAGGGGAGGTTGTTGTAATTTGCCTTCCTTGCTACATGAGTGGTGGAGCTGAGTTAGTTGAACTCTTCAAAAGCATCTGTGCTTCTCCTGTAGCACTGGTGTTTTTTAGTTTGGATGTCAGCCACTGTCTGGCTGCAGGAAAGGCTATGCTCAGAGCAGGGGCTAGGCAAACCAGAATATGTGGGCAAGGACGTAGTGGACCAGGTGGGGGTGGAGCCAGATTAGCCCTAGGGCATATAAAATGCCAACAAGGCCTGGGATGCAAGCCTTAGCACAACAAGGTCATGGCAGCAACTCCAGGCAAGTGGAGGAGGAGGAGGAGGAGGAGGAAGAATGGGATTAGGTTGTGTAGTATGAGTTATTGAGGCTTCAAGAGAGAACAGTCCTTCTTGTTTAGTTATTGTGACCAGAACCGTGGGAGTAACCATGAAGACTCAGAGACTGTGTGGCGCTTCACACAATTGCTGTGAAGCGCCTCAATGAGGTCTGCTGGGAGAGCGGGCTCAGCCCGCTCCCCCGCAGACAATTGGCAGCGGAGCCCTGGGCAGCCGGATCGGCCGCCAACATGACTGCCAGCTCCGTGATGGAGCTGGCAAGGTACATGGGGATTGGGGGCCAGTCGGTCCCCGGAAGTTCCAGCGCAAGTGTGTGTGGCAGTCTGGAGAGACCCTCAGGGCCAGGAGCCTTGTTTTAGCCTCCCGGCGGGGGTCTCCTCATGTGTTGCCGTGGCACAGAGCCGCACTGTGGCAGCACACAACCAACCAAATGGGGTTAGCGGAGCGCTGGCTCCGCTAACCTCGTTTAAGTGGAGGGGTACTTTTGGTGGTTTGCTGCTGGGAGCCACGCAGCTCCCGTGGCAGCAGACGACCAGGAGAAATCGGGCTAGGCTCCCTTAGCCCAATTTCTCCTGGTCGGGAGAGTAACTTCTGTATCTGGTCACCTTGTTTATTAAGGCTAGGAGCACCAAATTGAGAGCTCTGGGCTCTGTTTTTGGGAGGTCTTTTATGATGCACAGGCTGGGCCGATTCAATGCGGTGCTGCTCCTCCTGTGAAACCTCCTCTCCATATGTTTTGTGCAAGAGTGTAACTTCAAACATCCCCACAACTTTGTGCAGCTATGTGGCTTCCTTGAACGAGTGCAACTTTGTGCAGCATTAATCTGGATGTTGGCCTGTGTGTGCATGTGTGTATAATACTTAGAACAGCCCAGTAAGTTCAGCCAGTATTCTAATTCCCGCAGTGGAGATGGGGGAGGGGTACTGAAGCAAGAGAGAGTGGCTTGGATGAAGTGAGTTCATTACAAAGCCAAGATCTGAACTGAAGACTTGTGTCCAGAAACCAGAGAGCTACTTTAGGTGGCCCTTAACACAAATCTCCAGTTCAGATTGTGTCAAAGTGAGTTTCAGAAAACCCACTGAGGAGTCCCAAGGTCTTGGGACTCTATCACTTTATCACTTTAGCCAAGACGCCTCAGTGGTTCCTTTGAAGGGTAGCATACCATCTCACAAAATTCTTTTGAAATTCTGTTAGAGCACATGATGACACTGCCTTTTACAGAGCTAAGCCACAGGTCCAGCAAGCCTAGGAGTGTCTGATCTGATTGGCAGAGTTTATTTATTTATTATTTTATTTATTTAATACATTTGTATACTGCCCACTTCCAAAGTCTCTAGGCAGTTTACAGCATAAAACAAACCAAGAATAAAACAAACCAAGAATTTAATCATTAAGACATACAAAAACCAGATTAAAATATCCACAAAAACACCAAGTCACCAATTTATTAAAAAGCTTGGCTGAAGAGACGTGTCTTCAGTTGTTTCCTAAAAGTCAACAGGGATGGAGCAGCTCTAATCTCAGCAGGAAGAGCATTCCACAGTCCTGGGGCAATTACAGTGAAGGCTCACCTTTTTTGAGTCGCCACCAGACAAGCTGGCGGCACCCTCAGACAAACCTCCTCTGATTATCTTAATAGGCAGCAGGGTTCATAATGAAGAAGGCATTCTCTTAAATACCATGGGCTCAAGCTGTTAAAGGCTTTATGAGTTATAACCAGCACTTTGTATTTTGCCTGGAAACCTATTGGTAGCCAGTGTAGATCTTTTAGAATCGAAGTAATATGGTCTATAAGGGACATCCCGGAGAGCAATCTGGCAGCAGCATTCTGCACCAATTGCAGCTTCTGTACAATGTGCAATGTAGAGTGCATTGCAGTAGTCAAGCCTGGAGGTTACCAGCATGTGCACCACTGTCTTAAGATAACTCACTTTCTCAAAGAGTCTCAAAGGCCTCAGGCAGAGGTCTTTCCCAGCTCTACTATCTAAAATCCCTTTTAGCTGGAAAATCCAGGGATTGGAATTGGGATTTTAAGCATATGAAACACATGCTCTACACTGAGATAGTGTAGTGGATGTAACATGTGCTCTACACTATACCCTCCCCACATGTCAGGGAGGTCCAAAGCTCCTGTGCAGTACATGGAATGCAAGAGTCAGACTAGAGTTCTTAACAAGACAATCGTGTTTGTCCCCTCTTGAACACTTTATAGGTCAAGAAGCCATTGCAAAATATGTAAAAGGGGAATACTGTTTCTACAAGTCCTTATCAGCTCTCCCTCTCTGGTGGATGTTCAGCTTCCTGGCATCTTAATTCTCTCTCAGCTTCAACTGCCAAACTCAAAGGAGGTTTGGGGAAGAAATTATACTCCAGAAACATAGAAGAGACAGAGTCAATTCATATTTTGGGAGTGGGGTGGAATGGAGTAAACAACAGTTGAATATTTTTAAAAATTGAACGGTGAGCGTTGTCTTGTTAATCAGTAAACTGTAATCACAAGCCTTGCTAATAACAACGCTTGGGCCAGATTCAGACGACATATGGAACCGTGGGTCTCGTGGACCTATGGTTCTGCACCCTACCCTCACCCTGAGTTCAGATCTACTGCAATCTTGCTGACTGAAATCAGTGAGACTGCAGAGAGGCGGGGGAGCTGGCTGTGTGGGTTTTTCTTTCCTGAAGGACAGCCCACGCAGCCAATAGGAGCTGAAGTGAGGGAGGAACTTCCTCCGTCAACTCCAGTTTGAGGAAAGGCAAAGGAAAGGCAAACTCTGATCCCTGGATCATATGTAACAAAGGCGCTGCAGAAATGCAGTTGCTGGCAGTGTAACTCACTAGAAAACTAAGGTAACAATTGGAGTTAGGGGAGAGAAATTGCGGGTCTATTTTTCCTCTTAACCTCAGATCCCTGGGTTCAGACGTTTGGGTAGCGAAACCAAAGGTGAATGGACCTCCAGTTTCGTATGTTGTCTGAATCCAGCCATAGTAAATTTCAAGAATATTAAAAATATATAACTGTCTCACACTCCTTTCTCAACCTCTCCAGCAGATGCCTCGAAACTTTCATTTCCTCACTCAGTTGCCACTCCCTTGGAAAGTGGGCTCTTTCAAATTATAGTTCCCTTATTGGTTTACTGGGTTACCGTATTTAAATGGGTTACATTGGCAAGAATGCTCTGCATGGATATAAGTGGATTATCTTCCTTGGAGGCCTTCAGGAGAGCCTTAAAGACCCGTCATTTTTAGCCTGGCTTTTAAATGATATTTAGTTTTAATTTTGATCTGGTGTAAATGTTTTTTATCTTTATTGTGTTATGATGTATTTTTTTATTTTAATGTAAATCACCCTGAGCCACTTTAGGAAGGGCGGTATATAAACTGAACGAACAGACAAAAAAACTGTTAGGATGCCATATGTTCTAACATGCAGCAGTTAGACTATTCAAAAACTTGCTTTCATATTATGGCCCAGATTCTCATGTTGCTCTCCCCCCCCCTCCAGAGTTTTAACCTCTTTTGCTTTCCTCATCTTGTTAGTTGTAACTATTCAACAGATTAGACCCCATATGTATAACTATATATAATACTTACTCTTCTTCACCCTCAGGCTGATTCACAGTCTGGTTCTCCACTCGTTCTTAAATGGTCTTCCAAAACAAAAGAGAGCCATACGGATGGCTCCAACAACAACCAACAAGCCCCCTCAAAAACAAAGGAATCCCTTTTACATCCCCCCAACCACTACCCTTTGAACACATGACTTGAAGGGGGAATGCATAATTTATAGATGAAGCCTTCATTATGTAGCAATCCTTCCAAAAAATGTAGCAGTATTACATATTTTCATACATTAATCCCAGACCCATCAACATAATCCATAAATAGCTTCCATATGTTTTTGAATAAATCTCCCTTGTTCTGTGTTTTATAAATCGCACTCCCAAGAGGTGTAATTTGAGTAACGCTAGTTATCCATTCTGCCTCTGCTGAGGGAGCTTAGTCTTTCCAGAGCCTCAGAATAATTCCCTTTTCCACCATTAATCTGATCCACATCTTTGTTGCCTTCCTTGAAGAGAACGTTCTTCAGATCAGATGTACTCCCAGCAATAGATGGGTTTGGAACAGTCATAAAGTCATCATTCAGAGTGGTCACCTCTTTCCTGACACCTTTCCATGCTATGCACACATGAGCACAGACGTCAAAATTATAATCACTACCACCCCACGTAGTTTTAAATTAACCACCACCAACAAAAATAGGCAGTTTTCAGGCTCAACCATTTCATTCCCTGTAGCATCCAATGCAGGGTGTGTAAAATATTAAAACATGCATTTTTCAATTCATGCCTTTCTTTACTGCATTATAAAGAGGAAACCAGATCTTTTCCCACTCCCTTTCCATGTAATTTCCCCCAGTTCTCAATTCCCCTATGGCTGTTAAGTGTGCTAAGGCACCAGTATTAAAATTTATAAGAAATGTATTTAAGTCAGATGGGTGAGGGTTGAAGTTGATTTTTCACAGTAATATGAGGAGAAAACACAGTAAAATCATAACACATATTGGAATACTGAAAACCCAGGACCAAGCAATATGTGATGCAGCAGATCTATGGCTGGATCTCCCAAAAGTTCTATTTTTAGTTAAAAGCAACCATGGGGGCCACTGAAATTGGACTGAGGCTGCAGTTCTGATGGAGGTGGGGTTAACTCTTTCCCTTGTACTGTTTCTCTAGGCTAATAGAAAGCTGCTGCTTGCCTTGCTGGACTTCAGTGGAGAAAAGAGTAGCTTTGGGAAGAGTAATATAGATTCAAGGCATGGCATGGGTGGAAGTGCAACCAATGGTGGCTCAAGACCCCTGTGCGCCTAAGCAGGGTGCTAAACGCTGCCCTCTCATGCACACCCTCCTCCCTCCCTTCCCTTTTAAAAAAGCACAGGATGACGGGCATTTTGCCACCTTGCTGGTACTTCAACAATCTGCTGACTAAGGCAACTGCCTCACCTCACCTCATGGAAGGACCACCCTGATAGTCACTCTCTTATCCAATGTGGCGGTGGGGCATGACTGCTTTGAACTAAAAAACAGAAGTATTGGGAGACTTAATTACAGAGGCTCACGTACAGCACAGAGTGCCGCCCATTGAAGGGCTGGGCGTGTACGCTCTCTCTGTTCATCCCCAAACTGTGATCTCACTTCTGTCAGGCTCAGAGAGTCTCCGGTGCTACTGAGCATTGTGCAGTCACTGCAGTGATGAGGCTCCCATTGGAGGCTTATCATTGGTGCAGCAATTGTGGCAATCCTCAGTAGTGACAGAGCCTCTCTGAGCTCGGGAGAAGTATGAACACAGTTTTGGGATGAACAGAGACAACACACACTCAGCCCTTCCATGTGTGTGATGCACTGCAATGTAAGTGAGTTGTTTTTATTTATGCACTGCCATGTAAGTGAGTTATTTGTTGAAAACTGCCCTGAGCCATTTTTGGAGGGGTGGTATATAAATCAAATAAATAACTACATTTTATTTAAACATATTTATTGAAGTTAGATTAGTCTGTTGCCTCCTTTTCCTTCCAGCAAAGCCCAATACTTTGCTTATGCTGTGATTTATCAACACATGGAAGGATGAGTTAAGTCACTTAGTTTAAGCATTTATACCCTGCCTCTCCTTTAAAAATATCCAAGGCAGCTAATTAATGCAATTAATCAAACCTCACTCCTGCTCATCTTCATGTATTCCCCAAATACACAATTTTATTTTGTATGCACATCAAAGCATATGTCAGCATAGAAGAACCTATGCTATCTAATTGTACATGTATGTATCACTAGATTTAGATATATAAACATTCTATTCTACTTTTATTTTATTACTACTTTTTCTTTTGGCCAGGAGGTCTTCTTTTTGCCATCAAAAACAAAGAAATTAATACAAAATCATCCAAATAAAACAGTGACAGGCCTGGATTACAAAGCCAATTCATACAAGCAGCGCTAAGAAAAATTGATACATTCTTTACAAACCGTTTCTGTACTTGCAGTGAGATTGAATACTTTCCCCCCCAAGCTTCCCCCCCACCTCAAAATATCTTCTACTTTAATTGCTGTACCTGTTCTTCAGACTCTGGCAATCTTAGCAAAACAAAAGTAGACAAGTTGGAATTTTCTCCCCACACCAGCCCCAGTCCACTGCCTTGGAGAAACAGAGATTCACAACTGAGCAACAGCTGGGAGAGGTTGTATGCCTAACCTGCCTTCCACCATAGCCATCTTGACTTCTGTGCCAGTATTGCCAACCATATTGATAGAGGATTTCTTGCTTCAGTCGGTCGAGTTCAATCATGGGCTGAACCCCTTTTGCCAAGACCAGTCTGGTCCACAATTGAACCAGTTGAACCAGCCCATTCACTACGGTTCGACCGCAGACTGCTACAGTATGCTAGACCATAGCAAGAGAGCATGACCCCTAGACCATAGCAAGAGATCATTAAATGAAAAGATTATATTTCTTTAGGATTATGAACAAGGGAACACACACAATTCTGATGTATTAAAAGACCTTTTGGAAGCTAGGTAGGAGTAATCATGTGAAACTGCATTGTAATGAGCCAGATTATTGGTCCATCTAGTCCACCGTTATCTATTCCAAGAGACAGTATTGGGCTATATGGACCAATAGTCTGACTCATTATATGGCAGGTCTCCCAGCTCTGCTGCACGATATCCTTTAACTGAAAATGCCAGGGAATAAAACTGGGACATTTTGTATGCAAAGCATGTGCTCGACCAATGATCTATGACCCTTCTGAATCATGTACCTGTATGGAAAGGAAACAATCTGCAGATTGTGAGATGGTGAGGGTGGTTTTGAATAGAATGCTCAGCAGTTCTTTTTGCTTAATCATGGTTATGATGACAGGACCGTTTGCAAAATAACCAAAAGCTTCAGTATCTAAGTTTAATTCCAGGAAGAGAGAAATAAAAGTACTGCGCTGAATTTCAAAAGTAGATTTAACACAGGAAGCTGACATATTGTGCAGTATTGTCTACTCCAACGGGCAATGGTTTCAGGCAAAAGTCTCTTTCAGTCCTGCCTGGAGATGTCAGGGATTGAACCTGGAGGTTTCTGCATGCAAAACAGCTTCTCCATCACTGAGCTACAGCCCTATCCCCAAAGGTTTTGGACTTTAGGATATTTATTTATTTATTTATTTATTTATTTATTTTATTGTTAAATTTATATACCGCCTTTCATTAAAAACAATCCCAAGGCAGTTTACAGTTTATTATATTAAAAACATATAATAAAAATGACAGTTAAGTATTAAAATAAAAATATGACAACAAATCTGATTTAAAATATATAAAATACAAACATAAAAACTGTACACAGATAAAAACACACAGAAGCAGCAATAAAACAATCATGTAAAGGCCTGGATAAAAAGCCAAGATTTAACATGCTTTCTAAAAACTGTGATGGAGTCCGAGGAGTGAATGACCACTGGGAGAGCATTCCAAAGTCTGGGGGCAGCAACAGAGAAGGCCCTGTCCTGCGTGCATGACAACCGAGTTTCCCTCATTGTCAGCACCCAGAGCAGAGCCCCCTCAGATGATCTTGTCAAATGGGCAGCAACCCTTGGGAGCAAGCAGCCCCTCAAGTATCCCAGGCCCAAACTGTTAAGGGCTTTAAAGGTCAAAACCACACCTTGAATTGGACCCAGAAACACACTGGTAATCAGTGCAGCTCTTTCAAAATAGGTGTGATATGATCACACTGGGCAGCTCTGGATAGAACCCTAGCTGCCGCATTTTGTACAAGCAGCAGTTTCTGGATATTCTTCAAGGGCAGCCCTGCGTAGAGCACATTACAGTAATCCAGCCATGACATGACTAAGGCATGGGCAACTGTGGCCAGATCTGCCTTCTCGAGAAAGGGATGCAGCTGGCGCACTAGCTGAAACCGTGCAAAGGCACCCCTGGCCACCACCTCCACCTGAGCTTCCAAAAGCAGAGCTGGGTCCAGTAATACCCGCAAGCTGCGTACTTGCTCCTTCAAGGGGAGTGCAACCCCATCTAGAAGAGGTAGAATCACCTCATCCCAATTGGCTCTCCTACTGACCAACATTACCTCCGTTTTGTCAGGATTCAGTCTCAGTTTATTAGCCCACATCCAACCCATCACAGCCAATCCCTGATTCAGGTCATCCACCGCCTCCCTAGGATCAGGTGACAAGGAGAGAGATTGCTGAGTGTCATCTACATATTGCTGACAACTCAGTTCAAGTTTCCAGATGACCTCTCCCAGCGGCTTCATGTACTGTAGATGTTAAACAGCATGGGAGACAAAACCAAACCCTGCAGGACCCCACAGGTCAATGGCCATGAGGCCGAACAGTAGTCCCCCAGCTCCACCTTCTGGACCCTCCCCTCAAGAAAGGAATGGAGCCACTCCAGCACAATCCCTCCAATTCCCATACTCAAGAGGCGGTCCAGAAGGATACCATGGTCGATGGTATCGAATGCCGCCAAGAGGTCCAGCAGAACCAACAGGGATACACTCCCCCATCTAGTTTCCAGTGAAGGTCATCCACTAGACCAACCAAGGCATTTTCAGTCCCATATCCAGGGTGGAAGCCAGATTGAAAAGGGTCCAGATAATCCGTATCATCCAAGACCATTAAAAAAAAGTTTTTGCTAGTTTAGGGACACAGGAAGCGGCCATATACAGGACCAAGTCAGACCACTGGTCTAACTAGCTCAGTATTGTCTACACAGACTCAGTATTGTCTACACAGGCTTCTCCAAGGTTGCAGGCAGTAATCTCTCTCAGTCCTCTCTTGGAGATGTCACCAGGGAGGGAACTTGGAACCTAGATGCTCTTCCCAGAGCAGCTCCATCCCCTAAGAGAAATATCTTACAGTGCTCAAACATGTAGTCTCCTATTTGCATACAACCAGGGCAGACCCTGCTTAGCTAAGGGGACAAGTTATGCTTGCTGCTACAAAACCAGCGCTCCTTTGTTCTAAGCACTCTACCCCATCTGGGTCCCAAATAAGGAAAAGGATGCTCTGCACATGCTCAAGGGAAGCCTCGGGACGTGGTCGAGGAGGCCAGATACTCACAATGATCTTGAGGAAGTAGTTGGACTTCCACATGGCTTGGTCTTCCCTGGGCATTGCGGTGACCCAAGGATCGCGGAACAGCAGCAGTGGTTTAAAGACTCGGGTGTCACCTGGTGGAGGAAGAGAGAGAGAGGAAGCGAGAGAGGAAGTTTTGGAAGCATATATGAAAGTGCAGTATTTTGATGAAAGAACAGTATTTTTAAATATAAGACACATATTCAAATATATGTGAAACTATATATATATCAAACTGCAGTATACTGTCTACAGTACTACTACTATATATTAAATGACATATCTGAAACTATGGTATTTTTGAATATATGAAATTACAGGATCTTGCCCTAATGTATTAACTGATAGTCACATTTTGTCTATATTAATTCTCATAATATATATATATAAATATCTTACAGTCTGTGTTGCTTGAGCTTAAGGTTATCCAATACCACTATTGGGGGGGGGGGATATTGTGAAGAACATCACAGCTCCATTGAAGATAAATAAAGCCCTTTTTGATTGTCAGCCTTCCTGGTCTAATGGGTAGCAAACTAGGACAGCAGATAATCTAAGAATCAGAGTGAGTTTACTTACCTTCTTTCTTAAAGAAACTGCTATTTTATATGTTTGGAGGAGAAGAAAACTTTGGAAACAGCCTGATGCAAATTTGAGAATTAACTTCAGGAAATCAATGTGGCATTCTCATTTGTTTTAAAATACTAAAGAAGCTCTAGCGCTGCTAAACTGAGAGGTAGTATGGTGTAGTGATTGGTGTAGTGATTTGGCTGTGAAGATCAGAGTTCAAATCTACACTCAGCCTTAAAGATCACTGGGTGACCTTGGGTCAATCACCCTCTTTCTTTCTAATGTACCTCACAGAGTTATCGGGGTAACCTATATTCATATATGCCACCCTGAGATCCATGGAAGAAGGGTGGTGGTGGATACAAATGTAAAGAATACATTCTCAACTCTATGCCAAATTATCATGGGCATAGTATTTGTCCACATGAAGACAGGGATGTTAGGCCTGGATGTATCCATGCCTTCACAAGTGCATTAACACAGGAAACATGGCAGTAACAGGAGAGGTGGCAGTAGCAGCTTGGAAAGAAGCAGTGGCCGACATGATGCACAATGTGCCATCATCAGAATACTTTGCCTGGGGCTGTTGCAGACGCAAAAGTTGCTCCATCTTTGCTGAGAACCAGTGGCTAAGAACCAATTCTCACCATTGCTGAGAACAATTGGAACTGCATTTCACCACCGGTCACTGCAATGGGAAAAAATGAGGTAGGGCTGCTTGCACAACCACTGGTTCTCAACAGCATTGTGGTTGCTTCTGAATCCACAGCAGCCCCAAGGTAGTGCGTTCCAGCAATGGTACATTACGCTGTGCATCATGTTGGCCACTGAGTGTGGCTGGCAGCAAAGGGGAGAGGAGAATGAGGAGACAGGGCCCTTGTCATCCTGCCAGAAACCCTTTCCTCAAATACTTCAACTCACCTAAGTCCTTGGACCCCAACAATTAAAATATAAACCAGGAGCCTACATAAAGTTGTAGGATGCATGAGTTTCAGCCAGCTGCACAAGAACATTTAATGACTACATAAAGGTAGAATGAAAATGACTTTGGGTCATTGTTTTCCTCTCTGCTTGCCCAATAGTTGGCACGATGTCTGTGTTCAATAAGTAGTAAACTGGCAGTAAGCCTTAAAAGGTAGGTTTTGCTTACCCTCTATCAAGTATTGCCAGAATGCACTGCTAATTTGGTTTGGCTGACTACAATGCATCCATTGAAAATTAGTCACACAGAGAATCGGAGTATTACAAAGTTCCCTCATTTGCTTAAGGGAAATGTTAGAATTCAAAAATATATATGTTGGCAAGTGCTAAACCTTAATCTCAGATGCTGCATGCCAGTTCAAAGTGTGGCTCAAGCAAAAGATTATCCGAAAATGTATTGGCACTTAAGGACTTTCCACTGGCGGTGAAAAACCAGCCCCATGCCAAAAAGCAAATAGCAAAGCCAGATGCCAAGATCTCCTGCCAGCCTTGCATTTTTGAAACATATTTCCATCTTTCATGCCATGTATTTCTCCTACTCTCCAAAAGGCTCCTAGGGAACATCTTGAGTTGCATCCTGGACTGCTGAAAAAGCATCTAATTAAGTACAAAAATGTTAATTGAGAAAAAGGGAGTGGGTCTCAAGATTGGCGAGGAGCACTTCTGGGTATTTGCCTGTTAGAAGGTAAAGATCTGTCAGGCCTTTGGATTAACTGTGATATCAGGAGTTGGCACAGTTGCAGCTAATATTCCTCCCAAAAATTGCAAGCACTCATATTATAATCTCATGGTCCTGAAATTTCGTACCAATTTCTGGAGCCCTCTCTTCTTATTACTACTTTCTTTTTTCATAGAACTTGCCTTTGTTACTTCTCTTTCTCTTCCCTAAGCTGGAATACTCTAAATTGTATTGCCTACCCCTCTCCACACATATATTGTTTTATTCTTCAATAGCCTCTGAAATACTCCAACTATACAATGCATACCTTAAGAACATTGCATAAGGAAAGCTTAAGCCCTGCTCCCAGTCCAAAGACTCGCTGTTCTAACCATCATGTGCATCAAATGGGATATACCAGCCACTAAATCAGTACAATATTGTAAATGATGATGCAGACATCTACTGGTGCATAACCTTAGGACTAGGATATTAATGAGCCAGACCAGGGAGATACAGCTCCCAGAACAATTTTCCTAGACCCTAAGGGCTAACTAATTTTTATCATGATTATTATTTAAAATATTTAGATAATGCTTTCAACAAAAAGTTGCCAAAGTGATTTACATGGCAAAAGGAATGAAAAGATGGTTCCCTGTCACACACAATCTAAAGAGAAACACTAGGAACTGAAGCACTAGCCGTGGCCACTGGAAAGGGCACTTTGCTGGGAAGAAGAGGGACAGTTGCTCTTCCTCTGCCAAATATGAGAGCAACTACTATCCAAGGTGTCTCTTTGCCTGCTCAGCAGGGGTTAATCAAAGGAGGCTAAAACAGTTGCCACAGAAAAAACTGAATTGCTGGTTCTCAGAGTTTGGCAGTGAGTCCAACTACCAGTGGCTGACATTGGCCATCTGATAAGCCAAAATCTGTCATCTGAACCCGCCAATGTCAGCTTATTCCACCTGACTGGTTCAGGAACTGACATATAACCCAACTTCGACTATTGGTTACAGATGTCAGTTCCACAACTGAAAGCCAAGTAGAATAAACTGAAATTGGCAGATTTGCATGATTTACTCAATGTCAGTTTATCACATACACACCCCAGCACAAGTTGGGCTCACCGCTGAACTCCAGGAAGCAGAAATTTGGCTTTTTCTGTGTTGTCTGAACCTGCTCATTGACTTACAGAGTTGGAGGGGCCTTGTAGGCTATCTAGTTCAACCTCCAACTCAATGCAGGAAATCCAGAGCTATAGCATTTGTCTAACCTTTGCTTTAAGGCCTCCAGAAAGGGAAAGCCACCCCCACAGGCAACTGGTTCCATTGCTGAGCTACTCTACTCTATTAAGAAACAAGTTCCACCTCATCCTCAACTGAAATCTACCTTGCTGTAACTTAAGCCCATCAAATCAAGATCTGCCCTCTGGGGCCCCAGAAAACAGATCTTGGTTATCTACCATGAGATAGCCCTTCAGCTGTCTGAAGAGGGCTATCATGCACCCCCCCCCCCCGAGTCTTCTCTATTCCAGGCTTAACATACCCTGTACTTTCAATCTCATAAGGCTTGTTTTCCAGACACTTGCCCATTTCTGCTGCCCTTCTCTGAACCCACTCCAGGCTTTTGTCTACATCTTTCTTAAAGTGCGGTACTGAACCCAGTGCTCCATAGATTAGTGAGAAGTAAAGTGGAACCATTATTTCTCATGGTTTGGAAACTATAATTCTATTAATGCAGCCAAAAATCTCATTTGTCTTTTCATTGCTCTTGCATCACATTGCTGACTCAGGTTTAGCTTGTGATTGAAAGGAATCCCAAGATCCTTTTCATATGTGCTACTGCCAAGTCAGGTATCCCCATCTAAAGATTCACTCTCCAAGCAACCATTTGTATAATGTAGCCACTGCATTAACACTGCTTGTGACTGACTGCATTTGATTTTTTATTTTGTCTAAGTGCAGAACTTTACACTTATTCTTGTTGAATTTCATTTTGTAGGTTTCAGCCAAGTTTTCCATCCTGTTCAGGTAATTTTGAATGTTATTCCTGTCTTCTGATGTGTTAGCTATCCCTCTCTTATGCTTCATTTAGGTCCACTGACTTACATGAAAGGGTGGAGTGGGAATCCTCATCAAATTTGTAGATAAAACTGGGATATATTTAACCACTTCATCGAAATACTAAGTTTAGCGTCAGAGCCCTACAGCATCACACTTAAAGCCTCACTCCAGCTTAATGAGAAACTATTGATGAGTATGAACCAGTTTGGTGCCTCCTTTGGGAAGCACCAAACTGGCTCAGGTGCATCCACCGTTTGGTGGAGCAGGGAGCAGTTCCCTTAAGGAACAGGTAAATTGGTCCTCAGGGGCATAGCAAGGTTGGAGTGGGCTCAGAGACAAGATTTTAAAATGCCCCCCACTCACTGAAGCTCAGCTCATGAAGTAAAGAAATCTTAAATGAGGCTGAATAGTGGTAACAAAAAGCATTGTGTGTGTGTGTGTGTGCGCACGCGCCACAATAGAACAAAATCCTAAATTATTTTTTAAAAGGTTTTGTAAATTGTGGATGATGCAAGTCATTTAATGGCACTAGAGAAAAACATGCTGTCTGGTAGCTCCAGGTCTTAACACCCACATCAATTTTGGAGGATGAATACAACTGAAGGAAGCACGGGCGGGTGCGTGGCTGGGAGAGCCAGTCATGTGACTTGCCTCTGGGGCAAGTGGGCCCCCAGACAACTGTCTCCCCTTGTCCTATTATAGTTACACCCCTGTTGGTCCTTACCTGCTCCACTGCCCTCCCCCCGCCACTTTTCCGGGCATGGTGCTCACTTAAGCAAAGGCTGTGTGCAGCTGTGGCACTGTTCCCTGTAGGCTGCACATGGCATTAGCCTGCAGGGAACAGTGCTGATGCTGTGCAGGGTGTGCACTGTGCATGCCAATGTCACACACAGCCTGCAGGGAACGGTGCTGCAGCTGCGCACGGCCTTTGCTTGTAAGAGCGCCATGCCCCCAAAAGTGGTGGGGTGGTAGTGGAGCAGATAAGTACCTGCTTATTTTCTCCTTAAGGGAACCACTCCCTGCCCTGCACGAACGGCTTGTGCACATCCCAAATGAGCACTACTTGAGTTTGTTTTTACCGGCCAGTTGTGAATCCGCTTGAATGGTATTATCATCAAGCCCTCATTTGACCAGTTTACTAACCAAATTATCATGGTAAACTGTATCAAATACTTCACTGAAATGAAGATAAATTACATCCAAGGCATTCCCACAATCTACTGAACTAGTAAGCCAATGAAAAACGATAAAATTAATCTGGCAGAATTTATTCTTGACAAATCCAGGCTGACTCCTACTAATAGCAATAGCACTTACATTTATATACCGCTCTATAGCCGGAGCTCTCTAAGCGGTTTACAATGATTTAGCATATTGCCCCCAACATTCTGGGTACTCATTTTACCGACCTCGGAAGGATGGAAGGCTGAGTCAACCTTGAGCCCCTGGTCAGGCTCGAACTTGTAACCTTCTGGTTACAGGGCGGCAGTTTTACCACTGCGCCACCAGGGGCTCTTCTCATCACTTCACTTCACCAATCTGTTCCAGTATCTTCCCTGGTATTGAAGTCAGACTAACTGACTGGTTTGTACTTTTCCAGCTCTTCCTTTTCCTCCCTTTTGAATATAAGGACCATATTATCCTGTGTTCAGTATTTCTCAAATATGATAGACAGATTTTGAGAATACATCAGCAAGCTCTTTTAGTATCCCAGTGTGCAACTCATTTGGCCCTGAAAACTTAAATTCATTTATGGCAGACAGGTGTTTCCGGATGAACTTTTTATCAATCTTTAACTGCAGTCTTGATCCTCACAATTCACAGTACTTTTGTGAGGCTACACACAATTCCCCTTTGGGAGGACAGAGGCAAAATAGAAGTTCTGCAGCCTTCTCTTTGTCACCCATTAAAACCCCACCATTCTTACTGAGCAGCAGGACTACCATTTGCTTCCTCTTCCTTCTCCTTTGATCTTAGCTGGGAAAGCTCTTTTAATTGCTCTTAGCATCCTTTACCAGCTTCAGCTTGTTCTGAGTGTACACTATCCTGATATTGTCCCTCCAAGTCAAGGCTACACATCTATATTCATCTTTAGTGACCTGTCTTTCCTTCCATTTCTTAAACATGAAGGTCATTCTCATGGCTGCCTATACCCAGGCAGAGCTGCCCTACCTGGGTGTAGCTGGTCATGAGAAGTGCCAGGATCAGTCCCGATCCTAGCACTCCATGAAAGGATACCAGTAAAGGGGCAGGGGGGCTTTTGTAAGCCTAGAGGGGGCAGGAGGGGAGTCAGTACTTACAAGTACTATCACCTTCAGCAGCAGCAGCAGCCATGAGGTGTGTGTGGGGGTGACAGCGGCTCTCCCCATCCCTGCAGGCCTCTCCCAGAGTAGTCAAGACTGGTGGCTGTCTGGTTTGGGTCATCTCTGTCCCCGTTTGGGCACCCACACACACGTGGAGGCCATTTTAGTGATCTCCACGCATGCGCAGAGGTCATTTGCATGACCATGCAATTTGCTGGTCACCCTCCTTTTCTGTTGTATCTATTCTTTTTGAACAAGTTATATCTTCAGTAATTGTAATCTGGAAGACATCCCACCAAGTATCGGCTATATCTATGAAGTCATATTTATCCTCCTGTACTAGGAGTTCAAGTTTATTTCTCATACTCTGTGAATTAGTATATACATCAAAAGTTATAGATATTATACAGCATTATCTTTGCTGCTATTTTATTGTGGGGTCTGCTCAGCAACCCCACAACTCCCACAGTTCCTCCTGTCATACCCAACTCTCTCTCTTTAGAACTTAGCTTTTGGCATGGTCTCTGTGCCCCATAGGATTAATTTTAAAGCCTTCTTGATGAGGTTCATCAGGTTTCTGCCAAACACAGTTTTCCCAGTCCTATTGCGGTGCAGCCTATCTCCTGCCAGTAGTTCTTCACCATAGCAGCTTATAATATAGTCCCAAACACTAAACCTCTCTCATCAACACCATCATTCACACCAGTCATTCACCCGAAATCTTCTTCTCTCTCTTTGGAGTCCTTTTACAAGAAGAATACCACCTGAGTCAGGTCCCTCACCTTCCTTCCCAAAGTCTCATAATCACATGGATATTTTCATAGCTATGCCTGGCAGTGTCATTACTCCCATGAGCAAGACAAGATCATATTAAGAAGTCTTGATCAGTGTTGGAAATATATCCATCATATCCTTGATCCTGCAGTAGGACAACAGTATACTTTACAAGCTAACAGGTTCAATTGACATATGGCCACTGCTGTACCTATCAGTAGGAAGTTGTCAACTACCACCACCCATCTCCTTCTCTTCCTGCATGGCGTTTTCCACACAGGGCTTTTAGCTCGCATGTCCTCTGGAATGGAGTGTGTGCATTCATATATTGGCCAGATTTACCCCCGAAGTCCCTGCAAGCTATCGGGGAGCACTTAACACACAATTCAGGTTTTTCATTGCACGTTAGAGTGTAGTCTGATTTATATCTAGGGTAAAAAAAACAACCCTCCACTTTTTACATCAGTATTTTTTGGTAACTTTGAATTTGCAGTAAACTCATGGTAAAGAAAGACTGATGTGTGAAAAACGCCCAGGTGGCACTTAGCACCTAGCATAGTCTCCTGGAGCATTCCCAGAGAGGGCTTTTAGCTCACATCTCCACCAGAATGGAGGGTGTGCATTCATGTATCAGTCAGATTTACCCTGAAGTCCATGCGACACATCAGAGGGCACTCCATACACGATTCAGGTTTTTCCCTGCATGTTGGAGGCTAGCCCGGTTTATGTCTGGGGTAAGAAAATCCACTTTTTGCATTGGAGTATCTGATATGCCCTAAACTTGCAGTAAGCCTGCTATCTGGGAAAGCTCCTGTAGCTGTCCTCCATCAGGGTATTCAGAGCTACTCTTGTTGGAAAGATACTGAAAATGATTTCCTAGTTCCAGTGGTTCAGAATGCCTTCTGATGATTCTGCTCCTGACAGTCACTCTCTTCCATATAATTTCCTCCCACTTTGATGTCTCATTTCCCCCATTGACAGTTTCCTCCTCTTGTTATCTTCCCTGCAGTGTCTCCTGTGTACTCTTCAAGAACTCCTCATGCTCTCTAATGAACTGAAGTATAGAAAATCTCCTCCAGTCCTTCTCTTCTAACAGAGTGACCAGCTCTTACACTTGCTGCAGATGTAGTCTATGATGCTTGGGACTTATGTAGTCCCAATGGCAGCAGAATTCTGTTCCCCTGCCCCACAATCATGCCTGAGTGTTTTGTTTTGTTTTAAACTCATCTTCTGTCCACATGCCTACCTGTGCATTTATTTCAGGTCTTTTAAATATTTTCCAACAGTTTTTAAAATTTACTTTTAAAGGAGTAAAAAAGCACCTGATTTCCAGGTTTTACATTACTTCCCCTGAGATTCTTTGTTTGGTGCTACGTCACATCCCCTCTGATTCTGAGATGTTACATATATTTTCTTCCATGTTGAAAGATTGTTTGATTTTGATCACTGATATTAGGGCCTTATCACTATCCTCCAGCAAATCAACCTGGTTGGTTGCCTATATAGGTAAGTTCGACCTTCCTGATACCATAACACTGCATCTTGTATTCCATATCTGCCTGCTGAAATCCTACCACTAGATTTACACTGTCCTGGAAATCACCTTTAGTTCAATGGGTAGGGTGTGTCTTCTCAGCTTCTCTTTGGACGGTGATGGAATTTCAGCAATGATGGTGGCAGGCATGTAAGGAAGGGACTGTAGACATTAAATGCCCTTGCTACTGCTGATGCTTATTCTTCTTCATCAGAAACATTCAAAAGAAATGTCAAGTATTGCTATTAATATTAAGATGATGCTTTTAGAGTATTCAAAGTGCTTCATACATTTGCTCAGGCATCATACCAGGGTAATAAGATGTAACAAATGTGAAATGAAATGATATATGACACCAGTGGTGGTCTGGATGTACTGCTACAGTGAGCATTAGCAGATGCTACTGAGGAACTGTAGGAGAGTAGCAGATTAGGGGTGTGAATGGAACCGGCAGTGACTCTGAACCAAATTCAAACTGAACCCACTGGTCCGTGAACTTATTCATTAGAACCAGCTGGTGGTTCAGTTCATGCTATCGAACCTGGTTGAATCGATTCAGCCCAGTTCAAGTGCCTTTTTTGTAAAGGGGAATTGGTAAGGATTCCCCTTTACATGCAAAGGGGAATTCCCTACATAAAAAGGGGTTTGGGGGGCAGGGGAGAGGGCACCTCATTAGCTGTGGCAGAAGTGGCTCCCCTCTTGGCCCTGCCGGCACTCCCCCCCCCACCCCACTGGGGACCAGCAGGCAGCCCAGTTTTGGCCTTCACACATGTGTGGAGGCCATTGTTTGACCTCTGCACATGCACAGAGGACTTTTGTGTCACCATGCAACCAAGCTCAAAGCAGGCTGGTTCGAAATGAACCAGGCTTGATTTGAACCAGTTTTGCACACTCCTATAGCAGATAGTATTGGATGAATCTACTGTATTTTCAGTCATTAATTCATCTTCTGGCAATCTAGAGCTGCATTCATGTAAATTAATTAACTGTAAATTAATGTACAGTCATGTAAATTAATGGGTAATTTATAATTCCATTCACGAGTAACCTAAAGTTTAACCATTGGTATTGATATTTCTTACTTTATGCTTGCTGTTATTAATGTGGTGCTCTCTTCCTGTATCTGCCTTAGGGTAAGGTCAGTGTAGTCACAAAGGCAGTTCACACGATCATAATTAGGGTAGGAGAAGCAGTGGATAACAGTGTAAGCATCAGCAGCTGGATCAGAGAGTTCCTTCCTACCCAGCAGCTGTACTCAACTGCATGCCCTTTCCCGGTGATTTGTTTGGACACTTGTTGCTTGACCAATGTCAAAGGACCTCTTTCCTCCAGGACAGGTAGGAATGTAGAAGACAGGAGTGGGGACCCAAGTGCCACTCAAGGGTTAGGGAGCTTCTGATCTCAGGGGACGTGTTTCGTGCTGCAGCCAAGCATGCTGCACAGATGAGGTCTGGAAGCAGGGCTGGCCCGGAGGCAAAAGGCAGGACAGGTATGAGAGCCAAGGCACAGCAAGGTGGTATAGCTGATGCCCAGACATACAAATATGCAATGGGACAGAAATAGGCCACATCTTGACCTGAGGCCAAATGTTGACCGTAACTTTCTGTTCAAAAGGGTGACATACGTGATAGACAAAAGAATACATTTTGTCCTGTTCAAACTTTGCTGGGTGTGCTCTACCAGCACAATGAGGTGAATAGGTTGAGAAACCTATGGATGGGGTGAAATGGGCACATTAGAGCTTTTCTCGTGTGGTCAAGAAGGACTTTGATAGGTGCTGGAATAACAAGTGTGCCTCCAAGCCTCGAGCCAATCATTAACATTTCTTGTTAGAGAGATGAGCCTGTTACCTCTTATCTTATTCCTTCCTGCGAAGGCGATAAGCTTGAAAGTTAATTCGATGTGTTAATGTGGAGGGGAGTATCGGGCTATTTCTTTTGAAGACTAGCGTTTAACTAACTCATGTCTACTTCAGCTTCCTCACCTGCATTGAAATCAGAGAGGCAAGCAGAGGAATAGTCCTCTTTCAGTTACAAGTCACACTTGACCTGGAGCTACCTTTCCCCATGCTACCAGCCAAATGATGCACCCTCGTGAGTTAGCTTCTTGCAAGCAAATGGTGAGCCATGATTCCATGAGTTCAAAGAGACAAAATGGGAACTGCAAGCCCGTAGCTCCAGAACAGGTGTAGAGGTGCTAATGGGAGCCCCCAAACGGTATCTTGGTAACACATCACAAGATAAAATGGCGGGGGGACTTCTGTTACACATTTTCCTTCAGCCTGGTACCATGGAGGAAGGACGAGATAGAAATAATGTAACTGCAATTAAATTTTCTGCTGTGTGTTTATCAAGTCTAGTTTGGTTCCCAGTGTCCACTGCTTGATATAACAGTGAACAGCTAAGTGATCTCCCTTCTACTATAGAGAGCAAGCACCAATTGGCATCTGTCGTTTCTTCAATAGGAAAATGTTCTAAGTGAAAAGAGAGACTCAGTTTCATAAAGGTGATATTTGATCTAAAGATTACAGGAAAAGTTTTACACTGATTTATGTTCCATTGAATATTTCTCTTTCTTTAGCGGATCTGTTACCCAGTCTGAGTGTAATTGGACACAATGAAACTTTATGAAGGGCTCATTTGCCAACGCTTGCTCTGCAATTCATTAGCATCAAGTTGCTACAATATAGAAAAGTTCAAACTGGATTTTATTTTTCTCACAAAAATAAGGGAAATTTCTTGTTGAGGATACTAAAGATGTTGATGAAACTTGAAGAGGTTTTCTCAAAGCACTGAGAGAGGCAGAGGGACTGAAAACCTCAGCACCTCTGTTCATGGGACAACCATGTTAGGGATAAGCAACTAGCAGCCCCCTGAGGCCAAACCTGGTCCATATGGAGCTCTGTAGTTGCTAACCTAGAGGCATCTGTTTGCTGGTTGGAGTGCCGGCTGTGGATTACACTACATTTTGGAACATCTAGGAGTCTGGCCCACTATCCTCCATCCCCTCCTCAAAGTGGCCTTCCCATAAAGCTAATTGTTGTTGATACACACTGCTGCAATTTGCTTGCATTATACGCATTTGGCTTTTCATTCAGTGCCTTCCATACATTCCAAATAAAAGAGCACAACATACTTCATCGTACTCCCTTCATACTCCATCCTTCCCAATGGAGCCTATTTGATGAAGTATGTTGAGTCCAAGGTGCTGCACACATCAAAGGCATGACAGCATTTCCTCCAAGGAGGAAATGACAGTCTTCAGTAAGGAAATCATTCAGCCTCTCAGGTATGGAACTAGTGTGGGCACTCCTGAAACCCGAGCACCCACGGACTGGAGGGGCCGGGGGGAAGGGGGGGGAAGGGCACAATGGAGAATGAGAGTTGGTCTTGTGGTAGCAAGCATGACTTGTCCCCATAGCTAAGCAGGGTCTGCCCTGGTTGCATATGAATGGGAGACTTGATGTGTGAGTACTGCAAGATATTCCCCTCAGGGGATGAAGCCGCTCTGGGAAGAGCAGAAGGTAACAAGTTCCCTCACTGGCATCTCCAAAATGGGGCTGAGAGAGATTCCTGCCTGCAACCTTGGAGAAGCCGCTGCCAGTCTGTGAAGACAATACTGAGCTAGATAGACCAATGGTCTGACTCAGTATATGGCAGTTTCCTATGTTCCTATGTTCCTATCTCCCCTCTGCCTATCTAAATTGTATTTCTCATTTCTCCTTCTGCTGCTCTTGGTACAGTTCTTAAATCTGAGGTTTAGGACAGACTCCCTAAAAGAACAGGCATGATGTGGCTTGAGCAAACTCCAGATGACGTTTCATTTTGCTTCCTACAGTCATCACAGCTTCTCCTGAACTCCCAGTCATCCCATCCCAGAGCTAAAGGAGCTCAGCCTAATAGTGCCATTTTAAAAAGTATTATTATCGGTGCTTATAGCCAGCATGATTTACAAAAACATCCCATACAATCTGATCATAGTAAGCATTCAAAAAAATAATGGAAGTCCACTTATCAACAAGTTTTGGTGAACACAAAGCCAGGTCTTCGGGAGACCATATAAATCAGTTTACCTAATTTCACAAAGTCCAGTGGCTGACATACTGCACAATCATACGCCAGCCCAGTAATGCCGCATGCATGCAAGCTGCACAATGCAAAAATCGTTTCCAGTGGGCTTACTTGGATGTAGCACATTTTTGCAAGTTGTATACAATCTGCATGCATAGTATGTCAGCCAGTGATTTTATTTGCCACTTTTATTGCAGGAGGTGTTCATTATTTTCTAGTGATGGACCCACAAAATTACCAGGGGGAATTATCACTTTCTCAAGAAAAGTTATCTTAAGGGGTTAACTAATAAGGGAATATCTCTCTCTGCATTATAACTATCAGTACAGTCACCATAGGGCAGGTTTCAAAGTTCAGTGGGGCCCTGAGCAAAGATATCCTGCAACCCCTTTGATGGGTCCTCACCTACTTTGGCAGTATACTGGTGGACTTGTCAGGTGGTAAGTGGTGGTAGCGAGCAGCAGCAGGGATAGGCAGCAGCAACAGTGGGCAAGGCCGTAGCTAGAGCAGAGGGGGCTTGTGTTCACCCCTCTCCTTGGTGGCCCCTCGGAGCTAAGGAGATAATGAAAATAGTGAGGGGTGGAGCTGGGGCCCTCAGGAGCTGGGGGGCCTGGGTTCTTTGAACCCATCTGCTCAATTATAGCTACACCCCTGGTTGTGGGCATCAGGGCCAATCATTAAGGGTGGCCCATGGGGCACAAGCTCCCAATGAATTGCTCAGAGCCCCGAATCTCATCAACCACCTCCCTTCCCCATGACTTCTTCCAGAAAGGTTGTGCAGCAGTGGAGGCACCTGCACAGAGCATGGGAGAGAGCACCTCACCTAGCTCTCTGTTGCTGCCACCTTCATAGGTGCTGTATTATAAAATTAGAGACTTTAAAAATATGTAATTATTCTTACGGGGGTATGATTGAATTGTTAAAAGGGGGACTGTGGACCCAGAGCCCAGATGCCCTTGGTGGGCACTCCTTCCGCACAGTGCTACCATGGATGAAAACAGCAGTGCCATTTAAATTTTCCTTGGTCCTTTGATGTAATGACACTATGTCAAGGGACCAGGGCGTCTGAGAGCATTAAAATGGCACCACCACTCCAGCTGCAATGGTGCCAAGTGCACTTGCTCAGCAGCAAGGATTGAGGGCCCAATGGCAGATGAGGTTGCAGGTGTCCACAGCAGCGACCCTCTCAGGATGCTGGGTTCCTGATATTTGCCCAGGGTGTCATGAGCCACTGCCAACCCTGAGTGGCCACCCTAAGCAGGCATTGCCATTCCTGTCTTTGACCTGCTAGTCCACCAGCTAAGTCCATTGTTTGTGCTCCATCCCTCAAGTGGGTGGAGGTAAAATGCGTCCCTAGTGCGGGGCAGACTGGGGTCATTTTGCCCACCACTTTCCATAAACTTCTAGGAGGTCTCCTCCCAAGCCCTCCTCTGGCAATGCATAAAGCATAGGGATACACAGCCCAGCTTCCTCTTTCCTCATTTTGATACTGGAAATGGGAAGGAAGAGAGAGAGTGGTGGGGGAGAGGAGAGAAGGAGGAGCACAGGAGTGTGAACAGAGAGCAGCATTCTGCCTGATCCTCACCAAAGGAATGATTATATTTTCTGTTTAGGGGGACAGAGCTGGAGAGGAGTTACTAGGGTGGGTAATTCTCTGTATTCCTTAATTTGTGGCCTGCACCAACCTACATTAAGTAAAATTAAGGCCTTACACTTTATACTAACTTGAGTTTTAGTCTAAAACTCAAACACACACACACACAATCACCCCCAAACTGAAAAGTTTTCTTGCAACTTTTGAAAGGAAATTCTTGGATCAACATGCAAGCAGCTCCTCTTGTGTTATTAATATTTATATGTAAGCTATGTAAACAGAGACATATAAAATATCCTCCTAAAAACTTTGAATGGCAATAAATACATTTTCAAATCACACTATTTGTAACTGCCTCGTTGCACATGACTCCTAAAAAAAAAAACCCTCAATGCAAATTGTTAAGACATTCCTGGAGTCCCAATTCCTTGTTAAAAGGAGATGATTTTTGCCCTTTTGGTCAGAATCAATATTTTCTGATGTTCATTTCCAGAATGCTCAGCACTTACAACCAGAGCCCTAGGAGGTAGCATGCCATAGCTAAAGACACAAAATAAAGTGAAAATATTTATTCCCAACTGAGCAAGAATGCGCAGCTCTCATTTGCGATGAGCTACTAAAAGGCTTTTTGCTGACCCCAGGCCTCTCCAGCTTCTCGGGCATGTTATACTTCAAACCTTCTTGCATGTGTGACCTAGACCTAAAAAGGCAACTGCTCTAGGGAGTTCCTGGCTGGGGGACTGGAGGTGTCTTTGTCAACCTGCTTAATATTACAGGCGGAGCAAAGACTTGGCAGAGGTTTGTGGTAGCCTAAGGGTCAAATGGACCCCCAGACCAGAAGCAAAGGAGGCAGTCTGGTTTTGCTTAAAGTAGGAATTGTGGGCAACTGGGGTAAATGGAAGCCATTGTACTACCATGCCCATATGTGCAAAAGTTATTTGCCCCTAAGAAATCACTAGATTGGAAAGAAAGAAAGAAAGAAAGAAAGAAAGAAAGAAAGAAAGAAAGAAAGAAAGAAAGAAAGAAAGAAAGAAAAGAAAGAAAGAAAGAAAGAAAGAATCTGAGAGAGAGAGAGAGAGAGAGAGAAAGAGTATGGCTGACATATCACAGAAGAGTGCATCAGCCCTGTAACGTGTGCATATAAGCTGCACGAACACAAGAACTGTGCAGATTTCCAATGGGCTTTCTCTTGTGTAACATCATTTGTGCAACTTGCATATATGGAACATTACTGGGCTGATGTATCCTTGCACGGTACAGCTGACATATATGTAATCTGTCCCGTTCTATGAGGAGAGGGGGTTGCTCCAATCTCTTTTCCCAATTCAGCCCGCAGATATTGACAGCCAGGGTCAGCCTCAGAGTAGTCCAGGGGAGGGAGCTGCTCAGTCACCCTGGTGCTCCTCCTGGCTTGCTGCTTCTGGCCATGTCCCTCTCCAGGAAAACTCTGACCCTCTTTCCTGAGAGCAGCCCTCATCATCAGCTGCCTCAGCCTTAAATTATTCAGTGCAGAGCTCACAGGGCTCAAATCCCACTCTAAGCCCTGTCCCCGCCCAATATCGGTTCCCCCTGAAATTATACCAGTACAATTACGAATATGAATACAATAAATATTTATAGACCACTTTTCAACGTTCATAAAGTGGTTTACACACACACACACACACACACACACACACGAATGAAATGGCTCCCTGTCCCCAAAGGGCTCACAATCTAAAAAAGAAGAAAAACGTAAGATAGACACCAGCAACAGCCACTGGAGGGATGCTGTGCTGGGGATGGATAGGGCCAGTTGCTCTCCCCTTGCTAAACAAAGAGACTCACCATTAAAAAGGTGCCTCTTTGCTCAGAATACAATATCTGATGTCTGCAGGTGAATTCAATAAAAAATAAATAATAAATAATATTTACAACTCTATGTAACTGCATATGTAAACTCGATGCACGTTGTAGTGGCAAGCATGTATCTGAGCCTGCCCTCAGTCACCACATTTGGCTTCCAGTCAACCCTAACTCATTCTAGAAAGGACTGAAGGAAGTGGGGGTTCAGGTTGGGGGAGGGAAGAGCTCAGGATGGGGGCTTGGCCAAGGGGTACATCATGTTTCATCTCCCAGCTCGATCTCAGAAGAGGAGGCAGGAAAATTTTGAGATATTATAGAATTGGACGGACCTGGATAAAAATGTAGTACTCTATATTCACAACTTTGCAAACAGTGGATAAAGAGACTATGGGGCAATAGCTGCTGCATTTCTGCCAACTTGGCATCTTGGTTAGCATCTCGAAAAAGACATGTGGGACTGAAGCATAGGGTGCCAAGCAACTAAAGGGATCAGCTTCTCTGGAATCTGCTGACTATGGCAATACTTACAACCAGAGGTGTACCTAGGTACTTGTGGAGCCTGGACTTAAAGGCCTTCAGAGGCCTCCCACCCCCACAGTATTTTAAACACATTTTTTATGCAACCACACCACCCAGGACAGACTAAAAAGGATTTTGAGGCCCCCAGGAGATGTGGAGGTCCTGGACTTCAGCCTGGAAGTCCAGGAGTAAGAGCGCCTTTGCTTACAACCCCAGTCAGTAACTTACACCTTCAACCTTTTTCTTTCTTCAACAACAATACAAACAGCAGAAAGTAAGGCTGGCACTGAGCAGGGAAGAGCAAACTTAGAGTTGTTCAGAGGAATCAACAGGGGGGGAAATGGCAGCTGTAAGAAGAAAACTGAAACCTGAATTCCACAAATAGGGCTGAATTAACAGCCCTCTTAAGGATGAAGGTCAATTAATCTGGTTGGCTTTTGGCAGTGTAAATAAAGGACTTTGGACTAGCTTAATAAGACTTTCCTTCAGAAGTCACTTTGATATATACCCTTCCAAACCCTTCCTTTGCCACCCAGCTTGCAACCCTAAAGCCAGAAACAAAACATTGCTGCTTGCCAGTTGGCTACAGTAGTAATTTCTCTATGGCAAAATCCCAGCTGGCTGCTAATTGTTACTGGGATCAAAGGCAGGAAAAAGCCATGGTTTAGTGTAAAGGCATTTACTAGTTCCTAGATTTGTCCCCGGGTATATCAGCAATGGCTTAAATCACCGAGTCAAGTTCGCTTCTCGGGTTTGCATTTACTAAAGCCTGCAGGGATTGTGAGGAAGTGTCAGAAGACACAGTTCAGCTCCCAGTCTAGCTCTAGAGCTAAACTGTTAAGCAAGGAGATAGAGATAGAGATAGAGATAGAGATAGAGATAGAGATAGAACAATACAAACTGGGAAGTCAGAACTTTCTCTTTGCCTCCTTTTTGAGAAAGGAAAGTATTTTCCAACAGCATTTTTGCATTTGTACTCCGTCATTGAACGTTCTGTTTTGCAACTTTCATTTTAATATTTGTACTTTTTAGTAAGTGACAATAATTATCTACACCCTCTGAGAAAATGATTCTGAGATGCAAGTAATTTTAAACAATTATGCCTGGGTATAAGCTTAATATACTTCCATAAGCCCAAATAAGCTTTAATTCCCAATTCACAGTGCTGGTTTTAACCTTTAAAGCTCTAAATGGCTTGGGACCGGGTTATATGAGAGAGTGCCTTGCCCCATATGTCCCTACCCATAGCTTAAGTTCTTCTTCAAAGGCCCTCCTCCGGGTGTCCCTGCCAGATGAGGTGAAGTGGGTGGCTACCAGGAAAAGGGCCTTTTCGGTGGTTGCACCCTGTTTATAGAATAACTTCCCCAGTGAGGTTCATCTGGCTTCTTCATTTTTTTCTTTTAGGCACCAGGTAAAGACTTTTTTGTTCACACAGGCCTATTAAATTTTGGTATTCAGAGTCAATCTGATTTTTAACTAATTTTAAAATGAGTTTTTAAGCTGTTTTATACTGTATTTTGTATTTTCTTTTCTTCTTTTTTGTCTGTTATGATTTAAAGTGATATGTGTTTTTATTGTATGTTTTAATCCTCTGTTGTGAGCTGCCTAGAGAACAATTTGTTATGGGTCAGCTAACAAATAAAGTTTTTTTATTATTTATTATTATTATGCCAATCAACATTGCCCCTTAACAAGACCTAAACTAACTTAAATGTAGTTTATGACTACTGCATTTCATCTAGTTTGGCCATAATAATGAGAAGTTCCATCAGACCATGGGTGGGGTCAGATGAACATAAACCATGGTTTAATTCAGTTGTGAACGTAACCTAAACCCTCATGCCTACTTTTCTCTCAATTCCTTTGACTGCGAGGCTATTCTCACAATCAGCAAAAATCGGGCTAGGAGAGCCTAGACCAATTTTTGCTGTTCGTGTAAACCACCAGGCTTGCAGGCAAGCCTGGTGGCTTACAAGTGGCTAGCCCGCTTTTGTAGCCCTCCCCTAAGCCCAGGTTTGCGGAGCGAGTGCTCCGCAAACTTGGGCTTCCCAATCGTGAGTAGCCCCCCAGAGGGGAGGTGAAAAGCTGCCTCCTGGCTCTGAGGGTCTCCCCAGTATGCCTTGCATGTTCACGCAGGGCATACTGGAGCTTCTGGGGGCCACGCGGCCCCCAAGCTCCCCAGCCCCCGCTGGCTCTGTCATGGAGCCGGCAATCGTGTGGGCGGCTGATCTGGCCACCCAGGGCTCCCGCTCTGATCGTGAGCGGGGAGAGCGGACTTAGCCTGCTCTCCCCGCTCTGCTGCAGAAACCGGGTCTAACTGATCATGAGACCCGGCTCTGCATCTGTCAACATAGTGCTTTGTTAACAACACAGCTTCATAGCTTGTCTGAAGCAGGAGCTGTGCTTTAACTGTGGCTGACAAACCACAATCAAACCAGCATTTGAAAGCATAGTTTAATCTTAGTTTCAAATGCCGCTTTGATTGGGGTTTGTGAACCACAGTAAACACACAGCCTTCGTTTTGGATGAGCTGCAGTGCTGTGGGGTAAACAAACCATTATTTTGACAGATTTATCTATCTATTTATTTTTACATCTTATATCCCGCTCTTCCTCCAAGGAGCCCAGAGCGGTGTACTACATACTTAGGTTTCTCCTTACAACAACCCTGTGAAGTAGGTTAGTCGAGAAGATGCAAGCAGAGGAGGCAAGAAGGGGAGAGAGGAGAAAGAATGCAGGTTTGGATTGCATTCACAACCAAATAAACCATGGCTTATTCAGTCTGAACCCATCACTGAGAACACAGGGAGGTACTTCACATGATTACTGTGAAATGCCTCAATGAGGTCTGTGGGGAGAGAGGGCTTAGCCCTCTCTCCCCCCACATGATCATGCCCGGAGCCCTGCGCAGCCAGATCAGCTGCCCACATGTAGCCTTCCGATCAGGGTCTGCTCGTATGTTGCCATGCACTGAGACGGTGCACAAGCAATAAAATGAGGTTAATGGAGCACTTGCTCTGTTAACCTCATTAACAGGAAGGTGAATTAGGCGGGCTAGCCCGCGAGCCCAGTGGTTCCCACAATCGGTAGAAAGCAGGCTAGGCTCCCTTAGCCCGCTTTCTACCAATCGTGGGAATAGCTTCAGGAAGTGATGCTTTATACTGTTAAAGAAAAGAAGTCTCAGTGAGGTCCACACTTCACCTTGAACAACTGCAGTAGTGAACATCAAAACACTTCAGTAGTGCACACATTGCACTCATTAGTTCTGCTAAGCCCGCAGCTTTCATTCCAGCCTAGTGTTGTGCTGGTCTAAGAGGGTGCACTTGTGTAAGGTATAGCGGCGGTTCCCACGATCAGTGGGAGCCGCCTGGGGAGGGTTTGCGGGGAGAGCGGGCTTAGACAGACTGCTCTGGGTGGCTGTAGCAGCCGCGCACATGACTGCTGACTCCGGCATGGAGCCAGTGGGGGCTGGGGAGTTCGGGGGCTGTGCGGCCCCAGGGAGCTCCAGCATGCCCTGCACGAGTGCGCAGGGCATGCTGAAGAGACCCCCAAGCCAGGAGGCTGCTTTTCAGCCTCCCGGTCAGGAGTCTCCTCGTGTGTAGCCGTGCCGCAGCAACTCACAAACAGAAAACCTGGGTTTGCGGAGCACTTGCTCTGCAAACCCAGTTTAACTGCTGGGCTATTTAAGCAGTGACCCCGCTTAAGAACCACCAGGCTCGCAGCCAAGCCCGGTGGTTCTCACGATGGGAGGAAATCGGGCTAGCCTCCACTAGCCCGATTTCCTCCCATCGTGTGAATAGCCTCATAGTGTGCCTTCTGCTGTTAATCTTCGTCTTCAGGCCATATATGTTGCCAGGGGCATAGCAAAGGGAGAGTGGGCCCATGTCTGCCCCTCTCCTTGGCGGCCCCTCAGACTGAGGGAGATAATGAAGAAAATAGAGAGGCGTGGAGCTGGGGGGCCCGGGTTCTTTGAACCCATCTACTCAATTATATCTATGTTGCAGGGAATTATGCAAAGCCACCCTCTATCCTAGCTGCACAAGTGCAACAGTTGTCCAAGTGAACTAAGAACACAAGAGATGACCAACCTGGAGCATCCATTCAGCCATGTGACCTTCTGCATGGGTGCATCTTTGTTGCACCCATATAGCATCTTATGGAAACTTGGCTTCCCTTGAAGTTGTTCACATTTCAGCTTGGGAAGAATCCCAACATGTGCTTCAGATCACACTTTGTATGCAATTCAGTGCAAGACCAGCCCAAGGGTTTTTGGCACCCTAGGCAAAGTGTGACTTGCCCCACCCCCAGAAGGCACAAGACCTTTTTTTTTTTTTTTTTTTTTTTATTTGTTGTTGACTGGGGCACCTGCAATTGGAGGACTGGGCAAGGCCTCCTTCAAGGAGTGCAAAGTGGTTGGTGAAGTCTGTGGAGCCCCAGCTTCAGGAGGGCTTTGTGTCACCATGTCTTCCTCTGGAGCAGAGCCAAGGTCCTCAAGGGTTTTGGAAGGAGCAGAGGTCTTCATGAATGTCTGCACGTTTGAACCTGGTTCCGATTCTATAAACTCCCCGCAGTCAACAATGGGTCCCTGAGACTTCTTGGGGCTGTCTGGCCATGAGGGAGCTGGCTGATCCTCCATGGAGCTGCTGGGGAACTGCTCCTCATTAAACAAGGAGCTCCCTTTCTCTGGTGGGATGTTTAGGGAGTCAGCACTGATTCTAGAGGGGGTTGTGAAACATTTCGGCAAGCTTGTCTCTGTCAGGGCTGCTGCTGCTGCTGCCTTCATGACTGCCTTAGTCTGAGGGGCTAAGTTGGTGAACTGAGGAAGGAAGGCAGACAGGTGGTGTCACACACTCCTCACAATACAGCTCATTCTGACAGGAAGAGAAACCCCCTCCTGTCATGGATGGTGTGTGGCGTGGACCAAGATTCCTTCACTCTTTGAGGGAAGGCAGTGCTGAGGCAATTGTGGTAGGGAATATGCATGAAACACCACCTTAGAGGTGCAAGCTGGAGATCCTCAGATGGGGAAGTAGGGCTATTCACTTTAGCACAGCACCTCTTAAAGCTTAGCACCCTAGATGACCACCTAATTCATCTATATGGTCAGCTGGCCCTCTTTCAGTGCCAACCCTAGGAATGTGCAGGAACTCCCTGAGAAATGTCATTTGTCTTCTAGAAATGTGTTGATTTTCTTTACAAATTCTCAGGTTTTTCTTCTTGGGAAGAAGTCTGATATTAACTTTGACTTTCATATTTCAAAATTTCAAATCTTGATATGAACCAAGACAAAAGGTGCAACTGCGTCTTTGAGACTTTTTTTATTGTGGGATGCTCTTTTTTGGACCACAGTTTATAGCTGCAAGCTAGGCATCATAGGCAAGGAAAATGGAACCTTGATGCTTGTCCACCCCTGATACTGTTTTGTAAGCATTTAGGTGCATTGGAATGAGCACCTGAATTGCCCAGCATCACATCTCATCCCAAGCCACTTGCACAGCCCAAAAGGCTGGTGTTTTATTTTGCTGCTCAAGGGTACAATAATGACCCACTAAGAAGTTCTTTATTGTTCTTTATTCATTGCAATGGGTTACATGCAGGTAGGGCTGCCAACATTGTGTTGGCTCAATTCGGGCCAGGGAGGCTGAGGAGGGCCAGCAGCATGGCAACCTAGGGGCGGGGCTCATCTGTCTTGTTTTGTTTTTAACTTTTAAATTCGCCACTGAGCGGCGGCGGAGTGGGATGGCAGTGAGAGCTCTCCCGCCTCCCAAATGACACGATATGAATGGCTGCTGCTGAGCTGGCTTTCTGGCTGGCTGGGGCAGTGAGTGAGTGACTGACACCGAGCCGACCGAGGGAGGGATGGAATCTGTTGGAGATAAGGCAGTGAAAGCCTTCCTTCCTCTGGCCCTGCCTTCCTCCAAATGAGGCAGAAAGGCCAATTTGAGGCTCCTGCATGGATGTATGCCTCCCTTGGTCAGCTTGGTGTCAGTCAGTCAGTCACTCACTCACTCACTGGTGAGTGCTTTGCTTTGGATTCAGTTGTTCAGCGTACAGCGCACCAGTCCCTCCCTCCCAGCAAGCCTGCCCCTGCCTGCCCCCTACCCCAGCCCGAGAGCAGCTCAGCACAGCCATTGATATCGGGGAAGGGAGATCAGAAATAGCAATAGCAATAGCACTTACATTTATATACCGCTCTATAGCCAGAGCTCTCTAAGCGGTTTACAATGATTTAGCATATTGCCCCCAACATTCTGGGTACTCATTTTACCGACCTCGGAAGGATGGAAGGCTGAGTCAACCTTGAGCCCCTGGTCAGGATCGAACTTGTAACCTTCTGGTTACAGGGCGGCAGTTTTACCACTGCGCCACCAGGGGCTCTTAAACTATCACTGTTTCCCCTTCTGGCTCTCCTGCCAGCTCTTTGACCTTGGAAAGCAATGCCAACCACCCACAGAGCCTCATCTTGCTCCTTTGTAATGCCAGTTCGGCCCAGAATATGCCTGGGATAATCAATGATCTGATTCTGGATGAAGGGACCGATCTGGTACGTATTACAGAGACTTGGTTTGGAGAGGCTAGTAGGCTGGTCTGCTCCCAGCTTCTCCCTCCAGGGTGCTCTGTTGAGGAGCAGGGGAGGGCACATGGGCGGGGAGGTGGAGTGGCTGTGGTCCATAAGAACAATATCTCCCTTGCCAGGATCCCTGTTGAAGTGTCTGACCATACTGAATGTGTGTATTTAAGTTTGGGGACCAGGGATAGACTGGGACTTCTGTTGGTGTACTGATCACCCTGCTGCCCAACGGAGTCCCTAACGGAGCTGACGGACTTGGTCTCGGGCTTGGTGTTGGAGTCTCCCAGGCTTGTGGTGCTTGGGAACTTCAGTGTTTACTTTGGGACCAATTTGTCCAGGATGGCTCGGAAATTCATAGAGGCCATGACGGCTATGGGCCTATCCCAAGTGGTTTTGGGACCAACACATTTTGCTGGTCACACGCTTGATCTGGTCTTTCACTCTGAACAGGGTGATCTTCCATGGGTGGGGACTCCTGTGATTTCCCCATTGTCATGGACAGACCACCATCTGGTTAACTCACTACCACGTTCCACCTCCACAGGGGTGAAGGGCCCATTAGGATGGTCTGCCCGAAAAGGTTACTGGATCCAGTAGGATTCCAGGAAGCCTTGGAGGGGTTTCGTGTTCGCTCTGCTGGTGACCCTGTCGACACTCTGGTGGAGAATTGGAATAATCAACTCACCAGCGCAGTGGACATGATTGCTCCTAAGCATCCTTTCCTACCTGCTTCGAAACTGGCCCCTTGGTATACAGAAGAACTACGGGTGCTGAAGCGGTGAGGTAGACGACTATAGCACAAATGGAGAAAGATTCAACTCGAATCTGACAGATCATTACATAGAGAGATTTGAAGATCTATGCTCAGGCGATACGTGTGGCAAAGAAGCTATTATTTTCCTCCCATATTGCATCTGCAAGTTCATGTCCAGAGGAGTTTTTCAGGGTTGTGAAGGGGCTAATGTGTGCCCCTTTCCCCTTGAATCAGTACTTGGAACCAACAATTATTTGCTGTGACCTTTTTAATGAGGTTTTTTTGTGGACAAAATCTCTCATATTCGGGCCAACTTAGATTCAAACTCCACAGTTGTTACGGAATCTGATGCCAAGGTGTCCAGCAGCTCCTCTTAAGTGATGACCCTGGATGGGTTTCAGTTTGTGACCCCTGAGGATGTGGACAAGTTGCTTGGAATGGTGCAGTCTATCACCTGCCCTCTTGATCCTTGCCCAACATGGCTTATAATATCTGGCAGGGAGGCTGTTGTGGGAGGCCTGGTAGAGATCATAAATGCTTCTCTGAGGGAGGGCAGGATGCCTCCTTGTCTGAAGGAGGCAATCATTAGACCACTTCTGAAGAAGTCTGCCTTGGATACCTCAGAGTTAAGCAATTACAGGCCTGTCTCTAATCTTCCATGGCTGGGCAAGGTGATTGAGAAGGTGGTGGCCTCCCAGCACCAGGTGATCTTGGAGGAAATTGATAATCTAGACCCATTTCATACTGGCTTTCGGGTGGGCTAGAGGGTGGAGACTGCCTTGGGTGGTTTGATGGATGATCTTCATTTGGGAATTGACAGAGGGAGTGTGACTCTGTTGGTCCTTTTGGATCTCTTGGCAGCTTTCAGTACTATTGACCACAGTATCCTCCTGGAACGTTTGAGGGGACTAAGGGTGGGAGGCACTGCTTTGTAGTGGTTCTGCTCCTACCTGATGGGCAGATTCCAGATGGTGTTTCTTGGAGACTGTTCTTCAAAATGAACTTTCCTATGGTGTCCCTCAGGGCTCCATATAGTCTCCAATGTTGTTTAACATCTACATGAAACCTCTGGGAGAGATCATCAGGAGATTTGGTGCAGGGTGCTATCAGTATGCTGATGATACCCAAATCTATTTCTCCATGTCAACATCATCAGGAGAAGGCATAACCTCCCTAAAAGCCTTCCTGGAGGCAGTAAAGCGCTGGATGAGGGAAAACAAACTGAATCCAGATAAGATGGAAGTACTTATTGTGTGGAGATGGAACTCAGGAGATGATTTTGATCTGCCAGTTCTAGATGGGGTCACGCTCCCCCAGAAGGAACAGGTATGCAGTCTGGGGGTGCTTCTGAATACAAACCTCTCCCTGGTATCCCAGGGAGGCGGTGGCCAGAGGTGCTTTTTATCAGCTTTGGCTGATACAGCAGCTGTGTCCGTTTCTTGAGATGAATGACTTCAAAACAGTAGTACATCTGCTGGTAACCTCTAGGCTGGATTACTGCAATGCACTCTATGTGGGGCTGCCTTTGTACGTAGTCTGGAACCTGCATTTGGTCCAGAATGTGGCAGCCAGGTTAGCCTCTGGGTCATCTAGGAGAGACCATATTGCTCCTGTGTTGAAAGCACTACCCTGGCTGCCAATACGTTTCCAGGCAATATACATGGTGCTGGTTATTACCTATAAAGCCCTAAACAGAGTAGGCCCTGGATATGTAAGAGAACATCTTCTTCGTCGTGAGCCCCACCACCTGTTAAGATCCTCTGGAGAGGTTCGTCTGCAGTTGCCGCCAAGTCATCAGGCAGCTACTCAGGAATGGGCCTTCTCCGTTGCTGCCCCTGGACTTTGGAATGCGCTCCCTGTTGAAATAAGAGCCTCCTCATCTCTGGCAACTTTTAAAAAGGCTCTGAAGACACATTTATTCACCCAAGCTTTTAATTAGGTTTATAGTTTTAAATTTTTAAATATTATGTTTTAAATTTTTTAAAATGTTTTAAATTATTTTAATTGTTAATTGATTTGATTTTTTAATTATTTTAATTGTAAACCTCCCAGAGATGCAAGTTTTAGGTAGTATAGAAATATTCTAAACAAACAAACAAACAAACAAACAAATAAATAAATGTTTCTTTGGGGAGGCAAGAGAGCTCTCGCTGCCATCCCACTATACCACCACTCAGGGGTGGCTTTAAAATTAATAATAATAATTTCTTTTTAAGAGGTAAAAAAGCAGGAGAAATTGCATCCCAAAAATGCGAGACATCTGTTGGCAACCCTATATGCAGGAGAACTTCTTATTGTGCTCAAAGAGCTTAGAAACTGAGCAGGATTTGATATAAAGTAGTAACATTTTATAACATTCAAGAATACACAAAATGTTCAATAAGTTTTTAATAGTTCATTTTTAACAGCTGAAGTGAAACATCAGAAGTACTGTCTTATCAGAGAGTGCTTTCTGCTGTCTGTGCATCACTGGTGGTATGTCCATGGACCCAAGAAGGAGTTTTTCATTGATTTTAGCATCGTTCATTTCCTATCCTATATTTATTAAACCCTTCTAATCAGATATTCTTTTGCCCAAGAAGAATAAATGGCCTGGAAATTTGAAAGCAATATATATTCGACCACACAAACTAATAAGGCACCAGGATTTTATCAGACACTATAAAATGTAAAATTAGATGGAAAATTGCCTTAAGCCCCTGTAAATAGAAATTACTCTTTTAATAGCAAAAGTAACCCTTATATAGCAACAAACAATGTTGTGATCTTCATTTAACTGGCGTTTTTCATATGGCCAAGGGTATTTATTCATCCTGTTCCACTGGCCCAACCAGCTTTTAACAACACAATGTCTTGCATATTTTCACAGCATTATAAAGCAAAACAAAATGTTCTATAGATTTATTTGATTTCTGTTGAAAAATAATTTTTACCTCCTCCTAAGCTGTGCACACTGGAAATTATCCTTAATGTAATTTTGTTAGTTCCCTGTCCATTTATTAATCAGGAAACCAATTAGAGAAGTTTGGGGTACTCTGATTCAAAAAAGTGAAAGCAACATATGTTGACAGTTAATTTGGATATTTTTGTTAACAAGCATTCAAGTTTCTATAATGAAATAATATTTGATTATGTTCTAGGAATAAATAAAAAATGGTTATTAAATTGCAGGAGGCTGGGGAAATGCCAGTACATTAATCACTCTGGGAGCAATAATATAGATCATTTGGTATTTAGCATTCTAACATTTTTGTTGGTGATTTTCCATTTCAGCTATTTTTATGCAGTATTACAAGGACTTGATTTAGAACTTTTAAAATGTGCGTCATTACAATTTAAAAACATATTTTGAGTTTTCACAGACCTATACAAAGTGGAGCATTTATTCACAGGGAAAATACAAGATATCCTAGCTACATGCATATCTTTTGTAATTTCAAACACCTCAAGTTTCATGACTGTTTAACAATACGACTGAATTCCACAAACAGGTGGAATTCATCTACAGCCTGACTCAAAGCTTACTAGAGTCTGCTGGCTTTGGATTAAAGATGTACAATTCGATTTGCCTGCGAATCAGGACAATTTGCAAATTTGACCTCACATAGAATTGCCCCTGAAATGGAGGACCTGATTCGAGGTAGAATTGAATCAGCCCCAATTCGATGTGAATAAATTAAAGTCAGAGACACTCTTACTCCCAGATCTTGGGGCACCAGTCTATGGCCTCCAAATGTCCTGGGGGACCTCCTGCCACCACTCTGCCCCGCCCCACTGCTGACCGCACCCACCCCACCACTTCCTAATCATGCCAATCTCTCCCTGCAGGACAACAGTTGTGCAGGGAGGCCATGTCAGGGCTGTTGAGCATGGCAGCACCTGGCACCAGCATGCACTTCACTGCGGATCTGTGGACCAGTCCCCGTGGGAGGAACACTGCTTTCCTGTCCCTTGTGGCACACTGGCAGAGGCAGGAGGGGACATCTGCTGCTGGTGGCATGACCAGCCCCTCCCATAAAGCCAAGCACAGATGGGCTCTGCTGCATGTGGAGATACTGGACACTGATCACAGGGCAGGTGAGCTGTTGGTGGCCATGGATCACCAGGTGGGGAAATGGCTGTCCGGGCAGCCAAACGTTCACCGAGGGTTCTTGGTCACCGACAATGCCGCCAAAATAACAAAGGCAATCAAGCAGGGTCAGTTTGTGTGGTACACATCTGTTGTGTGGCACACTCCGAACTTGGTCATGTGGGATGAGTGAGAAATCACCAGGTGAGACATCCCTGCTACAGGTGCTGGGCACCATCCTGCTGCTGCCGCAACTGCTCTTGTGGAGAAGTGCTGCAAGAAAGCAGCTTACTTCCACTGGAGTGAAAAGGGTAGGGAGGGGCACTTGAACTGGGCCTACCTGAATACCTAATCCCTCTGGATGTTCCTACCTGGTGGAAATCCATCTATCTCTTGCTACCTGGTAGAAATCCATCTATCTCTTGCTCTAGCACCCACAGGAGCAAGAGCCATCTATCCATGGCCTGCCAAGGAGGCATGCTTTGGAAGTGTGAGACCTGTCCATCCAGGACTGGATGCTCATTTCCGAGGTTGTCTTTGCACGCAAGCCATTCTTTGTTGACATTAACAGATTGCGTGTTGAGCCTGAGCCAGGCTTTGCCTGCTTCCCTTCTCCTCAAGAAGAAGATGAAGCTCCAGACCACACTGACAACAGAGGAAGCAATCACTTTGGCTGAGGACTGGAGTGGTGGATCGGCTCAGGACACCCTTGGATAAATCAGCAGAGCATGTTTTCTCCTGCCTATGTAACCCAAGGATAAAGGGTAAAGTGGTCACCTCTGCCCAGGTGGAGGGACCTCCTGGTTGAAGAGGTTAGGCAAGTAGAGGATAGGAAGCTGGGACACAACCAGGTGGAGGGTGCTGGAGCACCTACTGCTAGTGTGTAGTCCACCCCTCGCAGCAGCATCACCGCCGCTTCCCAGGTCCAGCAGTGTGGTGTCCCTGGCATGGCCAGGTGAGCTGGCAGTTCCGCTTCTGTGTTCCACCTGGTGGTTCATGGTGGCAGTTCCGCTTCTGTGTTCCACCTGGTGGTTCCTTGGCACCCACTGAGCCCTGCAGCAGTGCCTGCAGGAGCCAGTGGCAGGCTGGGAAATTGAGACAATCCGGTTTTGGGCAATGCGTCACCAAGTCTGGCCAGACTTGGCAGTGGTGGCTGGACAGTTCCTCTTGTGCCTGCCAACCAGCATCCATAACAAGAACTTTATGGCCAGTGACACCCCATCATTCCTCTTGGAGGCTGACTTGGTGGAGTGGCTGGTGTTCCTGAAGGCCAGCCTCCCTGCTGAGCTATTCTAAGGTGGCCATGGGGGGTGAGTGACTCATGGTCATCTCCACCCACCGCAACACCATTGGCAGCTAGCCCCACCCTGGCCAACCCCAAACCCAGATGTGTCACAATCTGCCCGTTAGTGTTGCTGACACACACAGACATGCATGCATGCCACTGCCATGGCCAATGATGAGATATGGACTGGTACCCTGACTCATGGGTGAGGCTGTCAGCCAGGGTCCAGCACCAATCTGAGGCCATGGTGTTATCTAGACCAGGGATTCTCAATGTTGGGTCCTCAGGTATTATTGGACTTCAACTCCCATAATCCCTGGCCCCAGGGGCCTTTGGTTGGGGGTTATGGGAGTTGAAGTCCAAAAACATCTGAGGACCCAACGTTGAGAATCCATGATCTAGACACAGGCAAGCAGGCAGGGATGTATGCTTATGCTGGAGAAGAAGAGAAGAAAGAAGACTTATTCTCATGATAAGAGTCCAGAAGCTTCTTTTCATGTCAGACCATCAGGCCATGACTGCTGTATCCTCCTATCTCTCTGTGGCAGGCAGCAGGAAGATGGAAGGAAGGTAGGTTTGATTTTGTGTTTTTCCCCCCTCAGCACTGAGTATTGTTTGTTGTGCTGTTGCAAGTTGCTGCTAGAACTGTCAGGTTTTGCTCAATCTCAGATTGACAAAGGCAATACTTGGGTGCCTGCCTGCCTTCCTTGAGTCCTGGCTTGGTTTCTGTTGTGGAGAGAAATGGACAGTGGCATCTCAACTCACTTTCTCTCTGTGTGATATTTTCTTGGTGATTGCTATGAGATGAGCTCCATGCCTTGAGAGTAACTTGTGCTTCACTCAGTACTCTGGTCTGCTGTGCAATCTGCATTGCAAAATGTGCTCAGTCAAAATGTGGCTGAAGTTGCTCTAGTTGCGCTTATGGCTATGCTTGCTGCTAAGGGTGCTGCTGTGGCAGCTGCTGCAATGCTGAAGTAAGGAGCCATAATTGTGTGAGAGCGAGCAACTTGTGCCAGTGATGTTACTATAGCACAGGCACTGTGGCTGACAGTGGACTCTGAGTCAGTGATTCTTTTTTTGGCCATCTTTGGACTGTGTGCTTGGCAAAATGTGTTGTTCTGTGTTGGGAGGGACTGTGTGTGCTTCTGTTCTGCAGTGTTGTTTTTCAAGGCAGGGTTGCAAAATGTGTGCAGTCTGCTTGTTTGGCCCATAGGGAACAATGGGGAACCCAAATCACCCCATTGTTCCCCATAGGCAGGTCCTAGGGACACCAAAGTGGGTTGGGTGGTACTACATGATGGGTGCTACCTACCACCCAATCCAGAAAAGAAATGGGCAAGCAGGCTATTTTTAATTTTTTTTTAACCTAACCCCCCATAGGATTCTATGGTTTTTTGGGGGAAAGCTTTTAAAAAAATTTAGATCACCCACTTTCCCATTTCTTTTGTAGGCTGGATGGTAGGTAGCACCCATCATGCCCTACCACCTGACCCACATTGGTGTCTCTAGGACCTACTTATGGGGAACAATGGGGTGATTCGAGATCCCCATTGTTCCCTATCGGCAAATCGCGAATATTGTTTTCAAATATTTGATCTGATTTGTCGAACCCATCAGAAATTGCTAGCTGTTTCAATAAATTGATTTGAGTTTTTGTGATTCAATTCAAGGCTGAATTGAACAGCAAAAAATGATTTGTGCACATCTCTGTTTTGGAGTGAAAGAGCAGCTACCAATGCCTGTCCTTTCTGTGAGTGAGAGGATGGGGACAGATAGAAGAAGAAGCAGGTGTGGCTGCTACCTGAGACAACTATAGTAACACCAAAAAGAGGGCATCTTGTTGAGACCCCTCTTAAACTGGTGCACTGTGTTTTATGATGGGCCACAAATTGTGCAGGATGGTCCTAGAAAACAATACTATCACAAATCTATCTATCTATCTATCTATCTATTTGATTTCTAGACTGCCCTTCCAAAATTGGCTCAGGGCGGTTTACACAGAGAAATACTAAATATATAAGTATATATGTTTAGATGTTTACAGAGGCATCTGGTGGGCTACTGTGTGAAACAGGATGCTGGACTAGATGGGCCTTGTGCTTGATGCAGCAGGGCTGTTCTTATGTTCTAATGTTCATCCTCACACAGAAAACATTAACTACATCAACAATTTTAGTTCTGAATATTGGCCACTAGGGGACAGTAGTCACTTAAATTAGTTAATGTGACGGGCATCTAATTTTGTTTTAATGCAATATTTTTTAAGAGAATCTAAAAATCTACTGGAAAGAGTAGTATTTTTCCTTGTTGCTCTCCTGGGTTTTTGTTGCTTTAATGGGGGTGGAAACAATATTTCTGTAAACATATATACTCATTGCCTTTGATTAATTCCTGGAAATTTATATAAGCTTATTTAGACACAGTTCTGAGACTCTACATGCCTGAGCTTTCCATTAAAAATGTATATCCTGCGATACTGAAAAGACTCACAATCCTATAGACAATGGGACCTTGTGAGGACTGCTAGTGGGGTTTGGGGCCACATGTTTGGAGGGCTTTTTCATGGGTTACAAATGGTGGAGGGTGAATGGGTTAAAGCAAGGTTGCAACTCCCCTGCAAGAGAGGAATTAATGAGATGAAGTGTTTCCCTCAAATGAGGACTGGTGAAATGAAAATGGGTGGGAAAGTCTGAGTTACAATGGTCTGAAGTGACCAAGTTATGAACGTGGTCTGAAGTTACACCCCATGAATGTAGAGTGGTATAGGTTATTTGGGATACTGACTGACAAGAAGGATTTAGGTATGGCCTGTGCTGCTGGGGTGGGGAGCACTGGCGAAGCTTAGAGGAACTGCAGCCACTACTCCACCACCGCTGCCACAGAAGAGGGTAAGGTGCCCTCTCGCCATCCTCCGCCAGCCATCCTTAAAACACTCTTAAAGGATTTCCCCGACCCCTTTGCTTCTAAAGGGAAATTCTCACCTGATTCCCCTTTACAAGCATAACCCTCAATCTGGTTTGATTGGTTCGAACGATCAGTTCAAAAGCATAGCCCTCGATTTGGTTTGATCAAATCAGCTCGCGGACTGGTCGTTCAGTTCAAATTCAAACCGAAATGCCGTAATCGGTTCTGTGCACACCCATAGTGTGTATATATAGCAAGTAGACACAATTAGAGACTCAACCAACAACAAACAAAAACCACACACACACAATAAGTGAAAATACTATAATAGGACTATAAAATAGTCCTATAACAGCAAGAAATCAAATGGTAGCCAGAGGTGGGGGGAGAATCAGATGTAGCAATGTGGCCCAGATCCATCGTCATGTAGTTTGTAAGGAGAATCCGGAATCCCAATGATCAGCTGTTTGACAGTGAACACACACACACACACACACACACACACACACACACACCAAGAGCTGATTGAGGAGCTTTTTGATTGATGAGCTGATACATGAGCTCGTTTGTTTTACTGGGCTACTTGTGCACAAGCCTGACTGCTGGAGAAAGCTGAGGGAACACGCATGCAGTACCTTTTTGTACATGCTGTTCCCCTTAGGAATATAAATATGGACGAGAAAGTGTTTTGGAAATCTAACATGTTACAAATGCATCTCAGCAAGAATCCCCCCCCCCAAATCATAGCATCCCCTTAGATACATTTTATACACTTCGATCATGTCTCCCCTTTCAAGGTAAAGAGCCCCAGATGCTGTAGCCTAGCCTCATAAGGAAGGTGCTCCAGGCCCCTGATCATTTTGATTGCCCTCTTCTGCAGCTTTTCCAGTTCTACAATATCCTTCTTAAGATATGGTGACCAAAGCTGTATGCAGTACTCCAGATGTGGCGGCACCATAGATTTGTATAAGGGCATTATAATATTAGCATTTTTATTTTCAATCTCCCTCCTAATGATTCCTAGCATGAAATTGGCCTTTTTTACAGCTGCTGATCACTGAGACGACACTTTCAATGAGCTGTCCACCACGAACCAAAGATCTCTCTCCTGGTCAGTCACTGACAGCTCTGATCCCATCAGTGTATATGTGAAGTTGGTGTGTTTTGCCCCAATATGCATCACTTTACACTTGCTTACATTGAACCGCATTTGCCATTTTGTCGCCCAGTCCCTCAGTTTGGAGAGATCTTTTTGGAGTTCCTCACAATCCGTTGTGGATTTCACTACCCTAAATAGTTTAGTGTCATCTGAAGATTTGGTCACTTTGCTGGTCACTCCAACTTCTATATAGTTTATGAACAAGTTAAAGAGCACTAGTTCCAGTACTGATCCCTGGGGGACCCCACTTCCTACCTCTCTCCATTGTGAAAACGGTCCATTTATTCCTACTCTCTGTTTCCTGTCCTTCAACCAGTTACCGATCCACACATGAACCGGTCGCCTTATTCCATGGCTGGTAAGTTTACTCAAGAGCCTTTGGTGGGGAACTTTATCAAAAGCTTTTTGGAAGTCCAAGTATGCTATGTCAACCGGATCACCTTTATCCACATGTCTGTTGACACTCTCAAAGAATTCCAAAATGTTTGTGAGGCAAGACTTTCCCTTGCAGAAGCCATGCTGGTTCTCCTTCAACAAGGCCTGTTCTTCTTTATGCTTAACAATTTTGTTCTTGAGTGTGCTTTTCATCAATTTACCCGGCACTGAAGTTAAGCTGACCAGCCTGTAATTTCCTGGATCCCTTCTTGAAAATTAGAGTCACATTGGCTACTTTCCAGTCCTCTGGTACAGAGCCTAATTGTAGGGACAAGTTATATATTTTTGCTAGGAGACTGGCAATTTCACATTTGAATTCCTTCAGAACTCTTGGGTGGATGCCATCTGGCCCTGGCAATTTGTTAATTTCCAGCTTTTCAAGACGGTTTAGAATTAGAACATCTTCCCTTGTCACCTCAAATTTGCCCAGTTCCTCAGCCACTAAACCTGAAAAACTCAGTTCTGGAGAGGGTATATGGTCAGTATCCTCCACCATGAAGACAGATGCAAAGAACTCATTCAGCTTCTCTGCAATCTCCATATCCTCCTTAATAATCCCTTTCATACCCTCATCATCTAAGAGTCCAACTGCCTCCCTGGCAGGTTTTCTACTTCGGATATATTTAAAGAGGTTTTGCTTATTCCCCTTGACACTTCTAGCTATATACTCCTCAAACTCTCTCTTGACATTTCTTATTGTGTCCTTGCATTTCTTTTGCCAGAGTTTATGTTCCTTCCTTTTCTCTTCATTTGGGCAGGACTTCCATTTTCTGAAGGAAGACTTCTTCCCTTTTATAGCTTCCCTGACTCTACTTGTTAGCCACGCTGGCATGCTCCTGAACTTGGTGGTACCTTTCCTCCTTCTTGGTATACATTCCAACTGTACTTCTAGTACGGTCGTTTTAAATAAGTTCCATGCTTTCTGGAGTGATTTGACCCTCCTGACTTTCCCTCTCAACTTCCTTCTTACCAGTCCCCTCATTTTTGAGAAGTTTCCTCTTCCATTTTTGAGAAGTTTCCTCATGGAAGTTGTTTTGTAACAACTTCCATGACAGTTCTCCACTCGCATATGTGTTGAATTGGATCACTCTATGGTCACTGCTACCCAATGGTTCTGCAACTCTGACATCTTGCACCAGGTCCTGGGCACCACACAGGATTAAATCCAAAGTCAACATCTCTCTGGTTGGTTCTGCAACTAACTGTTCTAAGGCACAGTCATTTAGCACATCTAGAAATTTGGACTCTCTGTCATTGCCTGAATGTGAATTTACCCATTCTGTGTGTGGGTAGTTGAAGTCACCCATTATTACTGCCCTGTCTCTCTTTGATGCCTCTCTTATTTGTTTCTCCAACTTCAGGTCACTCTCGCTTTGATCCAGAGGGCGATAGCATGTCCCTAGTAACACATTTCCTTTCAGTCCTGGTAATGTTACCCATAATGATTCTGTGGAGGACTCGGGTCCACCTAGTTTTTCTAGCTTATTGGAATCTATCCCTTCTTTGATATACAGTGCCACTCCTCCCACCAGTCTTCCCCTCCCTCTCCCTTCTATAGAGTTTATATCCAGGAATAATCGTGTCCCACTGGTTCTCACCATCCCACCAGGCTTCTGTTACATCCACTATATCTTATGTTTTCATTAGTAACCAAGTACTCCAGCTCACTCATCTTGGTTCAGAGCTTCTGGCATTGGTATACAGACACCTATATGCTGGGTCCCTCACCTGGTGTTGACGTGTGCTATCCCCCTTACCATCATTTGACCTATTTGGCAAATTGTCCTGTGTTTCTTTCTGCTTAACTCCTGGCTCTACTCTGTCCCCTTCTGGTTTATCCGAAACACGTTCACCCTCACACCTTATGGGATTTTGCCAGCCGAAGCAGATACCACCAAGCAATCTCCCAGCAATCCTCCCAGCAATCTCCCAGGCATCATTTTAAAAGCTGCTCTGTGACCTTCTTGATCACTCAGTCCACTACATCATGTTGCTGAATCTGGGTCAAACATTATGTCACATTAAAAATTTTAGGGTTTTGTAACAGCTACAAAAAGCCAAGGACTGAGATCAGCATGAATTTACCAGATGATCTGCCTTAGGGAATGCCTGCTCACAGATAGTTAGACAAATACTTCTATTATACTGGGATTCAGAATCCTCTTGCAAAGCAGTATTTCAGTGGGTCATAGTAGGTAATATGGTTTATGTCACCTGCCTGTTGCATAGAGTCATATGGATGCATTGCTCTGACTCTGCTCCCTGGTAATTTTCCTGCTTAAATGAGCCTGACACTTATTAGGGTGCTGATTGTCTAAGGACTGAGCTGAATTTTTCCAACTGTATGCAACAAATGTTCTCCATGTTCCATCCAGGAAATAATCTGTGATTGTTTGGACCGTAGCTTAAAATGTGGGTGACAGGTCAGTGCATTAGGGGATACCCAGTTAATTTAACAGCCTGGGTATTATTTTCAAATGCCAGCTGTATTACTTCACTTATATCCACAAGAATATATCAAATGAATAAGGGGGAAATGAGCTCTATATTTTGAACAGTAGTAGGTGAGACTTCAACTCAAATGGTTTAGAACAGGCCTTACACAATCTTTTGACCCACCAAACCAAATACAGCTATTCAGATATGCCAAATAGTCCTCCTGGTTTTGCACTTCGGGGCAGACAGTAACAGAGGAGGCTAATCAAGCCCTTGGTGGGTTCCACCAGCCCTCCTGCCCCCGGTTCTCTGTACATGGCTCCCCCTGAAACTGATTGAAACTGAAACTGATTGAAAACTCTCAAGATGTAAATATGTCCTTGTGTAGAAGTGCTGTGTGCATGCGTGTGTGTGCATGGAGGTTTCTGTTGTGTGGGTGTAACTAGAGGTTTCTTTCTTTTGTGTAGATAGTGTTTTGGAAACTTTGGCTTGTGTAGATAGTTGGTGTGTAAATACTATAGCTGTATAAATGGATTTGTATATACTTGTATGTATGTATTTGCCCCCGTAGATCTTCTGTATACCAAGGGGCCAATTTCGAAGCGGGTTGGAGGGGACGCTTAGGAGCAATCGTGTCTACTGCCCTGGTGAGCTTGTTGTCCCAGTTCTCCACCAGGGCATCAACAGGATCACCGGCAGAGCCAACATTAAATCTGTCCAAGGCTTTTTGGAATCCTATTGGATCCAATAACCTCTTTGGGTGGACCATTCTAATAGGCCCCTCATCCCTGCGGAGGTGGAAAGTGGTTGAAAGCCTAACCTTAACCAGATGGTGGTCTGTCCATGACAAGGGGGAATCATAGGGAATCCATGACAAGGGGGAACTCCACCTTGATCAGAGTAAAAGACCAAATCAAGTGTGAGACCTGCAACATGCATTGGTCCAGAGACCACTTGGGATAGGCACATAGTTGTCATGGCCTCTATGAACTCCTGAGCCATCCCGGACAAATTGGTCCCAAAGTGAAAATTGAAGTCCCCCAGCACCAAAAGCCTGGGAGACTCCAACACAAGTTCCATGGCCAAGTCCATGAGCTCAGTAAGGGATTCTGTTGGGCAGCAGGGTGATCAGTACACCAACAGAAGTCCCAATCTATCCCTGGTCCCCAAACTTAAGCACACACATTCAATATGGTAAGATACACCAACAGGGACCCTGGTAAGGGAGATGTTATCCTTATGGACCACAGCCACTCCACTTCCCCACCCACATCACCTGCTGCTCTACAGAATACTCTTGAGGGAAAAGCTGGGACCAGACAGCCTCCCCCAACCAAGTCTCTGTGATGATGCACACCAGGTCGGCCCCTTCATCCACAATCAAATCATGGATGAGTTCGGGTTTATTCTGGACCAACTTGGCATTACAAAGGAGCACGGTGAGGCTATGTTGGTTTTTGGCAGTGCTCCTTGAGGTCAAAGTGTTGGCAAGACAGCCGGAGGAGAAGACACCTATTAAATTTCTTACTTCCCCTCCCCTGGAATGGCCTGCTGACCTGCCAACGTTACTTCATGAGAATATAAGAACAGCCCTGCTGGATCAGGCACAAGGCCCATCCAGTCCCACATCCTGTTTCACACAGTGGCCCACCAGATGCCTCTGGGGAGCCCACAGGTAAGAGGCATGTGTATATTGAGAGGCATTGTGCCTCTGAGGCTGGAGATGGCCCACAGCCATCACTAGCCATCAGTTGCCATTGATAGACCCGTCCTCCATAAATCTGTCTAAGCCCCTTTTAAAGCCATCCAAGCTGGTGGCCATCACCACATCCCATGGCAAGGAATTCCATAGATTAATTATGCACTGTGTGAAAAAGTACTTCCGCTAGTCGGTCCTAAATTTCCCAACGTTCAGTTTAATGGGGTGACCCTTGGTTCTAGTGTTGTGAGAAAGGGAGAAATTTTTCTCTTTGTCTACCCTCTCCACACCATGCATAATGTTATACACCTTGATCATGCCTCCTCTTAGTCACCTCTTTTCCAAGGTAAAGAGCCTCAGATGCTGTAGCCTAGCCTCATAAGGAAGGCGCTCCAGGCCCCTGATCATTTTGGTTGCCCTCTTCTGCAACTTTTCCAGTTCTACAATGTCCTTCTTAAGATACAGTGACCAAAGCTGTACACTCCAGATGTGGCCACACAAGCAATTTGTATAAGGACATTATAATATTAGCATTTTTATTTTCAATCTCCCTCCTAATGATTCCTAGCATGAAATTGGCCTTTTTTTACAGCTGCTGATCACTGAGACGACACTTTCAATGAGCTGTCCACCACGAACCAAAGATCTCTCTCCTGGTCAGTCACTGACAGCTCCGATCCCATCAGCGTATATGTGAAGTTGGTGTTTTTTGCCCCAATATGCATCACTTTACACTTGCTTACATTGAACCGCATTTGCCCTTTTGTCGCCCAGTCCCCCAGTTTGGAGAGATCTTTTTGGAGTTCCTCACAATCCGTTGTGGATTTCACTACCCTAAATAGTTTAGTATCATCTGCAGATTTGGTCACTTTGCTGGTCACTCCAACTTCTATATAGTTTATGAACAAGTTAAAGAGCACTGGTTCCAGTACTGATCCCTGGGGGACCCCACTTCCTACCTCTCTCCATTGTGAAAACGGTCCATTTATTCCTACTCTCTGTTTCCTGTCCTTCAACCAGTTACCGATCCACACATGAACCTGTCCCCTTATTCTATTCCCTACCACCACCAGAACAGCTGTCCCACAGACAATGAAGGTGACCCCTTTCTCCCCATCTCTAGACAAACCCAAACACATTACAAACTAACTTCAAACAAGTTTCGGTAACAAAGCTTGCAAATAAAATAGCCAGAATATGCTGCAGCCAGAATATGCTCCTCAGTCCCACATCAAAGGCCCGGCACCAAAGGCCTGCCCCCTTTGGCGGCCAGCTTTGACGGCCACCTACAGGTCGGCTGCCTACTGCTGGCCATGCCACTGGTGCTCCCTCCATCTTTATAGGCTCCCAAAGACTCAGAGTCACTTCTCTCAGAGGTGGGCTCCAAGCTGGGGCAGATGAAAATTAGTGCTCACAGATGGAAGTGGTTGCCAAGCACTCAGGAAAATGGAAGTTGCAGAGCAGCAGAGCAGAAGCTCTCAGACCGACCTCTGAGCTATCCACGCTGGGCTGGAGGTGGGTGGGTGGCTGAGGAGGCTATGAGATCTCTCCAGGCCAAGGTTAGGAGACAGACTGACAAAATCCAAACCCTTCTCCTCCCTTCCACTTCTCTCTCTCTCTCTCTCTCTCTCTCTCTCTCTCTCTCTCTCTCTCTCTATATATATATATATATATATATATATGAATGAAAAGTTCTTCATAGGGATTCATTGAGAGAACTAATACAGCAGTAAATACAAACATACATTGAATTATTTATTGCTGTATGAGTTATCTCAGTGAATCCCTATGAAGAACTTTTCATATCCATACACACACACACACACACACACACACACACACACACAAACACACAAACACACACGAATCCACTCTGATAGAGATAGACCATTAAGAGCCCAGAAACTAAAGAATTCCTGGGGTGAAACCCCATAAACCTCAGCAGCTTGGGGCTCCCTGGGGGGAGTTGTGGCACAACCTGCCATGCCCTCAACCCACTTTGGGGTGCCCAGGCACCCCCCAAAGGGGGGGAATGAGGCTGCCTCAAAACCCCATTATTCCCCATAGGAGAAATGCAAAAATTGGGAGAAAAACTTCATAAATCATTTAAAATCACAGGAGTGTCTGATTGCTTTGGGGTTCAGCAGGTGGTTGGCACCTCTGAGTGCCTACCACCCACCCTGGTTTTGTGCCCCTAGGTGCTCTGCATAGGGAATAATGGGCCAGTCTGAGTCCCCATTATATCCTATGTAGAACCTTTTAAAACCGGTTCGAATTGGGTTCAAATCCAAACCAATCCAGGGTGCAGGTATGAGCAAAACCAAAACCGAACCTACCCACCTTGGTTCAAAGCTGGTTCCAATTCAAACCAAACAGGCCAAACCAGTTTTGTGCACATCCCTAGTTAATGTCTTCATTAAATCATTACTTGAGGTAGCATAGGAGCTGTTCATCTCTATGTTTATGTCAACAGCCAACTCTTTCTCTAAGCATGCCTGTGGGGGGTTCAGTTGTACTTGGCTGAGATTCGTTACAGCTGTTTTCACTTTATCCACTTCATTAACAGGTTCTAACATCTGATGTGTAGGCACATTAAACCTTAAAGCCAACCTCTCACATTTATCAGGGAAGGAGAAAACTCTTTCCAGGAATATCTCCAGACACTGAAGAAAATCCCTTAAACGGCATAACATCATGGGAATCAAGGAGTGTTGAAAAACCAGTCAGAGCCTGGTCTCATAATATCTACAGGGCAATTTTTCATAATAACATAGATCCACTTGTGTAGCATTAAAGTGCAGTAATCTGCTCAGAGCTGTAATTATATTACGCTTATTGTTCCATCTTTTGGTATTTGTATGATTATTCACTAAAGTTAATATAATTTGTTTGGACAGTAGAACTTTATTGAAGGAACGAGTTGGTTTGCAGAAAGTTGAAATTCAAATGTGTGGCATATTCTAAATGTGGGGAAAAACCCAATGCACTCTTCTCCAAAGTCTTAAAGCCTCTTTTCATATGCATTCCATCAGATCTATAAGGGGTTTTTGTTGTTGTTTTGCTAAAGACTGCCTCCAAAAGAATCTTAATTGCCTCCAAATTTTTTTCAGAAATGGAGGATATCTTCTGGAAAATACATATGAGGGCTCATTTTCCAACTGGCGTTGACTAGCTGGGTGCATTTATTTATCTTCCTGTCCCTTGCTGGAGGGAGAGAATGGGAAATGCACTGCCACTCACCCAGCCAGCAAAGACTGGCGGGGAATGAGCCCCGGAGGGTTTGTGCGGGCATCCTATGCTCTGGCCACAAAACAAAACATGCACTCAGCCAGCAAATGCCAGCTAGGAATGAGCTCTACAGGGATCTTTGAACTCACCTGTCTTATTATAGCTCTAGCCCTGGGTGTCCCTCATCCTTCCCCTCCTCCCCTCTCAATGCGAGCTGGGAATGTTCCTGCCATCGCTGTTTGGCCGAATTCAGACATAACACGAAACTGGAGGTTGATGGATCCACAGTTTCAATTTTAAACTGTAAATTGCAGCACAGACACTTGTCCAACCCGGTCCGCCAACCTCCAGTTCCAGGAGAGGAGAGCTCCTCCTGGCATCTGGGCCACTGAGGCTGATCCCAGCAAGCTCCATGACCAGACTATGAGCAAAGTGTCAGCACACCAGTGGAGCAGCCACAACAGGCCACAAATGTAAAGGAGTGTGCCAAGTGCAATTGTGCATTTTTTGAGAACTCCGCCTGCCCTTGGCATGAAAAGGCAATTTGAATCCCTTTAAATGCCATGCTATGCCAGCACTTCTGGCAGTGATGGCACTGCTGTCTACCAAAGAGCCCTGCACCCAGCCCTGCCTGTTACTCAGGAAAGGGAAGGGGGAAAGACTTCCTAGGAGGGGATATGTATATGAGGAAGGGCTAAGGATGCTGGTGCGGTGATGGTGTCTGTCTGATGGGACCTAGGATACTGTTGTGAGGAATCACCTGGTCAAAGCAGTCCATGCTGAGCAAGCCAAACTCCTGCACAGCAAGCTGCCAGTGGGCACACCCTCTTATGAGAAGGCCAATCTACTGGGGAGGACCTTGTGGTGGGAGCCCTAGGTCTCCCTTCGGACTGCACACTCATGAGTTGAGCTAACTAATCAAAGGGCCCCCGCTTGTGTGTGGTACCCAACTCTCCATGGAAAAATATGGAACAGAATTGCTGTGACAACACCCCCCGCCCTGAGAAGCCTTGCTGAGATTTTGATGCTCCATGTGTCAGAGCTTGGCCGCATGCATGGACGGGGAGAAAACACGGGGTGTGGGGATGGAGCTTTTAACCCATTCAAAATTCCCAGGTTCGGTCTGGCATTGCATCATAAGCAGTTCTGCTGGTACGGGGAAGGGGAAAGGGGAACCCTAATTCCCAGCTCACCCAAGAGTGCGGGGTCACCGTTTTGGGACACAAGCAACGGAGCATTTGTCCACATGGCCGAACAGGCTGGCAGAGGCCACATTTTGACAGCTACATGGTGGCAGTCACCAAAACTGGGAGAGCAGTTACCAGGGGTTCCCGGCCACTTTTCTCCATAAAACAACTGGCTTTATAGAAAGCCGCAATGGACTCGCACTCTCATAAGAGAGAGGTCTGCAGGAGATGCGGATGGGGGTGTTTTGTCATCCCACATGATTAAAGGTTTTACTCAGCAATTCTCCCCTCACCCTCCGATGGTTCTTCTCATGAGTTGTGAGGGGATGTACTCATGGCCTGGCACTCTCTTGAGCGAGTGCAGTCTGCCCAGAGTCGGCATCCATCCTCATCACAGATGTCGAATAGCTCCTTTGACTGGAGTACTGTTGACCCTGGTGACTGGCCCTGCTCGTGAACCCCCAAAGAAGGAGGAGCTGGGACCCCCTTCCCATACCTTCCGTAACAAAAATAAGACTTGCCTGCTCATGAGCCCCTGGTTGGATCTGGCTTTTAAACCTGACCCCGGGAACCCTCCCCTGCCATATGTTCCCCTCCCGGGACTGTGATGCGGTACCCTCCTTATGTTGCCACCTGGAATGCTTGTTCTTGTGAAAATACATCATTGTTGCTTCCTTCTCAGGGAGCAAAGCACTTAGTGGCCCGACCTGTCGCCAGCGGCAGTTTGTGTCCATACGCTGTATGGCATACACTCTGCACCTGGTTGTGGTGGATGCACTTAGCATCAAGGAGGCAAGAGTAAGGGAGCGTCAGGGGCTCCCCCACTCAGGGACTGCTGCTGCTGCAGTGCGGACAACCTCCGACAGGCTCTCAATCCCGATGACAACAGAATCACATTGACCTGCATTTTTGGTTTTAAGCATTAAGGAAGATGAACACTGTGGACAAATGGCACCTTCCCTTGTCTCTGTTTCAAATGTCAACACGTTGTTGGCTGTCAAACACTGACTGCTAAGAATAAGCCATCCGCTCAGCATCTGTAAAATGGCTGAAGTTAATCCTATGGGAAGAGCAGCTCCAACATACTGGTCTTCTGGCTGAGATGGCAAATGAAATCATCAGGAAAGATAATGGGTGCACCTAAGAGACTGCGACAATTTCCCACAGAACTGGTATAAACACACCAATTCCAGATACTATGTTGATAATGCCCGCAATCAAAAAAAGGTTGAAAACAAGTTTTCCCTGTCTCCCCTTCGTATAAAAGTTCCAGAAGGCGACAGATAGAAAAAGTATTTCCATTGCCTCTGCAATGCTGGTGAGTGCCATGACATCATGGGCAACAACAATTTCTGTGGGGAGGAAGGTGTGTTCCTCACCGAATTTTGTGCAGTTTATGTCATGTGGATCCAAGAAAATAGAGAGGGCATCATTGCTATGGCAGGTCTCCCAAATTCCTATCCAAATAATGCTAATGCCATCGTAGTTGTTACTAATGTGCCACACTCTCCACTCAACAAGCCCTGCTGAAACCATGCACATAACCCAGCCAATGAGGCTCAAGAAATAAGCACATAGCTGGAACCCGGTGACGTTAGCCATGCAGTTGTTAATTCTTAAAAGGGCACTAGGTGACAGGACAGCATCCATTGTGATGTTGCCCATTTGGGAAATGGCAGAAGTGCTGGGAAAACACAAAACACATATGTATATGTAATTATACACATGCATGCACTGTAATATATGTACATCTTTTAAAGTGTGAACAAGGAGTGACACCAATTAGGACCATGTTAAACACTGAACCTTCTCCTTGAAGGAGAACACCTCGTATCCCATCTTCAAATGTAAGCATGGAAATCTGCTGCCTCTTCCATTATCAGTGTCAGGACCTTTTCCCTCTCTTTGAATGCAGACCACTTGAAGCGACCTAAACTGCCCCACCACCAACCTCCCAGTAGCCCCTTTAAAAGGAAGTAGAAAAGACTCCTGGGAAAGTGGTCAACAGGTCAAGAAAGAGTCAAATACAAGGTTGATAATGTTACATGTCTGGAAAAGCAGCAGATTCTATATTTTGAGCATCATGTTCACCCACCACACAAGCTTGGCTTTCTTGATGACTATGAATGGATCTTTTGCTGCAGTTTTCTCTCACAGACACCTAACCAAAGACATTGAATGGTCTTTTGTCATCAGACCTCAGATACTATATTTTGAAGGGTTTGAGGGAAGGGGATGGCTAAATAGTAAAAAAAAGAGTGGGGGATTTTACATCTGCAAAGACAGAGGGGGTGTATCAGGGGTAGAAGGGGTTGGAGTTTAGGTGGACCAGAAGCACTAACACTGGACTTCTTACAGCTTAGAAAGGTGGGAGCACTTTCCTACATGTATATGCTCGGTAGTGTAGTGTGTACTAGTATGTCTGTCTCAGGATCCAGGTCTTCCAAATAAATGCCTTCCTCACTTGAAGGAAGACCTGTGAGCATTTGAGCTGGGCGCCACGGCAGCTAGTGTGTGTGTAATTTAAAATCACAACCAAGTGAAAGTACTTGAATGGCTGCCTGCCTGCCTTTAGAATACTAGATTTCAAACTGAACATTGGGAGAGAATGGTGAAATGCTGTTTCTATATGTAACCCTTACCTTCCCACTGAGCTCCTCAATAGGTGTGAATGAGGGCCCAAGCTCCATTAGGGGTGTGTGGGGGTGTGAGGAATAACACAGTGAAACCCCAGACTAGTGTGGTACAGTCCCTCCTTACTCTCTTTCCATTATAAGGGTCATCCCCTCTCTTTGAATGCAGACTCAAAGTGCCCCACCACCAAACTCCCAGCAGCCCCTTTCAAAGGAAGTAGAAAAGGCTCCTGGGAAGTGGGCCAACAGGTCAAGAGTCCAATACTAGCATGGCAGTATTGGTAGGCAACCTACTTCTCTAGTGCTTTCTTAGCCAAAGGTCACTAACACTGGACTTATTACTGTTTGGGAAGGTGGGAGCACTTCCTTGCATATACTTACATGTATATGCTCATCAGCAGTGTCGTGGGTACTAGCTGGTATGTCTCAAGATCCAGGCCTCCAAAATGCCTTCCTCGCCTGAAGGAAGAACTGTGTGCCTTTGAGCTGGGCACCACGGCAACTACTCTGTAGAGCTCCAGCCAGCTAGAACGCTGCCAACAACCCTCCTAACTGCTAACTTTACAAGAGGCAACTTTTTAAAGTGGCGGCTCTCCTATATTTAGCAGGGGGAGAGAAGGTGCTCCTATTCTGTGCAACACAACATCTTTTCGGTTGAATCTTGTTAATGTCTCCCTTGGGTTTCTTATACTCCCTTGGGTTTCTTCTGCTCCAGAATGAGGCCTTCTGGAGCAGGGAAGAGTTTTCACATTCATTTTGCTATGTAAAATGCATGGGTAACATTTTGTTGTTCTTAATTGGTGTGTGGCTGTTGTTACTAGCAATGCTTTTCTGTTGGCTCCCGGGAGCCCCCTCGTTTGTGTTTGAGTCTCCAGGTTTGGAGATCTCACTCTGGCTATGCTCAGGGGCCTCACAGGATCGTTAGCTCTCCGTTTATGGCACATGGGGACAGGTCACTCAATGACCGTGGACCAGTTGCCCCTAGATTTAGCTAGGGGTGTGTCCGAACCGGTCTGGAGGCCATACTAAAGGCCTCCGAACCTCCAGACCGGTTCGGACTTGGCCGGTCCAGGTCCGGGTGGGGGGTCCCCCTTTAAGGGCGGGGAGGGCTTGCTTACCCTTCCCACCTCTTTGCCCCCACCAGAGGCCGTATTATACCTAGTAAATGGGGCGCTGGAAACCAGCCGCCCCTGCCGCCCCCCCGCGAGCGGATTAGGGACAAAAATTAGCAAAGTAGCCCGCCGAACAGAGCTCCTCTCTTGGCAAAGTCTGTGAAACAACTGAGGCCTGGGGCGCGCACGCACACGCGATACAACTTCTAAAGGAACTTCCGCCGGAGGCCCGGTCTACCCGGCCTCGTCCCGCCGGGTAGACCGGGCCTCCGATCTTATTGGCAGGGCTGTTGTGAGATCTTTTCTTCCCCCTGGGGGAGGAAAGCCCCTGGAAGGCATGCTCAGGAGAGGGGGGAAGTCCAGGGGAGGGCAGGAGCTTGGGAATCCTAGATAATTTATTAATACATTAAAAAGCACAGGTCCCAGTACAGATCCCTGGGGGACAGTGTTCCCTCTGATTTTTTTCATATGTACATGGAATGAGTTTTGTTCCGGGAGGCAATATCAAGGCATTGTGTGCAGACATCCCTTCAAAGTGTGGCCGTGCTGATTCAACCTGATCGTGATCTAAAATTAACAGAGTGGACATTTAAAAACTTGTGAGCATGTGCACATGCACATGCCTTAGAGGGAATACTGGACCTCTGCCCTGTTTAACTCCAGTTTTGCGTTACATGTGAACCCAGCCAATGCACCCCTGACAGGGAGGATGGGAGAAGGTCTGAATGGACCCTCTCTTTGGCAGTAGCCACAACCCCTTCATCTGACCTCAGATGCAGGAAGCATGGCCAATACTGGGGACAGGGTCATTCAGCCGCTGCAGAGTTTCCCCAATCAATAGTTTGTTGGATTGCTGACTGGGAGCGCCTTTCTTGGCGGTATTGGCCAGGCCCCATCCCCTGTATTGGCCATGCCCTTGAAGCTAATATCAGACACAGGGGCTGTGGCCCACACACACAATTAAAAGTCAAAAGGAATGGGGAGCCACCAACAGGACTTTGTCCTCCGGCTGTAGGCAGGCTCCCTAGGACCCTGTTGCTATCCCAGTCCCATTTTTAATAGTCCAACATAAATAACAGTAAGTTTGCAGCTTTGAGATGGCTTTATTTGATTGCTTAGAGCCATACAAACTGTGCAGCATTAATTTCTGCCATGAACTGTATTTGAGAATTTCAGGAAATATCTGAAGACACCCTGTGACAGTCATTAACTGCTAAACCTCAAAATTTCCTGTTGACAGCCAGTGTTATGTAAGGGAAAGGAAGGCCTTTGATAAAAACTTCTATGAGTGTCTTATTTTTTTAAGCTGAACTTATTTAAATGAGCCCATTGAGGAGAAAGGAAATGAGAAGTGTTGGGCACACAAGGGAGCAATTTGTTTGTCTGTTTAATGTTCCTGTTAAAACATATGTGAAAATATGTGAAAATACCACAAAGCAGGAATCTGAACCAGGCACTTCTCTTGCACAAATTCTGGTACCTGTTTATTAGTACTGATCCGTATTCTATTGAGAGATAGGCACTCCACAGAGGACGAGAGAAAGTGAGAAAAAGAGGTCCTTGCCCCAAGGATCTTACAGTCCACAATTGCTGGAAATCCCTACCCTAACCGAGCAGCTATAATGGAAGTCCTAGGAAGGGAACTGGCTCGCCCAGCGAGACTTCCAAGGAAACCAGACACTGCTGAAAGCTCAGCACAGTCTGCCTGGCACCAAGGCCACCCCAGTAGGTCTCAAACATGGGCCTTTCTTGGCCTGCTATGCCATTATCCTCGAACAGATGTAGAAGAAGGAGCAGCAAGGCCACCTGTGTGGGGAGCCTCAGCAGAGCTAGTGAAGAAGCCCCTTCTCTGATTTACTGCCCCAAATGTGGGTCCATCTGGCCCTGGAAAGGCTGTGAGTGCAGAGGTACTGGGTTCTTGAGGATAAAACAACTGGTGGGGAGTGGTACACAGACAAAAAGTACCCCAGAGTCAGGACTAACACCAAATTCCTTCCTTCTGCTGTAGGCAGGGGAAGCTCGTAAACTCACCTGTCAGCCTCTGAAGTAAGGTTGCACACACTCAGCCCTCCCGCAGATGTCAGACTACAATTTCCATCATATCTGACTTGTCCACTGTGGCTGGGGATGCTGAGAGTTGTAGTCCACAGCTGGAGGGCTGAAGTTTTGCAGCCTTGTTCTAAAGCTTTAGTGGGTGTGCGTGTAACTATGCAGCTTTGCAGGCAACAATAATTTTGTAGCCTACTTTCCAGTAGGCTTATGAGATCACCCGTCTTTCTCTGTGTGTCCGTGTGTCCGTGTGTCCCCACCATATCAACTTTGCAACGCCTGGACCAATATGAACCTAATCGGGTACAGTTGTAGGAAGGGAACAGGGGTAAGCAGCGAGGTGGCCCAATCTGCAGATGATACCAAACTCTTTCGGGTAGTGAAATCCAAAACGGATTGTGAGCGGCTCCAAAAGGATCTCTCCAAACTGGGGGAGTGGGCGACAAAATGGCAAATGCAGTTCAATGTTAGCAAGTGTAAAGTGATGCACATTGGGACGAAAAACCTCAACTTCAAGTATATGCTGATGGGATCTGAGCTGTCGGTGACAGCTCGGATCATAGGGACACCTATGTTTGAGACCTACTGGGGTGGCCTTGGTGCCAGGCAGACTGTGCTGAGCTTTCAGCAGTGTCTTGTTTCCTTGGAAGTCTTGCTGGGCGAGCCAGTTCCCTTCCTACGACTGTACCCTATCATAGGGACACCTCAATGGCATAGTTTTTGATGATGTCATCCACCCCAATACAAGATGGCAGACATGTAAACTTTTGAGGCGCAAGTGGGCTAACTTGTGGACTGCTTAACTGATTTGAACCAAATTTGCTATAGCTGTAGGAACACATAGGGACACCCAAATGGCGTGGTATGTGATGATGTCATCGACTCCCATTCAAGATGGCGGCCATGTGAACATCTGAGGCACAAGCTAGCTAATTTGTGGACTGTCTAATCAGTTTAAACCAAATTAGGTACATTTGCAATGAGTAACACACAGGGACACCTCAATGGCATAGCCTGTGATGATGTCATCCAGCCTGATTCAAGTTGGCAGATGCGTAAACTTTTGAGGTGCAAGTGGGCTAACTTGTGAACCGCTTAACCAATTTGAACCAAATTTGCTACAGCTGTAGGGACCCATAGGGATGCCCAAATGGCATGGAATGTGTTGATGTCATCTACTCTAATTCAAGTGCAGCCTCTTTCTTCCTCATCTTGCGACTATGCCTAAGCAACAGGTGGGCCATCAGTCAGGCTGACAAGATACGTAGAATTATGGGGTGAATGTGGCATCTGTAGGTTATGTCTCCCCTGGAGATTTCTGTATTTGTCATTGCTCTTATTGCTTTTGTAAGTATAATTATATCCTGCCATTGCTACTATTTTTAGAGATGTTTGTCTTTACTGCTGGAGCCTTTAAACCTATTATTCTTATTAAACTCTATTATTATTGCCTCACCTCTGAATATAACATGTGCATATACCTGCTTATTATATCTGTTTTACTTAAATAAAAGTCACTTGAAAGGTGGGAAAGAACAACTCTGGTCTCTGCTGTCCCTCTCTCCTTTACTCTGCTTGGCACAAGGTCCCCAGTAAATCCAGGGGCACTTTTTCTGGGCCTGACACTAGCCTTCCTTAGCACTTCTCACTCCACCTATCAAAAATAGAGCCTCATAGCCCCCTCTGCAGATCAGATTTTAAAAAGAGCACAGCCTTGGGGGGAATGTTGCACACCATTTTCTCTTTTAAGTGTGGCCACATCTTTAAGGCCTGGATGGAAAATAGCAGGATCCTCACATCAGCACCCTCTTGGGTACTTACACTTCCTGGGAGAAGCAAATGTGACTCATCTGGTATTTCCCCTAGTGGAGACAAATTGTGTCCCTATTCTGAACACAGCCTCTGTATTTTGTTACAAATGGGGGAGGCTGAGTTGGGCATTGCAATTCCCACTATGAAATAAACCAGCAACAAAATGGTGCCTAAAGGATAACTTGCAGAGTAAAATAAGCCGCCACCACTTAAAATGATGCCTCTTGTTTCAGATGGGCACACACTTTTCCACATTCTAGGGTTGACTGGACCTCCACTTCCTCCCCTTTTCATCATAAACAGAGTCACTCTTGAGCTGGACATAGTAACCTCCCCTGTGGAAAAAGCAGGTAACAAAACTGCCCACAAGGAGTACTTGTCAATTAAAATAAGCCACCACTGCACCACAAAAGCCTATGCCCATAATTTCAGCTGACCACGTATTCCTCTATAGCCCAGGTCCAAAAGTAGTTCTTTCATGTTCCATACCTCCTGGCCTCCAAATTCCCTGGCCTTCCAGTTGACTTTGATGCTAGGAGTCAACAAGGCCTCACTGCCTCTGTGTATCTCCTTGAGCTAAGGCGGTATTCAGCCCAGCCCTATTCATGCTGTGGTGCGTGCAAATTTCCAGCTGCAGAAATAGCTCTGACATCTGCCTGTGCTGCTGCTTTTATTTTGTCTGCGTCAGAGGAAGGGCTACTCTTGCCGCCATCAGTCTCCTGCTTCCCCAGAGCCAGGCCAAAAGCCCTCTAACCATGACCCTCCAGAGAGGTTCTGCTCCAATCAAATTCTAGACATTTCTTCTAGCCTAGGCTTCGATGAGTCCCCTTCCCAAGTCGCAAATCGAGTCACTAGACCAGCAAAACAGGCACAAGGTTTCTTTTCAACAGGCTTCCTTATCCCCCAGATCAGTACCTAGGTTCTGCAGTGCCTGAGACAAGATGCCAAATGTTACCTTGGCACCATGTCTTTCAAAACTAGCCCTTGCAAACTTTGAAGGATGGGCAGGAAGGGCCATATTGGTCCCAAAGAACTTGCTCTGATAGTGTCGGGTGGCTCTCCATAATGCACCATGCACTCTTTCAGTGCATTATGGAAATTCCGGGAGCCTCCCAGTCCCCAAACCTCCCTGCTCCCTCCCTGCTGTTGGCTTCTTCCCACAGAAGCCGACAATCATCTGGGCGGCCAATCTGGCTGCCCAGCAACATGGATGGGATCGTCTTCAGGGGAGGTGAGCTTTTTGCGGCTTCTTCCCCTTGCCCCGTCAGAGCCCATTCTCCAATTGTGAGAATGGACTCATAGGCTAGAGGAACAGCAAATGATGCCTGACATAAAAGCTTGTATGTGTTGTGATAAAGGGACTCAAACCCAGTCTACATGGATTCAGTCTCTGAGTGTGCCATGGTGGTCCACACTATTGAGGACATAGTGGTATCCTTGCATCTGATGGATTGTATCATGTATGTATGTATGTATGTATGTATGCATGCATGTATGTATGTGGTGGGGTTGGCTGACACCATGGAGGTGTTTCTCCATCACCTTGCATGAATTGGTCTCTTCTGTACATGGTATGTGTGGGTGCATCATCAGCTCACCATGTTTCAGTTGGTATGTATCAGCAATGTTGTCATGGATGCTGAAGGAATGTCTGAAGATATTTACTGCATTGCTTGAATTGATTTAGTTTTCCTTTCAGCTTGCTGCTAGGCGTGCATATATTATACAATACTGCTATTATCAGGTGACTCACTTATCAGAACCATAGAATGGCATTTTCCATCTTCTTGGGCAAGTCAGATATATTCTAGTCATAGCTAATCACAGCGAATACACAGGATCATCACAGAGGATGGTCACGTTTACTTGGAGAAAAATTCTGAATATTGCCTCACAACCGGGTATTGCTTCATTTAAATGTGAGCAATTTTTAAATATGATAAATAAATAAATATTTATTTATTTAAAATAAGTACATTTTAAAATATGAGAAATACATAAATAGTCAATTCCTTTGTGCTGAAGCTAGACTTTTCAAAATCACTTAAGTGGCAACCTTACAGTGGTGAAGATGCTTTCTCCATCCAAGCTAAGAGGTGTCCATTGTTCTTCAGAGTTTCTGCTCTTCAATTTGAACGATTTAGATGAAGTTAGGGGTGGGAGGAACAACTGCAGTTGATGTGGTGGATTCATGCTGTGCATTCCTCACTAAGCCCTCCAGGCCTCCTGTGTCCAGATTCTTCTATATACTTGTCATGAATTCTGTTCATGCTTACTGGAACTGGAAATACTTCCTGCCCGTCTACTCGAAAACCATGTGCTTGTTATACATATTTCCCTGGCATTGCTCACTGAGCAGTTCTTTTGTTCAAGCCCATTCTGAGATGAATAGGAGTTGAAGAAGCTCCTGTTCATTTTGAAGGGGTTGGTGCAGAGAAGAGGGGGGGGGCTGGTGTTTCCTTTCCCTCTTGCCAGCCAGCCCACACACAGGTATAGATCCAAGGATGTGTCCAGGGGCAGAGCCACCACTGTGTGAACAGGTTCAAAGAGCCCAGGCTGCCTCCCTTCAGGGGCTGTGCCTCGTGCCCCAGCCACGCCCCCTGCATCTGAGGTCAGATGTGGGGGTGTAGATGTGGGGGTGTCGTTTAGCTCGCAAACAGGACCATGGGGCCCCATTTGCAAGAGAAATTGCCTGGCAACGCATTTACAGCTCTCTGACAAAGGCCATGTGTGCCAAAGGTACCTCCTTTGGCAGGGAGAGCCACTCTGGCCATGCTACAAATGCGTCACTGGCTGATTTTGCTCCCAAAAGTGGCTGCTTGGCCCTGCTTGTGGCTAAACTATTCGTGGCTAACCTTTGCTTCCTGCATCTGATGCTGATGTCTGATGCAGGGGGCAGGACTAGGGGGGCTGTGGCGGCGGGGTGAACCCAGGCCACCGCTGGCCTCCCTCTGTGCCTGGAGGTGTCCCAATCAGGGGCAGAGCCACCACTGAGTGGATGAGTTCAAAAAACTCAGCCTCGAGCTACGGAAGGGCCATGTGAGCCCTCTGGAGTTTATTCCCAGCCAGTATTTGCTGGCTGGCTGCATTAACTTCCCTTTCTCTCCTTTGCCAGAGGGAGAGAAAGGGAAATAAATGCACCCATGCTGGCTGGGAATAAGCTCTGGAGGGCTCACAGAGACCAGGCCATGTCGCTTTTGCATGTTACATCATGAGCACAGGGGAGTTGCCAGGGACAGGGCAGAACCCATGCCTCCACTCCCTGCCTCCACCACTGTCCCCACCCTCAGTGCCAGACAGACCACACGGGTCTGTCTGGCAGTGTGGTTGATGTTCACCTGGCATTTCTTCTTTAGATTGTGAGTCTTTTGGGGACAGGTGACCATCTTATTTATTTATTCCTTACTTTTCTATGTAAACCACTTTGGAAACTTTGTTGAAAAGAGGTATATAAATAGAAGAAGAAGAAGAAGAAGAAGAAGAAGAAGAAGAAGAAGAAGAAGAAGAAGAAGAAGAAGAAGAAGAAGAAGAAGAATGTACAGCAAGAGTGCCAGCAGCAGCGAGCAATATGCACCTATCTGTTCCTTTGTGTACCTACAACCTTCTTGTCATAATCAGTCCCCGAACCTTTGCAAGCTACTTGGGGATGGGGATGTAGCTCAGTAGTAGAGCATTTGCTTGGCATTATTGATTAGATGATTGATTGATTGATTGATTGAATGAATGAATGAATGACTGTTCAGTTTCTATACCTAAAGACCTACTTGTTTGGCCTGGCCTTCCAAGGTGTGTGTGTGGTTTTTTAAAAAGCATTTTTAGTTGGTTTTAAATGGTTCTGAACAGGGGCATAGCAAGGTTGGAGTGGGCCCAGAGACAAGATTTTAAAATGCCCCCCCCCCCGCCACTGAAGCTCAGCTCATGAAGTAAAGAAATCTTAAATGAGGCTGAACAGTGGTAACAAAAAGCATAGTAAAATATCTATATCTATATCTATATCTATATCTACAGTATATCAACACCTATGTGCCACAATAGAACATCCCTCCTAACTTGGCAAAGAGGCACCTTTTAACGTGGTGATTCTCTTTATTTAGCAGGGAGAGAGTAACTGGCCCTATCCACCCCCAGCACAGTACCTCCAGTGACTGTTGCTGGTGTCTATCTTATGTTTCTTTTTCTTCATCATCATCCACTTTATTACAGCCAACGGCCAAATAAAAAAACAACTACAGAATAAAACAATCAGGTTACAGAGTAAAAGCAGATAATAATACAATAAAACAAAAAGAAAGCAAATACTAATACAGTAAACCTTCACTAAATTTCTGCTACTCAAACCCTGCTATGTTTCTTTTTAGATTGTGAGCCCTTTGGGGACAGGGATCCATCTTATTTATTTGTTGTTTCTCTGTGTGAACTAACCTGAGCCATTTTTGGAAAGGCGGTATAGAAATCGAATGAATGAATGAAATGAATGAACATCATCCTAAATTATTTTTTAAAAAGTTTTGTAAATTGTGGACGATGCACGTCATTTAATGGTACTAGAGAAAGACATGCTGTTCTGGTAGCTCCAGGTCTTAATACTCACATCAATTTCAGAGGATTAATACAACTGAAGAAAGCCCAGGCTGGTGCTGGGCTGGGGGAGTCAGTCATGTGACTTGCCTCTGCCCCCGCCCCCCAAGGCAGTGGGCCCCCTGACAACTGTCTCCCCTTGCCCTATTATCGGTACGCCCCTGGTTCTAAATTGTTTTAAATTTGTTTTCATATTGTTTTGATCTGTTTGTTTTAAATGGTGTTTGTCTTTGTGTTTTACTTGTTGTGCACCACTCAGAGCCTTTGGATGGGGCGGTATAAAACTGTAATAAATAAATAAATGGTGATGATGATGATGCCACCTTTCATAAGACATCCCAAGGCGGTTTACAAAAATCAAATCACATTAAAATATTAAAACCAGTTACAGCAATAAAAACTGTAAAACACATGCAGAAGTTTCCAGATTCAATCCCTGGCATCTCCATGTAAGGCTGGTAAAGACCTCTGCCTGAAACCCTGGAGAGCCAATGCCAATCATTATAGATAAAACTGAGCTAGATGGACCAATGGTCTGACTTGGTATAAGGCAGCTTCCTGTGTTCCTGTGACAGTCAGTTGTGTTACCAGTGAATGTTTATCAGGATGGGGATGGCACCTACTCTACTGTTTCTTTAAGTAAGTTTTTCATTAAGTCTTGTTCATTCTCTACAGAAGTCACATTTTCCTCCCAAGGAGTTCCTACAGCACATGTTCAAATGCAAGTATTCCTCAGGGAGGTATCTTGTTTAGCTGTGTGGACACATTCCTCCAAGAAAAAGCTGCAGCCAAAAAAACACACGTAAGAGAAACTAGAAGTGAAAACTTGGAACTTTAATACAAAACAAATCTGGCCTGAAGGGCTAATAGAGCACAAAGGACGGATTGTGTTCTTGGACTTTTTAATAGATAGCTTTGATGGACACATGCATTTTCTGAGCATGTGTGTGTTTCCATACTTTCATCTGCCTCAGGGACAAAGACAAACCCCACAGACTGAATTGCCTTTTTAATTCAGAGATGATGTGCACACCGCCATGATAAGCTGGTTAAGGACCAACATTCAGAAAGCCAAATCCTCTGAGTTTTTATATAGAAATAACTAGTGCAACAACTTTCATAAAGAAGTGATAAAATTTGTTTATTAGTATTGTAAGTATCTTCCAGTTACTATTTTAAGAGGCTTTTAAAATGTTCTAAGCAGTGTCCACAAGACTTTTCTTTCCTGCACAGTAACCATTAAGATTTTATTCTCAAACTTTGTGCCCCCCCCCCCAATCTTAGGAGTTCTAAAGATATTTCAGGGAATGGAATGGAATTAGTAGTGGCTAGTATAAAGACTACTAGTAGACCCTTAAGAGGGGTAACTGCCAAAGGTTTACTAGAATGAAATTACAGGTGCTGGCAAATCTTGCTCACTCACCCTTCTTGCTTCTTGACACTCATCCATTTCCTGCTTATTATTACATTTTAGGTTAATAACAAAGGGACATTAGAGAGAATCATTTCACACAAGCCAAAGCTGCACCAAACATAGCTGGTGGGACTCTGAAACAGAATCATCACTCTGTCCTCCACTTCCTAGATTTGTGATATCAGACAGACCTGAGCACTGCCTAAACTTAGGTGTTGATTCTCTCCAGCCCCCACCCCTGCCAAAGAAGATTCAATCTGTCCTGGAATTATCTTATTATTCCTCTTTCATAATCTTTTCCCTGGTTATACTGAAGTATTTTATGTTACTGATTTACTTTCAGATCAGAATATAGAAATCAGTTTCAAGGTGGCCAAATTTTGTGTAGCTGTCTGTAGGATCATGCACCATCATTTTGGGTCTGGTTTGGTAGAAATGGTGCAGCGGGGAAATGACTTGACTAGCAAGCCAGAGGTTGCCGGTTCGAATCCCCACTGGTATGTTTCACAGACTATGGGAAACACCTATATTGGGCAGCAGCAATATAGGAAGATGCTGAAAGGTATCATCTTACACTGTGCGGGAGGAGGCAATGGTAAATCCCTCCTGTATTCTACCAAAAAAACCCCACATGGCTCTGTGGTCGCCAGGAGTCGACATTGACTTGACACCACACTTTGCATATACCTTTTACACTCATAAGTTATCAGTACTAACCATTAGTTTGATTTAGTTTATTAAAGTACGACGAGCTGGAATTGATTAGTCAGCTATGTGGGATAGTATGATACTGTTGATATGGCTATGCAGTGTATGTAAACCTTATTATTGTGGTTAATAGAATCAAACAGGCTCTAATACTTAATCCAACTGTTATACTTTAGGATGAATTGACATTAATGTTAAAAGTTTTTTATCTGCCTACTTTGTATTGCGGGTCTTAGACTGAAATAAAACTGAACTGAACTAACTTTCTAGTGGGATATATTGATATCCTGGCTTCATCCTGCTGTCCAAATTTTGTTGTATTTTTAGAGTAGTGCTAATTATTTCACCAATATCTGCAGGAACCATGATCACTGCTGCAAATTGTGTCTTTTTATTTTTTTTATTTTTAAGTGATTGGTAGCTACAGTAGCTCAAAATGTGAATTCCAGATGGTTGTGATTCTGAACCTATAATGTCAGAAAAGGGATATTTAAAGGCTCATTCAGGAAAGCTCGCATGTTGTTTCCTGCTCCCCACTCCCAGGATCACTAGAGATAGTGATGGAGAAAGAGGCAGTTCTCCAGTGACCCCCAATATCCCACCCAGACCATGACTGCAACCTCCTAATACACAAAGTCTGCTGTGTCATGGCAATATTTTGACATTTGGGGACAGCAGATTGATCCGTGAAAAGCCAGCGCAGTAGCAGTAGTTGGAAGAAGCGGCCCCCATCTTCCTCCCTCAAAATGACTGTTTGCTCACCTCAATAGGTGGCATGGGGGGATGCCAGTTACACAGCAAAGTTCTCAAAAGAAGGAAGAGCAAAACCCAACAGACTATGCCGCAAAATTAGCCTAATCAGGGTAACTGAGTTTTTCAGTCTCTCTCCAGATTGCCATTTTCAGCAAATTTTAAATTATTTTTTAAGGCAAACTATAACAGCTATAACATGGCATGGCATGTTATTTCTATAAGCATGGCATGAGTAACAGCACTTGACAACAGACTAAATTCTGAAATTTAGGGGAAATGCTCACTCAAAAATGCTGGCCATTAACTTTAAAGCCTGCATGAGTTGGGTGGCTTCCTGAGGGACCACCTTCTGCAATGTGAGCCTGTCCAAACTTTTTGTCAGTTATCAGAGGCCCTCCTCTGAGTCCGTCCCACCCACCCACAAACACAATCAGTTCAGATTGAGCAGATTAAAAATATCGAGGCATTTGAATGAAGGTTTAATGTTATGGAGTTTTATTCTGTTTTGCAGCTGTCTCCCTTTCATTACTTTATTATCTTCTCTGACCCTTTGGGAGAGGTTAGGCTCTACTAAGTAAAGAATTAATACCCATGGGCTAGTCTTGTGAAAACTTCTGCATAGTGAGCAGATAGAAGAGTGAACCTTGCTAAAATATGGCTAAAAGAGCCCAGTCCAGCCTGTGTTACTAAGGGGCACTTTTTGTCCAACAAGAGACATCAGCAAGGACCCCTTTGACCATTTCCTCAACACACAAGACTTCTCTGTAAAGAGCTGTTTTTCTATTTGACTGTAATCAGTGGTCCATTTCATGAAGTGTCTCTTATGGCAGTGCTGAACTATTTCAAAATACATGCATTCATTTAAAAAAAAAAACCAAAACCAGATTTGACTTACAAAATCTGTCACTGGAAAGGGAGAATGGAGAAAACTGGTATGTCACTGGACTGTTCCAATTTGAGAGGAATTTGTCTCCAAATAGAAAGTCTTTTCACATTTAGAAAAATATTTTTGTTTCAGTTTTGGGAGAAAATGAAAAGCAAACAAACCCAGGCATCTTAAAAATGTCGGCAATTAAATCATAAGATACTTCTAGTTCTCTTTCCTAGCATGTTTGTTTTGACATGAAGTTCTGTGGAGAAGAGTAAACAAATAGGTTGTGAATTCCAATGAGAGGTGACAGTATGACCCATGCATGAAAAGCCTAAAGGAGTATCAGAACACAACTCAATCCACTGGCTTATATATAGTCAAAATCCTTTGATATTACTTTGGCCAACTTGGCATTACTCAATCCATTGGTTTATGTATAGTCAAAACCCTTTAGTATTATTTTGGCCAACTTCAGTACACATTTTTATTTGAGCATCCTCAAAAGATTGCTGAAATGGAGGACCCTTTTCACAAAGAGTGAAGTTTTCATGGAAATGCCTTCATTTTGGCTCAATGTTAGTCTCAACTAAAGTAGAGATTTTGCTCACCAGTGAAGCATGGTGACAGTTCCCTGGGTATCTTTGTAGCCTAGAGTAAATGTGAGCTTTTATTTCTAACTGGATAATAAACTTAAAATATTTAATTTTTTTAAAAAAATCAGTGGCTTAGTCTCCCAGCTAGAAATAATAAAGAATACATAAAATGGATGGATGCTGCATTTGTGTTTTAGGGCTGGTTACTTTACTGAATTATAATGGTATGTTATTTTGATTTGCATTGAAACCATGTTGTGACCAATAGATGTATCTGGTTGCAGTCTGTGAAATATCACAGAAGAATCAACTTGTCTAGAATTCTGTTTCTTTTAAATATCTTTCATAATGTTTGGAAGACAGGCCTCTTGTGACTTTTGGAGACAGGTTTGTGTTCTGTGACCATAGTTACTAGAGCCTGCCTAGCAGTGAGCACTCCTAACCCAAAGGTGTGTGGTCAATGAAGAGCAGTGAAGAGCATTCAGGTGTGTGGGCAGTGAAGGGAAGTGATATGATTGGCCTGATGTTTGGAGCCAGGGTGGGATCACCCATCCAAAGTGACTGATCAGAATGATGGTTCCTGGCCCTCACCTTTGCAGGAAATGCACCCACATGGAATTTGAGGAGATTGGCTTTATCTAGTTACAAATATTGCTGATCAGCTCAGACATATGCATTAATAAAGCTGTGGCTGATGCTGTGACCCATTAACGGTGTCATGTCTTCATTCCAGGGATGTAGGGGCAAGAAAATGTTTCAGCAAAAACAGCTTTAACAGAAGTGGCTAGCTGAGCACTAGGGTAGGAAGAAAGCACTGTACAGTTCACTTTCTTCCTCCACCACAATGTTCATCTTGGCAGGCTGCTACCGTGGATTACAGCTTCCATCCTGCCTGCTGCTTCCCAGCGCTTGCGAAGATGCCAGAATTATACACAAACGTGGATAAAAACTAACTGTATAAAAAAAAACGCCCCATGGATTTATTTTATGTGCTCAGTGAGCTATAAATTTCCGTGAGCCATTTAATTTCTGTATTTAACTGATCTGTAAACCATCCAGAGAGCTTTTTGATTAGGAGGTACATAAATAAAATACATACATACATACATACATACATACATACTCATTCCAGTGTTTAGATGCACTCTTATTCCACATTAGGGACCTGAATATGTTTAGGTTCTGATCTGGTTTCGATTCCAGAAAGACCTTTGATATTTATTTATTCAGGTTTTACTCCCTCTTTGTCTCCAAGTTGCTTTCTCCCTTCAGGAAAAAGATAAAGGTTCTTTCTATCTTTTCTCCCCAAGCTGGGATAGTACCTACAGTGTGGTGGCCATTCTAAGTGAAAAAACGGCAAGAAGGGAATAGGAGCAGCAACCTTACATACTCTTCTGCTCAAAATCTTTGTCTTAAAGGTTGCTTTTCAGTTTCAAGGTTGTTTTTCAGTGTTGTGAGTCTCCTGTATAACACATACTTTGGCCCTTCAGATAGACATCTTAGCAGTGTTTCCATAGGCACAATAAAGAAGTTCCAGAGCCACCATCTATCCTTTGTGGGAAATTCCTACAAACCCAACAGCAGGTTGGGAGCAAGAAGGAGAATAGTTATGCTGCTGTGGCCATCACCCCGTTGTTTATGTCACTTGTCAAAAATGTCCTCCAGGGCCAGAATGAGCAAAAACACAGTCACCACAGCAGCTAGAAAGAGTGGAGGCCCAAAACTAGCCTAGGGGTCAGTGTTCCTTCTAAGGTGTGCACGTGTGTGCACACTCACATGTTTTTTTATGTCTGCTTGGTTAATTTTAGATCCCACTCAGGCTGAATCAGGAAGGTCCCACTCTGAATGCATGTGAAGGTCCCACACACTGCCTTGATACTGCTGCCCTGAACAAAACTTATTCTGCACACAGAAGAAAAAAACCCTAGAGAAAACACTGCTAGGAGTGCTCTGATCTGGGGGGAAAGCAGATGACAGACCTGCAGTCAATGAGAAAGGAATCTTGAAGAAGCCCACTGTCGGTTTCTCTTCACTTTAGGCAAGTAAGTTTCCAGTATGAGTAAGATATTTACAGGGGCTTTTTCTCTGGGGCATAAAGTGTTCCAGTGGTGTTTGGTAATATTTTCTCATTCTTTGCCCTAGGGTAAAAAAAAAGTGTAAGCAGTTTTTCCTCACAGGTTGGCAGGAAATTTAAAACGGCAGTGAGCTTCTCTCTGGACCAACCCCCAACCTTTTTTTCATTCACACTGAAGACTATTTAAGGCTGAGCATGAAGCCGATTCCACAGAGAATGTTCCAAACTGCAACTTAGGAACATTTGCCAAACAGTGTGGGATTCAAACTAAGTCACTGGTACTTTTCCCACCATGAACAAATTGCTGAGTTTCGCTGTACTGCTCTGTGCTGCTCTGTCTGCAAACTCAGCACCTCCGACATGCTACTCACGTGTGTTGTCACTGGGTAAAGAAATCACAGACAGTTACATGGATCTACAGAAATCTGAAATTGTGGTGAGCTGCTGTTTATGAAAGGATCACTTTTTGATGTGATTTGTGGAGATAAGCAAAGACTTCCCAGCTAAAAAAATATGTAATGCTTTCTTATTTCACCACAGGACCCATGTGTGAAGATGCTACCGAGGCTCTACCTGGACATTCACGTAAGTGTACTCCTTTATTAAGCAGTTGATATAGGAACATAGGAAGTTGTCATATACCGAGTCAGACCTTTGGTCTATCTAGCTCAGTATTGTCTACACAGACTGGCAGCGGCTTCTCCAAGGAGAAGAACTGATCTTGCAAGGTACAGTTCATCAGCAGAAACTGAAAATACTTCTGGGAACTAACTGGAGAATGGTTGCTTTTACAGAACTATATAGGCTGTATTGATAATAATGTGCATTGTTCCATCACTTCCTCTTTAAAAAGCTATATATAATTGCACTAGAAAGGCATAGAATGTGTGGAAAGGGAGGATTTTGTCTCTTTCCTTCATAATCCCAGAATTTCATGGCACCTGAAGGAAAGTGATCAACTGTAGGTTCAGGAACAGAAACAAGGCCAGCTTTTACACCATGCATAATTAACATATGGAATCTGGTGCCGCAGGTTTTGGTAATAGCATCTGTGTCTTTAAAACAGAATTAGACAAGTTCACAGAGCATGTACAGCAACTGGTCAGAATAGCATTATCAGAACTCCATGTTCAGATGCCAGTACAGGTGCTGGGAACGTACAATGAGGTCATGCCCAACCTGTTATCCTCCCAGAGGCATCTGGATTGCATGGCTGGAAACAGAAGGTGAAACTAGGTGGATCTGTGGTTTGATCCCTCAGCTTCTCCTTATGTTCTTGGCAGTGGTGGAGCCAGGGAATGGAGGCCCAGGTTCTGCCCTACCCCAGCAGCCCCACTGTGTACATGATGTCATGCGCGAAGGGGGTGTGGCCCAGTCTCTGGAGGGCCCACGTGATCCCTCCAGAGCTCATTCACAGCCAGCGTTTGCAGGCTGGGTGCATTTATTTCCCTTCCTCTCCCTTCAGTGGGGGAGAGAAAGGAAAATAAGTGCACTCAGCCAGCACACTCTGGCTGGGAATGAACTCCAGAGGACTCAGGGGTGGATTAAGGTTTTTTTTGCTGCCCATAGGCAAAAAGGCTTTTGATGCCCTTTACCTTAAACAAAAAAGGTTTGCCTTTTTTAAAAGGTAAAAGGGGGAACATTCTCCTCACCCAATCCACCCTTGCTGTAGCTGCCAGTGCCCACAGAGAGGGATGGCAAAATTTGAGCTGCGGGGAGGGGGGGGGCAAAATTTGCTGCTCCTCAAATGTTGCTACCATAGGCAAATGCCTACTTTCCCTCTCTGTTAATCCACCACTGGGAAGGCTAACACATCCCTTCCGTAGCTCGCGGCCAGGTTCTTTGAACCTGTCCATTCTATGGAGGCTCCGCCCTTGGTTCTTAACCTGGAACCCTTTTCTGGAGATCTTTTTGCCATTTTGAAATCAGCAGTGAGAACAACCTGACCAAATGTAAATACTTTATAGAGTCCCATTGATTTCAAGGGGAGCACTGTCTCAGCTACTGAGATCAATGGGAATTTAAATTATTTAACTTGGCTGCATAGATCCTGCCCAATAGTTATTAATTGCCTTGTGGAGAATATTTGGGTTAACAGTCAGAAGATCAACAATAAGTTTTTAGTCAATTTTCTTTCCTTTTCTAATTTGCCAGTTCCATGCAGCTGCTTTTTCTTGGAGTCATATGTACTACTTGCAAGGATCTATGCTGCCACATATTTGTAAGGAAAAACATTTAAAGATTTATTCAGCTTTAGTTTGGATAACAAATAAAAGATTTTTTTAAACCAGAACAAAAACTGAGAGAAGAATAGTGTTGGTTTTCTGTTACTTTCCATCTATTGAATGTCATCATAGTTTTGTCCCTTTCTAACGGTAGAATTACTGCGTGCTGGCAAAACTCAGGGAGTTTGTGGCATATCCTCGATGTCAGCGAGTGCCCCAAGTGAATACTCTGAAGGACAAAGCTCGTAGCCTGTATACCATCATGATCTCCTACTGCAGAAGGGTATGCCTGTTTCTCTTTATGTCTTGCATTATGTCCATAGTCAGCAGAGACTTTTCCTAGGTTGCAGGCAGGAATCTCTCTCAGTCCTATTTTGGAGAAGCCAGGGAGGGAACTGGAAACCTTTTGCTCTTCCCAGAGTGGCTCCATCCCCAGAGGGGAATATCTTACAGTGCTCACACTTCTAGTCTCCTATTCATATGCAACCAGAGCAGACCCTGCTTAGCTAATGGGACAAGTCATGCTTGCTATCACAAGACCAGCTCTCCTCTCCTATACAGTGGTCCCTCGACTTATGAAGTTAATCCGTTCCGAACGCACATTTGTAGGTTGAAATTTTCGTAAGTCGAAAAGCGCACCACGGAGGTCTGGAAACATTTGTAAGTCGAGGAAACTGCATCTAAAAATTCGTAAGTCGAGGAAGCCGCATCTAAACCGACAACGACTTCCGGTCATTTTTGTCATTCGTAAGTCGAAAACTACGGATGTCGAGTAGTTCGTAAGTCGAGGGACCACTGTATAGTGGTTGTACTACAGCTATATAGTAGTCCTTTGAGAAAACAGCACAGATGCATGGGGACTTCTTAAAGTGAAGCGATTACATCAGAATGAACTCAAGAAGAGCAGCGATGTAAATTAAAAGGGGCACAATATAGCCAAAGACAAACACCTTTAATTCCTATTGGTTGCAACTGACAAAAGTTAAGCATGTGCTTTACTCCCCATTTGAAAGTAATGGGGCATAAACCTGCTTATCTTTGGCAGGATTGTGCCCATTGTAAGCATTCTAACAAAGGGCAGGACCATCACTGTAAAAGAGGTTCTAAGGACACTTCTGGATGGTGATTTATTCCATTATGAATTCTGCTTGTTATGGAGGATTTATGGGCTGTCTACATGAAGTTGGATACACTGCATATGTGCTATCCCTATTTTTTAAAAAAACTTAGTGCAAACATGATTATGGAGTCTGATGGTCATGCCTTGGGAAATAAGATGCCCACTGGTATGGCAAAATATATTTTGGCCCTGGACCAGAGAGTCCCTCAAAATATAGCAGTTGGCCAGCTCTGCTTTAGAGTGTCACAGGACTCCACCTGTTTTTTTAATTTATTGCAACATGGACAAATTGCATAATCCATCAGGACAGTCTTGCAGAAACATCACCGAAAGGCATGAGAGTTGTGGGAAAGCACCATCATGTTCTTACGCAGCTCCTGGGCATTTCAGTGGGGCTTGCTTTGGATCATGTTCTCAGTCCTAACTCGACTGTTTTTCTGGAAGCATTTTTGTGTGCATAGGCTCTAATACATAAATTCTCCTGGGTGTGCCTTGGAATGTGCGTCCCAGCGCCCAGCTGATTGGCTGGGTGGTGGACGGGCCTGACTGGCTGAGGCGCACCCAGGAGGATTGGTCGCTGTGGCAACGGCAGGCCTGGCCGCAGAGGCCAGAGGCAGTGGCGGGCCCAGCCAAGCTGTGGAGGCCAGGCCCAGGAGTGGGGCGGGGGGGAGAAGTGGTGGTGGGGAGGAGAGATGCCTGGGCCTGCAAGTGGAGACTAGGGCAGAAGGTGGGGGGGGAAAGAAGTAACCACCGGCCCCAAAGAGTGCACAGATGCTCTGTGCGGGGTCAGCTAGTAGCCGCTAATCCTTGCTATTTCTTTCCTTTCCCAAGGACTTGGTCTTCCTTAGCGATGACTGCAATGCTCTGGAAATCCCAATCCAGTCACCTACAGATCGTTCAGCCACTCAGAACTGAGATTCCAGCACGCCAAAGGAAGCGTTTGAAAAGGGACCAAGAGCTCCAGAATGCAGCTGAATGAAAGCACAGACTGGGTTCTTGTGTATGAGCATGTGTGGGGGTCTACACACAGCAGTAGCAGCAGCAGCAATACTGCCTGCTTTTAGCCTAACCACATTTCTCCTACTTCCAGGAAATGAAGTGCATGCCTTACCTTCAGAGCTGCCATTTATACGGCATTTATACATCTTCAGTTTTGCTAGGAGTTATGTAACACTAGAAGAGATTTGTTTTTTGTTATTCTTGAAAGTTACTGGTTGCCTATAATTTAAAAAAATTAATTACAGCTAACATAGAGGCTCTTCCACAGCAGTAGAAAGAAGCCTCATCTAAAGCCAGTAAACACAACCCCCTGGGAAGCTCTCCTGTGCATAGCATAGTTAAATGACTGGGAGCCATGCAAGAGCAAGGTAGCCCCATCCATTTCAGCATGGCTTAGGCAGGAGATCTTCCCCCATGAAGATCATGGATTATGACCAGTGTATTTTGAACTGAAGTTTTGTGACTGCATGTAATAGCTATCTTACAATGTTATTGAACTGAATTTGCATCTACTTTGCATATTTAGAGCTAAAAATAATCTCTCTGTAATTGCTCAGTGAAAAAGGGTCAATGAGAAAAAAGAAATTAGCAAAGTAATTTCACCCTGCAAAGCATTCCTCATGTTCTTGTTCATTTGTTCGTTTGTTTGCTAGTTCACTCTCTCTCTCTCTCTCTCTCTCTCTTTCTCTCCCCCACACCCACTGACATTTTGAAAAGTGTTTTCTGTGTGCAGCTTATTTCTACACTAGCCCGGTAAGTTGTCTGCTCACAGTAAGAACTGCTTTGGTTTCATCTCCAAGGCAACCCCAAGGCTCCATCTTGCAGAATAAGACTGCTTTGTAAGGAGAGACTCAATACTGTGTAGAACATTTTATGGAATAAAACTTCATTTCTCAAAATGAAACCATTTATTTCAGTAATTTCTGTTCTCAATTAATATGGTTTTTGTGTATATCAGTTAAAGGTTCATTTGAATATTTATATTAATAATAATAATAATAATAATAATAATAATAATAATAATAGCAGCACCCAGCCAGGTTGGCCAAAAAAAGTGCCCTTCGCCTAGATGGGCCACATGTCCATACCCAGCACTACTGACACAGGCAGAAGGGGTGTGTGGCACATCCAGCACATGTGCACATCCAGCACCCAGCAGTGGCAGGCAGTGGGGCACAGCGTCCACCTTCTCAACCTGTCCTGGTGCTGCTTAGGCCCCTGCTGTCAGGCCTCCCACCTTCCTTCATGGACAAGGATATTTAATGGGATGTTGTGTGTGTGTGTGTGTGTGTGTGTGTGTGTACACACACACATCATCATCATCATCATCTTCATCATTATCATTAATATTGTGATAGGTGCAAATATTTGTTATTATTTGTAGTTGTAACCATCATATTAAAACATGGCACTGCAATCTTAATCTGCTAATCTTAATTGTGACCTTTAAACCAAGAATTCATCACTCACACAACCACACTCACTCCAATTTGGAAAGTAACAAATTACGTTCAGATCAAATCAAATCATCTTTGTTACAGTCTAAGACCAGCATAAGTACAAAGTATAAAAAGGGTGTGAGAGGCACAAAGTTTTGTAAGATGTAATAGGCATAAGAGGCATTAAGAGGCATCCCAAGACCTGAAGGTCCAAGAACCCAGTGGCTTGGGACTCCAGAGTCTTGGTAAGGACTATCAAACTGTTTAAAACAACAACAACACCCTATGTAGCTGTAGAAGCTAAAAAGCATAGAAGACTATAAAAATTTATGTGGCTATCTAAAAACTATAAAAGTTATAGTGCTATTAAAGCAGTAAAAATGGTAAAAGCACTAAAATTCAACAACTGGACACTGTGAAACTGTAAAAACCTTCTGTATGGCATGATTTTGGAAGCTATAGTAGGGTATAGCAAGCGCACTGGGCTGTGAAGTTGTTCACTGTGGCCATCCTGTTCAGGACCCACTGCCTGTCAGGACCCCCAACAGATTCTACTCGCTGCCATGCAGAATTCAGCAACGTTATACATGATGGAGATTAAGTTCTAGGTTCTCAAGCTGGGCATTCTGTGCAGTGTTAAAACCATGTAACAGGAGCTGTGTTGGGGGAAGACTCTGCCCACTTGCTGAACTGGGAAATGTGCCACTGCTACTCTCGCCTTCTTCCAAAAGGACATTTTGACTTCAGCAGGAATATCTCCTTGAGGGTTGTGCAGCCCTCAGATACATATTTCTGAAGCTGAAAAGTACTTTTCGAGGGCTGAGAAAGCAGCAAAAATCACCCCTGGCCCCTCCCCCCGCTGCACGTTTCCCTTCTCGGCAACAGGCTGGGTGGATCTGGGATGCAGTATTTCCCACCAACACCACCTCCTGTTATGCAGTTCTAACACTGTGCAAAATGTCAGCCAACACTGTTGTGGGAAGGACTGTACATTTAAAAAGTGAACCTGGGTACAGCCCCCCCACTCCGAAATGCAGGGTATTGACAGGAAGTTTTCTTCTGTAAATATGGTCAGCATAACATATAAATAACTGTGTGTGCATACAGATCACTCTGTGCATGCACTGTATACAGATGGTACATGCATCGACCGTAATGCGTGAACAAGAGGTTTACAATGGCAAAGAAGCAGCATATTTATATACCACTCTTCAACTAAAGTTCTCAACGCGGTTTACATAGAAAAATAAATATTACATAAATAAGACAGTCCCTTGTCCCTAAAGAGCTCACAATCTAAAAAGAAACATCAGGTAGACACCAGCAACAGCCACTGGTGGGATGCTGTGGAGGTGGGGATGGAGTCTAGAGGAGTCTGTGCTGGGGTTGGAATCTAGTGGCTTTCTCAACTCATTTCCCCAGTAGAAGTTTCCCTAACACTTTCTCAGTGGGGTAAGTGAATTTTCTTGGCCAGAAACTGGCATGCACAAATCTCACCCCAACAATATAATTCTAAGTTTCCCTTCCATGGGTTCCTCCTGGTGCTGTCTGTCAATCTCCTCAAGTAATTCCAGCGGTCAGCACTGCAGGTAGCTGTCAATCATTCTCAGCAGGGCCACAGCAAGCAACAAAAGTAACCTTTTGTTACTTCAAGCAATACACTCTTGATTTCATTGAGCGTACAAATAAACTGCACATTCCACATCAAGCCCAGCAAGACTGCAGCTGCAATGAGTTGAATCAAAGCAAAAAGAAGCATGTTAAAACACTTCCTGCCTCTTAGAAAGAAAGAAAAAATTACGAACAATATCTACATGCGGTAAGCTTTCTTCTCTCGACTTCTTCAGGTTTAACCCAGAAGAATATGGTATGTAAATATCACCTAAAGCATCAAGCTATTAGAAAAAGCATCAAGCTATTAGAAAAAGTATCAAGCTTTTAGAATCTCACCACTTCATTTGCATTCACCACCTCCTTTGAATTCACATTATGTCTGCAGTCCTTGTGGATGTGACAGACAGATAGATAGATAGACAGACACTTGAGGAGTTGCAAGTTTGTTATAAAAAAGCTTTGGGCAGATGTAAATTTAGTGTGGGGGAGGGAGTGCTTAACCCTTTGGCTTTGAATAGTGCCCCCCCCCACTCCTGCCACCAGCAGATCCTCTGTTTTTCAGAATCATGAAATGAGATCTTCCTCTGCAGAAGAGGAAGAGATTTTTGCATGGACACAATAGTTAGCAGAGGCCTTAGATGTGGAATACTGTGTAAGCCCAGTGCAGATGCTGCTGTGATTCTGAGCTACTCCTTCCTTCCTTCCTTCCTTCCTTCCCTTCCTGCTGGCACCAAACAAAATATTCCAGGGAGAGATCAAGGGACATGAAATGTAGTGCGTTGCTAATTAGAGAACTTTTTTGTCTAATAACAATCATTTAGAGGAACACAAAGAGTGAGATAGAGGAGGCTAAGGAGGGAGAAGGCTAATAAAGGGGGCCAAAAGATCATAATATCAATCAGCTGGCCTTGGGGTTTTTTCTTTTGTTTTTTCCCCTGCGGGGGGAAGACCACACAAGGTGGGAACTAGAAGAAAAGTGCACTCAGGTGTGTGTGTGTGGGGGGGGTACCCTTGGGAAACAGCTTCCCTATACATCATGCATGTAACCACTCCTCAGCAGGATGCACTATGGTCTATCTACACCTTTCCCACCATGCACAAAGTTTTCCCATTCCATGAGCAAGTTGCGGGGGGGGGGAGTAGAGCAGCAGGCGGATCACAAAAGGAAGTTACAAAATCATCTGGACTACTCACAAAATCTCCCATAATAATCAGTGGGAACATTTGCATAAACTACTGTCTAGAAATACTGTCACTGGATAAAAAGGGGGGGGGCAAGAAAAGAAAAAGGGAAAGTCATAATGAAAAAGCTTTGGATAGGAGCAATCTGCAATAAACTGCCCAGCCAGAACTGCATTGTACAAGCACCTAATTAACCAGTAGGTGGCACTGTTTGGCAAAACAACTTTTCTGGAAGAATTGTCACTGGGAAGAAAGGTCTTCTAAACAAATACTCAAATATATTAACCTTTTGTGTTTTGGATTCACATAAGGCACCCAACTGACATAACCCTTAAGAACGACTCTGCCGCCTCCAATTTGAACTGCCTGTTTATGGCAGATGCTCCGTATTCAGCAGAAGTGTAGAGATCAGATATTCACAGTCCTGAATAAACAAAGAGGACAAAATCTTCTTCCATTCATTTCTTCTTTCCCAGTATGAACTCTATGTTTTGTCCCATCTTTCAGGGGTATATTATACATTATTATTTTTTTAGCCGACACCTAAAAACTAAGTGTGACAAATGCATGTTTGCAAACAAATGTATCATATAAGAACATGAATCAGTAAACTGGGACTGACTGTTGCTTCCTGTGGAATGTACACTTTATGATCCAACATCTGAAATAGCTTTTAGGATGACCATCTGAGCAGAAGGATCTCCTTCATCCAAGCCACCAGCCTCTCAACTGCCACAAGACACCAAGCAAACTGCAGCAAAAATCATCAAGCACCGTTGGCAGAGCGTTAAGACATTTTCTCGCTGAATAACAGGAGATGAATTGTTCGGCCCACACCAAACTCATTCATCAGCAAATACCCCAGAAATAACAGGTAAAGCCTTCATTCTAAGAGGCAGCTATCCTGGTATTTGAGCCACAGGCCTACCAAATTCCATTCCTTTAATTAGAAGCAAGTGAGCGATTCTGTGTGGTCTATCATGAAAAATTCCAAGGAGTAACCGTGTTAGTTTGTTGCAGCAAAAACCACAGCGTCTCGTGGCACCTTAAAGACTAACAGTTATTGTGACAAGCATTCATGAACTAGAGCCTACCTCATCAGATCCATAAATGCCCTACGGATAGGTGGTTTATAGGGCATTCATGAATTATTGGTGCACCCAGGGAACTTGGGTCAAGTCTGATATTAGCCACACTTGGATTATAACAATAATTTCATGAGGATTAGTTGCCCTTTAACAACCTCTCACAAATTAACATGCTAGATAGATAGTTCCCCACATTTCCAATGCATATTTGAGGGGGATTTTGAAAGGGATAGAAGAAGCTATGGGTTAATATGGGTGGAGGCCACTCCTGCCAACTGAGGAGAATGAAGATGGTAGCAACTCCCAGAGGGATAGAATCTGTTGTCTTCATTGTAGAATAAGCTTTTGTGGACTAGAGCCCAGGAGCTCTCCAAGGTACTGTCTATTCTCCTTAAATTGCAACTACCTATTGTGTTTTCCTCACCATCTTTCAATACAACACATGTGTAAAAAACATTGTCGTGAAATTGTGAGGTTCCAAAGCGGTCAAGCTAAGTTTGGGATCACTGGGGAAGAAGTTTCCTGACCGTCTTCTTAACATAAGTCTTGCTCCCAAGACTTGAGAAGTGTTGCTAGTACCAAAGAGCTCTCCCAGGCGCGTAACAATGATAGGGCAAGGGGAGACAGTTGTCTGGGGGCCCCACTGCCTGGAGGGGCACCCCAGGGGCACCTCATGTGACTCCCCATTGCCCCCTGCCCAGCCCCATAGCCTCTCAGCCACTTGCCCTCTTCGCCATCTCTCCTGCTTGTTCTGCTGGCCGCAATCGAAGCAGCAGGCAAGCTGCAAAGAGCTCCTTTTCTCCCGCCTCTCAGCTGATCGGCGGGTGGGCGGGGCTTCCACGGAGGCCTCCGTGTAGGCCGCAGTGAAGCCTGAACTCGAGTAGGGCCCAAGCCAGCCAGGAAGCAGGAGGCAGCCAGAGTGTTCTCTGCAGCAGAAGACCCCTTGCTGCCCTGCTTAACCCAGACCAGCATTTGCCAGGTAGAGTGTGAACTCCTTTTTGTGGTTACCTTTCCCGCCCCCCGCCCCATATAGGGCTCTGCTTGCCATAGGGCTTGGATATGGGGGGGGGGAGGGACCGAGAAGTCTCTGAATATTTATTTTGAAACAGCTTGGAAAATTTGCTGACTTAAAAAAAACTATCTAAAAAGTCCTATAAGTGGCTTGTTTCATGGCAGAAAATTGCAAAAACTTCTGGAACAGTATTTTATTAATTTTATTAATTCATTCATTCATTTATAAATGCACTTATGTTCAAGTTGTTTTGCAACCCAGAAGGTCTGAGTGAGAACTGTGAAGCATGTGTGGTGCTTTTATTTTATTTTTCTTGTGTGTGAACTGCTCCCCAATAACTTGCAGGGACTTCAGGGTAAATCTGGCCAACATGTGAATGCAGCACCTCCATTCCAGAGGAGATGTGTCTTAAAGGGCTTTAAAAGCCTCCTGTGAAAAACCTCCTGCAATCAAACTTGACTGAATTTGTTCAGAATTCTGGGAAAACAAACATAGGTTCACCCTGCATGGTTGAAAGTCTCCTTTGCTAATCTGCAGCGAGGGGCCCATTTTAATAATTCATCTTTCTAGTGTGTTCTAGGCATTAAAAGTAATACAAATGTATAGTACTCAATGTATATCACTATATATTGTGATGTATGTGTGTGTATTCAGTGAAATGTATTTGCAGGCAGCATACTTATTTTGGAATATCAGACTTAAATCCTTGGGGGCCTGGGGTGTGCGGAGGCCCTGGACTTTGGGGGGGGGCATTTTAAAATCTTGTCTCTGGGTCCACTCCAACCTTGCTACGCCCCTGAGCTCTCCAGTTCCTCATAAAGGGGCACAACAGTTTAGTCACTTCCATTTGCTCTGCAGGAGTTTATAAGCACATTTTAAAAACAAAATATATTCTAAAGGGTGTGGCCTTGTTTTTGCTGAACCATTTTCTGAGCCGATTTTATTCTGAGCTAGGGGTATGCCAAACTGGTTTGATATTGAACTGGTTCAACAGGTTCAATCATGAACTAGATTTGCCTCAAAAAAGGGTGGCTGATCTACGATCAGACTGAATTTGGCCCAGTTTGATTTGAACCAGTTCAAAAGTTTGAATGGCTATGGTGGCCCCCATTATATCTGCTGTGTTTTCTCCCTTGCTGATTGGCCTTCTTCCATGCCTTCTGATTGGCTTGCGATCTCCTTTGCTCTGGTTGGCTTGTTGTCATTCAAAATCAAGTCATATCAGGGCTACTCTGCCCTCATTGGCTGCAGGGCGGAGGGACAAGGAGGGGGAGCAAAAAGGAGGGAGTTTTAAAGTCTATTTAAAGCCTGGCTTCACTCTGCCTCTGCAGGAAGAGAGCTGGCCTGGCTGCCTTTGCTGTGCCTTGATGGTAGACCAGGCCTGTTCAGCTTTGGCTCCTTAGCTGTTTTTGGATGACAACTTCCATAATCCCCGGGCACAGTGGCCAATAGCCAGATATTATGGGAGTTGTACACCAACGTCTGCAGGAGGGCCAAAGTTGAGCAGGCCTGTGCTAGACCCTGCTGGACCTTGCTGCCTTGGACTCTGCTGTTGTCCTGCTGTGTGTTGCCCTGCTGGGTCTCCTGCTCTGCTAGGCCTTGCTGGGTCTGTGCTGCCTTGCTGGACCTGCTTTGCTGGGCATGGACAGGGGCTTATCTCTGTCTCTATGTTTTTCTTTTGCACTGCCCAATGCTTTTTGTTTTCCTAAATTACAACACTCCAGAGACTTAACTTGGCTGCTGTGGTCTTCATTTCTGTTCTTTTTGTGTGGGGGGGTGGCCCACCTGTCGGCCCCCATCTGCCCTCCCCATAGCTGTAGAGTGCCAGTGTGTGCTGCTCAGCCTGATTGCGTGACCTCCCTCCTAGTCAGACTCCAGCTGAATATGCCGAAAGAAGATGTCAAATTGGTACCCCCTGACACCACCACCACCACCACCACCACCACCACCACCACCACCACCACAGACCCTCTTGGTTTTAGGCTAGAGTTCTTTCTTTTAAATAGGGGGAAGGGATTTCCTCCGGGGGTGCAGGGCAGATCTGGGAGAAGGGTTGTTGGCAGAGGGAGGGGTGATGCAGGTAAGGGGTAAGGGCAGTGAGAAGGGACTATTCCCAAAGTCACCGCAGTCCCCCTAGAGGTTGTTGCATACATTCTCACCTATTCGGTGCTGCCTGCTCCTGCAGTGCAGCCACCAGTGGCGGCTGAGGTAGAAGTGTGTGTGGGGCTTGCTTTGTCAGGGAAGAAACTCTTCCCTTGGTGGCAGTGGAGAAGGAGGCGTTGACAACTGATAGCCCAGCCAGATCGCTCTCTCCATCCTCCCTAGTCCTGACCCCGCTGTCTGAGACTGTGTGACCTGACACACACACACCCCGCCCCGCCATCTGAGACTGAGGAGGAGCAGGAAGTACTTCCGCTTTTCAGCCCTGGACGGAGGGCAGTGGTGGTGGTGGCCCCCAGCAGGAACCAGCCACCCCAGTAGTACCATCACCACCAAAACAGTCCTGACATGGTGTGGGAGCACTTTCAGCTCCGCGAAGGTGACCCTACACATGCTGTCTGCACCCACTGCTAGGCACAGGTCAGCAGGGACAAGGCCACTAAGCATCTTGGGACGTCAGCAATGCGGAGGCACCTGCAACTGCATCATCTGGGGGTCATTGCTCCTGCTGGCAGCACTAGGCCGCCTGGCATGCCCTCAACTAGCGGCGGCCCTGCATGGCCTCCTGCGCTCAAGTAGGGGACATTGCCAGTTGCACAGAGGGTGCAGTCAGCGGGCAAGTGGTCTGGTCTGAAATATATCTCTAACAAGTAATTATTATCCAGGACTCAATCAATCAATCAATCAATCAATCAAGTAATTGAATACTCAATTAACATTGATAGGAAAACACATGCAGATAGTTAAGCAATACTTTTCTGGTAAGAACAGTTTGGAAACTTTCAAGAACTATACAAATGTAAGCATTTATAAACATGTGCCAATGGGACAAGGAAGGGGAGTGCTTACCAGCTGTTTCTCAAGCCAACAAACATAAAGGCAGTGTGATGTTTGCCCACATGCTGATTTGATTGGCAATGCTGATATCTCCTGAGACAATCCTCCCTTTTGTGGGTATTTTAGTTCCCCTCTAGGGCTTTAAAGAGCATCATCAAAAAGTAGCTCTGTTGTAGCTATATAGTTAGCATTTTTCTCCTCATTAAAAAAGAGGTGGAGAAATTGACTCTTCGCCTCTTTCTCACACACAACCCTTACTCTTGGATGTTTGCAATTTCCCCTGCCACCAAAAATAACCCAATTTTTGCTGTACATTCTCTACCCAAGATTACATTTTGCATGTTCACTGCAAACTTTTCTTTGCTCTTGGCACCAACATGCAAAAGAATATTTTAAACTCCTTTGTCAACACAATTTGCAAGTTTCCTACTGGGTCACAGGAACCTGCAAGGCAAGTGTTGGTAAACCCCTGGAAATTTCCACAGATAATCTTGATGGTATTTATTCTGTAGAATTTGAACACTGCTCCAACACAAGAAGATCTCCCTCATGAATGAAAGGATTACAATGCAGTGCAATTTTTCTCCAGATGTTTTCTTTGAGAGATGGTATGCATGTATTAGCAACAGAGGAGCTAAGCCTCAAATTTCTGCTTTGTTCTTAACTGACTAGAGACAGAAGAAGGCCAGCCCCTTTAAGTGAACAATTAAGACATTTATTCTGTATCATGATGTGGAATGGATGTACTGCATCTAAAATAAAAAGCCCCATTGTGGGGTGGAATCCTGGGAGTTTCAGTTATTTGCACAATAGAAGAACATTACAGCCAACCTTGGTCTGTTGCACTAGTGGATGTGTCAGTCTTTTAAAAAAACTTGGTACACAACCCTGTAATTAAAATCCATTGCTCTTGATCTTGCGCTTTGACATGCAGAAAGTGCAAATTTTCTTATAACTGAGCCCAAGCCTGGAGAAATGGTACCTATTGACCGTGTTTGTCATGCAAGCTATTGAAGGCTACATGTGGCTCACGTTGGGCCACAGTCATGTTTCAGTTTGAAGCCTACTCTGAGAGGAGCACAAGCAGATTTGGGAAGGTAAGCAAGCTTTTCCACAAAACAACCACCCTTCTTTCTTCAATCAAACTAACAGGAGGAGGGGAGATTTTGAGGGGCTGGTTTCTCTTTAAGGTAGAAGTCCCAGTGTATGTGTCTGTTTGTTTTGTGCCAGGGCTAGCATTTGCCAAGGCTTGCTTTGGGGGCTCTTGCTCAGTGAAACAGGCAGAGCTGAGGGGTCTCAATGCATGGATGAGACACTGGTGATGAGAGGAAGGGTTTAGATTTGTTAGGTACTGGGATACATTTTGGGGCAAGCAAAGTCTGTACAAAAGGGACAGGCTCCCCTTGCTGGTTCCATAAAAAAAGGTCGCAAAGCAGCTTTTAAAATGATAACTAGCATGGCTAACAGGTAAGGTCAAGGGAGCTGAAAAGGGGAAGAAGACTCCCTTCAGAAACTAGAAGGCCTGCCCAAATGGAGAGAACAGAAAGGAAAAAAAACTCTAGCAAAAGAAATGCAAGGTGACAATAAGGGAAGCAAAAAGAAAGTCTGAGAAACATTTAGCTAAAAGCATCAAGGGAAATAACAAAAACTTATTTAAATACATCAGAAGCAGGAAACCTTCCAGGGAGGTGGTTGGACCATTAGAAGATGAAGGCATGAAAGGGATTATTAAGGGGGATATGGAGGTTGTGGAGAAGCTAAATGTGTTTTTGCATCTGTCTTCACAGCAGAGGATATTGAGTGTATACCTGTTCCTGAACCTGGCTTCTCAGAGACAGAGGCTAAAGAATTTAGTCAGATATAGGTGACAAGAGATGATGTTCTAAACTGTATGGAAAAACTAAAAACTAGCAAATTGCCAAGGCCAAACGGCATCCATCCAAGAGTCCTTAAAGAACTCAAATGTGAAATTGCCGACCTCCTTGCAAAAATATGTAACTTATCCCTACAATCAGGCTCTGTACCAGAGGACTGGAAAGTAGCAAATGTGACACCGATTTTCAAAAAGGGATCCAAGGGGGATCTGGGAAATTACAGGCTGTTTAGCATAATGTCTGTTCCAAGCAAATTGATGGAAAGCATTCTCAAGGATAAAACTGTAAAGCACATAGAAGACTAGGCCCTGCTGAGAGAGAGCCAGCATGGCTTCTGCAAAGGTAAATCTTGCCTAACCAACCTTTTGGAGTTATTTGAGAATGTCAACAGGTGTGTGGATAAAGATGATCCAGTTGACATAGTATTCCTGGACTTCCAAAAAGCTTTTGACAAAGTTCCTCATCAAAGGCTCTTGAGAAAACTTAGCAGTCATGGGATAAGGGGACAAGTACATGTGCAGATTGCTAACTGGTTAAAGGACAGGTCTATCATCGACTACTAGTTGGAGGGCTATAGGCCACCTCCAGCCTCAAATGCAGGATGCCTCTGAGTACCAGTTGCAGGAGAGTAACAGCAGGAGAGAGGGCATGCCCTCAACTCCTGCCTGAGGCTTCCAGAGGCATCTGGTGGGCCACTGTGTTATGTTTTTAAAGGTTAGGTATGAATGGACTGTTTTCACAATGGACCGGAGTAAATGATGTATCAAATGATGGAGAAACCTGTGTAGACTTGTTCTTGGGCACCATGAATGTAGTTCATGGATGTAGGATTTAAAAGCATATTGTTTACAAAATCTCAATTTATGGCTATGCTGGTCCTATTGTTAAATAGAAGATAGGGAACATCAACTCTTCTCTGAAGTAATCATAACTATTCTGGATGTACCCTATTAAGATGACTGGGTGCCCCCAAGATCAGCTATGTGCCCCCCCCCGCCCCCGAGATGCAAACACTTCCAAATCAATTTGGCTGACCAGGTACATGTGATACACAGAAAGCTGAAACTATAGGAATAATACATCTTTAATGGTTTTATTAGAAATGTTAAGGAAGCTTTACATCATATGTACAATCTGCTGAGTATTCCACAAAAGTAATACTGTCCTCCTCCTAACCACAAAGAGCTAAGTGGAGAAAGTCCCCAAATGGCGGATTTTGCTTTGTCTGCCAACTTGCATCTGGTATACTTTGTTCCTCTTCTTCAGTATACTGTATATACACAAGCCTATAAGTGGTCGCTAAGAGTCAACACCGACATGACGGCACTCACTCACTCACTCACTCACTCACTCAATCGTGCTGAAATGGCTATCCATACCAGCAGTCAAGAAATATGCCGCAGACTAGCATTTGGTAGGGTTGCAATGAAGGCCTTAGAAAGGATATTTAGATGCTGTGGCATGTCTATACCTACAAAGATTAGAATCGTTCAGACAATGGTTTTTCCTCTGATGCTCTATGGATGAGAAAGCTGGACTTTGAAGAAACAAGACAGAAAAAGTATTGATGCTTTTGAACTTTGATGCTGGAGAAGACTTTTGAGGATACCATGAACAGCCAGGAAAATAAACAAATGGATCATAGAACAAATCAATCCAGAATTTTCACTCGAGACACAAATGACCAGGACTTTGGACACATTATGTGAAAACCCAGCTCCCTTGAGAAGTCCATAATGCTGGGAAATGTTGAAGGAAAGAGAAGGAGAGGATGACCAGCAGCAAGGTGGATGGACTTGATTACAACAACAGTGAATGCACCACTGAGAGACTTAAAGGCCAAGTTGAAGACAGATCATCCTGGAAAGAATCTATGTGGTCGCAAAGAGTCAAGACTGACTTGACGACACTTAATTAATCAATCAGAAAAGAGAGCAGGAGATATATACAGTCTCCATACAGCGACATTCTCAACCAATGTCCATATGAGCAGGGGCTGTTCTCAGCAGCATGTTATGGTTAACCCCGCCATATTTCACTCATCCATCTTTAGAAGGGCAGACTTTTTTGAATTTAGAAAGCTGGTTTTCTTCTTTTTCTTTGTTGACATATCCAAAGAAAATGTGGAATCACGGAAAACAAATATCTTCTCCTTTGTGTCTGTGAGCTCAATGACTTCTGCAGCACCCACAGGAGCCACCTCATCTGACTGAAAGTGTTCAGCCAAACATTCTGGAAGAAACAATTTTGATTTTTCCAGAAGTGTAAGCTGTTTTTGCTTCAGGACACTGAATCTAGAAAAGCAAAAAGAACATTGAAAATGACTGCCATGAATAAAATCTAAGAGGGAACTTTTGCTACAGTGTATTATTACTGGAATAACTTATAGACTATACAGGAACGTTTGCTTTAAATGGAGTGTCAGTTATTCTGACTTTAACCCAAATCTTTAATTCATTCCCCAAATGTTGTGCATTTTCAGGACTTCATTTACAACAGAACAAGATATGGCAGCAGCAAACCCATGCCTTCAAAAGCTGGTTGGGCTGAACAGCTGCAAAGAAAAATGGAGGGTGGGGGATTCCAAGGAGAAAAAATGATGGGTAGGAGTGGATCCTAAGCCCTTTCTTGGCCTAGCACTTCTCTTTTGCAAGACCTTCCTGAAGCTACTTTCCTCCTATCTGAGTTCCGAGACTCAGAGAGAAATGGAGAGAAATGGCAGGCACACGAAGGGTTCGGCACCCTTGCCCACTTGCCACTTCTCTACTTGAAATGCCCCTCCTCCCACACTGTTCAGCTGTTTGGCAGCAACCTGTGCTTGAAGACAAGGATGTGATATCATTAAGTTGAGTTTCACCCTTGGATCCTCATGTTTTTTTAAAGAACTCTTCATTGTAAAGTAATTCAATATAGTTTAGAAAGCTTGTGAGTAGGCCAAATATTAAGATCTTAAAGATTTTATTTATTTTTACATTTATATTCTGCTATTCCTCCAAGGAGCCCAGAGCAGGGTACATAGTTATGTTTCTCCTCACAACAACCATTTACACTTAAATGAGTATTTGCTGGTTTCATAGTGAGCCCAGGGTCCAATTCTGGGATGGATATAAAAGGGAACCAGCAGTCAAAATAAATATCAGAGGAGGGGCCCCTCAGATTTGTGTAGATAATTTTTGCAGAAGCATAACACCCCAAATTCTGGATTAATTCTTGGTTTTTGACTGAGTTACGGTTTGGGACATTGGCACAAATAAAGGATGGACAATGGGATCTCTATGAGGTTTAGCCAGCCTTTAAAAAAATTTAAGTAGAAAAATTGGTCAAAAAGAGTGCATGTCTCATATACAGAGAACAATTCTCAATCAAAAATGGGCTATCACTAGTGAAGAAAAGTCCCCCTCTGTCATATTCCATGACACAGGATCAAATTTCAGACTGCCTTGCTTTTCACAGGAGGAAGATTCTCAAGAGAAGCTACAGAGAACCTGAGGTTTAGGTTTTGCTTCTCCCCAAAGAACTATGAAACATAAACATACCTTTTATTATGATCAACAGAATCCCTCAAGTGTGTGTTTATCATCTCTTGTCTCATTTTGGTTTCTAAGGCTTGCCATGACTCTTGGAACTTCCTGAGGAAACAGGTTTTTTTTTTTAAAAAAGAAGAACTAGAGAGAGATAAACCATAGTTAAGACATTTATTATCCATTTTCATAGCACTTGAACACATGCAATACAAACACACACTGACTGATGCTACTATCCCAGTTCAATCATCACATAAACTCCCAACTTATCATCTTTGAACCCAAAGTTTGGAAGTTGGGAGTGTATGTTATTCCTCCTGATCTTATACTTTGTGTCCTTAGAAATTACAACATGGAGGACCAAGTGAAAAGGAAAGGAATGGCCAAAAAAAGGCAGGCAAAGTAAGGCTATTTTTATTTAATTACTAGTAGATGAGGCCCGTTGACTAGGCAATGCCATTTTGCATAGATTACACTTCTAGGGAAGTTCAAGAAATGAAATATATGTAATAGTTTTTTTTAATGTGCTTGCAAAAGGGAAATAAAAGAATAGTTTGAAATTTCAGACTGAATTTTCAGATTAAAATGTTTTCAATTTCAGAAGTTTGAAATTTCAGATTTCAACTTCAAACATTATTCATTTTATTGCATAATGATCATACACAGTAAATTTCAATAATAGTAAATTTGAAACTGAGAAAGATCTTCTGCTTTTCTTGGACATTAGGTCATTTTGGAATTATTGATCTGAAAACTGAGTGTTAAAAATCTGCTGAGAACAACAGTTAAATATGATTATTAATTCAGTATTTCTGCATTCACCTAATTTAAATGGCAGGGTTGTTCATGCAAACTTTGGTATCTGTAGTAAATTGGGAAGTATATTAAGAATTTCTTCAAAAAATGTTCAAAAATTATTTAAATTTTCACAGAGCATAATGTCATGTAAAAAATAGTGTATCCAGTTAATTTCAGTTATTTAAAAGATAGAATAAAAACCTTAACAAAAACCACAGGATAAAACACATAAAACTGGCAGCAGAAACACAGGCAGCAAAGTTAGTGAAGGAAGAGACTATTAGGAAACTATGATAGTGGTAGGGATACTGTGGGAATAGGAAGTCTAAGAGTAGAGTCTGATAGCAGTATATTGCAATCAATACTTTATTACAGTCATAGACCAGCACATAAGCCCAGCAAAATAACCATCAGGGTTATGATACAGTGGTTAAACACCAACATAGATCAGCGAGATTTAAAATTCTTAATGAACTCCTGGCGAATTTTACCAGTTATTAAACAGAACTTAGCCACATTATGAATCATTCTGGCCAGTTAAAAGATAATCCAAATAAAAAGTGCAACCTGGATGACAGATAATAAAAGGATTTATATATTTATGCCGTATTATCTTGATAAAATTAACAATAATGGAGGACGTTTGCCGTTGTTTCGAGATCTCCTGAGTTGCAGTGACAAGCATTCTTTGGAGGGAATTTTTTGATACCTCCCTTACAGGACTGTTGTTTGTAAGGCAATACATCATGCCTGTGTCAAAATTCTTCAGTATTTTGGTAATGTTAGATATCTAGCTGGGGTGGAACTCAGAACTTGATTGCCCAAATGGACACCAACAGGAATAGAGCCCTGGTCAATTTGATGCTACATATCATATATTCTACATCTGAGGTTGGCCCTGGTATTTTCATATCCCAGAGTTATCAATGCAGAAGGGGAGAAACTGTAATGACACAACCTTTCCTCCAACTCTCTTTTCCATCTTGAGTGGTAGCTATCTATTAGCACAAGTGGAACTAAACCTATGGGATGGAAGACCAGCTTTAGCCTGAATTCAAAGATGCTCCATGCTCTGGCCTCCAGTTTAAGTTGTTCTACTTCCAGACAAAGGACAGCACTAGGCACACACTGGGGTACTTGAAAACTGTCCATCAGGAACATAGATTGCACGGATTTCACCTTTCAGAAGTTAGACTAGAGGATACATTGTTATCCACGGTTTCATTACCTGCGGATTTGCGTATCTGTGGTCAGGTAAAAGACACCTGGGGTTGGAAATTACCGTGGAGGTCATTTCCACCAGCCGTTTTGTTTATCTGAGCCGCAAAATGGCTCCTTATTAACACCCTCCCAAAATAGCAATTTTCAGCCAATTTGGGGGCATTCCAGGGCACAGCGCAACTCAGTGGGATCAGCAAAGCATGGTAAGGAGCTCCTCTCCATGTTTCCCCCCAAGATTTGGCAGAGGTTGGGCAATTTTAGACAATTTCCAAGCCGACCAGGAACCTAACCCCCACAATCCCATAACCCCACTGCCTTGATATTCACAGTTTCCATATCCGCAGTTGCATCCAGGAAGCCCTGAAAATATCAAGGTCCTCCTGTACATGCCAAGTTGAGCTCCATATAGGTGCTGTGCTTGTACTTTGGCCGAAAAAAGTTGTATCGTGGAAGGTAGAATTTGGGCGCTCCTAGAATGGTGGAAGGATTGAATTGCTTGTGCACTCTTGTGTGCATTCTGCCTTACATATCTCTATGTGCACCTCTTCTGCCTGAGGCCTGGAAGATTACACCAGAGTATTTGAAATGCTTAACTTGTTCTAGCCTATGCCCATTTAGTGACCAATTCTGAATCTTTAGTTTCTTCGCATATACCAAGATCTTAGTTTTGGTATAATTTATTTCGAAAGCTTGTTCATTACAATAGTTGGCAAGAGAGCGCAAAGCTCTTCTTAGGCCTATCAGAGTTTGTGAGAGAATAATGGCATCATCTGTACATACAAGTATGGCAAGATGTTTATCTGCTAATTTTGGTGGATGATATTCTAGATTGCCTAAATGGGGAACAAGAGAGTTGATATAAAAGTTAAACAGCGAAGCCAGGATACAACCCTGTCTGACTCCCCTGAATGTTGGTATTTCCTAGATGAGATGTCCCTGAGTGCTACAATCTACCAACATGAGAGTTTTCATATAATTTAAACATTAAAAGAAGTAGACGGCAGTCTATAGTTGATCTCAATAACTTACACCAAAGTTTCTCTCTGGGGTATATTGCAAGACTTGCTAGTTTACAAACATTACAATGTAGGCAGAATTATGGAGATTGATAGCAAAATACTCTAACAACCAGTGGCGGCTGATGGTCATTGGGGCTGGGGAGGCAGAGAGCAGGAGAACATGGAATACACTCTGCTCATGCTCAGAGGCTCTCTTTCCACTCCATCACTCACATATTCTGCAGAATAGGATACAGAGTCTTCAACCTTCAGCTTATCTATTCTGCCCACCTCACCCACATCACCACACCAATCTGATGATCGGCTCACCATGGCATACAATCTGCCTCAAGTGACTCTGGGGTCCATCATAGTGCCTAACTGCACTCCAAATGAACTGCTAGGCAGTGTGTAGAGCCTGCCTGGAGACTGCCCTTGTTGTTGACTGCCCAGGAGAACTGCTGAGGAGCTGTGAGGGCAGAGGAGGGAGGAAGAAGAGGAGAGGAAGCAGAAATGGAGACCAGAGGAAAGGAAAGGAGGCAGAAGAGGGAAGAAAGGGGAAGGAGCCGAGGAGGGGCTGCATGATCGACTCCTCCCTCCCTCCCTCCCCTGCCAGCTTGGTCAGTCTCCCAGTGGGCTCTGCGCACTGCCCAAGCAGCTTGGCTAAGATGCAGTTCGGAGCTGTACCCCACACAGTGACTTCAGCTGCTGCTGCCACTAGGAGTAACCCACTTGCCTTCCTCTGCTCCTTTCTTCTTTTCCCGGCCAAATGGAGCACATGTGCAAACATCCTCTGAAAGGTGACAGCAGCAATGCTGCCACTCACAGGAGTTTAAAAAAACCTGTGGAAAAACAACGCATGCTGGTTTCTTCTGGGGAGTGAATACCCTAATTGCGTAGGGCAGGATTTATTCTGGCATTTACTGCATTTGTGAGTGCCAGATCTGCTGCCCTTTTAGAACTTGTCTTTGCAGAAGCACACACAGAAGCAGAGGAGGTCCCTTTTTGGACAGCAGTGAGACTGCAGTCAAATCAAATCAAGTTAGATTTCTGACTGCGAGAGGGGGAGTAGCACCCTTTCTTCCCTTACAGACCAGCCACCTTACAACATAAGATGGCAACACAGGCATTCCAATATTGGGGAGCTTCAGGGGGCACAGGTGTGGAAAGAGAGAATAATTTTAGGTTCAAGCAAAAGATTGGTACCTGTCAAGCAAATATTCCAAGGAGGAACAAAAAAGAATGAAGAAAAGATACAGAAGAGCACCACACACCCCTATACCTCTTGAAGTTGCCAGCTTCCTCTCTAATGCCATCATTTTCAGTAATGATTTCTGAATATTTACTGTTGATCAACCTCAAAATGGAAAGCAGCTCACTCTGGGAGCTCATCGGTAGAAGCAAGTGCATGATTCTGTGTAATGGCCCCACAGGCACCATTATCAGTTTTGTTAAATATGTTGCTAATCTGAGCTCCTACAGGAAAATAAAGATTGCTACAATCAGAAACAAGCACAATATTCTCTTTAATTAATAATCAGCATGCATTTCTGAAATTGCACTCAGGAAAAACAGTCACTTCTATCTATCTATCTATCTATCTATTTATTTATTTATTTATTTACGTATTTTTATACTGCCCAAAACTTATAAGAAAATAAAAACAGAAAGTAAAACATTAGTTAAAACAAAAACGGAACACTTAAAACATTACAACAATTCAATTTTTTAAAAGAATACTTTAAAACAGCATTAAAACCATTAAAACAATATTAATTAAAAGCCTGCATGAACAGATGTGTTTTTAAAGACTTTTAAAAAGCTGTCAGAGATGGGGAGGCTCTTATTTCACTAGGGAGCGCATTCCAAAGCCTCGGGGCAGCAGCGGAGAAGGCCCGTCCCTGAGTGGCCACCAGACGAGCCAGTGGCAAATGCAGATGGACCTTTCCAGCTGATCTCAGTGGGTGGTGAGGTTCATAACCAAGAAGATGTTCTCTTAAATACCCAGGTCCCAAGCTGTTTAGGGCTTTATAGGTTATAAAACAACACCTCGAATTTTGCCCAGAAATGTATCGGCAGCCAGTGTAGCTCCTTCAATACAGAAGTTATATGGTCTCTCCGAGATGACTCAGAGATCAACCTGGCTGCCGCATTCTGGACCAACTGTAGTTTCCAGTCTATATACAAGGGCAGCCCCACATAGAGCGCATTGCAGTAATCCAGTCTGGAGGTTACCAGCAGATGTACCACTGTTTTGAGGTCGTTCACCTCAAGAAACTGATGCAGCTGGCGTATCAGCCGAAGCTGATAGAAGGCACTTCTGGCCACAGCCTCAACCTGGGACACCAGGGAGAGGCTCGGATCCAGAAGCACCCCTAGACTGCATACCTGTTCCTTCTGGGGAAGTGTGACCCCATCCAGAACAGGCAGATCAAAATCATCTCTCGAGTTCCAACCCTGCACAATGAGTACCTCCACCTTATCTGGATTCAGTCTCAGTTTGTTATCCCTCATCCAGCCCATCACTGACTCCAGGCAGGCATTTAGGGAGGTTATGCCCTCTTCCAATGATGCTGACATGGAGAAATAGATTTGAGTGTCATCAGCATACTGATAGCACCCTGCACCAAATCTCCTGATGATCTCTCCCAGCGGTTTCATGTAGATGTTAAAAAACATCGGAGACAATACGAAGCCCTGAGGCACACCATACAGATTTTGAAGAACAGCAGTCTCCAAGAGACACCATCTGGAATCTGCTCGAGAGGTAGGAGTGGAACCACCGCAAAGCAGTGCCTCCAACTCCCAACCCCCTCAGACGCTTCAGAAGGATATATGGTCGATAGTATCAAAAGCTGCTGAGAGGTCCAAAAGGACCAACAGAGTCACACTTCCTCTGTCCATTCCCAATTGGAGATCAACCATCAAGCCGACCAAGGATGACCAATGAAAGCAAGTAATGAAAACAGTTCCAAAAGTTTGTTTTGGAACTTGCAGCCCATCTTACATCGTTTTGAGCAGACAGTGTCTACATAATGGTGAACACAAAATACTCCTCATGAGTTCAGAGGCTGCCATGCCAACAATTTTACTTCCTATCTCTCAGGACCAGCTTAGAGCACTGAAAACAAGTTCTGGGTGTAGCCCTGACAGTGGGCCCTCTCAACAGTAAAGGTAAGTGGTAGGATGACTGATAAAACCCCTCTTTTTAAAAATGAAAGTGGATCAGTAGATACATACTACGTGGGAGATGGCAATGGGAAACCCCTCCTGTATTCTTCCAAAGACAACCACAAGGCTCTGTGGTCGCTGGGAGCTGACACCAACTTGACAGCACACTTTACCTTTAATTTAATTCATATTAAAGCCATGGACCATTCCAAGGTATGTTGGATAAAGGACATATACAGGAGAACCTCGTTATTCGTGGAGGTTCCATTCCTTGTCTACTACAGCAAGAAATGGAACTGCAAGTATGGAGGCATTACTCCTATGGGAAACAGTGGGTTAGGTTCCAGGATGGAGGGGAAGTGCTTAAAATGGGGGGGGGACACAAAAAACAACACGTAATTCCATACAGTACTGTGGTCCATGTGCCCAGGATGTGTCCCGGAATACCCCCAAAACCATGAAATGTGCCCCTAAACAATGAAAAATCACAGGGGGAAATGAGTCTTTTCCCAAGAAATGAGCCACAAAATGGCTCCAATGAACAAAATCTGGAGTCCCATGTGGCCCTCTAGGACTCATGTATATTTGTGTTTTAACCCTACCGTATCCACGTATACTGAAAACGGGTGCCAGAGACCCCGCGGATATGCGGAGCTGTGAGTAGCAGTTCCACAAATAATGAGGTTCTACTGTATAGAAGAATGATGAAATTGAGGCCATAAACGGCTTCTTCTGTTAACATGTGTAATTTTTAAATGCATGCACAGCCACATCTATAGCCAAGAATGAAGAAGACAAACTTGCCCAACAAGAACCTTCAGACCACAAAATGAAAAGCAATAAATGGATGAAAATAATATTTGAAAAGGAGGAGGGGTGGGATGTAGCTTAATAAAATAATATCTTTAAAAGGACCTAGTGCTGAGTATGTTATTTTGGATGCTCCGGGGGTTTACCCTCCCATGTGCCCAACTGCTGATCTAGCTACTTATTCCCAAGTAAATCTATCTCGGAGTGGATCTTAGGGATATGCACAAACTAGTTCATGCACTCCTGGGAGGTGGTTATCTTTAAGGGGCAGGGAAGATGACTATCTCTGCCCCGTCACCTTCCCCCTGCTAGCACTCTCTCCAAAAGCTTTGGCACGAGGCTGCAGTGTACCTCCTTGCAGCCCCGGTCAGTGTAGTACTGGAAATAGCCAACACACAGGGGCACCTTCCCTGCCCTTTAAAGGTAATCCCACTGCTTCCGAACCAGCTCGAACGGTGGCATTCCAAACCAGTTCGGCACTCCCGAAAAAGAGGGCCAAACCGGTTCATGCACATCCCTAGTGGATCTAGCCAAGTTCCTGCTCTGCAGCAATGGAGGGGATCAGAAAGAAGAGGCTAGCAGACTCCAAAACTAAGACCCTACGGCCAGAGGATCTCCCTGACAAGGAGTGGTGGCAGTGTTACTGAGTGTTCAGGCAAGCGGACTGGGCCCACTGTGCACAAAGTAAGCATAGAAAAACCCAGCCTGTTTCATCACACCAACGACCACCATCTCCAATACCCGGTTGTTGTGGGGTTTTCCAATGTAAGATCTGCCTAGTTTGGGCATTGGCAATAGACAAACTGGAGGTCAGATCAAATTTGGCCCTTTTCTCAGTGCTCTGAAGCCTGTTACAATTGCCATGGTTTTCACTGGTATTTGGATTCTACTTTGCTCACAGTTAGGTAGATACATAATACCCGATACTTGTCTTCCCTGCTTTATACTAAAATGGCCCGAAATTGCCCATTCCATATTTTACTGACTCATCATTTAAAGTGGAATGTGCAAATGGAAGTTCTCAAGGAACTTGGGAGAGAGACCATGGCACATGATATGGAACAAGTCTTAAGTCTGATCTCTAGCTTCTCCAGTTACAAGATCCTAGGCAGCAGGCATGGGGAAGATCTCTTTTTGTCTGAGACCCTGGAAAACCACCACCAATCAGAATCACCAGCCAGAATAGTGGCTCTCCAAGGTTTCAAAGAGAGGTCTCTCCCAGACCATCTTTCTTTGGAACCCTGGAGAGCCATTCTAGTAAGAACAGGCAGCATTGAAATAGATGGACTAATGTTTTGAATTTTTCTTACTCTTTGAAGGACAGCCAGCCCACCTGACTACTTTCCGATTAAGAGATAGTACAAGCCAAGTGTAGGGAAATTTCTGGATGAAACTAAGGGTGAAATACCCCAATTCAAAGCAATCTTAGATGCCTCTTCATATTAACTTTTCCCTTCCCTGCTACCTGTAGGAAACATCCCCCACCCCACCCCTAACATTGCTTTCTTTATCTGAAATAGAAGTTCCAGTGCACTTACCCATAGCAATGAAGCTGATTTTTGAAAACACACTACACAATCCAAGTGAAATGTTCTCTTTTCTATTGCTGTTTCTCTTTAACAACTTATTAACTTGAACAAATGACATGTTCTTACCTTGGTATAAAGTGCCAAAAGTGTATCTATTTCTATGGTCTCCAGAATATTTTCAAGCACCACAATATTACTTTGAACCTCTCTTGATCTGAAATTAAAACAATTATTTTGAGAGGCAGGATATTGCTTAAATGCTTATAAAAAGAAGAAATCACTTCACTTTGGGTGAAGTCCAAACTACACCCTCAGATGCCTGTAACAAATGACAATAGTACTTTAGATAGGTAATATAATAAGAATCTTTTCACTTTACAATACTATATTTGTAGCGATGGAGCATATTCTGCATTACTCATTTCATTGTTCCATCACAAAATGTGTGGTTAAGAATAGACATAGAGGGTTAAATTCCACAGGCACAGGAGAACAGGAACATTGGTTTATTTTTAGGAAACTAATATCACATTGCATGCAAACAAAAACCTAGTTATAAGAAGCAAACTTTGCACCTTGATGGCAAAGAAGAGAGACAAGGTTCCTACTTGTGCAATTATAAGATTCTGGAAGTTACAAGTCTATTTTCCAAAAGTAATAATCAGGCCCTAGAAGACTGGCCATCAGCCTCCATTTGTCCAAGTGTATGTTCTCTGAGATAACAAAAGAAGCATAAACAAGAAAATTTGTCCCATTACAGGAACATCTTACTCTACACAGGTGAAGCCCGTGGATACCAAAGCATTGAGTTAATCAGACTCAGGGGGTTAAGTTCCTGGAGACTCCAGAAACAGTGAGAAATGGTGAAAAATGGCCCTCAAAACTGAAAGACGTGCCCTACCATGCTATGTGGGTCTCCAGATGCCCAGCAATGCCTCCCAAAAGTCCCAAATCTCACTTTTATTGATTGATTGATTGATTGATTGATTTGATTTGATTTGATTTGAGCATCGCACTTCCAAAATGGCTCAGGGCAGTTCACAACATGATAAAAACATTTAAAACAAATTAACAATTAAAATCAAACTATTAAAACACAATAAAACCAATTAAGCAGCTAAAAACCCTGGAAATCAGGGCAACAATTTAAAACAATGTAAAACAGTTAATCATTTAAAACCCTGGAAGGCCAGGCCAAACAGATAGGTTTTAAGGGTTCTCCTGAAGGACAGCAATGATCTCAAATTATGAATTTCTGCCGGGAGTGCATTCCACAGCCCAGGAGCAGCTACAGAGAAGGATATGGACCTCCTCAGATGACCTTAACATGCGGTGGGGATCATGTAGAAGAAGGCGCTCTCTTAGATAACTCGGACCTAAGCCATTCAGGGCTTTAAAGGTAATATCCAGCACTTTGTATTTTGCCCAGAAACATATCGGCAGCCAGTGTAACTATTTCCAAACAGGCATGATATAGTCTCTCTGGGTTGCCCCAGAGACCAATCTGGCTGCCACATTCTGAACTAACTGAAGTTTCCGGACTACGTACAAAGGCAGCCCCACGTAGAGCGCACTGCAGTAGTCAAGCTGGGAGGTTACCAGCTGATGCACCATTGTTTTGAGATCATCCTCTCTGAGGAATGGGCACAGCTGTTGAATCAGCTGAAGCTGATAGAAAGCACTCCTGGCCATGGTGTCCACCTGAGATACCAGGGTGAGGCCTGGGTCCAGGAGTACTCCCAAGCTGCGCACCTGCTCCTTTTGGGAGAGTGTAACCCCATCCAGCACAGGAAGATCTAACTCACCCCTCAGATTTTGAGCCCCCACAATGAAATGCTTTCCCCCATGAAAAATCACAGTTAAAAAAAATTTACATAGATGAGCCACAAAATGGTTCCTATCCTCAGGATGGCCAAAAATGACCATGGAGGTCATTTTTGGCAACCCCGAACCTGCACATACATGGAATCAACCCTTTGTAAACCTCCTCCACTCAGGATATGCCAAGGTCGGGAATCAATTACCCAACCATGAATACACAAAACTGTGGATGTTTGATCTGCAAATGGCAAGGTTCACCTGTACTAGTTCTGAAAATCTGAAATTCTTAGAGTATCAGTCCAACAACAACAACAATTTATATCCTGCTCTTCCTCCAAGGAGCCCAGAGCAGTATACATGGTTATTTTTACCCCTTATGTTTATGTGCCTGGCCCAGTCACCCAGTGAGTTTCATGGCTAAATGGGGATTTGAACCCAGGTTTCCCCAGTCCTAGTCTAACACGCTAAACACTACACAGCAAAATATATCACCCTGCCTCTGTAATGTGGACTAATCAGTAGCTTTCAGATCCTCAGAGAAGCTGTCATGGGAGGCCTTATGACAATCCAGTCAAATACACAATATTAATTTGGGATCTCCTTCCACATGCAAATGAAAGGTAGTTTAAAGTGGAGTGATTAAGTAGAATCAGAAAAATTCTGGAAAATCCCAGTTTTAAATCAAAGCAAGTCTGGGTTTTTGGCTGTCATGGGGGTGAGGACGAGGTTTTCAAAGAAAAAGCTGTGTATGGAAGATTTTCTATGGACCTGATCTGCAGAGTGATTCCTGCCAATTTTTTTTTGCCAAAGTACTAATTTCAGCATCCTTTTGACCCAACTTCCTAATTTAAACAGGATTATTTTTAAACTCTCCCTCTTCCCCCAATTTCCCCCCAGCATTGTATCAACTACTATTATCACTTAGCCAAGGAATGCTGAATATAGTGGATTGCAAGTTTCAATTCTGAAGTTTATGGTCAACTCACACCTGTGTGACAAAGACTGATAGCAATATTTATAGTGATAAAAATTAGAGATCCTTACCTTTGTCTGTTCAAATACACTAACTGTTTGCATGCATTCAGTGATTTCCATAGGAGTGTGGACACCTGTCCATCTGAATTAGATTCCTCTGTGTTGTTCGTAAGGCCCAGACTATCTGGACTCCACCTCTTTCTGTTCATAACATAATGCTGTCGCTGAGCCAACTCTTGATGCAACAGCTCATCCTGCATCTTTTTTTCCAGCTCCTCAGTTTCCTTGATTTTAAAAGGAAGTAATGTATAACAATCATAAACACTGCAATCATCACCAACATTATTATTATTATTATTTTTACATGGTTTATCAAATCAAAAGGTCTTAACTTGGCACCAAAAAAGATGTAAGGTATGGTGCCAGGAAAGTCTTTCTGGGGACAGCATTCCAAAAGCAGTTCGACAGAAAAGGCCATGTCCCCATTCTCCACCCACCTCACTTCTAGAAGCAGGGCAGGGGCGTAACTATAATAGAGCAAGGGGAGACAGTTGTCTGGGGGCCCACTGCCTGGGGGGGCCCCCAGAGGTAAGTCACATGATGGACTCCCCCGGGCTTCCTTCAGTTGTATTCATCCTCCAAAACTGATGTGTGTGTTAAGACCGGGAGCTACCAGAACAGCATGTCTTTCTCTAGTACCATTAAAGGACTTGCATCATCCACAATTTACAAAACCTTTTTTAACAATAATGTATGATGATGTTCTATTGTGGCACATAGATTGATAGATAGATAGATAGATAGATTGGTTATCTATCTATCTATCTATCTATCTATCTATGCTTTTTGTTACCACTATTCAGCCTTATTTAAGATTCCTTTACTTCATGAGCTGAGCTTCATTGGGGGGGTGGGGGGGGTGCATTTTAAAATATTGTCTCTGGGCCCACTCCAACCTTGCTACACCCCTGAAGCAGGGGCATCCACAGATGGGACTCAGAAGATACTTTTAATAATCAGGCAGTTTCATGTGGGAGGAGGTAGGCCATGAAGTACTTGGGCCTCAAGTCACTTAGCATTTTAAAGATTAAAATCACTACTTTGAATTGTCCTTGGAAATGAACAAGTAGCCAGTGCAATTGTTTTAAGAATGGTGAGATATGCGTCCCAAAATTAATACCCAGTAAAATGATTTCCCCCCCTATCAAACTCGAATTAATTGGTGGCTCATCCTTGAAGAGGAGTAAGAGACAGAGTGCCATTAAGTCCATCGTTAACTGGGTTTATATTTGATGAAGACTTGGCACCTAATACTTTTACTTTGCTACTTACATGATTGCTTTGCTCCAAGATCTCAGCACAATCTGACTTGGTCAGAGTTTTTGATGAACTCAGTTCTTCTAGAAGTAAAGCTCGTAGTCGGACGAGAGCTTTGTAAAACTCCAAGGTTTGAGGTGTCTTTGCAATCCTTCGGAACTGTAAAGAAGTGATGTATTCCCCAAGTTTATTCTCCAGAGCCTGCAGCTGATGCTCTCTTTCAAGTTGTAGTTCACTGAGAATCTGAAAATGAAAAATCAAACTCTGAGATAGCCAGATTGACAAAAACCTGTCAAGTATATTCATCATCATCATCATCTTCTTGTAAACTACTTTGAGAGCTTTTTCTCAAAAAGTATATAAATAGTAGTAGTAGTAATCCAGGAGCTAAGGATCAGACTACTTTATTGATAGCCTCACTATCGGTAGTTGATGGAACAGACCAGTGGTGAGGAAGAAACTACTTATATCTATAAGATTTGGCTTATTTGTTACATTTCTTATATCAGAATTGGAACCAGCCACAATGATAATTTTTGACATTAAATTATCTACATTTCCTCATTTATTTGATTGATTGACTGATTGACTGACTGATATACTACCCTTCCAAAAATGGCTTTATCATTTAGATAAAATGAATTTGCCCAGGCATAGCTAATTTCCAGTTATTAAATTCAAGTAAGCTCAAAGGGCATCTTTACAAATCCCTGCACTAATTCATTCAGTCATCTCTTTTGAAGCATGCTGTAAAAGGACCATGATTACATGAAACTAAATGCATGCATGAGAAAGAACTGTAATGACAGCCTGAGCTTGCAGTTACTCACACCGCAGAAGAGGCAAGCCACGCTTGTGAGTGATGGTAATTGAAATGTCCAGCTGTGTGCACACATCTGCACAGGTAGCTTCCATGGATCACAGCCATACACTATGAATGGTGCACAGAATATTACTGAATCATTGTTATATCAGGCTATCAGAACTTTTAAGTGGAGTTTGTGGGTGCATGTTATATGGAGGAGCTTCACACGGGTCATGTGAAGTGCCAGACGAGGTTTGGCGGGGAGAGTGGGCTTAGCCCACTCTCCCCGCACACAAGCAGTTGCGGATTGGCCACCCAGACGAGCGGCTGCTCCGGTCGGGCGCTCCTGCGCCCGGCTGCGGCTCCGTCAGGCAGTTCTGGGGGTTGGGGGAAGGGGAATGCCGCGTGTGTCCCCCCGGAAGGCACTGCATGAGTGCACGGTGCCTTCCTGGGGTCCCCTCTCCCCACCACCCCAAGTGGGTCAGTCGCAGCTGCAGGCAGCCGTGGCTGACATACAATCAAAAGGACGAGGTTAACGGAGTGCTCACTCCATTAACCTCGTTTAAGGGTAGGGGATTTTAGGCGGGCTAGCACCCAGAAAAGCGGTTCTCTCAACTGCGCAAAAGCAAGCTGGACTGCATCAGCCCGCTTTTGCGAGGTCGTGTGACTAGCTTCATGGTTTTTCACAGCTACTTTGCCCTTTGTCTCTCACTGCATAGCTCCTTCTATCAGATTCAAGCCTTCCTTTAGGTACTAGAGACCTGGTTTCTTCCCAAGCCTCCCTCCCAGTGTGGCTGTGAAACTCAACATGGGGTCCCTTCATGCTTGGAAAAACAGAGCGTTATACCACAACCATTGTCAAGCCTTATCTGCCCTTCCTTTACAAGCAACAATAGTAAAACCCTGTTATTTTGGCCTGATCAGGGATGAGTATCACTACAGGTTGTCCAGTTGATTACAGTTACCTTGGTCACGTGTTCATCTGTTATGTAGCTTTCATATATGTGAATCTTCTTTTCCAGGGCTTTCTTTAGAACATCCATCTGATTTTTGTTCTCTAACTTTTTTTTCACTTTAGACCCTTGCTGGAAAAATGCACACACTTAAGACAATTCTTATATAGGCTATAAAATGGAATATGCTTCCCTCCCCCATGTCAAACCAAAATAACTTCAGAGACAAAGATGTGATTTGCAAGCAGTTTCACTGTCTTTGCAGCACTTGCAGCTTTTTGAACTCTTCTAGAAACAAGATACAGCTGCAAAATGATGCTAGAATAATTTTGTCAAAATGGTGTAAAATAAGGGTGTTTTCTCTCTCTAAGCAAAAGTATGGATATAAAAAACATCTTGTCCTAATTTGAACTGTTTGTTCAGGAAACAATGTTCCTGATAATGTGCGGAGGTGGTAAAGGAATCTGGTAGAGATTTCATGGATGTGACTCAGGGGGCGTGTTAGATAGAATGACTGTTAGACAGAATGCAAATATTAATGATATGTTTTCTCTTTAGGTATTTTTGTTTAAAAAAATTATTTACTGTTCTTCAGTATACATATTTATTTATAAACCAGTACAACAAAGCGAACAGCAAAAAAACCTTGAAGAGTGAAACAGCAAATAAAAGCAGCATTTAAACAACTTCAACCAGAGTTAGGTGGTCTGGGAAAATAAAAAGGTCTTTGCCTGGCATGGAAACAACATCAACGTAAGTGCCACATGTGCCTGCTTGGGAAAGTATTCCATAGATGCAGTGTTACTGCATCTAAGGCTCTATCCTACCCACCTCACATCAGATAGCGGGGTTACCCTGAGAAGGGCCTCCAAAGATGCCCTCTTGTGTGGACAGGTTCATATTGGATGTCTGGTCAATGTCAGCCTGTTGTATGGAATAATTTATTCTGTTCAGTACTTCCAATAAAAGCAGCATATTCTGGGCACAGATGCACTAGGTTGCTGGGCTATCTGGACTATCTATATAGATATCCTCCTCAACCAACCCTTTAAAAGTTTATGATAATATACTGTTAAATTGTCTATGCATGCGTTGCAATCACAATTAGTTCTGAGTTTTCTACTGGTGAAAAACCCATCATTTTGATTAGCAGGGGCCTATGCTATGACCCTCCTCATGGTCAGGAAAATTGAAAGCCCAGGTGGGATGCAGGGAAATGTTTACATAAAATTGCTAAATTCCTCACGTAACTAGTTAGGCCAGATGGATTCTAGGGATATAGGGATATAACACTCTTGGGGCCCTTTGGGGGAAAAGGCCCTTATCCTGGTACCCCAGAGGATCACTAAGCTGAGTCACATGGGTTTGTATTTGCTGTATCTAAACCACTGGGACCACTGTTCCCTTTAATAGGGATTCCCAGATGTTGCTCACTACAACTCCCAGCATCCCCAGCTGCAGTGGATTTTGGTTAGGGATTCTGGGAGTTGTAGTCAACAACATCTGGGAATCCCTGTTAGAGAGAACACTGACTGGGACTAAATCTACCATAAAATACCCAGAGAATCAATAGCTGCCAACAATTACTGCAGTAAAGAGTAGCCGAGCTCTTGTGCATTATGGGGGAAGAGAACTAGCTGAGGTACTGTGTTACCGATCCCTGTCCAATCCAGTCCTCCCATAAAGGGTCAGCACACATTTTCAGTAGTTTAGAGTTTGGCTAAGATGACTAAGATAAGGCAGTAACATGGGATGATAGAAGGTAAGTATAAGAATATCAGATGTCTATTTTAACGAAGAAGTTAGATTTTATGAACGCAATGCACATTGAAAACCGTGAAGGAAATAGAGAAGACTGTGGACGCCATGTGTGTGCTGGTGCCATGCGTGGGTACTTGGGACAAATGCTGCCACAACAGGAACTGAGGTTTCTGCACTGGTTTGGTACCAAACTGGTTTAGATGAGGTCCAAACCGGTTTGGCACCACGGGGAGGGGAGTGGAGAGCAGGATCTTTTTCTTTTCTTTTTTTAAAGGAGAGCAGGTCCTTACCTGCTCTCTGCCACCATGTGCAGCTTTCTGCAGCGGCGGTGTTTGTCCCAAGACCTGACTGTACATTTATAAGAACTGGCCTGCAAAATGGACACAATGGCATGATCTGCTTCAGGTTATCAGTGGTGGAATGAAGCTTGACTAGTCATATCAACATTAACTTTCACCTCTAAGGAAGGAAGATTAGGAGTATAGGTAAAAAACACAGGCAACATATAGATTTGAAAATGATCAAAAATAGGTACAATTTAGTCTGCTGCCTTCCACTTCTCAATGACAGAGACCCTGATTTTAAAGCTAATATGATCAAGGGATGTCCTACAAGTATTACCTGCTTGTTAGGTGCCAGCATATTTTGATCTACCTTCTGCAGTGCTGCTTCTCTCCGCTCCGACTGGTAAGTCTGCAGCAACACCCTTGCCCGAATCTTGGGTAAAGCCAAACTGCAATCCATCTGGGAAAAGCAACTATGGAACTCCTGCCTTATTTTCAGCAGTTCTTCTTCAGACAAAACAAGAGAAAAACCTAAAAGTTTCCTGGAAGAGAAACAACATTCTTCAAACTTTTCCTGTTTCATTATTTTGTTTTAGGATTCATATATTTGAGATTGACACTCAATATATGAATGACTGTTTTAAATAGTTTTAAATTGCTGTTTCAACAGTTTGTTTTATTTTGTCTTTATTGTGTTTATTTTTGCGAACCACCTAGAGCCTTTGAAATCAGGTAGTATATAAATAAAATAACAAAAACAATAATATATAAGAGTTACTGGGGAGATTAATTTGAAATAAGACCTCCAAGGGTCATTTGGGTAAAATTTTGCAAACTTCCTTAAATTGGTTTTCGGTTAAACAAAAGTCTTTTTCTGATTATTGGATTTTATTTGCATAGGTAGAAATTCCGAAGCTTAAGGCTGTATTTTTAAAAGAATGAGTACTACTGGGTGTTTGTTTCTCAGACTTGTTTAGATACCCTTGCAAATCAGTTGTTCTTTGTCACATCCATGTTTTTATGTGTGATGCACATGCTCAACACCATGCTGACCACGCAAATGGTGTCCGTGCATGCATGTGTACCTGTGCCATGCGCTGGTTCTTGTGGGGAGCACTGTGGCAACAGGAAGCTGCACGGGGTGGCGGAGAGCAGGTAAGGACCTGCACTCCTCCTTTTTAAAGAACCTGCTCACTGTTGCCTACCCCAGTCCCACTGGCAGTGAACTGGTTTGGACTTTGCCCAAACTGGTTCAAAACTGAACCTATGCCTGAGACTTGGTTCATGCGTATCCCTAGCCCTTTGGTCCAACTATGCAGATGTATTTTGGTTTCTGACCTATCATATCTCAACAATGTAGTTTTATTTCATCAAATTAATGTGATGCTTGTATCAAAACTGGAGGCTTAACATGGAAGGTTGAATTCCCATAATTCTAATATTCCCTTGTTTGACCATGAATGCATTGTTGGGGGAAAGAGGTTAACAAACTGGCTACACAAATTAAATACGATCATTCTCAAACTGTGATTAAATCTCATATTAAGGAAAAGTAGTAACTTAAGACTCCTTTTCAAAATTACTTTTCAAAAACACTTTTGATTGTGTTTGGATACATCAAATCAAATATAGTTTCAACTTTATGCTACATAAAAGCAACACCTTTTCTCCATTTTTAATAGCATTTATTCCCTTCCAGAGTCCATCAGTTCTGATTATAGCCCATGTGACTTGGATTTGTGTCCCTCAGTGATGGCCTCAGAAATTCTGGAATTAATAAGATTCTTCTTGAGCAGTAAGGTATCAGGAGAATATATATTTCAGGGTGAGTGGCTGAAGTGCTATCCAGAATGTCGGGATCTGACTATATACATGTCACCAAAGCTATTCCTATTGGGATTCAGACATAATTCACATTTTAACAACAACAATAATATAAGGGGACAGGATCTTCCACTGTTACAGAACCATCAAACTTATTAATACAGCACCTAAGCTATATCAAAATATCTGCTTTGCTTTAAACTACAACTGTTGATGACAGTGGGCCAGATGAACTCAAAACCTGGCTTTTTGGGTACTGAACTTGACCCAAAGCCTGCCAAGCCCACATCCTCAAGTTTCCTCCTCCCACTTCCTTCTCACCTCATTTACTCAGAAAATTATAGTTTAGTTAAATCACAGTTCAGAGAGTAATCTGAACCTCAGAGTGTGATTTAACTAAGGTTTAGAAACCAGGATATGAAACTGGGATTCTTATTAAAAATATTATACTATACGCTGTACTGCTTCTCAACCAAAAAAAAAAAAAGTTCTCAGGCTGGTTTACATAGCAAAACATATGAGAAAATGCTTCCCTATATATAAATGGCTCATAATCTCAGGATAAGCATAAAAGACACCAGCAACTGTCAACGGAGAGATGCTATGCTGGGTTGAATGAGGACAGTTGCTCTCCCTTGCTAAATATTAGATTATTAGAGAGGGTTAGGTAGAGATTATAAATGGTTTTCTGAGGGAGGGCAGGATGCCTCCTTAAGGTAAGGAGGTCTATCATTAGATCATACTGAAGAAACCTGAATTGGATCCCTCAAAGTTAGCCAATTATAGACTCTAATAATATGCTTCAAATGTGATTCGGCATCTGAATCATGGGCACATCCCTTTAAAACTGAGGGCTTATACAGCCCCTTTAACATGGAGGAGAGCAGGTCCACATACCTGCTCCTCCTCTGTTCACCACTTCCGTAATGGCGGCACTCCCAGCTATGACCGTGCATCCGTGGACCATTCCAGCTGCCACTGCACGATACTAGCATGTGCATGGCCTCCCTGAAGGAGTATGCACCATGGTATCCTACTGGGTTGCCTCAGGGAATTGAAATTAGGTAGTACTGTTTTACAGTGGTTCCACTCCTACCTCTCGGGCAGATTCCAGATGGTATCTCTTGGAAATTGTTGCTCTTCAAAGCGAAAGCTACTGTATGGTTCTGCAAGATTCCTTACGGTCGTCAATGTTTTTTAACATCCACATGAAACCATCAGGAGATTTGGTGCAAAGTGTTTAATGGGCTGGATGAGGGATAACAAACTGAGGCTGAAGCAGGATAAGACAGAGGTACTGACTGTGGAGGGTCAGGACTCGAGAGATGGTTTAGATCTGCCAGTTCTGGATGGGGCTACACTCCATCTACGTATGTACAAGTATGTAGTTTGGGAGTACTAGTATGTAGTTTTGCATCTATATATTTAATCCTCTTAAACGTACCTGTTGCTAATCTCATGTGTGGCAGCTCTCGCAAGAGTTTGCGAGCAGCTGCCTGGATAGAGATGGCGGCGGGACAGGGGAGAAAATAGCAGGGAGAAGAAGGTGGCAGTGGGCTGGCCCAGACGTGAGGAGGAAGAGGAGGCACAGGCAGCGGGCCGGCCTGGCCACCGGGAGAAGGCAGCCGCTGCCTGGAGCGGGCGGGCGGGTGGGTGTGGCAGGCCAGTTTTCCGGCTAGCCTGCCAGCCAGAAAATGGGGGGGGAGGAGAAGAAGTGGGCTGGCCAGCCCACCATCCAGAAAGCGCAGAGGGGGCAGAAGTGGGCAGGGGGGAGAAGAAGCATGACATATAATACAGCTAGTATAATTATTTGATTAAAAGTAATTGTTGTAGTTCTATAGCCTATGTGTATAACTGAATGAAGTATTGATGTTGATAAGGAGAATTGCTCCCATTTCAAGGAAACATAATAGAATGATTTACTTTTGTTTAACTGTGTGTGTCTGAAAGAATGTATGAGTAAGCAAAGGATATACCAGCCCCAAAACATGGTAAAATGTTGGGAGAGAAATGCAGATGACCCAAAAGGACCAGAGAAAACTGGATAAAATGCTGAACACAGAAGAAAGGAGTTGCTCGGAAAACAAGGACTATGGTCAATAAGGACGGATGCAAACACGGAACAGCAAACAGCTTCAAAGGCAGGCAACCCTTTTTAAAGTCAGGCATCAACAGAGGTTTTCTCGGAGAAGCACAGAACATCGTGGGGCCTCCAGCTTCTCACAACTCCCCATTAAAGACTGATCACCTTTAAGTGGGGCTGGTAAGTATGGATGTGTGAGTGAATGAATTATAGTTTAGCTAATACTTAGGGTGTAACAATTAACTGATGAACTAAATCCAGCTGGTATCCGGGATCTATTTTCTTTTTGGGACTTGTATTAGCCTATCCGAAGCAATACTCCTAATTAAAAGTGATCCCCTTAATAATTGGTCACAAGTAGGCCGGATGGCTAGAAAGCCGGGCATGCCAGCGAGGGTAGGGGGAGAAACCGGCAGTGGCAGTGGCTGCGCTGGCCGGAGGCGCAGATGCTCTGCGCCCAGCCCAGCTAGTAACCTTTTAATTGCTGTAATCTCTGAATGTTTTAAATTTTGTAATTGTTGTTTTAATAGTTGGTTTTATTCCGTTTCTATTGTGTTTATTTATGTGAACCTCCTACAGCCTTTGGAGTCAGGCGCAGTGTTCCCTCTAAGGCATGTGCGTGTGTGCATGCTCATAAGTTTTTTTTATGTCCACTGAGTTAATTTTAGATCCTGCTCAGGTTTAATCAGGAAGGCCCAACTCTGAATGCATGTGCGCACACACTGCCTTGATGCTGCCACCCAGAACAAAACTCATTCTGCACTCAGATGAAAAAAATTAGAGAGAACGTAGGCGGTATATAAATTAATGGCTTGGGCCCAGTATTTAAGAGAGCATTTAAGAGTATTTGGGTATTTAAGAGAGGACCTTCTCTGTCATGAATTCTGCTGACTACTGAGATCATGTGGGGAGGTTCGGTTACAGCTGCTACCAGCTTGTCTGGTCGCAGCGTGGGACTGAGCCTTCTCTGTGGCTGCTCCAGGGCTTTGGGATGCTTGGGATGCTCTTCCTGTCAATATAAGAGCTTCTCCATCTCTAGTTGCCTTTAAAAAATCGCTGAAGACATCTGTTTTCTTAGGTCTTTTGTTAAAACCATTTTAAAAACTATTTTTTAGTTTGGATGAAGGAGAGCTTGTCTTGTGGTAGCAACAATGAATTGTCCCCTTTGCCAAGCAGAATCCATCCTGGTTTGCATTTGCATTCAGACTACATGTGAGCCCTGTAAGATATCCCTCTTAGGATGGAGCCGCTCTGGGAAGAGCACCTGAATTCTTGAATTCAGAAGGTTCCAAGGTCCCTCCCCGGCATCTCTAAGATAGGGCTGAGAGAGGCTCCTGCCTGCAACCTTGGAGAAGCTGTTGCCAGTCTGTGTAGACAATACTGAGCGAGATGGATCAAGGGTCTGACTCGGTATAAGGTGTCTCTTTCTCAAGTTAGCAGAGGATTAGATCCACAGCGCTCCAGGTTATACCAAAACAAGAATTTTAAAGAATGGATTATACTTCCCAAATAGTCTGAAGCAATTATCCTCAAGACTAAATTTCCTAAGTATGCATTAGTGTTAAAGCATAAGGTACAGTTCTAGCACAATCATGGTTTGGGGCATTTGTTTAACAAGAATAGATTTTATTTTATTTATTTTAGTTAGACATTAGATCCAGAAGTACGCACTCCCAGACTGCATACCTGTACCTTCTGGGAAAGTGTGACCCCATCCAGAACTGGCAGATCAAAATTGTCTCCCAAGTTTCGACTCTGCTCAATAAGTACCTCCATCTTATTTGGATTCAGTCTCAGTTTGTTATCCCTCATCCAACCCATCACAGCCTCCAGGTAGACATTTAGGGAGGTTATGCCTTCTCCTGATGATGTTGACATGGAGAAATAGATTTGGGTGTCATCAGCATATGGATAACACCCTGCACCAAATCTCCTGATGATCTCTCCCAGCAGTTTCATGTAGATGTTAAACATTGGAAATAAGATGAAGCTCTGGGGGACGCCATATCACACATGATCTTATCCACTTTCTGAAGAACAACAGTCTCCAAACAACACCATCTGGGATCTGCCCTAGAGGAAGGAGCGGAACCACTGTAAAACACTGCCTCCCACTCCCAACCCTCTCAGATGCTCCAGAAGGATACTATGGTTGATAGTATCAAAAGCCACCGAGAGATCCAAAGGTTGGAGACAAGCTGGTGGTTGCTTATCTCTGGGGGATCCAATGCAGGCTTCTTCAGAAGAGGTCTAATGATTGCCTCCTTAAGGCATGGAGGCATCCAGCCCTCTCTCAGAGAAGCATTTATAATCTCTACCAAGCCTTCTACAACAATCCTTCTACCAGATACTATAAACCATATCAAGCAAGGATTAAGAGAACAGGTAATAGGCCTCACTTTTCAAGCAGCTTATCCACATCATCAGGAGTCAGAAACTGAAACTGATCCAGCATAAGCACATAAGAAGAATTGCTGGACACCTCTGTATTAGACTCTGCAATAATTGTGGTGCCTGAGTCTAAGTCAATCTGAATACAAGAGAATACAACAGGTAATTGATGGCTCCAAATTCTGATTCAAGGGAGGAGGGACATGTACTAGTCTTTTCACAACGCTAAACTACTCCACTGGATGTGAACTTGTGGAAGCAATACGGGCTGAAAAGAATCACTTCTTTGCTGCACATATTGCCTGAGTATAGGTCTTCAAATGCGCTGTGTTGTAATCTGTCAGATTCGAGTTGAGTCTTTCTCCACTTGCACTCCAGTCATCTACCTTTCTATTTCAGCTCCCCTAGTTCTTCTGTATCCCAAGGGGCCAATTTTGAAGTGGGTTGCCATAGTGAGTTTGCTGTTCCAGTTCTCCAAAAGGGCATCAACAGAATCACCAGCATAGCCAACATTAAATCCTTCCAAGGCTTCTTGGAATCCTATAGGATCCAAGAATCTTCTTGGGTGCACCATCCTAATAGGCCCCTCACCCCTGTGGAGGTGGGATGTGATTGTGAGTCCAACCTTAACCAAATAGTGGTCTATCCATGACAATGGGGAAATCACAAGAGTCCTCATCCATGGAACACCACCCTGATCAGAGTAAAATACCAGATCAAGCTTGTATCCAGCAACATGACTCGGTCCCAAGACCACTTGGGATAGGCCTATAGTTGTTACAGCCACTATGAACTCCTGGGCCGCCCTGGACAAATTGGTCTCAAAGTAAACATTGAAGTCCCCCACCACCATAAGCCTGGGAGACTCCAATGCCAAGCCCGAGATCAAGTCCGTCAGCTCAGTTAGGGACTCTGTTGGGCAGCCAGGTGATCAGTACACCAACAAAAGTCCCAGTATATCCCTGGTCCTCAGACTTAAATATACACATTCAATATGGTCAGACACCCCAACAGGGAGCCTGGTAAGAGAGATGTTTCTCTTATAGACCACAGCCACTCCACCTCCCCGCCTACATCTTCTCACCTGCTCCTCAGCAGAATACCTTGGAGGGAGAAGCTGGGACCATACAGCACCACCATCCCCGCCCTCAACCAAGTTTGATATGTGATACATACCTGGTCGGCCCCTTTATCCATAATCAGATCATGGATAATTTCTGATTTATTCTGGACTGACCTGGCATTACAAAGGAGCAAGATGAAGCTCTGTGGGTGGTTGGCACTGCTCCCTCAGGTCAAAGAGCTGGCAGGACAGCCAGAACAGGCAACAGCTATTAGGCTTCTGATTTCCCTTCCCCTGTAACAGTCTGTTGATCTGCTGTTACTTCTCCTATTCCCCACCACCATCAGAATAGCTGCCCCATAATCAATAGACATGCCCCCTGTCTCACCATCTCCAAACAAGCCTAGACACATTGTAAACTAATCTCACCCAAGACTCAGACAACCAAAGCTATCTAAACAACAGCTTCCGCTTCTAAAACAGCCATAAAAAAATACTCTGCCCCAACCCTCAGTCCCACACCGAAGGCCCGGCACCAGAGGCCGGCCCGCTTTCGTGGCTGCCTCCAGGCTGGACACCTATCCCGCCAGCCACACCACCATCTGTGCCTTGGGGGCACCTCCTTTCTTATAAGGAGGATGGAGATGGTGGGAGGTGGCGAGGGTGAGGAGAGGAAAGGATTCTGAAGGTTTCCCTGACCTCTCCTGACGAACAAGAGTCGTGTCGCCCTACCTGTGCATTCCTGACTTGTTTTTGCGGCCCCGGACCTTCTGAAGAACAGCTTGCTTGCAGCTTGTTTGCCTTCTGGTCCTATCTGTGCCTTCTACCTGAGTATTTGACAATTTAAAAACCTTGGAAGGCCAGGCCAAACAAGTAAGTTTTTAGGGGTCTCTTAAAGGCCAACAATGAGCCTAAATTACGGATATCTGCTGGGAGTGCATTCCATAGGCCAGGAGCATTCCACCTGTCCATGAGGACCAGATCTCTCTCTCTCTCTCTCTCTGTCTCTCGGAGATTTCTGGAGCCCTTGGAAGCATAAATAGGAAGAAGGCATTCTGGAGGCGTAGCAGACCGCCTGCAGGAGGCCGCTGAAGGGACACAGTTTCTGTGTGGGACTGGGGTCTGGGGGCAAGTTATACTAAGGTGGGGTTGGAGGTCTGGGTTAGTCCTTCTTTTATTGGGTTTTGCCAGGCCTTTTGTTGTCATGTGTTTGGTTTTTTTAGGCAGGGTGATGTGGGGGGTGCTTCTGGCAGCTCAGCAGTAGCTATTACTGTTGCGGTGGGGAATAGAAGAATATACGTTGGCAGAGCAGCTGGCCATTACAGGGGAAAGGAAACCAGTAATTTAATAACCGTTTCCACTTCCAACTGCCCTGTCAGCAATCTGGCGTTGAGGAGCAATCACAACTACCCACAGAACCTAGCCTTCCTACTCTGCAATGCCAAGCCAGAATAAGACCAAAATCATCCATGACTTGATCATGGATGACGGAGCTGACCTGGCTTGTATAACTGAGAGCTGGATGGAGAAGGCTAGTTGCCCAGTTTGGGCCCAGCTTCTCCCACCAGGTTACTCTGTTGTGGAGCAGGCTAGTGGAAGTGGGTGGGGGGTGGGGGTGGAGTGGCTGTGATCCATAAGAATGCCATCTCCATTGCCAGGGCTCCTGTGAGACAGTTGACTCTGAGAGGCCAATTGCGCAGGCGCGGCGGCATCCAAAATGGCTGCTGAGCTGTGGGGGAAGGCCCAAACAGGCTGAAGAGCTGGCCCAACAGACCGGTTTGGGCTGCATTGAGGCCAGCGGGGGAGGGTGAACCTCCACAGACACCCAGTCGCCGCCTCCAACAACTCCCTGGGAGGGGATAATTGGCATTTTTTAAAAAATAGTTAAAAAAAAGAAAAGTCCGTGAACCCCCAAACAGGGTGTTTGGTCTGGGGTCAGACCGATCAGGGGGTGGTTCGGTTCGACCCCGGACCGTCAAACCGAACCGGCTCGACATCAAACCTGTTCGACGTCGAGCCGGTTTGCACATCCCTATCTGTTGGTTCTTTTGGATCTCTCGGCGGCATTTAATACCATCGACCATGGTATCCTTCTGGATTGCCTGGGGGAGTTGGGGATAGGAGGCATTGCTTTGCAGTGGTTCTGCTCCTCTGTCTCAGGCAGATTCAAGATGGTGGAGTTTGGTGATGGTTGCTCATCAAAACAGGAGCTATTATATGGAGTCCCTCAGGGCTCCATTCTGTCACCAATGCTTTTTAGCATCTACATGAAACCACTGGGTGAGGTTATGAGTAGATTTGGTGCAGGGTGTTATCAGTATGCCGATGACACCAAATTCTATTTCTCCTTATCATCATCGTCGTCGTCGTCATCATCATCAGGAAATGGCATCCATTCCCTAAATGCCTACCTACGGGCAGTAATGGGATGGATGAGAGATGAAAAATTGACTCTAAGCAAGATTGAGGTCCTCATTGTGGGGGACCAGGATTTGAGAGATGAGTTAGATCTTCCTGTGCTGGATGTGGTTACACTCCCCCAGAAGGAACAGCTATGCAGCTTGGGAGTGCTCTTGGATTCAGGCCTCACCATAGTATCTCAGGTGGGGCCTATGGCCAGGAGCACTTTCCATCAACTTCAGCTGATTCTACGGCTGTGACCATTCTTTGAAGAGAACTACCTCAAAACAGTGGTGCATCAGCTGGTAACATCCAGGCTTGACTACTGCAATGCGCTCTATGTGGGGCTGCCTTTGTATGTAGTTTGGAAACTTCAGTTAGTTCATATAATGCCTGTTTTAAAACAATTGAACTGGCTGCCAATATGTTTCTGGGCAAAATACAAAGTCCTGGTTATTACCTTTAAAGCCCTAAATGGCTTGGGCTACCTTAGAAAGCACCTTCTTCTACATGATCCCCATCACATGTTGAGGCCATCTGGAGAGGTCTGTCTCCAGTTACCACTGGTACATTTGGTGGTGACTCAGAGCCGGGCCTTCTCTGTAGCTGCTCCTGGCCTATGGAATGCACTCCCAGCAGATATCCGTAATTTAGGCTCATTGTTGGCCTTTAAGAGAGCCCTAAAAACTTACTTGTTTGGCCTGGCCTTCCAAGGTTTTTAAATTGTTTTAAAGTATTTTAATTGGTTCAAATGGTTCTGAATTGTTTTAAAATTATTATTTTTTTAATATTGTTTCAAGCAGTGTGTTTTAAATAGTGTTTGTTTTTATGTTTTTTAAACTTGTTGTGCATCACCCACAGCCTTTGGATGGGGCAGTCTAGAAATGTAATAAAGAAAGACGCCCCAGAAACCCAGAGCCTCCCTCTCACGAGAGACTCCGAGACTTGGCTGATGGTAATTAATGCCTGCAGGAGGAGCTAATAAGGCAATCAGGAAAGGAAGGCCACAGCTCCAAGAGCTGAGCAGAGGAAAGCTGATCCTTTGACCGGGCAAGAGGGGTGGGAAGCAGCAGTCAGTTTCCAGTCCAAATGGAAGAGACTAACTGGCCAAGCCCAAGCCGCTTACCTTTATCCCTCCAGTCCTCAAGTCCGAGAGTTGAAGATAGATGCAACAGAAAAATAATGATGAAATTAATACCATATATCTGTTAGACACTTGTAAAATGTCTCCTTGCAGGTGATAAAACCAATTAAAAAAACAACAGAGCAGATACTTACAAGAACACTAATTGTTCCCATTCCCTTAACTGTCTCTGTTCTGTGATACTGCTCTGAAGTTCTTGGTTCAATTTCTCTCTCTTACGCTGCAGTAATATTTTAGCAGCCTTCATTTTGTCCTGATCTTCTTTTTCAAGCCGCTTTGTGTCTTGTGCAATCTCTCTCTTGTGGTCCTCTATCATTTGCTGCAGAGGCTGTTTAGGCACATGAAGTTTTAACAGTTCTTGCATGACAAATCCATACTGAATGTGTCGGATTTCTTCAGCGGCTCTCTCTGTCAGAGAATGCCTGAGCGCTACTAGTTCTTCCTCGGCTTCATTATCCAGTTTTTCATTAAGCTCTTCAAATTCAGCAGTACCTTCAGCCAGTATCTTTTGCCATTGCTCCAGGTACTGGCAGATATCGCCAGGGGTTCTGAAAGCATCCCCAGGGCACATCTGCTCTTTTTGTTTCTCTTTCTGCAATGCATTAAATAAAACAAAAACATTTTGTCTCAGACTACAATACATAAATGTTTACCTGCACAGCATAAGGCCCAGGGGCCAGATCCGGCCCACAGGGACTTGTTGTTGGCCCACAGGTAGGACTATCCGGCAGCAACAGCAGCCCAGAAAGGCAGGGGCCACTCTTTAGATCAGTGTCCTCTTCTCCAAGAGGTCCATCCTCTATTATCTCTGAAACTGCCTTACAGCATCATCCTATGCATGTTGACTTGGAAATATCTCCACCCTGTTTCCAGAGAGGCTTGTATGCCTAGGATTGCAACCTGAAAGCAACTGTGATTTAGGGAGAGGAGAGGACTGGACATTTGTTTGGGGCTGGCATGCACTCCAGCTGCCCCACTGACTGAGCAGGGACAGAACTTATTTTCTGGCCACTATCCTTAGTTAAAATTGTGGGTCCTTTGATGGGCGGAAATACAAATACAAATATGATGAATATTTATATGCTGCTTTTTAACAAAAGTTCCCAAAGTGGTTTACACAGATAAAAATAAATGAATAAATAAATAAGTAGATAAAATGGTTCCCTGTCCCCAAAGAAACATAGGATAGACAACAGCAACAGCCACTGGAGGGATGCTGTGCCGGGGATGGATAGGGTTAGTTGCTCTCTCCCTGCTATATAAAGAGAATCAACACATTTAAAAGCTGCCTCCTTTGTTCAGTTAGCAGGGTAAAGATCCACAAATAACTAATAATTGCATTCATTAATATTTTTAATAATTAATTTTAATGTAACACACTGAAAATTGACCCTAGCCCCAAACACCATGTTGTGATTAGTAATGTTGTGATGACCTTGGCCACAAACACTATGATGTGATGAGTGTAGTTCTGGCCTATCATCTGGGGCATTTAAGCTGTGCACACCGGATCTAGTAGTGCAGTGGATTAATTTTTTTAAAAAAATCATTTCATTGATAGCATGCTGCACAAGAACACATGCAGTGTGGAGCAACACATTGCGTATGTGTATGAGCAAACACACACACACACACAGCCACAGCTGCCCTTCCCCCATCAACAGAAGCTGCTGAAGTCTGTTCACTTTGATGACAGTCATTTTGGGGGTGGCGGAGAGTAAGTTCTACCAATGAAGCTTCAGTCTGCCAAGTAGAGATGACTTGCACAACTTGGTCTTAGTTAAATTACGGTCTTAAGAGTCGCACCATGGCGTGGCTCTGCCGTCGGAATGGAAGACTACATGCGAGCACTGTAAGATAGGAACATAGGAAGCTGCCATATACTGAGTCAGACCTTTGGTCTATCTAGCTCAGTATTGTCTACACAGACTGGCGGCTTCTCCAAAGTTGTAGGCAGAAATCTCTCAGCCCTATCTTGGAGAAGCCAGGGAGGGAACTTGGAACCTTGATGCTCTTCCCAGAGCAGCTCCATCCCCTGAGGGGAATATCTTACAGTGCTCACATGTGGTGTCCCATTCAAATGCAACCAGAGCGGACCCTGCTTAGCTAAGGGGACATGTCATGCTTGCTACCACAAGACCAGCTCTTCTCTCTGATATTCCCCTTAGGGGATGGGGCTGCTCTGGAAAGAGTGCAATGGAGACCGCTGAGCATGACGTCTATCAGGATATTGTCTGAACTGACCCACTGCAAGAACTGACTACTGAGTATGCCAAAATTCAGATATGAGGGAGAGAGTTCAGAAATGAATGCTCCCAAATAAGTGATTAGGAGATGAGCCTTCCCAAAGTGAATTATAAACCAAATTATTGGTTCATAATGGGCTCACCTTGATGCCACTGGTCCTCGCCACCAAATTCCTCTCCTTGTTGTCCCCATCCCAAATCAGACACCTCATCCTTAAGGTCCTTGTGCTTATTCAGAATGTCCACTGCAGCTGAGGAGCATGGAAAATGATTGTTCTTAGTACTCTTCTGCTTACTGAATTGATCAGGGCATAACTGAGAATTCCATCTCCCAGATTCTGCAGTGATAATGAGCACCTAGGCCTTAAGAAAACTAGGACAAAACAGAGTTAATGACTAGGTGACGTGGGTTGCCCCAGGAGAGGTTGGAGAAGGAGAGGTTGCCCAACACTACCTGCCACACACAATCTAAACATCATGGATCCCCCCCCTTTCTTCTGTATTTTAATGTTTCTTGTTCTTCTTCTTAAGTTCTAGATTACCTGTTGCAGCATTTCTTGTTGTCTTGTATGTATCAACTTTTGGTGAATTTTTTGCTTCTCCTGCTTTAAAACATGATCAATTTTCTGTTTAGCAGAGTGCAGTTCAGCTTGTGCTATATTTAGGACTCCTCCCAAGTGATTTTCAGCCAAATGACCAGCTCTGTAATAAGAATAGGAACGTAACATTAATAATTGCAAGCAAAATAACCCAATAACACCCATCATCTCGAGTTCTCTTAATCTGTTTATTATTTATGTTGAATATGTTTTGTACACTCACCATGGCCCGGATCCAGTCTAGTTAATCACAATCCAAGTGGTTCAGAGTGGATGCACACTCTGATTTGAGTTACCAGTTTGCTTTCTAAACCAGTTGGGCTTAGGACCAAAAGTAATGACAACTGCAGTTAGAATCTGAAATAATCTCTCCACATTTCCCCACATGCTTGCATATCTGTCCTCCCATGTAATGAATCTCTTATGTGTGTGTTGCATATATATGCAATTCCATGCAAAGGAGAGACAAAAATTCTGTAATGAGGGAAGGACTGTTAAGAATGAACCAAAATCTGGAGGTCTATCCTCTGGGATCTCAGCTGCTTCAGTCTCACCATTTCAGAGGAGCTGGGATTGAGGGGTGAACCTTTGGCAATTCCCCCTGCTAAAATAAATACCAGCCATGAACAAGGGTCAAATTCTAGAACCTCTGACCTATCAATGGCCCAAAAAAGTTAATCTATATTCATTAAGTTTCTTAATATATAGGAAGAGGATGGATGGTGGTGGGGCGGGGCTTGTATAAACAGGCAGATAAATATTAATACATTTTTTTTAATGTTTCATTTCAATGGAGGCTTAATCAAGAACATACACATGACTAACTTTGCACAACCTGTAAAGCAACATAGATTAAGTAAGTCTAAAATGTCATTACTGATGTAGTGATAGTCACCTCCTACCCCAAAGTAGAGGATTTTTTAAATCAATAAGACCCATAGGACAACATCCAGACTAAGTTAGCCATAACAGATTTCAATGGGGTATAGTCATCACTAACTAGACTGGATGAAGCCAACATTACTGCAAGAATATGGACATAGTTGAAAGATGCAGGAGATCAGATATGACGACTATTTCTTTTTCTTTACTTTAAATAGGTTTCTTTAGGTTAAGCAGGGGCTTCACTTTTGATCAGAGCAGCAGTGCACAGTCAGGGTCCTTAACATTGTCCCCACCCACGTCATATTCTCCACCCACACCCGAAAATTGCCCTACCAAGTTATAACTAGGGCCAGCTGGCGGGGGGGGGGGTGGACTGCAGATACCTGCATTTCCCCCTCAAAAACAGCTGATAGTGCTAATAGCTATAAAGTGCGTGCACACACATTTAGACAGGCAGATCCCATTTTTCCAGTCATGGATTTCCCATGTTGCAGCTGTTTGAGCCTTAAGTCAGAAGGGTCTTGCCTCTTGCTGGTGCAGGCAAGACCACCACCAAGCCAAACACAGTCACTCAATCAATCAATCATCTTTATTACGGCCAAAGACCAGCACAGGATATAATACAGATACAGTAAAATAGAAGATCATGTGGCAATAAAATCATATTACATTAAAACTAATATAATCCAAATTATCATGAAATAGTTACAACTAACTTACTAAAAAATTCATATGCCATAGACTATAAAGTTATAATTTATAAAACACAACTCTAAAAATTGTGGGGAGACTAATAAAATAAAATAGATATATATATAATATAAGGCGAAATAGCTAAAATGTGAAGTAAAACAACATGGGTTATGGGCTGGCAGTCAGGATCTGGCGGATCTTGAATGCTGCCACAGAGAACCTGGCAGCGTTGTACGTGAAGGTCTGATTTTCATCTGAGAGCAGCATCGTGGTGCAGTCTTGATTAGAGTGACCAGGGTATCTGAGAAGTAGGGGGAGTATGAGCTTGTCTCGGCTATCTTTATAAAAGGGTGCTGGTAGGGCAATGTGGTCACAGTGGGCCTTTCTTGAGCCAGAGGCATGAAGGACCACCCCCAGGTATCTAAAACAGGCGGCCTGCTTAATTCTGTGTCCGTCAATATTCCAGTGTCGGGTCTTAGGTCATCTAGTGAAGGCCATGACCTTAGTTTTTTGTAGTTTATTTCAAGTTGTTCACTCTTGCAGTACTGTGACAATATCACCAGAGCCCTTCTGAGGCCTATAGGGGTCCTCGAAAGGATTGCAACATCGTCTGCATAGAGTAGGATGGAGATGGTTCTTCCAGCCAACTTGGGAGGGTGGAAGTCAGGGTTGTTAAGGTGGGTCACCATGGCATTGAAATGAAGGTTGAACAGAAGCAAGACCGGGATACAGCCCTATATGACTCCCTTCTGGGTTGATACATGGTTTGTAAGGTGTGCTTGGGGGCTTCATCTCACCCTGAGTGTTGTGTCTGTGTAGAGGGTACGGATCAGATAAAGCAGACGCTGATTGATTGTAATGGATTCAAGCTTTTCCCATAGCTTAACTCGGGAGAAAGAATCAAATGCAACCTTGAGGTTTATGAAGGCAGCATAAAGGGAGGTAGTGTTGTTAGAAGAATACTTTTCAATGAGATGTTGGAGCACCAGACACTGGTCAATTGTAGATTTGCCTTCCCTAAAGCCCAGTTGTTCATCTGTCAGCGTCTCTTCTTGGTCTAACCAGTCCTTGAATTTCCCATGTATGTGTCTGGCATACAGCTTGCTAGTGTCATGCCCTCGCTCTCAGATAGCGAGGAGGAAGGGGATACTGACAGCCCTTCAGCCGATGCAGGGGTGCCTGAGGGGGTGAGCCTGGCTGTCGATTCCCAAGAGACGGCTGAGGCAGGTCCAGCTGATGTCTCAGAGCAGGCACAGCAGTCTGAGGCAGCAGAGACAGGGACTGACGAACCGGAGGATGAGCTAAGTAGGCAACCCCCACTGACTCCACAGCAAAGATGGGTCACAAGGCAGCATGCACAGCTGGAATCCATCAGGAGAAGTAGGCGCAGAGGGCTGATAAGCCTTGAATCCCTGCCAGCTGAGAGTTATCAGCTTGGACTATAAAGCATGTCTACAGCTTGCAGTTAGCAGCTGGAAGACAACGTACATCATCCCTAGTGTCGACAGCCTTCAGCCTGAGCCAGAGAGAGAGAGACATTTCTGAACTGTGTTTCGCTTCTGCAACCCAGACTGGTCTTTTGTGAACTATCATCCTAGACTTCCCTACCGGGTGGCCAGATTGCTGACTGCCTATAATTGGCAGGGTCAACTTTGTCCCTTTTTGAAAATGGGCACAATGATCACCAGCCCCCAGTGCTTGGGAATGCGGCCCTGAGAGTCAATATGGGTAAATAACAAGGTCAGGATTGGGCCCACTACTCCAGGTTACTTTTTATAAGATCCATAGGGATGAGGTCTTCCTCTGGGGCCTTTCCCACTTTAGATTGTGAAACAAGGGACTCAATCTCCGATACAGTGACCAGTGGCCAGGTCTTTTATATCCTTTAGAGGGGGACCTGAGTTTGCCAGGAACCGCCCCCACTGAGAATGAGTGGTATCCATTGAGTGTAAGGTCATCTATAGCCCATTTCCTGGGCTAGAATTATGCTGAATTGGGAAAGGAAGCTGTTGCAGACTATATCTCTGTGATGGCTCCACCCTGCCAAGTCCCATTGCCATTACTGAAATTAACGACTCAGCTGAGAGCAAACATGCATCGCCTAAAAACTGGAGGAGGTGAGTGGCAGACTTGGCAGATTTAGGGTCCCCTTTTCTCAACCCCCGTGGGTTGTCTCCGGCTGGGCTGCTTGGTTGGTTCAGGAGTTATTAGATTTATCTGAGGTTCCCCTGTGGCACATTCCTTGTTGGAGTGGGGAGGGCTCAGTGATTGGGTGGGGCCTCTCTGCTTCATCGAAACACAAGTCTGTAAAGCTGTTCCTAGTAAAGGAAATATTTTCAGCAGAAGAGTTACTCACTGTTCCTCTCTGCCTTGTTGGTGGTAAGAATAAATCAAGTTTCAGCTGTTTGTCTTTTCTCCACCGCCCAGGTTGAAGTTGGCCACTACTTTTGTTGTCAGGGCTTTTGTTGTCAGGGCTTTCTATTTTTGTTGTCAGGGCTTTCTATTTTGTCCCTGTTTCTTCCCCCCCCCTTCCAATGACATGATGGATAAGGGGAAAAGGTGCCCTGGGGCAGTGGCGTAGCTAGGGGAGAGAGGGCCCGTGTTCGCCCCTCTACCTGGTGGCCCCTCAGAGTGAGGGAAATAATGAAGAAAATAGGGAGGGGTGGAGCTAGGGGGGCCCTCAGAAGCTGGGGCCCCCGGGTTCTTTGAACTCATCAGCTCAATTATAGCTACACCCTTGCCCTGGAGGTGGTTGTGTCCAGTGGCTGTGCAGAGCCTCAGCAAGGAGTTCCTACTCGGTTGCCATCTTGGCTCCTAAACCCTGCAAACACAGTCCATCAATCACATATGCTGGTCCACCAAGGGCTGGATAAGTCTCTGCTTGCTGATTACCTGTGGCTACAAAGAATGGAGGGACTGCTAGGCCAAAACACTGCTGACAGGCTGCATTTGACTTTGTGGGTGACAAGCTGTAACGTGCTTAGTACAGTATATTAATTTAAAAAAAACACCCAAATATTGTGCAGCTACAAATAATCTACTACTAGAAACCCTCACAATGCAATGAAATAGACAGATATTTACCTTTCTACCTTACTAATGAAAATTCCTATCTGGCTTGCTGCAGTGCTCCAGAGAGAAGACATCTGGGAATCCAATAGCCGAATGATTTGAATAAGGTATTCTCTATGAGCAAATATTTTACTCAAATGATACTTCTTATGAGCTTGCAAAAAATCCATCAGCTCTTCAATGTCTCCCTGCAGGGGGAAAATACCAACCAATATATCCAATTAATTTTTACAGTTGTTTAATGTAACACCTTGGAGAGTGGCAATTAAATTTTTGCATTCATACAAGGATTAAACAGCCTTTAGAAAGCATAGCAATGAATCGTACATGTTTAAAAATAAGATGGTTCTGCTTCATTGTGGGTGCTAAAAATGGAGAATTCACACATTGCAAATCAACGTTTGTACCAGTTCAGCTGCCTCTGAAAATGTCATGCAGATCTTGGGGGGAAAATCACCCCAAGTTCCTTCTCTTCACCGCCACACCCACCTCCACTTCTTTTAGAGATACATTTCTGTAGAGGTTGTTTAGGGGAAATGCCATGGAAATAGCCAGTGACAAATATCCCCAGTGTGCTGGAGATGCAAGGGTAGATGAGGGATGGACACTTAACAGGGTTTCCTCAATGACTGATAGGCTCATCAGACTGATAGGCTTATCAGTCATGGTGGACAAGCGTCCCACAACTGGATGTTGTCAGCTTGCCCATCTATTACTAATCTCCCCTCGCAACACAAAGCCACAAACTTACAGTTCACACAGGGCAAGAGCGAGGCCAAGGAGGCCCAGCCAGTGTCCCATGTAAACTGAGCTCACATCCTGGAGCAGTTTTTCAAACCATCTGCAAGACACAAGGGTTCGGCACAGGTGCATAGGGGAAGCAGAAGAGTTGATGTGGAAAGCGTTTCCTGAAGGTAGAAGCTGCATCTCACTCTGCTTGATCTCACCAGGTGCACCACTGAGGAGGAAAGTAAACCGCACCGGGACGGAGTGCAGTGCAAGTTTTATCAGTGAGGAATGACACTTCTGCAGTAGTGGCTGGTGCAGGCACTGCTGGGGGGTGGGGTCCACGAGAAGCACCTTTAAGCGTAAATAAATAGGTGCTTACCTCCACTAGCACCGTACTTGAATGCTGCTTGGAGCAGCAGCACACCACCCAGCACCCCCTGCAGCTGGGGATTGCCTCTGCCACTCACCTGGGGGGGAATTGGCTCCATGGAGGCCAGATGAGTGGCAGAGGCGATCCCTCGCCGCAGGGGGGGGCTAGGCGGAGTTCTGCTGCGCCGAGCAGCATTCAGATGCCGCGAGAGCGGAGGTAAGCATCTATTAATTTGCCCACTCTGCCAGCAGCACTCCTGTGTGTGTGTGTGTGTGTGTGTGTGCGCGCGCGCACGCACAAGAATTGCAGGAGAAAACTAGTAACACAACGGACAAAATTGTCTGCTGACAGATGAAACCTGGCTTTCTTCTAGCAATTCATCCCTCCTCTACTTTTCCAACAAGGCTGCTGCTGTAGGTAAGAGGAAGAAAGCACTACAGCAGTGATTCTCAAACTTGGGTCCTCAGGTGTTATTGGACTTCAACTCCCATAATCCCCAACCAAAGGCCACTGAGGCTGGGGATTATGGGAGTTGAAGTCCAATAACACCTGAGGACCCAAGTTTGAGAATCCCTGCACTACAGGAACTTACCAGAAGAGCCCACTATCCCTCCTATCTCTGCGCTGCAGTGCTAAGAATGTAGGTTCTGATCTGTATACAACTTTGGAAGCTTTGCCCTATCCAGGGTATACATCACGCTTTAAATGGAAAGTGAAATGTTTCCATAGCAGAGGAACGCTGTAACTGAACTTCAGTTCCTTAATGCATAGTTATTCTGCAGTTTTCTTCACATTTCATCCAGCGCAGGTTTGCAACCTGGCCACCAATGGATGTACTGTATCCCCAGGCTCCATTCGGCCAGGTGGGCGAAAGGTTTGTGGCTTGCTGAGGAAGAAGAAATGAGGCAGCTTCCTTCTTCTGCCGAACAGGTAACATGGATCCTGAAAGAAGACTTGATCCCCTCCCAGAAGACAGAGCTGACTGGCATCACTGAGAGGAGCCCAGTAGCAATACCAGCTGACCACTGATGCCAACCTTTTAAATACAGCACTCTCACTTATGTGCCCGTTTATCCAAATATGGCTAGTCTTACAGTCACAACAACCCTATTTAAAGAATTAACCAGTATTGCTAAGCCCCGTGGAGCTGGCTGTGGGAATGCAGATTACTCAGGCAATCCTGGTCAAGCCACTATTGGTAAACCACATTTAACCAAGATCTGATCTGGTGAAATTGATTGCCTAGAAAAATCTGTGTTCTCACAACCATCCCCACAGGGCTCAGCAGTCCAGGTTAACTCTAACCAGAATCATCATGATTGTGAAAATACAGCATATTTAAGCATTAATTTTTCCTGGTGTATATTTATGCTCATACCTGCATTTTACAGTAATCTTCGACTAGAGATTTGGCTGCTTCTAATTTCAATTCTCCTTTTAAAATTGCATTTCTTATCTGAGTAAAAAAGATGTTGTGGATCTCATTTCTCTGGGAAATAGCCAGTTCTCTATAAGCCTTAGCAAAGTATTCTTCTTGTTTTACCATCAGAAACCTCTTGATGTGGTGGTGTTCAAGTTTGTGAATTTTTTCCAGAAGAGGTCTGCATTCTGCAGCGGACTAAGGAAGCAAGAATACAAACCCAAAATGAACTAGTAATACCAGCATATAAAAATCATGGATCCACAAATACTGCCTTAGCTAACTAGCCACCCTCTATTTGTCCGCACAGCAACTCCCCTCTCCAATCCTCTAGAATATGCAAAGGGATTCAGAGAGAATCAGACATTTATCTTATTTACACCGGAACAAAAAGAGAAGAGAAGGGTCTCTCCAGGGAGAGACAGTGAGGCTGTTCACACATGCAGCCAAGAGCAGGCTAAGGCAGCCAAGACTGCTCTTGCTTGCGTGTGTGAAGATGCTGCCGCAAACCTGCCTGCACAACCTCTGCACAGAGGTTAAGGGAGTGCTCGTTCTTTTAACCCCATTTTCTTGCTTTTAGCTGGCACTGCAGTAGTGATGGGCACCACCCACCCCTTGCTGCTAGGATACCCATAATCCACCACACACTCACATGGTGCATTATGGGAGTTCCAAGGGCCAGGAAGACACAGGCCATCCCCTGACCCTTCGCGCTGCTAGGGGCTGCTGGCAGGGGTAGTTTAATGCAGGGGCAGAGGAGGCAAAATCTGAGGAGCAGCTGTGGGGAGGGGGGGCGAGTTCCCCCTTTTACTTTATTTTTACAAAAATCACAGCAGCAGTAGCTGTGGGGAGGGGGGCAACCAGGCAAGGGGAAAGGTCCCCCTTTTGCCTTGCTGGTGGTGGGAAATGGATGGGGCATGGTGGTGGCTGACTGTGGGGGGGGAGTCACAGTGCCCCCCTTTTTTATTTCTAAGCCCATGTGGAAGGAAAGCTGGAAACAAGCTGCAGATAGCAGAACCCGGCGGCTGTGCAGTCGCTTGGCAGGAGGGAGGAGCTCGCGGTGGTGCTGCCAGCACAGCGGGCTTAGAGGTTAAAAGAAGGGCACAGTAAGTTTGAGCAGCCTTCCCCGCCTCCCTCCACCAAGCCCTTCTCACATCGTGAGAAAGGGCTCAATGGCTGACATGCAAACTGACAAAACGCTGGTGCAGCAAATGCACAGCGTGCAATATTGGGCAAGGGTGATTTTCATTAAATTATATAGCAGCAAACACAGCAGAGGACCACAACTAATCCTGGCTGTGTGACAAATGCACTGTATGATGGTTTTGTTTAAATGTTTGGGAAACCCTCAGAATATTTTAGATGTATGTCTAAAGTATGAAACAGTGCTAATGCATATTCTCTTCCACTTTCATGAGCAATCCACATGGGAGGTCTTACAAACATATATTAAAATGGCATCAGGAACACAAGGCAGAAGTGACTGGGGGCACAATAAAGCAAATCCGCATTGAGCAAATAGCCAAGGGGGTATTTTCCCCTTCATTCATTCCCAGAACGAAGATTAAGAGGTTAGGGGGTTCCAGAACTGAGTTTCCCTGTACCCCCCCCTTGGTTCCCCTGCAGAGGTGCCCAACCTGGCATGACCTGTTTGAGAGAGTCCAGGAAGGAAACAGTGTTCATCACTGAAGCTAAGAATAATCTAGGGGACCAGTTAGGGAGGGAACACAGGTGTGGCATCTTACCCCACAGGAGTCTGGGTAAGAGCTTCCCGACATCCCAAGAAAGACTTCCCACATGGAGACTCTCAAGCACTCCTCAGACTTCCAAACCAAGGCAATCAGGCCTTGTATCCCTGCACATACTTACACTCCTGACCACCCAGTCTCCTTTCCCAGAGCCTTCAAAGCTTTAGAATCAACAGATTAAAACCCTTAAAATCCACCTTCCCAAATAATCCCATATTCCTGTCTAGCTGTCCCAAGACTTATTGTTCTATTATTCTATTAGCAGGGATGTAGCAAGCCTCAGGTGGTACGTGGCAAGCCACCAGGGCTGTCCTTAGAGAGCCCTAGCACGGTAAGGGGCCTGGGGCAAATTAGCCAGTGTGGGGCCCCCTTCCAGTTAATTCTAATGGGTGTTAAAATAGCATGGCCTGGGGCGGTCACCCTGCTTGCCATGCCCTAAGAACAGCCCTGCAAGCCACACCCATGCAATCGACAGTGACATTGGAGGCCCAATCAGAGGTCTTCTCCAGCTGTGAGAATTCTGTACCATGGCTATAGAGGTGTGCACAAAACCAGTTTGCCCAGTTTGATTCGAGTCTGGACCGGACTCAAACTGAACTGGGCATATTCGGTTTTGTGTCCCCCCGCCAAGATACCCCCGGTTCATCTTGAATTTGAGCCAGTTCAGGGATTCTAAGTTTAATTTTTTTAAAAAAATTTAATACTCATTGCCAGATCCAGATCAGCAGTGGTGGCCGCAGGGGGGTCTCTGCCATCTCGCCCTCCCACTGCCGGCCTTCTCCTATTTGAAAAAGGGCCTGTTCGATCCATTTTCAGGCCATTCTGGCCCTTCCTCATGAGGTGGCGGCCATTTTGGAGGTTACTGAGCATGCCCAATGGTGGGGGGGGAAAGAGATGGCAGAGACATATAACCCCCACGGTGGTGAATGTTAAAAGCTTTTTTTTTTTTTTTAAATAGAACCCCTGAACTGGCTCCGAGGTGAACTGGGCCTGGTCCAGCTCAAGGGTGTGCCCTTGAGCTGTCCCGGTTCGATGGTGAGCCGGCTCAACCTTGAGCCGGTTTGTACATCCCTACATGGAGACCTTCCGAAATAAACAGAGAAACGACACCACGAATGCGACCAAGAGGGTGAGGGGGGTGAAAACAATGGGATGGAGGAGGAGCAGGAGCACAGCTCAGGTGAACGTGGTGGTGGGGGAAGCAATGACATCAGCAGGGATGGGTGGGAGAGAAGCAATGTCATGGGGAGCACTGAGGGTGTGCAAGTGGGTGAGAAGCATTGACGGCAGAGGGGATGGGGCAGTGTGTGCAGGGCTCAGGTGGAGGTGGGGAGGTCTCTGGGTGAGAGGACTGTGACGGGGGCAAAGGGAGCAAGTACTGCTCTTTGTGGGTTCAGCTACTTCCCATTAATTATTATATTGATTTCATGCCTCTTTACCATATAAATTTGGCCAGCCAAAAGCCCTCCAAACTGTACAGTCTATGCAATCATTCTGAAGACCCTCTGCTGCTTCAATACCTCCATAGTCAATTTCCCCACCGAGAATCCGGTTTCTCTTCCCTTCACATCAGACATGTAAATATAGGGAGAGCTCCTACTTCCCTGCTCCCGGGGGTATTCTGGCAAGCCTGGGAACTGCCTCCTCCTTGGATTCCATTTACTAGTTCCCAGTGTCCCCCCACTTTTTGCATAGTCTAATCCTAAATCTGCCCTTACACTGCAAAGATTAGTCAGATCTACTGACTCAGCTGAAGAAGCCGTTTCTCCTCTTGTCAGTTTCCTCCATTTGTTCCCCCTTGTGCCTCTCTCTCTCTCTCTCTCTCTCTCTCCCTCTCCTCTTCCCCTTGCTGGATCTCCAGACCAGCTCCTGCCTCCGTTCTCTTATCCGAACTCATTTGGGTTCCTCTCTCTCTCTCTCTCTTTCTACCTGTCTCCTTCCAGTTCTTCTGACCAGCTCTGCCCTTGTTTCACTCCCCAAACTCTCTCGGCTCCCCCGTCTCACCTCTCCCAGTCATCTGCCAGTTCTTTGGATCAGCTCCTCCTTCTCTCATTAGTTGAACCCGTTCAGGAGGCTGCATTTCCCTCTCTCGATCTCCTGCCAGTCCTCATCTTCAGGAAACTGTTTGTTTTATAACCCTGCTGACATGGTCTTGCAAGGGGGTAGAAAGCTCTCCTGGTAACAGAGACTGGAATCTGGTTTGTATCAAGTCTAGAACCATGGGGAACTTGGCTTTTCAATTGCTAGCTATGGGATGAATTTAACCTTATAATTCTGCTAAAATATAAGAAATGTCAGAACAGAAGAAGGACACTTCAGCAGTGTCCCATTGTTTTGACATTTGATTTACCTTTTCACTTGCCTGCTTTATCAATTCTTCAGCTTCTTCATTGTTCTTTCTCTTCTTCTGCTGCTGAGATTCAACTTCTTTCCTATTCTCTAGATTACATTCTGCTGTTAATGCAACCATCTTCCGTTTGTATTCTTCCTGAATTTCCATCTCCATAGTAAGCAATAGTTTTTGGAAAGTTGAACTCATCCTTTTCTCCACATGAGGAGAGAGCCTTTGAGTAGCAACCATGTTCTTCACTGAGAGGGTAATCACATCTTTGCAAATCTGCGTTCGATAGGCTTCCAAATCTCTATCTGCACAGGTCAAGTTTGCTATCTCAAAGCTATAAAAAAGAATAAGGATGTTTGGAAATTTGAAAATATAAAGGGTTCTGTCACTGCTAAAAAAAATTAAAAACAAAACACCACCATCCAATTTTACAGCATTCAGAAAAGAGCAGGAAGGATGTCTGAACTATGACGACTGTAGTGAAATAGTGCCAGTTTCAAAAACAGAAGCTTTTCTCAATTCTGGCCTACATTATGAGGAAAATTACTCGAAGTAGTCCCATTGAAATTAAAAGGATTTTAATTCCAATGGGACTACTTTGAGTAATTTTTCTCATGGTGACATATCCTCCATTTCTAAGGATACTGGGGAGAGAACACTAGAAGGATGATAAAAGAGAGAAAACACAAGAACAAGACAAAGAAAGGGGGAAAATAATCTGGAAAAAATATATAATCTAAATCAGAGGTTCCCAACCTGTGGTTCTCCAGATGTTGTTAAACTACAACTCCCATCATGTTCAGCAACAATTTATTGTGGCTGGGGATGATGGGAGATGTAGTTCAGCAACATCTAGAGGACCACAGATTGGAAACCCCATCTAAATTCATAAAGACAGAAGGGTAATGGCAGCAATGCACCTTCATTTGGAGTAGTTCTGAGAGAGAACAATACTACAACATCGATTATTATTGTTCAGTGGCTGACCCTGGACCCTGTTATCTGCGGGGGTTCCATTCCCGCCAATTTCAGTGGGTAACAAAACTGCAGTTAATGGGGCATTAAGTCTATGGTGATGGGGATTAGATTCCTGCAGGGCAAAAAATGTGTGGAAAAGGGCTAAAAACAGTGGAAACCGGGGGACGGGAGGAGTGCCCTACCATGTTCTGTGGGTCCCCAGCTGTCCAGCTATGCCCCTAAAACACTGATTTTTCCTATTTTTCAATGAAAAATTGCATGGGGAAAATTCTTTTTACACACAAATGAGCCACAAAACGGCTTTCTTTAAAATGGTGGCTGGAAATGACCTTGCGAGATCACTTCCAGCCACCTCAAAACCACAAATATGTGAAAATTAACCGCTCCTCCACATATACTGAGGTCAGGTGTCGATTGTCTGGGCACGGATATGTGAAAATGCAACTGCTGGGACCACGTGTGTCGAAGTCCGCCTATACTGGGGGAAATTATTCAAATGCCCAACCTGCCCTTCTAATTTCAATGGGACTACTTTGAGAATTTTCCTCAGCATGTCAGCCAATATTCATATTGGTATTGTTGACGTGCACAAAGACAAGGCATCTTGGTAGATGTCACAGGCCAATATCAAGCCATATTCTGCTGGCACTGCAGACACTGCCAATAGCCAGAAGGCTCTTTCCCTGTATGTATTTCTATTAACAAAGAAAACAAATACCAATTTCAAATTAATGTAAACTACTCGAAGAACCCTGCCATGTGCTATAGAACACCATGTAACAGTAATGATATTCTTACTCTTCTAAAAACTGAAGCATTTTCTCCGATTCGTCCAAAAACAAAATGTCAATAATTTGGTCATTCAAAAATATATCCTCATGGCTGGTACCACCAGGTGAATTAAAGTGTGAATGCTCCAGTTTATATTCTGTGTCGCAGTCATGTTCCACCTCCTAAATTCACAAACAAAACAATAGTTTTGACCATGTCATGCTCATTGGGAAAAGGGATCATTATTGCTTTGTTCCTAATCTGTAGGTGAAAATATAACTTCGGAAGCACAACAGATCCTTCCCCATACCTGCAGCTTTTCAGAATGGAGCACTGTATGGTGACCTGGCCATTTAGTTCATATGAATCAATGAGAGTTTCAGCAAGAGTAAGGTCTTATCATTTACAAAATTCTACATATGCACCTACAAAGCATCTGGCTTTCTAGTTCATGTAGTTTCATAGCAATCACTGAGAGTTTCAGCAGCCATATGGAGTTTAAACATTATAATCTATATTAATGAGATAATAGCAGCTTTTTGTGGGGGTTTCCGTCAGAGAAACTGCATGAGAGAAAGGGCTCAGTTGGCTCTCCCCCAGCTTCAGCTGGGACCACACAATAACAGATACCCCATATTATGCATAGTTTGACCTTTACTTTAGACCAGAGTTCTCAACTTTGGGTCCCCAGATACTGTTGGACTACAACTCCCGTCATCCTAGGGATGATGAGAGTTGTAGTCCAACAACATCTGGGGACCCAATGTTGAGAGCCCCTGCTCTAGACACCACCACTTTTGCTTCTGCCAATCTCTTTGACAGATTCTCCAGTACAAATGAACATAAGAGGGCAAATTTTAAAAAGACGTGGTATATAGTAGGATGGAGAGAAGAATCTCATTGCATTTCACGCTTAATGGTCCTTCACCAGGGGCATTTTGTGTACAGTAAAGTTTTATTCTGCATGAGAAGAAAAGGCATTCTCTGTTCCCTGTAAAGGTTTTCTCTGCTCCATCACAACTGGGTGAGATGCTAAATGGATGGAGCAGCTGCCCTTTGATTCTCCAAGTGACACTTAATCTAAGCCAAATGCAAAGCACCCAAAGATTTCTTAAAGAGAGCTCTTTACTGTATGTGCCAGCTGATAGCTAGCGGGCCTCTATTTCTACATTAGCTATTTGAGAAGGTCTGTTAAAGGGGTTCTTCTGGACTTAAGCCTTACTTTTGACCATATATTCAACATGTTTGCAGACAGTAATCCACATGTGCAAAAACAAAAGAAAAATGTCCTTATCCCTATAGGGTTATCTTCAGATCCAGTTATTTAAGACTAAAGAGCAATTCAGATCAGACTAAAGCTTCTATTAAGAGCGGCAGTGCTGGGGGGGTGGGGGCGGGAGACAGGTGCTCATTGCAGATGTATTTTCCCCTTCTGCTGTCAACAGCAGTTTGGGGGTAGGGGATTTAAACTGGGGGCATAAAAGGGGGGAGTAACTGTGGAGCCCCCTTACTACTCAAATCTTTTTAAAAGAGTTATGGCACAGGTAGTTTGGCCCCAAGATTAAAATATTTTTAAATGGCTAAAGCAAACTCTCTAGGCTTCTTATGGTCTGCCATTTCAAAATAACTTTCTGCCCAATGGGAATTTTGCCTTTGTTTCTCATTCAATAACACTGTCTGCATTTCTTCCCCATTACTGGGAGATTATTGATTTATAACTAGGGATGTGCACAAAACCGGTTTGCCTGGTTCGGTTCGAATTCGAACCAGGTTCGAACCAGGACGGGGTTGTTCAGTTTTGGTTTTGCTCGAACCTCCCCCTGGTTCAGTTCAAATTCGAACCGTTTTGAACCAGTTCGGACATCCAAAAATTGGTAGGATGGTAGCTGACACCCAAGGGTACCTGCCACCCAAACCCCAAAGCAATCGGACACTCGTACGATTTTTTATGAATTTTTGAAAATTATTTTTATTTTTTTCTCATAGGGTATACTGGGACTCGAACCAGCCCATTATTCCTTATTGTGGAGCACCCATGGGTGCCAACAACCATGCAAACCCTGAAGCAATTGGACACCCCTATGATTTTTTAAGAATATTTGAAATATTTTTAATTATTTTTCTCATAGGGTATAATGGGACCAGAACCAGCCCATATCCCCTATTATGGAGCACCTAGGGGCACAAAAGTGGGGTGGGTGGTAGACAACCATGGGTGCCTACTATCCACAAAGTTCCAAGGCAATCGGACACTCCTCTGATTATTGGTGAATTTTAAAATTATTTTGGAATTCCTCATAGAGAATAATGAGGATTGCAGCAAATGTATAGCTTCACGTCGGGAAGAAAGGGGTGTCCTAGAGTGGAGTGTGGTGGGTGGTAGTTCCCAAGGTGGGCAAGGAAGCTATCAGATTATTTGAAAGGAATGGGGCAAAAGGCTGATTTTTAAGTGATTTTTGAAGTTTATGTGACTGTAAGGTTTTTCTCCATAAAGAAGCATGGAGGTGTCAGCAAGTGTGTAGCTTCTCGTCAGGGGGGAGGGGAGGGGTGTCCAAGAGCAGAGTGTGGTGGGTGGTAGTGCCAAAGGGGGACCAGGTAGCTATCAGAATTATTTGAAAAGAATTGGGCAAAGGGCTGATTTTTAAGTGATTTTTGAAGTTTATGTGTCTTTAAGGTTAGCAGATGAGAGTGGATTCATGGTTTGTCATTGAAAATCTTATATGCTACCCAAGAATCTACACTCAGAACACTTCAGAAAGAACAAAACCCAGTACCCCATGGGTTAGCTACCCATGGAGGTGGTTGGCACCCTCGCTCTGGGCCACCCCAGCACCCCCCAAGTGCAGTTATGGGGCTGCTGAAACCTCCATTCTTCCCTATGGAGAAAACCTTAAAGCCACTTGTGGGGTGCTGGGGTGGCCCAGCGTGAGTGGTGGTCTATTGCAAAGAGAGTGCCAACCACCCCCATGGGTTGCTAACCCATGGGGTTCTTGGTTTTGTTGTTTCTGAAGTGTTCTGAGTGTAGATTCTTGGGTAGCATATAAGATTTTCAATGACAGACCATGAATCCACTCTCATCTGCTAATCTTAAAGACACACAAACTTCAAAATCATTTAAAAATCAGCCCTTTGCCCAATTCCTTTCAAATAATTCTGATAGCTACCTGGCCCCCCTTGGGCACTACCACCCACCACACTCTGCTCTAGGCTACCCCTTTGTCCCTGACGTGAAGCTATACATTTGCTGACACTTCCATGCTTCTTTATGGAGAAAAACCTTAAAGACACGTAAACTTCAAAAATCACTTAAAAATCAGCCCTTTGCCCAATTCCTTTCAAATAATTCTGATAGTTTCCTTGCCCACCCTAGGAACTACTACCCACCACACGCCTCTCTACAACACCCCTTTCCCCCCGACGTGAAGCTATACATTTGCTGCAATCCTAATTATTCCCTATGAGGAATTCAAAAATACTTTAAAAATTCACCAATAATCAGAGGAGTGTCCAATTGCCTTGGAGTTTTGTGGGGGGTAGGCACCCCGTATGTCTACCACCCACCCCGATCTTGTGCCCCTAGGTGCTCCAAAATAGGGGATATGGGCTGGTTCTGGTCCCATTATACTCTATGAGAAAAATAATTGAAAATATTTCAAATATTCATAAAAAAGTAGGACTTTCCGATTGCTTCAGGGTTTGGGTGGTTGTTGGCACCCATTGGTGCTCCACAATAAGGTATAATGGGCTGGTTCAAGTCCCATTATACCCTATGAGAAAAAAATAAAAATAATTTTCAAAAATTCATAAAAAATCGTACGAGTGTCCGATTGTTTTGGGGTTTGGGTGGCAGGTACCCCTGGGTGTCAGCTACCATCCTACCAATTTTTGGATGTCCGAACCAGTTCGAATCGAACCACCCCCTGGTTCGGTTCGAATTCGAACCTGCAGCTCGAACCTGATGCCTGGTTTGGTTCGAATTCAAATCTTCGAACCACCCTGGTTCGAATTCGAAACGGTTCGCACATCCCTATTTATAACTCACTTTTTGATTAAAATCCAAGGCGGCTTACAAAACACATCAAAACAGAACAGATTGGCATGCCCTATAAAAACATACCAATAAACAGCAAAACTAAAATTCCAGCTAACAGTAACAACCATTTCTCATAAAAGACAAATTGGAGCTAGATGCATATTGAAACTGCATGGGTTTTTATTATAAAATGTACCTGTTTATTATAGCACTTTTGGGGAGCTCTCCTAGTTTTGTAAGCAGTCCACCATGTTACACTTGATAATATAAAAGACATTACGAAAGCAATGAAAAATCCCAAAGCATGGATGCCATGACTAAACAAAATCTGAAAAGAAAATAATCTGTTACTCATCAACAGGAAATTCATACAAGCAAAAGCGATTTACTTAGTGAAATTTACAAGACTACATGAGAGGAGCCTGAGGACTTTTTAAGAGATTCCAACAGGATACTATATAGTAAGTTATTTTAATAATGCAAGAAAACACAAAGCTTTTTCAAAGAAAGCTACCATCTCTTCCTCTCTTAAAAAAAAGAGGGGAGAGGCAGCACAGTAATATGCTTGCATACATGTCCAGGATAAAGGAGACAGGAATTCTGAAGAATGCATCTGGGTGAAGACAGGAGGAGCAAAACAGGATGGAAATCACTGCAGGAATCTGAACTAAACCAGTCAAGAAGACTGAAGAGGTGCCTATCTATAAGAAAACCCTTCTAGAACAAACTTAAACCCTTTCAGAATAAATCATAATGGTTTCAGCCATCTCACTTGTTTAGTGATCCTAAAAATGAAGTTGTTACTTCTGTATAATTGTCTGGATTATTTGCACCAGTAATGCAATCACTAGTTGGTACAATATCAACTCAACGACTGCTACTATTACAACTACTTATATACCACTTTTAAACAAAAGTTTCCAAAGCAGCTTACTTAGAAAAATAAATAACAAATAAATAAGCTGGGGCTCACAATCTAAAAAAATATGAAGTAGACACCAACAATAGCCATTGACAGGATGTACTGGGGTTTGACAGTTAGTTTTTACTCATCTCAAGCTTTCAAAGAGAAGGAATCAAGGAGCCTCAGAAGGAAATCTGAGTTACTCACCTTTGTCTTTTTTTCTCCTATTATTCTGAATGATGCTGTCAGTGAGCCAAGTTCTGAACTGTTCTGAAAATGGGGGATGAGACACACACACACCTCAGTTTCTCAGCATATTTTTCGGATAACACAATCTTAGTCAGGTCTTGAGAAGAAACAGATCCTGTCCTTTCCCTCAAAAAATGACACCATTTCAAGCAAAAGGCATAATTCAATATTTAGATGGAAGAATACTTATGCACTGTATAGGGTCAGAATGTGGCTACAACATGTATATATTTTCTATCTAGGAAACCCTGAAATATTACCATTTACTATTAAGAGTTTCAAGGGCAAAATTAAGGTGCAATGCCATCAACCCAAAGCAACATAGTCCTTCAAAGTTGCATGAAGAATCCCGCCAGGAGGTAATATGACCATATATTGGATGCAATTAAGGCTAGCAGAGGGGAACAAAGAGATCTGACCAATGGTGCAAATAGACTAGGAAGCTCTTCTGTTCAAACTCCATTACAGAATCATAGAATTTTAGAACTGGAAGGAACCCTGGAGTTCTCCTAATTCAACCCCCTCTTAAATTCAGGAAACTGCCACAGCATCCCTGACAAATGTCATCCAGCCTTTTTTTGAAGATCTCAACCCTAAGTAATTCTTTGCTGGCCCAGCAACTTTGGGATCATGCCACATGTTGAACTACCTCATAAAACTTCAGAAGAGGCTTCTCTTGCTTTATCTTCTTCCATCTTAAGGTCATCAAAGCAGCCTTACTTTGTGTCAATGGTCAGCACTAAAGGCATGAATTCAATGCAAGTAGCCAAGAACTTGTCCGATGCAACAGCTAAAATTGTCAGTGCATCAGGAAATGGCTAATCAATGCACATATTAACTATCTGCATACATCTGAGACATGATAGACACATGGCTAGTGATTATATTGCTTTTCTTTTGCATTGCCATCTGCCTTGCTTCTACTCTGCTTGTGACACATTTGCATCAAGAGAGCCAATCTGGAAAGGAAAGTCCTTATTTAAATGCAGGGGGATCAGACCAGATTCTCTGGTCTGATTTGTTTCTGTTCAGAGGGCATCCTCACCAACACTCCTTAAGTGAAAGAAACCCAGAGAAATACTTTGCTTCCCTGCTCCATGCCTAACATCCTGCATAGAATTTTACATAGTAATTATTATATATATAATAAAGTACATACCAGTGATGAGCTTCGGAAGGTCAGTTTAGCAGGCAATGTCAATGCTCCGGCATCACCCATTTCCTTTGCCCTTATGACAGCAATGTAGTCCACTGAATAATATCCTCCAACTGTTAACAAAGGGCAGAAAAGGCAAGTGATAAATGCTAGGACACTTTTGAACACTAACTATATCATATTGAATTGGGAGGCATCTTGAATGTAAAAGAACTAGCTGGCCCAGGTGCAGAGCATCTGAGCCTCTAGTTGTCCCTTCCTCCCCACCCCTCCTTCCCTCCCTTGTTCTCAGCTCTCCCTCTGTTCTCACCGCCACCACGCTGCCGCCACTTTCTCCCCCCCCAGCCACTGCCACTTTCTTTCCCTCCCAGCCACTTTCTCTCTCCCCGCTTTCTCCCCTTCCCGCTTCCCCCCCCACTGCTTTCTCTCCCCTGCTCCAAAAATGCCCCCCCAGCATTAAAAGGCAAAATAAATTGTCCTACCATGCTCTGCAGACCTGCAGCAATGCCTCCCCCAAGTCAGAAATAGTCCAATTTTTGGTATTTTTCCACAATTTCTGGTGGAGCATTTAAAACAGGCATCTCCAAACTGTGGCCCTCCAGAAGTTGCTGAACTACAACTTCCAGAATACCCAGCCACAAAAAATTGTGTCTAGGGATGCTGGGAGTTGTAGTTCAGCAACATCTGGAGGGCCGCAGTTTGGGGATGCCTGATTTAAAGTAAAGGAGCCACAAAATGGCTCCATTTCACAAAATGGCAGTCTGAAATGAACTTCGCGGTCATTTCCAGCTGCCTCTGACCCGCAGATACATGAAATTAACCTCTTGTGGGCTGTCGTCCCCTCCCCACCCGGCACATATGCTGAGGTCAGGTGTCAATCACCCATCCGCGAATACATGAAACCACAGGTGGTGGGTCCACGAATACGGAGGTTCAGTAAGTGCTGAGAAAATGGTAAAAGAGATTTACTTCCCTGTCTCACAATACTAGAAACCAAGGCCATCCAATGAAACTGGTTTAGCAGGAGATTTGGGATGGACAAAGGAAGTACCTCTTCCACTTAATTTATGGAATTTGCTGCAACAAGATATGGTGATAGCCACTAGTCTAAAAGAGCATTTGATGAATTTAGAGAGGACAGATCTATCAATGGCTGTTGATCATGATGGCTATATGCTACCTCCTTGTGCAGGCAGTATACTTCTGCCTACCAGCTGCTGGGGAGCAGCAGTGGGAAAGGGCTATTTGTCCACATATGCTGCTTCTGGGCTCTCCAGAGGCATCTGGTTGGCCACTGTGGAAAGGCTGAACAAGACAGGCCTCTGGTTTGAACCAGCAGAGACCTTCTTATGAGCTTATAGATTAGCTAGTCTCAATAATCAGAATAGGCTAGGACAACTTTCTAGGAAAGAACTAGTAGGGATGAGGTTAGGGTTAAGTCACTCTAACCAGCACCTTAATCAGAACACACTGCTCTAAATATATAGGCCAATAATCTAGCCACAACTCCACATTTTATTTAAGTATTTTAAGGCTTTTCATGTTCTGAAACCAGCTGCATTTCACACCATCAGTGAACTTACCTTGCAAAAATTGTATTCTGTATTTTTGAAACCCATCTGCTGTCTTATTACCCTTTGTTCCTTGAATGTGGAGACCAGTAATGTTGTCCAGCAAAACAAGATCTGTGACATTAAATGCAAGTGGTGCATTGGTGTTGTTAATCAGAAGTTTCACATAAGCCCTTTGGGGTTCATGCTCAGTAGCAACCTTTAGAAAGAAATAACAGTGTTAATTATTATTATTTATTATTATTATTATTATTATTATTACATTTTATACCGCCCAAAACTTACGTCTCTCAGCAGTTTACAACAGAATAAAAACAAAGTAAAACATTCGTTAAGACAAAAATGGTGGGGTTGACACATACATTACAAAAATTTTAAAATTTTAAAATAATATTTTAAAACAGCATTAAAACCATTTAAAACCATTAAAACAATATTAATTAAAAGCCTGGGTGAAGAAATGTGTTTTCAAAGACTTTTTAAAAGCTGTCAGAGATGGGGAGGCTCTTATTTCACTAGGGAGCGCGTTCCAAAGCCTCGCAGCAGCAGCAGCAGAAAAGACCCATCCCTGAGTGGCCACCAGATGAGCCGGTGGCAGCTGCAGACAGACCTCTCCAGCAGATCTCAGTGGGCGGTGGAGTTCATGCAGAAGAAGGCGTTCCCTTAAATACCCAGGGCCCAAACTGTTTGAAAACTGTAATGAAAACGGATTTAAACTTGGTGCTGGTTTTCCCCAACCTGCTCCCTCCTGTTGAATTTTTCATCTCCCCACTTTGCCTATGAGGGTCTCCTGGGTCCCCACATGTATTCATTATTCATTATCATACAGAAACATGATGCTAGACTAAACTGGCAGCAAGGTCCTTTGAGGTTACTGTGGTGATTGGCCAGAAATGATTATTTTAAAAAATGAATGAATTTAATTAAGGTAGAAAATTCACAGAAACTCTTCTGTTGATCTTCCTTACTCAGAAGTTTATTTTACAGTTGGACCACAGGTTCCATATCTGCAGTTTCCAAAAAATAAAAATCCTTCATGTATGAAACCAATTCCTCTACAGAGCAGAGAGACAACTTACTCCTGCAATTCAAAACCAAAAAGCGGAGTCGCCAATCAAGGCTCCTGGAAGGTTACTGAGATGACAAGTAATGTACCAACATAGCTCAACAAGTAAAATTTGGGTCTGGCTGGTGAACAGAGCCAATATTTCTTCACCCCTGCCTGTACCAACCAAGAATAGGTTCAGAGCCTAAATATGATTGACCTGGCAAGGGAGAGAGCAAGTGGCTTGGAACTTTAGAAAGCCTATGGACTGTATAAAACTCTCTGCTCCCACTTCTTTCTAATGTGTCTGGCACAGGCACTAGGTAAGATGGTATGCCACCAGCCAAAGCCTTCTGTTACCATGAGTAGGCTCAGCTTCTTCTTGAAAAATGTAATTATATTGCAACCCACAAATACAACTTGATAGATCTGGAATGTATCTGCAAGGGATCCAAAGCAAAGTTTGATTCATTACACATTTTTATTTCAGCAAATGAACTACAATAATTCCAAGGACACTGCCAATTCTGTTACAACTTCTAAAACTTTGATAGTGCTTACTGGTTTGAAGTTCATACTTTCCTTTTAAACTGATGGCTCAAGAATATTTATCAAAGATTCAGATCTCATGATGACCCTTCGAGAAAGTATGTTGAAACTTACCACCGCACACTTCTGAAAAGTGATTCCATGTGCAGAAGACACTGCCATTCTTGATGCAACTTCATGCTGTACAGAAAATTACACATCTTGCCTCATTTCAGCTTAAACCAAAATATGCATTTTGTCTTAATGCTAAACAATTAATTCATAACGGGCTATTTCTGCCATGAATTTTATGAAATTATTTCAAGTTAAGGTTCATCATTCTGCAAAACTATTCCCTGACATATGTTCATGGGTGTAAGTGCAGAACGGCAAACAATACACTTGCACATGTAAATACAAACAAGGTTAATATAGACTCCTTCCTTCATTAACTAACTATCACTAGACAAGCCGCTAATTCAAATGGGCCGTCAAGCTATTCAGAGCAGAACAAAGCTACTTCTTATAGCAGCTCCTCCGGGGACTACAGAGTTCTTCCAAACTCTCAGCATTACAATTCCCCAAGAGCTTCTTGGCTGATGAGAGACCTGCGACCTGGCTACTCATCTTTCCCGACAAACTATTCCCTGCCATGTCATCACAAATTTTTTCATGCACAAGTACAGAGCAGACTGGGCTGCTATACAACAGCATCTTCTTATGTTCCTGACTGGTGTGGTAAAGACTACACCCCCTCTAAAACAAGAAATGGTGAGAGTATAAAGGCACATCACAAGCAGTCTCTCTGTAGCAGGGATCCCCAGATGCTGATGACTACAACTCCCGTCATCCCCTGCTGAAATAGCCTTTGGCTGGGGTTATGGCAGTTGTAATCAACACTTGGAAATCCCTGTTAAAAGGAACACTGATAATGAGGCGCCAAGAAGTAAATGCAAGAACTTTGGCAGTAGGGATATGCACGAGCCGGTTCGGTGCCCCTTTTGTGGACTGCTGAACTGGTTTCGATGTCTGGCATGTGAGCCGGTTCAGAGGCAGAGAGCCTTTAAGGAGCAAGAAGGGTGCTCTTACCTGCCCCACTGCTTTCCCCCTGCCAGCACTGTGCTCAAAACCATTGTCGAGGGGCTGCAGCATACCTCCCTGCAGCCCCAGTGTGCGTCCAACTGAAAGTGGCTGACACACGTGCATGCCTGTGTGCACGCGCATGCACGCTGGTCACTTCCACTAGGACACACCCCAGGGCTGCAGGGAGGTATGCTGCAGCTCCACTGCAATGGTTTGGGGCACAGTGCTGGAGAGGCAAAAGAGGCGGAGCAGGTAAGATCACCCTCCTTGCCCCTTAAAGCCCACCCCCCCGCCTCCAGGGAGTACATGAACTTGTTTGCACGCATCGCTATTTGGCAGTAGCAGTACTTAAAGGCATCCACAGTAGCTCTTTTCCACAGGATATGTATCAGGAATAGTTGAGGCAACTGCAACCTCATCCAGAAGGCTGGAGCCCTCCTAGTCCTGATTTAACCCCAGAGTGGAGGTAGAGCACTTTCCTTGCACAGATCCATGGCTGGTGCAGCCATAGCCCTTCCTCATTAGAGGCTCTGCTTGAGAAGAAAGGGTTCAGCCCGCAGAGAAGAAAACGCAGAGAAGGCAACTGAAAAGGGAAGCTGCCATCCTTGCAAGGGCATTCTTCATTCTGTGGATGATGATGATGATTTTAACTGAAGTTAAATAATATCTGGTCAATCTAGAGTTCAAAGCCTACATTAGGTAACGTATTTTCAGAGGTGATATTTTACTGACCAGTTGATGGTTACTGGAAGCCTCTCGTTTGACCATGTTCTTTCTTATCCAAGAGGGTATCAAAGCAAAGAAGGAATGGCTGAAGTGAATATCTGGTGCTGCAGAAGTTAAAAGCAAAGCATGGTCTTCTTCACTTTGCCTCTCTGCCAGTTGCATTTTGACAGCTGTAAAAAAATAATTTAAAAAAAAAAACCAAAGGAAAACTCAGTGCTAGAAGGGAAGCCCAATTCATAAAAAATCTGGTCCAGCAAAGCAGACAGTGCAGAGGCCATAAGCAGAAGCATCTAGTGGCTTGCTTTGCTTTTTGCTTTGCTTTTTGCTTTTCTAGTGGCATTTAGTGGCTTGCTTTGCTTTTTCTGTAATCTGTAGACATGCCAGGGAAGACAGCTAATCCAGTGTGCCATCTGCTCAAATGAAACTGGCCAAACTGGAGACAGGCCCCAACTGCAGAGTGTCAGGCATACATACATTTAGCATGAGATCTGATAAAGCCAATACTTCAGTGAAAGCCTTTGGAGGATACACATCTGGCTTCCCAGAACTTCTGTGCCAAAACTGAGGAACCAACCCTGTTCTACACTGAACATCAATGTGCTGAACGCATTCAATGTGCTGAACGCATTCATTATAATCAATGCTCGGGATATGCATTTTACAGCACAATCCAATGCATGTTTATGCAGAAATAGATCCCACTGCATTCATGAATATTTTGTATTAAAACAGAACAGGAATGGTTTCATGATGTATCATTGACTTGACACTATCTTACTTATTTTCCTCTTCCCTCTCCATCCCTTTTTCCTTTTGTATCCATCCTCTAGAATCTGTTAGACTGTAAGCCTGCAGGCTGGGACTGTTTTTTGTTTTGTTTTGTTATTATATTCTTATATTATAAGAATATTATTCTTATTCTGGCACAATGTCAAGGAAATGAATTCCCCCACCTCAGCAAATGAACCTATGAATTACCAAATAGCTAGGAAACAAATAACTAGAATCCAATGGACAACATACTGTGTGAGCAAGCATCTGGCTAAAATAGTTGAAACTGTAATCAAAACCAATACTTACCTGTTGTGCTGAAGCACTTCCTCGGGGGTTTAATCCAAAGCTCTTCTTGAGCAACCTGAAACAGGAGCATAAATTGTATGGTTTAGTCCTGAAATAAATGTAGATAACAATACTCAGCCACTTTTCCTACTTCAAGCCCATTTGTTTCTATATAATTTTAAAGGCCTAATGTTCTCTAAATTTATAAGAACATAAGAACAGCCCTGTTGGATCAGGCCCAAGGCCCATCTAGTCCAGCATCCTGTTTCGCACAGTAGCCCACCAGATGCCACTGGAAGCCACAGACAGGAGTTGAGGGCGTGCCCTCTCTCCTGCCATTACTCCCCTGCAACTGGTACTCAGAGGCATCCTGCCTTTGAGGCTGGAGGTGGCCCACAGCCCTCCAACTAGTAGCCATTGATAGACCTCTCTTCCATGAAGTCATCCAAACCCCTCTTAAAGCCATCCAGGTTGTTGGCTGTCACCACATCCTGTGGCAGAGAGTTCCACAAATGGATCACGCGTTGTGTGAAAAAGTACTTCAGTTTGTTAGTCCTAGACCTCCTGGCAATCAATTTTATGGAGTGACCCCTGGTTCTAGTGTTGTGTGAGAGGGAAAAGAATTTCTCTCTCTCCACTTTCTCCACCCCATGCATGATTTTATAGACCTCTATCATGTCACCCCGCAGTCATCTTTTTTCTAAACTAAAAAGCCCCAGGTGTTGTAGTCTTGCCTCATAAGAAAGGTGCTCTAGGCCCCTGATCATCTTGGTTGCCCTCTTCTGTACCTTCTCCAGTTCAAAGTATGTATTTGTTATATTTGTACACTGTCCCAAATTCACATCTCTGGGCAATTCACAACAAATCAAGATTTATTCATGCAAACTTTTTTGTCCAGGCTTAAAGATGGAAGATGCATCTACACAGTCCTTTTATTGTGGAGATCTGAAACAATCTTATCAGCACATTTAGACCCCCCCCCCCACAAGCAGAGCCTAAGCACTTCAGGGGAACTTCCAGGAATGCACATATTAACGGTTGTGTTTTAAAATTTGCACAACGTACCAGCGGGGATTCGAACCGGCCACCTCTGGCTTGCTATTCAAGTCATTTCCCCAGGGCACCATTAGGTGGCTAGTTCCACTTATATAGGGTGTGGATTTTACAGTGGTTTGTATCTGACCCCTGGCTATACAAGTATCATGTTACACACAACCATAATAACCATACTTTTTAAGCTTAAGTGAAGTTAAGTCTAACTCCTTTTCAAAAGGACCTTTTGTATCAAAAAGCTGATTATATGCCTCATTTCAGAAATTATGCAGATCCATGGCTTGACAGGATTCCAATTTCATAATAGTCCCATGGTGTGAACAAACTGAGAGTTTATAAAGGAGTTTGGGGAAAGTGTGTGTGTGGGGGGGCGGGTATAGCCTGCCATTAATACTGATGAGGGAGGGAAGCGCCGATTTATAGGTTGCAGGGGCGCGCAAGAAACCCCGCCCATGGCCATGCCCACCCTAACAGCCAAAGAAGCCAAGAAGTACCGGTGCTCCATCGCTGCACATGCTCCCTCCACTATACCCCACCACCGGAGTCCTGGAACAGAATCATAACTAGTGCCTCCCTTCCACTCCTGGGCTGGGCGCCCCCGTCCCCGGACGTTTGGTTCTGTCGCGATGTGCTCTCCTGCTGTGATGGGTCTCTCGCTTTCCCCTCTCTGCCAACGCAACGTCAACGCATCTAAGAACCAGCCCGTGCTTGAGAAGAACGGCAGCTCCACTCACCTGGGAAGGCAGCGCCAAGTTAGTGCCGAAGGCCGCGGGAAAGTTTGGCCCGCAGAGAGGAGGAAGGTTTCCATCCCGCCGTAGCAGGCAACTTGGGGGCCCGTCTAGCTTCTGCCGCCGCCACCAAGAGCAGCCGGGGCGACGATGACGATCCACCCCCTCCGGAAAGAGGCTCGCTGCCGCCAACAGCAGAACTCCCAGCAGCGCCCCCGCTGCAAGGCAGACGGGTGGCTCAAGGCGCGCTCCCATCCCCGAGACATGAGGGACGGGACTGGAGCGCCGGGCGGGCGGGACTTGGCAACCGGGAAAGCAGCGCTGCCTTTCGACCACTCCGAACGGACCCCGTCCAGGCTCTGAGCAAAAGATCCGGGGAGGAGTCGGCCCAAATCCACCGAGACGGGTGGTCCAAAGCTTCAAGAAAGGCGCCCGATTGGCTTAGCTCGACTTTCCAGCCGAGATCCGGCTCCAGTTGCAGACGAAGCCCAGCCCACCATGGACGGAGAGAGATGAGGGAGGAGATTGGGGGGGATCGGAGTGGGACGCCTCTGCTGCTGAAGCTTCTGAGTCTGGACGAGCAGCTTTGCCTCCTTTAGGCGCGACAAGGCGAGGGGATCCCTCCCGGGAGACTCCAACGTCCTCCCGCGTATCAGCTGGCGCTGGAGCTTTCCGAGGAAACTTTTCCTAATGGCGCCCCCAAAGTTAGTTCGTGCTTTATCAGGCCAGCCTAGCGCTGTAGTCCTCCTGGACAGGGTTAGCAGGGATTAAGCGCCGTCCTAGCAAGACTGGTTGCTGAGTAAACATGCCCAGGGTTGTACCCTGAGTTCCTTTCTCCTCCACCCGGGTCTGCTGCCATGTCTGCTGCTGCCGGGTCGTCATCACCGACGGGCCCCTGTTTCCAAGAAGTCGGGCTGCAGCTCCTGGCGCATCTTTACCAACTATCGCCCGGCTTGCTGGCTCTGGCGGTGGTGCTGGGGATCGGACTGGGGATCGGGGCGGCAGCCGTGCTGTGGCTTTGCGGAATCGGACGTCGTCTGATCCAGCCAAAGGTACCTGGTGGTGTCGTCGTGATTCGAGGAGTCCTCTCTTTCCCATATACACGTCGCTCCTCAAAGTTTGTTTTAATATGCCATAGGGTAGATGCATGCATTATGCAAGTAATTAAGCTCCAAAGGCTGCTGTTTTCCTAAATAATTATGAGTCTGGAGAGGGAGCAGAGAAGCAGTGAAGAGTGGGGCTTCAGCCGAGGCGGCAGTTAGTTCCTCCTATTTCCTTATTTATAATTCCCAGATCTTAATTGAGTTCAAGGGTTCAGTGTAGGTGAAACCTGAACATAAATATGAACAGCTTTGTACCCAAAAATAAGTTCTAGCCCATAGATTTATGACACCCAGAGACTATGCTTTGATTTAGAAGCAATCTGTTCTGTGGGAACTGCAACCCACTACAAACACAGATTATGTGTAGAAATGAATGTGTGGGGGAAATTGGGGTCCTACTCTCTGACCCTGCCCCAACCTCCACCTGTTCACGATGTCATCTGCACAGGGCCCAGCTTCCTGTGCAGGGTATATACACAGGGTATATACTATACATGTATACCCAAATGCATATGATTGGTATCCTGCAAAGCTGAGGGTGTGGATTGTCCAAATGGCACTTTGAGTACATAGAGATTCATAGTTCTACACAGAATGACATTTGCATAGGGTTTTTGTATTCCTCAGTTACACTGAATAAATGTAGTGTTTGTTCAGAGTTGGCCAAAAAGAAATAGTTCTCTGTGTTGTCATCTGAGGAAGACTTTTCTACTTTCTGTAATGTCTGCAAGACATTTGCATGTCTAAAAACATGTCCCTAGGAGCAGGGTGTAGCTAGGGGAGAGGGGAACATAGGAACATAAGAAGCTGCCATATACTGAGTCAGACCATTGGTCTATCTGGCTCAGTATTGCCTTCACAGACCGGCAGCGGCTTCTCCAAGGTTGCAGGCAGGAATCTCTCTCAGCCCTATCTTGGAGAAGCCAGGGAGGGAACTTGGAACCTAGATGCTCTTCCGAGAGCAGCTTCATCCCCTGAGGGGAATATCTTGCAGTGCTCACACATCAAGTCTCCCATTCATATGCAACCAGGGCAGACCCTGCTTAGCTATGGGGACAAGTCATGCTTGTTACCACAAGACCAGCTCTCCTCCCATAATCCTGGGGGCCTGTGTTTGTCCCTCTCCCAGGTGGCCCCTTGGAGTGGAGAAGATAATGAAGAAAATAGGGAGGGGTGGGGCTCTCAGGAGCTGGGGGGCGGGGCTCGGGTTCTTTGAACCCATCCACTCAATTATAGCTACACACCCCTGCCTAGGAGCTGCTCTTGGAGTTGAGAGATGATTGTCCAGCTTCCTTTATTTTGACACCTTCAGAATGTGCTGTGGTAATCATGCAAGCAATAGTTATAACACCTGCCTGGAGCCTCATTCTCTGGAGTCAGGAGGGAAGGGGCACTTGCCAAACTTGGGAAGGACAGCTGCCTTGGTGAAATGCATTTGTGGATTCATTTTAATAAAATATGTTTGGTTTGGGGATTTCAGAAGGACGATTCCCAAAGGCTGGTGGAAGGTGATCACTCTGATACACAGGAACATCTTCATGAAGATCATCCCTTACCAGAAAAGAAGGAAACAGAAACTTGGACAGCTGCAGAAGTGGTATTGGAACTTAGGCAATTTTCTAGATGTTTGTTATGTCTAATACTTCCACCTGCTGAAGCCAAACTGAATAAGAACAGTGATGTGGGTTTTCGGGGGAGGGACGAATTGGAACATTTCCCCCCGATTTACATCACACTTGCTTGCATTTCCCCCCGATTTACATCACACTTGCTTGCTTAAGATTCTCTTTTCTCACGAAATGTTACTGTGGAAATTTTGCCTATGCTCCAGTGATATGATTGGCATGTTATTTGACCTATATATTTAATAAGAAACACATTTTTTAAAAATTCAAATAGTTACATAATTGAAATGTAATATGCAATTAGAGTGGGGGGATCAATAAAAGGTACTTAATGCAGTTTTAATATGATATATTATTCCAAAGGAATTCAACCTTCACTTGGGAATTATTTGTACAGTAAATATGTCAGCATGCAGAGACGTAGCAAGGTTGGAATGGGCCCAGAGACAAGATTTTAGAATCCCCCCCCCCCAAGTATGTATATATATATATAACTTATGTGCCACAACAGAACATCATCCTAAATTATTTTTTTAAAAGTTTTGTAAATTGTAGACGATGCAGGTCATTTAATGGTACTAGAGAAAGACATGCTGTTCTGGTAGCTCCAGGTCTTGACACCCACATCAATTCTGGAGGATGAATACAACTGAAGGAAGCCTGGGCGGGTTCGCAGCTGGGGGAGTCAGTCATGTGACTTGCCTCTGACAGCTGTCTCCCCTTGCCCTATTATAGTTACGCCCCTGTCAGCATGGCAACTCAACAGTCTAGATTACAAAAATTATGTATGAAGGAACACAACCAAGACACTGGGAAAATATGAATATATACTGCATTTTTCACATGCCAAAAGAAAATCCAAACATTCAAGTGAAACTATCATTTATGCAAAATAATTTCATACGGAGCAAGCATTGTGTGTATAAAATATACATATACAATTTATCGCAGCTTTGTGTTTCTTTAGTTTATCTATATATTTTCACCTTTAGTTTATCTGTATCTTTTAAGTAGTACCACTGAGTAACTTAATCTGGATTCCAGCCAGTGTAAACTAACACATTCTAGATTCTCACATATTGTACTTGCTTACAGTTTAGTAGACTCTGTGCAACCACACTTATTCTAGGTCTTTCAGCTCCGGTCCTCTGTCTCTAATAATCTGTGCTTCTTATCCAAATTTGATAATTTTTAAAAGTGTTTTTCTTTACAGGATAGCCAGCCTCCTTGGGATACTTCCATTGCAGAATTCGCCCTGAAAGCAAAGGTCATCTATCCAATCAATCAAAAATTCAGGGTAAGACATTTTTTCAATGAAAGAGGGATAGACTTTTTAACATAAAAGTAGCCTCTGGAGAACAGAGTTGACAAATTACATTGTTGGTATTCAATTAAAGTGGATGTGAGATGTGTTTGCATATATTTAGTTGACGTAGATCTTATCCTAGGCAGCTGGAGCTTGCTTCAGTTCAAAAACAATCCTTATGTTAACCAGATGACCACTCTTAGCCCTGCTGCGTGCAAGCTGCACGCCTACACAACTCGAGCAAGTGGGACCAGCACAGAACAACAGAGGCCAGGACTTGTTATCCAGGGTCCCACAGTATATTGCATGCCAAGCACAGTGCACTGGGGGATTCCCCCAGTGGACGCATGCTCTAGGCACCCATCTCTGTGTCAATGCGAGCTGCAAGCAAGCTCGCCTGTCAAGTGTATCAAGCTTGCGCTGACACACCATCCCGGCAGCTGAACACACAATCCCGGCTGACACATAACTCCAGCCGCCAGATCCACATGAATCCCGGCAGCTTGCGCTGACACACAATCCCGACACATGATCCCAGCAGCCAGACACACGATCCCAGGCTTCGGCGCTGGGTTTGGGGCCACGGGGCTGCCAGGATCTGCCTGGGCTTGGCTGCTCATAAGAACAGCCTTGATGTCCGCATGTGGTAATGCTAGTGACCAAAATGGTGCTGGATAAGGTAGCACCACTCTTACAAAACAATAACAAAGCACTGGAGCATTCTCTCACCCCTGTTAGAATCCCCGACCACGCTTGTGCATTATTTTGAACATAGGGGAGTTGTAACTGCCTAAGATAATATTGACACCAACTGACTATATATAAAGTGGTAGCTGAACGGAACTATAATGTCACAACTATGTCAGCCAATTGGGGGCATAGGGGTAACTTTTTCTTAGACTAGTAGCCATTGATAGACCTCCCCTCCATGAATTTAGCCAAACCCCTCTTAAACAATGCACCACAGCTCATTTTCTCACTGCAGAACTTCAGGGTTCTCTGAAACAGTTTGGAAACCATTGATTTAGACCACACCCTCAGGCAGAACTATTAGGACTCAGCCAAAATGGCCCCTTGCACCTGGTTCCCAGGCTGCAAAGTGTGTATGTGTATATTTTGGCAACTTGCATGTTGCATACAGAGGCAGAGTGGCAAGAAGCTTACTGGTGCTGTCAATTGCCATCCCTGCTTGATTGTTTCTTGCGCTCACTCTGATTTATCTTCACGATAGCACCACATGGCCATTGAGAACTGCAGTGAGATCATCAGAATCGCACGAAGAGGTGGCAGCATATCAAAAAAGAAGCAAGTGGGTGTGGCACCTTTGAGCCAAAAAAAATTCTAGAGAGCTTCTGACTCAGCCCTAAGGACAGCCAGCCAATCAACTGCTACCCACAGAGCACCCTGAATAGTCCAGGCAATGTGAAGTGGTCAGCACTGTGGAGGCATTATCAGTTAAAAAAATAAAACTTTTCATCTTTGAATGACTGAGCACATTTCTCAGGAGGATAGGAAAAAATGAGATGTCATGTTTTCATGTTTTTGGCAGCAGCAGGCGGTGGGAGGCGGATTTAAAATATAGAGTTGCTATTTTTGTGAGCTAAACATTGGTAAAACTTATACATTTGCATTGATCAAAGCCCCTGGCAGATGGCTCATCCAATCCCTCACTGCACGAGAATCCCAAACAGGCTGTTCTGCCTAATCAGATCCTGGACGTGTCTTCTTCAAGCAGCCTTGGGTCCCTTAGTCAGAGAGAGAAAGAGGATTGTGCTTCATCCACTACAATACATTCTGCAGCAAGTGATGACCGATACCAGGATCAGACTTTCCTCAAAGTGGCATCTTTCCCTGAAGTACTGACCTGTGATATGTAAGTGACCCAGGTTTGGGGTTTTGGTTATATGCAGGGGGCAACGCATTTTGTCTGACCTCTGGTGGCCAACCAAAAATATTTGGTTGCCAGACCCCTCCCCCTAATGAGTGTCGTCCAATGTTCCCTCTAAGGTGTGTGAATGTGTGTACACACACAAGTTTTTTGACGTCCACTCAGTTTTCAATCCTGTTCAGATTAAATAAGAAATGACCCATTCGGAAAGCATGTGCGCACACACTGCCTTGATACTGCTGCCCAGAACAAAACTCATCCTGTGCACAGTTGGAAAAAAATTAGAGGGAACACTGGTGACGTCTTGTACCTGTCCTGATGCTGGGCCTCAGCATCAGTGCAAAGTTAGGGATGACCTCTGCTCCTCTCCCCAGCTTCAAACTGGGGAGGAGAGTGAGGGATCCTACTTGGAGTCGGAAAGGGGTGTGTGGACTTGTCTTTGAGAGCCTCAAACACAGCTGCTAAAGCAAGCCCCTCCCCTCCCCCTCTAGGTCTATGTTGGAGACCGAGACAAGGCACTGGTTACCTTGGCTCTTTATTTCCCAGGTAGTCCAATCGCCTTGCAAGCCCTGCAGCCAAAGAATGTCCCTCCCCTTTCCCCGTTAGTTCTGAACTGGAGTGAGGAGATGAAGGGATTGTCGACTTGGCCTTCTGAGCACCCAGCAAGCACAGAGCCACAGGAAGCCCCTCCTCTTCCCCCTTCCAGCTCAGGAGACTAAGATTAGCTTTGGGTGCTGCATTTGTGTGACACTCCAAACACCTTATGAACACACTGGCCAAAGAGCCTCCAGCCTCCCTCCTTGCCCCCTCCCCAGTTCCAGGGATGGAAGTGTGCTGCACATGGAGATTATTCTCACTCCCATCTGCAGCTTGGAAGTTGGGAAGAAGGCTGGGCAGCAACCCATCATGCTCACCAGAGGGCAGCAACACTCTTGCTGGTCACATTGCTTGAAGTTTTGTGTTGATGGATCATAAAATTAAGCATGTATTTTTCTTGCCCATAATCTAAATTTTAGCAAGGCAAATACTAAGGGATGGCTCAGATTTACAATTGAAACCGGGATTTAGGGATTGGGTGTGGACTGCAGGTTCACACATAAAGCATAAGGTAAAGTTGTGCTGTCAAGTTGGTGTCAGCTCCTGGCGACCACAGGGCCATGTGATTTTCTTTGGTAGAATACAGGAGGAGTTTACCATTGCCATCTCCTGCACAGTATGAGATGATGCTTTTCAGCATCTTCCTATATCACTGCTGCGGGGATTCGAACTGGCAACTTCTTGCTCCCTAGGCATGTTACTTCCCCGCTGCGCCATTAGGTGCCTGGTAGGTTCATGCATACCTTCCCTTTATCCTGCAGAGTCCATACCCACAGACCCCTCTATTCAGTTCTGGTTAAAATAAAAATGACAGGTCTTCTCAATGCACTGTGAAACTCTGTTGGGTTCTCAACAGTATATTTTGGAGCATATCTATTTGCATTTAATGTGGGTTGTTGACCCTCGCACACACCTAATACCTCAAACAAGTATATTATTATTATTACATTTATATCCCGCTCTTCCTCCAAGGAGCCCAGAGCGGTGTATGATATACTTGAGTTTCTCTTTCACAATGACCCTGTGAAGTAGGTTAGGCTGAGAGAGAAGTGACTGGTCCAGAGTCACCCAGCTAGTTTCATGGCTGAATGGGGATTTGAACTCGGATCTCCCCGGTCCTAGTCCAGCACTCTAACCACTACATCACGCTGGCTAGTAGAGAGGGATGGGGCAGAGCATACTTCATCCTGTGGCTCAATCCCTATCCCAAAATCCCAGTTTCAGTCTAAACTGAGCTTCAAAGATGGGCACAGGATTCAAAGTAATTGTCTTCCTTGCAACTGAGTTGTGAGAGATCCAAGTCAGTTCTTTGCTGCAATATTACTCTGTTTATCTTTTATATAATTACCATAATATTAGCATTAATATTAATACTTTAGTGAATACCATAGTTTATCACATGACCTGATCTTGGTAGATGGCAGATAATAGTTCAAGCATAGTTGGAAGATAATGAGCCCACCCCCATTCCTTCTAGATGATATTTTAATCTGTGCTGATGTTTAAGTATTGTTTTATATGTTGTATACCGCCTAGAGATGTACTTATCAGGCAGCAGAGAAATATGAGAGATAGATAGATAGATAGATAGATAGATAGATAGATAGATAGATAGACAGATAGATTTTCAAAGTTTTAAAGACCACACAAGATTAAGTCCATAAATATAAATCCTGTTGAATAGGTTTGTTTGAACTGTGTCTTTAAAAATTCTATGTATAGTGTTGTTAGATCTGTTAATAAAATGCTTTTATTGGGTTTTTAGATTTGATGTAAAGATGTGTTTGTACAGCCTCTTTTTGAAAAATCTCCATCTTCTGGATGCAGAACAAAGGAAAGAAAAATATGTGGTAGGTGCTGTGACTGGTGCAGGATATTTTTGTGCCTGAGGCAGAAAAAGCAAATGGCACCTTGTCACTGTGCTCTTTCATTTAAATGTGGTTTGTGCTCCAGAAATTCACAGTATCTTGGGCCCTGTAAGTCAGATCTGTCTCTCTGTCATTTTGCCATCCTTAAAAGTGAAAAATCCACTGCTTGAGTCAACCATATTGCCTTGCCTCATGGTAGTGTTGCCTCTGATTTGAGCAAATAGGAGAACTATTTAGAAGCCTTCAGTGGTGATGAAGTGGGTCAAGTATTTGAATATGGATTACTCAGGTTCATATCTCTGCCCAACTCCGAAGCTCTATAAAAGCAAATTTGGGCAGATGGCTTCTCCTTTTTCTGTCCCACCTCCCAAGATTGTTGTGAATGTGAAACATTGCTCTGAGTTCTTTGGAAGGGATTATAGATTGTCCAAATATAGCAAATAATACTTCTTTGCCTCTCAAGCTACAGAAAGGCACAGGACTAAAGTGATCTGTTTGGGACACATACCAGATAGGGGGATGTTTCATTAGAAATTCAGTGAAAAACAAGAAAGAAAAGAGCTACTCTTTTCCTCAGACTGGATAAATGGCTGCCAAGCAAGAAAAAAGTTGTGCAGTCTGCAGACGAAATTAGAGCTACCTTGCCGTGAAGCATTATGCCATGAAACAAGTTGTTTTGTTTCATCCAAAAGCTATTTAAGACCATTTAATTACATTGATTTGGGGTTGTTCATTAGCTTTTGAGCTCAGTCCAACCAACCCTACCCATATGCTATAGAAATTAGCATCCGGTCTCTGTGTGCAGATGACCTGCTAGTAGGATAAGAATGGGATTGAAAATAGGCTGCTCCTGCCCTGGAGCAGAGCAGAAAAGCTGGGTTGTTCCCCTTAGTTTGGAATCTGTTAACTCCAGTGTTGGCTCATTCTCGTGAATAATTTAAAATACAGCTTTGAAAAAAGTAAATAGGATAGTTCTACCTTGTCATACTGCTCAGCTTTTATCTGTGCTGTCTTTTAAAACAGGCAGTTCTTCATATTTTCAGAACGTATGTAGCAAATTTGCATCTTAAAAAGAAAATTCCAGAAAATTTGTATGAAAATATCCTTCATAAACAAGAAATGGTAAGTATTGATAATTGAGCAAAGTAAACTTTCTCCATTAATCTCATTACAATGATTTAATTTTGATGCACTCTTTGAGAAGATTATATGATTGAACACTGAGATTTCCTCCACCCCAAATTCTTGTTTTCTTGTTATCCCCGATAAATGGCTTTGTGACAAATGGTCTACCTGTCTTAAGACAATTTAAATCTATACAGTCTTTCTCGAGGCTACAAGGAGAAAAGATCTGATCTGTGAAGGGTACAGAATGTTTTAGATTGCTTCTATTTGCTCTACATAAGTAAATATTTCCACTTATTATGTTGCAAAATCTTCTGCTTTCTATACTTTGCAATAACATCAAAGTGGGTGGCACAATACTAGAAGAGAATTTGGGGCTAAACCGAACTCTAGACATTTGCAAGAGAGAATAGGTACTTGGGAATAAAGCATGTTGACCTCTGTGCTATACTGGCCACTTTCTTGTGGCAATCAGACAATGAGATAACCATTTAGAATGAGTGACATTTGGAACTTGTTACTCTGAGATTAGACTTGCGCAGGGCATACTGGAGCTTCCGGGGGCCGCATGGCCCCCAATCCTCCCAGCACCTGCTGGCTCCATCACGGAGCCGGCAGTCGTGTGGGCGGCCAATCCGGCCACCCAAGGCTACCGCCCTGCTCGTGTGCGGGGAGAGCGAGCTAAGCCCACTCTCCCCGCTCACCCTCCCCAGGCGGGTCTCTTGGATCATGAGACCCTCCTCCTTATCAGTCTCCTCCACTGAAACTCTTCAATCGTGCCTCAGGATATTTTTTAACCTATAAAACCCTCCCAAAAGAAGGCATCAATCTCTTGCACCCCTCCTACTCTGAACACACTTGGGCATGCTGCTCACATGCACCCCATAGTTAGCCACATGCTTGAGCCAACTGGAGAGAAGAACCCCACCTAGATTGCCGATAGCTATGAAAAACAGCTCTGTTTTTTCTCTTTCGTTCACCTCGAACCTTTCTTTCATCCCTTCCCAGTGCTATGACATGGAGGGGAAGTACTTTAGGAGCCACCTTAGCCACTTCCAGAGAATCTGCCAAACTCTTTTATGGAAAGACTGTCATTAGCGAGGCACTAATCGCCTGCTTAATCACTCTATTTGCCCCTAATACCCCCAATAAAGCAATCCCTTTGTTTTCAAGGCACTTGTCCACTTTCTTGGTCCTTTCCAACGCATCCATACTGCGACCCTACTTTCCCTAGTGTTTTAAGGTTAATATAGCTGTTTGCTGGTCTGCATCCATAAGAACATAAGCCCAAGGCCCATCTAGTCCAGCATCCTGTTTCACACAGTGGCCCACCAGATGCCGCTGGAAGCCACAGGCAGGAGTTGAGGGCATGTCCTCTCTCCTGCTGTTACTCTCCTGCAACTGGTAATCAGAGGCATTCTGCCTTTGAGACTGGAGGTGACCTGTAGCCCTCCCAACTATTTGAAACTAATTTTCCCACTTACAGCCAAGCATAGTCACTAAGGGTGGTTACTGCCACACATTCACGCAGACCCACTAACACGCCCTGGAGCTGTCACTCACTCCCTCAAGCTTGGTGACGGTGCTGTTTGTGTGAAGGGGGAAGCACCACAACCCTGAGCATCCAGCTCAAGGAGATGAGTGACAGTTCTGGGACGGGACTTCCTCCCTGCTTTGGGAACTGTAACTGTGAGTGCAGCGGCTCTCACAAGTGTCTGAATGAACCTTCTGGTATGCCTGGAACTGACAGAGTGGAATGAAATACGAAAAGAGGGAAAGATGAAATGCCTTTGGTTTAAAGCGTTCCTTCTGAAAAGAGAGAGGCAAAGTCAACCATGCAGATAAGGCATCAGGACTTGTCATTCCTCAAAGGTCTTAGCCAAGACTGGGCTAAGGCAACGAAGTCCAGGCTTGGCTGCCTGTGAGAACCCCTGGGAGGCACAAGACTCCCTCAGCAGCAAACCCTCCTAGGAAGCCTGACTCTTAAACGAGGTTGAGGGAGCAAGCACTCCCTTAACCCTGTTCGATGGATCGTCTGTCAGCGCCAGTTGCTTTCAGCTGGTGCTGCAATACTGACAGGCGCCTGCCTGTAGCTGGGGGGGATCCCCACAATGCCCCGTGTGCTTATGCAGTGCATTGTGGGATTTCCGGTGACCGGGACGATGAGTCCCAGCCTCAGAGTGATCAGCCCTGCAATCAGCATGGAGCAGAGCTGATCTTGTGGGAGTGTGGAGTGTGCTGCCACCGGAACAACAGTGACTGGGGAGAAGGCAAGTCTTGAAAATAGCCTTCCCCCTTCCCTCCCGCCCACCTGCTCGGCAGGTCATGTGAATGTCCCTGTCTCGTCTGTATACAAATGTAATTGCTGCAATAGGCAGCTGGCTGTTTGTACTGAAATTTTTAACAGGCCCATTGTGGTCCTGAGGGCAAGAGGGAGGGAAGGGAGAAAGGAAAGCCTCATTAGTTCAGGCTGACTGCAGCTTTTCTTATGTCTACACTTTAAGGCATTGCTGCTACCAACTATTTGCATAATAAAGCCCACATGCTAATCTCTGGTTGCAAACTGTTTAGCAAAATGTTAAAGAGAGATCATCAAACTTAGTACCTGCTCCTGTCTGGCATCCAAAGTATCCTTGATTCAAAATGACAATCTGAACACCTGGTGGTTAGCTTTTCAACCTGGATGCGACCTACCCTGGTGGTATCAAAATGGTGGCTGTTACAGACATCAGGAGTTTGCATACTAGTCTGTTTGGTCTTTTCTAAGCCATACTTACTAGAATGACTTCATTGTATGACTTCTAAGTAGTGTCATGGTTGGCTAAACTGATAGATGTTGAAGCTTCAATAGGAAGCTATGGCAGAATGCACCAATAAAGGTCCAAGATTCATTGTGGTTTTGGATCAGCCCCAGGACCTTATGAGATCACAGAATTCTTTGCCATAGCCGAACCTCCTTCATCAACTAGATATGTGGACCTTCTGCATGTTGTTTTATCTCTGTGAGTTGCTGTTTTTTCATGAATGACTCTCCACATCTGAGATATTACATGTAGTGCATCTTGCCAGATGAGTCCTCACAATCTTGTAGGGCGACAAGAGGCAGAAGCAGCCTGGGGATAAGAGTACATATAGATCATCTCTAAGTGAGTAGGATGTAGAGTGGTACTCTCAAGACTGTGAGCTGCCCAGAGACATGCATGTTGGGCAGGATAGAAATATGTCAAGTAAAAAAAATACAATGATTTTATGGAACTAGATTGTATTCTTGTTGGGGAGAAAGAGCTACTGAACCTGTTTTGGAATACTTCATCCCAGATACTGTCTTGCCTTGTTTTCGGCAGAAGAAGTGCATTTTGGGGTGCAAAGAAAAATGTTCACTCTGGCTCTAGCAAATTAAATATGTCCAGAAAGTTTTTATTCTTATTTAATGAGTCTTTGTTTTGTTTGCTTCACAGGCATTTGAGGAACTGCAAAACCAGCTCCGATCCAGACTTCTGAACACTGAGATGTCAGGAACTCATGAGTCAGAGTATCAGACCTTGGATGACTTGGAAAGGAAAGAAAGAGACTATTCTGATCACATCCTAGATAATGTATGTCCTCATTTCATTTTTAGCATTCCTCATTTATTTTCATTGTATCTTCTTTTGATGAGTCTTCAGAAGGATCGTACACTAATGTTCTCTTAATCATAGGTATCAGTAGCTTTTTCTCTGATCTCTGTTGGGATTGTTTTTGATACAAGTTATTCTTCCTCTGTTAGAATGTTTTTGCTTTGTTTTTTGAGAGCTGTTGGCTTGAAGGTTTGAAAGTTCTTTCAGACAATATAATATTTTAGCATTGTCTAGAACTATTTCTCCTTTTTAGCCTACTTTCCAATAGGCTTATGAGATCACCCGGCATTCCCTGTGTGTGTCCATGTGTGTCTGTGCCCCCTCCCCTCACACTGCCTGGACCAATATGAACTAAATTGGGTACAGTTGTAGGGACACATAAACACACCTCAACAGCGTAGTTTGTGATGATGTCATCCACCCAATTCAAGATGGCAGACATGTAAACCTTTGAGGTGCAAGTGGACTAACTGGTGACCCCCCTAACCAATTTGAACCAAATTTGCTACAGCTGTAGCAACGCATAGGGATGCCACATTGGTGTAGTTTCTGATGCTGCCATCTTCCCCAATCCAAGATGGCAGATGCATTAACATTTGAGGCGCAAGCGGGCTAACTTGTCCACAGTTTAACACAAGCCTGCTCAACCTATCCCCCCCAGTTGTTTTTGGACTACAACTCCCATAATCCCCAACCACAGTGACTTATAGCCAGGGATTATGGGAGTTGTAGGCCAACATCTGCAGGAGGGCCAAAGTTGAGCAGCCCTGGTCTAACTGATTTGAACCAAATTAGGTACAGTTGTAGTGAGTTACACATAGGGACTCCCCAATGGCATAGTTTATGATGATGTCATCCACCCTAATTCAAGATGCGTAACATGTAAACATTTGAGGTACAAGTGGACTAACTTGTGAACCACCAAACTGATTTGAACCAAATTTGCTGCAGCTGTAGGGACACATAGGAACATCTCAGTGGCATCGTCTGTGATGACGTCATTCACCCCAATTCAAGATGGCAGGCATGCAAATGTTTGAGGCGCAAGTGGTCTATCTTGTGGACCATCTAACCAATTTGAACCAAATTTAGTCCAGTTGTTGGGGTAGTGAAAGGAACATAGGCAAATTAGTTCTTACTAGAACAACTTGTATCTTAATCATTTTGATAATCTTGAGTTGTCTACTCAATATCTTAGTGCATGTATGAGATTAATATGTTGCTTTTACTCAGATACCAGAGAACAGATATGGGTATTGTTGTTTTTTAAAAGATTGTTGCCTGTGGGCGCCAGGAGTCGAAGTTGACTTGATGGCACACTTTACCTTTACCTTATGCCTAGAAGTCACTCATGTCACCGTAAAATGATGAAAGTGTGTTTTCCCTGCACATGAAGTGTCAATGAATACCAGGTGTCCTACAGCTTTGGGGGATCCCTCTGGGCCTGTTGTGCTTAGCCAGGTTGCAGTCCGGTTTATTTCTGCTTTGGACGGAACTGCGCTGAACACCTACAGGTGTTACAAACTATAAGGATTGGCCGTACTCCAGTGATTTCCAACCTATCTTCTGTGGAACCATGCAGTTCCTCGGAAGTTTATTGGGTTTCTTGAGGGTGGTTAGAGGCATGCTGAATTTGTCCACTTCTCATCTGAAAAAAAAAACCCTTATTCTTGGTAGCACCCTTGCATTCCTTGTTTCTGGAGCACAACATCCCTGAATGTCTGTATGACCTACAGCCTTATTTTTAACCTCACCCTTTAGCTTTTTCTTTTTGTGTTTCAGTTCCTGATCATAAATGCAAACACTTTTATTTTAATCCATTATTCCTAGATGGAAGCTTTCTGGAAACACACCAACCAAGCCTTGCTTTTTTTCCTGGACCAATCAAAGTGCTCAAGGGCAAAAGCAAATAAAATCATGCTGAGCCTGACTGAGAAAATGATTTGGGTGGAGGAGTTACTGAAGAAATTTCAGGATTTGCAGACCATGGTAAAGTATGCAAGCCTTATGCTGAAACTGATATGCAGATGAGGGCGTGCATCATTTGTGTCAGTCAAAGCCTTGCTGTTGTGTTGACATCTTAGCCCAGCCCAGGATATGCCTCAGCCTGTCTTCCCAAAGCCCATCATCCTCTGGGGTTGCAGCAGACCTCAAGGGCTATTGTAAGAGAAGGCTCTGCCTTAGCTAGAGACACAGATCACCCGGTCACTATGACCTGTTCAGGTGAGGTTACTGCACAAGGCTCCCCAGGGCTTTAGAGCAGAAGTACACATTGCAGAAGATGCATTGTGGCTGCCACTAAAAACAGAAACCGTATACCATCTCTTGCTCTCTCCCCAGATATTCTGTAGTTAAAAAATAACAATACTTGGCAAATGGAAAGACAGTCAATGCCCGTCTAAAGAGGATTGGATTCTTAAAGTACTAGAATTGGCAGAAATGGTGAAATTAACATCACTACTAAGAAATAAATTTGAAGAATTTAAAAAAGAATGGGACCCTCTTCTTGTCTATTTAAAAATACATCACAAAATGGATTTTTGTCAGGCCTTTGAGGGCTAATAACAAATGTCTTAAAAACACCCTAAAGTTGTTTTTTATATGAATTACTGGGGAGAGAATGTTTAATCTATAGGCAAGATCCGGTTATTGTCAACAACACTTGTTCCAATGATGAGATGGAAGTCTTTATTGTGTGTGTTTATATCATTTGTGTTTGTCCTTTTGTGTTGTGAAAATTGAATAAAAAGTATAAGACCAAAAAAACCCAAAAAACAATACTTGTATGTGATGTCCCTTTATGTTTGGAAGCGGTATGGAAATCTGTTCTTGTCATCGTCACAACAACCCTAAAAGATAGGTCATTTATTGTTATCTCTGTATTGCAAGTGTGGGGTCTGAGGCTGAGTATGACTTGCCTTTGGCCATCTTGTTAGCCCATGCTTGAGGCAAACTTCAAACCAGGGACTTTCTGAATTATGTCATTCTGCTCTAAGTTTTCTGTAATTGGGGCAAGGGCGGAGCCACCATTGAGCAAATGGATTCAAAGAACCCAGGCCGCCAATAATCGGGGGCTGCACCTGGCACCCCAGCCACACCCTCTGCGCCATACGTCAGATGCAGGGGGCATGATTTCATTCACAAATGAGGCTGCATTCCCCATTTAACAGCAAATACAGGTCAGCGCTGCGTTTGCAGTGTGGCCAGGAGCTGCTCTTCCTGCCTTTAAAGGCAAGGAGAACATTCCTGGCCGCGCTGTGAATGTGGCGCTGGGGTGGGGGCGACCCAGTCGCTGCTCCCCCTGCGTCAGATGGTCAGATGCTCCCTTTAAAGTCAGAGAGAAAAGCTCCCGGCCATGCTGCAAACACAGAGCTGGCCGGTATTTGCTGTTAAACGGGGAACACGGCCCCATTTGTGGATGAAGCCACGCCCCCTACATCTGATGTATGACGCAGGGGGTGTGGCTGTGGCACCAGGCGCAGCCCCTGATTGGTGGTGGCCCAGGTTCTGATGTCAGATTATGTCAGATGCAGGGGGCATGGCGGGGGGGGCACCAGCGGGAGGAACATGGACCGCCGGCTGACTTCCTCTGCCAGTGAATGGGGGTGGTGGGTGGTGTGTGCAATGGCATTACATCACATACCATCTCCAGCCTCAAAGGCAAGACGCCTCTAAATACCAGTGCAAGGGAGCAACAGCAGGAGGGAGGGCATGCCCTCAGCAATTGCCTGTAGGCTTCCCAGAGGCATCTGGTGGGCCACTGTGTGAAACAGGATGCTGGACTAGATAGGCTTTAAGCCTGATCCAGCAGGGCTGTTCTTATGTTCTTGTATTTCATGGTTTCTGGGGAGGAAGAAGGGAAGGAGATGACACAGGGCTCCATTTTTGGCAGCAGTAATCTGTAATTCCACCCATAGAATCCTCTACCACCGATGTCATCTGATCCAGGACTGTGTTCTATGCTTTTAAGTGATTAATATATTTGTAAAAACAAACTGGTCCCATGACTTGGTTACTGACGTTGCCCCACATTGCACCCTTGAGGACCTGTATGGTGTGGGAATTAAATGAACCTTTGATAGGAGTCGGCTATTATTTAACTAAGAATTTACACTAGTGGGGGGGGATTTTTTTTTTGCAATTGTAGTTAAATGGGGCTTCAGCACAATCTGATACATTGCAAAGCTTCTCAAACATATGGTTGCAGTAGATATCCGCTTTTTAATGTAAAATAAAATTTATTTCAGGCCATCCAAGAAAGAATGTTTAACTGGGAGCAACTGGTGAAAATTATCAATATGTTGAGAAAACAGATACAGGAAGAAAGTAAATGCAGACTCAAAGCTGTATCAAATATACTGGATCAGTTAACTAAAAAGGACAACCTCACTGTGAAACAAAGGGAGAAGCTTTTAACAGGCATCCATAAAGTATTTTGGGAACATGTGGAACATTATGAAGATGGTGAGTTTACAGAGGATTTCTGGACTCAAGGTGCTTCCACGCTTGCTTTTATCTCTGCAACTGATATTCTTGGCTCACTCATTTATTACCAAAAATCCAATGTTCCTCCCAAACCAGTACATATGTGAGTTTTTCCCCATTGTCTTCCCATTTTTTAATTTCTTCCTCAAACTCTTGTTTATTGTGATTTCTTTAGCATCCAATAAAATTGCTGCACAGTGGTTGACATCCAGACTAATGTTGCACTAACTGAATAACATTTTTCGTGTGAATGAGGGCAGGCATTTTTGCCTCTTTCCTGCTTCCTTCTGCAGCCCTTTGTGCTGTCCAAAAATATGTCCCTGAGAGTCCCACAGCCCTTAAGGACTTATTTCCAGGAGGCACAGAGAGTTGTAGAGAGAAGGGGGAAATGGCCTCTCCTTTATTGAGTGTGGAAAATATTACTTGATGTCCATAATGCTAGTCTGGATGTCAGCCATACCTTTCTGTTATGCATTTACTGGAACAATGGCTTTGTCCAATTTTTTGAAATTTGAAAAGAAATGCATACCAATGCTTGTGTGCTTGGTGGCCCCCATCAACCCTAATTGCAGCTCCCTGACTTGCTTATTGGACATCAAAGCTGATTGCCCTGCAGAGTCCCCCTGACACCCTGCAGAGACAACCATTCTCACTGTACAGTGCTGTGCCCAGGGCCAGGGGGCTCCTTTAGGAGGAACAGAGCCCTCTTGAGCCCCTAATCCATCTTGCAAGGTGTGCTCAGAGTGCTGGGAAGTTCAGCCCTTCCCAGCCCTTCCCGCATAGAGCATTTAAGAGAGGATTTCCTCCAGTTTCCCCTCTAACAGGTTTTCCCAGCTGTTGTTGACTACAACTCCCAGAATCCCCAAGCAAAAGCCATTGCAGCTGAGAATTTTGGGAGTTTTAGTCAACAACATCTGGGAATCAGTGTTAGAGGGAATACTGGTTCCCTCTCTCTTAAAGGGCCCTCCCAGCACTGAGAAAAGCACAGGACTGTGCAAAGGTCGGCACAGTGGGAAATGGCTCTCACATTGAAGGGTTTTGTGTAGAGGTGTTTTGTTTTTTTTGCCACAGTGGCCCCCTCTTGAAAAATAGTAAAGATCACTGATCTAAAACAACCTCTCCTCCTTGGAGCAGCAGCTGGTGGTAGCAGAGAGAAAGGTGGAAACTGGTGCTCAAGGAGAAGAGGAGGGCTGTCCAGTCCTCCTGACCTAGCAGTGGAACTCTGCTGGCCTAGTAGCCACAGCCTCAGCAGCATACCTATACTGCAGGAGGCTCTTCCCTGCTACCTACCTGCTTATCCTTCCTCTATTTCTTGCTTTCTCCACCTGCAGTCTAGGCAGAAAAACTGGCTCAGTTGCCCTAAAATCAGTCCTGGAATAGGACGGAATAGGCAGAAGCCAGGACGGGAGAGGTTTATGGCATGGAAGGGAAAGACTGCACTGCTGCTAGGTTGGGTGACTGGTATTGTTGTTATTTATATATCACACTTCAAGAACAACAACAGAGGTTCTCAAAGTTTACATTTCAATATACATGGTTTTGAGAACTTTTTGTTGTTGTTGAAGAGCATTATATAAATAATAAACAAAGCTTAAATAATAAAAATTATCTTAATTTTCATAGTATTAAGTATAGTATTCTTCAAACATATATCCAACTCACTTCTTAGACCAAGGAATTTTAAATAGGTGATCATTTGTAAGTTGAAGTTGAATGGATTTTCTGAAGGTTGCATGGCTGGATCTCTCTCACTCTCTCTCTCTCTCTCTCTCTCTCTCTCTCTCTCTCTCTCTCTCTCTCTCAACTCCTTGAGGGTATAACAATAAATTGTACACATTTTGTATTCCAGAATGCATTCAGCTAGGTAAAGATCTAATCCAAAAATACCTTATGAGTCACACAAAGAAAATAGAATGCCTTAAAGAACTTCAGGAAGATGAGCAAAGAGACCTCCTCAGCAAAAGCAAGCAACTGGAAAGCCTTGATGAATTTTTGAAGGTTAGGAAAATGTCTAATTCTTCTTAAGCGTTTTTTAGAATTACTGCACAAAAAATTGTTGGAAAAGATAGAATTTGTATCCACTGAATAAGAAGTAGTAGTAGTAGTGAGCCCCCTGTTCTGATGCTTTCCCACAAAGCAATGGATTTAATTCAAGTTTGAGTCCTGGAATAGTTACTTAGTTACGAATCCTAGGTTAGGAGGAGACTCTGGCATCAAAATTGTCTAGCAGGAGTTTTGTATGATGATGGTTTCGGCTATTCCAAAAAGGAGATTTTACAGTATTCTTTGTTAATATTCCTCTTTATTTTAGGCATATCATGAAATGACAAAATGCCAGAGAAAAGCACGATGTAACCTGGAAGAAGAGAGTGATTGTGAAATTTGTGAGGCTCTGGCAGATGTCTATAAGGTGATGTTTTTCTCCAGTCCATTCAGCCACAAAGGCTCTCTTGGGATAGGGTTCATGCTATGAGCATTTACTCAGCAGCAAATCCCAGTGTATTCATTGGGATGTATCTCGAGTGAGTGAGTTTAGGATTGTACCCTTAGTTATACATAACACTGTGTCTCTGCTAAGTTAAGGGAAATGATCTAGAGGGAGCGATAATTAAATATAAACTAGGAAGCATGCAGTGGTGGCTGGTGGAGGATGGGACAAGGCAGAGAGGTGTACCATAAAAGCACCTGCTCCATTTTGCTGTGCTGACCCCTCAGATGACCATCATGCAAGCACATAGGCCATCGGAGAGGTGGGGCTCACAGCTCATTGTGTGCACAGGATGCCAGGCAGAGGAAACGTTTGCTGGCAGTTAAAATTATACTCCATCTTCTGCTCCACTCCTCCTGCCCCAGCCTCCACCAACCACCATGGGAAGCATGCCACTTGGTCAAACCAACGCTCAGAGAATTGCCTTTCTCGGCTGGTGTAGGAGGTCACCCAAGCTTGGGATTACATCCCCCCCACATGCTCCAAAAGGCAGGAAGTAGTCATACTTGAAGATCCTTAACCCAGTGCATGTGGGCGGATCTCCTCAGTTCTACTTCCTGCCTTTGCTCCAGAAGGCTCGCATTACAGCTCGCTGGCTTTGGCCTAGTTAACTAGGCCTCTTCTTTTCTTCTGCTTATATTCCTATTGTTTTTGACTATTTTCAATCTATTCTTCACCTGGTATTCTACTACTATTAGTTCTCTCTAGTTACTAAAGAAAAAAGAAAATAATAATAATAATAATTTTAAATTTTTTTAAAAAAAAAATCATATCTGTTCTTCTACTGTCCTTTCTGTTATTCGTTACCTCTCCTCACCTCTTGCCGACCTTTTGGCCGATGTCCGCTAAAAAGACCTTCGGACTCCTGGCTATTAGGGAGAGATCCGCCCATCAGCGCCTGTTCCCGCCAAAAACTTGGGACTGCGCAAATCCTGTAAGGAAAATGGCAGATGTATCAGATGACCTTGCTGGCGCCTGTAGGCCACAGCGGTCCTCTCTGTTGCCAGATACCGGTGAGGAGACTGGGCGCAATTCATGCCACCAGCAATCCACCGAAGCAGGACGCAGGTGGCGGCACCAGAATCGGAGGCTTTCCTACAAGGAGGCCCCGTTGGTGGCCAGATACCGGTGAGGAGACTGGGCGCAATCCATGCCACCAGCAATCCACCGAAGCAGGACGCAGGTGGCGGCACCAGAATCGGAGGCTTCCTGACAAGGAGGCCCCGTTGGTGGCCAGATACCGGTGAGGAGACTGGGCGCAATTCATGCCACCAGCAATCCACCATAGCAGGACACAAGTGGCGGCACCAGAATCGGAGGCTTCCCTACAAGGAGGCCCCGTTGGTGAGAGAGCTTTCGCCTGGCAACGCAAGCAAGGTAAGCCTGTGATGTTTGGCCTCGCCCCCCCCCCAACTCCTTTCCCTAGCAGTGCAGGAGGAGGACTGCCTCAGCGAGTATTGGGGCCACGCTGAAAGGAACGTCAGGAGTGGCCGCCCCAGAGCCTGTCGGAATCAGACGGGGAAGACGTGCAGGATGATGAGGCAGGGGGTGCTGAGCCCATGGATGGGGCGTCGGAGCACCCAGAAGGCCATGAACAGCTCCCCCCAGTAAGATCGGGACTTGCTCGGGGGGGAGGAGGTGAGTACAGATGCCCCCTATGTGGCCCCTCCCTCAGGGCCTACTCCTACAGGGAATGTGGGAGTTCCCCCTGATGCTGCCACTGCAAAGGGCTGGATTCAGGAGGCCGTTCAGGTCTCACTGGCAGCGGCGCTTAAAGCGCGGAAGCCTGCAAGGCATTGCAAGGCGGGCTGTGATCCATGTGTCGCCCTCAGACTCTCAGGAGGAGACGGTGCCTGCTAAGCAGCCCAGGGTGGCTATACGCCAGGACTCTGTGCCCTTGCGTAGGGAGAGGTCTTCAGATGAGTCTGGAGAGGACTCCCCAGATCTATTGTGACCCAGGGTCAGTGGGTCAGAGACATTGCTGGGCAACCCAGACAAGGGGCCCTCCTCCTCGGAAGAGGGGGAGGTGATTGAGGACTCTGCTGCAAACTTACACAGTCAGAGGCTCTCTCTTATGGTGGATTTTCAGCCACTAATTAACCAGGCTATTGCTGCGCTTGATCTGTAGCCAGTTACAGAGGAACAGATCTCTCCTGTGTCCAAGGGCTCCTTGGTGCTGCCTAAGGCTAAGGTACCACAGATTAAATCAGTGATACCTGAGGGCTTTACTAAGACCATCAAGGAGGAATGGGCAGTTATTGCGACTCCCAAAGCGTATGTTGACATTGGCTAGCAAATTGTACAACTTTGAGGAGGAGACTCTGGACTTGCTGAAGGTGCCACTTACGGTTGCTCACTTCGGGGCCCTACTTAGTAGCACAGTGGTACCCAAGGATGGGGACTCCTCTTCTAAGGAGCCAGAAAAGCAGAATCTGCACTGCGCAGGGCCCACGAGGCTTGAGCAGTGGCCATCAGAGCTGACACCACTGTGTCCTTGGTGTCTAGAGCATCGGTCTTGTGGATTGGCGAGTTACCCAATGACCCTCCCACTAATCAATCTAAGATGTGGCGTAAGCTACTTCGTCTGCAGAGGGCGGCTGCCTTTTCAGCGGATGCTACTCTGGACAGTGTTCAGTTCTCGGCACGTGCGGTCAGTGCAGGTGTCCTGGCAAGACGCAACATATGGCTAAAATTTTGGAAGTTGATAATACGTCTAGGGCTAAATTAGCCGCTGTTCCCTATGCTGGGGGAAAAGCTAATTGGGAATGAGGCCCTGAAAGAGGTCCTCATTGAAACTAAGGATAACCGCAGGGCTCTGCCATCAGCTCCTAGGAAGAAGGACAAGAGTTTTAATCATAGACCGATGCAAACCTTCAGGGCGTTTAGACCTCAGTTTGTCAGAGGGAGCCTTTTAGGCCTTTTCGATCGCAGTGGAACAGATCCAGAGGCCAAGGCAGGCAAGGGTTCACTCAGCAGAACCATCAGTCTCTCGGAAACCAGCAGTGGGGCCCCCAAGCAGCAGTCCTGACTCCCACTCAGGCAAAGTGGGGGTCTGCCATTTGGACTGTTTTGGAAAGAATCCATCGACAGGTGGTTTCTTTCCATTAGCCTACACGGGTACGAAGTGGAGCTGGCCAGCCCCCCAGGAAACAGATTCCTCCTTACCCCTAGATCTGGGAAACCGGAAAAGCACAAGGGGTTGTCCATGGCCATTCAGTATCTGGTGGCTATAGGGGCCATAGAGGAGGTCCCACCTCTTCAGAGAGGCAAGGGCATCTATTCTGTGATTTTACAGTGCCAAAAAAGGACGGATTGGCCAGGGCAGTTCTCAACCTACGCCCAGTCAACCGTTTTGTGATAAAAAGGAGGTTCAGGATGGAAACCCTTTGTACCATCTCAGAGGCATTGCAGATGGGGGACTACATGACTTCAATAGATCTCCAGGAGGCCTATTTACACATCCCCATTCATCCACGCAGTCGACATATACTCCACTTCTGCTACATGGGGAGGCATTATCAGTACAGAGCCCTTCCTTTTGGTCTCTCATCAGCCACCTGAGTTTTTATGAAGGTTCTAGTCTGCTAGTGGCCACTTTATGCACTGAGGGGGTCCACCTGTATTGTTACCTCAACAACTTGCTCAAGAAGGGGCAGTTCAGTCGGCTCTGTCCAGAACAATGTCTGTGTTACGTGCGCATGGGTTTCTGATAAATGTGGGCAAGAGTCACCTGATGCCCACACAGAGCCTTCGTCATTTGGGCATGGTAATGGACACCTCAGTAGGCAAACTGTTTCTGCCACAGGATCGGATGGAGGTCTTAACGTCACTGGCTCGTGTGATTGCTTCGAGACTGTGGGCCAGCCTTCTCAATCTAGCAAGTTTGTTGGGTCTCATGGTGGCGGCTATGGACTCGGTGCCTTGGGCGAGGTTTTCATCTACGCCAGTTACAGTGGGGTTTCCTCCTTTACCAGCACAGGATTGCCCTCAAACGTGACAAGAACATTCCTCTCTAGGTGTTTCTTCGCTAGTCGATTCGTTGGACGGCCCGGGGAAACTAGACAAGGGCAAGCTGTTCATAGAACCCGAGAGAGTGATGGTCACGACGGACACCAGTCTATCGGGCTGGGGGGCTCACTGTTGGAACAGTTCTGCCCAGGGGCTTTGGTCGGTGGAAGAGTTGCTCCATAGCATAAACTGGCTCGAACTGTGGGCTGTCTTTCTGGCCCTAAGAGCCTTCACGCCCTTGGTGAAGGGAAGGAATATCTTAATGTGTACAGAACAACTTAATATCCATTCTGGACCATCATGTAAACAGAATTTCCAATGTTCGGGCAGATTGGCTAAGACGGCAGGAGATCCAGCCGGCAGAATGGGGCCTGCACCCTCAAGTATTTAGGTGGCTGACAGAGCAGCTGGGGTGTCCCCAGATAGACTTGTTTGCATATCCTCAGAATGCCAAGATTCAGAGGTTTTACTCACGTTTCCCGATGTTGGGGGCAGAAGAGACGGATACGCTATCGGTGCCATGGCCTCCGTGTCTGCTGAATGCATTTCCTCCAGTGCCGCTGCTCTCCCGTTGCCTCAGGAAGCTGCGGGGTTTCCGGGCATCCCTGATATTGATTGCATCTTTTTGGCCCAGAGGGCCTTGGTTTTCCGAGATCGGCAACTTGACCGTAGGTCATCCACTCAGTTTGCCAGACCATCCAGTTCTGCTGTGTCAAGGTCCGATTTACCATCCTTGCATCTAGAAAGTGTTCAGCCAACAAGATTTACCAATCGACTTGGCGTAGTTTTCTGCGCTGGACAGCAAAGCTCTCCCTGCAGCTGGACAAGTGCAGGTCGAGGGGATTACTAGGTTTTCTTCAGGATGGCCTTGCGCTTGGTCTGAAACCCAACACACTTAAACACCAGGCAGCGTGCTTGATCCAGATGTTGTTTCCTCATCAGCGTTTGTTCAGGCGTGGCACCCTCTTCTACGCAAGTTCTTGAGGGGGCAGCTTTGTTGTCTCCTCTGGTCTGCCATCGTTTTCCGTCATGGGATTTGCATATTGTGTTGTGGGGTCTGCAGTTTCCGCCATTTGAACCACTTTGATCTGTATCATTGCAGATGGAAGGTGGCCTTTTTAGTAGCTGTAACATCAGCCAGGAGGGTTTCTGAATCGCAGGCTCTGTCAGTTCAGAGTATTTTGTGTAATTTCTCTACGGACTCTGTGAGACTTATCCCGGATCCTTCGTTTATCCCTAAGGTAAAGTCTCAGTTTAATCGTGAGGCGGTCATTTAATTACCTTCTTTTTGTCCGGATGCTCGTCACCCTGCAGAGAAGGAGTGCAACCGGACGCAGGCTTTTCGTAAGTCAGATGCTCTTTTTGTGGCCTTTAAGGCTTCTAAGATGGGATGCAAGGTCTCTTCAGCCATTATTGCTCGATGGGTTCATTCATGCATTACGATGTTGTATGAAACCCAGAAACTTTCGGTGCCTGGTCAGATTACGGCGCACTCAACTACATCGGCAGCCACTTCCACTGTGTTATCTTCACCGGTGTCCCATGAAGAGATTTGCAAGGCGGCTACTTGGTCGTCGCCTTTTACATTTTCAAGGCATTACAAGTTGGATGAACATGAAGCTGCCAGAGCAGCATTTGGTCGGAGGGTCCTGCAACAGGTCCTTCCGGGTCAGTAGCTCCAGCTTGGGTATTTTCCCTCCCGTGGTTGGTGCTGTGGTATGTCCCAAGCTTGGGTGACCTCCTACACCAGCCGAGAAAGGTACATTGGTACTCACCGTGAAGGTGTCTTCTGGCTGGTGTAGAAGAGGTCACCCAAGGCCCGCCCGGGTTGTGTTAGGCTGGAGCTGATGATCTGGTTGTAGGGGGACAGTTTTTCTGTCTTTCTCTGCATTATTGTTTGTATATTGTTGTATATTCTCTGTTGTGTTCTGTGGTTTTCATTCCGTAGCTTGAGCTGTTTTAAGCACTGAGGAGATCCGCCCACATGCACTGGGTTAAGGATCTTCAAGTATGACTACTTCCTGCCTTTTGGAGCATGTGGGGGGGATGTAATCCCAAGCTTGGGTGACCTCTTCTACACCAGCCAGAAGACACCTTCACGGTGAGTACCAATGTACCTTTTTATTGTTGAGAGTCTAGAATTTCATTCTGGGCTCCTTAAAGGACAGGATACAAATGCAGCAACTATAGATACGTCTCTGAAGATAGCAAAACAGTAATGGTGCACGTTATTTATCAGCTGAGAAGCTTTTTCACATTACTTTTCTTTTGTCTTCCTTCACTTGAACAGAGACCTACCTATATACAGATGGTATCGGAAGAATTAATAGGATGTACTTCTGGGTGAGAGAGAGGGAGGTATTTGCCCATTGGGGAGGTTGAAAAAAGTAAACATATTCTATTTGTGTGCTGGCTTTTAGAACGTGTGAAGTTTAGAAAATAGGCTTGAGAGTAAATTGACCAAGAATAATGTGGTGGGAGAGGAGTTATTAAAATACTCATAATTAATTTGCAAAATAAAGTGTTCCTGACAAATTTAAAAAAATAGAAAGTCATCTGCCAGTCAAAAGAGTGAGATGTTTTGTGTTTACAGTGAGCAATGTACATCAATGTATTTACATAGTAGAGTGGAATAAAAGTATAACAGTGTTCAATTGAATTTTTTGTGTTAGATAGCTGCCTTCCTCAGATACTCTGGTCATGCAGGAGGAAATAATTCCTTACAACCACTTGATATAGGAGATGCAAAGGAAATCTTTGAAAATGAGAATTTGACTGATACTTTTTCATGGCAATAAAAGTGGATCCATTTATCATTTTCGTGCTATGTTAGATATAGCCAGTGCAGCTGTTCATTCCTTTGTACTTATTTGTCCTTTCAGGTGTATTCATATCATCTTCTACCCATTTTTCGGGTATAATGCAATTTCATTTTTTAAAAAAAGATCTTTAATTTCTTGTCAAATTTGGCAGCTAACTCCCCGGCAAGAAGTTTGCCTCCATTACTGGACCCCTCTGGTAACTTGAGGGAAAGTCATTGGTTACATACTTTATTATCATCAAGATATATATTGAAAGCATAAATATATACCAAAAGCAGCTCCCCCTTTGATAGCTTTTGTTTGCTTAGGTTGGGAATATTAATTTGAAATACACCATTATTTTTCTTTCAGAAATCTATGTGTGAGACAAAGTTCTTCCAAATGCACTTTTGCCTCTTTTGACCCCACCCCCAATATTAGTTTTTCCAGTGTTGCCACTGGGTTTCTGATAGGACACTCTCGGAATGGAAGAGTGTTCTAGCTAGATGGTACGGACTTCATTCCATTTGTACAATTATGAAACAGAAAGCAACATATGGGGATGTATAAAACTGGTTCACAATCGAACAGCGAATTGGGTTTGTTTGAGCAATTCGATCACAAACCAGTTTGGGCTGGTTTGTCGAACCAACTGGCCCAGCCAATTGGTTCAACCAAACCAGTTCAAGCGACCGAACCACATACCCACTGTTAGGTCCAAATTTGGTTTGAATTAGGAACGAACCATGCCAGTCAGTTCATGCACACCCCTAGCAACATATCTATGTAGATGATGGGACATGGAGAAGATAACATTAAGATAACATCATGTAGTGAAGGTCATTTGAGGAGTTCCGTCTCCAGTTACCACCAGTACGTCTTGTGGCCACTCAGAGGAGGGCCTTCTCTGTAACTGCTTCTGGGCTGTGGAATGCACTCCCTGTAGAAATCCGTAATTTGAATTCATTATTGGCCTTCAGGAGAGCCCTCAAAACCTGTTTGGTCTGGCCTTTCAGGGTTTTTAAATTGTTGTAAATGTTTTTAACTGACTGTAACCTGGTTTTCCAGGGTTTTTAAACTGTTTTGAATCTTTGAACTGTTAATTCTTTTATGGTGTTTTATAGTCTCTGTTTTTAATTGTTAATTGATTTTAATTGTTTTCTTTTTAATTGTAAACCACCCTGAGCCATTTTTAGAAGGGCGGTATAGAAAGTGAATGAATGAATGAATGAATGAAAGTCAAGATGCATGATAGAAGGAGAAGGACTGTGTATGTATTACCACAAGCTGTCTCTCAAATTATTTGTATTAGAAGCTGTATTCTAGATATTCCCAAACTCTGGAGGACTTGGTGGTTCAGCTGTTTCTTCAGACCCTTCCTGTTGTAACTGGGTTGCCACTAAGAGAATGTGAGCTTCTGAAAGATGAATTGCAAGAAGAGCTGGCCCTGCAGTTAGAAGAATCAGAGAGGTGCAAACAAAAGCATTGGACTTTCTTCCAAGAACAACTACAACAAGAACAGGAGGTACAACATTAGACCAACTTTATCTTTTACATGGTTGCTGCTCCTGACTTGAGGGGTTTTGCTCTTTTTCCCACTTTTTTTTTTAGTAGCCTCAGATTTGTCTGACAAATGGTTTTTATGTTTGTATGTTTGTAAGTCTATGCTTAACGTAAGCTCCCAATTGTTTTACTGTATGTCCAAGAAATGCATTTCCAACAAGAAACTGTATTATTCTCTGCTGCTAGATGAGGACATCTCCTGTGGGATATCCTTCCCATGTGCTCCAGAAGACAGGACTATGCAAATTATGAAATGCTTTAAGAGACTGGGAAGGAGAAACCCCTCCCAGTTCTTCTAGTCCTGCATCCTGCTCCAGAGACAGCCTTATTTCCCTTAGCCAAGCCTTCTTTTTTCTACTGTTTTTTCATTGCTTACCCTCTTCTTCCTTAACTTATCAAGAGGTGCTCTTACCCTGGACTTCGAGGCCAAGGTCTAGGGCCTCCACACCCCCTGGGCCCCCCCAAATCTTTCTTTAGTCTGCCCTGGGTGGTGTAATTGGTGCCCTCAAGAACGTATGTGTTAAAAAATGATGCTTAACTTGCTACGGTGGTGGTGGGGCTCCAAAGGCCTTTAGGTCCAGGCTCCAAAATTACCTGGGTGCACCTCTGATCTTATCTTCCTTTCTTTGAATTCTATTTTAACCGCCGCCGCCCACCCTCATGGCTCAGATTCCTAGAAAAATATGGAACATTTTGCTCCCTAAGGGAAAGCATACCTCTTCCTTTCCACCCACGGGCAGTCTCTTCCATCAAGCAATGATTACTCGCTGATTCCTTCTATCAGAGGTGGGGCTCGGAACTTCAGGAAGGCCCGTCAGCTCCACCCAGGACTGGGCCCATACGCAGCATCTCCACCCAGGACTGGGCCAATACTCAGCCTTCAGTCCCAGTCATTCCAGGAATATCGCCAGACCTCACCTCTGCATCCAGCAGCCTTCCAGTGCTCTGAAGGCCCTGCAGACTCACACACCCCTCCCCCGGTGTGGACTTCCAAACGGCTGGGCCATGAAGCCCTTGCCCATGTCAAGTGAGCCTTCCATGCCCACCCCAGCACCCTTCAGGCCACTATCTGAAGACAACAGCTCCCGCCCAGGCCAGCAGCAACAGCTACCCATTAGGAATGCCCCAAAGCAGCATGGCAGAAACACCTACTGAAAAGAGGCATGAAAAGGACTGTGGGCCTTTCAAGGATGGCGGGACAGGAACACCCTCTTGGCCAATCATGCCATCCTACCCCCAGAGAGAGTCAGAAAGAGAGATGCCTTCAGAACCAGTGAGACCAAGGCCTTCCTGCCCCTCCACTTCCCATCCCTGCAAACCAGCCCACCCTGACTATCCAGCCTGTCCTGCCAGCTGCTCCTCTACTTGATCTCCTCTCTCAAATTCCCCCAGCTTGGCAGACTTGGTTTCAGGGAATGCTGGACAAGTCACTCCAACAGCACACAGGTTCCAAGAGCTCTAAAAAACCAGACCAGGCATGGGGATTCCTCCTCCTCCACTTCAATGGCATCTTCTTCCTCTTCCTCCTTGCCTAAAAAGGCAAAGAAAATATCTAAACATGGAAAGATGTCCAGGGCCAAAAGGGTGAAGAATTAATATATATATATATATATATATACACCAGACTAAAACCAGAAGAGTGCAAGACTCCCCTTCCAACTCTTCTGCCATCTCAGTCTATGATTCTCCAGATCAACACACCAGGAAGCCTGATCTGGGCCCGCCAGGGCCCATCCATAACATCGAAATCCTGTTATGATCCCCAGTAACCCAGATACCCCCCACTCCATAGACCGAGGACCATGATATAGTCTTGGACTCCAGAAAAGAGGAAGAATGGTCAGACGATCAGGCCCCTGACTCTTTATCTCCAAGTCTTTCAGGCTTTTTTCTTCCAGATGACTTCATGCAACTTTGTAATAAAGCCATTTTCTACTGTAGGACTTAAGCAACCTTTGGGGAGAGGGATCCATCTTATTTATTTATTTATTATTTCTCTGTGTAAACCACCCTGAGCCATTTTTGGAAGGGCGGTATAGCAATCGAATGAATGAATGAATGAATCCTCATAGGGATTCATTGTGGAAAAGTTATTATACAACAAAGGATCCAAACACTTGAAAAATAGTGACCACACATTTTGCTCCATAACTCCAGTTCTACAAGGGCTAGAGCTTAATGTTGTTTTTTAATGAAAGCTGGGAATCTGGGGGAATTAATATAAGGAATCCGAATCTTGAATCAATTCGAATATAATCTGGCACAATTCAATTTGGACCTGAATCTAGCCAATGGACCACAGGGGCAATTTGTTCTGTCTCCGAATTCCCTGAATCAGCTGGATTTGGGTACAAATTGATTTGTACCCAAATCGATTCTCACATCCCTACTCTACAAGATCAGCAACCACATGAGCTGCATTCTCCACAAATGCCCTGCTCTCTGAAATTTGTGGAGCGACCACCAGGACATCTCGTCCACCTTCACTCAGCAGTATAAGATTGTCTTACATCGCTCTTCCCAAGCAGCTTTCGGTAGACATGTCCTTCAACAGGTCCTTCCTCCCCAGTTCCTCCCACTGACTCCCCCACCCAGGAATTTTAGCTGTGGCAGATCCCACAGGAGATGTCCTCACCCAGCAGCAGAGAAGGGAGCATTGGTTACTCACCATGAAGGCTTATTCTTGTTGCTAGAGTTGAGGATATCTAGAACCAAAAACTGGGCATCTGCACTACTGGTGTACTTCTCTTTTTCCTGTTATCCTAATCTTGCATTTCTCTCTGTATCTTGGACTTGGTTACTCAAAACTGAGTGGGGTTTCTCCTTATCAGGCTCTTAAAGCATTGCATAATTTGCATAGTCCTGGAGCATGTGGAAAGGATAACCCACAGCAGATTGCCTCAACTCCAGCAGCAAAAAGAAGCCATCACAGTGATAACCAATGCTCTTATTTGCCCAAATAAAGAGATGTAAATCTGAATTCAAAATACTTTTAACATAAGAAGTAACTGTAAAACCTTTCAGGCTCATACATATAGATGAATTGACCTAGCTCCTAGTCTATATCAAATGTTTGTTCTTTGTCTTCTGTGAGGGAAGGGGAAGTTGTTAGCTTGGTTGGGATTAAACTCTTGCACAAGAGACAGGATTGCACAAGAAAAATTGCAGAAGAGACAGGTCTTTGTGGGGCTTGCTGAAGACTGAGATGAATGCCAGGGAAGAAGGAAGTTAAACAGGAGGGATCAAAGGGTGACCGTGTTTGAAAGAAAGGTGCAGAGTAGGGAAACTGAGAAAGTAAAGGAACCTTGAGAGAAGGATAGGTGGAGGAGAAGACTGCTTGAGGAACATGGCAGAGGAGACAGGGAATCAGAACAATGAGGCAAATGAGACAAGGTGGGCATTTCAGCTAAGGAGTGGACAGTATCAACCAGGTAGGCCATTGGATCAACCAGGTAGGCCATAGGCATGTCAGAGGAGAAAAGAGTACAGAGGAGCAAAGGTAAACTATGTGAAAGGAAGTTTGTGCTGCTCATTGGAATCATGTGTAATGTGTTCACTTTCAACTTGAAAAAGGCAGCTCACCAACTTTACCAGTGGATCCTTTTTCTTCTCTCCTTATTAGCTATGGATGAAAGAGCACGCCTTCTCTGCAGTGATGCAAAATCATTTGACAGAAACAAATGAGAAGAGTATCCAATGTGTGTTGAACAGATTAGGCGGGCTCAGCAAGGAGTAAGTATGGTTATCCGAGCTAGACCACTAAACCACAAGTGAAAGTGAAAATGTCTGCATATAATGTGTTCTGCTCTAAGGGTGTTTGTAAGAAAACCTTCAGTGAAAGGCTCCGATCACCCCTGGCTTTAGCTTAACTTACTTTTAGCTGCTCATTTGTGAGGATTATGATGTTTGCAGCACAATGCACATTGCAGCTTCCCTGTAGTTAAAGAGAGCACAGCCAGCTCTACAGGTTCCTAGGGTGGCACTGTATGAGGTGCAGGTGTGTGGCCACAGTTGTTGCAACCAGGGGTTGGTGGAGGAGATCAGAAGAACAGCTCTGAATATAAAGGAGGACCCCTTGGGCCTGATAAGTATTGGGAGTACCAGTCATGGATGGATGGGAACAGACAGTTCAGAATAAGAATTGGAACATGGGGGCAGGGGGGAAGAAGAGAGAGAATAAAAACAATTTAGCATTTTCTCTATGGTATAGGTGGCTGGAGGTTGGGCACAACTGGTGCCACAACTGACACAAATGTGGAGTTTTCTAAGACACTAGAGAGAGAGGGCTGGGGGATCTGGACCTAGCATTGAATCAGGCCTGCAGCCCTGCCCCTGCTTCCAGTGCTGTGCTGGTGCCTGCTTCCCAGCTCAGGAAAGTGCACCCTAGACTGGTCCTCTCTTGCCGTTTAGAATGTAAAGTACAATTGACTTGGCAGCTACCACAAGAATTGACTTGTGGAACCCTTGCCAAACCGGTTGGCCACCACTAGTCCTCAGTCTTAAAATGCATGGAGATGAAGGTGTCCACAATACAGGATGCCAGTGTACTACCTTGTTTTGTTTTCATTATATCTCACTATCTAGTTCATTTTTCTTGCTTCACCTCCAACGATCCAGGCAAATGTGTGAGTCTTTGTTGTTTATTAAGTTGCATTTAGCCTGGTTTCCTTTTTAAATCTGGTAAGCATCACTGAACTTTCTTTCCTTTTCCATTTCCACTGCTGCCATGACTGAATTAAACATAGCTTTGTCTTATCATCCTTCAGTGAAATGTCATTAACGAAGACATGCTACCTTTCATCAAAAGGATCAGCTCCATTTCTTTAATGGAAGGACATGCTGCTGCCTTTATTCTACTCTTGCTGAGCTGTCACTCTAGACTTCTTCTTCTTTTGACTTGCTATTAGATCTCTTTTCTTACTCTGTTATACATGTGAAATAGCAGCTTCCTTTCCCCTGCTACACACAAAAGCATGATCATTTTAAGTGATGAACACAATGTAACTCCTTTCAGCTCCTGTTCTTCAGTCTCACCCCTCCTGCCCTGCTGATATGAGAGATTCTGCAGCTCTGAGTATGCAGCAAAAAAAATCTAGTAGTTCTATCCAGCTGTATTCCTCAGACCTTTGTAGAATTATGTTCTTATTAGTATAACATTGTCTTTGCATTCTAGAGCATAGGCTCAAAGAAAGGTTGTCTTGTCATTGTTCTGGCTGGAATCCCTGGTTGTCTGAATTGCCATTCAACAATAAAGAAGGAACATCTCTTTAATCTCCATTGACCAACTGTGATCTTTTTCACAGGTCTTCCAAATATATATCACAGAAACACAAACTCTTGCTAAGCTCAGTCCTGAGAAGGCTAGCTCTCCGACAGGTTATTATGAGTGTGTTGGCTCAAATAAGAATATCCCGGAAAAGAAGCTTTGTTTTGGAGCTGAAAGAGCAGCACCGACTCCAACAGAGTTCTTCCCACTGCTTTGATGAACATCAGTGGAAGCAGCTGAAAGAAATGGTACTCTTCTTTGCTTCTTTGCCCTCCCCCACCCTGAGTTCACAGCTTGTACAAGCCTCAGATCTATCTAGCCAGGAGAGCAATACTGTAAAAACTTGTAAAATATAGATCATCAACCCAGTGGTGATATATGTAGGGTCCTAGGTTCTCAGGGACCTCCCTTGCCCCTGGGAGGTTCTCTCCCAGGGGCAAGGCATGGAACAGCTGAAGAGATGTTCCTCAAGTGGAGGCTCTCATGAAGCAGGCAGAGCCTTTTTCCATGCACCAGCCTAGAAGTGGATTGGTCTGTTTGCTCCCTTGTGGACTGCTTTCATTAATCCACTGTTGACTTTTGGGGGATGACTGTTTGCCCCTGTCATCCCAACCTAATCTGAAAAGGTAGCTCAGAAGGAGTAGTGACTTGTTCCCTAGGTTTTGGAGAGAGGGGTAGAAATAGTGTGTTCTTCAGCATGTGAGGATCGATGTTTACTCATTTGTGGAACAGATTATTGGTTTGGGGAAGGGGGTAATTTTAAAAGGGAGAATCATTAAGATTAGATAGTTTGACAAATGCCAGTGTGAGCTTTCTTCCAGAGGTTAGAAGAGCCCTACAAAGATTTAGCATGTGCTTATTGAGGGACTTCTAAGCAGCAAATACATCATACACGTGACTTACAATATTTTGCCAGGGCCAAATGTGATACTAGGCTGCAAATGTAGCTTCTATTTATATCTGTTCCATCTTCAGACAAATCAGTATTTTATTAGAGCATCTTCTGCCCAGAATACCTTGCAATTAAGAATTTTGCTACCTGAAGCATGGTGCTCCCTTCTAGCAATCTAGATTTGGATTGCTGGCTCTGCAATGACTTTAGTTGTATTATTATGTTTAATTGGTGACCATCCCCACTTTGGAAATAAAAACAGATTGGCAATCTGTGATAACCGTAGAGGCAGGTGCTCTGCAGACTTCCTTGTGAGTTTGTATATGGCAACACTGCACAACTTTGGCCCTTCTGCTGCTGGTAGACTGCAATTCCCAGCATCCCTGACTATTGGCCAGTGGGGATGATGACAGTTGTAGTCCAAAAATAGATGAAGTGCTGAGGTTGTGTAACCTGGCATATGGAGTTGTGCAAAGGTTTTTTTGTTAGTGGGGTGCCAAACTGGTCCATGATTGAACCGGTCATGGGCAGAATTACAATTAGGCAAGGGGAGGCAGTTGTCTGGGGGCCCAACTGCCTGGAGAGCCCCCCTGAGACACCTCACATGACTCCCCATTGTGCCCTGCTCAGCCCCAAGGCCCTTCAGCCACTTGCCCTGTTCGCCCTCTCTCCTGCTTGTCCTCCTGGCCAGCAATCTAAGCAGCAGACATGCTCCTTCTCTCCCCACCTCTCAGCTGATTGTTGGGTGGGTGTGGCTTCCAGAGAGGCCTCCGTGTAGGCCTCACTGAAGCCTGAACTCGAGTAGGCCAGCAGGCCCCAAGCAAGCAAGGAAGAAGGCAGACAGAGTGGCCTCCACAGTTCTCTGCAGCAGACCCTCTGCCCAGGACAGCCAGCCCAGCCTTTGCCAAGTAGAATGTGAATTCCTTTTTGTGGTTCTGCCCACCCAGATATATAGGAATCTGCTTGCTACTGGGCTTTGATATGGCGGGGGTGGGGGTGACTGAGAAGTCTCTGAATATTTAATTTAAAACAGATTGGAAAATTTGCTGACTTTTAAAAAAACCTATCTAAAAAGTCCTATAAGTGGCTTGTTTCATGGCAGAAAAGTACAAAAACTTCTGGAACAAATACTGTTATATTCATTCATTCATTTATAAATACACTTATGTTCAAGTTGTTTTGCAACTCAGAAGGTCTGAGTGAGAACTGTGAAGCATGTGTTGTGCTTTTATTTTATTTTATTTTATTTTTCTTGTGTGTGAACTGCTCTCCAATAACTCATAGGGACTTCAGGGTAAATCTGGCCAACATGTGAATGCAGCACCTCCATTCCAGAGGAGAGGTGTCTTAAAGGGCTTTAAAAGCCCCGTGTGAAAAACCTCCTGGAATCAAACTTTACTCAATTTGTTCAGAATTCTTTATGTACGCTACTACAGCAGTCAGCATAATATATGCACAGAAATGGAAGAGTAATGAACTGCCTTCAAAAGAAGATTGGCTGATAAAAATTTTGGAATATGCGGAGATGGCAAAACTCACAGTACTGATAAGAGATCAAAATTTGGAATGTTTTAAAGAAGATTGGAAACCATTTCTATTATACTTAAAGAACTATTTCCCTAATATTGATTTTACAACAGGGTTTGAAATTTAGTAATAATAGCAGGTTGGGTAGATCAAAATCGAGTTTGTAAGGTTTAAGATATATGTTTTGAATTACTATTATTGCAAGGGTTAATTCTACAGTTGGTGATTCACGAGGAGTAGGGGTGTGCACGGAACCGCACAGCTGCAGTCCAGCACTGTGGAGGGGTTCCTTTAAGGGCAGGGAGGGTTTACTTACCCCTCCTGCCGCTTTGCCCCCTCCAGCGCTCGTAATTACTGTAGAAATTGGGGCGGCAGGATACCTCCCTGCCGCCCCTTCTTGCTGCTGAATGTAAAAGGCTCCGACAAGCCTTCTGCACACCGCACGCGAGCTTCACGTCTCCCGGAGGCCCAGTCTACCCGGCCTCGGCCCCTGCCGGCGGGTAGACCGGGCATCCGGCGGCCGGAGGCCCGGTCTACCCGGCTTCGTCCCAGTGGGTAGACCGGGCCTCCGGGAGACGTGAAGCTCACGTGCGGCGTGTGCGTGAGCCGAAGGCTTGTCGGAGCCTTTTACATTGAGCAGCAAGAAGGAGCGGCAGGGAGTTATCCTGCCGCCCCAATTTCTACAGTAATTACGAGAGCTGGAGGGGGCAAAGCGGCGGGAGGGGTAAGTAAACCCTCCCCGCCCTTAAAGGAACCCCCTCCACCCGGACCGGCCAGGTCCGAACCGGTCCGGACGGTCCGGAGGCCTTTACAATGGCCTCCGGACCGGTCCGGACCCAACACCTAACGAGGAGGTGTGAGCAGGAAGTCAATATTTGTTTAATATGATGTGAATGTTAAGATATTGTTAAAATCAATAAAAATTTAAACATGGAAAAATAAAAAAAAAATTTGTTCAGAATTCTGAGAAAACATACATCGGCTCACATTGCATGGTTGAAAGTCTCCTTTGCTAATCTGCAGCGAGGGGCCCATTTTAATAATTAGTGTTTCTAGTGTGTTCTAGGCATTAAAAGTAGCACAAATATATAGTACTCAATGTATATCACTATATATTGTGAAGTGTGCGTGTGTGTATTCAGTGAAATATATTTCCAGGCAGCATACTTATTTTGAAATATCAGACTTAAATCCTTGGGGGCCTGGGGTGTGTGGAGGCCCTGGATTTTGAGGGAAGGGGCCATTTTAAAATCTCATCTCTGGGCCCACTCCAACCTTACTACCCCCCTGGATCCGGTCCACCGTAAACCAGGCCGGTTCGACCAGTTCGACTGTGGTCTGGACTGGCCTTTGCAGAAAGGGTTCCAGTCCATGATCTAGACTGAACCCAGTTCAGCCACAGATCATTTCACTGGTTCAAGCAGCTGTAAAGGGGAATCCAAGTGAGGATTCCCCTTTGCCTCTGAAGTAAAGGGTTTTTGTAAAAGGCGGTGGGGGAGCTATGAGTGAGAAGCACCTTTAAAAGTCAAATAGAAAGTGCTTACTGCCAGGCCTGCAGCACTCCCCCTGCCCCCAAACATGCAGTGGCAGTGGCAATATCTGGTCTCTGCACATGTGCCGAGGCCATTTACAGCATGGTCAGCAACACCTTGACCTTGCAAATAGCCTCCGTTCATGCGCGGAGGCCAGATATTGCCCCTGCAAGGATGAGGAGGAGCACCACAGGTTGGCTGGTAAGCACCTTCTATTTTACTTTTAAAGGCACCTCCCATTCACCGCTCTTCCCTCTGCCCTTTACAAAACCATTTTTTACTTCATAAGCAAAGGGGAATCCTCTCTGAATTCCCCTTTACAGCCACTCGATCCGGTGAACCGGTTCGAGTGTGTTCAGTCAGACAGGCAGAACTGGCCGGTTGGTCCAACCAAACTGGTTTGCAGGCCGCAGTGTGGTCCAAATTTGATTTGAATTCAGACCGGACCATGCAAATTGGTTCCATGCATGCCCTTAGTTTTTGTTAATCCCCACATAACAGAGTTGCTATATAGATTTTTGTGCATGTTGCATTAGCTTCATCCACTCTTCTTTGGAGTGTGGCATTTGACTATGAGTAGAAATGTACCCAAAAGAATGCCCGGGAAATGCCATATTGAAGCTCATTGTTTCAGTTTTTGCAGAGTTCTTGCTTGAGTAGGCACCTCCAAATCTCCTTGATTTTTTACTTCAGGGGGGGAAATGGCAGCTCTGTAAAAACTGAGGGAAATGAGGGGCTTTGATAATGACCTTTGTCAAGAATTTTGTATTGCATGGCTCTACTCACTGCTAAATACCAAGATGAGTTATATGGCTCAGTGTGAAAAGAAAGGAATCAGAAGGGCACTGCGAGACAAATTCAAGAGAGATGCTTTTGAGGATGACTTGATATAAATCAAGTGGATTTTAGCAAATGGTTCAAAAGTGGAAGAATGATTCACCCACTTAAAAAGACCTTTAACCACTATCTAGTGTCAGTGTTGTCCAGGTCTAAAGATTTCAATTTATGAAGCACCAACACTGATATGCAATAAATTATGCTGCTGTTTGCCTAAAGAGCAATGATTCCTTCCATCTACAAGGAGTCACACATTGCAGAAGAGGAAGAAAAGCTGGAGAATGAGATGCGAGAGACAAGGCTAGAATTTCACCAGCAATTAGTTGCAGAAACCCAAGAGAGTCTTCAGTTTCTACAGCAACACATGGAACAAGCACTTGGCTGTGCCTTGCTCCATCATGCCCGGCAAGAGGCTGCAAAACATAATACGGATGGAAGAGAAGACTTCAAGGTATTAAGTCATAATCTCTGGTAATTTTCAGAAATGGGCACCATGTTGATAAAATTGTCTACTGCATTCATACTGGCTCCAAAAAGTAGGCTTGAAATCTGGTTTGGACTTTAGGAGAAGGAAACTCCTTAATCCTTTCTGTTATGTTTTCAATGTCTGGGCAACTGTATCCTCACCCTCCATCACAACTCCACAGGTGGCAGCACTTCTGTGGTGGTTTTTGCACTAAATTGATTGTAAAGTGTTCCCAGACTCTGTCACCCTGGTTTTGATAATGGAATCTCCATAGTTCTTCACTTTAATTGGGGTTTAAAAAAAACAAAAAACCAAGGGTGGTTTTAAAAGGTAAAAGTAAATAAATAAAATAGTTAATAAAACAGTTTTTATTCATGATTTAATTTTGGATGTGCCCATCTACTTAGATATACATTGATGAAATTTTGGTTTCCATTTAGTCCCAATTTCAGTGTGAAGAGTTGGAGGTAGTGTGTGTGTGTGTGTGTGTGTGTGTGTGAGAGAGAGAGAGAGAGAGAGAGAGAGAGAGAGAGAGAGAGAGAGAGAGAGATGCTCAGCATCTCATCCAGATCAGGTCTTAAGTGCAGGGAAAGGCTGGATTGCCAAAGATAAGATAGATGGTACTTTAGTCTACTGTGCAATTAACAATAATAAATACATAAATAATAAATATAATAATTATTATTTATATTTATACATGCTGTTTTAATTGATGAATTCTCAATGTGGTTTACATAGATGATGGTGAGAATAATAATTATTATAATATGATTCCTTGTCCCCAAAGGGCCATAGTCTAAAAAGAAACATAAGTGCAACGGGCAATGGAGGGATGCTGTGCTGGGACTGAAGAGGAACAGTTGCTCTCCCCCTGCTAAATATAAAAAGAGCCACCACTTTGAGACAAAAGGTGCTTCAAGGGCTCTTCTGTGCAAGAAGGAAAAATACAGAAATACATATAGTTGTTATCAAATACTAGACATCTTTTCAGTATGCACAAACTCTTTAAGCATGAGGAACAAAGCCCTCTGGAAGACGATTCAGTGCTGGGATTTTGCTCTACTGTCATTCTTATTTCATAATGTGAGAAAACCGCCCTGAGCCATTTTGGGAAGGGTGGTATATCAATCAATCAAATAAATAAATAACCAATCCTCTGGGGGGAGAAAGTTCTTCTGAAATGGTGGCACAGTTCTCCACTTCCTGACATCCCTGTTCATGTTGCCCAGTCTGACATGCCTGTTCATGAACTCACAAAAACCTTTTCAGTGAGTTTCCCTTTGACTGACTGATTTGACTGAAATGTTTTATATCTTCCTTTGGTCAATTGCAACATGTCTTGCAGGAGATACTGAAAGAAGCTGTTGTGGAGAGCGTATACATCACCAACACTGGACTTCGCCGGCTGCTGCAAAGTTACTGCGTGCAGCTAGCAAAAATCCAAGAAAGTCACGAAGATGCAGAACTGAAAATATTTCAGGGTATGCCTGGGAAAAGCTGTAGATTAGACAAACAGTTCTTATTAACTGAATAGGTTTTAACTCATGATAGTAATTTACAAAGTGAGATATTTACACCTGAGATAAATAGTGCCACTAAAATATTACCTTTCGTTCTTCCTTTGTTATTGTGAGGGTCCACCCTACTCCAGGGTGCCTTTTTGCTCCGGCCACTCAGATCTATATGACGGGATTTAAGTCCCTTCTCACACACACACACATACCCCGCCCCTTTGTTCTATAGGAGCATGGAGAACGGCCTCTCTTTTAATGGAGTGGAAGAGGAAACAACCAAAGATGTTAAAACAGATAACAGGTTTGTATTGTTCACTAGATGGTCCAATTAGTGTGGTGGTTACAAGTACAAGTAGTACTGAAGCAGAATGGTCTCAAATTCAAAAGGTACAAAAGTGTAGCAGTTACCCAAAGTTGACACAGATTACAAAGATGCTGAAAGATTCTCTTCTCCAGGAGCTTTTTCAGAGAGCAACCTTACAGCAACTTTACTTTTGGGAGGGTGAGTGTGCGTTCACATATCAGCCAGATTTACCCCCAAGTCTGTGCGGTATTTCAGAGAGCACTTCACACAAGATTCGGGTTTCCCCCTCTGTCTTGGAACGTAGCCTGATTTATGTCTGGGGTTTTTAAAATATCCTCTTTTTGTGGTGCAGTATGCCTTATATCCCGAACTTGCAGTAAAGCCTCGCAGTAAACCTGCGGTGAAGCCTGCTGTGTGAAAAGCCTCCTGACTGTGGTTCAGGCACCTTGCTTATTTCTGAATTACTAGACAGCCTCCCACCTGAGGTCTGTTGTGCTTATTCCCCAAACAGGTTCTGGCTTCACACCTGCTAAATCCACATTGTTCAGAAACCTTAACTCCACAAGCCGACATCCAGCCTTCTATCTCAAACCAACAGTCCTCAACTGACTTTAACTGTCTGTTCCTCCTAACTGTCTTGCCTCCACCAGGATTCCAAAAGCAGGGTTTCCTGGTCACTCTTGCAGGGGTCTCCCTAGTCCTGCTGCCAGCCAATCCTGCACAGACTTAGAACCACTGTGTAGTACTAGATTAACAATTAACACACATATAACTGACACTTGTAACAATCAACACAAAACAGTTCTCAAAAACCTAATTATTTCTCTTGATTGTGAGGTTGGCTGGAAGAAGCTCCATAGTAAGATGGCTTGTTTTTTAGAGTTCTGTCATTTTAAAACTTGAACATTCTGTTCATCATAAAATCAATACAATTGGACCTATCTGGATAAAATTTGGCATAGAGAATCCTTTTAATGAGGAGTGTCATCTGAACAAATTTCAGAGAAATCCAATATGCCTTTGAGGTTTAGCAAATTTGCATTGTGGTGTGTGATTGTGATTACGAGCTTGCTATCTCATAACATGCTTCACATTTTCTCCTTTGGCAGTTTAGCTTGTGTCAGAAAGTAAGTATATTGTGGAAGGTTTTCCTTTTGTTGGCTTGTATATCCCTGGAATGGAGGTGGGGGAGAGAGGTGCAAATGTATGTGTGTGTGTATGCACATGCATGTGAGAGAGAAAATCCAGATTATGAGTGTTAGAGAAAGGAGTGCTGCTGCATGTGCTTGTGCGTGCAGGAAAGAAGGTAGGTAGGGGTGTGTGTGTGTGTGTGTGTGTGTGTGTGTGTGTGTGTGTGTGTGTGTATTGGGCGGGGCAGGGGGGAGATCAGGTCCGTTTCCTGGCTGTAAAGTGGGAAAATGATTTCCGCATGCTTAATTATTTGAGTACATCATCCATATTTTGACTTCAGCTGGGGTTTTGCTCACTGCCACAAATGACAGGCGAAAGGGTTAATCCAAGGCTTCCCCAGTCTACTTTGGTCTCCCCCACGACTGAAGCTGGGAGCTTCTATCATGGCTCTCACATAATGTGTATTTTGTTCTTTAGATAAGCTAATTGAAGAGAGCAGCATGAACAAAGCAGGCAAAAGCCTTTAACAAGCCTAGAAGATAAACCACCGCAAGGTTTTTACCCCCCAGTAGTATATGGCATTATAGTGATCTGGCATGGATGCTATGTCTGGCTGGCCCTTCCTACCATGTGTGGGACTGAGTATGCATATCCTGCCTCCCTACTGGTACACTGTCTCACAACTTCAAAATTGCATTGGGGGGGGGGCATCCAAACCAGCTCTCACGTGTAAGTTAAATACTGAAGGTAAAGTGTGCTGTCGAGTCAGTGTCTACTCCTGGCAACCACAAAGCCCTATGGTTGTCTTTGGTAGAATACAGGAGGGGTTTACCATTGCCATCTCCTGGACAGTATGAGATGATGCCTTCCACCATCTTCCTATATTGCTGCTGCCCGATATAGGTGTTTCCCATAGTCTGGGAAATATACCAGCAGGGATTCGAACCGGCACCATCTGGCTTGCTAGTCAAGTCATTTCCTGCTGCCCCATTAGGTGGCTACAAGTTAAATACTAGCTGAACAATATTAAGTCAAGTGCGAGGGGCCATTTGGATTAAGCACATGATAATGAGTTTGTGGGATGGCTTACCTGCAGATAGGGCAGCCTGTGCTTGGTGGGGATGTATCATCCTACCTGGGCACTGTTTTTGCTGTTCATTGCCTTGGGCACTCCGAAAAAAAATAAAACTGCTTGAGGCTGCAGTAATTTCAACTTAATCTGTATGAGGAGGCATGGCTTCATTAACCTGTTCGTTTCACATCGTCCTGCTTTCCTGTTTATATTGTGGGAAATGGAGCATAAGTTAGGAAGCTCCTGGAGAATGCCCTGCATCTAGTTTTTCCAAGAAAGTTTATTTTTAAAAACAAAACCACCCACTTCCATTTATAACTAGAGCTAGACTGTGTTAGAAGTATGAAAGATGTGTCTTGTAAATCAGTAGTGGTTTTTAAAAGCTTGAATTGAAGTGTGCTGTGTTGTGCTGCTAAGACGTTTCCGTTAACAGACGATCAGAATTCGTAGGATAGGGAGCACGTTGGAAGCTGTGTGAAGCCAAGTCCAAGGTTTTACAAAGATGAATTTTTTTTTAGCAGAAAGGACTGAATGCAATAGATATCAAAGAAGACAAGATGATGAGCAAAGAGACCATCAAGGCACTCTGAATTCTTCAGCTGCAGGCCAGGAAAGGTGAGAGCAAACAGTAGTATTGCTTGATATAGCTTGATAGTTGTGTTATTTAGAATTAAATAGCTATCAATAAATTTCAGAAACATTCTCCTTTGCATCTGTCTCCTGGCATCTGTCTCCTGGCCTGTCATTGAAGGAATGTGAGGCTTCCTGTATCCCCCAAATTTAACTGTCCTGGCATTCTTTGCCCTGGCTTTATTGTTTGCATGAACATCTTGGTAGAAGGGGCTTACAACCAGAGCAATCGGTTCTTTTAAAGGGCTTATCTTTTTCTTCTGCGGTAAGTGTGAGCTGGAAACTGCTGATTTCTGATAACAGGTTTTGTATCAGGATTAAACATGCATACTACTTCTTAGTTACTTTCTGGTAAACTCTGACTGTTGTTAAGAGACTGGGTATAAAATGGAAACAAGAGCATTCAATATTACATACAGGTATCTGTCTCAAATGCACCTGTGCTGATCCAGAGGTTCCTTTATAGTTTTAGGAGCTCTAGTGTGCTTATATGGGGGTCACACACAAGCAAGGGCTTCCCCTAAATCTTCAGTATCAAGAGCAGCTCTCTGCAAAACTCATGTACATACCTCACACCAGATCTGAAACCTGTTCACTCAGCAGTTCTGTGTGTGCATTAGAACAGTCAGGAACACCCACAGAGCTGTGGTTTGGAGCCCCTGTATATTTTTCTATGCTCCCCAAACAAAAAAAAAAATGCCTTAGGTACTCCCAGTGAGAAATTGCACCATAGAAGGTAATGGCATGAAATGTCTGTCCACTTTGAAAGGCTTGTATAAATGGAGCTTTTTATAAACTGCATCAACTTGAGACTTGTACGCATAAATGGTTTTATAAATTGCATCTTGAGACTTGTACTTGTCTGTGTCTTCTAAAGCCTCTTCTGCATGACTCTATTTTTCAGTCCATTTCTTGTGAAACCACTGTCAGTACAAACCTGCAGTTGAGAATACACCAACACTTCTTTTTGAAAACTGTTAGTATTTTTATATTCTTCCTGTATGTTCAGAATTGAAATTTTGTGACTGTCACTTTCCAGATATGTAGCAGTTAACCTATGGGCCAAGCTATGCTTTACATTGTTCCTGCTGTTAGCACTGATGGGCTTCACATTTTTTTGTTTGAAAATCCATTCAAATTAATAATCCAGCACACGATTATGTGTTTGTGGGATGGCTGTACCATCCGGTTTTATCTTTCGATACTCTGCATAAGACTGTGGAATGCACTCCCTACTGAAATACGATCCTCCCCATCTTTGACAATTTTGAAAAAAGCACTTGAATATCCACCTCTTCAGCCAAGCTTTTTCTGCTTTTTAAATTTTTAAGTTTTAATCTGTTTTTAACTTTTAGATTGCCTAAATTGTATTAAGATTTGTGTGTATGTTTTAACTTGTTTTATGTTGTTGTTAACCACCCAGAGGCGAAAGTTTGGGGCGATGTACAAATTTGACAGACAGACAGACAGACAGACCGACCGACCAATCAATCAATCAATCAATCAATAAGCAGGCCCTTGCCACAACCCATGTGTCTTTGAACCAGCCTCCCTCCCCCTTAGCTGAACCAGAATGCTTTCAGGACCCAAAAGGGAAGACTGGAAAGTTGCTAGAATGCATTGCTGCTTCAACTTTTTTTTTAAATTGTGCATTTACAGATTGATTGTATTCTGATTGTCAGTTCATAGTTGCTGTTGTGCTCCAGCCAATCTGCCTTGTGTTTCAACACCTTGAGAACAAAACCAGTATTTAAAGATAAAACTTTCCTGCATTGTCTTTCCAGAATGCTACAGGAGCAAAAACGAGTTATGGCTTGGTTTGATGTCCAGCAACAGGCCCACTTGGTTTCCCTGAAACAGAAGATGTTACTTCTGAACCATATGGAAACACAGCTAGAGAATGAGCTAATGGTAAATTGCAGGGTGGGGAAGGAAGTGGTTCTGCCTTCTCCAAAATCCTGAGTTGATGGCTCTGAAACCCACTAAGGAAAAGACTCAATTCAAAATAGGAAAACGTGTTCAGGTGGCAGAGAAAATGCTGTATGAGCATGATGTTTAATGTCTGCTTTTCACTGGAGTAGCATATTCCCCAGAATGCTTAATCTGAGAAGAGTCATGCTTCACTCAAGTTAGATTAGCAGTTTTTATACATTAGAACAGATGTTTGATGGTGCTTTTGGGTAGGCTCATTCAGACAGTGATTTATTCCAGCTTCAACACATATTCCAACAGGAGATGTAACAAGCCATCCCCACTGAGTTCCAAGTATGTTGCCTATGTTTTTTAGCATCGCTTTCCACATTCTGTGGGAGAAGCTGTGTCTTTTCAATATTACTTTTATTCTGTTGAAAAAGACACAGGTTTTTCATGGATTGTCAGCAGATAATACTAAGAGCTCCCGTGAAGTACTGAACATCATGTGGATGGCTCATTACATCTACCATCGGAATTTGTGCTGATGTTGGAATAAATCACTGTCCGAAACAGCCCACTGGAATTATCCCATTAGGCCAGATATCAATACTCCTGTATAACAAGAGAGAGATCTAGACATGAAACACTGTAATAATTAAGGTCAATAAGGAAAAGTCCAACATTTGAACTTGGGATTCCCAGCCCCTGTATATTATCCATTGCTGTGCCAAACCATCATTTCTCTGGGCTCGGTACAAACTTGTAAAATGGGACATTTCCTGCCACACACACACACACACCCCACACTGAATTCATCCACAAAATCAAAAACTGTGTTCTACCTGGGTTTGGGAGTTGTGTGTTTCCAATTTTTGGTTGTGTGGAAGCAAGGTAGGAGGAAAACCTGGGTAGCTTTCCCTTGCTTCCACGCAATCACTTCTACCCAGGTTTTCCTCCTACCTTGCTTCCACACAACTGAAAATTGGGAGCACACACAGCTCCCAAAGCCAGGTAGAACACAGTTTTTGATTGTGTGAATGACTTCTATGAATGTCCTTGGGGCGATTCTCACGAACGCCCTGGTCAGGCAGGGAGGGCGTGGGGAGAAAGCTGCTTTCCACTTACCTTTCCCCAGATGACCAAGCAGGTTGGCTTTGGCGCACCTCCCACATGCCCACATGGACAGCCCTGCTCCATGCAGCTCCGTGAAGCATGGAGCAGGGCAGAGGGATCTGGGGCCAAAACTTGTTGTTCTGGCCTCCAGGCATCCCTCAATGCAATGCAGGGGATGTGCGTTGCATTGGAGACTCCCCCCCCCCCTCAGATAGGCGCTCTATGCTATGCGCCCATCTCTGTGATTCCTCTCGCTGCACGCAGCCCTAGGAATCACATGATCCCCAGTATCCGGGTTAAGGGTGCAAGAGCACCCTTAACCTTGGCTAAAAACCAGATTTATTAAGGGGGTTAGGCAGGAGGGGACTGCAAGGATCCCGCAGCTTCTTATGACCAGCCTAACCCTTCTTGGGGCAGCCCAAGCAGTTAGGCTGGTCATGAAAAAAGCTTCTTTGTTTCAGAATGATTAGATCTCTTGTTTAGGATCTTTACATTTCTGACTGCCTGGTTTGTATTTGCAGTGAGACAAGTGAAAAATGCCTTAAGAATACTTCACTGAACTGGGATTAAAACTGGATTTTCTCACTCTTGCAGCAGCCTTTGTTCTATATATTTGTACTATAATATTTGTTGTCTTTTAACTTCAGAAAGCAGAACAGCACTTTATCACTCAGGTGGCTGCTATGGCTCGACTTCCCTTGTCTGTTCCCAAACTAACTTTAGAACCAGCTGAAAAATCAGGTGAATCCAGAAACTTTTGCTTGTTTCTTTTGAAACTTTAAATGGCAATATTGTTGATATATATATAATCGTAGATACTGGCAATAAAATGTTGTAGTGTATCCCTAGCTCCTAACCATCTCACATCTTTCAGATGCTGACTTTTAAACTCCACTTTTTAGATTCTGTGAAGTGCAGGTTTGGGGGTCCCTCCTCCATTCTATTCTTTTGCTTATCTAACCTGATGAAGAGTTCTGTTTGTTGCTTTGTTACTTTTTAGTAGGTCCTAATAAAAGTATTATCCACCTTCAGTGGCGCAGTGGGGAAATGCTTGACAAACAAGCAGAAAGTTGCCAGTTCGAATCCCTGCTGGTACTATGTCGGGCAGCAGCGATATAGGAAGATGCTGAAAGGCATCATCTCACACTGCCCAGGAGGAGGCAGTGGTAAACTCCTCCTGTATTCTACCAAAGAAAACCACAGGGCTCTGTGGGCGCCAGGAGTCGACATCAACTTGACAGCACACTTTACTTTTAATAAATGTATTACTTATTTTGGATTGGAGAGTTGGCTCTCAACAAATAAACCTTTTAATTAATATCCCAGACTCTAAATCAAAATTGCTCTCCTGCCCTACCCAGCCCTGGGTACATGGGGGCATCAGTGGAAGGGCAGGGACTTTGGTCATCGTCAGAGTTTTAATCACTTTGAAGCAGGGCAGGGTGCCAGCCTCAGTCCTGAGAAAAGAGATGGTGGACCACAGTTTGGCTGGAAGAAAGAGCGGCCCCTTCCATATTTTTCCCCCTTTGAGGCAGAATTTTGCTGATTTTCTTGATGAGACTTTGGCAGTGTGATTTGTTGCTGCTCTTTTCATAGAACTGTTTCGTAGAATTTCTGTTTTTAAAAATGAGTGGCATTTCTTTTCTCAACATACCTAGGACTTTTCAAAAGAAATTTCTATCACTGTAAGTCCCCCCACCCCGCCATTGGCTATTAGCTATGCTGCAAAGTGACCAACTATAGGGGTGAATGTTTGCGCTTAGTTGAGATTTCACATTTAAAATATGATCACCTAATTCAAAAACAAAAGTATCTGTATTTTAAAGCTTCTGAGTAACCAGTTGCATCTTTCTTTTTTCCTTTCTTTTTTTGCTTGAAGAAAAGAAATTACTCATTCATATTTCCAGTGTTTAGCCACTGAGAAACAGTACCCCCACCCACCAACCCCCACCCTAACACGTCTCAAATACTTATACTCATGCAATAAATCACTGTCAACAGTTGCTCCCAGTGAATTACAACTCTGTTTTTCATGCTTCTTCCAGGAAAAAAGCCAAGAACAAAAAAAAAGGATTCTCAGTCGCGAGAGAGAAAAGAGAATGGTAACAGTGAAAAAAGGGACAATGCTTCTAGTGGCCAGACCTCCACTTCCTTCAGGTAGTATAAAACATTGGCCAAAATGTTTCAGGCATTCCAATACATTGGCTCAAGGTGCTAGTACACTGCCATATCAGTTCAGTTCGATATGGACACACATACCCATACTGCAACTGTGCTGGCCATAATGGGAAGAGAGCTGGTCTTGTGGTAAAGTAAAGTAATTGTACTGTTGAGTTGGTGTTGACTCCTGGCTACCACAGAGCCCTGTGGATGTCTTTGGTAGAACACAGGAGGGGTTTACCATTGCCATCTCTCGCGCAATATGAGATGATGCCTCTCAGCATCTTCCTATATTGCTGCCGCCCAATATAGGTGTTTCCCATAGTCTGGGAAACATACCAGCGGGGATTTGAATCAGCAACCTCTTACTCCCGCTTACTGTACTTCCCCACTGAGCCATTAGGTGGGACCAGGGTCTTGTGGTAGCAAGCATGAATTGTTCCCTTTGCTAAGCAGGGTCTGCTCTGGTTTGCTTTTGAATGGGAGACTACATGTGTGAGCACTGTAGGATACTCCCCTCAGGGATGGGGCCGCTCATACTTACATGCAGAAGGTTCCAAGTTCCCTCCCCGGCATCTCCAAAATAGGACTGAGATTCCTGGCTGAAATCTTGGAGAAGCCACTGCCAGTCTGTGTAGACAATACTGAGCGAGATGGACCAACAGTCTGACTTGGTAGAAGGCAGCTTCCTATGTTCTTATGGTCCATTGCAGGATTGAGCTCTGTAAAAGTCTGAGGGTTTTTTTAACTGGACTCAGCCCTGAAATGGCTGGTGCGCTTGAGCCTCGGCCAGCGGAGCAACAGTGGGGCTTATTACCATGCTGAAGGCAGACGCTGCCTTGTTCACTGCCCTCTGCCCCAGTGAGCACCACCCACCACTGTTTATCAGAGATGAGGAGACAGCAGGGAGAACACCCAAGGAATGCTCAAGGATACGCAACCTTGATACTCCAGCTGTTGTGGAATTACAGCTCCCATTGCAAGCAGGTTGCAAGCAGGAATCTCAGCCCTCTCTTGGAAATGCCAGGAAGGGAATTTGAAACCTTCTGCTCTTCCCAGAGTGGCTCCATCCCGAGGGGAATATCTGACAGTGTTCACAAAGGTTGCCTTCCCCTGGAGCAGGGCTGCTCAACTTCGGCCTTCCTGCAGATGTTGGCCTATAACTTCCATCATCCCTGGCTGTTGGCCATTGTGGCTGGGGATTATGGGAGTAGTAGTCCAAAAACAGTTGGGCAGGAGCTGAGGAGGCCTGCCCTGGAGGCTGAGCCTGAGGGCCTCTGTGCTGCGTTGCCCCAGCACCCAGGGGTCTTGGGAACTTCTTTACCTACAATAAATGTTATGGCAGGAATTGAGGCAATATCTCATTCACTTCAGATCAGGCCAGATGCTGGAGGGTCTTGGGCCCATTCCAAAATGGATGGGAGTCAGGCACCAAAACCCTTGTTTTCTTAATCCCACCCAGTACTTCTCCTGACAGGGCTGTCCCCAACTCTCTGTAATGATTAACTTTACAGGTTGGCTATACTTTATACAAGTACTTCATAGGACATTATTAGCACATGTCCTATTCTTGTACTGTCATAGTTATGCTCCCACAGATAATATTTTCCTTTCACTTATCAGTCATGAAATGACAGGGGAGAGAAATAATGGCACACTCTATGGATATTTATGTAAATCAAGTTGGGCATACTCATAAAATGTTCTGTTCTACATTTTCTGGTCTAAACTGATAAGTTTTCATTGTCATAACAGTGAACAGACAATATATTATGTTTTATGCTGAAGAGTTTTAATGGATTCACAGCCAGGTGGACTAATTTCATTGTGCTTTCTTATCAGAAATACATTGCAGAATCGTCAGGAAGATGAAGTTGGCCCAGTGAAAAATACAAAGAAGCTACTGGAGAAAAGATGTAACACTTAATAAAAGACCTTTATTCTCTTTATTGAAACAAGCCATTTTGTATGATAGAGCTATGACATCCACATGATGACATGAAGAACAAAAAAGAAAAGGTGACTATGGTAGACTTCTAAGATTCACTCTTGGGTGGTTCTGGTCAATTAAGCTGGAGAATCTTTAGAATATGAGATTATTAATGCTTTCTGCTGTGCTGTTGGTTATAAAAACATTCTTTAGACCTAGGCCAAATGACATGTTGCAGTAAGCACTCCATTAGGGCCACCTGGAGAAGGCCTGCTCAGGATTGGTTCTCAATATGAAGCATCAACTGTGAGACACAATGCAGGGCCTTCTTTGTTGTGGCCCTTGTTCTGTGGAACTCTAACCACCTGGCATCTACCAGGAAACAAGGTCAGGTCTTCCTGTTTATGTTGTGCTGTTGTAATCTTTGCATGCATCCAAAGGGTACATAATTTGAGCAGTGAATCTGTTTTAGAAGCAGCTAGAAGACTGAGAGGAGGGATAAAAATAGTTTAAATAAACATGCAAGGCACTTGGGGGGGGAACGACTTAAACAACTTGTGGGGGGAATTGGTGAAAAGGAAGAGGAAATCAAATCAAATCCATGTTGAATTGGGAGGTATGGGATGTATGTGTTATTTGAGGAGCAAAGTTGCAGAGAAACCAAGTTTGCAGCAAGAAAACATCAAAGCAACCATTTCCAGGTACATCTGTCACGATCCTTTTTGTAACTCATAATATAATTTTGTAAAAGGTCTTTGTATTAGCCTCTTCTAAGGCACATGATTATATTTGTATATTGGAGAATTTTGTGTGAACTTTATGAACGTGTTAATGGTGATTTTGATTTAATGCCATTCTGAGTATTTCTATGAGAAAATAGGGGCTGTATTGGCCCCTCTTATTACTCTAAGAAGCAAGAGAATATCCTAGCAGCTAGGACCATTTTAAATAACTTATTCCAAGAATATAGCACTCAGACCCCTGCCCATAATGGGCAGTGAAGTTCTATAGTTTTATTTGCTAACATATTTATGTAAATATTTTGGCTAATGGAAGGGAATAAGCAACCATAAGTTTGCCCTCTGGAAAGGAGCTAAACTATTCGTACTACTTGGAAAAAATGTACAGGCAAACCTCGGCATTTGCAGACCCGACAACTACAGTTCTGCATATCCGCGGTCGAGCAATTAACAACCAACCTCGGGATACATGGGGGAAAACAGTCAACAAATGGTTAATTCCACATATCTGCAGGTTGGGGGTGGCCAGAAATGTCCTCCGAGGTCATTCCCAGCCACTATTGTCAGGAGAGAAGCCATTTTGTGATGCATTTTTGTTGTTTTTAATTAAAATCATGATTTTTCATGTGAAAATAATGTATTTGGGGTGGGGGTGGGGACTGCTGGTCACCTGGAAACCCACAGAGCATGATAGGGTACTTCTCCCTGTTTTTAGGGCCCCTTTCCACTGTTTTTCACTGTTTTCCACATCTCCAGGGACCTAACCCCCCAAGTTCCATTGTTGTCTGTAGTTCTGTTATCGATGGTTGTAGCAGAGAACAGTAGCCCTGAGGATAATGGGGTTCACCTGTAATGATTATCTCCATGTTCTTTGGTATTCTTGAGCTGTAGAAGGAAAAGTTCATTCACAGTTTCCATTCTGAAGACTCTAACTATGGTAATTCTAATAAGATTCTAAATATTGCACATAACAGAACAGTGATGGCATCTTTGGATAATGTATACTTTAAAACTGATTTTAATAAAATGGCAGCTTACAATCAATGATGAATATGCCTCTCTGAAGTATCTTTGTCACCTCTAATCTGTGAATACAAATCAATGATTTCTTTTAAGAGCACCTTCTACTAGGGTCAATAGTTGTTCTAAGCAAATGGTAGACATGATGCACAGCATTACGGAAGCATGAAGCTTCATTGGGGGACTGCTCTGGACTTATAGAGGAAGTGTCAGGGCTGCACAGAAGGGACAGTTGCACAACCGAATGCTTCCACACATTTCCGCATTTTGGGAAACCACCCCTTCTGAGCAGCCCCGACATTCCCTTTGAAGTCTACCACAGTCCCACAATGCAGCACTATGTCTCCACAATGCTACACGTCATGGAGGAGAGGAGAGCTGGTCTTGTGGCAGCAAGCATGACTTGTCCCCTTAGCTAAGCAGGGTCTGCCCTGGTTGCATCTGAATGGGAGACTAGAAATGTGAGCCCTGTAAGAGATTCCCCTCAGGGGATGGAGCTACTCTGGGAAGAGCACATGAGGTTTCAAGTTCCCTCTCTGGCTTCTAAAAGGTAGGGCTTAGAGAGATTCCTACCTGGAACCTTGGAGAAGCCGCTGCCAGTCTGTGAAGACAATACTGAGCTAGATGGACCAATGGTCTGACTCAGTATATGGCAGCTTCCTATATTCCTATGTCCCTATGTCAGCCAATATGCTCCAGATATTTGTAGTGATACCCAGCTGGGCCTCTAAACCTAAGCAGTGGTAGAGGGGAGAAATGGCTTGCATTGCTGCAAGCAATGTGTGATCCTCTGCTCAGCAAGCAAGGCATACTAGCTGACTGGCTCTCATGTTCCCGAACCACCACCACCCCACCCCGTATCCCACTCTTTCCGCTGTTGCAGCTGGTGCACATTTGCAACAAATATTTGTTGGAGTCATTTCCTCCTTTGCGCCATTTCCTAGTTTGAAATTGCAGGGAAAGCTGCTTGTCCCAATGCTTGCAGGGGCAACCTCCCAGTGGCCCCTGTTCCTGGCAAAGGCTGGAATATTCTTCCCCTCACTTCTGCAGTCCCAGAGCTTTTTCAAAAGGCAGGGAGCAGGAGGAGGAAGAGGAAGAAGAGCAGCCGCCGCAGGGATGGCCTCCACTGCCAAATAAGGGATTGAGGGAGATGGGGGGAGATACCATAGGGATCGGGAGCAACAGCCTGCTGCCACACCTCTTCAGACATCCGAGCTTGAGCCAAGCCGATGGTCAGCACTGAATATCTTTTACTCTGTTGCTTACTCTTTATGCTGTCTTGTGTAACATGTCTTGCCCTGTAATGAGCCCCTGGTGGCACAGTGGTAAAACTGCCGCCCTGTAACCAGAAGGTTACAAGTTCAATCCTGACCAGGGGCTCAAGGTTGACTCAGCCTTCCATCCTTCCGAGGTTGGTAAAATGAGTACCCAGAATGTTGGGGGCAATATGCTAAGTCATTGTAAACTGCTTAGAGAGCTCTGGCTGTAGAGTGGTATATAAATGTAAGTGCTATTGCTATTGTGTAACATGTCTTGCCTTCTTGTCCTTCCAAATTTATTTTATGAATACAAGAGATTGAGCAACTCTTGACAGAGTGTCAGTCTGGTACAGCCTTTGCCGTTCTGTGCTTATTTATAAATTCCCCTCAGTTTTGAGAGGAGGGCACATAAGCTAGCTTGCCATAAACTAGCAGCTTGAAATGTTATAAATGTTGTTTATAAAGTGCTTTATGTTTTTATTGCTTAAAATATGCATTTTCTTTTGGGGGTCTAGTCTGAGGGGGTGGGGGTGCGATAAAGTTGCCAAAAACAACAGCAGGCTCCAGTGTGTTCTCATTCAAATATTTTTGCCCATTAAAGTCATATCAAACTTTAGCCCAACAGTGTCCCCTTGTGGCCAAAAACGAATAACCATAAACAAGGTTGTTCAAAGAGGAAAAGAAATCTCCATTTGACTCCACAGCTTCAGGTATTCTAGGAAGCCAGGGCTTATTGATCGAGGGAATTCCGATTCAAATCCCTTATTCCTCTTTCTGCTTCACTGCTTACTACTAGACCGCCCGGTCCCTCTGTGACATCACAATTAATGCCAGCCACATGATCTTTTGACACTTCCACATTCCTAAGCCCATTATATTTTAACTGCAAATCAACCAAGGACATAAAGAGAAGCAAGTATGGCAAAGGCTGAAGAGAAAGCAATCAGAAGGGCACACAAGGTCTTCAGCAGAGTCCAGAAGAGCACAATTATTTGGGATTTGTCACCGAAATATTTATGTGGTCAACATGTGGCTTCTTTGTACAAAGTTAACATGTCTCAACACCTGTTAGGAATTCACAATAAGTGAACCCTAAATATAATGGGAGAGAGTCCCAACAATTCCAATTCAAATGCATCAGCCAGGTTTGCATTAATCTTCCTATCTGGATTGCCCTTCCACAGGGAGTAGAGGGGGTAGAAAGAGAGAACGGTCAGTTTTACTAACAGTGGGGCTGCAGAGAAGAGAACAAAAGTGAAGCTTTGCCAGTTGCTAATTAAGGTCCCTGCCTGTCAATATGTTTTTGATTTACAATCTACAGCTTTCAATGCCAGCAACTACCCTCACCACATTTTTCCTCTCTCCCTTGAGCCTCTGGTCCTTGCATATGATTTTAACTTGTTTTATGCTGCTGTTAACCACCCAGAGATGAAAGTTTGGGGCGGTGTACAAATTTGATAAATAATAAATATATGGTGCTAGAGTAAACTTATAAGTGCACACACATATCTACCAATGCAGTAAAAGGCAATCATATTCAACACTACAGACTGTTGGCACTTCTTTCTCAAATGGAAAATGATGGGTTTCAGTGAAGGTCCACCCCCGCCCTGTTCCTTTCAGCAGCCAATGAAAGGCAGTGGGACCTTATCAAACAATAAGGAAATAATGGAATTCCTCCCTCCACTCTGCCACATTTTTTTACTGGGAGGGCAGCTTTTCACTCAGGCTTACATTAGCTGGCAAATGGCCAGTGTAGCCATCAACTGGCTAATTAACATAAGTAGCTGTTCTAACCTTGTTAAGAGTTCCAGTCCAATCCACACAAAAGGGTTTCATGGGCTACTTTTGTGTGCTCTGCCATGTTGGTTTTGCACATTTCCGTTGCCCTAAAGTACATCAGCACAAACGACAAATGCTGCTCAACGGTCTTGATTATGAATTGGAAGCCAAAGGAGACAACACATTTCATTTCTTTTCTTTTCTTTTCCTTCTCTTTTTATTTCACAAGCCTTCAAATTCAGAAAATGAACCACAACTAGTCGATCTGATACACTGTTGTAAGTAAAAATGAACGTGATTAAAAAGGAGAAAAAACTTTGTACAAAAACTTTAAAAACCCAACAGCAATTTGAATTGTTTGCAAGTACCAAAAAAATTGCATGCAAAAGGCGAGCACTACTGCCCAGTTGTGGAAATCCCCTGAACAAGATGGCAACAGCGTCGCTGGGTGGAAGTTATGGCTCTTCCTAAAAACAAACAAACAGTGATACAGACCTGGAATGTACTAAGTGGATCAGAGCTCCTGGGCTCTCCTCTAGTGAAGCTTTTAGTTGGCAATGCCTCCTAGTTGGATCTAGAATAAAACGAAATACATCAACAGAAAGCCGCTTGTCCTAGTCTACTGCATACTCTTAAAATGTCCATCATCTTCCTTCTTTAGTGGAATCTCTTATCTTGGCATCGTGTCTAGTTAATTGTTGGCAACGTGTTCTAAAATGGACTCACTCACAAACTGCAACTTGCATCAATAACTTAGTAACATGCATCAACTACTCTAGCACAGCTAGTGGGGGGTGGGGGGTGCAAAGGAACCATCAGAGAGTTACAAGACAAAGCTAAAAGCAGAAGAGTCACTAACGGGGCAATGGAAGCACCATGCTTTAAGGTGACAAAGGTATGAAAGCACAATTGTGAAGCAATTAGTTCCAAGCAAACACACCACACTATGATGACCTCTTTCTATGCAAAACCTTTTTTTTTTAAAGACCATTCATTTCCCCCCCTCATTAGTACCGAATAAAATTGTGGGTTCAACAACACAGACACAGAAGGGAAATAAGATTATTCCCATGAGCCTTCATTCTTGGTTTCCTGGTTTCCATCCACGCTCACCCAAGACTAGTAATATTGGAGCGGCCACCAGGGGGCGCAACAATGCGATGTCCAGTACGGCGTGGGTTGTTATCATCTATTTGAGCACCTGTAAAAACAGTAATCCAGAAACAAAGCAATAGTTTATAGCCACTCCAGCTCTTTTCACTCTATTTAGCACTCAGTTAGCACTAGAAGCGCTTTTCTGTTCATAAACGTTTTACCTGCTTTAGGTGAAAACCGAATCTCTCTTCCAGAAATTTGGATTTGTGAGGGGAGGGGGGATGACCATACTGCACAACTTTCAGGTGGAACCGGAGGGGTGGGTTGGTTCTTAAGCAATGCTGACTCCCACTTAATACTGGATCCTCAAAACCTGCTATAAGTCTTCATAGAGGTGAATGAGTATTTTGATATAGCACTCGTGGGACCTTGGAGTGATTCCCAGAAGGTAATGTGGATTCCTGTGTGCAGTTTTCTGCCACTATACATGCAGAAGGTTGCTGGGTGACATTCGTTATCCAGCCACGAAGCTTGCATATGTAAGCTTCCCCCAAATGCCCCAAACCATATGCAGCAAAGCCTATGGCTATAATCATGGTAAGGGCCTCCACTCATTCTAGAAACTTATTTCCTGCCCAAATGGGGTCATTAGTGCCGCAATGACTCTGTAATAATCTGCTATTTGTAACGCATAAAACAGGTTTGCAGGCCATTTCCTAATAGTCATAGTCTGTCACATTGCTTCACCTGATAAGCTAAAATTAGACTGGTGGAGGTTCCTGATTGGAGGAGGCTGGTTTTTGGCAGGAGATGATTTAGTGGAAGGTGCAGGAGTTGCATATTTTGGTGTCACTGGGACTTCATAGACTGGCCCATCATACATTCCTCTGGATACTCCTTGTAATTCTGTTACCTGCATATCACAAAACACACACACATTTACTCACTCACCTGTGTCCAGTGAAATTTTATGACCCCATCCCACACACAGAATCAATGCAAATGTGCATGCTAAGGGGAAGGCAATACAGGAAGCAAGTCATGATTCCTCCATTTACTGACAGGCAGAGCCTGCTTCTTGTACAAAGCAGGTGAAGTGCACATTTAATAACCTCTCTTCTTAAGCACCTAAAAATAAGGTGCTGTACGATATAGCATACAGTGAGTCTGTTCTCATGACCAGAGATTCCTGGGTAAGAGGGGGCTAAACCAAGGAATCTGTGATTGTCTGGGGCACCAGAGGTCCTCCCAACCCAGCAGATCAAAACCTGGATAGCCCAGATCTGATACCCACGATAAAAGCCAAGTAGGACAAAAACGGAGCCTGTCCTGCCTTGTATTTTGGTCATCTGTGCTGCTACGCCATTTTTAACTGTTCTCAGGCAGCCGGGATCTATCATAGAGTCCTGCGGCTTGTGGGGCCAGGCAGAGTGGAGCTGCTACAGCACTGAGGGCTGCCTCTCTACTGTTTGTGCAATGCATTGTGGGATAGCTGGAGGCCCCAGCTCCCCATATCAGCAATTGAGATTGCCACTGCCCCGTTCATGTGGGCACGTGAACTTCAGAGCCAAAAGGTCATCTGGGAGGCACGAGGTAGAAGTGTGCCTTCCCTCCAGCCCACCCCAATATGGTCATGAGAACAGGCTCAGTGTAAAACACAAAAGACTGCCACCTACAGGTGTGCAAACTCTATGCAAGGAAAAACATGCATCTTGCCATGATGGAATATATGATCACACTGTTATCTAGAAGCAACAATAGATGAAGCAGGACTCACTCAAGCTCCCTCCATCACTATTCTGGGTGTATGTCCAAAGCCACCCACTTCTACTTTCCCTGCTTCTCCTCCAATTTAGCCATACGATGCACCCTCCATAGCCGCCTCAAAACAGTAGCTGAGGGGCTTAGGACAAAAGGTAAGGGGACCAGGGAAGAACCGTCTCCCCTGCGATTCGAGCACTGGGAATAGCAAAGATACAAAAATGTACTTGAACTAATTTCCACAAGTGCTGAATTAGGACAATTACAATGCTTCCAAAATTAAATGTATCATAGATACCAGGTTAGATCCAAGGGTTCCCTTCCTCTGAAGGTGGGGGTTTTTTGGGGGGGGGGTTGTTTGCTGAAAATCTAATGGAGAAAACAAACCAAATTCCAACAGAGCTGGAGAACTCTCAAAACAAGCCCCCAAGGGAGGCAAACAGGCAGCTGTTTTACAGCTAACCTCCCCATCACAGTCCATTCCTATGAGTAAAGTTGCTCCTTACTCATGAGCAAATCACAAAACCACCAAGGTAAAGACACCGCCCTGCCCCCCCCCCCCCGGCAAAAAACAAACAAATACCAGCCACTGCAAAAACTCATCTGAGAAAACTCTACTAAGGCACCTACAAAAGCCAAGTAATCCACCTGTTGCCCTGAAAATAAACTGGGCTGATTTGAGTATTTGAATCAAACTCTCAGACTGGCCCAAACAGGACTGTTAATGTTTGCAGCTCTGTTCAACTCAGGAGGCCCCTGAATATGGGAGGAGAGCTGGTCTTGTGGTAGCAAGCATGAATTGTCTGCTTTATAAAGTAGAGCCCACCCTGATTTGCACATGAATGGGATACTACAAGTGAACAATGTAAGATATCCCCCTTAGAATGGGGCTGCTCTGAGAAGAAAACCTGCACACTTGCATGCAGAAGGTTCCCACCCTGGCATCTTGAAGATGGGCTGAGAGAGAGTCCTGCCTGCAACCTCGGAGAAGCCGCTGCCAGTCTGGGTAGACAATACTGAGTTAAATGGACCACTGGTCTGACTCAGTAGAAGGCAGCTTCCTGTGTTCCTAATATAATATCATTTGCAGATGGAGATTGTGAGGCCTGAATACAAGTGAGGCCATCACTTGGTTGTGCAGTGCTAACATTCGCAGCCAGGGATCACAAGGCTTGAGTAGAAGATGAAACTATTATCAAAGCATCTTTGAATCTGCAGATTTGCACAAACCTACCTTATTCCTAATTCTGATGCGCTGATAAAGGTATTCAGGGAAAGGCTTCCGGGGAATGAAGCGACCCATTCCTTTACTTACATGGAGATTCCCATCCTCAAACACAATCTTCCCTTGGCTAATGACTACGAGGGGAGCGCCGTGGCATTCCATGCCTTCAAAGATATTATATTCCACAGCCTGACCAAAAGGCAAACAAAACAAAACAAAACCATGCCATTTATTCTCCTTGATTTCTAGGCATGTTTTAAACACATTAATTCAACGGGGGAAGGCCTTAAGTATGCTGCTCCATGATGCACGTTTAGCTTCTAATGATGAAATAACAGAATTTAATCAAAATTAAATTAACATCTTTTTAGATTGTGAGCCCTTTGGGGACAGGGAGCCATTTTATGTATCTATGTAAAATGCTTTTGGGGGCGGTTGTTGAAAAGCGGTATATAAATATCCACTGTATTGTAATCATATTGTAAAACATTTATTTTTCAGGGGAACAAACAAGAAACAGTGGATGACGTCTGGACTAACCAAGTGCTTGCCATGACAAACGTGTCACACTAGCATAAGGCTGTTGCGCTAGCTAGTTGTGCTATGCTTGGAGTTTGCGCTCCAGACTAGCATTGTGCTAGCACAAACATGTTTGCACTGGTGCAACAAAGAACATGGCCTGCCTCATATGTTTTGCAGGAACCTGTATCCCAATAGCACCATTCCAAAGATCCCTGTGATTTATTTAGTGCAGCGATGTGATCTTCTCACACAAATGCAACTTTGTTCACCGAGCAAGCGCTTTGTTAGTCTGGATGCCGATCCCTGTTTGGTAAATAAAATTAGACTTCCTTGATACAGAATTATCCAGATCCCTTGATCCTTGAAGACCCATAGTGAAGTCCCAATCCCCTAGCACCGCTGGAAATTTTGCTAACAACTCACAAGGAAGTCAAGGTCTCAGCAATAATAGCATACAATACAATCAACCTGAAAGGGAAATTGAAGCTTTTGGAAAGAACAGCTGTGGCTTTACCGAATGATTCATTTTATCAGCACTGGCATCAGCATGCCTAGGAAATTTGCAGCACCCATCCAGATGAGGGACCAACAGGCTCCGGTGTGAGAAGGGACCTACAGAGGATGCTTTGGAAAGGCCCCCTCCAAACCTGTCCAATGATAAAAATTACTTACCTTTTCTTACTTGGAAGTAGGGATGTTCATGGAACTGGTTCTGTGCACTCCCGGGAGGGCAGAGGGTTTACTTTAAGGAGCAGAAAGGGTGCCTCCTACCTGCCCATCCCTGCTCTGTCGCTTTCCACCCACTGGCGCTTTCCCAAAAAGCATGGGCACGGGGCTACAGTGTTCCTCCTTGCAGCCCCATTCAGCTTTGCCACACAAATGGCCGATGCACATAACCCCCACACACACCTCCAGGCTCCAAACCAGTTCGAACGCCAGCACTTCAAACCAGTTTGGCACTCCAGAAAAGAAGTGCCAAAATGGTTCCATGCACATCTCTACTGTGAAGGCTTCTTGCTGCTGGAGTTGAGGACATCTCATGGGTTATCCAGAAGGCAGGACTATGTAAATTATACAATGCCTTAAAAGTATGGGAAGGAGAAACCTCACACAGAGTGGAGTAGCCGAGTCCATGGTACAGAGAGAAAAACAAAGGGAAAGTGAGAAGTACACCAGTAGACACAGATGGAGACTCCTGGATGGGGGGGTTAAGAGGTTCTCAAATCCAGCAGCAAAAAGAGAAGCCTTCACAGTGAGTAACTGATGCTCCTCTCTCTGCTGCTGGATAAAGACATCTCATGTGGGGCAAGCCACAGCTAAGAATCGTGGGTGGGAATATCAGCTTCTACTGGGATGGAAGAGCCTGTTGCAAGACTCGCCTGCCAAAGGCTACTTGTGAAGAGCTATGTTAGTTGAGCTTGTAGTGTCAAGTGAAAGTGGACGGAGGTGCCCAGGAGGCCGCTCTGCACATTTCAGCTAGTGGGGCGTTAGTGGAAAACGCAGCTGATGTGGCCGCTGATCTCATAGAGTGTGCTGTGATGTTGTGGGGCGATCTTAAGTTCTGCACCTCATAGACTAGTGTGATACAGGCATTAATCCACCTGGCAATAGTGGTGGAAACCTTCAGATCCATAGATGCTGGTAGATAGGAGACAAACAAGGCAACAGTGGAGCAAAAGGAAGCTGTGCATGACAGGTATACTTTCGGACAGTGATGCACATCGAGCTTATGCCAAGAATAATGCAAGAATAGCACACAGTTGTGCAATGGATGGCCATTGGAAACAATGGCCATTCATCATGCAACTGCATTCATGCAATTCTTGCATTTTGCACAAGAGTGCTTTTACACAACTGCACACACATTCCATTACAATACAGATAGAATGTTGTGCAGTACAGTATGCCAGCCAATAACAATACTTTTCTATGTCTGAAAAATCACATCTAATTTTGGTTGCAATTTCTTTGAGCTTTCCCTCAACATATACCCTCGTTATAGAGCCCCCATGTTCATGGTGTTTCTTAGTGTGCTGCAGAAAAGGGTTTAAAAGAACAGGTGGTTCGCCACTCTTGTATGTATGTCAGTCCTGTGGTGTTAACACAGTTCTGGCACTTGAAATGTTTAACTCCCCCCCTCCACCGCCAATGAAGTGACTAGGGCTGAAGAGTTATTCCTCTTACCGATTTATGGCTTTTGGCTGTGATTGTCTTCCCCTTCTCTGGATCCCAGATCACAATGTCAGCATCAGAGCCCACAGCAATCCTGCCCTTCCGTGGATACAAATTAAAGACTTTGGCCGCATTGGTACTGGTAACTGCAACAAACTGGTTTTCATCCATTTTACCTGTAGACTAAAATGAATTTTTCATGAGTAACACATCTTTTGAATGGAGAGGTAATAAGAAGTGCAGATGAGAGAGATTAGGATTTGTAAACAACAGAGTGAAAATCTTGAAGCAGCACAGATTTTGGAAGTCTATAGCACTGCTAAGCTAGTTGATAGAGTCATTCCAAAGTGCAATCACTAATATAATGCCAGCATATATATCTGTGGAGGTTTTTAATATGCTTCAGAAAAAGATATCAGTTCATTTGCAGTTTTTGCACATTTTTACGCCAATCTGCTGGTGTGACACAGCTCTAGCACATAAAATACTTGAAAATGGAACACTTGGGGTGGGGGGTGGGGGACCCTCAACATACAAGTAGATGGTATCTGAAACCAGCAGTTGAGACCTTGGACCCAGAGAGACAAGAAACCAGAAAAATTCCATGACAGCTGGAAGAATCCTGGCAGAGCAAGCGTCAAGTGGCTTTGTGGCCTACTCCTAGACTAGGTGGCTTTGTGGCCTACTCCTAGAGTCCAAAATGGTTGGCCTGGGCTAGGAATTTGTTCTCGATGCTGAGCTTTGAGAGGCTGTGTTCTGATGAGGAAGGGCACCTTGAAGGCACTGTCAACAGCACCCATTAGAGCAAATAATATAGGGAGTGGTGAGATGGTAGTGCTGGTGGATGTAAGGAAGAAATGTCTGCCTGGAGGGGATTTATAATTTTCAGATCTCAGGACTGTTGAATATGCAGCTACCTGGAACAACAGTAATAACAGTACAACATACAAGGGAGTGCTTGTTGGTTGGAGCTGGGGTGTGTGGCGGGGTGGACAATGAGAGATGGATCTGGAAGGAAGGTGTGAGCACAGTGCTTCAGAGTAAGAAACGGGAACAGGCAGAATTTATCACTGCCCAGGGCAGCTCCTTGGCTTGGGCTGCCTTGGTGGAATTTACATGAACTTGGTGCAAACCAACTGTGAAAACCAAACCATAATTAAAAATACACACTGCAGCAGAAAAATAAAATGCAGAAAGCAAGAGAGTTTTCACCACTCAGCTAAGCGCAGGGTTGGAAGACTATAAACATTAGGTAAAGGTGAAGTGTGCCGTCAAGTCAATTTCAACTCCTGGCGCCCACAGAGCCCTGTGGTTTTCTTTTGGTAGACTACAGGAGGGGTTTACCATTGCCTCCTCCCACACAGTCTGAGACGATGCCTTTCAGCATCTTCATCTATCGCTGCTGCCCGATATAGTACCAGCGGGGATTCGAACTGGCAACCTTCTGCTTGTTAGTCAAGCATTTCCCCGCTGCGCCATTAGGTGGCCTATAAAGATTAGAACACATGTGAATGCTAACTCAAGGCCAGGAGAGAGAAAAATATGCTAACTGAGCAAAGAGGCACCTTTTAAAAGTGGTGAATCTCTTTATTTAGCAGGGGGAGAGCAACTGGCCCTATCCATCCCCAGCACAGCATCCCTCCAGTGGCTGTTGCTGGTGTCTATATTATGTTGCTTTTTTAGATTGTGAGCCCTATGGGGACAGGGAGCCATTTTATTTATGTATATCTATGTAAACCACTTTGGCAGGGGCGTAACTATAATAGGACAAGAGGAGACAGTTGTCTGGGGGCCCACTGCCTTGGGGGGCCCCCAGAGGTAAGTCACATGACTCCCCCGGCCGCACACTCGCCCAGGCTTCCTTCAGTTGTATTCATCCTCCGAAACTGATGTGAGTGTTAAGACCTGGAGCTACCAGAACAGCATGTCTTTCTCTAGTACCATTAAATGACTTGCATCGTCCACAATTTACAAAACCTTTTTTAAAATAAGGGGGGGCCATTTTAAAATCTTGTCTCTGGGTCCACTCCAACCTTGCTACGCCCCTGCACTTTGGGAATTTTTGTTGAAAAAAATGTATGTATGTATTTGTTTATTTCGGCCCAAGGCCAGCATAAACACAAGAAAAAAAAACAACAACAACAATAAAATACATAAAATACACAAAACATTAATACCTTTAAATACTGTATACATGACTAATTTCAACCAAATGAAACCGGTTAATCTGAAATGCACAGCCCGGCATCTCGTGCCTCAATCACTCTAAACCGAATCTTGCTTGCTATGAAAAAATTTTTTGCTACCCTCCTGTAAACGTATTCTGACTTAGCAGTAAGCAGAAAAAGGACCTTGTCCCCATCAGAAGGGCAATTAGAATTGTAATGAATTAACAGAGGGGAGAGAAGCTTTCCCCTTAATTAGTATAAAATCTACATTTCAGCATCAGATGTTCCGTAGTCTTCACTTCACCATTCTGGCAGGGGCATAATCTTTTATCATAGGGCACCTTCCCGAAGCGTCCTTCCAATACCGCCGTATGAAGGGCGTTAAGTCTAGCCGCTGCAAGAGCCCTACGATGATCCCCGTTGGAGATCCTAAGTAAATATTCAGCAGGGGAATGACTACTGATTTGATCTCCTAGGATCAAAATAGAGCCTATTTGGGCAACATCCCCCTGCTTCGTCATATCCCAAATACATTGAGTTATGACCATTTTGGCCTTGCTGTGGCCCAGAGTTCTAATCAGGGGCAGGGAAAAACCCAAGGACGCTAACATTGCATTAATATCATTTTTCCAGCGGGTCATAAAGCCATCCTCCACTATCAAAAGAGCAATGCCCGTAGGGTAAAAAATCAGATTACGCCAATAAGAGAAAACAATTTTCCAGAGTCTCACTTCTACGGTGGCCACCCGATCTCGAGCCTAACAGCAGCATTTGAAACTCAGCACGGTAGTCTAAGAAGAGACCTAATAAACTTAGATTGGACCGTCTCCAACGTCAGATAATTAGTTTTGTTCCCCAGCGTGCATCCCACTAGGAGCAAGGCAAGAGCCTTGGCCTTGAAAAGCTCTAAAGCAGGGCTGCTCAACTTCGGCCCTCCTGCAGATGTTGGCCTACAACTCCCATCATCCCTGACTATTGGCCACTGTGGCTGGGGATTGTGGGAGTTGTAGTCCAAAAACAACTGGGGGGCCTAAATTGAGCAGGCCTGCTCTAAAGGTACTTGCAACAAGTGAGCTTGTTTCTTTATGTGAAAGGAGCAAATTGCTGAGGCAGCTTTCTGGGCGTTGGCAATAACATAATCCCTATGTGCTGTAGTGCTTCTATTGGACTGTAACACAACTTCAAGATATTTAAATTGTCTGGTCTGCTCTAAAGTATGCCCATTAAGTATCCACATAAGCGTCCTAGGTCTAGCCGCAAAGACCATGATTTTGGTTTTATCATAATTCAAAGACAGTTCGTGGTCACTGCAAAAATTGGCCAGCTCTTTCAAAATTCGCTTAAGTCCAACCCTCATCCTAGAAATCAACACAGCAACAGCGTACAAAAGCACATTAATATGTTTTTGAGCTAATTTGGGTGGGTGAAAGTCCAATTTCCTCATACGTTCCACAAGGGGGTTAATATAAAAATTAAATAATGTTGGGGCCAAAATACACCCTTGCCTGACCCCAGTCCTGGTTGAAATTGAATTAGTCACCTGAGCTTTCCTATTTAGCCTGACTTTGCGGGTGGTGTTCTCATGTAATTTAGCCATCAGCAGGAGAAGTCTCCTGTTGATATTAAAATGTAGTAAAAATGGTATATAAATATTTGTCATATTTGTCGTCATAAGATTGCTTTTACTTACTACACATTTATACCAGACAACTGTCATCCTCTCTTCAATTCCATTAACTCCTTCAGGAATCAGAGTAAAGTTGTCTTTCCCGACAGCCTTCTGAGCTGTGCTGTAAGTACAGTGGCCGCTTCCAGTCACCTGCAGGTCACCACTGAAAGAATGTATACATGAAATGTTTAAGTTGAATGGCGAAGAGACTGTGGACTGCTTACAATCTTCATTTCTATCTAACGGTGCTGCAGAGGTATTTTATTTACATTATCAGCTATATTGCTTTTCTGCCTTTATCAGGTCCTCAGAGCAGCTTAATGTATATTCTGCTCACAATGACTGCTTCTAATTTCCATTCACTACTCTGCTTCCATATTTGCATCAACAACAGCTACTCCGCTTATTGTTTCTTTGTGATCTGATTTCATTTCAGTTTCTTGTGAAAAGGCAAGTACGTTAAACTAAGATTATGCAACATGAACTTGAGAATGCTGGGCAGCATCCTACCCCTGGAGGTAGGAGGCCTCTGCTTGTGGGCCCCTTATGGGCCTCCTAACCGTCCGGGCCCAGGGACATTTGTCTCCCTTTGTCCAATGGATGCTACGCCTATGCTGGCATGACTAAATAGCACTGCAATCAATGAGACCAGTTAGTCATGACTACCTTAAGTCCCATTCATTTCAATGTGATTTAGCCATGACGTACTTAGCCTGGATGCTGAGCAGTGTTATTTTAGAATAGATTCTATAGCCCCCTTCCATTAATGGCCAAACCATACTATACATAATGTGGTGTGTGTGTGAAAATCTCCTGGTGGATTTTTGTTTTCAATTGAAAAGCAGCTAGTGGAGGCTGTCAGTTTGAGTGGAAGAATAACAAGGGGAGAGGCTGCTTCATTATTTCCCTTCCAGCCCTTCTCCCACTCAGAATCACTCTTCCGAAGCTACTTTTATCATCTAAGGGGAAAATATATAGGAACCCCGGGACTTTATAACCATGGGCGGGAAAGCAGCTTGGGGCTATTTAGAATAGGAAAGGGGTCGGAAGGGAAAGGACTAAGCAGCCCATCCCCCACAGTTATTCTTCCACTCAAAATCACAACCATTGATTCTGACTTTCAGGGACATTGTTAAGGGACCAGCGGCTTTTCACACATCTCCAGCATCACAGAAGATTTACTATTCATTTGAGAGCAAGCTAGGTTGGGCCACGTAGCGGAACACATCAAGAGTCTTGTTTGTTCATTTATTCCATTTATCTATTTAATTATTTATTACACCTATTTATTTAATGGACTTTAGATCACCCCCAAGCTAGTCAAGGGTCAGTAGTCTGGTTGGATCAATAGTTAACCAGCAATTACAATTTAATACCATGCTAAAAGTGAAGTCAAATGATCCGGGGTTGTAGGATCCAGACTCAGAGGTGGCGAGGTCACAAATGCCGCAGCCTTGGCCCAGTTTTTGCTCCAGTAATGTGTCCCATCTGTCCCCAAGCTGGCAGTGATTGGCTCCCCAAAAACAAGAGCACCTTGGGAAGAAGGAAACACATACATGGTTAAACTACCTTGCTTTCCCAAGCATGGAGGCTCAGCTGCCACCCAAACAAAAAAAGTGACATAACACTGAAGACATTGAACGTCTTTACCAACATCGTAGCCATTCAATAAGGCAACTTGCTAATGCAAAGCTATTGTTGCAACCAACCCAGATTCTGACTCAGAGCAGAACACCCCAGCTGAAACCTCCAGCCCGGGGGGGGGGGTGGAACTAGATCTAACAGACCATGAGTAGCCTGAACTTGTCACCTCTTCTGCAGTTGTCCCCCGGAAGGAGCCCTGACATTCTTGGGACCCAGTGTCCCCCAGTGAGGCTCTTGTCCAGTCTGAAGAGCCCCTTCTATTGCCCCAGGACCCCCGATACAGAGGCAATGCTACAGACCAAGGCCACACTTCAGCAGTAGAAGCAAAGTGCTTGCCTGGGTGACTGGCCTACTTGAGAGGAAGGGGAGACCAGCCTGGGCCCCTGTTCTGGTCAGGGCCAATCTGAACTCCAGAAATGGGTAGGGCTTCTGACTCCAACACAACCTCTCCATCTGCAGCCAGCCTTTGCTAGCTCAGCAGCTCCTTCCTGGCTATTCCTGCTTTTAATTAGGATGTCTTGATTGCTAGCTAGCGAACGTTGGAGGTCAATGTCCATTCAATTTGATAGATATTATTCTTGCCATCATCTCACTCTGAGTTTAAGGAAGTTGCAAGAGCAGATAAGCAGTCCCAAAGAGACACACTTAAGGAGAAGAAAATATTTTTCCACCAGGGTGCCTGACTAACTCTGATCTATAGATTCTCCGTCAATGGAGTTCACGAATCCCCTTCATCTTCCCAATGGCACAGTTGCGGAAAGCCCTCAGTCTGGCTGCCTATCATCTTTCAGCACGGACAGCCAAGTCCAGGCATTTCTGTCATACTGCTCAGACTTCCATGCTTTCAGCTCCCAATTATACAACAGGAACCACAGACTGGAGGAAACAGCATATACAGCAAGACTGTATGATATTTACGCAAAGGTCAATGGGCTCCATACAAAAATATCACAGCGAGCTGATCTGGGTCACTTGAATTGTATCAGTAAAGCAAAGCAGCACTGCCAGGGAGGTGGGATGGGGTAGGATCCCCACACTCACAACCTGAGAGGGGTTTTTGACAGCCTCCTCCTATCTCCATTCCACAAAGTTTCCTTGCTACTAATCATTGGACCGATGCCAGCTATGTGCCAGAGCACTCTCCAGAAACTACCATTCAGTTCAGTAAGGATCGATTCAATACAGAAAATGATGACCCAACGTCTTAAGGAAAGTCGAAGGGGGGGAAAGGGTAGGACAATACAAAGGGAGCAGAGTGACAAACAATAAAACCTGTGGGAAGAGCATTGGGTGGGAGAGAGAAGGTTTCTCCTGCTGCAGGGAGTCAAGCTTGATGTCTACAGCATCAAGCGGTGATTTGCATGTATGAATGAGCCATCACTGATCACAAACAACACTTTCACGTGACTTCCGCCAGATGAAAGTTTTCCCATTGAGTCAGTTCACGTGGTCAGCTACAAGTCATCAAATGGTGAGAAAACAAATCTTGTCTATGCATGTGTCAACCAGGCCTAGCTTGGACTTTCTAACTTGGACTTCAGGATGGAAGAATTTGGTCTCTCTAACACCTTGAAAATGAGAAGCATTATTTGGTGTGTTGAATGGAGGAAGCACCCGGAAATGGCAACGATCCTCTTATTATGGTAAAACCAGCCTGTTTGGGGTTTCATGTGTGTGCTTGCTAATGAACTGTCAGAAGATCCTGATGCTGCCATTCTTTTTCTGAAACAACCTACCATAATCTGGGGCACCCCTCTGGCCCTAGAAGTCCAACAATATAGACACATGCTTCAAAAGGGCTCCCTTTGAAAGGCAACTTTCTGTACCTTTCTTTCTAGCCAGTGAAATGATATCAGCTGCACTCCTACTCATGACCTTGGTGATATACACTGGACAGTTGATCCGACTAGCTATGGTGATGGCCCGGAAAACAGCTTCTGCTTCAAGCTGAAACAAGAAAACTCATTATCACCTTGCATCATCTTGACACCGGTATTTTCAAGGTCTCAACACTCTTCCCCCTCCTGCCCTATTAAGAAGCTTCTCTCAATTTAGCAGTTTCAGCAATTTCTTTCTGAGTTTATGTAACTGTGCTCTTTAAAATTAATCTCCCTTCCTCTACTCACCTTATTTAGCCCTTCTTTGCTTTTGCTCCAAGCTAAATTTACTGAAAACTACACACAGTATTCAAGGTCGTGCCTTGAAAAGTAGCATTCATATTTTCCCCAGCTATTCTTGAAATGCCTTTCCCAGTGGAGTTGGATATTCCTTGTTAACAATAATATTGCACTTCATTTAAAAATGCATCTCTTTGCATTTCAAAATAAAGAGTCTTCAAGTGATAACAAAAATGTTTAGTCTACAATTAAGGCATAATCGTTAATAAGCAAAAGTAATGGAACATTTAATGAGAATCCTGCCCTGTCTACTGTCATTATCCTGAACTATATCTCTCTCAAACCATGTTCAGTAGTCTTTGGTATCATAGTCTAAACTCTCTTCAAAATCTTTCTACCTAATTATCTGATTGCCCCTCAAATACAGGGCATGTATATGGAAATGCAAATGAACAATTTGGCTGCCAGTCAAATATCCAGAATTTACTAGTGGAATTGACCAGATTTCCAATTTCCTCATCCAGGCTTGGTGATCTTGTGTTTTTTGCACTTGCAAGAAAGGTTAGATCATTTTAAGACATAGCTGTTAAAGCATTTGAACCAGGGGCGTAACTACCATTAGGCAAGGGGAGGCAGCTGCCTAGGGGCTCCCACGCCTCGAGGGGCCCCCCAGAGGCAAGTCACATGAGGCAAGTCACATGACTATATATTGTGAAGTGTGTGTGTGCATCAGCGAAGGGCCCATTTTAAAATTTTGTCTCTGGGCCCACTCCAGCCTTGTTACGCCCCTGATTTGAACTGAATGCAGCTCTCACCTCCTCTGGTCTGCTCAAAGCATGCCCCTCAGGTCCAGTTATTCCCATCTCAAGCATACGTTTTTGTTCCTAAAAAGATAACAGACACATGGCAATTGTCTGTAGGTTGAGGAGTAATCAGGTGATGTCACTTCAATACACTGCACTCAGCCATGTCTGCCAAAGAGAAATGTAGGACAGAAAGCCTACCCTCCAGAAAACTGGAATTTTCAGGAAGCTGAATTCATTGCCCAAGACCCCATTCTGCATTTTTGTGGCAGCACAGCATAAACAAAGCTCTGCAAATTGGGTTTTATCTGGAAAAAGACAAGCACCCTGAAGGATCCCCTCATGACAACATTAAGCATGTATGTTATTTGGACCCAAAGAAACTTCAGAACCCGCTTCAGATAGATTCTGAATTTTCACACCACCAAGGCTCATTTACATTCACCATTCAGCCCAATTCCACACCTATATCCAATGCAAATTCTTACCTGTTATTAGAGTGCAGTTGCCACTTCCACATGGCGAAGGCACAACACTACAGTAGTCACCCATCAGGAACCACGTGAGAGAATGGAACAGGCTCTGATATCAAACTGCCACCTCTGAGGATGTGCCCCCTGGTGGAGGACCTGTCCATCAATGAATCCATACTAATCCCAATAGACATGTAAAAGCAATACATTTCTCTCACCTGATCTATCAAATCTCCATTTTCAGCATGTACCATGATTACAGCTCCAAGACTTTTCAAAAATGTGAAGGCTTCATAGAGCTTATATGCATAATATAAAGAAAAGAAAATAGTCAATAATGGCAGCTGCTTGTTGACTGTAGTTATTTTATGTCTATGTTTAAAATCATACCACTCTCTCGCTTTGGGATAGCACAAAAGCCCACAAAAGATGAACCTTTACTTCACTTGGACAGCCACATGCCTATTTATTTTGTCCCTTCCCACCAGCAAACTAAGTGATGTTATTAATGAAATGAATAGAAGTGTTGCTACATTTTATTCTGCCCTTCTTTCCTGGGCTTCCTAACTGGAGTCAGCAGAAAGATCAAGAGAAAAAATAAGGGAAGGAGACACCATTCCTGTTGCAGGAATGGCAGACCATGTTCCAAGAACTTGCACCAGAAACCAGCATAGCAGCTTCTTGATGCTCACACTTGAAGCGGAAAAGAAGCTCACTCCACCATTCAGGCATTATACGATCTCTCTCTCTCTCTCTCTCTCTCTCTCTCTCTCTCTCTCTCTCATGCTCTCTCTCTGTAGAACTTCACCAGGGCGTTTTTCACACAGCAGGCTTCACCACAAGTTTACTGTGAGGCTTTATTGCAAGTTCAAAGTTGCCCCCCAAAAAGTCACAAAAAGTGTTTTTAACCCTGGATATAAATCGGGCTACACTTTAATAACGTGTGATGAAAAATCCAAATTGTGAGTGACATGCTCCCTGATCGCTTGTAGGGACTTCAGAGTAAATCTGGCCGATATGTGAATGCACACCCTCCATTCCGGAGGAGATGCGAGCCAAAAGCCCTGTGTGGAAAACGCCAAGCATGTACAGTATGAGTAAAGGCAGCTTTTTCACATGTTACTTTTCCCACCAACACAGAGATTTTTTTTCCCCTTAGACCAGTTTGGACAATACTTTGTCTGTCAGCCCTGCCACATGTGATAAGGAAGTGAGTGCTTCATGAACACACACATCGTTTCCCTCTTCCCAGGGCACTGTTCTGTAAATGTACTCTTCGACACGTATGGCAAATTCTACAATTTGCAGCGTGGGTAGAAGGACAACTTGAACAAACAGCAGGCCTATGCAATCCTCAACCCAGGCATCTGAGGGAGAGGAAAATCATGCAGGCTCATGGAACACTCACTTCTATATCATGTGAGGCATGGCTGGCAAATAAAATATCATTCAGTCCATCCCTTAGTGAATTGTACTATTTAACACTCGAGGCCTGATTTTTACAATGCCTTAGTTCTCCCTCCACACAATAAGATAAACACCTAACATACTTAGAATGCAGGTGCTGTTTTCAACATACAGACCTCTAAATGAATAGTTGAGATTAGCCGTGCAATCCTATGAGTGTTTACTCACAAGTAGTCCCATTGCATCCAATGGGGCTTACTCCTTGGTAAGCAGACATAGGAAGCAGCCTTAGGGACAAACTAAATGTGACGTTAAACATGTCATTGCCTAGTTTGGGGAGGCACTTCTAAAGTTTCAAATAACAGCCATGTATGGGCTCAATCCAGATTGGGATCACGGTGTGGAGGTAGGGTGTGCTTCCATGACGTTTCCTTTATCTCCACATCCTTTTTCTTGCTGAAAATCCCCTCCAAGCTCTCCTGAGCCCCTGGAGGTGCCATTGGAGCAAGAGGCAGTTTGGGGGTCAAAGCAGCTTGGAGGATTATTTTTCAATGGGAAAACAGCCAGGAGAAAAAGTGTTAAGCACTTACTACCACAGTACTTCTGTGCTGAGGTCCCAATCCAGATCATAGCACAATTGCTATGTTGATAAAATCACCAAACTAGGCAATGATGTGCTTTAACTTCACTTCCCATTTGGCCCTTATTCATCCCACTATTCAAGCTAGTTCTTTGCCAAGAACTTGAGTTTTAAAGTATTTCTTTAGATGCTGGTTTGTTTACAAATCTGAGTAAGAACGCCTAAAATAATTTCTAAGCTTTGTCATTCAGCTTTGTCGCCAAAACTGAATAAACGAACAGCCTCTTCTTATTATAAGGTGATGCTGGTGTGTGTGTATGTGCAGTGATTCGGTACCTCCTTTGGGAAGCGCAGAACCGGCTCAGGCACCAGCAGCTGAACCAGTTCAGTGCCTTACCTGCTCTGCTGCCGCACCGCCATTTTCCCAGATGCAGCGCTCACACTAGGCCGTGCACAGCTGCAGCACTGTTCCCTGCAGGCTGCATATGGCACACGCAGGGAACGGCACATCAGCCATGTATGTGCCAATGCCGTGCATAGCCTGCAGGGAACAGCGCCATAGCTGCATGAGGCCTTTGGTAGAGCGAATGCCACGCCCAGAAAAGTGGCAGGGCAGCAAGGGAACACAGGACCTGCTTACCTGCTTCTTAAGGGAACCGCTCCCTGCCCCGTCTGCAGCTACCCGAGCCCATTCAAGCTCATCCCTCTCTCTATATTGTATTCAATCATATTTAGCCTGTTGCATTTAATATTTTGAAAGGAAATAATTTCTTATCTGGGACAGCTCCAAGCATGTGAAATTTCTTCTTGAAATTGTGAAGCAACAGGAAAAACTAAGCTAGAGAACTCCATATTTATTCAAGTTTCTATTCCAAATCAATTCTGCTCCATTTCTGTTAAATGTAGCAGGCATCACTTGCATTCATCAGAACTTCAGTCCAGAATACATTAGCTCCGCTGAACTTCATAAGCCCTAAACAAGACATAGATGTTCAACATCTCTTGTTTCAGAGAAACTGATGACACTTGACTGGTAGGTTTTCTTAAGCTTAATTTTTCAAATTCAACAAGCACGTATCTTCATTAGAAAGACTATTGCACTACGATGCAAAGCTCTCGTAAGAAAAGGTATGCAGCAGATTACCTGGCTATCAGTCATTTGGTAGAGATCTTTGTAGGCCATGTAAACTTGGAAAGAATTAACACCTGTTCACAGAAAAAATATGAATTCATGCTTACTATTTTTAGCCTTTTGAAGCTGAGCATTACCTAAAGACAGATATATTCATATTAAAACTGTAGGAGTGTATTAACCATTTTCAGTTACAAATACATGCAAAGATATTTGTATTTTAGTCTTAGCAGTTTAACCAGTTCATCTTCTACACAGACCATGATGGCATGTTAATGTGACCTCATCAGAATGAGTCAGATGGGAGGTTTCTGAAGGGTAGGCAAGGTAAATAAAGATGCTAGTCTCTTAATTATGTACAGCTATCTTCAAGAGATACTTCCCTCTGCTTTGACTCCCAAGTTCTTTTTCCTGCTATCTGAGGTGCTCAGTGCTATTACATAAGGGTTACAGTACATATTTTATTGTCCGTTTCTTTTGGTAGGGAAGAGAACTGGTCTTGTGGTAGCAAGCGTGACTTGTCCCCTTTGCTAAGCAGGGTATACCCTGGTTGCACATGGATGGGAGATTACATGCATGAGCACTGTAATATATTCCCCGAAGGGGATGGAGCCACTCTGGGAAGAGCATCTGCATGCAGAAGGTTCCAAGTTCCCTCCCTGGCATCTCCAAGATAGGGCTGAGAGAGACTCCTGCCTGTAACCTTGGAGAAGCCACTGCCAGTCTGTGTAGACAATACTGAGCTAGATGAACCTATGGTCTGACTCAGTATATGGCAGCTTCCAATGCTAACCATTTTTGCCATTCTATCTGTTTAAAATGCCTGGATAAAAGAAGCACCAGCCTTTTTTCAGCATATGACATAATACCCTAAAGCAAATCTTATAATCCGGATGCATCTTTGTCCACCTAGTTCTTTAGTGATGTACAGGCTAGACCTGGAGGAGCAGAAGAGGGCTGAACTGCAGTGACCTATCCTAATTCCATCATCCTGTTTAGGTGCCCTGTTCAGCTATCATTTAATTTCAAGTGTATGCATCTGGATAAAATCTCCCAGGAAAGTCCACACATCACTCATCATAAATCAAGTTCCAATCTCACAGGAGGAGAGCAAGGTTACTCAATTGATATCCAATAAGTCTGAAAGGCCCCTTTCCCTCTCGTAATCCCACCATCCTGCCCCATCTATTACTGACCTTTATCTTGCACCAGTATATCCAGCTCTTCCCGGATCCCATCATACCAGCTGGTGATATCCACATGGAGGGAGTAATCACAACAGGATTTGGTGTCCGCTGCTTCATGCCACTTTTCAAATGAGGTTAATAAGCTGGAGCCAGGCTCAGGAAGGACATGGTCAACTGCCATGAAAACAAGAGCACCTATTAGCCAGCCATTTTTCCAGTCCACACTGTTGCCTGCAGATACAGAGCAGAGGCTTGTACATGACGCAAACCAAGCTCTGAAACCTCTGGTTACATTTGGTCTTTTGTTTCCAAAGACACATGCCACTCCTCTACAGAAAGAATGGATGTCTGCAATTAACTTCATTGAATTTCACCTTCCTTTCTCCCTCAAAGAGGGAAAACTTGTTGGTTAAGCCAGTTAGGGTTTGGATTTGTAGTAATATCAGTTTTTGCCATGCACACTGAAAGTGCTAAATACGTAATAAATCATAATTGCTGCTTATATGTCTGATCAAAAAACAACCACCCTGCTCAACTGTTGGCTTAAACAATCATCTAAATTGTGGCCACTGTATGGCAATCAACCTCTTGAAAGAAAAAGTAGTATTTCATTTCATCATGGCCAAGCATGAGAGACAAAAGGGTGAAATGCTACCTAGAAAGGAAGGAGAAGCCTATCTGTTTCCTTTTCCCCCTTGACCACCAATATTAAAGGTGTCAGAAAAACAGATGGATGGATGGATGGATGGATAGATAGATAGATAGAGTGCCATCAAGTCAGGACTCATAGTGACCACATATATACAGAATATATAACTTAACAAGAATATACATGCTTAACAGAATATATAGCTTATTTCTTGTTTCTGCAGAGCAATTTCAGTCCCACATTACCTTGCACAATTAACTCAATCAGAATTTCTTTATTAAGACCCAAGGCCAGCAAAGAAAATCAACATATTTGGCAGTAGCTAATAAATCAAGCTGAATTCAAATCATTGGCCATTGTCCGCCACAACCTAAAGGCTAAGAAGCAGAACTTGGCTACATTATAAGTGTCCTGAAACTTATAATCTGCTAAAAGAAGTGCTACATAAAAATCATCGGAGTGACCTGGGAATCCACAATTAACTCATTCAGCAGAATGACCACTTGCATAGCAAAAATCTGCAGTATCTTGTGCCAGGTTAGTATTTCTATTCCACAGTTACTGTACCACACAACCCCTCTCTAGCATAAAGTGTAAACAAATGGCAAGAACTTCCATGTAAAATATGAAAATAGAGGGTGCAAACAAAAACACAAAGAAAGGTTACACAACTATCACCTGATATGTCAATCAATCATTTATTGGTTTCATTTTTGTCTCACCCTTTCTTGAAGAAGCTCAGGATAGTTATCCCCCCATTTATTCTCACAACAATCCTGTAAGGTAGGTTTGGCTGAGACAGCAGTTAGCCCAAGGGACCCAGTAGACTTCGTAGTTGAGTGGGGACCGGAACTGGGTCTTCTCAGTACTAATCCAACATGCTAAGCACTCTACAACACTGCCCTATCTGTAAATAACACACACTGTAACAATGTGTGAATCCACTCTAAGGAACATATCCGCAGTTGAGCCTTGACCTGATACACTCAGACCCACATCGCACCTTGAAAGAGACAGCTTGGCCACAGCTACTCATGCTCTGGTAGCCTCCTGCTTAGATTACTGCAATGTACTATACGTAGGGCTGCCTTTGAAAATGATCCAGAAACTGCAGTTGGTACAAAGCAGGGCTGCAAGATTAACTGGGACTGGGTATTTTGATCATATAATGGCAGTGCTTTATCAGCTGCTCTGGCTCCCAGTCCGTTTCCAGGCCCAATTCAAAGTACTGGTTTTAACTTGGGGCCGGGTAACCTGAGAATGCCCCATATGCCCCAACTTAAGATCTTCTTCGGAGGCCCTGCCCCAAGTACCCTTGCCAAACGAGGTGAAGCGGGTGGCTTCTAAGGGCCTTTTGTGGCGTGGCCGATGCACGCGTGTGCCATGCGCGTCGGCCATGAGCATGGTGACACTGATCAGGGCTGCAAGCAGGAACGCTGCAGCCCAGCGCACCCGCTTTTTTGGAGGGCGCTGGCAGGGGAAAGATGACGGGATGGGGGCTGACAGGGAGGCAGCACCTTCCCAGTCCCTTAAAGCTAACCGCCTCCCACCCTTCCGGGAGTGCATGGACCGGTTCCATGCACATCCCTACAGTATATTGTCAAAAGATACATTACGTAAACAGATCCTGTTTTAAGTCAGTCATTTAGAATAATGCTTTGTGCACATCACCAGTATGGTCTAGTGCAGGCTGGCTCAGCTTCAGCCCTCCTGCACATGTTGGCTGCTAACTCCTATAATCCCTCACTATTGGCCACCGTGGCTGGGGATAATGGCAGCTCTAATTAAAAAAAAAAAAAAAAGCTGGAGGGTCGAAATTGAGCCGCCCTAGTCTAGTGGATAAAGTACTAAGTCTTGGGAAGAGTCTATTCAAGGTCAGACTCCTCCTTCCACAGGAAATAGCAGCTGAGCAAGCCACACTCTACTTATTTGGGGATGCAATGAGAAATAGGAAGTGATTTAATAAAATTATGAAAAATAGTAAATATTCTTGAAAACATATGGTAAATATAAAGTTTTACTGACCAGAACGTTCGGTCCCTTCTCAAGCCTATTGCCTATCTGAATGTATCCATAAGAGCAGCTGTTTCTTCAGTTACTACTGCCTTTTCAGGGGGCTCTGGATTTGCCCGTTCAGTCACAGATGACACAGGAGAGCAAACTCTTCCATAGCACAAACTCTCCTATTCTGTGAATGGAACCCATCCCCATCTCCAGTACTTACTGATCATGGTTGTGCCTCCTGCTAAAGCTGCCTTTGTGCCTTGATAGAAGTCATCAATAGCCGTCATGCCTTGATAAGGCTTCTGGAGATAAGTATTGACATCAATACCACCAGGAATAACCATTCGCCCATTTGCCTCAATAGTCTTCACACCACCAGGAACAATCAAATTCTCTCCTATTTGTCTAACAAAAAGGAAGAAGGGTTATTTATTCCTCTGCCTAGAAACACTGGCCGACATGACAGGCAGCCCTACATTGATGTTAGGAACCTGCCAGGGCTGCTGCAGAACTTGAAAGGCATAGCACAATGGGTTTGCTGTGGGATGTCTTAAAACCACTTCCAAGCAGTCATGCAGCACTGCTTCCACTGGAAATACTTCTGCTTGGAAGAAGCTCCGAGTCATTCTGCAGCAGTCCATTCGCACTACATTGTCAGGGCTGCCTTCCAACTTGTGTAGCAGTTCCTGTGGGTGCCTTACATTAATTCAGAGCTGCCCATCATGTTGGCTATTAATAGCAATCCTGAAGAACTCAAGTTTAAACCCCAACTCACAGAGGAACCTGAAGCATTTAGCATACCATGACATACGTATGGAAAATCTTGGGGCCTAACTCTTTATCAGTTATATAATTACACAGCATTTTGCATTTCCATTAGATCTCATAGCATTTTTCAACTGTAGAACCTGCAAAACAAATTTTAGTTAAAGTATCTCATAGTCTTAATGCTGCTTCAGCTATTCTCTTTGTTTAATCCTCCAACCAACTATTAGGGTAGCATGATGTTTCTTACCCTGTAGTGCAGCTATTTCTATCTTCAGCACCACAAGGAAAATTATCTGGATCTTTTGGCAAGATTAGAAGATTACCATAGCCAGCCCAATTCTCAGACAGGGTTTTTGAAACAACGAACATATAACAAAAAGGGGAATGTAGAAAGAAGGGTGAAAATCATCCACATCTTTGAAAGTTCAACAAATTCTTTAGACTACCATTTTTATTATCATATAATAGGCTGTTGCTTTTGACATGTCTGTCCCACAAACACACTTGTATACCCTGACTCTGTGATATTATGGAAATATTATAAACATTAGGAACATAGGAAGCTACCTTATACCGAGTCAGACCATTGGTCCATCTAGCTCAGTATTGTCTACACTGGCAGTAGCTTCTTCAAGGTTTCAGGCAGGAGTTTTCCCCAGCTCTGCCGGGATATGCCAGGGATTGAACCTGGGACCTCTTGCTTGCAAAACATCTGCATTCCCATGGAGCAACAGCCTCATCTCCAAAGGTGACATACATGGGTCTTCCATCCAAACACTGACCACACCAAGACCTGCTTAGCTTCAGCAAGTGAGCTAGCCACTCCCAGTCCCTTCTGAGCCAAAGTCTGATAGTGTCAAATCAGCATATGAATTCCAACTCAGTAGTTTCATGATAGAGCCTCCCTTTGAAACCTTCTTGTTGAAGTATGTGAACTTTCGAGTCTGTTACATCCATTAATTACATGAAGATAAAGAAAGAAGATCAATATTAACTATTAATGCATATAACACTTAAACTGGCTGCTGTTTCTAAAATTAATTCACTTTCGTGCTATTGGTAACCACAGCAAAATAGCACACCACCTCCATCAAATTTTACATTATGTTCAGTGGAGACTCTTTGATGGAAGTACTTGTTTGCCTCTCTATTTTTGTATTGAAATCCTTACACTAAATACACAGCCTGGGTTCAATTTATTATTATTTTATTATTATTTTGCATTTATATCCCGCTCTTCCTCCAAGGAGCCCAGAGCAGTGTACTACATACTTGAGTTTCTCTTTCACAATAACCCTGTGAAGTAGGTTAGGCTGAGAGAGAAGTGACTGGCCCAGAGTCACCCAGCTGGTTTCATGGCTGAATGGGGATTTGAACTCGGGTCTCCCCGGTCCTAGTCCAGCACTCTAACCACTGCCAACAATGCACTCTTCTGGCATAAGGAAAGACTAAAGCATAACTTGTATCTTTTGTGAGATACCATTGTTAAGAAATACCTATAGATCTTACAGGCAGAATACCATGATTTAGAGACTTGTCCAGTGTTCCCTCTATCAGGGATTCCCAGATGTTGTTGACTACAACTCCCAGAATCCCCAGCCAAAGGCCACTACAACTGGGGATGCTGGGAGTTGTAGTGGACAACATCTGGGAATCCCTGTTAGAGGGAACAGTGGTCTTGTTTCTGTAGACATGCAAAGAATGTTCATTGTTCGAAAACTAACTTTATGAGCCCGTCTTCCAGGTACACATCTGCATAGAAGGAGTGGTCATCATTGATAATTCGTCCACCTTTAATGAGTAGGCGATCACTCTGGAAGGGGGGAAAAACCAGAAATAGTGAAAGGATAAGAAAAAGAAAAAGAAGTCACAAAGCTTGCACTAAAGTTTTTCATAATTAACCCTCAGCAGCAGAGGAGTTATCTAATCAGAAGGCACACACTAAGGTACTGTTCTTCACTGCAAGGCCCAGGAGCAAGTGGTGGCTCCCACCGACCCGAAGAGTGGTTCTCTAACTAATTACTCATTAGGTCTGTGTGAGTTTTAGCCAAAGTTGAATAGTCCGCACAACTGCTTTGCCACCATGTGGAGATTATTGTTCCCCCTGTGCTTTGCCCAGTGCCAGTGGGGCTCCATAAAGAGAAATGGAGTCCTCTTGAGGCCTAGTGCCATCTTTGAAAGTGTGCACTAAGTGCTGGGAAATGTAGTCCTTCCCAGTGTTTTACCCACACAGAGCTCTATCAGGAAAGTGTGGAGAAGGACTACACTTCCCAGATGTTACTGGGGCTTAACCAGGTTCTGTTTCTCTTAAAGGGCTCCCCAACCCTGATGCTGGGGAAAGCACACAACTACACAGAGGTCAGCATGGTGTAAAATGGCTCACATATTTTTCCAAAATGGTCCACACTGGAAAACCAATGAAGATCACTGCTATAGGGCTCTAAGTGTGGATAGGTTATTGTTTGCTCAATGAATTCATTTATTTATTCATTCAGTCATTCATTCAATTTCTATATCGCTCTTCCAAAAATGACTCAGGGTAGTCTACACAGAGAAATAATAAACACATTATTTAATTATGATAATTTAATTAGATAATTAGATAATTTAATTTAATTAGAATTTCTATAGTACTTTTTAAGGATGCAGAGTTCAAAATGTATCATTTTGTTCACATGCATTATCTTGATGTAGTCCTTCCAACAACCCTGTAAAGTAAGCATGATTATCCCAATACAGCAGGTGGGGGTTGAGAAGCTTGCCTAAGGCCACCTAGTGAGTTCATGGCAAAGACGAGAGTTGAACCAAGGAAGTCCTAATTCATAGCTCAGTCTCTTAGCCATTACACTATGCCAGCTTTACTCCATTGTTCATATTTATCTTCCACATCCAACAGGTATGATTCATCACTCTCTATAATGAATGCTCCAGGCCTATTTCCAGTGTACACTGTCTGGCTTCTCCTTCTACTGATGATTACAAAAACCAACCTTCCTTCCCTGAACAGAAGTGCTATATGTACTTAATGTATTCTTACTCTCAGACCAGACAAAAATCCTTTGATCTCCCCTTTTCTAAAAGTCAGCTCGTTGGGTAGAAATGCCTATTTATAGTCTTTGTTGCATTTTTCTAACAGATTGCCCATTCTGAAACACTTCCAGTATTGGATTGCTATGAATTTCCTGATGGATTCTGGGTTATCACCTCTACAGCAGAAATAGTCAGGTGGGCTCCCAAACCATTTCCTCAAGCTCCACATTATATTTAGCAAATGTTGCTTCCTAAATCTTGTCACTGGTAGTTAGGATAAGCAAGGTAAGTTTTGCAACACCTAAACTGCTCAATTAAAGCACAGCTCCTTGCAAGAATTTGGCTCTTTTGCATCTTAGTCAATATAAAATGTCTGTAAAGAGTACTATGTAACTTAGGAATAAAAAGCGCTCTTTGATCTACCATTAAACGCAAAATATGCCTTGATGCATTTGTCTGTAAAATGCTGTTAGGAGTATGACCTGAATGAACAACATATTAGGATACAACATAATAAAATGCATTTTCCTTTATTTACTCTCAGAATCAGTCAGGATAAAGAGGCTTAATCTACCTCCTTGAGTTTTCAGATGTTGACAGGTAAAGCTAATCAATATAAAACATCTGTATGTACATAATGCCTGTATAGCATCAGCACTGTTAGCTCTGGGCACAAAGGGCGTGTGCCCAAATATCTGGCTGGATGCCCTGAACTTCTTGTCTGTCTGCCCATCCCCACACCACCAACACTGTATGAAGGAAACACAAGGTAGTAGAAAGGGGGAGCTCTGGACTGGAATTAGAAATCCCAGCCCAGCAGGTGCTCCCCACCACGGCCTCCTGTTGTTGAGCCTCCCCACTCCACGCAATTGTAAGGATGGAGCCAAGCGTCTTCTCCCCATTTCCTTTTTGAATCTCTATCCTGTTTGTGCCCAAAGTGGGGGAGGCAGTTATGCTGGGAGCTGGCTCTTTGGGTGTGCGGGGCCTTTGGCCTTGTGCCCAGCAGCAACACGGGTGCTGGGCTCAATGGAGGAGGTGGTGGGTGTCCCTTAGCCCAGCAGCAACACAGCTGACAGGCGGCCCTTATGTGGCAACAACCCAGCTGCTGGACTCAATGGAGGAGCTGGTGATGGCACAGGAGAATAAGGCACAGGGGTGGAGCTAGGGGAGATGGGGCTTGTGTTCACCCCTCTCCCTGGAGGCCCCTCGGAGTGAAGGAGATAATGAAGAAAATAGGGAGGGGTGGAGCTGGGGGGGTACCTCAGGAGTTGGGGGGCCCAGGTTCTTTGAATCCATCTGCTCAATTATAGCTACACCCCTGATGAGGTAGATAGTACCCACCAAGATACCCCCCAAATTTCACACAGTGGCAAGGCTGCTATAAGAAATGATAGCAAAGGGAAGGGTAATTTTAAAATAAAGTACTGTGGACCAGGGATCCAACCAATCACAATAGGACCCTAGCAGCATATCTGGCCAAAACATGCCAGATATAACAAGGGCATACTGGTGATTAATGGCTTCAAAAATTGGAAGAGTTAGATTCTGTTAGAGAGAATGAAAAGGTTTCATTATCAAAATGAAGGGAATTATCAAAATAAGGGGAAGCCCAGATCTTTGAAGTACATAGCAATGCCCCACTTTATAGATTTTTGAAATGTAGGTATCCAGGATCAATTAATCTGATCTTAACTGTCTTTAAGGGGAAAACTGTTCTAATTTTAACTTTGGTGCAGAAATGTGTTTTCTGATTTTTTAAAATATTTGACAAAGTTCTAAATTATTTACTCCATATGATTTTGGAATTAAAGAAATGTACTCAAGCCTATTTCATTAGTGATGATTTATGGGAAGGGACTATTCTGGAATCAACATATATTAGGATGTTCAATTACTGGTGCAGAGTATTACAAAAGGTGGGATGGCATACTTCCCAAGATTTGACTTATAAAACGAAACTTAAAATCTTCGTTTACAAGTCTGAATTAATTAGCAGATCTGGTATCATATTATGGATTTTCGTCATGGGCATTAGACTGTCTTTGCAATGTAGCTAAACTACTGTATGTTCAGACAGAGGCCGAATTCACACATAGTGCAGAACCACAAGTTCAACCAAGCTGCTACAGCCCCAGACACATATGGGAGCCACTGGAAATGATAGGTTGTCTTGGCATATTCTACCCTTCCACACTACTTGCAGCATAGAACTGGGCATCTGTAACTGAGATTTGAAGTCAAGGACAGGTGTTCAGTTCCATGCCACAAGTAGGGTAGAATATGCAAAGATAGATGAGTTCGTATGTCATGCCCAATCTTGGCACATCGTTCCTGAAACCAGGAGTAAGGCTCACATGCACGCCCAGGCCTGCCACAACTCAAACAAACCACCAGTTCCACACTACACGTGAAGCCGAACAGAGTCCCTGATGCAGATATAAAATCTATTGTGGATGCCCTTTTGAATTCATAGATTATAGTCTTGCATCACTGTGGAAAGTATTTATTTCCATTGAAAACAGAACACAGGAAACATTTACCCAATTTGGTTTTGAGTAGACAAATATGAAGGTGCACATGGGAGGCTCCCTGCAGACCTGTTTAGAAAGCATTCCTGTTTAGGAAGGATTATGAGATGTACCCAAAGATTATGAGATGGATCCCTTCCTTTAACAGAAGGAGTCTTCTGGAGGAAGGAGTCCTTCTGTCAGCGTAAAATTCCTTCTGTTAGAAAAAAGGAACCTTTAGCTTCAATCTCATCTGTTTGGATCCAACCGTATGTTGAGTATTTTACTCATTATGTTTTAGAATATCAGCCTGATGGTGATATTAAAGAATATTATTTTGAACCTTTTTTTTTAAAGCAAAGTTTTGGGATGCTAAAGGAAAATTTCATATTTATCACAAGGTAAACGTCAAGATAATCAAAAAATATTGCTTAAATTTTTTAACTGTTTTATTTAGTCAATGCAAAGGTTTTAATACTATGAGTTATTCACATATATTTCTGGTTTTGTTTTTCTTGTGTTTTTAAAACATTAATTCTCGATGTTTTTTTATACTGTGTATGTGTAATCTGAACTTTAAATTGAGCATGCATGGGGACTGATTCAATAATTTGAGATGTGTGCATGTATATTAATTTGTTGCTTCAGTTCTGGAATGTTGACCAGAAGAAATACACAGAAACTAGCTGGGCCGGGCACAGAGCATCTGCGCCTCTCGTTATCCCCCATTTCCCCTGCCTCCGGTGCTGCTTCCCCTCTGGCCACTTCTCCACCCCCTGTGCTCCTACCCCTGGCACTGCTGCTGCTGGGCCATCCTTCCTTGTGTCTGGAGAGGGAGTGTGCCATCCTCTCTGCCGCCCACCTGCCGGTTTCACCCACCCATCGGCCGGGCCATCATTCCTTTTGGCCAGCAGGTGGGCCAGAGAGGGAGACTGTACCACCCACTCCGCCGGCCGCTGCAGAAGTAATTTTCTGGCCCACCACCCACCCGTCACCACCTTCTTTCTTCCGCCCCACCCCCCAGTCACCGCTTTTTTCTCCGCCTGGTGGCAGCTGGCCACCACCATTCACTGCCATTTCCCCCCCGCTGGGTGGCCAGCTGCCGCCACCATTTTATTCTCCCACCGGTACATCGCTATCTGGCAGCTGGTCGTGAACTATTGCGAGAGCTGCCACACATGGGATTAGCCACAGGTACGCCTTAGAGAAATATATATAAAGAAGATATACAGTTCATAAACAAGCTTTTTCCATATGGATCAGCATTTCTCCTGGAAATAAACCCCTTGCGGGTCAACATTCTTTGGGAACATTGTACTTAATGGATCCATAGACCACCACAGATGCTTGTTGCTATTATGCAGGTTTTAAAGGCATAGTAGTCCTACCAAAAAATAGACCGCAAGCCTAGTCACCCTACTCCTATATTGCAGCAGTAGAAAGGTGGCTGCCAAAGCAAAGAAGGGATTAAACCCAAAGGGACAGGAGGTTTTATGCAGCATGTAAGTTAATGTCTCTTCCGCCTCCACCAGCCCTGCCATTTTTATGGGGAAATCTTTAATTTTTCCCATTTAAAAAAAAACAAAACTCCCCCATAAAGGTTCCAAGGAGCTTTAGGCAATATTTACACTTTACTGCAACGAGTGGCTTCTGCCAGAAGAGAGATCTGTAGGCCAAACTAGACACTATGTTAAGTCTATTATTAGTTGATGGGCTTTTCTTTCAATACAGTAGCCATGAGTAGGGAGTGATCCAGATCAGGACGATTGGGGAGGGGGATCTGAAACATTCCCTCCAGTACCACCCCAATCCCTCCCCTCCCCTGCAGCTGCTATCTGATAAGGCAGAAAAGCACCCATTGGCACCAATGGGATATTTTTTACTCATGTAAAATAACAGCCATGGCAGATCTGATCAGGATTGGGACTGTGATAGGGGCAAAGCCAGCCCCCTTCTGCCTCACTACAACTCTGATCCAGATCAGGACCCTTCACAGCTGACATTTTTGAATGAAAAGTTCAGCCCACTCGTATTAATGGCAGACTTAACAAAAATGGGTTCACCCAAATGGCTTCTGAGTGGGTAGCCATTTGGGTGAACTAGCTCCCTGTGACATTTGGGCAGTTTCAAACATGCCAGGTCCCCCCATCCTGGGCCTACCCCCTGCCTATTAGACTTCCTTCCTGCAGCTTGAGTCATGGGAATCTAACAAGAGAAGTTTCTCTTCACATGTTGGTAAGTGGTGGGGAAAGCCTGTGCACGGGGCTGCTATGAAAGATACAGAGCAAACACGGCACAAAAGAAAGCCAGCTCTGCTCCAGCCGCCTTGCCTCTGGCTCTCTGTCCCTCAGCTTCAATTTCAAATTCGCATGCTTCACCGAGGGGTCATGACTGTAATGACCCAGTCCAGGGTTTGCCTCTCCTCCCTCCCACCCAGCTGGTTAGTTTAAGTCAATGTGTGAAATGCGGCTTTGGCATAAGTGAATTACAATTGCCATGTGGCTGGTTGGTGTCTTACAGTCTCCTTAGTGACTGGCAGGAGTTCCACTTATCTGCATCCCTTTCTTCATAATATCCTCCAATGATTGGATTAGTCCCAGTTCTGGTTTGAACAAAAGGTTTCACTTTCCTCTGTAAGCTTAAGAGTTTAGGGTTAAACTACATATTAGTTTCCTTTAAAATGTTAGTCAGATTGAGCTTCCCATGGAACAGCACCATGTGTGTGTGTGGGGGGGGGCTTTAGTCCTATTCCCCACTCCACTGCAGTCCTAATCCCAATCACACACACATACAAAGGGTGCAATCTGCCAAGGGGGGAAAGTCTGCACTCATTTCCCTTGGCAAATAATACCTGGGGGGCCTGCACCTGCTTTGGGATTGCAACAAAGCAGGGTTAAAGGGAGGGATGTGCCTAAATGGACTCAGGCAGCCACAGCTGGGGCGGTGGGCAGTTCCCTTAAGAAGCAGGTAAGCAGGTCTTTATCTGTTCTGCTGCCGCCCCGCCACTTTTCCAGGCCCAGCGCTGGCTCTAACAAAGGCCACACATGGCTGCGGCACTGTTTCATGCAGTCTGTACACGTACAGCCTTTGGTAGAACAAGTGCTCCGCCTGGAGGAGGGGGGAGGTGGCAGCAGAGCAGGTAAGGGCCTGCTTTTTAAGGGAACTCCTCCTTGCCCTGCCGCGGGATCAACGGTTCCCGATGAAGGCGCCAAACTGATTCGTGCACATCCGTAAGAACATAAGAACAGCCCTGCTGGATCAGGCCCAAGACCCATCTAGTCCAGCATCTGGTTTCACACAGTGGCCCACCAGATGCCACTGGGAGCCTACAGGCAGGAGTTGAGGAGCTGAATACCCCTGCAACTGGTATTCAGAGGCATCCTGCCTTTGAGGCAGGAGATGGCCTATAGCCCTCAGGCTAGTAGCCATTGATAGACCTCTCCTCCATTTATCCAAACCCCCCTTAAAGCCATCCAGGTTGTTGGCTGTCACCACATCTTGTGGCAGAGAATTCCACAAGTTGATTATGCATTGTATGAAAAAGTACTGCCATTTGTTGGTCCTAGATTTCATGTCAATCAATTTCATGGGATTACCCCTGAGTCTAGTGTTATGTGAGAGGGAGAAAAATTTATCTCTATCACTTTCTCCATACGATGCATGATTTTATAGACCTCTATCATGTCACCCCGGAGTTGTCTTTTTTCTAAACTAAAAAGCCCCAGGTGTAATCTTGCCTCATAAGAAAGGTGCTCTAGGCCCCTGATCATCTTGGTTGCCCTCTTCTTTACCTTCTCCAGTTCAACAATGTCCTTTTTAAGATGTGGTGACCAGAACTGTACACAGTACTCCAGGTATGGCCACACCATAGTTTTGTATAAGGGCAATATAATATTAACAGTTTTCGTTGCAATCCCCTTCCAAATGATCCCTAGCATGGAATTGGCCTTTTTCACAGCTGCCGCACATTGAGTCGACATTTTCAACAAGCTGTCCACCACGACCCCAAGATCCCTCTCCTGGTCAGTCACCGACAGCTCAGGTCCCATCAGCATATACTTGAAGGTGGGTTTTTTTGTCCCGAAGAGCATCACTTTACACTTGCCAACAATGAACTGCATTTGCCATTTTGTTGCCCACTCCCCCAGTTTGGAGAGATCCTTTTGGAGCTCCTCACAATCCGTTTTGGATTCCACTACCCTAAATAGTTTGGTGTAATTTGCAAATTTGGCTTACCCCTACTTCTAGATCATTTATGAATAAATTAAAAAGCACCGGTCCCAGTACAGATCCCTGGGAGACCCCACTTCTTACTTCCCTCCATTGTGAAAACTCTCCATTTATACCTACCTTCTGTTTCCTGTCCTCCAACCAGTTACCAATGCACACATGTACTTGTCCCCTTATGCCATGACCGCTAAGTTTCCTCAGGAGTCTTTGATGAGGAACTTTGTCGAAAGCTTTTTGGAAGTCCAAGTATACTATGTCAACTGGATCACCTTGATCCACACACTTCTTGACACTCTCAAAGAACTCCAAAAAGTTCTTGAGGAAAGATTTATCTTTGCAGAAGCCATGCTGGTTCTCCCCCAGCAAGGCCTGTTCTTCTATGTGCTTTACAATTTTACCCTTGAGGATGCTTTCCATCAATTTGCCTGGAACAGACGTTAAGCTAACCGGCCTGTAATTTCCCGGATCGCACCTGGATCCCTTTTTGAAAATCGGTGTTACATTTGCTACTTTCCAGTCCTCTGGTACAGAGCTCAAGTAAAATTCATTTTTAAAGCAAATGAGCTGTGGGAGAGGGGCAGCTACTTTTAGGAAACATTGCCAGATGTTGCAGTTTGATTGACCTTAACCAACAAGACTAAAAATATTAATCACTAAAAGAGCCCACAGCACTAAAAGATCCACCCTAAGAGTAAGGCCCAAATGCCCAATACATTATAGTGGGATTAAATATTACTGTAAACATGGAGCTGCTGCTAAAAATAGCAGTCCTGTGCCGAGTTCTTCTCTTCTGGAACTTGTAGCAGAACTTGTGAGTGTCCCTGCTCTCAGTTCACATCATTACTTGCTGCTGGACGTTTTTCACACCCGGTTTATAGTTCACATCTCCGCTGGAATGGAGGTGTGCATTCACATATCAGCCAAATTTACCCCAAAGTTCCTGCAAGCTGTCAGGGAGCATGTCACTCACAATTCGGGTTTTTCATCGTGCATTAGAGTGTAGCCCAATTTATATCCGGGGTTAAAAAATCCACTTTTGGTGTTGGTTTTGGGGGGCAACTTCAAACTCACAGTAAAGCCTCGCAGAAAACCCGTGGTAAAGCCTGCTGTCTGGGAAAGCTCCTGGGACTTTTACACAGCAGGCTTTACCGCGGGTTTACCGGGAGGCTTTATTGCGAACTCAAAGTTGTCCCAAAAAACCGACACAAATAGTGGGGTTTTTTTTACCCCAGATATAAATCGAGTTACACTCTAACACACAGCAAAAAACCTCAATTGTGTGTGAAGTGCTCCCCCATAACTCGCAGGTACTTTGGGGTCAATCTGCCCAATATAGGAATGCACTCCCTCCATTCTGGAAGAGATTCAAGTTAAAGGCTTTAAAAGCCCCGTGTGAAAAACTTACTTGTGGAGGTATGGAAATGTATGTGATGACCTTGTCAAAGAATGGATCAATTTTACTACACACTGCAGAGAGAAAGGGAATAACCATATTTATTGCAACATGTAGCTCTTGCCTCAGCTGGCACACTCTATTTATTATTATTATCATTATTATTATTATTATTATTATTATTAATTTGATTTCTATACCGCCCTTCCAAAAATGGCTCAGGGCGGTTTACACAGAGAAATAATAAATAAAGAAGATGGCTCCCTGTCCCCAAAGGGCTCACATTCTACTTATCACATTCTACTTATTTAAAATTAAGACTAACTCTGAATTAGCATGTTCAGAAATTAGGCAAACAGCCTATGGCTGCAATAAAAGAAGAGAAAATAACCAAGAAATTGTGACTATATTTTGTGTTCCTGGAGGGACATTTTCAAGAGATGCTTTAAATTCCACTAGAGAATTTCATATGAAACTAAAGAAGCATATGGCCGTTATAATGATGAGAGGTGTAGTAAAACATATTTTAGGCCACAGATAATTGGAAAGCTTTTTCATATTGTGTTTGTTTGTTTGTTTGTTTGTTTGTTTGTTTGTTTTTAAAGTTTGTGGACCACCCCAAACTTCCATGTCTGGACAGTTTCTAATATATTATTGCCTTAACATTTTTGTTTGCATGCTGTCTATGCTCTGAAGTTGGTTTACACAGCAACTAGCCTCTGAATTTAGAATCAGAGGATGTCACTTCTGCCAGTTGCTGGAGAACATGTACTCAGTCAAGAATCTTCCCAGGAAAGGCTACCTTTTCCTGCTTATTACAACATTAGAATTTTAAAGCTTAGTTTGATTCAGGAACTTGGCAGACAGTGACAATGTTACTTGCAGAGTGGTAACTGTGTTAGGCTGTTGGAGCAAAACCAACAAAATGTCTTGTAGTGCCTTAAAGAGCCTTAAAGACCAACAAATTCATTTTAATTTAAGCATTCACAGTCTAGAGCCTATATCATTAGACACATGAAGTCATATACTCAGCTGGAAGTGTGTGTGTGTGTGTGTAGATAGATAGATAGATAGATAGATAGATAGATAGATAGATACACACAGATACGCATACATGTTGTTAGTGCTGGTCTGAACTTCCCCCCCATTTACACTACCACTTTTTCAGGCAGTAAAAATGGGGCAGTTTCCACCGTTTCAAGGGGGAATCTACAACATTTCTGAGAATTTTTTGGGTGTGTGTGTGGTGGTGGTGGGGGTGGTTCACCAGTATGACTAGTGGCAGAAGCAGTGATAACATGAATGAATGAAATTGAATGAATTAATGAATGTATTTGTTTTGTTTTTTACAGAAAACCTTGAGCCTCTGTAAGAGGCAACAGTGCTTGAGTGCTGTAGCACTTCCCAGCAGCCATCTACCCCTCAAAATGCAGTGAGAAATTATGCTAGCCACCATTTCCCCCCCCTAGAATGTAGTGGGGAGCTATGCTAGTCTTGTCATTCCATTGTGCCTTTTGCGGGGGGGGGGGGGTGTTGCAGAATGGCAGCTGACCAACACTGGCTGCCAGGAAGAACAGCAGAGCTTCAAGCATAGCTGTCACTGACACTCTGAGAGGTGTTACATTTTCTGTAAACAAAGAAGACATTCACTGTCACCAGAACTCATATTGATAAGATGCCCTCTTACTGTTCAAATTTTGTGGGTCCCTCCTGTGATGAACCTTTCCCAAGCAACCTCATAACAGCCAAAAGTATATCTATATTCTCTAAGGCATACCCATGGCTAATCCTGTGCGTGGCAGCTCTCGTGAGAGTTTGCAAACAGACGCACCTGATTGGGCAGTGGGGATTCCATATGCAGATAGGGAGGAGGAGCCTGTGATGGTTAAGGTCAGTTGGAATGCTACTGTTACTGGTTGGAAGATGTTCTTGACTGTAGAGGAGAGGAATCTATATATATAAAAGGATAGTGGGCAGGGGTCTGTGAAGAGAGGGGTCGTGAGGAAGGAAAGAACCTATTCAGGAGAAGGAGGCTGCCCTTGTGTGAATTAGATGCAGAAACAAGATGAACAAGATATGTTAACTCCGGAAGGGGGGGAGGGAGAAAGTAGGGAGCGGGAAGAAACACAGAGGGGAAGAGAGAATGGAGGAGAGATAAAGAGAGAAAAAGAAGGAAGGGAAGAGAGAAAGAAGAAAGGGTGAGGGACTGGCCTGAGCCTGTCAGTGGCCTGAGGGGAATGAGTGGCTATGGCGACAGCAGCAAGGAAGGGCCCAGTCAACCACTGCTGCTGTTTGGGGCTACCGAGGCCATTGGTGGAGGGAGGCAGGCAGGCAAGGGACAGGCCCGGGCCTGTCAGCAGCCTGAGGGGAATGAGCGGCCATGGCAGTGGTGGTAGCAAGGAAGGGCCCAGTCAACTGCTGCATCTGTGGGGAGGAGCAGGCTAGGCTCAGGTGAGGGTGGGGAGGTCTCTGGGAATAGGGGGCTGCAGTTTGACCAATCGGCGCCAGCAATGCTGGGTGAGGGGGATGGAGTAAAGGGATGGAGGAGTGATCAAGAGGTGTGAGGGGGATGGAAGCAACAAGATGAAGGAGGAGCAGAAGTGCAGCTCAGGTGAGGGTGGAGAGATCTCTGAGGTGAGGGCAGCTGTGGCAGAGGGTGAGGGGAGCAATCAATTACGAGTGCGCAGATGCTCTGCGCAGGTTAAGCTAGTTTGTGATTATTTTCAAGCCAACATTAGTATACATGATGACTGCCAAATGAGAATAACACTTCATGAATTGGATAAAGCAGGCTCTCAACCAGGGCTGCCCAACTTCAGCCCTCCTGCAGATGTTGGCCTATGTCCCATAATCCCTGGCTACTGGCCACTGTGGCTGGGGATTATTTGGGAGTTGAACTCCAAAAGCAATGGGGAGGCCAAAGTTGAGCTGCTCTAGACCAAGCCTGCTCAACCTAGCCCCCCTTAGTTGTTTTTGGACTACAACTCCCATAATCCCTAGCCATAGTGGCCAATAGCCAATGATTATGGGAGTTATAGGCCAACATCTGCAGGAGGACCAAATTTGAGCAGCCCTGCTCTAGACCTTGAAAGCTTATGCTAAATGAAACATGTTCATCTTTAAAGTACTGCAAAACTCTTTCTTTATGTTACTTAAGCAACAAAACCCCACTACTACTCCTATTTCTAGCTTGGCCACTAATGCTGTAACTCATCATTTCTACCCTCAGCTCCCACTTCTATGCCCAGCTTCCCAGGACCACACCAGGGGTGTAACTATAATAGTGCAAGGAGAGACAGTTGTCTGGGGGCCCACTGCCTTGGGGGGCCCCCCAGAGGCAAGTCACATGACTGACTCCCCTAGCCACGCACCCGCCCGGGCTTCCTTCGGTTGTCTTCCTCCTCCAAAATTGATGTGAGTATTAAGACCTGGAGCTACCAGGACAGCATGTCTTTCTCTAGTACCATTAAATGACTTGCATCATCCACAATGTACAAAACCTTTTAAAAGAAAATTTAGGATGATGTTCTATTGTGGCACATAGGTGTTATATATAGATATATAATAAATTTTACTATGCTTTTTGTTACCACTATTCAGCCTCATTTAAGACTTCTTTACTTCATGAGCTGAGCTTCAGTGAGGGGGGACATTTTAAAATCTTGTCTCTGGGCCCACTACAACCTTGCTACGCCCCTGGACCACACAAATGCAAGTGGATCATTTGGAAGATTATATATTCTACACAAATGCACACAAGTGGCAGCAATTGTAAATCTTGGGGAAAGTTAAGAATTGCTGCAGACCTTTAAGAACTTTGCTGTAGAAATTCCAAGTTCTCACTGTTCATATGGACAATACCTCAAAAGCTGCTGTGCAAAAAACAAAAACAAAAACCACTCCCCCAAAACATCACCAAAAATCTGTTGACCGCTCCTGTCTAATCATAAGCAACTGGTCAGAGTGCCATGTCTCTAGCATTTTCTTTCCCCACCAGCAGTATTCAGTAGCTGCATTTGCTGCATGTGAAGCTGCAGGCACAAAGCCCATGAGAAGCTCCGAGAGCACCATCCTGCCTTGCCTGCTGTCCTCTTCACTAAGCTTTTCCACAAGCGGATATGTCTTTCAATTTATTATTTTGAAAATATGTCTAAGAGACCTGGATAAGGAAGCCCCAAGCAAAGTATGACAATGTCCTGCCCAGATTGTCCTTTGAGGCCCTCCTCTGAGTCCCCTCACTATCTGAAGAGATGTGGATGGTGACCAGAGCCAGGATCTCCTCTTTTATAGCAAGACTTGATTCTCACCATGGTACCTGGAATATTAAGTGATTCACCTGAGTCTGGCAATAGATGGACACAGCCAGGAAAAGAAGTGAGCAAGCACAGTAGGCATGGGTTCAGTAGCAGTTCATCCTAACAAACCAAGGGGGGCTCCGAATGAAGCACAGCTGCTTCTGGTTCCCAGAAGCCCGTGTTCAGTGATCAACCACCCCACACAGCTCTACCTGACAAATGGCCAGCCTGCAGGCAGCATGGCTCTCATTAATGTTGGGATGGGGCAGGATGGGAGGGGGAGAGGTGCAAACTGGGCTCTCAGCAACCAGAAGCAGCTGCACCTCATTTGGCACCCACCCCCTGGGTCATTAGGACAAGCCACTACTAAGTAGCTTGCTCCCTTCTCCTCCTCCAGTCCTCCTAGTCATGTTTGCCCATCACCTGCCTGAACCAAATGGACATGACCAGGGAGAGGAGGGAGTAAACCGCCTCCATTTTGCTTGCTCTCTCCTCCATTGCCTGCCTGGGCCATATAGACATGATCAAGAGAAAAACAGAGCAGGCAAGGTGGGGGCAAGCACAGTGGGGAGTCTGCCCCCATGGAACAGAAAGCATTGCTGAGGGTGAGTCTTCTTGCCTTGCCCCTGCCCCCAGTAGACAAGGTCATTGCTAGGGGCAAGGGGTAAGTCCACCCCACCCCCTGTGGAGCAGTTTGACTCCTAAGGTTTGGGGTTGGCTTCTGGATTAAAATTAAAATGGCCAAATTCCTTGAAGGTTAAATACCAAAAAACTAAAATCATGATGTTTGCAAGATCCCCTACAGAGTTAGAGTATTGATGGATTTAAAATTGACCATTTTAAATATTTAGGGGCAATTTCCCAAGAAAAAGGCAGTTTAAATTAGTGTAAAGAATTTGTAACGCAAAATGCCCAAATAAGTCTTTCAGGAATCTTGGCTTTTTTTCAAACTAGAGGTGGACAGTTTATCCCGGCTATCAAACTATACAAAGCTAAAGCATTAGCCCGTCTCCTATATGGTGCCCAGATCACCTCATATTCAAATTCTGCAGCCTTAGAAAAACCCAAACCAAGTCTTTGAGAAGCCCATTTCAACTGCCTTGCTGTGTGCCTAATGTGATTTTGCATTTAGAGGCCGATGTACCAAGTGTGGAAACTAGGGTCTTGCTGGCGGTATGTAATTTATGGTTAAAGCTTATTTTTCCCCCCTAAGGGTTTGCCACCTTTGATACTGAAGGATGGCTTTCAGTCGTGATGGAAATTACTAATAGCAAAGAAATCCTATTTACTTGGATTCTCTCCTGAGCTATTGATAGCGTGGGGCCATATCATGAATGTGCCAAGTTAGTCCTCAAACAAAGGCTCTTAGTCATCACACGCCAAAATGATCTAAGTTTTAAAACAAATCTAAAACAAATAAGTTTTTCCTTGGGAACCAAATATATAACTCCAAACCAGCTAGGTACCTTAGCACGTTAACAGTGCCTAAGTATAGAAGGATGTTTTCATTGGCACATTTTAATGCTCTCCCATCAGCGGTTCTGGAGGGTAGGTTTAAGTGGATTCCTTATGAGGAACGGTTATGCCCATGAGGAGATGGAACAGTTGAGTCTATAGTTCATGTTTTATTTATATTGCACTTTTGATTAAGTTTCTCATACTCTTATAGCTCCTTTACTAACACATTTTCCAGGCTGTTCAGTTGAGTTTTTTGTTTGTTGTCTTCTTGCTGACCATGACCCTAATGTTACAATGTGTTACATACAATGTAACTAAATTTTGTGTGGTGGCTAATAGACTCAGACAGACTGTAATACTTAATCCAATTGTTATGCTTTAGGATGAATTGTTATCAATGGTTAAAGTTTTCTGTCTACTTTGTATTGCAGGTCAGAGACGAAAATAAAGCTGAACTGAACTGAAAAATTGTCCAGGCCTATGTGACAGCACTCTATCGCTGGAATTCCCTCTCCAAAGGGAACTGGGGCTTTTTAATGCTGCTTTTTTTTGGTCTCTTGCTTTGTTTTAGTCTTATAGCTGAGGTGTTTTATTGTTATTTATATTTTAATGAATTTTATTGGATACCATTCTGAGAGGTTTGCCTAAAGAGTGGCCATAAATATAAAATGATCCAAGCTGGAAAATTACATAATTGTATATCCTCCTTATATTACATTACCTTTGATGCCCATATATCACCTTTGTTCAGATTATGCCTGGGGGTCAGGACAAGTAGTGACACACCTGATGGCCAATCCAGTCCCTGGGAAAGCAGTGCCTAGAAGCAACTGTACATGATTCACTCACCAGAGACATCTAGGAACAAAACTTGTAAAACTCCCACCCTACACACTGGTGTACCGTGATTTCTCTCACACCCTCAAACACACCCAGGTTCTGTGTACAGGATGCTATAGTTCCATTTTATATTTTAATTTTAATAAATTAATCTTGCCAAGATAAAGAAACCTGGACTAGGCAAAATCCGAAAAGCTTTTCAGCCACAGTGGTTGACTGGGAGAACATGTCAATGGCCCTGCTAGATCAGATGTGTTTCTAAAAGTGGCCAGTCAGACAGGAAGCCTTGGAAGCTTATGGAAGGGCATGACGCAGTAGCCCTGCCCTGCTCTTTGCCTCCAGCTAACTTTGGTAACAAAAAAAGCCATCACCTTAAGTGGCACAGTGCGAAAATGCTTGACTAACAAGCAGAAGGTTGCCGGTTCGAATCCCCACTGGTACTATATTGGGCAGAAGCGATATAGGAAGGTGCTGAAAGGCATCATCTCATACTGCGTGGGAGGAGCAATGGTAAAGCCCTCCTGTATTCTACCAAAGAAAACCACACAGCTCTGTGGGTGCCAGGAGTCAAAATCGACTTGACAGCACACTTTACCTTTAAAGTAGATGTAGGTCAACAGGCTTATGCTGAATTCAGACAAGATGGAACTAAAATGATTAAAGGAACCCAATGGGAGGAGGGAGTTGCCTATTACTGACAGGTTAACAGTTGCCCTGTCGGACCAGGCATGAGTCTGGAGGTGCTGTTCTGGATAAGCTGGAGACTGCTGTGGCAAAGAAAGTCTATTGAACATCTGGTTAGGAATCTCACTGCAGTTATGCATGCCTTTGTCACCTGACCCTTGTCATGACACTATGAAAATTAGAATGGAAAGGGCCTCAGAGACTAATGCACACATGCTGCCTGCCAAGCCATCCTTTTGCTGCTTGTCCTTTGAATGGATTCCAGGTTGAATGGATTCCAGCACTAAAATCTAGGGCAACAGTGGCTTCTCCCCTCCCCCCTTGACACTCCCCCCTTCCCTTGTGATGCTGCAGCTGCATCACCACAGCACACCCCTGCATTTCTATTTGCCTATAAAAATATACATCATGCTCCACCTCCCACCCAGCCTTTTGTGTGTCTGCAAAGGCCAATGGGGGCAACATTCTGGGCGGCGGCGGCAACTCCATGTTGTGCTTTCAAAGAAATCTAAGTGGATCAGATCAGCGCTGCACTCACTCACTTGGAAATAAGCACCCACGATCATCAGGCTCACCCCTGAGTAAACATGTGTCGGCTCGCTTGGGCTACACAGATGGCAAGAGCAGGCAAGCGCTCTGGCTTCCTTTTAGCATGGATGTCTCCCACAAATGTTGGAAGAGCAAGTTAGAAGAAATGCCTCAGATCTCGCTTGGACGTGTACGTGCGGCGGGGGGGAATACACCATTTTTCAATGGAGTGCTCGGTTTCCTTCAGAAAAGCCATAAATTGTAATAGTAAAGCTTTCCCTGATCTATTAATAGTGCGGGGAGGGAGCGCTGGCTCTATTATTATGGCGCTCTTTGGCTGCTCACCTTGCTTTCCAAACCCCGCTCTTAAGAGTTCCCTGCTTGTAAATCTCACTGTTTTTCCGGCCCGGGAGGGCGCGTAATTCCCGTTCATAGCCCAGCAGGTGCTTGGCGTTGCGGAGGAGGGGGTGCTCCCTACGCCGCCCCACCGCGCTCCCTTTCGAAGGCCCGGCCTTAGGATCCCCTCCCTCTTTTGTTCTGCCTCGCATCCTCAGAGGCCGCCTCGCCCCTGGATTTTCGCACCTTCCTCAGAAGGCGGCGGCGGCGGCTGCAGCGGCGGCGACATCTCCAGAAGCCAAGACGCCTCCCCTCCCTTGTCCAGCTAGTCAAAGGCGGGCACTGCCCCGCCCCACCACCACTCGTCCCCTGCCCCAAGAAATCCGCGACCGCGAGCCGCCTCATCCACAGAGCCTTCCCCGCCGCCGCTGGCACGAGTGGCGGCGACGAAGCAGCAGGCCTTGGCTCGCCTCCCTCTCTTCCCCTGCCCGGGGGGATGTCGCGATCGACCAGACGCGTGGCTTGCAGCGCTGCCGCCATAGGCAGCCCCGCCCCCGCTGCCCCTTGGGCCGCTCGGCTAGCAGGGTCACCGACCGGTCGCTCTCGCCAGCCGCGGACGCACGCGAGACTCTCGCCCCGGCCGCGCTTCCTTCCCCACGCTGCCGCTGCTGCGGCGGCTGCTCACCGTGATGTGCGGGATGCTCTTCTTGCCCTGGTAGCCAGACATGCCGGCTGCGGAGAGGGGCGCGGCGGCGGTGGCGGCAGCTGCGGCAACAAAGCGGGGGAGCGCTCGGACCCCGGCCGAGGCTTCTCGCCGGGAGGAGGAGGAGGAGGAGGGCGTGGAAGGAAAGCCGCGCCTGCCGCTCGATGGCCGCCCCTGTTCGTGGGCTGCGCTGGATTAGGGACGCGGCGGCTCCGCACCCCGCGGGACTGGGCGCGAGGGGCGAGCTCCGTCTAGAGGCGGCGGCTGCTGCAACAGCAACGCGCCGAGGAGCCCGATTCGTTCGCTCCGCGCAACCTAGGAAGCGTTTCCTTGGCTCCTGGTCTCCCCCTCCCCGAGTCAGGCCTCCAATACCGGCAGGGGCGGAACACGCTGCTCTCTGTCCACGCTTTCCCCACCCCGGCGAACAGGACTCCTGCCTTGGCAGCAAAAGAAGGACGCTGCTTGGCCGCCTCGCCCCCTCTGCACGCGCCATGATGCCTGTGGGGAAAGGACGGCGGTGGTGGCAGCCAAGAAGGTCCCGTTCCCCCCCCCGCCCCCAGACAGGGCCAGCAGCTGGACTCCGACTCCTCCTCTCTGCCTTTCAGATCCAGAGGGGATTTTGACAGGGCAGCCATCCAGCCGCTTCGGCCCCATGTGCCGTATAAAACCGCCGCTGCGAAAAGAAACAAGAAGGGGGGGAAATTGGGCAGGTGCCGTTTGTCGTGCAGAGGCCACCCACATTCTTTCTTATGGATGGAGGCCAGGATGTTCTTCCCCATCATTCATTCTGTTCTAGAGTGCTCAGAAAGCCTGACCAGACGGCGGGGAGAACGGGAGGAGGAAAATGGCCTTTAACACTTGTTTTTCTCTAGCCACTGAAACTGCACAGGAGACCTGTCCTCTCTTGCAGCAAACTAATTCTGACAGCCACTCCATCCTCTGCCCACAAGAGCCCTGCCCTCGGAGCTGTCCTTTTACACCCACAGCACAATCCCGTCAGAAGTAGGTGCTTTGCTACTATAAGAGCAGCATAAGCATAGCATACACCTTTGTTTTCTATCCAGACTGCACCATACACTTAGCAAAGGGTCGTCCTCTAAATAGTTTGTCACCAGCCCAGACTGGGATTTTGCCTACATCATGAAAAACCCTTCAACAAGGTGACCAAGAGACTAGTCCTTAAGCACATGAGACAATGAATTTAGGCAAGGGCATCTGTCAGCCAGGGCATATTTTTAATTTTCTAGGGCATGGGACTCAAAGGCAGCAACCAAGCACAAAATGTGATGCAAAGCAATGAGCTGGCAGAAGCTACAGGGGTATCTGTAGGAGAGCAGAACTTTTAGGTGGCTTACAGTCCAGGCACACTTAAAACTGTGGGGACAACAATAGCAAAAAAAAAAAAAGTTAGTAATCACCCATGATGTGGGGGATGCCCTCCAGTCACCATGTATGTTCTGTGGCCACAACCAAAGACCAACTGAGAATTGTTGCTCTGTATTCTAGCAATAGGGCTACCTAATGGCACAGTGAGGAAATGCTTGACCAACAAGCAGAAGGTTGCCAGTTTGAATCCCCACTGGTACTATTTTGGGCAGCAGAGATATAGGAAGATGCTGAAAGGCATCATCTCATACTGCATGGGAGGAGGCAATGGCAAACCCCTCCTGTATTCTACCAAAAGAAAACCACAGGGCTCTGTGGGCGCCAGGAGTCAAAATCCACTTGACGGCACACTTTACCTTTTACCTTTACCTTTTCCAGCAATACTATGCTCAGTAATGATAGGTGACAAATTCACTCTTGCCTATGGTGTGTGAATAAACACAAAGGTCTGGGAAAGAGAGAAAAGGTCTCTTCCATGGAAACAGACCTCTGTGAATTTTCTAAGGCAATGTTCTAACAAAATCACAGATATGTTAGTGAATGAGACATTTATGGCACAATACAAACTTAGCCCACCTTCTCAGACACAGACAGTTTTCTTATTTTAATATTTAATATTAATATTATTAGAATTTTTTAAAATCAGAGTCAACGTACTTAAATCTTAAATCACCTCCACATTCTGATTGCTTCATACAGTTAAGCCATACACAAAAATTCTTCTAGCTGCATCAGAAATATTGCCAGTGGTGGGAAGACAAACCATGCTTTGGGAACTGATCTGCTTGATTAGTTGGTATATACAGTGCAATTTACTTGCCACAAATACAAATACAACGAATATTTATATACCACTTTTCAATAGAAGTTCCCAAAGCAGTTTACATAGATATAAACAATCAAATAATAAAATGACTCCCTGTCCTCAAAGGCCTCACAATCTAAAAAAGAAACATATGGCAGACACCAGCAACAGCAACAGGAGGGATGTTGTGCTGGGGTTGGATAGGGCCAGTTGCACTCCCCCTGTGTCACAAAATGTCTCCATATTGTGACGACCACATGAAGCAGTCACAATATGGAGACATTTCAAGCAGTCTCTATATGGTGCGACCACATTACAGGATGCTTCAACCCAATGTATCCTCTTGCTTGCTCTGGATTTCTTGGGTATGCTTCATATACTACAATAAACACAAGTCCCTGTTTGCCCCTGTTTGTCTTTATTGCAAATATGTGGAGGACAGACACATGTCTGAAAATCCTTATTGCTACTCCAAAGCACATACTAACCATCCATTTTCAGATAAACATCTCCCCTCCATGTTATGGTGGTCACCATGGACCAACATAACTACTACTACTTATATACTGCTTTTCAACAAAGTTTCCAAAGCAGTTTACATAGAAAAATAAAGAGTACATAAATAAGATGGTTCCCTGTCCCAAAAGGGCTTACAGTCTAAAAAAGAAACATAAACCAGCAACAACCACTGGAAGGATGCTGTGCTGGGGTTGGATAGGGCCAATTGTTCTTCCCCTGCTAAATATGAGAGTATTAAACACAAGAGTAGTAAACATAGTAGGCAAACGGGAACCTTTCTTTCTTGTAATATGTGAAGTAGCCTTTATATTGAAAGCCAATGGAGCCAACATCCTCACAGAATAGTCACTCTACAGAATTCTCAGTCCTAATCTAAAACTTTCAGATTTTTGAAATGATATTTTGCACAGTTACTCCTAAAAACCACAATCCACATTAGCTGTTCTGAGACTTCTAGAAAAGCAGGTGCATCAACTCCACATGTAAACAAGAATTACAACTATAGACCTAACAAGACATACTGTAACATGGAAGATGGATTAACTGGATGTATTTTTCTTTTACAAAAGCAGCCACGGGACCTTCCAATTTGGATCAGAGGTGTGATGTGGGAGGATAAAATTTAACCCACCCACCCCTTTGCCAATTCCCTGATACAAATCCTATCTCCAGACATGGAGACATATTGTTCCCAAATGTCTCCATGTCCCACATCTTGGGGGAGGGTGTGATCTGCATTAGGAAACTGGCATGGGGAAATGGAGAAACCCCACCTACCCTTTGCTGAGGTCCTGATCCAAATTGTCTGCATCTATCCTGGGGCTGCTTTTAAGAAAAGTTAATAAGCTGTGGAACTCCTGGATCAGCTCTCTCATGTAACATTTAAATTGTTCCTAAGACTACAGCTACCCAAGATAAATGGTTCTTGGGTATCTGGGGAGCAGACCATGTTGTGGTATCTAATGGTCACTGAGGCAGACCAATAGTCTATTTGGTGAGTCAGTTCTGGGAAGCTGGAGTCCATCTTTCCTCTATTGCAAGCTTGGCTAACTGAGGTCAGACTGGAGTGTAAGTTCCACTGAGGAACAGTTGGAAGAGTTCTTCTTCCAGCATTTAACATTCCATATCTAATGGTCACAATGGAACTGGAAACTTCTGAGAACTTAGATACATGTGCCAAGAACAGCATGCTTTAGCATCAAAAAGGTATTGGTTTTCATAAGGCTTCTGTATAAAGAGTTGCTCCAATAATGAATCCTGGGTCCACATGATTATTTTGCTGTCTTTTAGCCTTCCTTTCTTCATGCTCATTATGATGTATAGCTAAAGCTGTACAGATGTCAGTAGGTAAAGGCTTGGGCACAAGCCACTGAGTAGTTTTTTCTGCACCCAAATTATATGCCACCTTTCATTTCAGTGGGACTTGTACAGGAGTGCTTCTTCCCAGTTGGGCTGTGCCTCTAGAACACCCGCAAGCCAAGTAAGTGCTCTTTCTCCTCCAGAAAATTGAATATAGACCCTCAAGAAAAATTAAGGAGCTTCTGTCCACTCTAATGCCACTTGGGCTTGCACATCATTCTCTCTCTCAAAATTGGTTAAAATGATAAAAATGGGAAACTGTAGATAAATATTATTTTCTGCACAAAAAGGGGAAGACATGAGGAAATTAAGACCAAATTGTACTCCAGTTCAGATTATTACCTTAAAATACACTTAACAAATGCCATAGGTGAGGCATTTCTCAGAACACAATGGGTGTCTGTGTGTGCATGCATGTGCGCATTGCACATTAGGTGTATCACCTCAGCTTGCATGCTATAACAAACATCTAAAAGATGGATTGCCCACTCGGCAAGAGGTTCCTAGCTAGCTAACCCAGCTGGGTTTCTTGTTCAGATCATTAAGTGCTCCCCCACTCAACTTAACTAGACTGAATCTTTGTGCTGCTCCAGTGACTCCAAATAGAAATTAGCAAACCACTCAGCCTTTCTGAAAGAAAGGTCAAAGAGGAGAAGGCCATTGATGAGCTCAGCAAAGCCGGTATTGCACAACCGGCACTTCAGAGGCGAATAGCCTGACTTTCCAGGGTCCGTGGCTTCATAAATATACAGGACTTGCAACCACTGAAGATCTTGTTCAAACCACTTACTAGCCACAAAGCAAAAAAGATCCATGCAGTGAACTAACAGAGATTATGTCCCCAGCCTGCATTTCTAGCTGTGGGCAAGAAAAGTGGCTGGCTGCTAATATAGGCAAATTTCAGGGGCGGGGAATTTGGACTGGGATTTTGAATTCCAACGCCTAAGGAAAGTGAAACTGATGGTTCACACAAACCGGGTATTGAGGACGAGCCTTTCAGCCCTATGAGATTCATATTCAGAGCATCTGCACACAAATTCCATGCACCTCCCGCTTCTCAGCAGCATCAGGGTTCCCTTTGGGAAAGCACTTAATAAATCATCTCACTAGAACACATGTGATGATGGCCCCCTTCCAAGAGGAAAGTGGCGAGGGAAGAGACCCCATGGGGGATGCGTTTACTTTTTACAGCTTGTTCATTACATGCAAAGCTAAAGGCCCAGTCGAGTTTGACGGAGAGTTCCACGCCTTTCCACACCTTTAATTTCTCCACCCCACCCCCCTATTCATCACTGCGGCCAGCGCCTCTGATGGATCGGTACTTTGTCCCACAGAACTCAGTGGGAACACGAAGATCCAAGCCACGCTGGGCTCCCAGTGCCTTTCTCTTGGTCGCGCTGGAGCTGGCTTCCCGATAGACCGACAGTGCGAGGGATTGAGATCTCGTATGGGGGAGGAGGACCCTGGGTTCGTCTCATTGGCTTTGGCACTGAACAGCCGGCTGTTGCTGCCAGGCCTCCCGCAAGCCCCCTCTCCGGTTTTGCTGGCAGAACGCCGCAGTGAGCACTGCGGCGGGGGCTCGGGTGAAGGCGTGGGAGCTGGCGGCGGCGGCGGCGCGCGAGGCGGGGGGCGGGGACCGACCACTCACTCCTCCGGGCCTGAACAGCAGCAGCCCGCCATCCCCGCCCCCGGCCATCCCTGCTCCCGGGTCCCGTCCCCCCCTGCGGCTCAGGCGCCTTCCGCCCCTTGCCTTACCTGCCCATTGTCCAGGCCCTGCCGCAGCAGCTCCTTCCCGAAGGGGTACCTGATCTCCACGCCGGGCGTCTTGTCGTCCCGATCGCCGCCGGGCGAGCTGATCACGGAGCCGGAGATCTCGCTGACGTCGCTGGCCGTCTCGCTGTAGTTGTCCCCCCCGGCGCCGTCGAGCATGTCGTGGCGGCTGCCGCTGCGCGGGGTGCGGGAGCCCTTCTTGCCCACGCTGTAGGCGTCGAAGTCGATGGTCTTGTTCTCGTAGGCGCCCTCCACCGAGGCGAACATGCCGCCGTATTTCTGCCGCGGGGTCTGCGCCGTGGTGCCCGGCCGGGCCAAGTAGACGGGCAGGTCGTCCTCCTTGTTCCAGGTCCTTTTCCTCTCGGCCATCCTCTCTCGCTCGCTCCTCTACCGGGATCCTCCGCAGCAGCCACCTCTGGTGGGAACCATGCAAATGAACGGGGGCGGACGAAGGACGCAGCGGCTGGCTGGAGGGGCCCTTCCCCGGGGGGCTTCCAACCTCCCACCCCCCCCTCGGAGGACCGAAACTAGCTCCTTCGCCGGGAACACGTGAAAGAAAGTACAAAGGGACGAGGCTGCGGGGAGGGGACTGGAAAAGCCTTCGACGAATGGGAAGAGCAGCGGCTGCGGCGGCAGCAGCGGGGACTGCAGCGAGCGACACTCGCCAGGCCGATCTCGGAGGCGGAATGTCACACGCACCGCACACGCCACGCCGCACACTGGGGCTCCCTCCGGAGTGCTCGCGCAGCCGGACGCTGGCCGGGGTTAGGCCGCCCACGGCTCTCCCAAAAGAGGCCGGCAGCAGCAAGGCCAGCCGGACGATGCCTGCCAGGCCGGCGTATGCGCCTCCCCCCAGCAGCGGCTCTTTCCAATGGAAAGGACGACACCGCAATGAGGGCTCCAGACAGAACAGCTGCCGGCTGGGGGGGGGGAATCCTTACAGCTGGTGGACGATCCGAGTCGCCCAGCCGGGCTGCTGGTTGCCCTCTGGGGTGGGGATGAGGGGAAAGAGGGAAGCTTGCTGGTCTGCCTCTAGCCTCCTTGAAGCGGCTTCCCTGGCTCAACTGCGCTGCGAAGCTGACACGGAAGTGATCGCGCCTCCGCAATCCGGCTACACCGGGAGGGGCGGGGAAGGGTGGCGGCGGCGGGGTGCGGGGAGGTTGGGTTTGCGGAGCGGAGAACTCCGCGGGTGAGGCGGCGCTGCTTCGCTTTGCACGCTTCTTCTCGCCGCTGCAGGGAGCTGTCCGTTCAGCACCAGGAACTGCGGCAGCCAGCTACGGCCATGGTTCGGGAAGTCGAGAGCCGTGAAGCCGGGTAGTAGACGGCTTCTTCTGGGTTGTCCAGATGAGAGGTGCTGCGGTCAACTACACTTGAAAGTCACGCCTTCTGCCCTGGAGGTCCCTCCCCTCCTGATAAGGGACTGTGCGCCGTGGCATTGACAAGTAGCCCTGAGGCGAAGGATGGTGCACTGGAGAGATTGCATCTTATCTTATATCGTCATCATCCCATTCCCCAAGGTTCCAAACGGGCAACAAAAATGTTTTGTTTTTAAATTAAATTAAATTAAATTAAAGGTTTTAAAAATCTTAAAATAGTAGAACTCCCAACTATATCCACATATCCCTGGCTACCCCAAGCCAAGTAAAACGAAGAGCAAGTATGGCTCAGAGCAGACAGAATGCTGGACTTGGACCACAGAGACACAGCTGCCAAGCTCAATGGGTTGCCATTCACTCTTTCCCAGCCTAACTCACGAGGATGTTGTGAGGGTAAAATGGGCTGGCATGCGGGGGGAGGTAGGCTGTTGTAAGCTCCTTGAAGAGAGACCAGGGGCATAGGGAGCTTACCTGTGGCCAGAGGACACAATCTTGCCAGTGACTCCCCCAACCCTTTTGATTTTTAATCATGCACACTTTGTGCCTCAACCCATGCCTCCTGTGTCTGACATCAGACACAGGGAGTGTGGCCAGTACCCAAGATGGAGCCAGTGAGAAGGTTCCAAGTTCCCTCCCTGGCATCTCCAAGATAGGGCTGAGAGAGATTCCTGCCTGCAACCTTGGAGAAGCCACTGCCAGTCTGTATAGACAATACTGAGCTAGATGGACCAATGGTTTGACTCGGTAGAAGGCAGCTTCCTATGTTCCAGCCCCTGCAGAGTTTCCCCAGTCAGTGGCTTGTTGAATCACTGACTGGGAGCTCCTTTCCCTGCCTCCATGAAGAGGCAAGGAAAGGAGCTCCTAGTCAGTGAGTCCACAAAACACTGGCTGGGGAAACTGCAGACTGGCCCTGTCCAGGTATTGGTCACACCCCCTACATCTGATGTCAGATGCACGAGCTATGGCTACTGGCCAGGAGAGGGTCCATTGAGACCTTCTCCCATCCTCCCCAGTCAGTGTTCTATTGAAACACTGACAGACAGGACTTATTCCAGCCCAGCCAACATTTCAATGAAACACTGGCTGGGGAAAAGAGGGGTGTGCCTCACACTCCCTGGGTGTGGGAAGGGGCAAGTAGGTGCCTGGCTGAGGGCAAGGAGATGCTTTGGCAGCTCCCCCAAACTCTAGCGGCCAAGGGAGGGCCATCCCCCTCTTGCTCTATTGTCCTTCCACCCCTGAGGTAGACTAGGATGCAAATGTGGTAGATTTAGCTTGTGTCTGGAAGTTTAAACTCAGCCTTTAGATGCCAGTTAAGAGAATCCTAGAGATGTGGCTTATTCATTTATGAAGTTTGTCTACTGTATGTGTCTGTGCTGTGCATAAGCAAGGGTTCCCTTGACCAAACTTGAACCAAGCTGAAACCTGTGTGTGCGCGTGTGTGCATGTGCATGTGCACCTCTTAGGACTTTCCTCCAGCTGCTAAATGTTGCATTTTGTGAGGGCTCAGAATAATTTTTCCTCTTGGCACAACACAAGCAGTATTCTCTCTAATTTTTTTCATCTCTGTGCAGAATGTGTTTCATTCTGGGTGGCAGTCTCAAGGTAGTGTGTGTGTGTGTGTGTGTGTGTGTGTGTGTGTGTGCACATGCATTTAAAATGGGGCCTTCCTGATTCAACCTGAGTGGGGTTTAAAATTAATTGAGCATACATAAAGAAAATGTGTGAGCGCACACACATGCGTGCATCTTAGAGGGAACACTGAACACAAGGTTGAATTTGGTTTCTGGTTCTCACTGGGCTGCAGTAGCAGCCTAAATAATGGATGTATGTGCATCAATTCCTGCACCCAAAATGAGCACTGGGCTACTGCAGATCATACCTACACCTATGATACCCCCAAATCAGCATCATCTCTAGCTCAAAGCTTAATTTTGTTTCACAATGCATATTAACATGGGATGCTACTGGAAAATATTTAGGAAGAAGGAATTGAGTTTTGCTCCCTAAAATAAACCATAGACCTCTTCAATTATAAACCCTTGCCACCAAAAAATGATTCTCCAAGATGCTCTAGCGTACTGTCCAATCCAAAGCTTGATGTTTGTACAAGAGTGATGTCATCTCCCCAGGGATATTATTTCTTTGCCAATATGTTTATGACTAAGAATAGGAAAACTGGAGACTTGTATCTAGAAATAAACTTCGGGTCATCTCAAATCAGAGATCACCTTCAACCAGCATAACGTACTCTGTGTGTCATCTTTAGCCTAACACTTCATCGTTGTGCAAGTCACTGTGATGCTGTTTATAATCTTTGCTTACCAATATATCTGTGAGAAAGAAACTGGAGAAATTGCACCCTGGAATAAACTCTGAGGAATACTAAAGCATACACCCCCACCCCTTGGAGACTGTCCCATTTGAAATGGGTAATAGCAGATCTCTGATCCAAAGCTTCAGTTTTGCGTAGTGCCTGTTGAATCCAGGCCAACATTTAGGAATAAGGAACTGAATGGTTTGCACCCTGGAATAAGCCTTGGAGCATCACAAATCATATACCACAATCACTAAGAGAGGCTCAGACCTATAAGATGCCACAGCAGCATGTCTAGATGATGACACTGAGGTATTCCTGATAACATTTGAACAGATTGCCATTGAATTCAAATGGATCAATGACACTTTACCTGGCTGTTCAGCTCACTGGACATGAGCAGATGGTTTACTGTGAGCTCTTGTTAATATATCTTTGAAATTATACTGCAAGTTGTTTAGAAACATAGGAAACTGCCATATACCGAGCTAGACTATTGGTCTATCTAGTTCAGCATTGTCTACATAGACTGGCAGTGACTTCTCCAAGGATACAGGCAGGAGTCCTATCTGGAGCCCTATCTGGAGAGGAGATGCCTATCTTCTCATCCCTATCTGGAGATGCCAGGGATGGAACTTGGAACTTTCTGCATGCAAGCAGTGTTTTTCCTTAGGGAGACAGGGGTCTCAAGATGAACTGCCCCTGTTCCTGACACAGAAGCTCCAGGAAGCTGCTGGGTGATGGTCTAGGAATGCTATCAGGATCTAAGTAGATGAACAAATAGAAATGCAACAGTTTGTGGAGTGCTGCATGGCTTACCAAATTTGGCATGCCTAGTTGGCTAAGTTTAAGCTAAAGATCATCCCAGAAGCAGTACCACTAATGGTCAATTTATGGGCCATTGAAGAAGTTCTTTGTGAGTTGAGACTAAGGTGTCCCAGAGGCTAGACTTCATCAATGATTGACTTATTCATCCCTGTGATCATCCAACACTGGGTGCAAAGTTCCATAGAGACCAAAGGAGGAGGGAATAGAACAAGAGGGCAAAATAAGGACCTTGGGCAGGTCCTTCATATTATAAGTGAAGTCAGTTTGGTCATGAGAATGCCCAGCCATGGAGGCTCACCACTTAAGTTCCACCCTTGGCCCTATTGACCCAGGAATGGAAGATAGACCTTAGTGCACCATTTCTGGTCACACTGGGCTGGATTATAATAAACACTTTGAACTGAGTCTGGAAGACAAAAGAGAGAGCTAGTAACAATGCTGGAGTAATTACATAATGCTCTCCCACCAGCCCTCTCTGATAAGAAAACGGTTAATGTATGTGCACCATTCTGCAAGAGTACATAAAGAGCAGTCCCACACTAGAGTAATCTGCCTGAAGGGGACTAGCTTTGTTGGCTGCAGTGAAAAGGATGTCTAAGTGTGTGTGACAGAGTTAATGCGTCTAATGTAGCAATTTGCAAAGGATTTCACTGAGTGGCATGTGAATGAAGTGACTGCCCTATCCATGAACAACAGTGACACCACATTTAAACACGTACATGGGATTTTTTTAATTGGTGGTGGTGGGGTGTGTCTGTTGAAAGATACCTTATAGGTTTAAAGTCAAACATTATGCCCATAGCTGGTTGTAGACCATAATAAATGGAATGGAACTGAATTGAATCAAATCAAACCATTCCTATATTGCAGTCTTAGGGGAGACTAAGACTGAGATATAGTAGCTTGCCTGAGGTCATCTGATGAGTTACTGGCTGAGGTGAAATTTAAACTGACACCTTTGAAATTTGAATGGACACCTTCCCATATCACAACTCTCATTCTCAGCCACTATACAACACCAGCTCTCATATGCTGTCATAGGACTAATGTTAGCTCCAAAATTTTAATGCTATACTATTTCTGCCATGTATCTCTTGCTCTTCTGTTGGTTTCATTCTGTTGATCATTAAGCATCATCCTGTAGTAGGCTGTAATAAATTAGGACTGTCTCTATATATCATGACTCACATAATTGCAGAAATGTGTAGCATTGCCTTGTATATGTCAGCAATAAACAGCTTTTTTGATTGATTAAAGCTTGTATGTTGTTTGCCATCTTTTAATCTAGGGATTACATTCTGTGCATACTCACTGGGAAACATTCAAGGGAAAAATTCTATGCATACACATGCAGTCTGCAACAAGTAGGAGCCCAAATCATGTGCAAGTGCCCCCACAGTAACTCTGACCTGGTTTGCAAGAAAATTAATATTTCATGTAACTTGAGGCATAAATAATTATTATTGATAAAAAGAACATTGAAATCATGGTGAAAAGGTCAAGATATTACTTCAAGCTATGATAAATTCCAGTTTTAGTGAAAATATGAAGGCAGTGTGTTCATGGTTACATATGTCTTGAATGTCATTATAAATGCCACATATTTTCCAATAAGATCAAAGCAGAAGTGAAAACTAAATGCTTTTTGATGTATGCCACAATCATTTTTTGAGACTAGGAAAGCAAACCCCCACCTCACTTGCCACTTGCTTCATGTTTTCTTGATGGAGTTCACAATAGTTATATGAGCCCAAGAAACACCTTTACACACTATATCAGATTTTCTGGATGTATCTTACAGTAGTTATTGCAAGAACAATTCAGAAAACAAGAAGATAGAGTTAGAGGAGACCCTTTCCTGGCATTCATAGCCTTTCTCCTGTTGGTTTTTACTTCGTTCTATTATAATTTTCCTCTGATTCTAGCCTCTCTCACTTCTCTTAAGTTCTCCCTAATGGGGCAAGTAACTGCTTAGGCAGTGATTTAGACTGAGAAAATGGCATAGGAGAAAAAGATTACATACACCCTCACCAGTGCTGCAATCCTGATGCAATTGTCCCTCCAACTCAGCTGCTTTGAAAATAAAATTAGTATGGGAAATCTGAGCATAGATCTCTTATCTCATCCAGTTTTGTCCTCAGATCTTTATCTTCTCACTTTCTGCACTCCACTTCCTTCTACTTCAACAGGAACCCATCAGCTGTTCCTTTCTCTCAATCCCATCAGTAGGAAACTGGGAGGAGGGGAAGGAATTTCATGGCATCCTTTTAAAGTCCTAAGCAAACAGCAGGAAAGCACAGAGTGTCCCCCATTAGTCCTCAGCAACATTTGCCATCACAACACGGTGGAGATACAGACACCCATAGTTATACTGGCACAGTAGTACCAGTATAATTAAGATATTGAGTTATTTCAATATTCAACCATTACAAGCCCTAAACATACTTACTATTGGTCATAAAATCAACACTGTCTATCCAGTCTGCCTGAAAGTTTCACACTGAATGCCTAGACATCAGTAAGGTGAAAAGCAACACTACCCTTGCAAATCTAGTGCAGGTCTGATGTAAAATATTTGAGAGGCAGAAGTTTTAAAACTGACCCTTCTGCTCTAGAAATTGTGATGGCTATGGGGTTTTTTGGGGTTTTTTTTTGGGGGGGGTTGTCATCATATAATTTTTTAATGCCCTTTTAACTGCCTCTTTAAAAAAAGCAGGTATATGCTGAAACATAATCCTGTGTTGTTGTTTTTAAATCCATCCAGTATTTCCTGAGTTATTAGCCACTGAAGCTCCCATAATAACAAGGTAAAATCAACTAAGGGTGCAGCTCAGCAATTTTACCCACTGAATGTTCTGAATGTTCTTGGAGGGGCAAGTGACAGTCCTGGAAAGTTCTGGAAAGTGAATTTCTGCTTGTGAACTCAGCTACTAGCTTTAAACAACAGTCTAGGAGACCATTGGCACTTTGAGGCCAAGGTAAAGTGTGGGTACATGGAGCCTAATTCATAATTGGTGAGACTGTATAGACTTTACCACTTATATGACACAGAACTGAAAATGGACACCCTATTCCATGCTTTTTAGAGTATGCATGAAATTTTAAGCACCATCACTTTACTGAAAACTCAGTAAACTTCAACTGAAATTTGATTGATTGATTAAGTGCCATCAAGTTGGTATTAACTCTTAGCGACCACATAGATAGATTCTCTGCAGGATGATCTGTCTTCAACTTGGTCTTTAAGGTCTCTCAGTGGTGCAGCCATTGCTGTCACAATCAAGTCCAAAAACCTTGCTGCTGGTCTTGCCTTCTTCTCTTTCCTTCAACTTTTCCCAGCATTATCGATTTCTCAAGGGAGCTGGGAACTGAAATTTACACCTTCACAAATAAATGTACTCATTATACATTGCACTGACTCGGGAAAGAGGGTGCACGTAGTTGATATTTGGGTACATAGTACATAGTGCAATGTACTATGTATTGGTGATCAGAAAGTGCTCTATTATGGGGGAGTGTGTGTGTGTGTGTCGGGGGGAGGTTTAATGAAATCCATAAGTCACACTACCTGTTCTGCCCTAATTTTAGCCCCTTCCACTGGCCCTCATGAGTCACACCCTTAGCTCTGTTCCTGAGGATGCTGTACAAATCACCCATACATAGAAACATTTTATGACTGGGACAACATCACATTATTTCAGTGTGGTTAATAGCAGTAGGAGCATTAATGTGCCAAGTGTGTTGGCTTCATACTGTTAACTACATTGAATTGCAGAGGTAAATCAGTGTTCTCATGAACTTTGCTTTCAGAAATATTAGTGGGGGAATTGTTGAGGATGTGAGGAGAAACATTATGAGTTGTGAGTTCCAGAACTTTTTCTCCCAGGGCCCACCAACCTTGCTACATTCCTGGGTTGACTGCATTGAACAGAGCGGGGTGGGACTGTATCAGTTAAATATGTTTTTTCTCATATTTCTTGCCCAGGGTCAGAAATAGAAAAATTGAAAATGTTTCCTATGAAATATCTTCTCTCTTTCTTACAATGATGCATTACAAGTTTTATAAGGTATAGTTTGCTTTTCCATTGCTTTTTCAAAATGCTGTCTAACATGTCTACTACTCCTCACATTATAACTATGTAATATGAAGATGTTTTTATGTAAGACAATGAAAAATGTTGGATAATTCTAATTCTGTATAACATAGAGTTATATATCAGTCTCAAATCCCAGATGCATTTTGGCCTTTGCCCATCACAGGAACATTGTCATCTTCACAAGAGAAACACACTGATACAAGCAGGGGCATATCTAGGGTGGGGCAGGCAGGGCACGTGCCCCAGGCACCACTTGAAGGGGGGGCGCCATTTCTAAAAATTAATAAATTTTTAAAATGGCCACCGAGAACAAAATGTCCACTGTGCATGCTCAAATGGCCTCTGTGAGGCCCTAGGCCATGCCAGGCCTCGCAGAGGCCATTTGAGCATGCACAGTGGCCATTTTGTTTTCAGCAGTCTTTTTTTTAAAAAAAAAATATTTTAAAAAATTGTCACTGCACATGCTAAAATGGTCCCTGCGAAGCCCTAGAGGCCAACTGGGGGAGGTGGAACATTTGCAGACCCCCCTGGCCTTTAGGAAGCCCCCCGAAGAGGCTACGGGGGGGGAATTAAAAATTAATATAATATGTCACTGTACACATATTCAGTTTGGCACTATGTACAGAGAATCAGGGCTTGTGAATACTGAGCTGAAGCTTATGAGCTAGGATTGTATTCATTTGCTCTTACTTTGCTTCTTGTGATAAGTGAGTTAAATGTGATGTCTTAATAACATGGCAATTAATGGTGAGTTTGTCTTTGAATCAGCATGAAATCCTTAGTATTAAGGCCCACTGGGAGTTTCTTGCTCGCTTTCTCTCATTTTAACTGTCTTTCTGAAATACTAGAATATATTTCAAGCCGTGATACAGGTTACTCTGCATATCCTTTAATTATATTCAGAGTATCTGGGAAAAGTCAAATTCTCCATTTATTTTTAAAACTTATGTAATAGTGATGCTACAATGCATAGTAGAGAATTAGACAGGCACTTCTGTTTAGTTTTCCAAGTACACCTCCACATAGTATTTGGCTATTTCATGAGCCCCAGCATACTGAAATTTGTAGTTTTCCAGCATTTTTTGGTCTGGCTACGTCCACAGCTAAATAGTTTTTGAAATATTAAAAGATTAATGAGCTTGACTTGTGTTTTTCAGCTGATATTATGGTAAAGTTATCTGAAAGATGGGTGTCAGATGTTTGGACAGGGGGCGCAATTTCAGTGCTTGCCCTAGGCACTATTTTCCCTAGATACACCTCTAGTCCTTCCTAGCAGGGCTTTTTAAAAGGAAAATTAGAAATGCACAATGGCACGTGAGTTAAATTTATACACATAATATGTGCCATGACACATACATATGCATTTTCCTTGTCTGTGCATACATATACATTGTCGCCTAGACTCACATTCCACGACATGGTAGTCTACACAGAGTGACAAAAAATCCTCAGAATTGAGAATTTGACTGCACTATTGCAGAAGGGTGTTATATTCATCAGTGAAGACTCTGTGCGGAGTAGTAGAGGCATCTACTGGAAGCATCTTTGGCAAGGGGAGGAGAAATGGGTATGCTTGATCGGGATCTGGGTTCTAGGGGAGCCTGGACTACACACTTTACTTTTCTCATTGTCAGTCACTTTTTACATCATCTAACATAATACATGTTTTCCATGACAAATTTTTGAACTGCACAACTGTGCGTTCTTTCTCTCTCTCTCTCTCTCTCTCTCTCTCTCTCTCTCTCAGAACTGCATGTTTTGTGTCTGGATGCACATTTTTTTTAAAGCCCTGCTTTCTAGGACCCTTCTTTATTGGTTAATTGGTGCATGCCTTCCTCTTTGGAGAACGGTGGAGGTACTGTCTTCTTGATCTTGTCCCTGTTCATCTTGGAGATATTCTCCATGTTTCATCCTCCCTGCTTGCTTGTGTGGAGAGAGTTAAAGGAAAGTCAAAGAGGGCAGATGCTGCAAGAGGCTTGTTGTGGGTAACAAAGTCTCAGAAGGAACCTATTCAGATGCCTCAGACAGGGCTGGATTAAGCTAGTGTGGGGCCTGTAGCATATGTTATGAAGGGGCCCCAAATTTAAAAAAATGCACATAAATATTAAAACATAAATTATTTACTTGCATAGTAAAGTAATTCAATTTTTTCATTTGCCTAGTGCCCCCCCACCAACCACCCCATGCCTCCACTTAGCTGAGCCAGCCAGTCAACAAACTTTGCAAAACACACACACACACCACACACACACTTTTGTGACTCCTGACCATGGGTTCTCCTTTGGAGTTATTTTCACAAAGAGAAAGGGGGTGGGGAACAAAACTCTGAATGTTTAAATTAAAAGGTTCTCAGGAATTCTGTACTTTGAGAAATCTGAACCTATTAGCAATTTTGGCACACAACAGTGGGTGTTTGATTCCAATGTGTGCAGAACATATTGGATCCCAGCAGCCATCACATTAAAAGGGCCATTTGACAATATTAAGAATATATGTTTAACCTCTTGTGCAAGCCTGACAGGAAAGCAGATGTATATTTAAAATAGTTGATGCATTGCAAATGAATATGATTATGATGAGGTGCATTAGCAACTTCCATGAAAACAGAAGTATCCAAAAGACAATCTTTTGGCAGGAGCTACAGCCTCTTTCAATCTAAATTACACTAAAATGCTTAAAAGGAGGAAATGAACAAATCATTCAGTGCAACCCTAAGCATGTTTACTCAGAAGTAAGTCCCACTGAACTCAATGAGCCTTACTCTCTAGTAATTGTGTTTAGGTTTAGGTTTATCTTTGGACAATTTCAAAGGGCATCCCAATGTAAAGCTAATGAATTTGGCAACGCAGCAGTAGTTATTTCAGTTCTAGAGGAGAGGAAAGGAGTTCACCTTAAATCTGGCAGTTCCTTGAAAAGCAATGATCACAAATTCCCTCCCAACTGCACTAGATACTAAAGGAGGATATAAATGACCTTACTCAACAAGACCGTGATATAAGCTCCCCTCAATTGATTCACTGAACTTTGAGACTCCTCTTGCCATGCATCTGAGTTACTTCCGGCTTTCTTTTTCCTCTTAAAGGTACACGTTCTCATTGTTTATCTTTACCCTCTCCCAGTCAGTCGGAAAACGCTGGCAACATTCACCTAGCATCTTCTTTAGCTTCCTTTCTTCCGCTCGGCATTAATAGTTAGTTGTTTTTTAATCTAAACTGCTTTTATTTCTTTTACTCTCTCTGTGTATGTTTTTAAAAACTTTTACAGTTTAAACAAATAAAGACCAACTCCCTGGCAATTAAGTTATCTTTGAGACCCCTTTGCAAGTGATCTGTTCCTATTGTTGTTCTTACTGCTCCCTCCTGTGCTGCTTAACATAATAGATAACCCAATCAACACCATGGTGCCAGGAAGACCTTGCTTAAATGCCCTCGAGCGAGGCGAGAGAATGGGCAGCAGCAGGCAATGGGGAGAGTCAGCAGAGAGCACCAAATAGAGAGCAAAAGAAGGGGCAGACGTTCAAGCCAGGCGTGCGGGGCCCTAGAAAACGCGGGGCCCATAGCAAATGCTACATTTGCTACTATGTTAATCCGGCCCTGGCCTCAGATTGTAGCAGTTTGCAGGCTGATCTCAAACACTAGATATAGCTGTAATTATTGTTTGGTATACTTCCAAAATGCAGAAGTATGAATTCCTTTTTTAAATTTTTTTTTTTAAAAGGAAAATAATATGTGCTAAATACACTGTACATAGTTCATTTTGTGTCTTTAAAACAGTAAAATCAGTTTAAATAGTAGAAGGCATTATATATATTTCAAACCCCCCTCCCCCAAAATTTCAATTTTAAAAAACAGCAGAAACTTGTGTTCCTCCCCACATGGCTTCAAAATCTGCAGAAATTGGACATCTCTATGAGGGGGTCTTTACAAAAGCAAATGGGCTGGGCTTCTGTGGACTGATCAGAAGCTGCTTATCCTTCCAGCCAACTGCACCTTCTAAAAACAAAATCCTAATCAGGGAACTAACCTGCTCCAAATCAAAGAACCGCAGAATGAAATGTAAAATGTATCCCACCCCCCACCCCCGAAACTGTGATATGTTTTTTTTTTTTAAAAAGCATTGGAGGCAAACTTGTTTCAGAAAATGGATATCTTGAGCAATTCTAACTGAGCTGCACTGATATGTGAGGCATGGATGTCATCAGGACTTTTTTCCAGGGTGGGGCGGGGTTTGCAGTGCAAAGCCTACAACCCTATACTCACCAGGGAGTAAGCTCTATTGAATGCAAAAGGACTGGCTCAATCGGCGGCGGGGGGCTCCCCATCCCGCTCCACTGGACACCCAAGGTGTGAGGTTTCAAGAATATTAACCTATGTGCTATTGTTTGGATTCAAGATTTAACCCATTTGGCTCTTAAAAGCAAGCAATTTGATTTTTTTAAAAAATGGAATGTTTGTGACCATTACAAAAGTACTTTTATGCATTTTAAATTTTGACTGACTTCTAGGTTTTTAAACTATTTTTCTATAATTTTGGGATTTAGTTATTTTTTTGGCTTGGTACACTTTTAACTCTTCATATGACCATAGTATTATTTAATTTAGATATTTATTAATTACATAATTTAGGTAATTTTAAAACCTTACAAATTCTTAAATTAAAAAAGTAAAAGCTTGAATTGAAAATAGGCATACATTTTAATATACAAAATTATACAAATTATACATTTAACATAGAAAAATACAGTATATCTTGTTAACAAGATATAGCGGAACATTTAAACAGTTTTAAATTGGACCCTACAAAAACGTGATCAAAGTAGAATTTGTGACTGTATTACAATTCCATTGTTTCTTTGATGATACTGAAAATTAACATATGTTCACTTTTTCCATTATACAATGTAACAAAAAAATAAAAATAAAAATACATGCCCCAATCCAGGAGGTTTGTTCCATGTTCAGTAGGGACATTGCACATGCTATACACAAAAAGGAGGAATAAATATTGCTCTGCCTTCTGAATAGAGAAACCTGTATGGGATGACGCAGTACATGGCAGAGATGGGGTAAGGAGAGATTCCCATACAGATTTGCAGAGCAGATCCATTTTTGCATGTGCAAGGTCTTACATACAACAAGGACATGAGCACACTGGCAGTGTAATGCAATACAATGCCAGGGCTAACTCATCTTACTAGTCTGCATCAAATTTTCATGCATAGTACTAATTGTGTACAATATATTTCTTCCCAGGAGCATCTCCAGATTGTAGCCAGTAGCATCTTTTGTGCCACTACTACATTACACTTTGCTCTAGGCCAACTACAGGGCATCAACCCTTACCTGTGAACTTCCCAAGGCATTTGGTTAGTTACTGGTGGAAACAGAAGGCAGAAACAGATTGACCCTTAGTCTGATCCAGCAGGGCTCTCTTTACTTGTATTTCCATTGTTAACCCTTAGTTGCAGGCGGACACCTTATATATTTATTTACTCAGAAATCTGTTAAAAATGTGAAAATCTGGTAAAAGTGCAAAGTCACAAAACAATCGCCATTCACAAAACAAAACAGACAGAGCTGCCTTTAGGAATGGCTCTATTATCTCCACCATACATGTGCCATAGAATAGGTTCTTTGGAGTATACTTTAGGTGCTGTATAAGCGTTATCACAAAGCAGGACATTAAGCTAGTGTTACAGGATACCACAATGGTGCTATAGGCATATTCACTACTGTAAATGTTTAGAAACTTGATAACACAGTTTTAAGTTGCTAATCCTCTCAACTGCAGAGAGAAATAACGCAAGAGTGCAATAATAATAGACTATATTATTGTATTTAAATTGTATAACATTCTACTGGAATTTCATTATGGAATGGAATAAGTAACAAGATTATGAGTTAATGTCCTCAGGATGTGGGGCAAAATATAAATTTTGGAAATATATTTGAACTATAGAACCATCTCTTTGTGTACGAGATAGAACAGACTGTTGTGAGCTGCCCAGAGAACAATTTGTTATGGGGTGGCTCACAATTAAAGTTTGTTTGTTTGTCTATTTATTTAACTAACTTAAATTTATAGACCACCCCATCCAAAGGCTCTGGGCTGTGCACAACAAGTTTTAAAAGACATAAAAACAAACACCATTTAAAACACACTGCTTAAAACAATATAAAAACAATTTAAAAACAATTCAAAATTATGTAGAACCAATTAAAATACTTAAAAACTGTTTTAAAACCTTGAAAGGCCAGGCCAAACAAGTAAGATTTTAGGGCTCTCTTAAGGGCCTAAACTGTGGATATCTGCCTAAACTAACAAGCCTAAACTTCAGATATCTGCTGGGAGTGCATTCCCTAGGCCAGGAGCACCTACAGAGAAGGCCCAGTTTTGAGTCGACAGCAGACGTACTGGTGGTAACTGGAGACAGACCTCTCTAGATGACCTCAGTGTGTAATGGGGATCATACAGAAGAAGGTGCTCTCTAAGGTAGAACGGACCCAAGCCATTCAGGACTTTAAAGGTAATAACCAGCACTTTGTATTTTGCCTGGAAACATATCAGCAGCCAGTGCAACTGTTTTAAGACAGGCATAATATGGTCTCTCCTGGTTACCACAGAGACCAGTCCGGCTGCCGCATTTTGAACTGAAGTTTCCAAACTATGTACAAAGTCAGCCAAACAAGCCTGGAGGTTACCAGCTGATGCACCACTGTTTTGAGATTGTTCTCTTCAAGGAATGGACACAGCTGTCAAATCAGCCAAAGTTGATGGAAAGCACTCCTGGCCATAGCCTCCACCTAAGATACCAGGGGAGACTTGGATCCAAGAGCACTCCTAAGCTACATACCTGTTTCTTCTGGGGGAGTGTAACCCCATCCAACACAGGAAGATCTAACTCATCCCTCAAATTCCAATCCCCCACAATGAGCACCTCTGTCTTGCTTGGAGTCCGCTTAAATTTGTTATCCCTCATCCAGCCCATAGGCAGGCATTTAGGGAGTAAATGCCATTTCATGATGATGATGATGATGATGATGATGATGATGATGATGATGATGAAGAGAAATAGATTTTGGTGTCATCAGCATACTGATAACACTCTGCACCAAATCTCCTGATGACCTCACCCAGCGGTTTCACGTAGATGCTAAAAAGCATTGGTGACAGAATGGAGCCCTGAGAGACTCCACATACTGTAATGGCAACTGTCACCAAGCTCCATCATCTTGAATCTGCCTGAGAGACAGGAGCGGAACCACTGCAAAACAGTGCCTCCTATCCCCAACTCCCCCAAGCAACCCAGAAGGATACCATGCTTGATGGTATTGAATGCTGCTGAGAGATCCAAAAGAACCAACAGAGTCACACTCCCTCTGCCGATTCCCTGGTAAAGGTCATCCATCAGGCTGACCAAGGCAGTCTCAGCCCCATAGTCAGCTCTAAAGCCAGTTTGAAATGGGTCTAGATAATTGGTTTCCTCCAAAAATGCCTGGAGCTGGTTAGCCACCACTCTCTCAATCACCTTGCCAAATCATGGGAGACTGGAGACTGGCCGATAACTATCCATCACTGAGGGATCTAGGGAAGGCTTCTTAAGAAGTGGTTTAAGCATTGCCTCCTTAAAACAAGGAAGCCTCTGAGTACCAGTTGCAGGGGAGTAACAGCAGGAGAGAGGGCATGCCCTCAACTCCTGCCTGTAGGCTTCCAGTGGCATCTGGTGGGCCTCTGTGTGAAACAGGATGCTGGACTAGATGGGCCTTGGGCCTGATCCAGCAGGGTTGTTCTTATGAAGCATCCTACCCTCCCTCAGTGATGAGTTAATGATATTAACTAGGCCTTCTCCAACAATTTCCCTGCTAGATAAAAGCAGCCAAGTCAGGCAAGGATCCAGAGAACACATGATAGGCTACACTGCCTCAAGCAGCTTGTCCATGTCCTCGGGCATCACAGGTTGAAACTGATCCACTCTAATACTGCAAGCGGGGTTGCTGGACACCACCTTAATAGCCTCTGCAAAAACAGTGGAGTCCAAGTCGGCCCAAATACAGGAGAACAAAGTCCCTGGAGATTGGTTTGAATTGGAAGGAGCCTGAATCAAACTCCTCACAACCCGGGACAGCTCTGCCGGACGTGAACCCACAGAAGCAATGTGTGCAGACCAGAATCGGTTTTTTGCCGAATGCACCACCTCCGCATAAACCTTCAAATGGGCTCTATGCTGTGTCCTGTCACATTCAAGCCAAGTTCTCCTCCACTTGCGCTCCAGTCGCCTACCTTGCTGCTTCAGACCCCATAACTCCTCTGTACACCAAGGGGCCACTTTTAAAGCAGGTTGGAAGAGATGCTTAGGAGCAATAGTCTACTGCCCCAGTGACTTCCATGTTCCAGGTTCCCACCAGGGCATCAACAGAATCACTGGCAGGACCAACCTCCATGCCTTTTTGGAATCCTACTGGGTCCAGCAGCCATCTTGGGCGAACCATCTTAATAGGTCCTCCACCCCTGCAGGGATGGGTAGCATCTGTGAAACCAACCTTAACCAAGTGGTGGTTTGTCCATGACAAAGGGGAAACCACAGGATCCCCCACCCATGCAACACCCCTCTGATCAATACTATCATCATCATCACCACCACCACCACCACCACCACCAATGTGGGGGGAAATGCTACAAAGTAATGACAAGGTGATATATTATACCATATGGGTCATATAAAAATCATTACTACCTATAAACCACATTTTTGGAAATGCAAGAAAGATTTAGTTACCTTCTAGCACTCATGGTGGTACTGCTAGCTTTTAGAAAAGTATTGGTATGAGACTGGATATAATTTTATAGAATTGCAAACTTCTTCATACAGTAGATCTAGTTCTGATAGTATTCATTGACTTGTATAATCAATGACTCACAGGAGTCATTATCCTATATGAGTTGCACAGTCCAATTTACTAAATACTTAAGCCTAGGAAAAGTTCCTAAGTGAGAGAACAAAGTGCATGAATATGCTTGGCTTACCAAATTAACACATTACACCCAAACAAAAGAGGACAGCAAAGTTCTTTTTAAAGAATTAGCTACTTTTTGTTGGATATTGGAAAGTAAAGAAATATTTATATCTTGGATGTGAATATATATATTTACATTGATGCAACCAACTGTATTAAACATCGTACTATGTATATTATAAAGTTTGTTGTGTTTTTTTTAAAAAAAAAATAAGTTATTGATAAGCTGTGTCAAATGGGTTGTGAAGTGGATGATCAATTTTTTGCTGTATATTTTCAAACTGGGTTCAGTCTATGCATCAGTCAATTTTCCTTAACACCACTATGCAGAATGAGTACAGTGCTTCTATCTACAAGATGTTAATTGAATCCCTCTTATCATAATTACAGATGTGCCTTTTATTAAAAACAGAGGAAATGCATATTTCTCAAAATCATATTAAAACCTTCAGTTGGCCTCCTGCATTTGAGTGAACAATATTATTATGACATGATATCATACCAATATTTTTATGATGTTTGGGTTGATCCTACTGCTAGCAGAACTAGCATGAGCAACAAAGCTTCATTGAGGCAAACTCTCAAAAGGAGAGACAAGGGGTGTCTGGAAGTAAGGGTGGTGGTTACATGCCTATGGTCAGGGGCATAGGGAGGGGAGAGACGGCCAGTGTGTGCCCCTCTCCTCAGTGGTGGCACCAGGAGTGAAGGATATAATGAAGAAAATAGGGAGGGGTGAAGCTGGGGGCCCCTCAGGAGCCGAGAGGCCCAGGTTCTTTGAAACCATCTGCTCAATTATTTCTATACCCCTGCCTATAGCCTAGAAGGGAAGCGAGGGGGAAAGAAACTGGGTGGGGACAATTATTGGAAAGAATCGGTGTGTGTAGAAGTTTCATTTCAATATGCTGTGTGTAAAGCTATACATTAAAAAAAATCCATCAGACAGTAATATAATTTATCATGCTTGTGATCCAATTAAGCATTTCTTGAATCCAGTTTGGCTCTTGGAAAAAGTCCTTAGAGAATACAACTAGTTAAGTTAATATTCCTAGGAAATTCCTTGTTCATTTAACAACAACTGTTCCCTGCCCATACACTCACTGACAGCATCCTAATTTGCAGAATACTCAAGAGACACCACTAGAGGATCCGAAATCACCACTTGTTTAAAGCGGTGCATTTAAATGCAAGAAAGCGCCCAGTTCGCTATGCCATTGCGTGTTGATAGAAAATAATATATCAGAATGAGGAAAGATCTCTGGAAAAGATCTTGTGAGCACATACACATGAAATTATTTTGTTAGAATTTGTGTGGGAGCAGGCTCACTCAAATCCACACCAGTAACGTATGTTTTTAAGAAAGGCATCAGATTTGGTCTAGTGTAGATTTGACTCCCACCATGTGGCAAGAATAACACTACGGTCTTTAGTCCCCACTGCAGTATTTCCTAGAACTCTTCCTGATGCCCCTCCCTCTGTACAATTTAGTGGGGTAAGAAAGATAAGAAGAACACACTATAGCAAAAACTGTGGTTTAGATTTTGATCTGATGCATGCTTGCCATGGCATCTAAGGAGGCTTGGAAGCATGAGTAGATGTTCCCATTGTTCTCCATACGTCTACCAAGTTGCATCAAGTGCAGGGACAGTAGGAGGGTTCCAGAGAATGTTGTAGGGATCTTTCAAGTGTCTTGAGCTTGAAAGAAAGTGCCCTTTAAATAAAGAGCCTATTTAGCGCTCGGAGCAAAAGAATCCCATTTTGATTCCAAATGTTTCAATGTTTTGAGCGCCATTTTGGAGGCCTGTTTTTTTCTTGCTGATTGGTTTTCCAGCACTGGCTTCCGATCCTATGGGGGTTTGGGGAAAAAGGTTAAAGATGTGTTAAAAATTGCTCGCTTGCCCATTGCTTTTGTGGTTTGGGTAGTACCCTCATGCCCTATCACCCAACTCATATTTTGGTGTCCTAAAGAGCTACCCATGGGGAACAATGGGGTGTTTTGAGTTTCAGGTTTTGTTCTGTAGAAATAACCGGGTTAACCGCTGTTTCGATGAAATGTGCCATTTGTGTTTTGTTTCAAGCTCAAAACAAAATACAAAATTCATTCCGTACACATCCCTAGAATGTTGCAGCAGGGATTTGGGGCAATTCCAGACCAAATTTGGAGCAGACCTAAAGGGTCTGGTGTCTGATCCAAAAGGGATCTGGAGGAGTCAACACCTAAAAATCTGATGTACTAGTCTCTCCTGCAACCCACTGCACATTTTGGAGTATGCCTTATCACAATGACTTATACATATTACTTTTTCATACAAAGTATCTTTGTATGGAATCCAATAGGATTCTGAGATTCTGCTCATGGTTTCTGGAAACCTATTTCTGGATAGACTACTCCAGAATGGTTCTTCTAGGTGTTCATGGAGTGCTTTGCAAAAACAACTCACAAGCATAAAATATAATGTAGACAGTTATCCTTTAAGAAAATTTTAGCAAAGAAATTTTAGCATTGTTTAATACTGCTTGATGGCAGGGAATGGATTTGGAAATAACCTAATCATTGACTAAAGCAGAGAACCAGCATACTATAGTAGAAAAAGAAAGTGTCAGACTTGGACCATGGACAGCCCATGGTTTAAATTCTTGCTTAGCTGTGGAGCTATGTGGGTGGTTTTTGTCTACCCACCAAAATGGTTAAGTGGGTGGTTAAGTGTCAGCCTAACCTATCACAGAGGGCTTTTGTGAGAATAAAATGGGTTATCCCTACACATACCATGCTGAGCTCCTTGGATGGAATACAAACATAATAATACTATTTGAAACATTTACTCATATTTGGACTTGCAGACACCAGGAGATTTAAGACATAAGCAAAAAACCTTGCACATACTACCATGACTAATAAATTCTAATGCTAATATTTTTAAGAACCAAGGCATAATAATATTGGGGAGAAATTCTGAACAGAAAGGAGGTATACACAGGGTGTATATCATCCAAAATGCTGTTTTTCCTCTGCCTTAAGGCACTCAACAACTTCTAAAGATTTACCACAACATAAGCATATGTTCTCTTGCCATCATTACAGTTTTATTTAAAAAAACCCAAATTCCATCTACAGTTTAGAAATATGAGTAAGACTTGATTAAACACAGGAGCAGCCTCCATAATAGCCAAATCAATTTTTTCTTGGACTGTATCACTGCAGCGGTGTGTGGGGGTGGGAGGGTTCATGTTCAGATCTGCTTCTGCCCTAGATCTCCCCTGCAGAGAAATCTAGGAGATTAGGGAGAAGACCTCAGCTCCCCAGACATACTATTGTTCTATGTGGAGGGAATGTTTGTCATTGAAACATAAGCACATAAGAACAGCCTGCTGGATCAGGCCCAAGGCCCATCTAGTCCAGCATCCTGTTTCACACAGTGGCCCACCAGATGCCTCTGGGAAGCCCACAGGCAAGAGGCGAGGGCATGCCTTCTCTCTTGCTGTTGCTCCATACCTCTGAGGTTGGAGGTGGTCCACAGACACCAGATTAGTAGCCATTGATATACCTGTCCTCCATAAATCTGTCTAAGCCCCTTTTAAAGGCATCTAGGCTATTGGCTGTCGCCACATCTTGTGGCAGGGAATACTCCATCTCCCCTGAAGGGAGATATGATAAGTTTTACATCTCAGTTCAACTGATTGTATAAATGGGCCCTTAGAGCCTAATTTTAGAAGGCTCCAGGATGTTAAACAAGCAGGGGTGTTATTATTATTATTATTATTACATTTATATCCTGCTCTTTCTCCAAGGAGCCCAGAGCAGTGTACTACATACTTGAGTTTCTCCTCACAACAACCCTGTGAAGTAAGTTAGGCTGAGAGAGAAGTGACTGGCCCAGAGTCATCCAGCTAGTATCATGGCTGAATGGGGATTTGAACTCGGGTCTCCCCGGTCCTAGTCCAGCACTCTAACCACTATACCACACTGGCTCTCTAGTGTATATATAGTGTATAGTGTAGCTATAATTGAACGGATGGGTTCTTTGAACCCGGGGCCCCCAGCTCCACCCCTCCCTATTTGCTTCATCATCTCCCTCACTCTAAGGGGCCACCAGGGAGAGGGGAGAACACGGGCCCCCTCTCCTCTAGCTATGCCCCTGCAAACTAGCATTCATAGGAAATGCGGGGGGGGTGCAGGTCCTGGTGTGTCCACACCATAGCTTACTTGACCAACCCTAATATTTTTATATTAATTTTACAGCGCTTTTAATCATTGTGCTTCCAATATCTGAAACTGAAGTTGGTGCAAATAATATTTTGTAATAATATTGGAAGGCAATAGCAGCACTAGAATGAATATCATGCCACAAGAAAAGTAGCTCTGTATGTCTTATGATAATTTCAGATTGTTAAAATCTGGATTTCTTATAGTGTCTGTTAATGGCTTTTATCATTCATGAAGAGAAATTATTCTAAAATATTAGACATTATTTATCAGTTTAAAAATAATTTCTATGGTTGTTCTTTTTCATCTTTTCAGATGTGTGGCAAAAATAATATAGAGAAAAGCAGTTGCCCATCATTTACCATTCTTCATAAGGGATCAGGGATTAGTAGCTAAGAAGAGCACAAGTTGCCGTGGTCATTTATCATCATCCATTGCTAAACGTATTATCATACTGGGTATGAAATTAGTCTGTCAATTATTTTTATACATTTGTACCATTCTGCCATTCACTTTCAAACAACTAGTGGGTCAATCATGATTAAGACCACCATTTTCTAAACAAAGAGCAATTAAACAAAATGTGGTAGGTCCCACTTCTCTGAGTGTCCAATATTGTGACTCTCAGAGAAGTGGAGTCCATTCTAAATATTTCAGACAAAAAAACAAGGGAGTCCTTATCAAGGTTTTATACAGATACATTTTCATTACCTTAATCTTGTTCATGCATATGGAAATTGCTGGAGAGGGAACTCCAGGAACATCAATTCTTAACACCTTTTATACTAGTGACCACTCAGGGCACTAAGAGTAGTGACAGTGATAAAGGGTCTTGCTCTTTATTTCATTCTTGTTGTCTCTCTTTCTTATGAAAAGAAAATTCATAATTTTCTGAATTTCTCTGATAGGTAGCTTTCTCTGACTTTCTCTGATAGGTAGACTGATATTCTGAGGGCCTATCGCTCCGCCTTTCTTGCTCCCAGAGTGCCTCTTGACTCTCTCTGCTGCAGATTCCATTGGTCATGCGGCTTCTTCCTCTCCGTCTCTACTCTATATTATGAAGACAGAAAGCTCCGGCATACAGGCTTTCTATCCAAGAGTGTAACTTCCCCAATAAAGCTTACTTGCTTTTGGAACTTAAACAATTGTCTCAAACTACTCTTTAATGGGCTCAACTTTTACTGCTCACACTGGCTCTGTTATAATTGGGGTTAGTCAAACCCCTGCCTTCAAACACAAATCCCTTGTATTTTTATTCATGTCTATTGCTACCTGTTAACAAATTCATATTATGAATACCTAAAGGTGGTATTCATTACTGAATGAATAATTATACCATTTTAAAAATACTTTTCTTAAAAGTAAATACTTAAAATGCTAGCCAAATGTTTGGGCTTTCCCCAAACATTAAGATGGACACACTTTGGTAGATTTGTATTCGGTAGACTGAAACTCATTAAAACACATAATTATGTAACAATCTGTACATTTTTTAAAAAATCACTCCACATTGGGCTGCCTTTGTACATAGTCCGGAAACTGCAGTTGGTAAAGAATACAGCAGCCAGGTTATTCTCTGGGGTTACCCGAAGATATATTACACCCGTTTTAAAAGAACTACACGGGCTGCCAATACATTTCCTGGCAAAAAACAAAGTGCTGGTTATTAACTATAAAGCCCTGAACCCCACCACCTATTAAGATCATCTGGAGAAGTCTGGTTGTGGTTGCCACTGGCTCAGTAAGTGGCAACTCAAAACTGGGTCTTTTCTAGGGTTGCCCTGGGACATTGGAACATGCTTCCTAATGAAATCAGAGCCTCCCTTTCTCTGAATGTTTTTTAAGGAGGACCTGAAAACATACATGTTGAGTCAGGCTTTTAGTTTATAGTTGTAAAGTTTTAAGTTTTAGAGTTTTTATTTGTATTTTAGATGGTTTTAATTGTGTTAATGTTTTAATTGATGTATTTTTAGATTGTGAACTGCCTAGGGATTTGCATATGGGGTGATAGAATTTCTAACAACAACAACGACTGTTGTAAAAAGATCACACAGACTGACTTCAAACAAAGGGATGACAAAGTAGCAGGGATGATACACTGGAACATCTGCAAAAAATACAAGCTACCTGTAGCCAAAGATTGGTGGGACAATAAAATTGAAAAAGTTGTTAGAAAACGAAGATGCAAAAATATTATGGGACTTCCGACTACAAACAGACAAACATCTGCCACGCAATACATCAGATATAACTGTAGTTGAGAAGAAAGAAAAACAAGTTAAAATAATCAACATAGCAATACCAGGGGATAGCAGAATAGAAGAAAAAGAAATAGAAAAAAATCACAAAATACAAAGATCTACAAACTGAAATGGAAAGGCTGTGGCAGAAAAAGACCAAAATAATCCCAGTGGTAATTGGCACCCTAGGTGCAATTCCAAAACAACTTGAAGAGCACCTCAACACCATAGGGGCCACAGAAATCACCATCAGCCAATTACAAAAAGCAGCTTTACTGGGAACAGCCTATATTCTGCGACGATATCTATAATAACAGCAACAACATTGATAATAAAATCCAGCCATCCCAGGTCCTTGGGAAGGACTCGATGTCTGGATAAAACAAACCAGTCAATAACACCTGTCTGACTGTGTAAATGAAGAAGAAGAAGAAGAAGAAGAAGAAGAAGAAGAAGAAGGAGTGTATTCTGAAATTTAGAGGAAAATGGCTGCATCCACTGTATGTCAAAAATTGCCAGTACTTTACAAAGTGTGTGTGTTCATGTTCCATCCTCCTCTTCCTTTAAAATTCTTTGGCAAAAGATATCCCCCTAGTTTTGCAGTATTGGAGAGGGTTTAAACAGTTCTATTTTTTAAAGCATTTCCTAGTCTTTAATTAGTTAATCTAATGTAAATGGTCTTATATTTCTTCAGAGTTTATTCTTTTTGCCATAATGACGTAAATTTCTATATTTTCAGTTTAATTACTGTATTTTGCTTGTACTGATTGTAAATTATGTTGAGAGTTGCAAACAGAAATGTGATTAATACATTTAATAATAACATGCACCCGCCCGCCCACGCACATACACCCATGTTGTATGATTCTCAACCTAAGCACATTAATAATCCAATTGGATTTCAGTGGAACCACAGATTTCATTACAGCTAATTGTGACTGCAACGTAGCCCATGTTTATAGCTTCAGTGAGTTTTCTTGCTAAACCATGTTATTTTTTACTATGTGGCATCATTTCACTGTACTATATCACATTAAACAGAAACACCATTAATTCTCTGGAGAAGTCTGCTCTTCAGATGTTACTAAAAGGAAGTCTCAAGCAGCAGAAATTAATTCATTCAATTATCTGTGCTGTGAGATGGTGGAGTTAAGAATACTCAGCACCTCTTAGGAATGATCAGTATTGTGTAAACATACATGCATTCACACATGAAACACGATATGGGGAATGTCTGAAACACTGAAGTATTATGCTATTCATATCCTGTAGGAGCAGATTAATAAATGGTTGTTCTGAAGGTTTCCAAGATAAGAGTGAATTATTGTGGGTTCATAACTCTTTTTTCAGTTACGTATCTGTGGTAAGCAGCAGAATGCAAACTTGCTCCGTCATGCCTCCAGCAATGCTTTGCTTTTTCTCTCTGGATCAGGTACATCTGTTCCTATAAAGAGAAAAATGTAAATAAAATCCCATCAGGAAAGAAAATAAGCAAGCCAAGTTCCTTATTTTGTTATCAGAATAAAATACACTACTCAGGGTTAGACCAGACAGAATGCTAAATGCATCATTTGTGCTTGCATTTCCCCGCATCAAAATAGCAGCTCACTGTATTGGGCATTGGGATCAGGACTATGGCACGACGGGAGGAGGCATTAGGCAGGAAGCTTCTATACTGTAAAGGTATCCATATTTCCAGATTGATGCCAGATGGCATGAATGTAAAACCTGCTGGAGCAGGACGAAGAATGTGATATTTTATGCTTCCAACACAGTAGCAGGCTTTATCTTTTACAATTAAGATAAACAAAACATCACAGCACACTTGAATTTTACCAAGCAGATACCTGCCAATAGTAGGCAGCATTAGACTACATCACAGTCTAACTTGCACAGAAGCGCCAATCCATTCATATTTATTTGTTTATTTATTGTTAAATTTATATTTATTATTCATTCAATTTATATATCACCCTTCCTAAAATGGCTCAAGGTGCTTTACATTAAAATCAAAAACACATAATAAAACAAACAAAAAAATTAACCAGATTAAAACTCGTTAAAAAATAGCACTAGATATCATTAAAAGCCAGGCTAAAAAGATCTACATATTTAATCCCCGTAGACGTGCCTCTGTGGGGATGTGTCCCGGCAACCCAGCTGATTGGCTGGGCAGCGGAGCGGAGGGACGCACCTGATTGGCTGAGGCGCGTCTGTGGTGGAGGACAGAGGCGGCGACGGGCCTTGCCGGGCCATGGAGGCCAGGGTGGCAGCAGGCCCAGCCCAGCCGGAGACAGGGGCAGGGGGAAGAGAGGTTGCCGGCGGCGGGCCCAGCCCAAACGCGGAGGCCGCCGCCGCCGGCGGGCCCGGATGCCAGGTGGCGGGGCCGGATGCCAGGCGGCGGCAGGCCTGGCCACAGTGGCGGTACTCGGCCGGGCCGGAGACTTGGGTGGGGGGAGAGAGGCGGCAGATCCGGCCCGGCGAGGAGTCCAGGCGAGGAGGCGGCGGCCCGGCGGGAGACTGGGGTGGGGGAGGGGTAGAGGTTGCCGGCCCCAAAAAACGCACAGATGCTCTGTGCAGGGGTCGGCTTGTAAGTCTTTAAGGCTCTCCTGAAGGCCTCCAAGGAATATAATCCTCTTCATGTAACACGTTCCCCAAACATGGGGAGTGTGTTCCACAACCTAGGAGTGACAACTAAGAAGGCCTAATCCCAGTTTGCCACCAGATGAACTGGTGGCACCCGAAGACTCTTCCTGATTATCTTAATGAGCAGTGGGGATCTTGTAGAGAAGGCACTCTCTCAGGTAACATGAACTGAAGCCATTCAGGGTTTTAAAGATAATAACCAGCATTTTGTACTTTGCCCAGAAAAATATCAGCAGCCAGTACAACAACAGGCATAATGTGGTCTCTCCAGGATACCCCAGAGACCAATCTGGATGCTGGCTTTTGGACTAACTAAAGTTTCCTAACTACATACAAAGGCAGCCCTACATAGAGCGTATTTCAATAGTCCAACCTGCGGACTACCAGCAGGTGCACCACTGTTTCCAGGTCATTGTCCTCAAGAAATGGGCAGAGTTGTTGCATCAGTTGCAGCTAGTAAAAAACTGCTATGGGAAGCTGACTACACAAGACCAGACTCCCTTTGGATTTACCCCTGCTGCCTAATCCCCGAATGGCGTTCGGTTCTCTGCTGCTGCATCCCAACTCCCAGTCTCGTTCAGAGGAAAGTGGTCCTTTGGTTTCATCAGAGTCATAAGGAGTGAGGTAGTATAATAACCACCTGCATCCCTCTGAGCCTGTTCTTTCTTAAATCCAAAAACCTGTTTCTCTGAAGCGCAAGCTAAAATTGCCTCTTTGTAAATTACCTGGTTAATCTCGGTGATGTATTTTAATAATAATTTTGCCTTAATAAAATCTTCTTTTATTCCTGTACCCCTAATCCTTCAATAAACTGATTGTATTCATGAACCTCAACTTATTCTCTGTCAGTTCATTTGCCCAGGACCAGAACTTTGCACAAATTTATTCTGACATGGGACTGCTCCACTCCATCTCACTAATTCCCCTACACAAGCCCAAACATATTTAGGGGTATTCTTACCAATCACCCCGGAGCAGTTCCATTAACATTATACATGTAAAAAATGCATGTAAAATAATGTCTATATAGATAGATAGACAGACAGATAGATAGATAAATAAATAAAAAACTAATATTCACTCACTCATTCATTCATTCATTCATTCAATTTCCTTCCAAAAATGGCTCAAGGCGGTTTACACAGAGAAATAATATATAAATAAGATGGATCCCTGTCCCCAAAGGGCTCACAATCTAAAAGAAACGTAAGATAGACACCAGCAACAGTCACTGGAGGTACTGTGCTGGGGGTGGATAGGGCCAGTTACTCTCCCCCTGCTAAATAAAGAGAATCACCACGTTAAAAGGTGCCTCTTTGCCAAGTTAGCAGTGGATAGATAGCCAAGTTATGCTGTCTACTATATATCTACAGATATTTATTTATTTATTTATTACATTTAAACCACCTAACACCTAAATCTCAAGGCGGTGTACACAACCTAAAACAATAAATAAAATTCAATAAAAATATTAAAAACAATTAAAATCATAAAATATTAAAGACACTTTTAACAAAAACATTTTAAAATTTTATTAAAAAAATATTTTTAAAAATTTAATATGCTATCTCACTGAATGTTTCTCATGAGAGTAACATTTCCAATATTTCCATTTAGATCATGGGTATGATCCACTGTGTAACAGTAAGTGCTCATTGTCTATGCAACAAATTGTATGTGTGGAAAATGAGGAGACCCCACTAGAAATGGATAGGACAACACAAAAGCAACCTATGAATCACACAGGGTCACATTTTGCAGATCTAGATTTTGGGTTGTTGAAATGCTGAGCAAACTGAGGAGTGTTCTGAACTAGAGAACACACACCCCTTCTCCTGCTCAGTTAATAATCAACCCTCTGAGGCTTGTAAAAAGAACAGAAGGGGGGGACTTTTATTAAATTACTGCAGACTGGTTCCATCTGTGGCTTTTAGCTTTTCAGATACACTTAAAAATACTTGGTTACAAGAATACTTCAAAAGCACCCTGAATGATGCTGGGGTGGCATACAGTAAAATCTTAGTTACTTAGTTGCACCGAACAGATATTTAGGAAAATGCAAAGCACATAAACAAAAGCGAACTAAATTCCAGACAGACAGTCTGACTAAACATACTGTTCCCTATGCTGGGTTCCTGAAGCCAGCTCTGGCTTCTTCCCTTGAACTCACCAAACTCCTGATGAGAATTTATTTATTTATTTATTTATTTATGTTTGTTTGTTTGTTTGTTTTTTATTATTGTTAAATTTATATACCACCTTTCATTAAAACAATCCCAAGGCGGTTTACAGCAAAATTTAAAAACAAGATTGTAAAAAAGACACAATTAAAATATTAAGCTAAAAATATAAAACAAATCTAATTAAAAATTTAAAACAAAAGCATAAAAGCAATACAGAGTACAAACAGCAGTAGCAGAGACAATCAAATAAAAGCCTGGGTAAAAAGCCTCGATTTAACATGCTTTCTAAAAGCTGTGATGGAGACCGAGGAACGAATAGCCACCGGGAGTAGGGGTGTGCCCGAACCGGTTCGGAGGCCATGCTGGAGGCCTCCGAACTGGTCCAGTTCCGAGCTGGTCTGGCGGTTTGGCACGGAGGGGAGTTGTAGCTTTAAGGGCAGGGGGGTAGTACTTACCCCCCTGCCACTCTTCCCTCTCCGGCGCTGTGCTTTTTGACAAAGATTCTGGGGCGGCAGCGTTCCTCCCTGCTGCCCCTGCCCCTGTTGTTAGCCTCCCAGAGCCAAAGTAAGGCACACGCATGCGCCCGTTCTGGGTTGCATGCGCACCCGCTGTCGCCGCATGCGCGCTGCGCATACGTCACGTGTATGACCGGACCGGTTCGGCACTTTGCACATCCCTAACCGGGAGAGCATTCCAGAGTCTGGGGGCAGCAACAGAGAAGGCCCTGTCCCGCGTGCACAACAACCAAGCCTCCCTCATTGTCGGCACCCGGAGCAGAGCCCCCTCAGATGACCTCATCAAGTGGGCAGCAACCCTTGGGAGCTGGCGGTCCCTCAGGTATCCCGGGCCCAAACCGTTAAGGGCTTTAAAGGTCAAAACCAGCACCCTGAATTGGACCCAGAAACAAACTGGTAGCCCGTGCAGCTCTTTCAAAATGGGTGTGATGTGCTTCTACTGGGTAGCTCCAGATAAAACCCTAGCTGCTGCATTTTGCACTAGCTGCAGTTTCCGGATATTCTTCAAGGGCAGCCCCACATAGAACATGTTACAGTAATCCAGTCCTGTGACATGACTAAGGCATGGGTAACTGTGGCCAGATCTGCCTTCTTGAGAAAGGGACGCAGCTGGCACACTAGCCGAAGCCGTGCAATGGCACCCCTGGCCACCGCCTCCATCTGAGCTTCCAAAAGCAGAGCCGGGTCCAGTAATACCCCCAAGCTGCGTACTTGTTCTTTCAAGGGGAGTGCAACCCCATCCAGAACTGGTAAAATCTCCTCATCCCAATTGGCTCTCCTACTGACCAACATTACCTCCATCTTGTCCGGATTCAATTTCAGTTTATTAGCCCACATCCAACCCATCATGGCCTCTAGCCCCCGATTCAGAACATCCACCGCCTCCCTAGGATCACGTGACAAGGAGAGATAGAGCTGAGTGTCATCTGGATATTGCTGGCAACTCAGTCCGAGTCCCCGGATGACCTCTTTCAGCGGTTTCATGTAGATGTTAAACAGCATGGGGGACAAGACTGAACCCTGTGGGACCCCACAGGCCAACGGCCACAGAGCTGAGCGGTAGACCCCCAGCACCACCTTCTGGACCCTCCCCACAAAAAAGGACCGGAACCACTGCAATACAGTACCTCCGATTCCCATACTCGAGAGGCGGCCCAGAAGGATACCATGGTTGATGGTATCGAACACCACCGAGAGGTCCAGCAGAACCAACAGAGACGCACTCGCCCTGTCTTGTTCCCGGCGTAGGTCATCCACTAGAGTGACCAAGGCAGTCTCAGTCCCATATCTGGGGCGGAAGCCATATTGAAAAGGGTCCAGATAATCTGTATCCCTCTGTAGCTGGGATGCCACCACACGCTCTATCACCTTGCCCAAAAAGGGAAGGTTAGAGACTGGTCTATAATTGTCCAGTTTGGACGGATCAAGGGAGAGCTTTTTAAATAATGGTCTTGCCATCACCTCCTTGAGGCACGATGGCATCCTGCCTTCCCTTAATGAGGCATTAATAATCACCTCCAACCATCTATCTGTACCCTCCCTGGCAGCTTTTATTAGCCATGAAGGGCAAGAGTCAAGAATCAAACCTCCTGCAGATCTCTCACGCTGAAAGATTATCCTGCATGAGGCATAATTCCCATGAGGCAGCCGACCTCATGCTAGTCCACACTCTCTGTACAGATTTCCCCCTTCTTGCTCCTAGCAATCCCAGCAACAGCTCTCATGTTCCACCCACCTGGTCAACTGATTGGTTGAGCCCTGGAAGTCACCAGCCTGTCAGTCAAGACAGAGGTTCACTTCCTGTTAACCCTTTAGAGGGAGGGAAGACTATTCACTACACTGTTGTACCAGAAAATAAAAACAGAATATATGATAGACAAGCAGCACTCTAAGGACTTCATGTTGGAATCGTACTTTCAAAAATTACTTCTCACTTGCCTCAGATTCTTCTATCTCCTGCATTAGTGAAATAGCTGAAGAATGCTTGAACATACCGTACACACAAAGAACATACTAACATGAAGAAGTTGAGAAGTTTTATTCAGTTAAGGAAATCCTTCCACTTCTTGAAGTGTATGAAGCACAAAAGAATAGTTCAGAATGAGAAGTTACCAGTTTCTTCAGACAACAGTTCTGAAGACAGAAATTAACTTGTGTTATATTACAATTTTCAAAAAAAACATTAACTGAAATTGAGAGGCCTACTGATAAAACATAAATATGGGTTCAGGATGGCTTCTTTCCTTATAGGTACCTTGATGTTTGTGGCCTGCTCTTACGTACCCGCCACCCTCACACACAGACAGCCCCCCGCCCCTTTGTTGCTGCCCCACTTTTCCAGCTGCTAAGGCCTAAGTAGGCTCAGACTCAAGCTCAAGCTAAGCAACCATGGGCCAAGTGGCCTAAACACAGCTACCACTGCTGTCTCCCACCAGCTCAAAATCCCTGCTAACTTGGCAAAGAGGCACCTTTTAATGTGGTGATTCTCTTTATTTAGCAGGGGGAGAGTAACTGGCCCTATCCACCCCCAGCACAGTACCTCCAGTGACTGTTGCTGGTGTCTATCTTATGTTTCTTTTTAGATTGTGAGCCCTTTGGGGACAGGGATCCATCTTATTTATTTATTATTTCTCTGTGTAAACTGCCCTGAGCCATTTTTGGAAGGGCAGTGTAGAAATCAAATAAATAAATAAATAAATAAATAAATAAATAAATAAATAAATAACTGCAGTCCATGTGGTGAGCAGTCAGGTGTACCCTATTTGTGCCACCACTGCCATTCCTGGGCAGGCAGGTGACATGAGATGAGGGACCAAGCACACCATATCAGCATTCCTGGGGCTGCAGGCAGGCACCATGTGGCTCTGTTTGCCACCACCACACTTCTCCATCTCTTCATTTCCTCTCAGAAGAAGAGTTAGCAGAGTAGCAGTGTGGTAGGGGAAAACCGGGAAGGGAGAAGGTGAAGTTCAATGGTTGCCATTTTGCCTTCCTTCCTGTTTGAGACCTGGCAGGCAACCTTGGAGAAAAAAATAATATTTGAAAAAACAAACCGGGTCTTCAGGCCCCAAAGATGATAGCTAGCAGTGCCCCTGCTAATCACAGATCTCCCACAGTATTTCTAATTTGGCCTCAACACAAAAGTTCAGTTCCTTGGCAACCAGACAGCCTCGAATACAAAGTCCACTCAGAGATCTATTTTAGCAAAATAAATAAATAAATAAAAATGGGAAGGAAACTGTCACAACCCATTAATCACCAGTTTTATGTCATGCACTTTTTCTTTCTCTTGAGTTCAAAAATTGCTGATAAATTAGAATTTCCAGTTTATGCTCAATTGCCTTGTATAAATCCTTTGTCTCCTCTCAGATTCAAGGCTATGGGAGTTCATGTAGAAAGACAAAAGTCGATAATGCAGACTCAAATCCATTTCATTCTAGAGAGTTACAAATAATTTGCTTCATCCAGCATATGAAGGAAAGGACTGGGATTCTGCTTGGAGCATACGTACAAGATGGCTGCTTGAGCCAAGTGCTCCACAGAAGCCCACGCCAACATTTTCCCCCAGGCTTCTCAATATCAATTTTGACACTATCTTTAAAATGTACACTTATTGGTCATGGAAATGAAGTCAGATTTTGAAATTCTCCACTAATAAACATGGCAGCCATCAGTTAACAATCATTACACAAGATGCTGAGGGACAAATGAAATGAAACCAAATTACCCCCAGCTGCTTTCTCCCCAGGGGGCTCTGGATACAAGATGTAACCATGGCAGCATGGGGAAGGGTCATAGCACAGTAGTAAAGCACATGCTTTGCATGTATAATGTCCCAGGTTCAATCACCAGCATGTCCATGAAAAGGATCCCAGATAGCTGACAGAGGAGAAGACTTCATCAATAAAACTGAAGGCCTAGAGAGTTCATTTATGAGGAATAATCTTTCAGTGTTAACCTCTAGGCTTGATGATTGCAATGCGCTCTACATAGGGCTGCCTTTGTATGTAGTTTGTAAATTTCAGTTAGTTCAAAATGCTGCAACCGTATTATGTTTGTTTTAAAACAGCTGCTCTGGCTGCCAATAAGTTTCCAGCCCAAATTCAAAGTGTTAGTAATTACCTTTAAATCCCCAAACAGCTTAAGACCTGGTTACCTGGAAGACATTTACATAGTTAAAAAGTCCATTCTGCACTGTTTGCCAGTTCAACTCTAACTGAGGAGTTGCTGAGTTTCTTAGCAATAATCTTTCAAGTCCAACCCTCTTAAAGAGATAGGTCATATTTGCATGTAACGCAAAACCGTGGGTCCAATGGACCAGTGGTTCCATGCCCCACCTTGCTCTCCTGTCCAAATTTGGACACAATAGAGAGTATTCTCTCTGCAGTCAGGAGGGGGACCTGGCTGCATGGGCATTCTCCTTGCACAAAGGACAGCCCGCACAGCCAATCACAGCTGGAGAGGGTAGGATCTTCCTCCCTCAATTCCAGTTACAGCAAATGCAGCCAGCAGTTTTTGCTTGTAACACTCCGTAACTGAAACTTTGGGTTGGGGTGGAGAAACTCACTACAAAGCATGAGTTCAAGTTGGAGTTTACAGAGCACAACCTCAGATCGATTTCCAAATGGTACTGGAGTTGCATGCATTCGGGTCATCATATCCTCTCGGGGCTTTCCCTGTATTTGCTCCTGGGCTGCGGAGTGCACTCCCTAATAGGGTATTTCTTTTGTTCTTGTTTGTTTTTATGTGAACCTCTTAGAGTTATTTGGGTTAGGCCATATAAAGATATAATAAATAAAGCGAAATATATCAGGCCTTCCTGAAGGCACTGAAATCAAAACCCTAGAGATATTGATCAAAAAGTGGCTAACAAGGGAATGCAGAGAGGCGGGGTTAGAAAACATGGACCAATGGTGACATACAACTTCACAGAAAACATGGACATGCTTTTAACACCCCTGTTATCATACTAAGTAACACTCTGTAAGAATCACACAATTCCCATTTGGGTAGGCGCGCCCAGCCAGGGTAGGAGAGCAAGGCGCAATCCCGACCAGCAGTCGTGTAAATCTGAACAACATGGTAGGAGGATGTGAGACTGATGATGTGACAGGCTGGAGTTGGGTAGGATGGGCACACCCTACCCAGATTCTGTACCCACTGAGGTAGACATAAAGCCATGATACACAGCTCCCGCCTCCTACAGGATCACTCTTCTGTCCTACTACCTTGTTTGAGTTTGCATGACTGCCTACTAGGCTCTCCTTCTAATCAGATGAGGATTGTGTGAATGAAGCTTGTGAGTCTTGTTGTAAGCTCTTCACCCTTTGGCTGCATGGTGTATTCATTGACCATGCAATAATCTGATCTAAAAACCTAAATGGCAGTTATTCTTTTGGTTAAAGAAATACTAGAAAACCATAGTTGTTCTGCAAACAAGAGTTCCAAATACACCTCAGCAGCTGCGACAGGTGAAATGGCAGGCTGTGCCCTGCATGGCGCCTCAGTGTTCAGGCACACATCCATGTAAAGGCAGGCACCACTACAGACCAGATGCATCCATGCCTGACTTTGAGATTTAACTTTTATTTGTATTGGTTTTTATTTATTTTATATGCCACCTAACTCCACATGCTCAAGGCAGTTCACAAAAACACAACAAAAACAAAATAAAACAAACTGTTACAACAAAACAATTTAACATTTAGCGGTTACTAAAAGCCTGGCTTAAAAAAAAATTGCCTTAAGGGCTCTTTTAAAGGCTGGTGAAGATGCTAAACTACAAACATCCATGGGGAATGCATTCCATAGCCCAGGAGTAACTACAGAGAAGACCTGTTCCCGAGTCACTGCCAGACAAGCTGGCGGCATCTGGAGACGGGCCTCTCTTGGTGACCTTAATGTGCGGTGGGGATTATGCAGAAGAAGGCACTCTCCCAGGCAGGGCAGCCAAGAGTGGGTTTGGGCCCCAGTGAAAATTTTTCTCAAGGCCCTTGCCATGAGCCCCCCCCCACTGCCATGAGGCCCCCCTGCCGCCATTGCCACGAGACCAAACCGCTGATCTTTAAAATGATTCTAGCTGCCATGAAAGTGGCTGGGGGGGGTGAGCCGAGTACCCCTCTGTGGGGGTGGTGGGCGGAGAAGGAGTGGCCGCTGAGCCTGACTGTGGCCAGGGGCGTAGCTAGGGGAGAGGGGGCCCATGTTCATCCCTCTCTCTGGCGGCCTCCCAGAGTGAGGGAGATAATGAAGAAAATAAGAAGGGATGGAGCTGGAGGGCCCTCAGGAGCTGGGGGCCCGTGTTCTTTGAACCCTTTCGCTCAATTATAGCTACGCCCCTGCCAGTGGTCCTTGAGAACAGCAAGGTGTTCCAGCGCGCCTGTGCAGTTTGAAGAGAGTGTCAACGCTCTATTCAAACTGCGCAGGCATGCTGGAGTGCCTCGCAGTTCTCAAGGGCCACTGGACCAGATGGTCAGGCTCAGCAGCTGCTCCCACTCTGCCTGCTGCCCCTGCCGTGTGTGTGTGTGTGCTTGGCTCACCGCACCTCCACCCCCCGGCCGCACACATGCCAGCTAGAATTTGGCCTCATGGTTAGCTAGTGGTTTGGCCTCATGGTGGCGGCAGGGCGGGCGCAGGGTGGTGGCAGGAGGCAAAACAAAAACATATGCAACATAGTTGGGCCCCAGGCCCCCTTCTGGACCCCGGTAATTTGTACCAGCTCCTCCCCCACCTCATCGGTCCTGCTCCCAGATAATCCAGTCCTAATCCTTTTAGAGACTTGAGACTGAGAGATGAGCTCTGAAGAATATCAACACTATTGACTCACAATATCAGCATTTTGATATTCCCTGCAAACTGAGTAAAGAGGCAGCCTTTAAAGTGGTGAGTTCTGACACTCCTCTCCTCTCCCCTCCCCTCTCTCCTGGAAGCCAAGAAGAGTCCTCTGATCAGGAGCCCAACAGCCTGCCAGTGAGTCATGGAGGTGAGAGATAAAAAGTGAGCTATTGCCCGGAGAATGGGCTCAGGGGCCCAGGGACGTTTGTCCCCACCTTGTTCAATTATAGCTGCAGGTCTGTTTTTATATCTCCGGTTCTTACAAAGGTTACATTATTTGTTTCTCTTTTTAAAGAAAGCTGGACTGCTAACAGCCCACCAAGTAGCATGTTCAGAGTCTAGGCCACATTGCAACCCTGCTCCCACTGCAAAGTCATGGCCTCCTCTATACCAAGGCCTTTGCTCTCTCATCCATCCCTTGCTATGTTCAAGACAAAGAACAGCATCAGGCCCTCTTCTCCAGACCTAACAATGCATTTTGCTCACCAGGATGAGCAAACTGTGGGGTGAAGGCAGAGTAAAGGTAATAAAATTGTCCAGGCTGTCCTCTGTAAAAACACTCTGTGAAGTTCTGCTGGCCTTTAACTAGTATTAAAAATAAAAATAAAGGGACATGCCACCAGTCATAGGGCAAACCATGTATTTCACAGAAGTTACATAGTGAAACTATCAGGGCACATAGCAGAAACTGGTTAATGTACAACCACATTTAGTATGCAGGGGAACTAAATCTCAGATTACAACTGCCTGAAGCAACGTATATGACCCATTTCCCATTCAGAAGGGAGTAGGGACGGCTAATTTCACAGCCAAAAATTGTAGCAGGATCTTGGGCAAAAACAAAGCAACTTTTGTGCTGTAAGGGAGGGAAGCAAAGCAATGTCTGTGGGGCCCTGTTTCGCTCCCCTTCCTCCCAAAAAACAAGTGAAGCCTCTACTACTTCAGAGAGTCTGAAGAGAATGAGCTGGCTGCCAAACCAAAGCTGCTATGAAAGATGATTGGTCTTTTGAAGTGTTTACATAAAGAAGAGATAGTAATGCAACAAGATGGTTACTAAGGCTGCAAAAATCATCACAAAACAGAGCTATTTTAATTGTTCAACTTGGCTGGATTGTATTGGATTTGTGTTCCCTCTGAGAGATGTTCTGAGCGGAACTAGCAGACACAGAAGCCTGAGAATCCGCCTAGCAAGCATACAGGCTTCCCACATAACCTCCTGCCCACCTGCACCATTCCCAAAGATTGCTGCGCTGCCCAGCCACCACAGTGACAGTGCTGGGTGTGCACTTAAAGAGCCACCACCACCAGTGCAGTACCCGGAGTACTTGCCCTGCATTTAGCTGCCTCCTGGTGGTGGGGAAGGGATTTACAACTTGCACAGGCCTACTAGTTATATCATACAGGCAGAGCAGGCAAAAGGGCTAAGACAAAGAATAATAGACCCAGCAGTCTACCTCAAATTGCAGCTGGTCAAGAAAAGCAGGGAGGGCTAGGAAAGGAAGAAAAGTGATCATTCTGCTGATCCTGTAGAATGAGGGAAAGGTCAGAGAATGGTGCCTGAGTGTGGAAGAGAAAATGGGCATTCAAGTGGCTTATGGATGATGATGAAGTGCCCCTTGCCTCCATGTACATGGCAGCTCCCTCTCCTATTTTAGTGAAACAAGGTTACCATAGCAACCTGCATGCAACCTGCTTAGATGAGCCAGCTGAGAAGAGTTGGTAGCTGGACTAATGAATTTAAAACCATAGACTGAACCCTTGAAAGATTAATGTGCTTAGGGATTCAGATGTGTCCTACTTATGGATTCTGTCTATCATAACCATCCAAGCATTAATGCAATTGAGGACCATAATTTGTTTTAAATGCCAGAAAACAGGGTGTTCATACTATTTCCTTGAAGGCCCCATCATCTATGGGGAATGGAGGGCTGAGATCCAAAGAGCTGCTTTAGAAATCGTACCCAGGAGCCTGGGCAGACTGAGTGCAATAATGGACTTTTCCCACCCTTTCCTCCAACTGTCATATTATACGGTTATTTTGAAAGTCCCCTGAGATTCAACAAGCTGTTATGGTAAGAATTAATCTGCCTACTTTGCTTACACTATAATCTTAATTGCTAATTACCATCCTCATAAATTAGCCCACTTCAGCCTTAAACATTCATGTCTGCCATCTTGAATTAGGATGGGTGACATCATCACAAACAACACTGTTCAGGCATCCCTATGTGTCTCTACACTGTAATAAATTTGGTTCAAATCGGTTAGGCAGTTCACAAATTAGCCCATGGGCCTCAAACATTCATGCATCTGCCATCTTGAATTGGGGTGAATGACATAATTACAAACTATACCCTTGAGGCATCCCTATGTGTCCCTACAGCTGTAGCAAATTTGGTTCAAATCGATTAGACGGTCCACAAGTTAGCCCACTTGCACCTCAAACATTCACACATCTGCCATCTTGAGCCGGGATGGATGACATCATCACAAATTATGCCATGTGTACCTACAGCTGTAGCAAATTTGGTTCAAATTGGTTACGTGGTTCACAAATTCGGGCGCCTCAAATGTTTACACGTCCACCATCTTGAATCAGAGTGGATGGCATCATCAGAAACTACGCCGTTGAGAATGTGGAAGCAAATGAAAATGAAGGACCCCAAAAGCCTTGTCTTGACCTGAGTGTAACATGTATCAGAGGAGTGAGCTAAGGAACAAAGGAGTCTCGGGTAAACAGTTCCTGCTCCATCAGCGGAAGACTGTAAGGAAACTTAAAAACATGTTTATGTTTAGTTAAACATCCTCTTATTGCTGTATAAGCTATGTTGTTGTTGTTTACACAGTCAAACAGGTGTTATTGACATAATTGAAAACCGCCTTGGGGTTTTCTTTTAACGAAAGGCGGTATAAAAATGTAAAAATAAATAAATAAATAAAAATTGACTGGTTTCTTTTATCCAGACATCAAGTCCTTCCCAAGGACCTGGGATGGCTGGATTTTATTATCAATGTTGTTGCTGTTATTATTACAGATATTGTTGCAGAATATAGGCTGTTCCCAGTAAAGCTGCTTTTTGTAATTGGCTAAAGGTGATCTCTGTGGCCCTATGGTGTTGAGGTGCTCTTCAAGGTCTTTTGGAACTGCACCCAGGGCGCCAATTACCACTGGGATTATTTTGGTCTTTTTCTGCCACAGCCTTTCAATTTCAGTTTGTAGATCTTTGAATTTTGTTATTTTTTTCTATTTCTTTTTCTTCTATTCTGCTATCCCCTGGTATTGCTATGTTGATTATTCTAACTTGTTTTTCTTTCTTCTTGACTACAGTTATATCTGGTGTATTGTGTGGCAGATGTTTGTCTGTTTGTAGTTGGAAGGCCCATAATATTTTTGCATCTTCATTTTCTTCAACTTTTTCATTTTAATGGTCCCACCAATCTTTGGCTACAGGTAGCTTGTATTTTTTGCAGATGTATCATCCCTGCTACCTTGTCATGCCTTTGTTTATAGTCAGTCTGTGAGATCTTTTTTACAACCGCTGATTAGGTGGTCCACTGTTTTATCTACTTCTTTACAAAGGCGGCACTTGCTATTTGTTGTTGATTTTCCTACTTTTGCTCTTATTGCATTTGTTCTTAGTGTCTGTTCTTGTGCAGCCAATATTAAACCCTCTGTTTCTTTCTTCAAGTTGCCATTCTTAAGCCATTGCCAGGTCTTGGTGATGTTTGATTTTCCACTTATATTGTACAAATATTGACCATGTCGTGGCTTATTTTTCCATTTTTCTGCTCGGTTCTTGACTTGTTCTTTCTTGTAGGCCTGCTTTCTTTCATTGGTGTTGAATAGTTTCTCATTATTGACCATTTGAAGTGCATCCTCTTCACTGTCCTTTATGCACTTCAAGGCCTCGTTTCTCCTCCTCTACTGTTTGATGGACTTGCAGCATTTCTCTTCCACCTGAGCTGTGAGGGAGGTATAGCCTATCTACATCACTGTGGGGGTGCAGAGCATGATTGAAGGTCATTATTTTCCTGGTCTTACAATCTAGCGTCTCTAGCTCTGCCTGGGTCCATTCTATTATTCCTGCACTGTATCTGATAATAGGTATAGCCTAGGTGTTTATGGCTTGTATGGTGTTCCCGCCATTGAGTTTGGACTTTAGGATTTTTCTAACTCTCCTGATGTATTCACCTCAGTGTGTGTGATGTTATCAGCCTGGAGAATGCCTAATAATAATAATAATAATAATAATAATAAGAAGAAGAAGTTATAAGTTTATTCGGTCATTGACCAGCAAATAATAATAATAATAATAATTCAATTTTTATACCCCCCCTCCAAAAATAGCTTGGGGCAGTTTACACAGAGAAATAATAAATAAATAAGATGGATCCCTGTCCTCAAAGGGCTCACAATCTAAAAAGAAACATAAGATAGACACCAGCAGCAGTCGCTGGAGGTACTGTGCTGGAGGTGGATAGGGCCAGTTATTCTCACCCTGCTAAATAAGAGAGAATTACCACATTAAAAGGTGCCTCTTTGCCAAGTTTCTTGACCAGTGGAGAATTCCATTTGTAAAAGCATGCTCAGGATTGTACTAAACTGCTGACAATACTGTTTGAAATTGTATAAAAGTGCTGTAGCCTTATGATGCCTCCTTGTCTTAAGGAGGCTATTATTAGACCTTTAAAAAAGAAAGAAAAAAGAAACCTGCATTGGATCCCTCAAAGTTAGCTAATTACAGACTTGTCTAATCTTCCTTGGTTGGGCAAGATGATTGAGCAAGTGGTTGCTTCTCAGCTCCAGGCAGTTTTGGATGACACAGATTATTTAGATTCTTTCCATACTGGTTTTTGGGTGGGCTATGGGGTGGAGACGGCCTTGGTCGGCCTGATGGATGATCTCCAATTTGCGATCGACAGAGGGAGTGTGACTCTGTCGATCCTTTTGGAAGGTTTTGATACCATTGACCATGGGTTGCTTGAAGGAAGTGGGATTGGGTGGCACAGTTTTACAGTGGTTCTTTTCCTACCTCTCCAGCAGATTCCAGATGGTGTCACTTGGAGACTGATGTTCTGAAAAATCAAGAGCTAAAGTGTGGGGTTCCACAAGGCTCCATATTGTCTCCAATGTTTTTTAACATCTACATAAAATCACTGGGAAAGATCGTCAGGAAGTTTGGTCTGGGATGCTATCAATATGCTGATGAACCCAGACCAGATGAACTCCATACTAACTTCATCAGGAAATGGCATGACCCCGCTAAGTGCCTGCCTGGAGGCGATATTGGGCTGGATGATGGATAACAGGCTGAAGTTGAATCCAAAAAAGATGGTGGTACTCTGGGTCAGGATTCGAGAGATGATTTAGATCTGCCTGTTCTGGATGGGGTTACACTCCCCCTAAAAGATCAGGTTCGTAGTCTGCGAGTGCTCCTGGATCCCAAACTCTCCCTGATTTTGCAGGTTGAGGTTGTGGCCAGGAGAACTTTTTATCAGCTTCGGCTGATACGCCAGATACATCCATTAAGGACAAATGACCTTAAAACAGTAGTACATATGCTGGTAACCTCTAGGCTTGACTACTGTAATCCACTCTACGTGGGGCTGCCTTTGTAAGTAGTTCAGAAACTACAATTGGTACAGAATGCGGCAGTCAAATTGGGTCTACCCAAAGGGATCATATAACAACATTTCTAAAAGAACTGCATTGACTGCCGATATGTTTCCAGACAAACTATAAAGTGCTGGTTATTACCTATAAAGCCCTTAACGGCTTCGGTCCAGGGTACTTAAGAGAGCGCTTCTCTGTTTTGAACCCTGTCGCCTATTAAGATCATCCGGAGAGGCCAGCTCATTTGGTGGAACTCGGAACCGGGCCTTCTCCGTGGCTGCCCTGGGGCTTTGGAACGTGCTCTCTGCTGAAATAAGAGCATTTCCTTCTCTGTTTGCTTTTAGGAGGACCCTGAAGTTGCACCTGTTTCCCCAGGCTTTTAACTGAAATTTAAACTTTAAATCGTAATGTGTTCTATTGTGATTTTTATCTGTTTTTATGAATTTTAAATGTTTTATATTTGATATTATGTTTTAATCTGTACACTGCCTTAGAGATTTCTATATTAGGTGGTATAGAAATTCATTCATTCAATCAATATTAAAAATATCCCCAGCATCCAAAGTGGATGTTGACTGAGAAACACAAGGTCAAAGCTACCTTGAGTGTGCAAAACTAATTGAGTGGTTCTTTGGATCCCATACTGCATGAAAACCTTCTTTCTGAAGGGCCAAATTACATGTTACATTGAGCATATCATTGGCCCTGATGCACTAAGCTTTTGTTTAAATAACAGCTGCAGATAAGGTGAAGATCATTCAAACTGTGGAATTTTTAGGCATACTCTTTTACAGCAGCAGGATGGAGTTCTGGTGGCAATGTAACCCACAGTATAAGAAGCAATGGGTAATAACATTCGTTTCAATGAGTACTTAATCTTTCTGCTTTTACTATATTTAACCACATGCTAAAACAACATTTGGATCCAATGCGTTATACTGCTGCTGAACAAAGAGATTAAATAATAATGTCCTTAACACTGTGTAACAGCCAAGGGAATAATATATGACATTATCTTTCAAATCAAGCAGCTCAGTGGTTCTTCCGAATCCAAATTAAATGCTGGCAACATTTAAAAGCTATCCAGCCTCATTCCCTGCTTACCTTAGCATTTATTGAACTTGTAATGGACTTCTGAAAGTTCTCCCTCAATATAAATCTAGCAGGCAGAATGAAGACTAGTTAAAGAGATTAATGAGAAAGCCAACAACGTCCTTAATGTTCTAATTGATGCTTTGTAAGCTTTGCGGCCGATTACATCCCGTAAGCGAGAACATTTCAGCTACTTCTCCAACGATAATTTACATTTCATTGAAAACATGTTGATGAAATGGTATACAAGGAATTGTCTCATATCTTCTCATAGATTGATTGCCTGATAACTCCAAAGAAATCAAGTGGATACCTTCAATTTTTGAGACTTATTTTTTAGAATAAGGGAGGGGGACCTGAACAAAAATCTAAAGCAATTCTAATCAATAACAGCTGTTAAACTCTCTTTGTAAGACATACTCCCAGTCTCCAAAACTCCACACTGAACAAGATAGCTTGACCTCTGTATGGACCAAACTAGATGAGATACCAGAGATTTGTTATCAGGATCTCCTGTGCTAATTTGATCAGGAAAGCAGCACTGGATGTGAAAGCATTTCACACACACACACACACACACACACACACACACACACACACACACACAGAGCTGACATTGGTTTAGTGGGGCTGGGAAGCTCTCCTAGATGGTGACATATTCCAATTTCAATGCAAATTATGATGGTAATAAAATGAGAAATGCACACAACATATCACAGAATATTCTTAGTGCCATCTGCTGGCAATCTGTGAATAAGCAGTTTCTTTCAAATTAGAATAAAAAGAATTTTAAAACTCATGAATGCCACAGATTGTCAGTAGATGGTGCTAAGAATATTACACAACATCCTTGTTCAAAGGGAGGATTTGTTGTGGTATTTATCATTGTAATTGGCATTACAGTTGGAATATATCACCATTTGGAAGAGTCCAAGATGAACATCTGTACTTGTTCTCCCTCTACTGTCTGCTTGAGAGGGTCAGAACAATTTAGATTATTGAAATGGCATGGGAGGGGAGGGTTAAAAAACTCCCCCTCCTTCAGTGCCACTTCAACAATAACAGAACCACTTCCCCAGTAACAGTTCCATACAGCTGCTTTGAAAAGCGGGGAGGACCTCATATGAGAGACTGATTTTGGATTTCTCATGTCATACTTATTTGGCCTTAAGCAATTTGATCCATACTTCTGTCTCTATTTAAGATAAATCTCCAGCTCCGTCAGCTCATTTTGTTCCCTTCTCTCAATGGCAAGGAAGAACTATAATTATCCATCCTATTTACAGCAGCCTCTATCAGGACATATTGTGGGGGTTTTGCCAAGTTCAGCCTTTCTTTGTACATCTCATATTTCAATTTATTATCAGCTTGGTTACTCTTAATCTTCTGAATTGTGTCTCTGGTTGCACATTCTAGCAAAGCTATATTCATGTGCAGGAGACCATCATATGCAGCCAGATGTTTAATTAAAGATGCACCAAATGTTTGCTCACAAACATTTTGGGATAAATGTGTGCTTTTGAGTTGGCCAAAATGTTATCTAGAAAACATCCTACTTTTAAGGACATTTTCATTTCCTCCCACACCTGTTCTTAGCCCCAATCTGCTACTGCTTTGGTGCCATGTTTTCTGCATCTTGCTCCTCCACTACGTGATCCGACCAATCAGGGATCATGTAGTGAATATGATGACATTTCAATGCCACAATCTTTTTCTAAAACTCTGTCATGATGTTAAAGTTATCCTGATCAGTGCATTTTCCTAGTCACTGCTCAAATCGCAGCAGGGAGGCGGGATGCCTCTTACCTTTTGTGATGTCCCCTGTTTGAGCTATTCTTTAGAAGGCTAACAGGGGTCCCTATCTCTATTCAAGGGCCCCCATGTGGCTCCCCTGCCTGAATTGCTCACCATTTCTCTCTGAGGCTGTGCATCAACTTGAGAAGGGTGGTCTTGTCTCCAACTCTGTACTGCTTAGCTTACTCAGTCTGCTTATCCAAATTCATCCATTATATGTCCCTCTACAGAAAGGATCTCTCTTTAGCTAGCTAACTAGCGTGCTACTTAGTGGGCAGTCAGTCTGCCTTCCCACCTGCCCTTTGCCCCCATGGTTTGGTTAGATATTTCTCCCATCAATCAAAGTCCCTGCCACACCTCAAAGGTCCCAGCTGCCATAGCATCTATCTATATTGGTTGAGGGAAATTTACAGCCAAGCATACGGTCCCACACCAACGGTCCCACACCAACTGCTTTAAAACTTGCCTTGTATCTGACCCCAAGGTAAGCACATAGCTTGAATTCCAGCTGGGGAAGGAGCAGGTGTGAGATTCCAATCCAATGGCCATCAGGATCAACACAGGAGAGGGCTGCAAAAGAAATGCTTAAGCCTAGCTGGCTTCATTGCTATTTTAAGACTCAAACTGGAAGACATGAACACAAAACAAATTCCTATGTGGAATTAATAGAAATTCCTGCTCGGAAAAAGAACCAGATTCCTGGTAATGGTATCTCTGTCACAGTGTGAAGGCAGACTGATACAGACATTTTGCTCCTTACGAGGAATTTGGTGAATGAAAGGACTGATCTACTGTGCATCACTGCCATCCTTTGCCATCCCACCATGTAGGATTATACCTTGTTTCAGTTGTAGGAGTGAAATATCATACCTGCCAACATGTCCCCTTTTTCCCCATTTAGGTGAACGGGAAAATAGGGACATGTTGGCAGGTATGAAGTATGCCTCCAGTCTCAATTCAGAAAAATAGTGTGCTACATCCACCCAAAGTTTGGTTAACACATACCTATACCATATACAGTGTCATGAACACCTCATTCATTGACATCAAAATGTATTTTTCTTTGAAGTCTTCAACACAAATTGGATAAACGAGGATATATTCTCTCAGAAAGCCTCTCTAGTTACCTATTAGTTTGTATAGCTACAGCATCTCTTTCACTTAATAAATTAATTAAAAATCCACATGGATGTTTCAGCTTTTGTTCATAATCTCTGTTAAAATGATAGAATGTTAGCAATGATCCCACACTGCATATATACATAATTAATATTTTAAAATGTGCTGTTCAAGTCCTTCTTGATTAACAACAGAGGAACTATTAATCAGAAAAAGACCGGAACAGTGCATTTTAAAGTATTAATTATGAATATACACAGTTTGGGATTATACCCAATACTCTTTCATTGGTACACAATGCTTTCATTCATTGCTCTGGATACATGTGTTTTTAAAATGTGCTCTATTAATTTTTAAGGATATTTAAGCTACAGCTAGTGATTATATTTTCATATGCAATGAACTATTATATTTTTAAAAACTTTATAACACTTCCATCTCAGTTTCTCCGAGAGGCTCAGGGCATTGTACATTGGGGCTATCCCAGTTTATCGTTACAATAACTGTGCAGTCACTTAGACTAAAAGAGACTGGCCTAAAGTTACTGGTGGCTCAGTGGAGAATGGTTTTGCAATACATTACAATAAATGTGTAGTTTAGATCTCTCTCTCTCTCTCTCTCTCTCTCTCTCTCTCTCTGTATGATAACACACTGATAATAACCTGATTGAGGGTGTCCCAATCAGGACTGGGAACATGGTCTGCTGGGAGCAGCTATTTAATTATATAATAATAATAATAATAATAATAATAATAATAATAATAATAATAATAACAACAACAACAACAACAACAACAACAATGTGATGCAACACTTATTAACTAACAAACAGCTTCCAGTTGAACAGAAAGGAAATTGCCCGAACACCAGAGGCACAAAAGACCAGCTGCTGATTGACAAAATGATTTTAGAAAACTGCAAGAGAAGAAAAACAAATCTAAGTGTTGCATGGATTGACTACAAGAAAGCGTTCGATTCATTGCCTCACACATGGATACTAAAATATTTAGAAACAACTGGTGTCAGCAAAAACATTCAGCTATTTATTTAAAAAAGCAATGAGCATGTGGAGTACACAGTTAACAATCAATGGCGAGACACTTGGACAGGTTAGCATTAGAAGAGGCATTTTCCAAGGGGACTCACTATCCCCTCTGTTGTTTGTAATTGCCATGACCGCACTTTCACAAATACTAAACAAAACAGGCCTCGGATACCAAACATCTAAAACATCAAGTAAAATCAACCATCTGCTGTACATGGACGATCTGAAGTTGTATGGAAAGTCCCAGTCAGAAACTGGATCACTGCTAAACACTGTCCGTATATTCAGTAGCGATATAGCAATGGAGTTTGGACTAGACAAGAGTGCTGCATTAATAATGAACAGAGGGAAAATAAGAAAAACAGAAGGAATAGAACTGCCCAATGGCAGCAAGATCAAGAACTTGGAAGAGAAAGAACATTACAAATACTTGGGCATTCTCCAGGCTGATAACATTGCACACACTGAAGTTAAAAGGAAAATTGGAAGTGAATACATCAGGAGAGTTAGAAAAATCCTCAAGTCCAAACTCAATGGTGGGAACACCATACAAGCCATAAACACCTGGGCTATACCTGTTATCAGATACACTGCAGGAATAATAGACTGGACCCAAGCAGAGCTAGAGATGCTGGATCGTAAGACCAGGAAAATAATGATCATCAATCATGCTCTGCACCCCCACAGTGATGTCGATAGGCTATACCTCCCTCGCAGCTCAGGAATAATAAATTGATGAAAATGCTGAAAGTCCACCAAACAGTAGAGGAGGAGAAAAGAGGCCGTGAAGAATATATAAGGGACAGTGAAGAAGATGCACTTCAGATGGTCAATAACACGAAACTATTCAACACCAATGAAAGAAAGCAGGCCTACAAGAAAGAACAAGTCAAGAACCGAGCAGAAAAATGGAAAAATAAGCCCCTGCATGGTCAATATTTGCACAATATAAGTGGAAAATCAGACATCACCAAGATCTGGCAATGGCTTCAGAATGGCAACTTGAAGAAAGAAACTGAGGGTTTAATACTGGCTGCGCAAGAACAGGCACTAAGAACAAATGCTATAAGAGCCAAAGTAGAAAAATCCACAACAAACAGCAAGTGACGCCTTTGTAAAGAAGCAGATGAAACAGTGGACCACCTAATCAGCTGTTGTAAAAAGATCGCACAGACTGACTACAAAAAAAGGCATGACAAGGTAGCAGGGATGATACACTGGAACATCTGCAAAAAATACAAGCTACCTGTAGCCAAGAATTGGTGGGACCATAAAATTGAAAAAGTGGTAGAAAATGAAGATGTAAAAATATTATGGGACTTCCGACTACAAACAGACAAACATCTGCCACACGATACACTAGATATAACTGTAGTCGAGAAGAAAGAAAAACAAGTTAAAATAATCGACATAGCAATACCAGGGGATAGCAGAATAGAAGAAGAAGAAATAGAAAAAATCACAAAATACAAAGATCTACAAATTGAAATTGAAAGGCTGTGGCAGAAAAAGACCAAAATAATCCCAGTGGTAATTGGCGCCCTGGGTGCAGTTCCAAAAGACCTTGAAGAGCACCTCAACACCATAGGGCCACAGAGATCACCTTTAGCCAATTACAAAAAGCAGCTTTACTGGGAACAGCCTATATTCTGCAACAATATCTGTAATAATAACAGCAACAACATTGATAATAAAATTCTGGCATCCCAGGTCCTCGGGAAGGACTCGATGTCTGGATAAAACAAACCAGTCAATAACACCTGTCTGACTGTGTAAATAAATAAATAAATAAATAATAATAAAATTCTATTTCTATACTGCCCTTCCAAAAATGCCTCAGGATGGTTTATTTATTTGATTTCTATGCTGCCCTTCCAAAAATGGCTCAGGGCGGTTCACACAGAGAAACAACAAATAAATAAGATGGATCCCTGTCCCCAAAGGGCTCACAATCTAAAAAGAAACACAAGATAGACACCAGAAACAGTCCCTAGAAGTACTGTGCTGGGGGTGGATAGGGCCAGTTACTCTCCCCCTGCTATATAAAGAGAATCACCGCATTAAAAGGTGCCTCTTTGCCAAGTTAGCAGGGGTTTAACTCTCTCTTGCTATGCAATGGTCCCAATTGGGGCAGCTCATCCATCAGGCAGGGTGAGGCGATGGCCTCAGGCAGCATCTGCACTCTAGGGTGGCAAGTACAGGCATCCCACCCCATGCCCAGTCGCCCACCACGCCTCACTTATCTACCACATCCTAGCTCCTCATTGCCCCCTTATGATGATTTGCAAGCACTTTGCTAGCTGCCTGGATGTCTTTTTTCTCTTATGATATGAGGAAGGAAACCAAAAAAGGAAGCCATTCAGGCAGTTAGCAAAGCGCATGCAAGCTTATAGATGAGGTAGGGCAGTGGCAAGAGAGGCGGGATGACTCCATCCCTGATGCCTTCATGCCCACCATATGCGCTGCTCTTCATGTCCATCATATGTGCTGCTCCATCTACCAGTACTGCCCTCCATCATCTGCAGGCTTGCAAGCGAGCTGCCTGGTTGGTTTTTCCTCCGTTCTCTTCCCCCACAGAGAATTGACAGATGGGCAAGGGCAGGGCCAGCTACAGAGGTGGGACAGCCCACCCCTGGTATCAGAGCATGGATATGAGTAGGTGTGGTTGGCATTGCCTTGAACTGGTACTGGTTCCCCCATCTGAATCGGTGCTTGGGTCAGTAACGGACTGGATGAAGGTGAATAAGCTGAGACTCAATCCAGACAAGACAGAAGTACTGCTGGTCGGTGGTTCCTCTGCCTGGGTGAATGATGTTCTGCCTGTTCTAGATGGGGTTGCACTTCCCCTGAAGGATCAGGTTCACAGCTTGGGGGGTGGTCATTGATCCAGCACTTTCACTAGAGGCTCAAGTGGCCTCTGTGGCTCGGAGTGCCTTTTATCAGCTTCGGCCGATACGCCAACTGCGACTGTACCTGGACAGAGATAGCTTGGCCATAGTTACCCATGCTCTGGTAACCTCTCGCTTAGATTACTACAATGTATTGTACTGTATGTGGGGCTGCCTTTGAAAATGGTCTGGGAACTGCAGCTGGTACAAAATAGGGCTGCGAGATTACTAACTGGGACTGGACGTTTGAGCAGATTACGCCAGTGCTTCATCAGCTGCACTGGCTCCCAGTCCATTTCCAGACCAAATTCAAGGTGCTGTGTTTTTTTAAATCTTTAAAGCCCTAAATAGCTTGGGGTTACCTGAGGGAATGCCTTGTCCCATATGTCCCAACCCAGTCCTTAAGATCCTCTTGGGAGGCTGTTCTCCAGGTGCTCCTGCCAAACGAGGAGAGGCGGGTGGCTACTAGGGAGAGGGCCTTTTCAGCTGTTGCACCCTCCCCAGTGAAGTTTGCCTGTCTTCATCACTATTTTCTTTTAGATGCCAGGTAAAGCCCTTTTTGTTCACTTGGGTCTTTTAAAATTTTAAAATCTTAAATCTTAAATTTTAAAATTTTAAACTTAATTTAAAAAATGATGATTTGATTGTAACTGATTTTGTGTGTGTGTGGTAAAAACGTTTTTAAAATTGTTTTTGTATCGTATTTTGTACTCCCTCCACTTTTTTTGGTCTATTATGATTTAATGTATGTTTTTATCTCATGTTTTAATGTTGTGTGGTAAGCCGCCCAGAGAACAATTTGTTATGGGGTGGCAAACAAATAAAGTTTATTAATAATTTATAATTATTATTAATAATAAAATATTGCCCTGAAGTTTTTATTAGTCTCAGGACAAAGCTTCCACTGGTGCCAATAGAAGTTTCCCTCCCAGAGCTAAATGCACTGTTGAGAGCACATTTTTCATTCAGACCACAGCACAGTGGGAAAGCGTTAAATACCCTCTTCCCATATGCTATGGTTCTGATTAGGCCCCACAGCTTTAAATAAAAGAGGTCCCAACTATGCATTGGGCTGAACTGGGATTTGAATCCAGATCTCCTTAGTCCAAATGTAACATTCTGTCCTATGTGCCACACAGTTTATGCTATCCTTTTACCTATTCTGGTAATGAAGGTCCCATTGCTACATCCCAATTCATCTACCACTTCAGCTAACCACTTTTCAATTGTTTTAATAATGTGAGGCTGTAGGATAAAAACCCAACGAACACTCTTAGGGGTTTGGCTAGGTCCCAGCTTATTTCTCTCCTGATAGTACCATGAAAAGAACCTGTTGCAAGTAATAAGCTACAATCTTCTGCTGCAGTAAGAAACCAGATAGTTTGTCTGCTGTGAAAATTATAGAGGCTTTGCAGAAACTGGCCTCATCTTGTAGTTTTTACAGGTATACAGATATGACAGGACAGCTTTTGACAATGGCAAGACAGTCCCTAGACAAGTACTCTGCAAATCCTGCTCTAAGAGGAACTTGTCTCTTCCCCACACTGGTCACATGAAAGACCAGCTAGCCTCTGGAAATAAAAGGTGTCACCATACCTGATGCTTCATCATGCTGAGAAGGGCCCTGTGGGTGTAGAGATTACATTATTGTACAGTTCTGTCTGTCCACTTATTATGCCCACTATGTGTTATCTCAACCATTTTATTTTTGCCCTCAGGGATGCTTCTTTTCCCTTTTACCCAAAAGGAATTCTTGCTTTGACTAATGCAATCTCCCACATTTTTATCTAATTAGAGTTTAGTTGCCCAACCATGATGGCTCCTACATCTGACATGCCTGAAGATTCCATTACTTTTTTCCTCCTTCTCTTTCTCCTCCTCCAGCCAAATTCCTTGGAGTGTGGGCTTTCCTCCTGGGCCTGACCGTGTTTAAATTAAAACTCTGAATATGGAATAGAATAATAGGAGTGTATCATTTGTTTTCATTTGTGTCTCCAAAACCCAATTCATGTTAATGTATGGAAGGCCCATAGCTCAGTGGTAAAGCACATGTTTTGCATACATAAGGTCCCAGGTTCAGACTCCAGCATCACCAGTTTAAAGGGTGTTAGGTACGAGGGCTGGAAACGACCTCTGTCTGGGTTGCTGGAGAACTGTTTCCTAGTTAGTAATTGGGAAAAAGAATAGGCTTCATGATTGTGATAGCAAAGCAATTAAGCACAGATGAAGTATTTTAATTTTAATAAGTACATTTCTGCTTAAGTAATATATGCTTAAAGGATTTAATGATGTGCTGTCGGTGTGTATGGTGCTTTATAGAGGAATAATTTGGAGTCAGGCCTCTGCCCTAAGGGGAGGCAACAGAAGGAAGGTAAAGAAGGGGGAATATGTGATCAGCTCTGTGACAGGTAGTCTTAAGTGTTATTCGGGAATTTCCAGGAAATGTTATGCCAGATAGATAGATAAAGAGAGAGGGGGAGAAAGAAAGAGAGCGGGGGCTAGGAATTTGCTTAGGTAACAGATTCACAGTTGGGCTGGTGGGAGAGTTGTTGACAATTAAATCCCTCTCTCTTTTGGTCACTGGAGGTTAAAGTGGCATCTATGACACAAAGCACCTTGGACTCCACCTCGACAGAGATAGCCAGGCCACAGTTATCTGTTGCTCTGGTAACTTCCATATTAGAGGAAGACTTCTCACTTAATATTTAATTCACCATACTTTCAACCACGACAAGAATACATTGAGGCTATTCCCATGACTACTGGAAAGCAGGCTAAGGGAGCTTAACCCGTTTTCCAGGGATCGTGGGAACCACTGGGCTTGCAGGTGAGCCCCGGTGCTCCCAAGGTGGCTAGCCTGCCTAATTCCCCCTCCCCTTAAGTGAGGTTAACAGAGCTAGTGCTCCGGTAACCTAATTTGGTTGCTTGTGTGTTGCCACAGCACGCAGACCTGGAAGAAGCTCTTCTCACCGATCGTGAGAAGAGCTTTATTGTATAAATGTTATGAATTATTCTGGGAGTATCAACAATTCAATACTTTAGTATGATAGCATCCTGAACTGTGCCAAGCAGTGTTCCTTGTAATAAGGATCCCCAGATGTTGTTGACTACAGCTCCCATAATCCTCAGCCAAAGGCTATTGCAGATGGAGATGATGGAGGCTGTAGTCAACATCTAGCAATCCCTGTTACAGGGAACAATGGTGCCAAGTCAAGGCTGTGAGCATTTCAAGAATTGGATTATTATTTATTTCCCACTTCAAAAAATGCCCAAGTGATATCCAACAAAAGTCATGAAAAATGCAATCACACTTAAAATACAACAGATAAAATAAAATAAAATAACAGCACAATATATAAATATTAAGTAGTAAAAATGGGGGGGGGCAAATAAAATTGCACAAAAAACTGTTGTCCGCTTGCAAATATTTGACTAGCCTTTTGTTATTTTGAATACATCCCTGGAGGAAATGTTCAATACTATTAGGAGAAAGTGCAAGGATTGTTGCTTTAACCCAACATAACCCAGCAAGGGAAACCCTTTGGCAGCTTATGCAAATACTTGTCTGGATGCATATCCCTGAATGCATAGGACACTCACATTATTATCACCTTCTCATTTAGAAATCTGCCCATCTCTTACTCTTCCATGATTGTGAAGCTGGCTGCCTGCTTTTTCTTCTTATCAATCCTGCCACGGTCAGGACTGCCCTATTTACTCCCCTTTCTTACTGTTTCCCACTCATAGGTTTCTACTCCCCATTGCATCCAAGTTGCTTTGCAGTATTATTCATCCTGGGTCTCTCTCAACTTTCATATCTGCCCCTGATGCTTGGTTTACCTTTCTTGCTAACATCATCCCTTCCATGCTCCTTGGTGTGTTCACCATTCATCTTGATAACCTCACCTATCTCCCTCCTACTCTATGATGTCCTCTTTTGGCTACTCACTGTTATGGTCACTCTCTTGATCTTGTGAATTCAAATAACTACTCTGAGCAACTTCTCTACTGTGAATTTGACCAGACATCATCTTGTCTTTTTCAACATTGTGCATTCCTCTTTCCCCTCTCAGCCTGCCCCTCACTCCTTCTATGATCTTCAGTCCATCAAAGCCATGGCTTTCAAGCATTGATCTCCTCTGTGCAGCGGCAGTCCTGAGCCAGGGTGAGAAAGTCTCCTCAAGCACAGGTTCTGTGAAGGACAGGGGGCATGGGAAGTGCCAGAGCACCATGGACACCAATCTGACCTCCATCTGGGTGTTTTTCACACAGGACCTTTAAAGCCCGTTAGCTCGCATCTCCTCCACAATGTTCACAAATCAGGCAGATTTATCCCAAAGTCCCTGCTAGCTAACAGGGAGCACCTCACACACAATTCAGGCTTTTCACTGCGCATTAGAATAGCCTGATTTATATCTGGGGTTCAAAAATCCACTTTTTGCATTTGTTCTTTTGGACAACTTCGAGTTTACAGCAAAGCCTCGCAGTAAACTCACAGTAAAGCCTGCTGTGTGAAGAATTCCCTGTTGCTTGTTTGCATAGCCTGATAATCATTGTGTGTCTGCCACAGGCTTGGCATTATCACCTGAGAATGTTGAGCACCCACCCACAAATTAGGGTTGACATTATATTGCCCTTCACCTGAGAAAGCAAAATGTCTTGGACACCCCTTCCATTGTCATATCTGTCCTCTCTGTAGATTCTGTAGTCTACACCTTCAATGCCTCCCTAACCTCAACTCTTGACTTGTTTGCCCCCCCGACCCACCAAACTCTTGTCTTTAGTTCTATTCTCAACTAACTCACAGATTAGTTTTTAAAAAGCAATATGTGCTAGTACATTTATTACCAATGAAATGTCTAAAGAGAATTTTTTAAAATCAACATGAAGTATTTCATTTTTTTCTGATAAATATAATCCTCCTATCATAAACAAATAATCTTTCATGGGATTCACATTAAACTCCCCCCCCCAGCTCATTTTTCACCTAACCAGGAATATAACAGCACCTAGTAGTTTGGAATTGCCTGAATGAAGGTCACAGCTAACCCCTATAAAGATGAGCTATCGTTAAACTGACTATCTTTAGAGGCAGCGCTGGAAGATATTTTTAATACTTATCAATGAAACTAACCTATTTTAACTGAAAAACTGATTACTGTCTAAACAGAGGATTCACTAAGGTTGAAGCTGAGTAGCAAGTCACATTTCTTTATAAATCATCTATATCCATCCAAGCATCTAAATTGCTTCCAAAAAAATGTAATAAAGATCAGGAATGAAGTGGCAGAAACTTCTATAGATACGGTAAGGACTATTCATTTTTTGTTTTTTGCAGGCACATAATACTATGGCAGCCACATGGAGGCTGCTTACAGTGGCTGAAATCACATAGTAAGTAATTTGCATATGTCCAAAAAAGGGTTGATGGGGGATCTGAGGAAAATTGCCTTGTCCACAACTTCTGCTATTGAGTGGCTAGCAATGTGTTGACAGCAGCCATGTGGAACAATTTAAAGCAGCCTCTGTGCAGAGATGGCAATTTGTCTATCAGCACAAAGCCTTCCTCACCAGTTTGGCACTGAATAATATAGTTTTCTTTTTCAGTAGAAGATATTTTTCCTCCTTTTTCATTTTATGTGGGAAAACAATGTTCATACAAAAACAAACAAGACCTTCTCTTCCCAATTATGCTTTATTTTCTTAAAGTATTTTTATCCCAAAATTTTCCAAATTGTTGTTTACAAATAACAAAGAAGCCATTTGTATAAAATCTATACAGCTCCAAAAATATACTTATTTATAGAAACATACATTTCACCTTAATATCAATATTACCCCCCACACACTACTATCCTGAGGCCAAGATTTCTTAATATCTAACAGGATCGTTCAAAATTGCCAATACCGTATTCTTCAGTTCCAAACACTGAGGTCATTGAAACCCCTCTGTAACACCATGATTCCATCTACTGCAGAAATTATGAAAACTGTTAAAATAGTATTTCCCCCCAGTAACTGATTTGATTTTCCATCTCGATTTGTATATCCAAACCTTCCACCTGCTTGCACTTGACAGAACAGATAAGAAAACAAGAACCTATTAGAAAAAAGAATTCTAACTCAGAAGGATGCTAGTGCAAAAACACAATTTAAGCCAATCTGGTCACATTATATTTTTATTAATATAATAGTAGCTTTCACAGGACAAAGCTATCACAAGTTTCAATCTCTACCTCCACCAGGGATAGCCCAAATTCCCAAATAAAATGATCAGTTTTTAAAAATGACAGGTAGCGAGGATGCTTTATTGGAACAATGGAGACTTTGAAACTAAAATATTGTATCTTCTTCTACTGTATCAGTTTTTGAGTAAACACATTTTTCATATTGAACTGTAGAATTATGAATTAATTTACTTAGGCAGAGTTGGGGGGAGGAGGTCAGTTTATTTATTTATTTATTTAATTGTGAAATGAAAGTTGTTCCAGATCACACCTTTGCTTGTAAGAGACAACAATTTGACTATAACCAAACACAACTTTATTATGAAAAAGATACCTGAAACTTGCACATTTATTACAGTGTGTCTGTAATGTTCGTCTGATTTAATTAGAAGCTTTCTCCTGAAGTACAGACACTGCAGCAATTGATTAGAATAATACCCAATACATGATGGGCATCAAATGGAAATAAATTGGAAGTGCTCTTTACAGCATTAATACGTTGGTGACAAAATTTACTGGTGAAAACCAGTGATTCATTTACACACACTTTACACACACACATTTACGCACACATATTTGAATGCACTTTAGTAAAAAAAATTCCAGGGATTTTCAAGGGATTACCAATTACCAAATTAAATAAATATTATTTTAAAGTAAATATATAATCCCTAAAATGTGGTGGGATTCCCTTAAAAAATGTCATCCAGATAAAAAGGAAATAACAATTTGTAACACTGAAAAGAAAACACACTGTAAAGGCTTTTTACCTTGCATTGTTTTCATGGGCTTTCCTCTTTCCAGAGCAGCTGATTTCCCCCCCAAAGGACTCCAGCCTTTATTACTTGCTGACAAGGTGTCTGACAAATAGCTTTCTGCTGCAGCAGTTGAGGTTGAGCCATCTGTTTTTTCCTTTAGAGATCTATGCATTATTCATGATGACATTTCTTTCTCTCCTCCTCTGGCCAATAGCCACTATGTTTGCCATTTTCCTGTTTTATCCTGAAACATATCACCAGGTTGGAATAATTGTTCATGCTCTTTACAATATTTAAATGACAAGTCTCTGAAAGCTCTTGTGAAAAGAATTCTGGGCACCATAGGCTAGAAAGTTCTATCCTGGAGCCTATGTGGAGGTGTTGAGGCATGCCCTCAACTCCTGCCTGTAGGCTTCCAGTGGCATCTGGTGGGCCACTGTGTGAAATAGGACGCTGCACTAGATGGGCCTTGGGCCTGATCCAGCAGGGCTGTTCTTATGTTGGGAGCTTTCTTCCTAGACTAATAGCAGCTTTAGGATGGGGTGGGGATTTTCATTGGGACCATAACATGAGAGGAAAGGGTTAAATTAGCCTCCTCATGTGATCCTGATCCCACTTTATAGCTATTTTATTTTTAAGACAGAAGCACAAATCACACTTTTAGCATCACATGTGTTTTGAATCTGAGTTGGAGAACAAACTGAACAAATGTCTTGATTTAATATGAATGGGAGAACCAGGAACAACAGAGAATAACTTATTTATTATTTTATTGATTTTCAATATTTATACCCCTCCCCTCCAGTACACTATTGCTCGGGGCAGCTCACAATAATAAAATGTAAAATAAAACTAATACAATTACCAAATTATGTAAACAAAAGTCAAGCTAAAACCACAATCAGAATAAAGTTTCAAATTAAAAGCTATTTTAAAAGCTAAAAATTGAGAATTATAAAAACTAAAAATGAAAGAACCTACCAGATATAACCAAAGATGGAGCATTAAAAAGCCTCTTTAAAAAGATGTGTGGTGGTTTTTTTTATTTATTTTAAAAACACAGACACACTGAGCAAGGGAGAATGGTGAAGCTCTTCAGAAAGGGCATTCCAAAGCCAAGGGGCCAGAACTGAATAATAACAATACTTCCTAGTTGACACAGTAATGGTTTGTTATAATTATCATTTCTCACATATATATCCAATCCTTTCTCAGTGACCTTAGGGCTAGTTTACATAGGATACCTCCTCCTTTGATTCCCACAACAGCCTTGTAAGGTAAGTTAGGCTGAGGGAGAAAGAGGGGCTGCTATAAGATCCCCCAGTGATTTTCATTGCAAGACACATTTGCTCACCCTGGCTTTTAATTAGATCTACAGTTTTTACAGTTTTAACATTGTGTTAAATTTTAATTGTGTTAATGTTTTGTTGTTTTAATCTGTATTGTTTTTTATTGTAAACTACCCAGAGACATAAGTTTTGGTCGGTATATAAATATGATAGCCAGCGTGGTGTAGTGGCTAGAGTGCCGGACTAGGACCAGGGAGACCCGAGTTCAAATCCCCATTCAGCCATGAAACTAGCTGGGTGACTCTGGGCCAGTCACTCTCTCTCAGCCTAACCTACTTCACAGGGTTGTTGTTGTGAGGAGAAACCTAAGTATGTAGTACACCACTCTGGGCTCCTTGGAGGAAGAGTGGGATATAAAATATAAAAATAAATAAAATAAAATAAAATAGAGAGAGAGAGAGAGAGAAGTAATGTGGGTAAACATCACTACCCCATTGGTAAAGTGGGTGTCTCACAAATGGGTGCCTTGGGTGTCAAAATGGACGCAAGGATGACTGGAGTGAATTCCTCCAAATTGAGGACACCTCCTCATAAGGTATGCAGAAAATCTTGACTGTGTTAAAAATAGTCACTGGATCCCCACAAGTCCCAGACTAGTGGTAATTAGGGTTGTGCATATGTGCTGCCCTCATACTGCCTTGGATGACAGCCAGGTAGCAGTGAGAGCCCTCAACCACTGATGCCAGAAGTTAGCGTGCATGGAAAAAAGTGGCCTGCTGGGGCAGGGATGTACAAGTGCATACACTTACTGCTTTTATCCTTGAAGGCTGCCAAGTGCCCTTGCAGTACAATGGTTGGACAGCAATTAGAGACACCCCTCTGCTTGGCTTTTCCTAGCTGGAACAGAGGCGTGGGCAGTGGCAATTATCTTGGACTTGTGGAAAGGGGTGGGAAGGAAGAAGCTGCTTCCTTTAGCACCCTCTCTTCTCTTCTCTCTTCTCTCCAAGCCACCCACATTTCTTGCCCCAACTAACAAGATCTACACAAGGAAGCAGGCATCTGAGCAGCAATACACTTGGCTGGCTCAAGAGCGTACATAAATAAGATACATAAGAGAGCCAGCATGATGTAGTGGTTAGAGTGCTGGACTAGGAGCAGGGAGACCCGAGTTCAAATCCCCATTCAGCCATGATACTAGCTGGGTGACTCTGGGCCAGTCACGTCTCTCTCAGCCTATCCTACTTCACAGGGTTGTTGTGAGGAGAAACTTAAGTACGTAGTACACCACTCTGGGCTCCTTGGAGGAAGAGTGGGATATAATGTAAATAAATAAAATAAATCATCATCATCATCATCATCCCATTGGTAATTGGCACCCTAGGTGAAATTCCAAAACAACTTGAAGAGTACCTCAACACCATAGGGGCCACAGAAATCACCATCAGCCAATTACAAAAAGCAGCTTTACTGGGAACAGCCTATATTTTGTAACGATATCTATAATAAGCAACAGTATTGATGTTAAAATTCAGCCATCCCAGGTCCTTGGGAAGGGACTCGATGTCTGGATAAAAACAAACCAGTCAATAACACCTGTCTGACTGTGTAAACAAGAAATAATAATTAATAATAATTAATAATAATAATAATAATAATAATAATAATAATAATAATAATAATAATATCAGAAGCACAAAGTGTATCCCAAATCAGATGCAGTAAATAGACACATAGGAACATAGGAAGCTGCCACATACTGAGTCAGACTATAGATCCATCTAGCTCAGTATTGTCTGCACAGACTGGCAGCGGCTTCTCCAAACTTGCAGGGGGGAGTCTCTCTCAGCCCTATCTTGGAAATGCCATGGAGGGAACTTGGAACCTTCTGCTCTTCCCTGAGCAGCTCTATCCCCTAAGGATAGGAATATCTTACAGTGCTCTCACATCAAGTCTCCCACTCATATGCAACCAGGGCAGACCCTGCTTAGCTAAGGGGACAAGACATGCTTGCTACCACAAGACCAGCTCTCCTCTTTTGCACATATTTGCACTGCATTGCTTCAAACTGAATGTGCATATGGTGGCATGTAGCAATAAACATTCCATTGAATGGAATACATTGTGAATACACATATGTGCTCAGTTGTGCAATGGATCCTCCTGTGATTTGTGCCCACAACCTATCCAGTTAAGGGGCTTTGCAGTCAGAAGTAGTCTGGAGGAGAAATACTCTTGCCCAAATTCACAGTTGAATGTATGTTTCCAGACTCCTCCTATAAAATATGGACCATGGTCCATCTTGCATTCGTCTTAGAAGAAAGTCTGGGTTCATGACCTATACCTCTCCTGGGCTAATCTAGATTGGAAGGAGAACTATCCCCCTGGATAAGGGGAAGCACACACTCCATAAAATGTGAGGTTCTGACATCCTGGCCAAGTGAAGGCCTCTAAAGGTAAAGTGTGCCGTCGAGTCAACTCCTGGAGACCACAGAGCCCTATGGTTGTCTTTGGTAGAATACAGGAGGAGCAGCTGAATATCCAAGGAAAGAGGATAGGTTCCTTCTGCTTTTTGGCAAAATTCAGAAAATATTTGCACAAGTGCTCTACATAATTTTAAAATACAGAATGAAACTATAGTTTCCTGCCACCTTCCCCCAAGTGTTCACATTCTTGCACTGAGAATATAAATGCCATATTCAAAGTGTGTGCAAAATTTAGTGAAAGGTTGCTTATCTGTGATGATCTAGAATGCACACATTATTTGGAAAAGAAATACACCTTTAAAATTCAGAATTTAATATAAAACACAAAGTCTGTTTAGTCTGAATAAGCTGTCTGTTCTCAGGTCGGTTGGCTGATTGCGATGTTGTGCTTCCTGGTATATGTGGCTTTCGCCAGTTCTCTGGAATGTTGCTATGGTAGAGGAACTGCTTCCTTGGCGAGTTTTTATTGCTAAAGAGGATATTGTCCGGAGGAGATTAATGCTTCCTAGATTCTGACTGAATTAAAAAGCGGGCATTCACAAGTGCATTTGTAAATTAAATCAGCTCCATCTTTAACAGGATTCCTGCAGTTAATGGAAATTAGTATAAAGAGCTTCAGGAAACAATAATAACTGGATTATTTTAAAAGGAGGAAGACATAGATAGATTGGTCACTGATTACCTGAACAGTAAATAGATTTTTCTCCCACTCCGAGAACGAAGATATGAGAACACAGAATGTGAATTGAAACAGGGCCACAATCATATTACCGCAGAGGCGTATCTAGGGAAAATAGCGCCTAGGGCAAGCACTGAAATTGCGCCCCCTGTCCAAGCATCTGACACCCATCTTTCAGATAACTTTACCATGATATCAGCTGAAAAATACAAGTCAGGCTCGTTAATCTTTTAATATTTCCAAAACTATTTAGCAGTGGCCAGACCAAAAAATGCTGCAAAACTACAAATTTCAGTATGCTGGGGCTCATGAAATACCCAAATACTATGTGGAGGTGTACTAGGAAAACTAAACAGAAGTGCCTGTCTAATTCTCTACCATGCATTGCAGCATCACCATTACATAAGTTTTAAAAATAAATGGAGAATTTGACTTTTCCCAGATACTCTGAAAATAATTAAAGGATATGCAGAGTCAACTGTGTCACTGCTTGGAATATATTCTAGTATTTCAGAAAGACAGTTAAAATGAGACAAAGAGAGCAAGAAACTCCCAGTAGGCCTTAATACTAAGGATTTCGCACTGATTCAAAGACAGACTCACCATTAATAGTCATATTAGCAGGACATCACATTTAACTCACTTATCACAAGAAGCAAAGTAAGAGCAAATGAATACAATCCTAGCTCATAAGCTTCAGCTCAGTATTCACAAGCCCTGATTCTCTGTACATAGTGCCAATCTAAATATGTGTGCAGTGTCTTATATTATATTATTATTTTCTACCTGTAGCCCCTTTGGGGGGCTTCCTAAAGGCTGTGGGGTTTTTTTTTTGCAAAGGTTCTTCCTCCCCCCGCTGGCATCTAGAGCCTCACAGAGACCATTTGAGCATGTGTGGTGGCCATTTTAAAAAATAATCTTTTTTTTAAAGGCCACTGAAAACAAAATGGCCACCGCACATACTCAAATGGCCTCTGCAAGGCCTGGCATGACCTAGGGCCTCACAGAGCTCATTTGAGCATGCATGGTGGCCATTTTGTTTTCGGCAGCCATTTTTTTTAAAAAAAAATTAATTTCACAAAATGGCGCCCCCTTCAAGTGGCGCCCGGGGCACATGCCCTCCCTGCCCTACCCTAGATACACCCCTGTATTACCGGTAGGAACAAAGGCTGATCTGCAACATAAAGAACTATTTAACTTCAGAATCCCTTCTGTTCTTCCATGTGGCTACCTATCACTCAAAATGGGAGCTGGTAGAGAGCATCTTCCATCACTTGCTGTGGAGGAATAGCTTTCTGTTCCTCCTTTTTATCGCTGCCACCAAGTGGATTTTTGGTATGGCTGAGTCCACTACAACAGCCCTTCACCTTTATCAAAAATTACAAAAGGGGGGGGGACCCAAAAAAACACTTCAGCAAAGTGGAGAGGTGGAGATAGATCAACAAGCTTTTGATCTTTATATAATAAGTAATTTTACTTTTTTAAAAAAAATCAGTTCAATTAAAACAATACTTTTACAGCAAAAATGCAATTTCAAAAGAGTTACTTATTAACACAGCAGGTTAGGGAAAATAAAAAGCAGGGAAAATGCAATCACTACCTGGCTCCATACTGGTCCCTACTCTGTAGTCCTCTGTACTTTTTCTTCTTCTCAACTTCTGGCTTACTGGGCAGTCTCTTGTTCTGGTTACAGGTCTGGGGCTCAATCCAGTCTGGCTTATCTTTTTCTTCTAGTGATTTCAGCTATTTTCCTCCTGCTACGTATCTGCTACAAACGGACCAGCTCCACTGCAGACAGATTCTCTTTCAGACTTCTTCTAGCTGCACTCATGGTTCTCTTGACTCTTCTGGACTGTGCTGGTTTCATCTGGACTCACTCTAGCAGACTTCCAAACTGACTTCCTTCTTCTGCAACCTCCAGTTCTGACTTAACTAAACCCTTTGAAACTCTCTCAATATATACAGTATCTGGCCAAACAGTGCGTCCACCCAGCCAATCAGAACAAACAAAAATTCCCTCTATTTTTCAAAATTTCTTTCCCCCCTAAAAAAATCTACTGTCAAACTACTACTTTCATGGCAGAGGATACTGAGCATATACCTGTTCCTGAACCAGGCTTTTCGGGGATGGAGGCTAAAGAACTGAGTCAGATAGAAGTGACAAGAGAAGATGTTCTAAACTGTCTGGAAAAACTGAAAACTAACAAATCGCCAAGGCCGGATGGTATCCATCCAAGAGTCCTCAAAGAACTCAAATGTGAAATTGCCAACCTCCTTGCTAAAATATGTAACTTATCCCTGCAATTGGGCTCTGTACTGGAAGACTGGAAAGTAGCAAATGTAACAACAACTTTCAAAAAGGGATCCAGGGCCGATCCGGGAAATTACAGGCTGGTTAGCTTAACATCTGTTCCAGTCAAATTGATGGAAAGCATCCTCAAGGGTAAAATTGTAAAGCACATAGAAGAACAGGCCCTGCTGGGAGAGAACCAGCATGGCTTTTGCAAAGGTAAATCTTGCCTCACAAACCTTTTGGAGTTCTTTGAGAGTGTCAAGAAGTGTGTGGATCAAGGTGATCCAGTTGATATAGTATACCTAGACTTCCAAAAAACTTTTGACAAAGTTCCTCATCAAAGACTCCTGAGGAAACTTAGCAGTAATGGGATAAGGGGACAAGTACATGTGTAGATTGCTAACTGGTTGAAAGACAGGAAACAGGGGTAGATATAAATGGAGAGTTTTCACAATGGAGGGAAGTAAGAAGTGGGGTCCCCCAGGGATCTGTACTGGGATCAGTGCTTTTTAATTTATTCATAAATGATCTAGAAGTAGGGGTAAGCAGCGATGTGGCCAAATCTGCAGATGATACCAAACTATTTAGGATAGTGGAATCCAAAATGGATTGTGAGGAGCTCCAAAAGGATCTCTCCAAACTGGGTGAGTGGTCGACAAAGGGGCAAATGCGCTTCAATGTTGGCAAGTGATGCACACTGGGACGAAAACCCCCAGCTTCAGGTATATGCTGATGGGATCTGAGCTGCCGGTGACTGACCAGGAGAGGGATCTTGGGGTCATGGTGGCCAGCTCGTTGAAAGTGTTGACTCAATGCGTGGCAGCTGTGAAAAAGGCCAATTCCATGCTAGGGATCATTAGGAAGGGGATTGAAAATAAAACTGCTAATATTATAATGCCCTTATACAAAATGATGGTGCAGCCACACCTGGAGTACTGCGTACAATTCTGGTCACCACATCTAAAAAAGGACATTGTAGAACTGGAAAAGGTGCAGAAGAGGGCAACCAAGATGATCAGGGGCCTAGAGCACCTTCCTTATGAGGCAAGGCTAAAACACCTGGGGCTATTTAGTTTAGAAAAAGATGACTGCGAGGAGACATGATAGAAGTCTATAAAATCATGCATGGTGTGGAGAAAGTGGATAGAGAGAAATTCTTCTCCCTCTAACGTAACATTAGAACTAGGGGTCTTCCCATGAAATTGAATGCCAGGAAATCTAGGACCAACAAACGGAAGTACTTTTTCACACAACCCACAATCAACTTGTGGAATTCTCTGCCACAAGATGTGGTGACTGCCAACAACCTGGATGGCTTTAAGAGGGGTTTGGATAACTTCATGGAGGAGAGGTCTATCATCGGCTACTTGTTGGAGGGCTAAAAACCACCTCCAGCCTAGTACCAGTTGCAGGGGAGTAATAACAGCAGGAGAGAGGGCATGCCCTCAACTCCTGTCTGTGGCTTCCAGCGGCATTTGGTGAGCCACTGTGTGAAACAGGATGCTGGATTAGATGGGCCTTGGGCCTGATCCAGCGGAGCTGTTCTTATATTCTTACTAAACCAAATGTGAAACTATAGAAAAACAAGAATGAATTTTGACCCCACACAGAGACCAGCCAACATTTTATACATATTTACAGTGGATAAGAGGTTTGTGCTCATTCCTTCACACTTGTCTTGGTCAGGTGACCCCTTTCCTAAAAAGTGTGACTGTCAGTCATCTGATTAACTCTCACTGTGTGGAAATGTTGTTGTAATATGTCCAGACTGTAGGTGGCACTAGCATTTGCTAGTGGTGATCCTAATTGGAGGCACAGTGCCTTCCTTCTTCCTGCCCATACTTTTGTTGAACATGTCTCTTCCTGTTATGCAATAAAATAGCCTATAATGGCTGCCTTCCTCTGAGCTCTCATGACACTCACCAAAACCAACATGGTCCTAAGACTGTCTTGTCCCATGAAACAGTCCCAGCTACCTACTACTCCCAACTGGCCTGCTGTGGTTAGTACATGAGAGGACAGCAGATGGCAAAAAAGTCTATCTCAACTGAGCTAATCATTTGCTTTCAGCCAGGCTTTAGGTCGGGTCTGCACAACATAAGGCCCGGGGGCCCATGGGGACTATTTTTCTGGCCCACAGGAAGGAAAATCCTACAGCAACAGCAGGAGCCATGAAGAGCTCTTGGTCTGTCCAGTGACCACCAGCACCAGCAGCTCAATGCATTTGTCAACTTGAGACCAGATGTTTCTCACCCACCTGGCTAGTCCTGCCTCTGGGCCAGAGCCCACTAATTGCATCCCTCTTTCCTCTCACCTTTCCCCCTCCAGCCCTCTGCCTCCTCGCTTTCATTAATTTTTTAAATAATTAATTATAGTGTAATATTTAATGTGCTGAAAATGGACCTCGGACCCTGCACACCAAGTCACGGTTGGACACTTGAGTTGTGCACTTCTGCTTAAGGTAGTGGTTCTGCTAGCAAGACATGTTAGGGTGGGTGGCACTACAATAAGCACACTTGTGGAGGCGCCTATGTGGAGGCCAGAGACAACAGCCACTGCTACTGAATTCCCAACAGATGAAGTGGGGCTAAACCTTCTGGAGATAACATCTGGTTAGACTCTTCTAACTGAATGGCCAAAGTTCTGTAATGCTTGGGACCTTTTGCCTTGCATTCAGAAGGTCCCAGGTTCAGTCCCTGGCTTCTCCATGAAAGGCAGGGAAAGTCTGAAACTTTGGAAAGCTGCTGCCAGTCAGAGTGATAATACTAACCAAGACAGATGAAAAGTCTGGTTTACATTGGTCATGAAGGCTGTTTCACGTGATCGTCTAAAATTGACTCTCCTATATGCTAACAGTCCATTTTTCTCGCCAAGTGTTCTGGAATGCTGTCGTCAATCACCTGAATGTCCTTCAGAACATGCCCAAATGCATCAAACAAGCATGGCATTAATTCTATCTCAGGATGTTGTAAACCTGTATTGATGAACATTGCAACAGAGGAAGTGCCTGGTAGGGGTGTACAAGCCAGCTTGGCTTGAGCTGGGCTTGATGTTGAGCCGGATTGGCGGGCTTGGGGTCTGAATTAGAACGGAACCAAACCGGTTCAGAACTCTACTTGTAAAGGGGAATTCGGTGAAGATTCTCCTTTACCAGTAAAGGCGCAGGCAGGGGGGCTTTCCTAAACCTAGATGGGGCAGGAGGGGCCACTCTGAAAGAGACCAGAGGGGTGGAGGGAACTGCCCCCCACATGGCCACCGCCACCAGGACTGGTAAGTACTAAATCACTCCCCTCCCACCCACTCTAGGTTTAGGGAAATCCCCCTGCTCACCAGATTCCCCTTTAACAGTAGAGCTCTGAACCAGTTTGAACTGTTTTGGCAGTCTAACCAGACTGGGTCCGGTTTGACAGGTGCAAAAACCAAACTGGCCTGGCCGGATTTGTACACATGCCTAGTGCCTAGCTCTTGCAGACTGACTTGCCGGTTCTTAGATCAACTAAATACTATCAAATGTGGCTTGATAGGATTGTTTTCCTCCACTCCCTTATTTCTCTTGCCCCAGGAATAACTAGTGCAACTTCACTTTGAGCTGGGATCAGGGCAATCCTTTTGGACACAGAACCAGGAAGACACTGTTCCTCTCTGTCAAATTTCTTCCCTTTCATCAACTCTGGTGCTGTTACAGCAGTTTCAAAGGAACAGCACCTAGATCCCATTCAGATGGTCTGCTGTCACAGCAGAGTTGGAGATACTCTTAAACAAGAAATCTGTTTCACTTCCCTAGTTCCATTACACTCCCTTCTGTACTTATCTGGATAAAAAGCACAGCAGAGCCTCTTACCTTCACACATAAATATGTTCAGAAAAGATAAGAATTACAAGCCCCCACAGGATACTTCAATATTAACACTCTTCCCTCCTGCAAGTTTATTTTTCCTATCACTAACCAAGGAAATACTTTTAATTCTATGATACTGGGCATTAGTTCAGCATCTTTCTACCTACCACTCATTCAAATTAAAACACGCACACACAGAGATTGTTTTGTAGAAACAGTTTGGAAAACTGGCCCCAAGGATGACCACAAGGTCTTGAAACCTTACACTGGGAATTGTGTACTGTATTATGTATCTTCTAACAGGAATTAAGTGTGTACCTGAACTCAATATTTGTGAACATATTTATAAGGGATCTTTTATTATGGGTATTATTTGAATTATATTTGTATATCTGTTTTGGGAAAATAAATTATTAAAGAGAGAGAGAGAGATGGTGGCTTACATACCGCATAGAGAGCTGCCTTCCTAAGCAATGGGCGTGCTCACTGTTTCTGCCTCTCTTTCTCAAGGGCAAATTCCATGCTACATTAAATGCAAAGTTTGGCCCTTGCGTGCTTGCTCTTGTTGTTTATAAAAATCAGCGATAGAGGATGATCCACATCATATCAGGACCACAGGGGTGGGCTGGAGGGATGCTTTAGCCCTTTCCTTCCTCTGAAGTCTTAATCAGAATTGGGGTCTCTGTAGCTGCTATTTCCCATCGGTACCAGTAGTGGCTTCCCTCCCAAGGAAATAGCATCTATGGAGGAGGTCCTCTGATCGAGATCAGGCTGGCAGCATAGAAAAATAGTTAAAGCCTCCCATTACCCCTGCTTCAGTCCCAGTTTGGATAATCCTCCCCCACTATGGATTATTTATAGTAACAACGAAAACCAAGCATTCAAGGGCCACACTAGAAACTGTGCATTTAATGTAATGTGTAGATTGGTCTTCAGCCAAGCCTACCTGATAGGGTTGTTGAGATGATAAAATGCTAATTTGAGCTCCATGGAGGAAGAACAGGAGGCAAACATAGTAAATAAGCTTATGAGCAGAAGGTTATTTTATCATCTCTTTGACAAATCATTTGACATTGATTTCTCATCTTGATATTTACACAGATCAGCGTAAGTGTTGCAAGGAATTGCTGAAACCCAGGCCTATGCTGTTTGTGATGCACCAAGCCTAACACAGCCCAGCAGCCATTTATTTTTTTAAAAACCTTGTTTTTCCTGTTCCAGGCAGGGAGCAACAATGGATTGTTGCATACTTGGACAGTAGTGTAGCATGGACCAAATCCTTTGCCTCTTCAGTGCAAACACCTGCATAATGCTATGCAGGTAAAGCTCTGGACCAGTTGAGCAATCCAGCATTTAATTTTGTAGCACCTCTGCCCAAGGCAAGACAGAAAGCAAAGCATTAAAATATTTCAATTTTGAATTAAACTGTAGAATTATATTAGTGCACGTCATCATCAATTATCTCTCACTCTCCCATCTCTATGGCAGGATTCAGAGCCCAACCCAACACCATAAATATCTGGAGGTTGAAAAAGTTTGTTGAAGTGCCCTCTGGTGGCAAGATGGTAGACTATGGATGTCTCAACACTAAAACTGTCAATTATTAGTCTTACAACCCTCTTAGAGCTCAGTTCAGAAAGTGTGCTCCTTAGCAAGAGGTAAACGTGAAATTACTGCAAGTCTCCTCAAAATAAAATGAACTTGGAACTACAGGTATGGCCAGTGATTGTCTTCTCTGAAGTTCTTTAGTCTTCATTCTAACAAAACAAAAACTACAGGTTCCATTTTGTTGCTGAGTAGTACATAAAATACACATGGCACGGCAGTGATTTCCACATTTTCTAAAGTTTGTTTAATGAATTAGTTTTAGCAGTCTACAGAAACTCCCGTGACAATTACTATCATTCTAATTGAACCTATTTTGCCTCCCTCAAAATACTTCATGTTTCGAGGCCAAACTCCAAATAATGACAGTACACTGAGAGTTTTCAACACATAGGTCTGCCATGTGGGGGCACAAAGGAAAGGGCCAAAAGAGTTGCATTGGAAAGGGTACTCAACCTTCTCCCCACCACCTCCTCCATCATTTATTTATTAAAACACCATTTATTCCCACTTTTATTGACAAGGCAACCCACAGCAGATTACTACAACAAACAAAATAAAAATATAATAAGTAGCATTAAAATATCAAAAACAGCAAGGCAACAGCACCACAAAAGAAGAAGAAGAAGAAACAGAACCCAGCAACAGCATACTACCACCTAGGCACCACCAGCCCCCTCCAATTGCAAAATGAAAAAGTCCTGTTTTAATTTGCCCCGTGAAGAAGATAGAGTGGGAGTAACATGAGCCTCCAATGCGAGGGTATTCCATACAGCTGCCACCACCACTAAAGAGGCCCAGCTCCTACTGGAAGCCACTGTATTTCTGATGGCAAGGGCTCTGGAACACGACCTCAGATGATGACAGGAGCATACAGGCAGGTGCATCAAGACCACACGAGCAGGCACATTCCCCCCACCCCACCCTCAGTCAGGCATCAGCACTGCAAGTGAACCTAGCCAAGAGGAAAGTAAGTAAGGGGAAAGGCTGAGAGAAAGAGTATGCACCTTCTACCCAGAAAAGAATGCACCACCTACCCATACACCCATTTTGTGCTTCCGATTGCACCCTAGCTTTAAATATGATTGGGGCAGAACCTTGTTTTAAAAACTGGGTCTGCCATTATAGCCTCAGGACGCAACTTCCAAACCTCTCTTGGAATTTTGTTTTACGCAAAACTCAGTGTCAGTGCAGGACCTAACAGTTCTGTAGGCTCATCAAAACACATTTTGCTTTTCTGAGAAATTCCTGAAATGTTACGCCTGCACAGGAATAACCAAACTTGTCTTGAAATTTTATTTTACACAAAGTTTGGTGGAAACTCTAGATTATACAGTATGTCCACTTATTATTTATTGCATGTATATTAGTCAAACATTGCACCACTCCAGCTGACAGCTGCTAGAACACCCTCTGAAGTGTGCTATAATCTAGGAATGGCAGAGCCTAGATCAATAAATAAATGTTACAGGTTGCTGTGCTACATTTTCCAGAGCTCTTTCATCACTGAGCCACCTGAGGCTAGAGGGCTACAACAACAGCATACTAAGAAGTCCATGTGGTAACAGGTCTCTAATTAAGCTCATATACTCACACTCTCTGCAAGAAATGTTCTAAACTAGTTTTTCCTTCTCTCCTGGTGGGTGAGAACTTGCCAGAAAAGCCAGAAATACAGTAATGCATTTTTTCCTGACAGGTCTCAAACTACTACTACTACTACTTATTATTATTATTATTATTCACACAGTCAGACAGGTGTTATTGACTGGTTTGTTTTATCCAGACATCGAGTCCTTCCCAAGGACCTGGGATGCCAGAATTTTATTGTCAATGTTGTTGCTGTTGTTATAGATATTGTCGCAGAATATAGGCTGTTCCCAGTAAAGTTGCTTTTTCTAATTGGCTGATGGAGCCACAGGATTTCGTGGGGCTTCATGCTGGGCTGGGGTCTATCAAGAACAGCAACAGGAGGGAGAGGGAGAGGGAGAGTCTCAGAAGCTATACTCTCACGAGGCGGGTTTTCAGACAGGCTAGCCCTCTGCCAATACTGAGAGAGGAGAGGAAGAAGCTACAGGGCAGAGGATTGGTAGTGTGCATGGTTCGGTTCGGGCACACTCTTACAGACCTCCGGACCGGTTCGGCAGTCCGGAGATCCGGATGGGCGGGGGCATGTAGCTTTAAGCGGGGGGTGGTGGTAGTACTTACACACACACCCGCCTCTCTTCCCCCTCCGGCGCTGGTTGTTTTAAATATCTTCTTGGGGCGGCAGAGTTCCTCCCTGCCGCCCCTGCCCCCGTCGTTGTTCCTTAAGGGTTAAAAGAGACTAGCGCTAGCGGCGCGCATATGCCCTGCTCGGCGCGCGCGCTCGTCTTTGACGCTGGTGCGCGCACACCACATGCAGCGCACCAGCACCAGAGACAACTGCGCACGCCGAGTAGGGTGCATGCATGCCGCTAGCGCTAGTCTCTTTTAACCCTTAAGGAACAACGACGGGGGCAGGGGCGGCAGGGAGGAACTCTGCCGCCCCAAGAAGATGTTTAAAACAACCAGCGCTGGAGGGGGAAGAGAGGCGGGGGGTGTAAGTACTACCACCACCCCACGCTTAAAGTAACAGCCCCCCTCCTGTGCCGGACCAGGGGGTACTCCGGACCATGCACACCCCTACAGAGGATGATGCCAGCTATGGAGAGCTGAAGGGCTTGGCAATTTCTGTGTGCAAAGCAGGGGTTCTATCCCATAGGTTTCCCCTGGACATAGGAAGCTGCCTTGCACTGAGTCAGGACTTTGGTCCTCCTAGCCCAGTATTGTCTACCCTGACTGGCAGCAGCTCTCAAAGATGCCCACCCACCCCTGCCGCAACTCTGCTACTCAAGAACCTTGCAACTAGAAACTGAACCTAGGACCTTCTGAATGGAAAGTGTACGTTCTGCACACTGAATTCCTTAGATTAATTATACACAATGTGAAGAAGTCCCTCCGTTTTCCCATCCTAAATCCCCTGCCAATCCGCTTCATTGGATGACCCCTGCAATGAAAATGGCAAATAAAAATGAGGAAAAGAGAATGTGCTTGGAGACTGTTGTTAACTGGGCTAACTGGGCAAAGAGGCACCTTTTACCATGGTGATTCTCTTTATTTAGCAGGGGGAGAGTAACTGGCCCTATCCACCCCCAGCACAGTACTTCCAGTGACTGTTGCTGGTGTGTGTCATATTCTCTATAAAAAGAATATGTTTCTTTTTAGAATGTGAGCCCTTTGGGGACAGGAAGCCATTTTATTTGTTTGTTATTTCTCTTTGTAAACCGCCCTGAGCCATTTTTGGAAGGGCGGTATAGAAATTGAATTATTAATTATTATTATTATTATTATTATTATTATTATTATTAATGCTTTACTGGGAACAGCCTATATTTTGCGACGATATCTATAATAAGCAACAGTATTGATGATAAAATTCAGCCATCCCAGGTCCTTGGTAAGGACTCGATGTCTGGATAAAACAAACCAGTCAATAACACCTGTCTGACTGTGTAAACAAGAAATAATAATAATCATCTTTCTTTTGTTCTAGATGGTTGCCAACTTAGCTGAAGCAGAGGAGCAGCTGAGAAATCAAGGTGCTGACAACCTCTCCACTCTTTAGCACAAAGGAAATTAGCTGTACATAGGGGCTCCCAACACTAATTTGAGAGGGGTCCTTGAGAAGATTGCTGCATCATCAGCATAAAGCAGGGTGGAAATATGTTTCTCTGCCAACTTTGGAGGGTGGAACTTGGGGTTTAGATTGCCCACCATGCCATTAATATATGATCCCAACATTTCTAGAACCAGCCCTGCTAGCATCTGATCAAGGATGTCAGTGTTAACAGCTGTGAATTTAATAAATGTGTTTGTAATCATATTTGGTGGTAAGAAATGTTATCCTGAAGACAGAACACTCCTTTTTATTTGGCATCTAGTGTCTGGTATCACAAGAGGATTTCCTTGCAGGAGACTTCACTCTAAAATTCTAAGAGGTAACCTTTATAATCAGACAGTGCATGCTGGTATGAGTGACAGCCAAACCATAGGGCCTAAAATTTTTAGATTCAGCATGGTTTTTTCTTTAAGAAACACCTGGTTGCCACTTACCCATTAAATGCCATCTGCTTCCATAACAATTTCTGAAAAAGGGAGGTCATTTCCCAAGATGATGGCCAAAGTGTATAAAATTTGGATACTCCCAATTTTCAAATGCAGTGCACTTTTTTCATTAAGAAATACCTGGTTGCCACTAATTTCTTCAAAATGCCTTCCCCACATTTTCTATATGCCTTTTCTGGATTTTTCAATCAATCAATCAATCTTTATTATGGTCTTAGACCAGCATAAGGTAAGAGGAGCATGTAATATTGAAAGCAATTAAAAGCAGATAAAAACAATAGAGTCTATGCCTGTTCGCATAGAGACTGTAATGTTACTACAGGATTACAGAAAAGCTAAAAACTAAGAGTGTCTGTAAAATAACTATAAAATTGCTGAAAGAGTAGCATGTGTCTATGAAATCACAGTAGGGCTGAAATATATAAGATGCTGTTAAATGTTACATGCTATAAAATTGCTGTGATGCTAAAATCATTAAGACATTGTCTATAAAATATTGAAGATAAACTGCATCATTAAAAGCAGTAGGGCTAAAAGACTGGAGGATTTGTTCAGGCTAGCGGTCAGAGCCCGGTGAATTCTGCATCCTGCTGCGCAGAACTCGGCAACATTGGGCATTATAGATGGATTAGGGTCTGGGAGTAACAGGGAGATGTATTATTGGCCTGAGCGTTCTGGCAACCTATCAAGTAGCAGGAGGATAAGGACATTTTGTACGTCTCTGTAGAACAGGCAGTGAAGGACATGCTCAATTGTTTTGACTTGCCCCGAGTCACAGGGGCACAGAATTCTATACTTTTATAGTCACAGACCTCTCATCTTTCGGAAGGGTAAACTGGAGACTACCATATATGGTGGTAGCCCAGTTCGGGCTTCTGCACATGCATGGGGGCCATTTTAGTGATCTCCACGCATTCGCAGAGGCCATTTGCACGACCATGCAAATTGTGTGGTCATACAAATGGCCTCTGCACATGCGTGGTCACTAGAATGGTCCCTGCACATGCACAGAGGCCCGGACTGGGCAGCAGCTGGCTCGGGCTACTCTGGAGGAGGCTGGCATGGGTGGGGGGGATCTGCCACTGCTGTCGCCCTCCCACAGATGCCACAACAACAAAAGGGACTTTTAAGTAGTAACAGACTTCCCTCCTGCCCCCTCTAGACTTAGGGAAGCCCCGCTGTTCCTTTACTGGAAAAGAGGAATCCTTACCAGATTCCCCTTTACCAATAGTGCTCCAAACCAGTTTCGTTTAAACTCAGACCTGCCAAGGCTGGGCCGGTCTGACCTTGGACCTATCAAGCCAAGCCGGTTCAACCTCGAGCCCAGCTCAAAGCGAGCCAACTTGCACACCTCTACTTCTAGTTGTGTGAGGCATCCAGCCAGTATTATTATGTACCTTAGACTATCAGAGAGAATAGAAATTCAGGGACCTTTCTAAGTTGGTTTGGCATTCTGTGTCAATAATGCGCTGTTTGAAAAGTGTTCTGGCCTGCTCGTAACCCATGGGGGAAAAGTGAGGAGGGGAGAGTCCAGTTAAGGATGTCTCTCTGCCAGCTTCAGAGAGTGGAAATCTGGGTTTAGATGGCCCAGGCCTACTATGTCATTAATATATGGATTTTTGAACAAACTACATGAGACTAAATTAGAGTGAGCAGACTAAATGAGATCCTGCTCGCCTTCTCCCATATTCCATCTTTAAGGGCAGATTTAAGGGCTCATGTGTACATTGGACATAATATATATCTACTATGTATGAGCATGGAATCCATGTATGTTGGCCCTATAATCAATAAACTCAGTTTGATTAGAAGCAGCCCAGTTTGGCCAGTCTGAGCTCGAACTGAACCGGCCCTCCAAAAAGTGGGGCCGATCCAAGTTCGAGCTGAACTGGGCCCGGTTTGAATCAAACTGGTTCAGCCTGATTCAGCTGGTTCTAGTGCTCACAAAGGAGAATTCAGTAAATATTCCCCTTTACAAGCGTCAGGGGAACCTTATGGGGTTGAAAAAGGGCAGGCGGGGAACATGCAGGAGGTTACCTTACACACTGCAGTGGCATTTCAGTTCCTTGGCAGCAGTGGCAGCGGACTGCCGGAGGCTCCCCTAGGCCCCGCCAGCACTCAGTGCAAGCGCAATGTGGTGAGAATCCAGATCAGGCCTCCACACAAGCATGGAGATCACTCTAACAGCCTCCCTGCTGGCCCACACTGATCGGGGGGGGGGGGGAGCACTGCCAGGGAGCCACACCACAGCAGTAACCTCTCATTCCCCTACCCTTTTCCAACCCCATAGGGTACCTCCGTTGCTTGTAAAGGTGAATCCTTTACAGATTCCCCTTTGCAAGCACTAGAACTGGATCAAACTGGTTTGACCTGGTTCTAGGCATGAACCGAACTGCCGGCCAGTTCTAATGAAGAGGCTCACAGAACAGATGGTTCGGTTTGAGCTTGGTTCGAACTCAAACCGAACCACCCCAAACGGTTCTGTGCACACCCCTATTGAGCATATGCACTTGAAAGTCAGGAATGAACAAAGCTCCAACATACTCAATAGCAGACTGAATGAAAAACTACCAGCTAAGCCCCTGTTTTGTAGGCAGGAATAAAAATGTAACAATTAAAAGTCCTTACCTGGTTTGAAATAAATATACCTATGCATTAAGGCTGAATTAATGTATAGGTGTATTTATTTTAAATCTGGCTGCCTCTGATACTCCAAAGAAAGAAAAACTGCTGCATTTCATGTCACACTCAATAAAAGTCTTGCACACAAATGCAAAGGAATACAGCCCAGAAAAGGTGTAGCTTTATTCTGAATATATATTTATCTGGAAGCAAAATAATGACAATATTCCTTATTAGAACACGAGTTTCCAGTAAACAACCACCAGCTCATTCTTCTAGAACTGCTCACTAAGGTATTATTGTGTCTCAATGGTGTTCAAAACACATTTAAAATAAAAGAAATTACAAACAAAAGGTAACTGACTAGAAGTATCAGCATTTCTTCAGAAAACTACAGGGTGCAATTAATAAATTTAGGTTTTGTTGACAACTCAGCTTTTTCTGCTTAGGACATAATATTATCTGTATGAGACGTCATGCTGTCCCGCTATGGCACTAATTGTGATGTCATAGACTGAGCATGATACGACATGCCACATATTCAGATGCTTGAGTGCTCTTTTAATCTTAGTGGGAGTTGTAGTAATTTGCAAGGAAGGCAGAATTTCTCAGTTATTAAGTTACAGAAGTTGGAAATGCAACAATGCCCTGTATCTACCTGCTTTAGCAAAGCAAAATTAAATTTTTGAAACATATTTATATATTATGTATTGAGAGCATATCCCTCAATATATATTATATTAATGTGTATATATAATATGAATATTATATACATATTATATAATGTTTTATATAATATGTATATTATATATTTTATATGAGTCTCTCTTTCTTTCTCTCTCTCTCTCTCTCCCCAAGTCAGAAAGTTCGAGATTTGAGTTAGGACTGCTAGTTCTGTACCGCAATATTATGCAAGCAAACAGTTTTTCCTAGTGACCCTCTGTAGCAAGAAACACAGCTGTGATCTGAAGCAAACACACACACACACACACAACCTGTTCTTTAGATCAGAGGCTTTCTTCCATCTGACAGAATGCAGCAAGGGCTTGAAAGCTACAAACATCATTTGATTCTTCCATCCTCCCTCTCAAAAATAAGCCAAGTAGTTAAGAGGCATACTAGCTGTCAAAACCTGCATGCTTTTGTATACAAATAAAGCCACATGCTTCCAGTGACATCACCAGAAGCCACATGCTTGCTGATGTCACCAGATACTGTCAGAAGCAGGCCTACATCACCATAAATCAGGGGTGGGGGACCTTGGCCCTCCAGCTGTTTTTGAACTTCAAATGATGGGAGCTGTAGTTCAAAAACAGCTGGAGGGCCAAGGTTCCCCACCCCTGCCATAAATGGTCAGGGGTGGGTCTATGTCACTGAAAATGGTCCGAACCAGGCCTACACCCACTCTGCAGAAGTTCTGTCCCCCGACACAACCCTAAAATATGACCTGGCATGCCCTGAAGTTGGGCATGTGATCCTTCTATGAACATGCCCCACTACCTAATAAGATATTCCCCTGAGGGGATGGAGCCACTCTGGGAAGAGCAGAAGGTTTCAAGTTCCCTCCCTGGCTTTTCCAAGATAGGGCTGAGAGAGATTCCTGCCTGCAACCTTGGAGAAGCCGCTGCCAGTCTGTGAAGACAATACTGAACTAGATAGACCAATGGTCTGACTCAGTATATGGCAGCTTCCTATGTTCCTATGCACCCTAGACCAATAGTAACAGATTTTAAAACCTGGGAAGGCTTAATGGCACAGGTTCCACAATGAAGAAGCAGCCATTTTGTCTAACTTTATGGGCCAGTAGGGGTTCAAGTGACCCTTCAACAAGCACAGCCCATTATCCTGGCCTGGTAGGAAGATGGTTCTGCCCTCTGAGCCATCTTGTTTTGCAGAGTCGCCCGGCAGTGCGCTCACAGGGTCCCCTGAAAGATATTTAGAGCCAAGTGTGTCACCTCCTGTTGAAAAACCTAACTTAACCTGAGAAAATTGTGCATTAGCTTAGCACAAGTTCGGATGATGAGAGGTTTCTTCCAACAAAGCACCCAGAAGAAGAAGACCAAGAAGTTCATGAAATGTGGCAGGAAATCATTTAGACCATTGCAGCAGAGCCTTCTGGAACACAGGTGTTACCGGGGAGGGGGGGATGTTATAGGCTACTAGAGACCAGGATAAGGATAACTTAAAGCAGTGTTATTTGTTTTTCTAGGAGGATGAGGAGCCTTGCCTTGATATGAAGCCTCCAGCCATGTGGAACCCAGCAGCACCAGGGCTGGATTACGCTCTTTGCCACCCATAAGCGGTCAAAGATTTGCCACAGCAGCAGCAAGAGAGGAAGGCAGGGGTTAAATCTATTTTTTTAACATTAAAACTGCCACGGCGCGACAGTGTGGCAGCAGAGATGGTGGCGATACCCCTCCTTACCCAATCCCACCTACCTCCCAAATGATAGCTATCACCTGAAATCGGGCTATAGCTGTCATTTGGGAGGTAGGCGGGCTTGGGTAAGGAGGGGTATCGCTGCCCTCTCCAGTGCATTAGTGGCAGAGAGGGCGGCGACACCCCTCTTAACCCAAGCCTGCCTACCTCCCAAATGACAGCTATCGCCCAAAATCAGGCTTTTCTGTGCACGTATGTTTGCAACAACATAAAACAAATTAAAACAAACATGAAAACCTTACAATGATTTAGAACCACAAGTCCAGTTAAAAAGCTTGGGTGAAAAAAATGTGTCTTTAACTAGATACAACCTGATGCTTTTTTATACACTTTAAAGTACAAGAAGAAAAAGAAAAAGAAAGGTAGATTACCCTTGGCTCAATACTGGTTGCTTACATGTGAAAAAAGCTTTCAACCTTTTGTATCTTGGTCATTTCTCAACAGACCTGCATCAGATTTAGAAAGCTAGTGGAATGTTTTACCTAGTTACTGCATACCAAATTTCAGCCAAATTGAAAGATTGTTTGGATTTTATGACCAATAGAATGTCCAGGGCTTGAAATGGTGGGATGGAGTTTTACACCTCACCTTATTGATACAGGCTGATGTACAGAGCAAGAATGCACCAGTGCAGCAGGAGAGCAGGCTAACAGAACTTCCCAACTAATGCACAAGTGCAGCAGGGAAGCAGTAATTTTTGATGCCTTCCCCTTCCCCAGGAAGCCATCTGTGCCACCCGAAATATGTCCCTGAGGGTTGCACAGCAGCAGGAGGGGAAGAGGGGGCATCAAAACATCCCTGCTGCACTGGTGCAATTAGTTGGGAAGTTCTGATAGGCAGTTCTCCTACTGCATCAGTGCATCCTTGCTCTGTATGTCATTGACACTATAATGCCTATATAAATTGCAATACAGAGCAGTAATTTCCCAACTGTACATTGGGGCACACTAGTATACTGTGAGAGGACTGGTAGTGTAAACCCTTAAAGGCTCCTGCAAACCTAAAGTGCTCATGCACAGAGGAGGCTAACCCCTGAGTCTCTGCATGACTCACTGCTCTGGCCTTTCAATCAGCCTCTACTGCAGTCGGCAGATCTACAATTCTGCTGCACATCTGTATTAGGTGTGCCTGACTCAACCAGTTACAGTGACTGGCTACATGTTACTCTCCTCATGTATGCAAGGCTTTCACTGCTAAGAACTCTGAAAGTTCTCCTGGAAATAGACAGAGAAAAAGAGGGGAGCACAGAGCTGCTTGCCACCTTTTTCTGTTCATTATTTAACTACACTCATCTCACTTAACGGTTCCTCCCCCTTCCCCTCTGAATCCCTAGCACAGTGGTGTAACGGGGGGGGGGGCAAACAAGGCACCTGCCCTAGGCACCACTGGGGGGGCGCCACACCAGTGCCTGCCACCCCCTCTCACTGCCCACCTGCCCAGCCCCAAGGCCCCACAGCCACTTGCCCTGTTCGCCTTCTCCCCTGCTTGCCTTGCTCTCCGGCCTACAATTGGAGCAGCCAGCAAACTGCAACACAGCTCCTTCTCTCCCCACCTCTCAGCTGATCAGCGGGTGGGTGGGGCTTCCAGAGAGGCCTCCGTGCAGGCCTCCCTGAAGCCTGAACTCGAGTGCCGGCTGCTCTTACCCACCGCAGTTCTCTCTGCCCAGCACAGACCAGCCTTTGCCTGCTTAATGGAGGTATGATGTGAATTCCTTTTTGTGGTTACCCCCCCCCCCCCCGATATATAGGGATCTACTTGCTATAGGGCTTTGATGGGGGTGGGGAGACTGAGAAGTCTGAATATTTAACTTGAAACAGATTGGAAAATTTGATGCCTTTTTAAAAAAAACTGTCTAAAAAGCCTTGCAAGTGGCTTGTTTCATGGCAGAAAATTACAAAAACTTCTGGAACAAATATATTATATTATATTATATTATATTATTTCATTCATAAATGCACTTATGTTCAAGTTGTTTTGCAACCCATAAGGTCTGAGTGAGAACTGTGAAGCATGTGTTGTGCATTTTGTTTTTATTTCTTTACAAATGCATTATATGTCCAAGCTGGTTGGACATGTCCAAAAACCTCACTCACACTATTTACACTGTATATCATCGGTCAGTATGATTCTGTAATGATATGAAAGGTTAAGGAGGCCCTGCACATGCTGATTAGCCCCCCAGCCCCGCACCCCACTAGGAATGACCCTGCTTCTGAGCACCTGCAGAGAGAGTTTTTTATCTCAGTACAGTGAGAGACCACAACCAGCCCTATTTCCATATAGGGGAACAGGGAGAATGACTTTTAAGACAGACTAGGGCATAGCTTCAGGAGCTCCTTGAGCCCTGGCAAGGAGTCTCATCTTAAAATTTTACCAAGAAGAGGCAAATTCCTCATTCTCCCCCTCCCCACTCTTTTTCTCCTGAGGAATGGTGCTAATTCTTGCTCTTTTCTCTATTTCTTCCCACCTATCTTCCTTCTTCCTTGCTTCAGTGAGACTTACTGGTCTCCTATATGGAGCAAAATATGCTGGGAGCACAAATTAGTTTGGTTTACATCCCTGAGCATGTGCAATCCTATATGCACTTACCAGGGACAGTTGCATGCAATGGAGTTTAGCTGGAGTACCTCCAGCTAAATGTGATTAGATTTGCTGCCTGAGGCTGCAATTCTCCACACACTTACCTGGGACTTTTACACACAGCAGGCTTTACTGCAAGTTTACTGGGAGGCTTTACTGTGAAACTGAAGTTGTCCCAAAGAACGAACACATAATAGTGGATTTTGTTTTACTCCAGATATAAACCAGGCTATACTCTAACGAGCCGTGAAAAACCTGAATTGCGTGTGAACTGCTCAGGGTAAATCTGGCCAACATGTGAATGCAGCACCTCCATTCCAGAGGAGATGTGTGTTAAAGGGCTTTAAAACCCCTGTGTGAAAAACCTCCTGGAATCAAACTTTACTGAATTTGTTCAGAATTCTGAGAAAACAAACATAGGCTCACCCTGCATGGTTGAAAGTCTCCTTTGCTAATCTGCAGCGAGGGGCCCATTTTAATAATTAGTGTTTCTAGTGTGTTCTAGGCATTAAAAGTAGCACAAATCTATAGTACTCAATGTATATCACTATATATTGTGAAGTGTACACTGTGTGTATACAGTGAAATGTATTTCCAGGCAGCATACTTATTTTGAAATATCAGTCTTAAATCCTTGGGGGCCTGGGCTGTGTGGAGGCCCTGGACTTTGAGGGGCTGAGGGCCCATTTTAAAATCTCATCTTGGCCCATTCCAACATTGCTATGCCCCTGGCGGAATAGATACTACACATGGGTTTCTGCACAACACCTGCACATAAGAAACTGCCATGTAGAAGATGTGTCTCTTGTAAATTGACCCTGAATTTTCCATCCATGACTGGGATATCTGAGTTAGAGTTAATAATAAAAGAACAGCACACTGCTTGTGACAGGAAGGGGCAAATTACAATGATTTCTTAGTCTGGCAGGGGCTGGTTTTGGCCCTGGCTGAATTTGGCTGTCTGCTGCTGTTGCAAATTCCTCTGTCTAGTATGGCAAACTAATGTAACCTCCTCCCTCCGGGTGCCAAAGTAAGCACTAGTGTAGTGAATGCACATATACCCCATCATGAGCCAACAGTCATCACAAAACAAAGGCTGGCTGGAATCATTCACTGGTTTATAGGCTCCCCCCCCCCCCCGCCGCCACCTTCTTCTTCCCTATTTCGCTAGTGGCTATTTGGGCAGGTGATCCCCTAGGACAAAGTCATGTTTTTTTAAAAAGCATGAGATGAGACAGAAAATGACACTTGGAATCCTCACATAACTCCTGACTGTTGTTCTACGACTTTAACAGAGATGGCTCATGTTTTCAGGTTTTGATCAACAACCATGTCTAGATGGTACAGTGTTCTAGTCTAGAAGGTACAGTGTTCCTTTTAACAGGGATTTCCAGATATTGTTGACTACAAGTCCCATCATCCCTGTCTGGACAGGGGCACAATTTCAGCGCTTGCCCTAGGCACTATTTTCCCTAGATACGTCCCTGCCCTAGCAGCAATTAGCTACTAAAGGAAGGGTAACATTAAAGCTAAAGGAGCGATGGAGAAAGGAAACCAACAGCTCTAGTCTCCTTAGGCTTCTTCTGCCTCCTAGAGAGACTACAGCATTCTTAGCAATTAGGAGCTGGCCTACACGTGGATACTCTTCATATGAGTGTAACACAGCCAGGCTCTTTCTCCGCCTCAAAAGAGACTGCCTATTACACCTCCGTTTATCACTGCCCTGTTTCCTTCCAGTCAGGATGCACATCCAGATCAGAGGCTAACGTAGAAACACTAAGGGTGGGCAATTCTGTCTTACACAATCCAAACGTAAACATTTTTGGTTGTCACAGTGCCTCCAGTTCAGAAAAACAAGTATGTCTCAGCTATCAGAAGTGCATAACACTGGTGGAGATCCAGCAGTTTTATGCATCCAGCAGAAGTGCATAAAACTGGTGAAGATCCTTTCTCATGGCTAAAGGTCTGGATCATGGCTAAAGGTCAGGTTGTTCATTAGTGTGGAAAATACATACAAAGCAATAGACAGAAACTAAAAATAGCCAATAAATATCAAAAAGATTCTGGACAGCAGGTAAGTTGAAAACTTATCAGAAAAGTCAAATCTTCAGTCTTCCATATGTGATTTAAATGCATACATTCCAAGTTTTGTTTTGGTTTTTCAAGTCATATTCCTTATCACTGCACCAAACTTTTGATTTTTGACATTGCCACTAGAATAATGTGTCACTGTGGGGATCAGCTTGAAACAATGAACAGTTGTTTCCTGGTTCCTAACTGAGTGGCAAGGGAGTGCTGGCATTTCCAGCAGTATGGCTGGTTTGAAAGGCTTGAACCTACATTGGCTATGATGCTTAACATGTAGCTTGCTTGACTGGACTGACTGCCATTCTAAAAAATGAAAAATTACTTTTGGTGACACAGCAGTCCACAAACATGCCCAGTCATGCTAAGAACTGATATGTGTACAGAGACCACACAAAGGGGAACAGCTGCTCATTCTTCCACCTAACTGTTCATAGGGCATTCTCAAACCTGATACCCCATGTTTTGTTTAGGACTGTTCACTAGATTTGTCTAGTCAGTGGCAATAAAACCACATAAGGATCTCCTTCCTTCAGTCTCAGGCTTTCTGCAAACACACACAGAGAAAAGTATGTATGTTTTGGTTGTTTCAAGGATAGGGATGTAGCAAAACTGGAGTGGGCCCTGGGACCATGGGCACACCTAGGTCCAAAAGCAGCCTGGACCTGAAGGGCTTTGGAGGAGCCACCGCCACGAGGCACAACTTTATATATATATATATATTTTAAAAAAATTAAATTCCTGCTGCTGCTTCGCCGCTGCTCTTGTCTCTGGAGAGCGGGGATCCAAATGATCGGTGGGGCTCCCCAGAGCCCCGCAGCTGCCCCATGCCCATCCCACTGTTGCCCCACGTCCGCTGCTAGGGATGTGCACAGACCTGTTCAGAGGCCCTTCTACGGGCCTCCGAACAGGTTCAAACACTGGGAGGTTCAGAGGTTCTACGTTGGGGGGGGGGATAATTTTAAGGGCAGGGGAGGGTGCACTCCACCACCACACTGTGTTTTCCCCCACAGACGCTTGCTGAAAAATCAGTCTGGTGGAGCGGCGGTGCACCTCCCTGACACCCCATCTGCTCCTTGGAGCGGAAGTGACAGAAAGTAGTGTGTGCGCATGCAGGTGCATATGCACATCACACTTGCTCGCGTGCATGATGGGCATGCATGCGCCCAACATGTGCACACCCACACACTACTTCCTGTCACTTCGAGTCTGAGGAGCAGACAAGACAGTAGGGAGGTACGCTGCCAACCCGCTGGACCGGTGTGCCAGTGAGTACTGGCGGAAGAAATGCAGTGGGGGGGGGAAGTGTACCCTCTTCTGCCCTTAAAGTTATCCCCCTGCCATCAAATTGGCCCCTGCCAGTTCCATGCACATCCCTACCTGCCGCTGCCCCGCCTCCGCACTGATATTTGCCATCTTCGCCTCCGGGGGGTGGGGGGCAAGCAGCAAGCAGATCAGGCCTCCCCCTCACACGGTGGCAGTCTGTCCAGCGGGCGCTCCTGCATAGTGTGAATATGCAACATCGCATGGCATGACATCACCGGCATGTGACATTCCATATTCACACTGTGCAGGCATGCCTGCTGGACAGACTGCCACTATGTGGGTGGGGGGAAGGCCTGCTCTGCTTGCCACTTGCCCCCCACCCCCCAGAGGCAAAGATGACAAATATTGGCGTGGGGCAGTGGCATGGCAGTGGAGGGGCAGCAGGGCTCTGGGAGGCCCCCCAATCATTCGGAGCCCCCCCCCAGAGGCAGGAGGACACAAATCTGGCCTCCGAGGTCCATGGCTAAATCCGCCTCTGCCTGGGACAAACAGTGAGGATGGGCTTCTCCCCCCTGCCACACATACACACTTCCCCACCATTGTCTTTGGAGAGGCAGAAAGGGAAGAGTGAAGAGCAAACTACTGCTCAGCTGATGGCCCTTCTCTCCCTCAGAGGCCCAGGGACATCTGTCACTATGCCCCGTCAAGGATTTTATTGTTTGGAATGTTAGGGTCTTCACTGAGTCCCTATAAAGGCTTGTGGGCTCTGTTGAAATCTTGACAGGATGGCAATGGCTTATCAACCATTGACTTTACTGATCAAGTTTGTTGCACTGTATCCTCCATGAAGCTCTGACAGTGCACATCGAATATCTATTTTGTTCTCACAGTAACTCTGTGAAGTACAGTATGAAGTGAGTCACTATGGCTCACCCACAGTATTGTATTCAGGCACAGTGAATTAACTGTGCACTGCCCCCTTAAGACCAGACCAGCTTCCAGACTTCCTCTCCCTCTCAGATTAGGGAAAATCCTGTGCAGGCCTGAGTTAGGAGCCCTGCCAGGTAGCTGTATTTAACCTTGTAAATATATCAGTTAAGCTAGTAATACTGTGTGGAGCTTGAATCCAATAGGCAAGCTTCCACACACAACTCACCCATGGCCTCCATGTATGGTTCACGGCTCAGCAGGGATTTAGTCTTCCTAGAGACAGTCCAACCTTGCATTCACAACTCTGGCTCTTGTTGCTTATCATTAGATTAGTAGATTCAAATAGCAAACAATGGCTGTTGCAGTTCCTATAAGACAGTAATATTGTGCATCAATGAATTGTTGCGGGGGGGGAACCACACACACACACACACACTTATTTTAAAAAACTTCATCTTCCAAACTACTATTAGAGTCAGCAATAGATAAAATATTTCACAATATTTAATCTAGCAGTTTCTTTGCTCCCATGTCAAATATAACAGGATTGAAAAGTAAGGACACAAACCTGTTCCAGTGTTTTCCTGCTTTCCAGAGAGGTCAAAAAACTTTTCCTGCAGAGCACTGAGTTTTGGATTTTTAAGCAAAAAGCCACATTCTCCTTGTGCTTTAATTTTGATGCCAGGTTTGGAAATGCGGCTTTTGGAAAGTTTGAAACTGATTTAATAAGCCTCGTTCGGGGCTGAAGCTGTCTTGTGAACATGTGCTACACACAAAAATTCCAGATAAAATAATGTATTTCTCATGGGTCTCTTTGCAGCAAAAAATATTTTCCTTGGCAGATTGGCCATTCCACTGTATCCATTGCTGCATTTACATTGTATACTGTATAAAATAGATTTTCAATCCTTTAATATATATAATTGGCTGGTCCTCTGTTTTTCGTCAGTCATGTACATCACAACGTTTCCTGGATGTTTTTTCCACTGACCACACTATTCCATCCTGTGCTGTGTACTTGGCATTTTACTTCTGGAATTAGGGGGAAACACATACTTCTCCCAGCAAGTCCTTCCCCCTTTTTTAAATTTATAGCCCCCCACCCACCCACCAAATAACATGAAGTCAGCTACTTTGGAATCCCCTTTGGCTAATCCAACATATTAGCATGATTGTTGCATGCTTATTTTATCATCTAGCATTATAAAAATGATATTGTGCAATTTTGCATAGGCTTCTTTCCATTCCCGCCCCCTAGGATTACTATTTTTCCATCAGCTATCCTCATTCTTCTTAATTCGCGCCTTGCTGTTTGTTGTTACTTGAGTAGTTATGTCTTTGTGTATCTACACAATAAATCAGATGTTTAATGTTTATTTTAATTTATCTTAGAAACACAATACTAGTCTACTCCATACTGTCCCATTTGGCAGCCATCTTCGCATAATCTTTAGTCTAATAAACATTCCTAGTTAGATCCATTTGTTTTATGCCACAACCGTTTTCCTTCTGTCTCTAATACTGAAGAAACTGTATCTCTATTTCCAGAGCTGTAAAAGTGCATACTTTAAATTTTCTTCAGTGTTGAACATTGTGTCTTTTCATATTCCAGTTTATATTCTACATTTTTATTTAATCGGAATCTTGTTGATATACTATAAAGGATCAGTACCAGCACTTGTGTATCCATGAAAGTGGAGCCAGGACCATGAATATTTTCTTCAGTTATCAGCCTTTAGTCCATAGCTTTTCTGGATCCAAACTGTACAATATCCCAGCAATTTAAGTGTCTTTTCATTATGGCCCAGAATTTTAATTTATTTAATAACTGGCACCCCAAGACAAACACTTCCCAGACACTTAGATTTCATGTGTGAAATCATTTTTCTTTCTACATGGCTTCCAGGTCTTTTTCTTATATGATAGAGGTGAGCTGTAACATCGGAGTTGCCATGCCCCCCTAGTGATGCTCTCCTTCTCAACTTTTATTTTTCCCTTTCTGCACCACATCAGGTTCTCATACATTTATTTTAGCTTCATCTAACAGGATTCTCATTCTTTATTTGGATCCAGTCTTGTAGTAGCTTTATCTCCAGTTTACAACAGTATTTCTTCTCAGCACTGAAAATTCCACATCCAAACGGTTCTGTGTGAAAAACTTGCCTCTGTTTCTTGAGATCATGCAAGTGGGCACAAAGAAGTAGGTGATTTTACAATAACACACACAAACACGCACACAAGTAGACATAGTGAAGACTGTTGTAAAGAAGAATTGCCCCTGAATTTTTGTTCATTTCATTGTCTCAAAACTTCATAAATTTCCTTAGTATTATTAGTGCTGGTTTGTTGGTATAAGATTATCAAATAATTCCAGTTTATAGCTATAGCTTTATACAAAAAATCCAAAATGGCTCACAGCTGTTTGAAAGCAAAACAGCTGCAAACTGCATCAAGGAAAAGTAAAGGACATTGACTTAAAGCTGCTTAAACAAACACTTTTGGTACTTGTACAAAAACTCATTGGTTTACTCCAAAGGATCTTTTCATAACCTATAGAACAGAGAGAATATAGTAGATAGCAAGTTAATAATTATGCAGATGGACTTTCATTCATATTTTTAAACATTTTAGACTGTAATTCTAAGTGAATTTTCCAGAGAGTAAGTCCCATCAAACTCTGTGAGACTTCTGTGGAAATGTGCATAAGATTTCACTGCACATGGATAACAATTTCTTTTGATCCCTTAATACTTGTCTTGAATTTTGAAAATTCCACAGCCAGGATCCAAAAAGCTACTTTGGATTCCAGTGGGAGTTTTGACTTTTCTTTTGAACAGTACAGTAGACATAGCAGATATTCCTGGGTCATATTTTTAAAAATCCCCTCTGTTTCAAAAATGGTTTGCCATGCAGCTTGATGGGGAGGGGCAGCTGCCCCCAAACGCAAGCCCAAATCCCCCATGGGTATAAAGAACCAGAGCTGTGGTTCTTTGGCTCCTATCTTTATGTTCCTAACACAGTTTTGCAAGAAGAAGTGCATACACTCTAATTATAAATTGCCATAAAATAAATTTAAAAAGAATACCAACCACATTTCTTTGCTCTGTAGATTCATCAAGGCCACAGGATGAATGCTAGTGAGAAAAACAGAAAAAGGAACAAAAACTATAAAATAAGGTCAAAAGAAGAAGAAAAAGAAAAGAAGAAAAAGATGTAAGATATGTAACATGAAAACCAGTGGCATCAGTTAGACCTCAAGTTATTAGAATTCTGTTAAAAATAGTTTCAAAGACCTACTATAGGGCCCATGGTTTGTTTTCTCATCATGCTATTTCAGTTTTTTCCAAAAAGCTATAGAAATAAATAACCCCATTAGTGACAACGTTACAAATCTTCCACTAACACTTACATTCTGAAATAGTCAGGCCAAATCCTAGTCCGGTTCTACCCTAACTTTAATATCAGCAACACTGATATTAACTACCCTAACACTAATATCAGCAACACCTTGGGGCTCTGCACTTGAAGCAGCTGCTGGCACAGCCAATTCTAGCACTTATTTACTACCATGTTCTAGGATGAGACTGCAGTCCCCCTGTAACTTGTGAGCAGTGCTTTTAAAACCAACATCCAAATTGTTCTGTTAGCCCAGATGAGCAGGTAACTCATGTCCCCTTAGTGTTCCAGTGATGTCTTACCTCCAATTAACAGAATCAGTGCAATTAATTAATATGCAGCTCACAAGCTCCAAGAGCAATTGGCTGACTCCATGCAACCAACTGTATTATTAATTATTATTATTTAAATTTCTATCCCACTCTTTCTCCAATTGGTATACACAGTTCCCACCAATCCTGCATATAATCCTGTATATAAGATTGTCCCTTCATTTTATCTTCAATTGATTGATTGATTGATTAAGTGCTGTCAAGTCAGTGTTGAGTCTTAGCGACCACATAGATAGATTCTATGTGATTCTATCTATATGAGGTAAATGAGGCTGAGAGGTGAGGCTTGAATAAACTCACAATTATGTGAGGTAAATTAGGCTGAGAGGTGGTGACTGGCCCAAGGTCACCCAGTAAACTTCATTGTTGAGAGTGGATTTGAACTGGGTCTCCCCACTCCTGGTCCAGCCTTCTAATCACTGCACCATGCAGCCATAGGTTAGAGGAACATAGGAAGCTGCCAAATACTGAGTCAGACTATATATCCCTCTAGCTCAGTATTGTCTACACAGACTGGCAGCGGTTTCTTCAAGGTTGCAGGCAGGAATCTCTCTTGGAGATGCCAGGGAGGGAACTTGGAACCTTCTGCTCTTCCCAGAGTGGCTCCATCCCCTAAGGGGAATCTCTTGCAGTGCTCACACATCGTCTCCCATTCATATGCAACCAGGCTGGACCCGGCTTAGTGAAGGTCACAAGTCATGTTTGCTAACACAAGACCAGCTCTCCTCTCCTACAACTGAGGGTCCTCAGCAGTAGGAAAAAAGTTATACTTAGTTTTCAGTGTTAAACTGGATTGGCTCTCAGCTTCCTCCCTTGTCTTATCCCCACTTTCTTGCCTCCTACCTGTTGAAAGTGAAGGACTATGCGCTGACTCTTGTCTCAGTGACAGTGGAGGACAGACTAGTGAGTCAGAGGGTTAGAGGGTCAAGACACTGGTCATCCCTTCTCTACCGCTCTGACACTATCCCTTTGGAATGTAGATTGCTACTCTCAGGGACACTTCCTCCCTTCCTTGTCACTTCCTCTCTCCCTTCTCTTCCCTTCCTTCTACCTTGTAACATGCAAGCTCCTCTCCCCTGCACCATGTGTGCAGAGGTGCAGAATCCATCTGCATCCAGCTAGCTAGATAGATTAGAGATTCTATCTACTCACTTTCCTATCTAGAATGGAATTCTCTAATAAATACCACTTATATTGATTTGCAACTATGAACTGGCTCCAAGTTACTTTACTCTCAGCATACACGCATGCCTAACTAAATTCCGCTGTGTTGTGCCTCTGTGCACTCTGCTATAATGAAAAAGGGTTTTTCTTACCAGAGAGAATTCCCAACACTACCCTCCTAATCCCACCAATCATTATCATTCTCAATCATTCTCAGTCCTCATTTACCACATTCTCACATGACACATATTGTTTTATAGGGGTTTTTTGCACTCCTCCTGTCCTGGGATTCTTTTACAAGGCTTTCCCACCCTCTCCTAACATGTTTATTCAAGCCTAGTGATGTATTCAGGCCTAGTATTCTAAGAGGTGGTCTGAGATATGGTCTATGGTAGGAAAGCAACTAAAAGTGTGTGTGTGTGCGTGCACGCACACGGGGGTGGGGGGCACATCCTTAACCATAATGCCTGGGCACTCACAAAAACTAGTAGTCCCATTAAAATTAAAAGGGCAGTTTAGGACTACTTTGAGTAATTTTGTTCATCATGTCAGCCAGCAAGAATTGTATAATACGTTAGAAATAATGTCCTATGCTGGCAACTCACACATGTCAAGTTTCTTAAACTTCTAAAGCTATACAGAGAAGCAGGAAGGAAGATCTTCACACATTTCAGAACTTTTCCATAGTAAAGCAGGTGCTTTGTCTACTGTTTTAGCTCTATGCAATGAAAAGAATTAGCAGGCAAAATTTAATGGACCAAGCATCCATTTAATGCTAGCTTTTCTAGGTATATCTTATTTTCTTCACAAAACACCCCACACAAGCATGTGTTTTTTTTTTTTAAGAAAACAGGAATTTTCCATAAGTTAGAATGCTGCTTCCAGAACATGCTCTCCCATCTAGCAGATGCTTTCATCTAACACCCTACTTAAAAGGGTTTCAAACTTCAGTGTAAAGCATACATCTTGCTCTGACTCACAGGCAAACAACCTCAGATCAGTGATACATATGTTGGTAACCTCCAGACTTGACTACTGCAATGTGCTCTACATGGGGCTGCCTTTGTACATAATCCAGAAACTGCAGTTGGTACAGAAAGCGGCAGCCAGGTTGGTCTCTGGATCATCTCTGAGAAACCATATTACTCTCATACTAAAAGAACCGCTACCAGTAGGTTTCTGGCCAAAATAGAAGGTTCTGGTTATAACCTATTAAATCCTAAACTTAGGCCCAAGGTATTTAAAGAGAACATCTTCTTTGCCATGAGCCCCATTGCCCATGGAGGGCTTCATCTGCAGTTGCTACCAGCTCATCTGGTGGCTACACAGAGACATGCCTTCTCTGTTGCTGCCCCAAGACTCTGGAATGTGCTCCCTGCTGAAATGAAGCTCCTCATCTCTGAAAACTTTTAAAAAGTCCTTAAATACTCATTTTTTTTCACCCAATCTTTTTAATTTGACTATGGTTTTAAATTGTTTTAAGGTTTTCATTTTTGTCTTAATTTGTTTTATGTTGTAAACTGCCCAGAGATGGCAGTTTGGGGCAGTCTACAAGTCTGATAGGTAAGTCATGCCTCAGGATGTTTATACAAATGTATTTTCCTTTGTATCTGTGGGGTGTCCAGAACTTGCAAGATTTTCTAGAACCAATCAGGAGTTGTGTTAAAACAGAAGCAACATTCTGAACAGTAAACAGCTAGCCTGGGTAGGAACACAAAGAGAGAGAGAAGCCCTATTTGCAAACACACATGCAAGGGAGAAAGCCTCCTAGACATGGCCTCCAACACTGAACTGACCATTTTCTCCAGCCAGCTGTGCATGTGGTGTTTATCTAAGTTGTATGTGTGGAGGGCTTGTCTACAAAACTTTGAAACCCTACCAGATCAGGACTACAATATCACATAGTTTGAGAGACAGATACACATACTCCACCCCTATGAAACTTGCTCACTCAAGAACTACAAGTCCCAGAATTCCCTAGTTCCTGGCATTTCCTATGCACAGACAGGAGGAACCAACAGGGTGCAGCAGATGACTGATAGCAACATGGAAGAACAAGCACGACGACAAAGACATTTAAATCCCAGGTACAGGGTGATCCAATGCTGTGATATAATATGCAGGCTTCAGAACAGGGGAGTAGCAAGGTTGGAGTGGGCCCAGAGACAAGATTTTAAAATGGTTCCCCGCTCACTGAAGCTCAGCTCATGACGTAAAGAAATCTTAAATGAGGCTGAATAGTGGTAACAAAAAGCATAGTTAGATACTTATCTGTCTCCCCTATGTGCCACAATAGAACATCATCCTACATTATTTTTAAAAAGATTTTGTAAATTGTGGACGATGCAATTCATTCAATGGTACTAGAGAAAGACATGCTGTTCTGGTAGCTCCAGGTGTTATTAATCAACCCACATCAATTTCAGAGGATGAATACAACTGAAGGAAGCCCGGGCGGGTGTGGGTCTGGGAGAGTCAGTCATGTGACTTGCCTCTGGGAGGCCCCCCAAGGCAGTGGGCCCCCAGACAACTGTCTCCCCTTGCCCTATTATAGTTATGCCCCTGCTTCAGAACATATGCAAGTAAATATGTTCAGCCTCTGGTCTTCAAAATACATAGAATTGATACTACATTCTTGGGACAGACAGGCTCTAAGGAGCACTTGCATATAACTGATATACTGCTAGAACTGTAAGTATCTTAAACAAAAGTAGCTAAGAAAGACCTAAAGGACATCAACTAATCTTGAGTTTTTCAAACCAGATGGAAGAACCTCAGATTTGAAGATGGAATTTTTCTTTAGCAAGTTAGCAAGTAATCTATAAATATGTTTTACATTTTAAAAGGATTCCAGATTACTTATAATAATCTTAACAAATTACAATATGCACTTCTCCAAAGAAGATAAAGAAAATCTGGTGCTAACAATAAAATACTGAGAAAACAAAAATAACTTTTCAAAGACGGGAATGTATTCAGTAGTGATGAGATTAATAATAAACTACCTTTTCCTCTATTTCTTTGAGCTGTCGCTTCTGAAGTTCAATTTTGTCTTCTAGCTCCCGAATTCTCTGGAACAAACAATGCAAAATTTAAAAAAGAGACATTAAGTAGTAGGTTGCCAAGCAATATCCAGGTATTTATACACATGAACAACAAATTGCCCAAATAGGTGATGCCATCTTCTCCATTAGCCTGTTGACTCATTCAAGAACTACGTTAACTGTGTACCAGGGAAACACAACCTTTTGGCACCAGTGTACTCCATGGCCATGCCCCCTGGCACCTATGAGTTCAGCATGTGTCTGAGGAGGTACAGCCATTCACACACAAAAAAGTATCTGTGTACTGACATCGGAACACAGGTACAACACAAGTCTGAAGAGGACTGCACTCTTCAAATATATATACTGGCCCCAAAATCTATGATTTGTACCATCAAGCTAACCTTTGACTAGAACACAGACAAAATCACAGCACAAGCTTAAAAGATGTGCACGAACATTCCAAATAATACAGGGACATGGTGAAATGTAATGGAAATTTTTTTGTAATTCAGGGATGAAGCAAGTGATAAAAATCCTGGCTTTCTGTTTTCTCCCCCAGATCCAAGTTTGAGGATCTGGGGGAGAAAACAGAAAGCCAGGATTTTTATCACTTGCTTCATGGGATTTTTTATGGGTTTTGAGTGAACTTAGTCTTTTTTCCCTTCATGGGTTTAAAGGTCAACCAGTTATATGCACTGGTGCTTCTTAAGCTGGGGCGGGGATCACTCCAATACAGATTGTACTATATTTACCCAAATAGACTCTGCATTTCATATTTATATAGATAAGACTTAGACTATCCGCTCAAGAAGTAGAGGTTACATGCAGGTTATATCTGTAACTTATATACATATATATGTTTTAATAATATCTTAAATAAAATAGATTATATATTTCTATAAAATACATAAAACAGCACAGGATGTGTATGTATGTGGCACCTTGCAAATAAAGAAAAATTCTCACATGTTAAAAACTTCATGATCAAAATCAATCTTTAAATCTGACTTAAGGATGTTATCTGTACATTGCTCATGTAGTGACAAAAATACAATACTACATTAAGAGGTTTAGAAGCAGCTTAATAGTCCCGGTGACTCAGGTACATCTTATTGGATTTGCATTCATCAGCAAGTCCACAAAAGCAATTTGGTAATTTTAGCACAACACAGGCAAAGGAGGATTTGCTAAGCTGCTTAGAGACTCAGCTTGAAAATGTTTGAAAGGTTCAGTCTGATCTACAAGATATGCCCGACAGAAGAACTCTTTCAATCAATCAGCCTCTATTACAGTCAGAGACCAGCAGAAAAAACTACATAAAATAATAGAAGAACTCTTTCAAACAGCACTATCAACCTGCAACATGTTCTAGAATGTGAAAAAGTGAAGGAGACACCAGCATCAGAAATATCCTTCAATTCACAATGGTAAGGAATTGAACTTTCAACACAATAATGCCATTTGCTTAGCAAAACGTTACGTCGGTTGAAGTGTGATGTTATATGTTACATAGATGGAAATTGTGTGGAATGAGACTGAAGTTAATAAAGCAACACCTGTCTGTAATTAACTATGTTGAACTACTTGGTACTACAATTGTTTTGAAAGTTGCTACCGACGATGAGCCATGTTTCAGGGAGCACCTTGAGTTGATGAAGGGCTTGCTTCCTCTATACATAGCAAGACTAACTTGTATTTTAACAGCAGCCATATCAAATCACAAGCAATTATTGAAACTTCCAGATTTTTAGGACCATACAAGACAGGTTAAGCAATCACATTTGTTGTTTTTTGTCTCTGCCCCATTCACATTCAGAAGGGGAAGGGACTAATTTTTATAACAAAAGAAAGCATGGGATGATAGGAGCTGAGCTACTGCCCCTCTCATTGTTAGTTCACTGTGCTCTGTCACTTTAAACGCTTATCTTCCAACCCAACACTGATGCCAAAAATGAACTGGGCTGGGGAGAAATGTTTATGAAACATTGGGGCTCATGGCGGTAGGGTAGGAGGACATAGTCACTCATCTCAGCCATGCATAAAGGGGTAAAATTTATGGAAATTTTGAAACCATGGAGAAAAACAGGGTTTTTCCTGGGGGGGGGGATTGAAATTTGGAGGAAATTTGAAATATCTATAATACATATTTCTGTATTATATTTAATCTTACTTTACTGTTTTAAAGTCACACAATAAGCTAGCTTATTTAGCTCCTGCCTTAAAATAAAACTAAGGCACTTAGACTTTCAAATGTCACAAATACGCTAAATAATAATTACAATTATACCATCTAAAGATCGAAGCAGATTCTGAATTTAAGATGACCCCCTTGAAAAGCAGAGGTTAAATATCGGTTATACCTGAATTTATGCAAAAGGAACAGCACTCTGAATTTAAGACAACCTAGACTTGGATTGAGATAAATACAGTATGTAGAGCTAGAAATTGATCTGCAAGTTGCTGCAACCCTGAGTTATCTGGACATTTCTGGTATTTTGCCAGTTGAAAATTAGGGAGGGGGAGTTGAAAGATGCAGTAAGATGCTGTTGTATTCTATCCAGTAATCTTTTGCAGTTTGTTTGTTTGGACATTTGTCCCAGAGGGGATCCCGTAGAGAGTGTGGTTGGGTGGAGTCAGAAAGGAAAAGGAAGGAGAAAATGGAGTTGTTGCTTTAGTTAAATCTGCATAAGATTGCCTTGTTTTTATAGCTGCTTCCTCCATATAGAAACACTTGGCAATGAGATTTTGAACCAGCTAAGTATGTAAGCCTGCAAAGCTTGTGAATGTTCCTGCAACCTCATTTCATTGCATCACTGGGCCTACATTCCTGAACTGCTTTTTACTGTCGCTGCCACTGATTGTTTCTCCAACTTCCTGAGTTGCACAACCCCTGAAGGTATTTTTCATCAACTAGCCGACCCCGCACAGAGCATCTGTGTGCTCTTCGGGGCTGGCAGTTACCTCTCCTCCCCAGTGCTGCCTCCACAGACGGGCCCGCCGCCATTGCCTGCCTCTGCGGCTGGCCCGCCACAGGGCCGAGTGCCGTCTTCTCCAGCGGGCCGAGTGCCGCCTCCACGGGCGGGCCCACCTCCGGGCTGAGTGTTGCCTCTGCCGCCAGGCCGAGTGCTGCCTCCGGACCCACCACCAGGCTGAGTGCCACCTCCACCGCCGGGCCCGCTGCCACTTTCCTCCACGGCTAGGCCCACCTGCTGTTTGCCTCCCCGGCAATGCCTGCCGCCGCCTCTAGTCTCCTGGGTGTGCCAGCGCCCAGCCAATCAGTTGGGGTGCCGGGACGCACATTTGAAGGCACACCCAGGAGAAATATATATATAGATCCTGGACTCTGTTGTTCACTAGATGTCCACTGCAGCATGGCTCAGATCCCACCACCGCCTTTTTTCTTGTCCACCCCAGGAGAACCTGCTCTTCCCTAGAAACAATGGAGGTCCTATATCTGCAATTACCTCCTCAACATACAGAGCCCTGATTTTATTCCAGCAAAGCAGAAGGCTAGAAGGTTTCACTGCCTGAGCCCTGAAGGGCAGAGAATATATAATCATTTGCCCTTTCCTGCCATTTTGGAAGGGGATGCCAATTCTTATGAAGCTGCTCTTCAAGCCTTAGATGATCATTTCAACCCTACTTTGAATATGATTGCTGAACACTACAAGTGCTCTTCTAAATCCCAACTGCCTGGTGAATCTATCGATCAGTATATCACAGCACTGCGTGCCTTAAGTGTAAACTGTGAGTTTGCCAGCTTTACTGATGAAATGCTCAGGGATCAGATTGTTATGAAAACAAACTGCTCCAAACTGCATGAAAAACTGTGATTGGAGCAGAAACATACCTTGGATAAAATTATAGAGATGGCTAGGAGGGTAGGAAAATGATCTTCACTGTGCCAGATCTCTCTCTTAGGTACACCAAAACACACCTGAAATCAAGGCTGTTCAGTCTAAATCCTTCCAAACTCAATCTTCTCCTATGGCACTGCCCCAGAAAGTGGTGGCCCAAGAAAGGAGGCGTTACCAATGCTGGAGCTTTACAAGTAAAGGGGGATTCCCTAGCCTAAGGAGGTACCTTTAATTTCCAGGTGGCAGGAACGCCGGAGGCAAATTGCGTGGTGACGTAAATGGCCTCCATGCATGTGCAGAGGCCCAAACCAGGCCACAGCCACCCCAGGCTGTCATTTGGGAGGCCAATGGGGTGGGGCTTGGAGGAGTCCCCGTCCCGCCTTAGGTTAGGGAATCCTCCATTACTTGTAAAGGGAAAGCCTTGCCGGATTCCCCTTTACAAGTAAACCCACAAACCAGTTCCTAGAACCAGGTCTGGTCTGTTTCAAACTCAGACTGCCGGAACCAGGCTGGTTGAGCCCAGCTCAAATTGAGCCTGTTTGTACATCCCTAACCCATAGCATTGCACTAACCACTTAAGACTATAGCATGCTGATATCATAGAACCTGTTGATTTATCAGAATGGGTCTCTCACATTCTTCTTGCACGGAAATCAAATGATACACTTCAAATGTGCATAGGTTTAATAGATTTGAGCATGGTCGTGGATTGTCATCCACTACCTAATACAAATGAAATGCTGCGTACTCTGAAAGAGCCCTCTGTGTTCACAACTTTTGACTTTTTTTTGGCTGAACATCAAATTCCTCTGCTCAAGAGATCTAACAAAAATACAACATTCATTACTCCAGAGCATTTTTTTCAGTACAAAAGACTGCCCTTTAGATTAGCCGCTGCAATTTCGGTATTTCATATAACAATGCATGCAATTTTTGAGACTACAAATGGAATCACTTACTTTCAGGATGACATTTTAGTATATGGCAGAAACATCAAGGAGTGTGATGGTAAACTGAGAAAAGTCTTAAGAAACTTCCGACAACACGAACTTACTATCTCTGCAGAGAAATGTCGGTTTTGCACACACTCGGTGACATACTTGGGACACACAGTATCTCATAGTGGCATACATCTGCAAACAGACTTGGAGAAAACTATTTGGGAAGCACCAGAACCACATAACAAGGATGCACTTCGCTCCATTTTAGGATTCTGTATTACTCTAAATTTGTTAGACAATTTGCCTCAAAAGTTGCTCCATTGCGTCTTCTTTTTAAAAAGAATGTAGCATTTAACTGGGATGCTTCTTGCAAGACTGGTTTTCAGACTATCAAATCAGGCATTGCTGAAAGTCCTGCTCTCACTTCTTTTGACACCAGCAGGCACACTATTGTAACCACTGATGCTTCTGAATATGGTTTGGGTCTTGACCCAGCAAAAAGGGGACAGGGGAGTTACATTTGCCTTTGCTTCCAGAGTGCTTAGTGTATCAGAGAAGATGTCTTCTCTCACTGAAAAAGAACTTCTAGCATGTTTCTGGGCAGTGAGGCACTAAAGGACTCACTTGTGGGGCACTGTATGGTTAGACCATAAACCCCTATCTGCTTTATTTACTACTCGGGGATCAAGTCGAGCCCAAGAATAAGCAAATGGATCACCAGACTTATGGATTTTGGTTTCCAGATGGAATATCTTCCAGGTCTTCAGAAAACAACTGCTGATTGTTTACTTCCTCCTCCAAGCCAAGAGCAGATCCCAGAGGACAAAAATGAAAGTTGTAATGGCACCAATAGCTTTATCCACTCATGGAGTTATCATGTCTTCTGAATGGAAAGCAGCTCTCAGAGCTGATCAAGTGCTTACTGAACTTACACCTTACATAACTAATGGTTGGCCCTGCAAAAACATGGTACCGGAACATTTTCAACCATACATGCATGGAGTGAGTGAGTTGCCTCTTTCTCAATGAACTGCTGTGGAGGATTGATTGTTTGGTGGTGCCAACCTCCTTACAAGCAAAAGTGATCAAAATTGCCCACAAAGATAAGCTGGGCATGAACTTGACTAAAAGGAAAATCAGAAAGTTTCTGGTGACCAGATATGGACAAACACATTGAAAATGTAATCTGGCACTGTATGGCTTGTGCTGTATCTGACAAATCGCAGAAGACTTTTACTACCCCCTTGACTCCAGTAGAGTATCCCAATGGTCCCTGGAAAAAACTTACCCTGGATATAATGGGGCCTTTTGATAATCAACCAGCAAAGCAAAGATTTGTTATAGTGATGGTGGATTACTATTCCAGGTGGCCAGAAGTTTCATTTCCTGTTAACGTTACTACAAACAAGGTGATCCAGTCCATAGCTGTAGTTTTTGCGAGGGAAGGTCTTCCTGAAGAACTAGTGACTGACAATGGGGCACAGCTTACCTCATTTGAAATGGGGCAATACTTGCATAACCACAAGATAAAACACATACTATTTCCTTGTACCATCCTTGAGAGAATGGCTTAGTGGAAAGAATGAACAGATTAGTTAAAGAAAGTTTACAACTCGCTACTGTGCAACAACAACCCTGGAAAGAGGCAGTCTGTGAAACTATTTGCTAATCAAACTACTCCTCATTCTACTACAGGAAAATAACATTTTGGACCTCACCAAGCTTCCACTAAACTTACCCTGGCAACAACGGATGGAGTTACAAGTGCAATCTCACCCTGAGGATGCAGGGATTCATTATTGGGTAAGAGAGAAGCAACAAAAACATAAATACCCTTCAAGAGGGAAGGGAGTCTGATCTTAAGAGAGGAACTTAAGAGGAATTTGATCTTGCCTCCAGTTTTGACCTCGCAGAAGAAGCTGATGAAAGTGATGGACAATCCTCGGTACCAGAAGAACAAACAGCAACTGTGCAAGAGAACCCAAGACTTTGGAGAAGTGTGCATGACAGGAAACCATCTAAAAGACTTCAAGACTTGTCACTTAATTTTAAATCAATTCAAATTTTGTTTCTTATAAAGAGGAGGGATATTGTATTCTTTCCAATAATCTTCTACAGTATGTTAGGACATTTATCCCAGGGGTATCCTGTGGAGGGGTGGCGGGGTGGCGCATAGAACCAGAAAGGAAAAGGGAGGGAATGGAGAAGCAGAAAATGGAGTTGTTGTAAATCTTTAGATAAATCTACATAAGATTTCCTTGTGTGTGTGTGTATGGGGGAAGCAGCTATAAAACAGATGCAGTTTATGTACTTCCTTGTACGAAACTGGGTGCCAAGGTGAGGTGGGATAGAACCAGGAAGAGGCAGATTCCAGACTACCCAGTTTAAAAGATTAGGTTTCTTCTTCGGCTTTGCTACCACAATAAGCCTCTTGAAGATCTGTCCCCTTTGACTTTCTTTTAACTTTATCCACACAAGCTGACAGAGCAAATCAGCTAGATCATGGGTAAGCAACCTTGACTCTCCAGCTATTCTTGAACTCCCATCATCCCCAACCACAATTTATTGTGTCTGGAGATGATGGGGGTTGTAGTCCAACAGATGGATAGCCTTGACTAGATAGTATATCTACCAGGCCTGCACAACTGGGATCCCTGATTTTGATACAAACGCGCTACCGCCACTGCATTGGAGGTGAACATTTCAGTGTGGATAGCACCAAGCAGTAGATGCTTTTTCTGGCATGGATGGGGGCTTCTTGCTGGAACCAGAAGTCACCCACAAGACACTGGGAAGGTTCACACGGAATGACTGGCAGGCTCACAGGGACATTTCGTGACTGTAGTTTCTCCCAGAACTTCCCCATGGGTGCCTGGGGACTACACCTTACCAGCATCCTGTGTGCACTTTCCCAGCATTCCCTCAAGCCTTCCCAGCCTTCTGGAATCCCCAGATTCCAGAAGTTCCCATGCATGGTCTCCTGGTGTTCCCACATGCCCCCCCCCCCAGCTTCCTGTGCGCAACTTCTACGCCCACACTGGAAAAAGTAAACACTGCCTGCTGATGTCTGGAGTGTCCAGCTGGGGGCGGGGGTTGTGATTGTGTCACAACTGGAGATTCCAATTGCACAGGGATAATATCTACCAATTTCCAGACCAAAGAGGATAACTGCCAGAACCAATCACAAGCAAAGAAGGGCCCAAGGAAAAGCCTAGGGCGGTGCATTCCTCTAGTAAAGACGTGTCCTGTGAGAGTCAAAGGCTGAAACACACCTGGGATTTGAGAGTTATATATAAGTCTATATTATACTGGATTAGAATTGTAATTATCTAATATTTTTACATAAAACATTTTCATATGTTTTTCATAAAGAGCAATGGGCAGGAAGTGATCATATTTTAAAACCTTATCTTGCAAAGATTTTCATACATCATTCTAAAAGAGAAAATATTTCATAAGAGGTCTGTCCCCCCACCCCCAATTTTCCAAATGTTTCACATTTTTCTATCTCTGGCCTTAAGGGAAAAGATGGGAGGAAACCTGTTTCCCCCACCAGACTTTCACATCCCTATTATAAAAATTAGACCCTCTCCCCATTTAAGATGTGAATAAAGCAGAGTGAACAACAAATATGGCTGCCTCAACACCTGTGGCTCCACTGTGCACATAGATCTTTTTGAGAGAAGGAGCACCTTTGTTTCTATAACCTCACGGATGGCTCACATTTGCATAATGGAAGTGTGTCTGTGGAACTGTTATGATACCCAAGAGCATAGGGCAGCAGTTCCTGCTTGCATAGAGCATTGTGCATGTGTGGGAGTCTAAATCACGATGCGTTAATATTTTGTAGAATTTTATACTGCACAGAGCTACAAACATTAAAAAACAAAAACAAAACTTCCCTCGGATCCTTCATACACAATATTTTTTAAAGCAAGCACTCATATTTATTAGCAAAAACAAAAACAAACCCAGAAATGTGAGCAAATCTTTAACATGATATTGAAGATGGTTTTAATATTACTGACTGAAGAAACATTCTAATGAATCTCATCTCAGCAATAATTTAATATTTTACAAGATCTGTCCGAATGAATGATGAAAAATCAATATGATGACCCAATTAAAAGGCAACAAACCTATCAAAGTAAAAAATTGCATAACATTCAAGATACCTTAATACAATTAAAACACTTGATTAAAATAGTGCATTATTAACACCTTACAAAAGAATAAGGCACAACAAAACAGCACTTCAGTAAATGGTATTTAAATTTGGCTTATTGATTGTATCCCAGGTATTAACACTTTTATGTATTAGGATGAACTCACTCTCAACACCATATAGATAGTTGCAAATTGCAATTTTAACACAAAGCATGTGTGACATTTGGCTTTCTATTATTAACCTTTTAAAACACACACCCTTCTCAGAAAGATATTCAGCTGCAGAACTACACTGAAGTCCACACAGCCAAGTGTCATCTTGTTTGACTTAAAAATCCAAGATCTGGCACAACCTCAAGTTGATCAGCATGGCAGAAATAAACCACAAGGAAGGTGCAACTTGACTTCCAGTTCTCAAAACCTCTCTGTACATAAACAGCAGGTAATTTGACTTCCTGCCCTCCCCTTTACGCTCAACCATTTACCAGGATAATCCTTTTACCTGTTACACAATAAGAGCATTACTCTAATCTATAGAATAAATCTGAAGCACTAACTTCACCTTCTGCATAGAAGAAAGCTGGAAGCTGCAGGGATCACTTCTTAAACAAACTAGGGCCAAAAATGTGGTATGTATTATATTGGATATAATCCAGCAGATGTTAGTTGTTACTAATGACTAAGCTACTTGTTATGTGGGAGATAAGTGATCAGAACTCCAGTTTTTATCCTCTCACTAAAAGCAGTGATGGGGAGGTGTTTTGGATCAAGACCATGTCACAGAGGAAGGAAGCTGAACCCCTTCCCGCTGCAAATCACCCTCCCAAAGCTTAGCTGGAGAAGGAAAAATACCTATTAGGTTTTCCCCTTTGTAGCTAAGAGAAGCTTGGGTTTTTGTTTTTGTTTTATAATGGAAAGAAAAATATATTGGGAGATCCAATCGCTGATCTCCCATGTAATGTGTAGATTGGCTCGAAGCCCTATTGAAAGCATTATTGCTATCTCTGTTCTTGGAAGTGTCTATAGTAAAACACAAATCCCCAAACAAGTGAAATTAAAGATACTTAAAACAATCATAAACTACAGTTTCAAATCTTCGATTAGGAGCAGCGTTGGAACAGACATAATACTGAATTGAGAGGAAATTGTTGCAAGAGAGGGCAATGCACAATCCTGTGACCCACTCCCTATACCAGGCCATACATCTTTCTGCCCAACCCTCAGGTTAGGAAAAATATAGGGTACCCCAAAGCAAACATAATCTGATGCTTCATAGAATCATAATCATTTTTTAAAGTGTTTTACTACACTGCAAACTATCTTGGGGTCATTGGATGAATGGTGGTATCCTAAATTAAAATAACAACACAATGATGATGATGATGATCATCATCATCTGACAAATTTGCCAAATAATCAGACATTGCAGGCATGCTGCTATATATGCCATGTAATCTTCGTCTCATTTGGCTACTGGTTTCAACTAATGCTTTACCACAGCATTTTACTAATCTGATAGGTACTTTGCCAGTTTCCTAGAAGGAGGTGCAGCTGTCATTGTTTTGGCAACTATGGTATGTTCTTTTCCAGCTTTGCCAGATACATTACAAAATATTTTATAATGAATACGACTCAGTCTATCAGAAAGCAGTTGGTTTTCATTTTCCTTCCTCTGTTTCAACACCTCACCACAACCTGTTCAGGCATGCCTTCTGCAGACTGTGAGTAGAGCTTAGTGTCTGCATAAAAATTAGTCCTACGATTACAAGGGAGGGGATAGGATTACATTTCAAACTGGGATATGGGGGCCATTTTGTCTGCTTTGACTTGTATACATCATAAAGGCCCTTAACCAAGACCGGACGACTGAGAACCTTAAGAATGTTGGCCGAATGAACGGAAAATGATTGAGAAGCCCCCAAATGGTTGTAGTTAAAGTGGAGATAGACACATGGTGCCTGGGCATGCAGAGTGCTAGGTTACCTGCTGGGCTTGCTGAAGCAGCTCCATGCGCTCATGCAGGATCTGGCTGTCAAACTCACGGCTTTGCCTCATGATCTGCCTCCGCACCTTCTCCACTGCGGTGCGCAAGTCGTCCTTCTGGGCCTCATTCAAGGACTCGCTCACTCTCTTCCCCGACTCCTGCTGCAGAGCATTATAAAGTGTGGCTTCCAGCTCCTGGATTTTCTAATGCAACCCAAATCACATACAAAACAGTCTCCCGTTTGAATACGGAAAGCCAACACAACACAACAAGAGCGGCAACAACAGTAATGCACATGGGGTGGAGGGAAGCCTGCGGAGTACAAGGACACGATTCAACAGCAGAGAAGCAGCCGCCAAGTGTCAGAAGCAAGTGAAGAGCATTCCATGTGAAGTGCGCACAAGACTCTGCTACAGTACAGGCACTGTGCCATTGTTCATGGAGTGATTTGCTCAGTCAACCAGACTTGTCACCAAGTTGTGCAAAAGGAGAACATGGAGAGGAGCCACAGCTCAGTGGCAGAGCACATGCTTTGCATGCAAAAGGTTCCAGGTTCAATCCCTGGCATCTCCAGTCCAAAGGATCTCAGGTAGCATGGCTGGGAATTGACCTCCACCTGAGAACCTGGATTGCTGCTGTCACTCAGAACAGATAACATTGAGAAAGATGAACCAGTAGTCTGTCTTAGTATAAGGTAGCATCATATGTTCAAAGCAGATCAGATTAGAAAATCCCTTTGCGACTGATGAACTAGAGACTCCTTTGTTTCCTGTGGATTGTTAAGCCTATCAGTACAGTCAACCACCAACAGAAAGTGGTAAGCAACAGGAGCCCAGTGGAAGTTACAGTTTTGTATTTTCCTCACTGGAATTCTCCCCTACATTAAAATATATGTTGTAATGCCATGGGTATGCCAGTATTTTTAAATTTTGCCCTAGTTAACTATATACTTCTGTCAGAAGCAAGATCCTGGGAGATGTATGTCCATAGCCAAAAGCAACTGGCTTCCACTTTCATGACTTGGCATACAACAGTGGTGTATCAACACATAAATCCTCAGAGCAATTGTTACCAGCTTTGAAAGAAAACAAAATACATACTCTTGAGACTGCAGGGCAGTCAGCAAAATGCCATTGGATTATGGCTCTGTATTTCATCCAGGCAGAAGAATCCTGAGCAAAATCATCCTAATAACAAGCTTCCTATTCAGTGCAGAGTCCCACATTTGCAAGTTAGCAGAACTCCAAGCAGTGGCCCCAGTCTAATTCATCATATTTTCCACAAGCCACTGACCAAAGTTAAATGCCAACAACACACTGCCATTTTTTATTTATTTTAGAAATAATGGCTTATGAGTGGGGCCAGGAAATGAAGTCAATGCATCACATAGCAGGTTAGGGTCAAAGTCAGGGTGAAATCTAGCAGCTCATGGAATAGAATCTAGGGTTGTGCTTTTTTTTTTCTGTTTTGTTTTTGGCCCAAATCCGAAACATCCCCATTTTGTTCTTTGTTTGAAATCAGCCAATCCGAAACACTCCAATTTTGTTCTTTGTTCGAAATTGCAAAATCCAAATCCAGAACGCTTTGGATTTTAAAAAATGGCCCTGGGGCAAAACTAGTGGGTGGCGGTGGTAGTACCCAATGGGTGGAAACTATCACCCAAATTTCAGAGGAATTGGGCAAAGCACTGATTTTTGGTGAATTTTTGAAGTTTAAGGTTTTTCCCATAGAGAATAATGGAGGTTTCAGCAAAAATATAGCTTTCATGTCGGGGGGAAAGGGGTGGCCCAGAGCAGAGTAGGGTGGGTGGTAGTGCCCAGTGGGGGCAAGAAAGCTGCCAGAATTATTTCAAAGGAATTAGGCAGAGGGCTGATTTTTAAAGATTTAATGGAGTTTATGCATCTTTAAAGTTCTTCCCCATAGGGAATGATGGATATTTCAGCAGCCCCATAACTACACTTGGGGGGCAACAGGGTGGCCCAGAGCGAGTGGTGGTGTAGAGCACATAAGGTGTCAACCACCCCTATGGGTTGCTAACCCATGGGGTACTGGTTTCTGAGATGTTTTGAGTGTAGATTCTCTGATAGCATATGAGAGTGGATTCATTGTTGTAGAACATCTCATATGCTACCAGAGAATCTACACTCAGAACACCTCAGAAACAACAGAACCCGGCACCCCATAGGTTAGCAACCCATGTGGGTGGTTGGCACCCTATGTGCACTACACCACCACTCACTCCTGGCCACCCCAGTGCCCCCCAGGTGGAGTTATGGGTCTGCAGAAACCTCCATTATTCCCTATGGGGGAAAACCTTAAAGCCGCGTAAACGTCAACAATTCCTAAGAAATCAGCCCTTTGCTCTATTCCTTTGGAATCTGGGTTGTGGCAGGCACCCCTTGGGTCACTGCCACCCAACCCACTGTTTTGCCCCTAAGGCCCCCTTTCTGCCCCAAATGTGCCCCAAAGACATGTCAACTTCATGAATTCTTTAAAAATCAGTCCTTTTCCAAACTCCTTTGGAATCTGGGTAGCAGCAGGTACCCAGTGGGGCACTACCACCTGACCCATTCTTCTGCCCCCAAAGCCCCCTTTCTGCCCCAAATCCACCCCAAATAACATCAACATCACACATCAACAACAGCAGAGCTTTGCAAAGAACCAGGCAGATTTCCAAAGGTCATGCATATCCACACCCCCCCACCCCAAATGCAATTTATTATTACATTTATATCCCGCTCTTCGTCCAAGGAGCCCAGAGTGGTGTACTACATACTTGAGTTTCTCTTTCACAACAACCCTGTGAAGTAGGCTAGGCTGAGAGAGAAGTGACTGGCCCAGAGTCACCCAGCTAGTTTCATGGCTGAATGTAGATTTGAACTCGGGTCTCCTCGGTCCTAGTCCAGCACTCTAACCACTATACCATGCTGGCTATTTTGGCTACAAAACAGCCGAAATGGCCTGTTTTGTGCACAAAACATTTTGTATCCAAAACGAAAACGCACATCCCTAATAGAATCTGAAGGTGTGGGGTGAACTGAATACTAATGACATTTTCTTGGTCTGTCTCCAGCACTTCTTGGCTTCCTAGAACATGATACTGGCTAATGTTGCACTTACAGGCCAGTAAAATAATAACTGGTTGCTAACCTCACAATAAGACATCTTGTACCCTATGGTTTTGTCTCCTATTTCAAAGAACTGCCAGTCTGAGTGATGGGTGGCATGTAATGGATAGAAAATGGCTCTTGGAAGTTATGCAGTATCATTCAAATGGAGCAGCATATTTGACCAGGAGTTCTAACATGGGTTTCCCTTGCTGTTGTTGAACAGGGCAACACCCACCTTGACTTGTGTGTGAAGAAAGGGAATTATATCTTTCCCTGACCACACTGATGAAGAACTAAAACATAATAACCAGCTTTAGGATTTTAAATATGTTCCCTCAATACCTCTCACATATTTGGCATCCATTGCATTATCAAACTACAGCATAGAGAGATTAGATATCAGGGGAACAACAAGTAACCAAGAATTTGTGGTTTACACACTCAAAATGCATATGTTGTTATTCTGAGGTAAAAACACCAGATTCTATTATCCAGGAATCCTGGGAATGTTAGCCACACATTCTTGCTGTCTTCTTTGGACAATAACTTGTCCTCTTGGCTAAGCAGGGTCCACCCTGGTTGCATATGAATGGGAGACTAGAAGTGTGAGCACTGTAAGATATTCCCCTCAGGGGATGAAACCTCTCTGGGAAGAGCAGAAGGTTTCAAGTTTCCTCCCTGGCGTCTCCAAGATAGGGCTGAGAGAGATTCCTGCCTTCAACCTTGGAGAAGCCGCTGCCAGGCTGTGAAGACAATACTGAGCGAGATAGACCAATGGTCTGACTCAGTATATGGCAGCTTCCTATGTTCCTAAAACTGCTTGAAATGGCTCCCCATGTGACTGTCTTGAGTTGTGAAGATGTTTAATGCATATACAACTGCCCTGACAGAAGAATTTTCAGATTGCAAACTTTTATCCCAGGGATATATGACGACATGGAGAAACATGCCTTAATTCACAGGGTGAGCTATTGCTCACCAAGAGATTGTACTGTAGAATCAGTTACCAGGGGAAGCCTTTCCAATCCACTCTTACATGTTGCTAGTTGTTTTTGGGGCTCAGCTCAAAGAACCTAAGTCCTGGTTCAAAGGGCCTAAATGCATGTTACTCATGATAGATCTCCTAGTACTTTTGTTAAAGAAATATATATGCTTGGAAGTCCTGCAAATTTGATTGCAACAGTCCTGCTGGAGAAGGGGTTGTTAGCGCCCTTTCCACACAGGCTGTTTTTGAGGTTACATTTCCCCCCACCCTAAGCTGCGTTCCTACTTGTGTGGGGGTGGGGGGGGGCAATATAAAAACTTGCAGATACCCATATTTTACCACAGTAGATGGGAAAGTAGCCTGGGAAGAGGGGAGTGTTTGATGACAAACACTGTGATAAGTGTTTGGTGAGCATTCCAGCATGTGAGTCCCTACCCCTACAGTCTGAAGCTATACAGCCCAGACATAGGTTTTCCAGCTCAGTAAGAATTAGGCCAGCATTTCATATCTACCTGTACACTAAGGAAAGTTTAGTAGTACTTTGTTTCTGCACTTGGAAAGGCTAGAAATAAATGTTATTTCTAGGCAAGGTGAAAAAAACCATGAAGAAGTTACTTGATTTTGACTAGTGTTGTTAGTAGTTTGAGCCCAGCTCTTGCAACCATAGTTTCCTTCTCTTTTCCTAGGCAGTTTCTGGTGTCTTAACATAGCAGAAGAGACAGTATACATATAGGCTTATACAATATTTTAAAATGATTGTATTTTGTTCAAACTGATCACACACGCGTACACACACACTTTTCCTACCATGTAAGCCTGGTCGAGAGCTTGTTTCCTGTAATCAAGTTCTTCTTCTAAATAACCCTTCTGTTTACTGAACAGGTCCTGAGTAAAACACAAGGAAGGGTTTGTTCTTTAGCTCAACTCAAAAGCAGTTGCAGTGGTTATAAGCTTGGGCAGGTCAGGTGTTAATCACTAATCTAAGAGAGGAGGGAGAGAAAGCGTGTGCCACAGAGCATATTCATGGTTAGATAACTTAGTGTCGAAAACAATACTATTAAAAACATGTTCCATGGCATGCCTTTTCATAAGCACACCTGAAGACAGTGGCTCCTTGTTTTTTCAACGAAGCCCCCAGCTAGGGGCTTGAAACCTTTTCCACTTGATCCTGCAGGTTGGTTGGTTCAGAAATGTTCACTTGATAACTTACAGTTGAATGTATGAACTGGCTTCATAGAAAAGCACTGAATATGAGTTGTCATCAGGTAAAGTTCTAACTATATGATTAGGGCTGCTAACTCTGCTGCTGCTCCTGAAGATTCCCCCCACCCCACTCCATTTTTCCCTTTTCCAGGAAAATTCCATTATTCTGTTTCACACCTTGTCCCTGTCCCCAGCCTCTACATGCTGATTGGTTCTATGCATTCAGAGCACACACATGTACAGGCTCTTTCCATGTGCTGGGAAACTCTAATAAAACAAGGCTCTCAATTGTGTTGAGCCAGGCTGTGAGCCAGGCATCATAGAAGACACCAACCAAGGGTTTGGCAGTGCTGCAGTAGCAGCAAGCATGGTGACTGAGCCTGGCTTAGGATTTAGCAAGCTTCCCGGTAAGACATATAAGGGAGAAAGTGTAGGAATTGAGAATTCTAAAGCATTGCTATTAGCACCGCAGTCACCTCTTCTGGCCACTAGAAGAATGATGAGATATGTTAATAGGTCTCTATCTTGGTCAGTTAAGAATCAATTAGAACTGTTCTGTTGTTGTTTTGAAGGCTAGTGCCTTATTTCTGTATGGTTTTGTTTTTTTTAAATTAGGGGTGTGTAGAACCAGTTCAAACTCAAACCGGACCAGCCTCAGAAAAAGGCGGCCAGTCCAAGTTTGAACTGGACCGGGCCCAGTCCGATATAGACTGGTTCAACCCAGTTCCAGGGGCTCTGCTTGTAAAGAGGAATCTGGTGAGGATTCCCCTTCACGAGCAAAGGGGAATCCTGTCTCTAAAAGGGTTCTAAGGGCAGCCGGGGGGAGGGGAGGTGGCGAGAGGGCACCTTACCGGATTCAGTGGTGGTAGTGTGGCAGAAGCTCCCCTAAATCCCTCTGGAGCTCCCCCCAAGCAGTGTGGGCCAGTGTTGGAGTGCAGGGCACATGCCCAACAGGCCTCTGCACCAAAATGGCCACCGCAATGGGGGTGAGGCCTGGAGCAAGTCAAGGACCGCCCAAACAGGGTGATCTGAGGCAGAATGGAGGCCTGCGGGGGAGGGGGAGCCTCCGGAGATCATCCTGCAGCCTTGGAGAAGCCCCCCCGGAGGGGATAAGTAAAAACAATAATATTTTTTTTTAAACAGAAAAAGCTCAAAAACACCCCCACCTCCGAAAAGTTGAGGGGGTTGGTCTGATGTCGAGCTGAACTGGGGGTGGGTGGGTTCGGCTCGACATCAAGCCGTCAAAGCGAACCAGTTCGATGTCAAACCAGTTCAACATTGAACTGGTTTGCACATCCCTAGTACTGATCTGCGTGTATAAGTTTACACAGAACTTAAAGATCTAAAAAGGGCTACTGTGCATGAGTAATGAAGATCTTTATGTAAACTAGTCTTGATGGGTCGCATTAAGAAACCATACTGGTGTCCCTATATGTAAAGTGGAGGGGCAGTGTGCCTACTGAATAGCAGTTGTAGGTAAGTAGTGGCAGGACAGGGAATATGCCTTCATATCCTACTTGTGGACTTCCCAAAGGCATCTGGAAGGCCACTGTGGGAAACAGGATACTGGACTAGGTCGGCCTTGGCCTGACCCAGCAGGGCTCTTACATTCTTAGGAGCACTTTAGTTTAGTTTATGCCTTGGGCCTGATTCACACATGGTTCATCACTTGATCAGAACAACATCAAGAGATGACTTCCACATACAAATGAGTCGTCACAGACACAACAATAAGTTTCAGATAACTTCAAACAGTTCTCCTTGACTTTGCATTCAGCTTTGAGTAAATAAGGGGAGATAGACTGTTCTGTACATACCTTTAAAATGCACAATGTGTGTCATTGTGTGTCAACAGGTCATCTGTTAGCCAGGCTAACCTTTCAACTACTAGCTGATGTGATAGAAGGCTCTCAGCTAAGGTGTGGAGTTCCTGCCCCATTATTGCAGAGGTGTAAGTACATCCTGTACGTCCAAATATATATGTATCATATATATTGACATGCAATATATATATATATAACATGCAATAATCTACATATCTCTTTCTAAAATTGACGTAAAGACACTCACTGTTCCTAGTGGGGTGGAGGGGCCTATACTGTTTGTAGGGACCACCAACCCTTGCAGAAAAACAGAACAGGGTTAAACAATCACCTCACACCAAGCTCCACAAACTTCCCCAACAGACAGTTGCCCATATGTCATGGAATATCCCTGTCAGGTTTAAGGAAAACATACATTGTTGATGGTTGCATATAACCATGAAGCTCTTCTCACGATCAGTGAGAAGAACTTCTGGCGGGTCTGCGGGGAGAGCGGGCTTAGCCTGGTCTCCCCGCAGACGAGCAGCCTCCAGGCCCTGGGTGGCTGGATCAGCCACCCACATGACTGCTGGCTCCGTCACAGAGCTGGTGGAGGCTGCGGGGATCAGGGGCCGTCTGGCCCCCAGAGGTTCTAGGATGCCCTGCGCATTCTGGAAAGACCCCTGAGGCTGGGAGGCTGGCTGCAGTCAGGGGTCTATTCATGTGTCACCACACACAGTGGCGGTGGCACACGAGGAACAAAATGAGGTTAATATGGCACTCGCTCTGTTAATCTCATGTAAGGGGTGGGGGAATTAGGCGGGCTAGCCGCCTTGGAACCACCGGGCTCGATTCCGTTAGCCCGCTTTCTACTGATTGTGGGAATAGCTTTCGTATATATTAAGCAGAAAAATGCAACATGCATCCATGTTCCCTATTATTTGCAAAAATAAAGAAAGAAAAGAAAAAAAGAAAGGTTAACAGTTTTCTGACCTTTTCATTTTCCAGGTCAATCATCTTCTGAGTGAGGGCAGCTTCAGTCTCTTCTATTTGTTTTAGCCACTGTATGAAAATGATGGTGACAAAATAAAATCAGAGGCTGCAACACAGCTTATGCCAAACGTTTGGTAAGTAAAGATTCAAGTCATATGCCTTAAATTCTATTAATTGCTCAATTTTGTACTCAACAACTAATTAACTCATTAGATTTGGACATTTGAAAACAATTACTAGTTGTAATGAGATAGTATCTCCTATACTGAAATGGATTCATTCCATCTTCCATACATTGGGCAGCTTCAGATTTTATTTATATTTACATTTATATCCCACTCTTCCCTCAAAGAGCCCACATGGTTATGGTTATCCTCACAACAACCCTTTGAGGCAGATTAGGCTGAGAGATAAGTAACTGGCCCAGAATCTACCAGTGAGTTTCGTGACTCTGGGGATTTAAACCTGGGTCTCCCCAGTCCTATTTTAACTCTGTAACCACTACAGCATGTTGGCTATCATTCTGCTTTAATAGGGGCTCATAATTTATGTTCTTCACAAACTGGGGAAACTCATATTTCCCACATGAGTGCAAATGCAAGCCATTATGGAACTTAACATGTTTTTTCTTTAGTTTGGACAACAGAGGGTATCTCCTAAAAATCTTATGGGCGACACAGCCTTGAGAGGATATAGCAGCATTGTGCCAAAGGCCCAGAAGAGGCCTAAATCCTAGCAACAGCAACCTCAAATTATGTTTTCATGATAATATTTTCCCCAATTGACTTCAGAAGATCGCTCCTAGGAGGAAACGCTGTTTCCAAGAGCACTTGCCATTGTGTGATCCAACTGTAGGCTCTTACAGAGATCCCTGGAGCCCTAATTGTGACTCATTTAGCATGTGGGTTGAAAGCAAGTCAGGCAAATTATTTGTCTGTGTGTTTTGAGTTGTGAGCGTTGCATTGCTGACAGTATACACGTGCGCCCTATTCTCATGATTATTGATCTGTTCTGTGCATCTCTCAAGGGGAGCTTTCGTTTTTCAGTGGGCTGCTAAACTGCTGTAGGTACCCCTTCTTGGGGCAATGCCCATTCAACAGCTGCCATGCTAGAGCTGCTTTAAATGGCTGGCCATGGGTGGCTTCCCCATGTGGCAAACTATCTGCAATGTCTAATCAGAGAAATCATGCCCTTTTCTCCATGCCCCTGCAACACTTTACTTGTTGCAGCCTTAGATGTCCCAGACTCCAAATCCCTATGGTAACCCACTGCACAGGGGTGGAAAACCCTTGCCAGATGAATGTAGCTGTCATAGGTGACCCTTTAATATAGCCTGGATATGGTGACCTCTTTTTTTTTTTTTTTGGCGCAACGGCCCATAGATATGAAGCCACTGCACTGCCAGTCTGTGAAGACAATACTGAGCTAGATAGACCAACGGTCTGACTCAGTATATGGCTTCTTCCTATGTTCCTATATAGTCTAAAAAAAGACATACTCTTCAGTTGTCCCAAATCACTCTGGGCTGTCATGGCTATCAGCTAGTAACTTCAGTTAATTCACTATCCCAGGAGAATCATTATGGATATTGGCCTTCCTTCCCAGTCAAGCATGCACAGTGGTTTAAATTTTTTTTTTAATGACACGTGGGCAGGGGGAATACAGGTTTTATGGAATAGAAACTTGCATGCCTCAGAGAAGCAAATCTTCATGTAATTCTACCTTTTCACAGAGGGAAAGTACAGTCCCAGCTTGGATTATTGCAACTTGTTCTTCATTCCTCAAATTCTAAAACGTAAAAAACACATGAGATTTTACAATGCAGCATAAATCCATCCTCCAAAAACAATCAGAGAACTATGTTGCAGGCATTGTTGAGCACATGAACATTTTTTTACTTTTTAAAAAAGTTTGGCAAAGAAAAACACACTGCCAGGAATGACAGTTGAAGCAACTCTGTCTTATGGGTATGCTGTAAGTCAATGCTTTTCCAAGGCCACGGGAGCCTTGTTTTGTGAGCAACATGGCTTCAGTTGGGGCTGCCAGGTACCTGGAGGGTCACAACCTGAGACTCGGGGGGGTGGGGGGGAGTCTAGAAGCTGGTGGGATAGGCCAGAACCAAGTGGTGCCTGCTGGAATAGGGGATGATACCTGATTGGTCAGGGGAAGAGTATGATTGACAAGAGGAGAGAGGTTGCAAATGGCAAAATCTCTTAAGCCAAGAAGAAAATAGGCCAGCCTTTTGATTCTTTCACCCTGAGATCTTCTTCCCCTGGAGAGCCTGAGGCAGTGGTTAAAATCCTGAAACTGCAGGTAAAATTCTGCAGGCTCCGATACCTAATAAACCTAGCCTCCTGAATGTAAGAAATTGCTGAATGATAGAAATTTGATTTTTGAATGCTCCTTCCACTGCAGGCTACAGATCACTACAAGATAACAGCTCAGTACTCTCTGTGAAATTTGTTTACTGATTTGTATCAAAAGGTTAAACCTCTGGCAGTAACTATTGTAATTATAGGCTTATTTACATTATTTATAGGGATTCCCTCATCCTGATCTATTGCATGAAAAAACAAGGCAATACTGGAGAAGTCATGAGAATGCATGGTTATCCATTTAAGTCTTTTGACTGCTCATCTAAGCATCACCTCCTGCAATGTTTGAACTTGTGCCTTTTAAACATTTGACAAAAGGAGAGGCCCAATCCTGGAATTTGACGCACAGGTGCAAGCCAGAGTCTCACCTTACATAAGGAATTGCAAACTATTATTTCCTTACAGATACACAGTGACAGAATGTCTTATGTTTTGTTTATTGTAGTAGAAGGGTGGACAACCTGATCATATGAAAAGCCACGTAAGAGAGAGCTTTAGCCAGAAGACTGCCATTTAATTTACACATATTAGATGCATGTTATAGATATTATTTGCTTAGGACTTTCAGGAACATGTGGATACTAAATTATAACTGATAAACATTCTGCATCAATTCTACAATATTCTTGTTCAGAAACTGTTGCTGTCCAACATGAAAATCTGGACCACAAAATAAATAAATAAATTGATATATAATCTTAAACTATTACAGCCAAACAAAAAAGAAGGATGAATCTGGGCATTTTAATTGTTTCCTTGATTCTGATCCTTTAATATTTTGGCTGTCATATTTTCAAATACATCCCTGAAATCTTGAGTTCTAGAAATTTACATTTTGAAATGAAAGGCTGACATTCTCAGAATTCTAGGGGACACAGAGAATCAGCAAGATGTATCTTTTAAGATGACATTTAGCCTACAGGCATATGTTGCCCGCCCCTCCATTGCCAAATGCCTGCTGACATACTATAACAAATACAGAATTGGAACTATGTAAATAAATACATTAGCTACCCCATTATCACCAAGGATATCTAGCTTCTTCATAAGTTCAGAAATATTCACATCCTGGAAAAGAAATTTCAATGTTTATTTTTCAATGCATCCAAATCACATATATATTCATAATTGCGTTAACCATTACAAATTCTTCCACATTAACTAGGCTGGAAAAATGACAACGTAGAAGAGATTCTGACTTCAACCAACATTAACAGCAAAATTCCCATCTCATTCCAAAACAATAGTAATTCCTCCAGTTAATTGCAGGGAATTTAGGTAAGAATTGTTCTCAAAGTTAAATTTTGAACTGTGTAATATTCTCAGTGTTATGAATTTTATATATATATATATATTCTGCTATACTTCACTCTCATTTATTTTTGTTCAGCAACTGAAAATCATGAATATTAAAATCAAAGAAGCCTTTTCAAACTCCATGATACTACCACTAACAAAGAACATCATTAAAAGGTTTTTGCTAAGGATTTTTTTTTTTAAAAAATCAGACTTTGAGGCATCACACCCATTTTACAGAGAAAAGTAATTTCAAAATTAATGATCAAATATCAAAAAAATAATTTGAGTAAAACAAAACTAGTGGTAATAGTGAGGTGAGAGGCCTTGTCGCATAACAGTGAACATCTGAGGTTGGGAATCTGCATGCAGCATGTAAGACGAGGTGGTAAGTATGCTTGAGATCCCATGTGGAGTTCGTAGGGATATGGAGGCTGCCATTTTCACAAACATGTTTGAAAAGGCAGAGGCCACATAACTTCCAGGGACAAACTAGATGTGATGGTGGCAGCTATGTCTGTTCAAATCATGTGTCTACTCCAGGGTTCTCAAACTTGGGTCCTCAGGTGTTATTGGACTTCAACTCCCATAATCCCCAGCCTCAGTGGCCTTTGGTTGGGGATTATGGGAGTTGAAGTCCAATAACACCTGAGGACCCAAGTTTGAGAATCACTGGTCTACTCCATTGACATATGAATTAGAGTAGAGAGTGGTTTTAACTTCAAAGGGGCATGCAGAGGAGGAGAGGCAAACTCTCCTCATCTTACCTCTCCCTGGTCCATCATTCAGACTTCCCCCCTCCTTAACCCAGTTCTAATTCCAAAAGAGAAACACGTTGGAAGAAAAGGGGCTATGGTGGCAGACCACAGAGAGATAAGGCAGAAGGGTTCACCTTCACTTGTGTGCTCCCTTTTGGTGTAACTCCCCACGCACTTAAGATATAAGTAGGGCAAATATGTGATTAACCAAATGTGGCTGCTGTTATTATATCTGGTTTGGCCCACCTACTATTTCTGACCATTCAGGTATCCCACAAGAATCAACAAATCCACATCTACCTTTATTCCCTCCTGACGACAGAACAGTTGAAGTGCACTTCCATTGTTTTCAGGGAAGGCAGTTATATGGAGGTTAAAAGCTGGTGACCTTCGTTCTCTCTCCTGAGGAAAGATTTTGTTCAAAACAAGAACATTACGGTTACAGGAGATACCCACCCTCTCTTCTTCATGTCCTTCAAGCCAAGCAAAATAACAACCCTGTATGGGATTTATGTTTGCGTACGTTAGCATAACTAGGAGGCTGTAATAAAGGGGGTTCTCTTCCAAATCAACCTTGACACAGCAGCACAAGGGGTCATGCAAGATTATTTTTAGTTAGAACATGAAATTAGCAGTGTTTTCTTTTAAAACTGAAAGCTATGGTATTTCAAGGTGGGAGAGGAAAAGCCAAATATCAGCTTTGCTCAGAGGTTTAGCAAAGGTAGCAGCAGGCCTGGCAGAATGGCACCTTCATGATTTCTTTGTCCTACAGCCCAACAGGAAAGTATTTTCAGCTGCTGAATGGGTGGAGAAAATCTGAGACATGCAATTCAAGTCAGCTGCTGCTGATCACATAGCAGCCACCAGCAAGGTGTTTGTTTGTTTTTTGCACCACAGCTTCTGAGCTGTCTCAGGATGATATTGGATTCAATTTGTAGTTAGGTGAAATAATATGTCCAAATAAATGTGGGATCTCCCAGCTATGGTGTTAGCTTCTACATGCAGTAAGGAGGACGACATAGAGGAAGAAGCAAACCTGAGACCCATTCCTGATCTCACGATGCAGAGATGTAATCAGAAAAGCATGGTCCAAACAGTTATTCATTTAGAGTAGCATGCAGTAGTGTCTTGAATGGTGTGGATTAGAATTACAGTAGGTGCACCCTTAAAAGTACACTACCATGCTTCACTTGCCCTAGATTTATCAATCACTTCCCACAGAAGTCAACTTGGGTTAAATATTTATGTGACATATAAATAAGAAACTTATTTACTGGTTACGTATCTATCATCTACTAGAATGTAGACTGAAACCTGCCCCAAGCATGGATTTAATTAGGTATGGTGCCAAGGGTACCCACATTTCAGTATGGGTAAAAGCTACAAAGCTTATCACATTCTTCAATGTAATTAAAATGGTTTGGATGCAACACGCAAAAAATCAAATCAAATCAAATCAATCAATCAATAAATAATGAGCACTCATATTTTCCAGTTGGCAGGGCTCCATGTGATGCATAGATTGAACTGAAGGACAGTTCAATGCATTCAAGGATTTAAAAGCACTGGGATTCCAGTCTCATTTTCCAAAAACAATCAGTTATGCAGGGGCATCCAAACACTACTCAAGATGCAACACATTATTGTGTGACTTTGTGGAGGCATATGATAAAATATCATTCAGAATATTTTCAGTAAAGATCAGCTGTTTAAGTACTCGTTTATGACATAATGTAGATACAGACAACCAGAAACATTACCTAGAAAACTAGGAGCCAATGTGTACACAAGTGGGATGTGTGACTCTAGTAAATCACCCCTTTTCAGACTGGCCATATGGCTAGTAACAAAAATGTACTTGGTGACCCACATTATAGAGCCATAACGCTGCCCACCCAGGCTGCTGCGAACTTCAAAGGCAGTCTCAATGCTGTTTTGAAGCAGTGATTTGTAGGAGCAGTGTTTCCTCAGATTTCCCCATGTGCAGCAATGGGGAAGCCTGCAGTTGCTGTCCCAAAGCAGCATCAGGATTGCCTTTGAAGTCCGCAGCAGTCCAGGGATGCAGTGTTATGGCTTCGTAATGCTGTGCATCATGTGGGTCAATGCCATTGCATGGTGCTTGCTTTATCATGTGGCCAGTTTGAATAAGCATACACTAGATTCACACAACAGGTTTGTGTGCACTGGACCTAGGAGGGATGAGATAACACAGGCCTGCTCAATTGTGCCCCCCCCCCAGCTGTTAGCCCCACAACTCCCATAATCCCCAGCCACAGTGGCCAATAGCCAGGGATTATGAGAGCTGTAGGCCAACATCTGCAGAAGGGCCAAAGTTGAGCAGCCCTGAGTTAACTTAATGTGTCTCAGGGCAAAACTAGATGTGATGTGTGAACTCTCTGATTGGAACTTTCAATGTCTTTTTTTCTTTCCAAAAAGTAACTAGCGGGAGGTGGAGGATTTGAATCAGGGCTGTGGTACGGGGAAAAGGGTAGACCACCCTCCTCCCATGCCATGGCCCAGATCCAAATTGGGCCCTTCTGTAGTTGCTTTTTGAAAAAGAAAAGACATTGGGATTTGTGATCATAGAACTCACACATTGTATCTAGTCTGGCCTCTCTTGTTTATTTGTTTTGCTTCTCAAAAGCATGTATGATCTTAAGGCTGAACTGTGATTGCAATGTGTGTACTAAACAATCAGCAGTTCTGAAATATATGCATTGCAGCCCACAGAAGGGGAAGGCAAGACTGTCATAGAGTAATTGGTGGTGAAAAGGGGAACTCATTATAGGTGCAAATTGGCAGGGCATGGTCCCAGATTTCCAAAAATATTTACGCTCTGTCTTTCAGCCAAAATTGCAGTTTCATATGGAATGAAGTGATTAAAGGAGCAATAGTTGCAAGGGCCATGAAAGCACAAGAACAAGCAAGGTTTTATGAGACAAGATGAGCTAAATGCTGTGCGTATCGTCAAATACAAGATGAGGAGAAGAGGAAAAATTGGTATCTGTATATAATATATGGATCAGGAACGGAGTATAAATCCAGAAAGGAATAAGATTTTCTTTGATGAAATTTTAAACTGGCTTAATTGTAGCATCCAAAAACTGAATCTTTGCCCTATGCTCCCCACAGATGCTAGTTGGATTATATTAACAAAGCACCCAGTAACAACTTATATTTTTTAATCAGCAGGGAGAGCTTTTCTACATTTTACAGAAAAGATTTGATTTTGCTCTCTCTCAGAATAAAAAAATAATGGGAAAAGTGATTTCACCTGGATTGTTTTCATGTCTATTCCATCCACAGCCCGATTTCCAAGATAACCAGAAGGCGTTTGTGAGAGGAATGTGTGAAGTTGCCTGCAGCTGAGTCAGACCAGTGGCCCACCTAGCTCAGGACTGTCTGCTTAGACAGTCAGCAACTTGCCAAGTTCTCAGGCACGGGCACTTGTCAGCCCTCCTACCTCCCTAACTGGATGATAGGGATTGAACCTAGAAACTCATAGATGAAAAGAATGGACTCTGCTATGCTGCTTCCTCAATGGACAAGGTTCTCACTGGAATCCAATTTTTCCACAACAGTCAAGGAAGATAAATATAAAATTAGACTAAAATTGGTTTAAAAAACCCTCATCTGCATCCATTAGGATTCTCATGAACCTGTAGTCATGTCCAGTGGTTGTTCTGGCTTTGTGGACAAGTTAATACTGGTAAGTAATGATACCTGTTAAAAGGTTCATGATCCTTATACAAGGATCATCAAACAAGACTAGCTAAATAAAATAGTAGAACCAACATTTTTCAGTTACACACACGTGGAATGTCTACACAGCATGACAATGTGGTGAAAGCTTTCCTCTCCATGGAAAGCTATATATGCCAAGGTTTCTGAGGTCATGCAAGAGGCAAAATTACAAATAAACTACAACTGGTTTTGTGACATTTGCTCCAAAGATACAAATCATGTTAGACTAACCACTTTTTGATCAGGATTATGTATTGTAATGGTACAAACATGATAATACTTCCTATATTCTTCTCAAAACATCCAAGTAACATTTTGGCTCCCTCGTAGTACATGGGGCTCACATTTTTTAAAATAAGCAATTTGATACAATACCACTATCATTCACTGAGGGTCAGCTCAAGGTGTGAGGGGGCCCATGATAAATGAGCTTCATAGGCAGATCCTAGATTATTTTGGCATGGGGGCAGGGTGTCTCCATATCTATGAATGAGAGCTTTCCTCTAGAGATCACTCTGATGATACAGGGGCCTCTACAAGACCATTTGCAGACTGAGAAAATGCTTAGAAGAGATGACAGAACAAGTTGCTTTGCTGAGTGAGACCACCCTGTCAACATCTGCCCTCCCATCCAGAAATGGGCTTCCTCCGAAGGCCTCCTGCATCACTATAGAGGCCTCTGTGACAAAGCTTCCAATTCATAGATGGAAAAAGCGAGAGAAAGCAGTGACAGGGTGATTCAACCAAGAGAGCTGAGTGCCTGCTGCACTCTCTCAAAAGTGGGCACTTTTTAAAAGTGCTATAGATATTTGGTCTTTTAAATCTGATTGAAAGTAAACTTAAACATATATTAAAAATGAGATGGTGGATGTGTCATAACCTTAGACTTCATTTCATGCAGAAATGCAGGATGTGCAGAGGTGTGTTAATTGAAACAATGCCAGCTGAGACAGAGTTGGTAGTATGCATATCAGATAATGTCACATGCAGGGAAGGAGCAGTCATGGAAATGAAACAAATAAAAAGTCAAAACACTGAAAAAGAAAACATTTTATTGGGTGCAAAACAAACTATATGCAATATACATATTAGCTATGTTACATTGTCATAAAGTGAGCATTCTCTGAAAAACCACATTAAGGCAGTGGCATTATATTCATCACCCAAATGTCACAGCAGATATCAGAATATCTGATTTGGATAAGGAAAACCTTACACATGCATTAAATGCTAGTGAACTTTATACAAATTTTAGCTTGGGTTCAAAGACAAGTTCTGTTCCATTTGAGAGTTTACAACTCAGAGAATCTCTTACTTCCAGTTCTAGGACTCGGAATTCCAGCAGCTCATTCTGGTCTTTGGCATCCTGCATCTCACTCTTCAGATGATTTTCTTCCAGCTCCATTTTGTAAATCTAAGAGACAGCAAAGTACCACAAAACTGAGAGCCAAAGTAGATGCAGCATATTCAATGCATGCTTTTTATAGCATACAAAATAAATGAAAACCACAGCAAGAAGTCACTTGTTGAAATAAAGCAAGCAATCATTCTATCATATACAGAGTCGAAATGTCACTTCTGTGGGCCTACACATTTGGATCATCCAGATACTTATGCTTTGGGGCTGCAGAAAGGCAATAGGTTTTAAGAGATTTGAGAGTAGTAGGACATTGCACTGTAATGAGCACATACATGTAAACACATGCATACACTGAACACACAAATAGAACCTGCAACATATGTAAAAATTATTTGACTGATTGTGTGACTAGATGTGATGTCTGGAAATCCATGACCTGGTCCCCTGGAATTCCCTAAAAGGGCAAATACAGCTGCAGGGCAGGGTGGTGGAGCCCTGGATTGGAGTGCAGCACAGGGAAATAAAATATCTTCCTCACTTGTGCTGTTTTCCTGATCTGGATCACACCCACCCCTCCCCACCCCAGCTGCTGTTTGCCCCATGCAACAGCAGCTGATGGGTGGTGGACATGATTTGGATTGTAAATAGTGCAGGGGAAAGGGATATTTCCCCTTATTTCCGCTGCCAGAGCCCCAAATTAAATAGCAAGAGGATTTCCAGATTTTGTCCTTGTTTTTGTTAGGACCGGGGCTGTGGCAAACAGGGACGGAGTATGTAACCCCACAAGCCACTGTCCTGCTGACAATTTATTCATTCATTCATTCGATTTCTATACCACCCTTCCAAAAAATGGCTCAGGGTGGTTTACATAGAGAAATAATAAATAAATAAGATGGATCCCTGTCCCCAAAGGGCTCATAATCTAAAAATAAACATAAGATAGACACCAGCAACAGTCACTGGAGGTACTGTGCTGGGGGTGGATAGGGCCAGTTACTCTCCATTTACCATATAAAAGAAAAATCAGTGCAAAAGAACCGTCAGTGTCACTTTACATTTGAGTTCATGGCAATCTGCAATATGAACAGCTGTTGTGCTCTCCACATACCCTTTCTAGCAATTCTTGGTTCATCCTGATCAATGCCTGCTTTTCTTCTATCCATTTAGAATCCTGAAAGAGAAAAATTTCCAACATTAAAATAAATGTATACACTGGACCATTACAAGAAGGTAATGCAAGTATAAAGTCAAATCTGCATGCAAAGTATAAAACGTTTAAAGAGAGAAAGTCCTTTAAATAACCACTCTTTGCCCAATGAAAGTCACTTATACATTCTTGTAATTTGCAGAACAGAAATATTATTGGTGATCTTGTCTTGCTCATTATCCTCTTTCATAGATCTTAGATGTCTAGTAATTTTATTAAGAAGGGAGATGAATGGATATGAGGGAGAATGGTGCAAACAAGCTCCAGAATCTTCATTCAGAAGGAACACAGGTGAAATTGGTATTTCAAAGAGAATGGTCATTTTAGAGAGTTTTTTCTACATTCCCTCAAATTCAAAGGATTATTTGTTGTCGGAGATGATGTTTGGTATTAAAAACCTGACATCATTATCAGAGGTTGTAGTATGAGGCTGGCAAGTTAATTTCAACGACATTCAGAGAAGCATACAAAATGCTGAGGCACAATGGTCATAGGAATATAGGAAGCTGCCATATACTGAGTCAGACCATTGGTCTATCTAGCTCAGTATTGTCTTCACAGACTGGCAGTGGCTTCTCCAAGGTTGCAGGAAGGACTCTCTCTCAGCTCTATCTTGGAGAAGCCAGGGAGGGAACTTGGAACCTTCTGCTCTTCCTAGAGCAGCTCCATCCCCTGAGGGAGGGAGGGAAATAAATAAACAAATAAATAAACATATACACATACATACATACACACACATACACACACACTCACACTTCAAGTCTCCCATTCATATGCAACCAGGGCAGACCCTGCTTAGCTAAGGGGACAAGTCATGCTTGCTACTACAATACCAGCTTTCCTGTTGTCCCCCATGAAAATTACTGCTATCACAACAACTATTGCACACTACCAATCCTGTCCTCAGCCAGCACTGAGAGTTGAATCGAGAAGAACCAACTGACCATCAGCCAAAGGAAATCTCTCCAATATTTCAACCAATCCATACCAGTTCATCTGGTATACTAGTTCAGCTACTGGCTATAGGGGTGTATAGGACGTCCACATCATTAAGCATTGCAATAATGTATTTTGAGAATCAACAGTGGAACCTCTCTTAAGATGTGAAAAAGACTTATTAGAAATGTAAACATTGGCTGACACCCTAACAAAGCGCTTGTGAAAGGACTTTGTACTTGCACAAAGCTGTTGTGCTAGCTTATGCTAAATCTAGCATGCTTGTGCAACTGTTGCACAACCTGTAGCATGCTTAATTTGTTTTAAAGGGAACGTTTACGTGAAAATGCAACAGTGCAATTCAACCAATTGCTGTTTTTAGTACAACTCTGCAATCTTGCACTAGTGCAGGGGTTCTCAACCTGTGGTACTCCAGATGTTGTTGAACTACAACTCCCACCATCCCAGCCACAATAAATGGTAGCTGGGGAAGACAGGAATTGTAGTTCAGCAACATTTCGAGTACCACAGGTTGAGAACCCCTGCCCTAACAAGACTTGGTTCATTACACAAGCATTTTGTAAGAATCTCAGCAACTGATTTTAAAGAACTGTTATAGCTTGTATATAAATAGAAGTTCTAAATAAAAATGTAAATACATTGTTTAGGTATGATGATACTCTGTACTCAACAGGGTAGAGGATTGTTTAATTTACAAAGGTGTAACAATGTTAATCTGTTACAGGAAAAACAACAAAGAGGCCTCTTAAAGACTAGCAGATACGGCATTAGTTTTTGGAGGCTACATTTTGAGTTGCCTTATACTGAGTTAGCCATTGGCCCATTTAGCCCAGCATTGACTACTTTGACTAGGAGCAGCTTTCCATGGTCCAAGGTAAAACCCTCTCTCATCACATGCTAGCTCATCTTTTTTTTTTTTAATTAAAACTGGAGATTAAAGCAGAAGGTCCCAGGGATTGAACCAGGGGTGTTCTACCACTGAGCTGTAGCTTTTCCACAAGAACAGTCTATGAAGCGGACTCTAATCCATGAGACCTTACATATACCATAAGCCTTTTCATCTTTAAGGGTTAATATGTTTATATATACTGAACTTTTCTGAAGCAAACTGCTGAATATTTATATCTGCTATCAGATTACTGGTCAAATCCCAGTTTAGCTGTTAGAACTGTGCAAATTCGGATTCGAAAATTTGGATTTTATCCGAAATTGCCAACAACAGATGAAAACCAATATGTCCAGCCATTCTGGAAATATAAAAGGGGGGCAAAAGGGGCATGCCATAACCCCTTTTCATGAAGGCAAAGGGCAGATTCCGCCACATGGTGATGGAATGATGCTCCAAGGAGGGTTTTTAGTTTCAGAAGTTTTTGTAAAGCTCTGTCTTGAAACAAATGATATTTCACAATTTTTAGCCATTTCCCAAAAACTTTCATACAGGATTGACTAATTTCTTCAAATTCACTATAGGAGGCCCTGACCTCCTTCCCCACATGTATGGCAGATTTCAAAGCTCTAGAATCAACCATTAAGTTTTGGTAATTTTTTTTTTTAAATCTCTCCATTAACCACTATGGGGAAAATCAGAATTTAAGGTGGATTTCGGATTCAAATTCAAATTCCAATCCGATATTGCCCAAGCCCATAGAATCTGATATTGTCAAATTTGGATCAAGTCAAGTCTGAATCCGAATTTTCTGAACACACAAAAGCTGTGTCACAAGATAGTTTTAGGCAAATCATTATCTTGCTGCTTTCGTCTCCCATCTGCAATATAGAAATAATAATACTGGCTTACTCTATAGGAATGTTGCAGGGATTACTAAAATAATGTTTGCAAAGCACTTTGGGCACTATTTAAATTTTATTATATGCTCATTCCTATTTTTAAAGAAATTGATGCTTCTTTATTGCAGCATTTTAAATCTTAAACCAGTTCAATGCACTTAAGAAAGTCACCTGCCTATTTAGGTTAAAAATATCAAACAACAATGATGATAGTCCCAAGGTTGCCAAGGGTGAAATAATACCTCTAGCTCTATCCCAAGACAAATATTTTTACTAATGTAATCACATCATGCACAGGAAATGCTTTTGTTTGTAAAACAAAATTTATTTTGAAAAACAGCTGCTAACAGTTCATCTTTGCAGTGAAAGAAACAGAAAGTGCAACATACTCCAAGAAACAAAAGAGTGTGCGTTTTCCCTTTAAGGCTGCCTGAGACATTCACAAACACAGGATCAAGTCCATAGCTTAATATAGTAGGAGATAAAAGGTGAAGACAAATGCAATTTGAAAAAAGAGAGAGTACAGAGTAGATCCCTGAGCAATAGGGAGGATCCAACTTTCTCCTGACTAAACTCAATGCTGGCTTATCAGGCTTGCACCTTTCCATGCTTCAAGCCTGTATTTTGTCTTGTTTTTACTTACAAAAAACAGCATTTATATATGTTTAGCAGTTTATGCATATATTAACCACCTTATTAACAAAAGGGACCCCCTCCCCAGGGCAAAACCTCACCAAGAAGTGTAGAGAGGGTTCTTTATTACTGCAGAAGCATCAGCCAATCAGTGCTATGCACAGCTGACCCCATTATAAACTTGCAGAACACTTCCTCCCGCCCCCAATGTCTCAGACCTTGATCCTGGAGACAAAAATGGAGAGAGAGAGCTTCCAAAGCAGCCCGACTGCTCTAAAAACATTCCATCTGTCTTCACCCAAAGCCAACCACTTCCAATCCAATGGACAAAATGTAAACACAAAGAAGCCCACCTTCTGATTCATGTGTTAAGAATTTTATGGTTTGGTAGATAGCTAGTACAGTAGTTTCATATTTCTGTTAGTTCTTTATAGCACATATACCATTTGACTGCAAACATGGAAGGTCATTTATAAATAAAGAAAACAGCAAGGAGTCAAAGCCAACTTGTTTTTATAAAAGGAACATTCAAGTTTATGTCTTATCATCCTGAAGGAAGCAAAGCTGAAACCACAACCAATATGGTTAATTTGTGCTTGATAATAAGGGTGTGCACAAATGCAGTTCGAGCACCTTTTGGGAGTGGGAACTTTAAGAAAGAGGTGAGTAAATCCTTACCTGCTCTCCACTGCCCCAAGAAGTTTCCTGCTGGGCAACACACGTCCCAAGTACTCCTGTGTGGCACCAGCATACACATGGCATCTGTGCATGAGTGGGTGCCATTTGCGTGGTCATCGACACGACGTTGACCACACAAATGGCACCTGTGCATGCTGGCATCGCGCAGGGGTGCTTGGGGAACATACCGCCCCAGCAGGAAGCTGAATGGGGCGGCCAAGAGCACCTGCTCTCCTCTTTCTTAAAGTTCCCACTCTCTAAAAGGTGCTCGAATCGTGGTACGAACCGTGGTTCATGCACATAGGAACATAAGAACATAGGAAGCTGCCATATACTGAGTCAGACCATTGGTCCATCTAGCTCAGTATTGTCTACACAGATTGGAAGCAGCTTCTCAAAGGTTGCAGCCAGTAATCTCTCTCAGCCCTATCTTGAAGATGCTAGGGAGGGAACTTGGAACCACAGTAGTCTCCAATACTTTCGTAGGCCCAGTACTATTCCTAGCCTGGATATGAGCCTCTCTGTCATTTCAGTAAGTGGCTCAAAGTAGATGTGGCATAGTGGACATCTTTGCTGGGTGGAGTTCTGGGTGTTGATAGGACTCTTGTGCCCCATTCTGCATGCTGCTGGGATGCAACCATGTGCCAGGGGTCTTGAACACAGGCCCTTTGAGTACTCACTACACCACTGCCACGAGTTTAGATAGCTTCAAATGGGTGTAAGACAAAGTCATGGAGATGAGATTTATCTATGGCTATATGGGACCTCCAGATTCATAGACAGTATGTCTCTGAATCCCAGTTGCTGAGGAGCCACAACAACAGAGAAAGGCTATTGCCTTCATATATTGTTTGCGGCTTCTTGGAGGCATTTGGATGGTCACTCTGGAAGCAGCATGCTAGAGCTGATGGACCTTTGAACTGATCCAGCAAGGCTCTTCTTATGTTGATGGGCACCTTTTGTCTTGTTCTTGGACTGAACTTTTGGGATACTGCTCCTGTGCTTATATAAAACTAGATGCCTAGACCAATGATCTCAAAGAAGACAGTAAACGACTATGAATGGCTCAGGTTTCTAAATGAATTGATATCAAAGATGGTTTCTGATGGAGGCATTTACACTAGATCCATTTCTTAGCCTTGCGTATTTTGAGGGGTTACCCTGTGATTAGCAATGATGTAGATCTGATATACTATGAATAGGAACTCCATTTACTCCTGACCCCAAAAAATTAAACATCACCATATCCCCTCCAAACCTCTACCAGAGTTTTGTGCAAAAAGCCCCGAGATTTGTACCGCCTTGTTTGGGGGCATGACAAACATCTAAAATTGGGGTTCTAAGGAAAGTCTCCTGAAAATGAATATTTTCAGATCATTGTTGTATCTCCTCAAAACCTCAACCAGAGTTTTTGTGCTCATTTAGTGCCACAAGCCACAAGTTTTGTGCCACCTCATTTCGAGATGTAATTGTAATCTCAAATTGGAGTCCCAAGGAAATGCTCCATGTTGCGCCATCTTGTGCCACAAGCCCCAAGTTTTGTGCTGCCTCATGTAATGGTGTAACAACATTTCAATTTGATCATACTCCCAAAATTGAATGGGAAACACCATTTTAATGGGAAACAACATTTCCTAGGTCAAAATCCCAAAGAACTAAAATCGTCATATCCCACCAATAACCTTACCAGATCAGGCTTATCTGTAAGCACAGTGAGAGAGAAAAGCAAAGTAATGTAACATTTTAGCAGTGTGATATAAATTAATGTTGGTTCACTCTCTCAGTTTACTGGGTCTTTAATTATTTTTTGGTGCATAGCTATACTGCCACTTCAACAGATTGTTGAGATTGGTTAAGCAATACATAACTTACACACTAGAAACCATAGCATAACTGAACTGCTGAATTTACCTGATAAAAAAGTGTAAACATGCATAAAGACATTGATTGATTGGTTGACTGACTGATTGAGTGCCGTCAAGTTGGTGTCAACTCTTAGGGTCCACATAGATAGATTCTCTCCAGGATGATCTGTCTTCAACTTGGCCTTTAAAGTTTCTCAGTGATGCATTCATTGCTTTTGCAATCGAGTCCATCCACCTTGCTGCTGGTCATCTTCTTCTTCTCTTTCCTTCAACTTTTCCCAGCATTATGGACTTCTCAAGGTAGCTGGGTTTTTGCATAATGTGTCCTAAGTATGATAGTTTGAGCCTCGCCATTTGTGTCTCGAGTGAAAATTCTGGACTGATTTGTTCTATGATCCATTTGCTTGTTTTCCTGGCTGTCCATGGTATCCTCAAAAGTCTTCTCCAGCATATAGACATACACATCTATTTAATTCTTAATGTGTGCAGCTGGTATCAAGTGCACACACTGATACTGGTATTAGTCCAAATGTCAATAAAGGGATGTACATAACTTTGGAGCCCAAATTATCTTACAAATACTTTCATTAAGATATGCCTAATACTGGTTCAGGAACAGAATGAAACTCTTGCAAACTTACTCGACCTTCCTCTTTGAATGTACACAGCTGAATACAGTCACTAGATCTGAGGGAACAGACTTTTTGGTGCACATTTCAGTCAGAAGCTAGAAGAAGCTTATGTTGGGACCTCTTTGGAATGCTATGAAAATGCTTTGGAGCCCATCACTGAGTAGTGAAATTTTTCTAACACCACCACCACCACACAAAATATTTGTTTGGAAATGCAGAGAAAATAGTCATAAACTGTATGTTAATAAATATGTAAAATTAACGGTAAAACAGGTAAAACAGTAAAACATTTAAAAATGAACAGTAAGCCTTCAGGAATATGCTGTTTATGGTGAAGGAAATATATGTTCTGTATGAGAGAAAGTTTTTCTGCTCTATGAGTGATGTCATAACTTCTATGTATTGTAAATTAGCAGATGGCAAATTATTTCCTTGCTTCTACTGGATACTGATTTCTTGTTGCTCAGATCATTATATCATTGCTCATATATTATTGTGTCTTCAGCAATATGCCACATAATGCTCTCAGATTTGCCACATTATATGCCACATAATGCTCTCAAGAGCAATGGCCCTTGTTTTGTATACTTGTGCAGATATCTCTTTCCTTATGATGTTTGCTGCTAAGCTACTTAAAGTAAAGACATTAGTGCACTGAACAAACTCCTTGTATCTTTCACTGTCACAATATGCCACACAGATTATTTGTACAAGTGAATCAAAAGCACACGTGTTTTTAAAAATGGCCATCGTCTTATTAACTAGAATTGATTTCATTTTATTTCTATTCCCATTTTTATTATTTATTCATTCGATTTCTATACTGCCCTTCCAAAAATGGCTCAGGGCGGTTTACACAGAGAAATAATAAATAAATGAGATGGATCTCTGTCCCACAAAGGGCTCACAGGAGAGGAGAGCTTGACTTGTGGTAGCAAGAATGAATTGTCTCCTTAGCTAAGCAGTGTCCACCCTGGTTGCATTTGAATGGGAGACGAAGTGTGAGCACAGTAAGAGATTCCCCCCTCAGGGGAAACTGAGCCACAGCATCTCCAAGATAGGGCTGAGATGCATAGCCTGTGAAGAGGCATATGAGGAGCTGGACGGGGATGAGAGGCTGGCTGGTGAAGAGTGTCCGGGGCCCCCAGAGAGGGGCAGACACAAGGCGCAAGCAGCCTGGGACAGAGGAGGCACAGAGTGCCACTCAGCCCCCTCCCTGTCCCTGCTCTGGGGCCATACCCAATAAGCCTAGCCAGGCTGGGTAAAGGAAACAGGGACGTGTAGCCAGGCAATCAGTTTCTTTAGCATCATCTTCACTGATCACCGAGGCATTAGTCATTGCAGCAGCAAGCTTCACGGTACCCTCCAGTGATTGAATGTGTTGGCAAAACAAAGTCATCCAGATGCAAAGGCAGGGTCTTGTGTTGAACAACTCTGCACTTGAAGTCCTTGAAATAAGTCTCACTTGAAACACTACTAGCTGTAACAGCACCATACCCATAGAATGGGACCATCATACCTGTTCATAATGAAATCGGATGCGAGACTTTAATAACAACAATAATTATTATCTATATATATAATTCTCCTGGGTGTGCCCAGGAAAAATGCGTCCCGGCAGCCCAGCTGATTGGCTGGGCTGCGGGGGCGCCTGATTGGTCCTGGCGGCACACCCAGGAGAACAGTGGCGGCGGCCATGGCTGCTGGTGTGCCTGGCCTGGCAGCGACGGGGACAGGCCAAGGAGCCGAGGCGCCGGGCCTGGCCGGGCGAGGTGAGGAGGCGGCGGGGGAAGCTGGGCGAGGCGGCGGCAGGCCCGGCCGGGAGGAGGAGGCGGTGGCGGGGGAAGCAGGGAGGAGGAGGCGGGGGAAGCCGGGAGGAGGAGGCGGCGGTGGGGGAAGCCGGAGCCCGGGGGACGCAGGAGGCAGCGGAGGGCCCGGCTGGAGGAGGCGGCGAGGGAAGCCGGGCGAGGCGGCGGCGGGCCCGGCCGGAGCCGCGGGCGACGGTGGTGGGCCCGGGCAGAGCCCAACTAGAGGCACAGATTCTCTGTGCCTGGAACCACTAGTTATTATTATTTCTTGTTTACACAGTCAGACAGGTGTTATTGACTGGTTTGTTTTATCCAGACATCGAGTCCTTCCCAAGGACCTGGGATGACTGAATTTTATTGTCAATTGTTATAGATATCGTCGCAGAATATAGGCTGTTCCCAGTAAAGCTGCTTTTTGTTGTTGTTGTTGTTATTATTATTACATTTATATCCTGCTCTTCCTCCAAGTAGCCCAGAGCGGTGTACTACATACTTAAGTTTCTCTTTCACAACAACCCTGTGAAGTAGGTTAGGCTGAGAGAGAAGTGACTGGCCTAGAGTCACCGAGCTAGTATCATGGCTGAATGGGGATTTGAACTCAGATCTCCCCGGTCCTTGTCCGGTAGTCTAACCACTAGGTTGGGAAGCAATTTCCGGTAGCCCCTGTACCCTCAAGCGCTTTTGATACTGACGGTTTGCTTTATATTCTCTACCATGCATATGAAAGCATTCACATAGCACTTCTCTGTTGAATCAGTGCGGCACGATCCTTTGCTGCATTCTTCTTCCTTTGTAACTCCTTGAGAACGAATTCTTCCTATTCTATGCAGCAGTATATTTTTGCTTAATCCACATTCTGTAGGTTGTCCTGTGGCCTTGTCCTCTCACTCAGTGCAACAATTATGATGTGTTTCAGCAGCGCCTCCACATCCTTAATATCTTATGATTGTACAACTTGAGACATACTTCTCGGGTAGAACTGACGATTCTGTGATGCTGCCTTTGCTGGCTAGGCCATTTTGCCATTAGGTTGATCATGTGTGCAACATCATTTCAAATGCAGCAAGCAGACAATTTTGGTGGCCCAAGAGCAGCCCCGTTGGGAGCTAAACTACGCCCTCGTGGCTGGTCTCGGTATCATGTTGTTCTGAAAGCAAACTGCACACTGGATAGATTTTTTTTAGTGCCAGGATTTTAAACAACAGCATTGTACAGATATGAGCGTCCTGATTTCATACCATTGGCTTTCCTCTCAACTTTTCTAACCAATCCTCCTCTTGCATCAATACTCATACTGGGAGTCTTTGAAGTCTTGCAGTATTAGTTGTAAACATGGATTTGAGCAGAGCTGTGGTATCTCACATTTAGCACATGACACTCTACTGTGTCCATTGCAAGGACAGCAGCTTGTATGGAGTCATCATGCAGACAACTACAGACCACTTCCCTTCATTGCTTTGCACTTTGCTATACACAGAGCATTTGCAGTAGGTAGATTACTTGGTTCAAGGTCACCAAAACATATCAGAACATTTGCATCAATGCTCTGTAGAGCAGTTGTAGACATGTTTTCCGTGGTCATTTTCTGCTTGCTTGCTTGCTCCTTTTCATCCCCAGTCCCTTTTCTCTTCAAGTTTGTAGGATGATTTTGATAGAACCTTCCCTTGTATGGTTTTGAGATAATATGAAATTATGCTTTTTCAGGAGCATTTCCTTGGGACCCCAATCTGAGATGCCCATTATGCCCCGAAATGAGGTGGCACAAAATTCGCACAAAACTGATAGAGATTTGGAGGGGATATGGGGTCAGGAGGAGCATTTCCTTGGGACTCCAGTTTGAGATTCTTGTTATACCCCTAAATGAAGCGGCACAACGCTCAGGATGTGAGGCACAAAAAGGCACAAAGTGAGTTCAAAACTCTAGTGGGGTTTTTGAAGGGATCCTCAACTTGTTTTGAGAGGATATGAAATTATGCTTTTTCAGGAATATTTATTTGGGACTCCAATTTGAGATGCCCATTACATCCCAAAACAAGGCGGCACAAAACTCAGGGTTTGTGATGTAAAGTGGCACAAAAGTAGCACAGAACTCTGGTAGAGGTTTGGAAGGGATGTGGTGATATGGGGAGAGAGGTTGGGAGGAAATGGAGCCGAGAATAGGGATTTAAAATAATGTTTTATATCTTATTCTGACTTCACTCACGAAGGTCCTCTTCCAAAACATTTGTGGTCAAGAAAGGATTTTGAAGTGATTCCATTACATATATGTGGAAATGTTCTGTTAGAACTGATTATTTTAATCACAGGATTCCAGTAATTATATGGTTATACGTATCGGATTGTTATGATCCTTTGGTGTAAAATAATAAAATTGACATGACAAGATTCTCATCTGACCTTTTATATCATTGATTAGATTCTGTACAATTTACATAGATATCCAGTTCCAACCTAACATCTGCATCCCAGTACATTATGATGATCACTTCACAAGAGCCTCATGAGAACTAAACACTGGCTGACATCCAGAGCAGCGGACTGAGGACAGAGCAGGAGTTCTATCATCACAGAGATAGCATTTGATGCAGCCAAATGCTTCCTTAGCAGAAGACCACACTGCCGGGGGGTGGGGGTGTTGTGATTTTCACTGACCTCCAGAAATGCTCTGTGCCAGGAAATATGTCTCTGAGAGCTGCATGACCCTCAGGGACATATTTCTGGAAGGCAAAGAACACTTCTGAATGCTGGAGAGATTCATGAAAATTGATCCTGCCTCCCCACACATGCTGCACTGCTGGGGAAGTCTCTAGCTGCAAGTAAGGTAAAGTGTGCCATCAAGTCGGTGTCAACTCCTGGTGACCACAGAGCCCTGTAGTTGTCTTTGGTAGAATAAAAGAGGGGTTTACCATTGCTATCTCATGCACAGTATGAGAAGATGCCTTTCAGCCCGATATAGGTGTTTCCCATAGTCTGGGAAACATACCAGCGGGAATTCAAACCGGCAACCTCTGGCTTACTAATCAAGTCATTTCCCCGCTGCACCATTAGGTGGCTTCTAGCTGCAAGTACACAAGGCCAAACTACATGTTATCTCAAGCCTGACACTGGGCCTGGCATGTCTGAGGTTTTTTTCTTAAATAGGAACTGTAGGCCTCATCCAGATTGGCCTCATCCGCCCGTAATCAAGCACACCACATGATTGATCTAGTCTGGTAGTCATCCCAGGCAGAACTAGATCTCTTGGGATACACAGCAATCAAAGGCATATTTCCCTATATGGGAGAAGTTATCTTGCAATAAAGCTACACCTTTTGTCAAACTCTGGCAGTAAACCTCCTAGCACGATGTTGCCAAAAAGGCAATAAAAAGAAAGCTATAGTGAAATGTCCTGAGTCTGCAAAACATGCTTAAATACTTTCTATAAGACATGCAGTTTGATCCTACTAAATTCCAGGGGACATACTTTCAAGTAAGTTTGCTCAGGATTGCAACCTAAGCTATTCAATTATTTAATATAATATAATATATATTATTTAAAAAATATATTTAATCTTTAGCAAACATTTTTCCAGTGATAGAACATCAGCTTAATGTACATCAGACACACAAATGTACCAGGAAGCAATGAAGATGATAAGGGCAGCACTGCATGCAAAAGAGAGAATGGAGTGAGAGTTAGCATGAAGGGAGCCTTTTACCTGCCCTCTCTCAATCAGAGCTTTCTCCAGGTCTTCAATTTTTGCTTGGCACCTGAGAAGATCAGCCTGCAGTTGTTCACGTGTCTGAAAAGGGAGTTTAAAGAACTCATGTTGACAATGTGGATATCAGAGATACTTCCTATACTCTGTTTTTGTGCACAAAAAACATGATTTCAAGAATTCAGCATTTCCAGTCCTCTACCCGCAGCTACAATCTAGCCAGCACACAACAGTAAGGCTCAACTGTTCTTCACTAAGTTGTCACTCAATAAATTCTGTTGGATTTGGCATTCAGAAAGTAGTGAGGATGTGATAGTAACAGTTATCATAGCATAGAGAAAGTATCAGAAACACAAATTGGTCCCATCGCATTTAACTGGAAAGGTGCTGGGACTAGAACTTCCACTACAATTTTTCAGCTGGGCAGATTTCAAGAAGCTAAGAAGGCCTGAGACTAAGGGCCAAACCACACAAAATGTCAGTTCAAAGCATTATTTAACCTGGTAGTTTTTCTTAACCCATAGCAGCTGAATCATGTCCCTCCCCCACAATGGATTACATAGGAACATAGTAAGCTGCCATATACTGAGTCAGACCATTGGTCTATCTAGCAGAGTATTGTCTTCACAGACTGGCAGCAGCTTCTTCAAGGTTGCAGACAGGAACCTCTCTCAGCCCTATCTTGGAGATGCTGCCAGGGAGGGAACTTGAAACCTTCTGCTCTTCCCAGAGCTGCTCCATCCCCTGAGGGGAATATCTTACAGTGCTCACACTTCTAGTCTCCCATTCATATGCAACCAGGACAGACCCTGCTTAGCTAAGGGGACCACTCATGCTTGCTACCACAAGACCAGCTCTCCTCTCCAAAAAACCAATTACCAAAAAAACTAATTACCAAAAATTCCAACCACAGTAGTGGGAGGCAGCCTTTAACCCTATCCTCCACCATTGTTTCTGATCTAGCTGCTGTTTACCTGGAAAAAAGCTCTTTAGTACTTACCAGATCACCCCCAATTTGCATTACAACTCACACAATGGTTCCACCCCTATTAACTGGGCAAAAGGCATATTTTAAAGTGATGGCTCTCTTATATTTAGCAGGGGGAGAGCAACTGTCCTTATGCAGGCCCAGCACAGCATTTCCTCCAGTGGCTATTTCTGGTGTCTACGTTGAGTTACTTTTTAGACTGTGAGCCCTTTAGGGACAAGGAGCCAACTTCTTTTTAGTATTCCCTTCCTCCCATGTAAACCCCTCTATGAACCTTTTTTTGGCTGAAAAGCACTATTTAAAACATAATAACAGGTTTGGACCCAAAATACTGCATTTCTCATGTTATTATAGATCCCTATGTATTCTACATAGCACCAACGTTGAAAATAAAATGGAGGGAAATCATTGTTTTCATTTATTATAAGCACCACCAGACTTGGACTTCTTTCTCTTCCCCCTTTATTTGACCAGCTTGCCTAGGAAAGCTATTGCTAGCTAGTACAAATTATATAACGTGCCTTGGCAAGAAACAGGAAACCGTTCTCTTGCTGGGAGGGTTAGGAACTGCTTGCACTTATATTCTACAGTACATGGTACACTAAGCTGCAGAGGCAGGCAGATCAGCTGACTTGAGCCCATTGGTTTAGGGAAAGGAGAGGTGGGAGTATATGGCCAAGGAACAAAGAAAGTAGCAGCTCTGTGAAATAGTTATCACTTGTTAAAAAAAAATGCCCCTCCTTGTATGTACCAGGTGGTATAAAATGTATGTACCAGGTGGTATAAAATATGATAAATAGTTATATAAATAAATAATTATATGCACTATAGATGGAGGCTGTTATTAAAGGGGGAAGAACTATATGATAATTGGGAAATTGGGGTATGTCCATCTCTGGAATCTACTGAATCTTCAGACTGGAAGTCTGGAGCCACCAAAGTATTTCCTAAGAAGTCTCAAGTGATTATGCCCATGGTGACTATATAAAACAAGTACAATTAAAGGAGAAATTTAGAGTAATAGAAATCAGGCATCATTCAATCATGTACAATGGTAGAAGTAGGCAAACTATTATATGCACTAGTCCCTAGACAACTGTGTATATGCCAAATTAACTCAGAGAAGCTGTATTTGTTTGCAAAACCAAAGTAAAAAGTTACCCTTGCTTCTCTTTCTGCATCCAGGGTTCCCCCGACCTGTTCTTGCAGCAACGCATATGCCCTTTGCAAAGCTTGATATTCTCTGGTTAGTTGACAGAACCGCAAGTCAGCTTCTTCTTTAGGTGTGTTCTTTAAATAGATTATAAAGACATTGTTTTCTTCTGGCATTGCAAATATGTTTAATAGTTTGTTGTTATGTTATTTACTATTTAAAAAGAAAAAGAATTACATAAAGAAGGAAATTATGAAAGGAGGATAGGACATTCCAGCGATAGCCCTTACAAGAAGGGTTCCTAACTTTGGGTCTCCAGATGTTGTTGGACCATTGCGCTGAGGATGATGGGAGCTGTAGTTCAATACCATCTGGGATATAAGGTTGGTGCATTCCAGCAGTTAATGAAAGGACTGCCACTTCCCTGCCTAGTCCTGTTGTTGCAAATATGAAGGTGGCAACAAGCTGAAAACAAGGTTAGCAGTGGTTTCAGAAATAAAAAGCTGACACCACAGAGAAGTCTTCCTGGTATAACAATTAAAGCTTAAATATTTTTCTTAAGAATTTGATTCATAAAAGGGGACAAGGTCTTTCTAGAAACTTGAGGAAGAATACATTTGTGCTTCCAATATTATATCAGTAATAACTAGGGGTGTGCAATTTGGGTTTTCGGTGATTCGGTTCGGGACCTGAACCGAATCGCCCCCGTTCTGTTCTGTGCCCGAATCTGGGCTACCCGAATCACCGGATTCGGTTCGGATTCGGATTAAATCTGAATCCGAATCTGAATCGATTCGGGTAAGAAAAATGGGTCCCAGGGGCAAAATAATGGGGTGGGGTGGTAGTGCCCAATGGTTGGAGGCTACCACCCAAATTTCAGGGGAATTGGGCAAAGGGCTGATTTTTGGGGAATTTTTGAAGTTTTTGTGTCTTTGGGGCAGATCGGGGGCATAGCGTGGGATCAGGGCAAAAAGAGTGGGGTGGGGTGGTAGTGCCTAATGGGTGGAGTCTACCACCCCAATTTCAGAGTGATTGGGCAGAGGGCTGATTTTTGGGGAATTGTTGAAGTTTATGCGTCTTTAAGGTTTTTCCCCATAGAGAAGCATTGAGGTGTCACGAAATCTATAGCTTCACGCGGGGGGCAAAGGGGTGGCCTAGAGCAGTGTGGGGTTGGTGGTAGTGCCAGGTAGGGTCAAGGAAGCTACCTGAATTTTTTCAAAGGATTTGGGCAGAGGGCTGATTTTTGGGGAATTGTTAAAATTTACGCGTCTTTAAGGTTCTTCCTCATACGGTATACATGGAGCTTTCAGCAGCCCCATAAGTGCACTTGGGGGGGTGCTGGGGTGGCCCAGAGCGAGTGGTAGTGTAGTGCACATAGGGTGCCAACCACCCCCATGGGTTTCTAACCCATGGGGTACAGGGTTCTGTTGTTTCAGAGGTATTCTGAGTGTGGATTCTATGATAGCTAATGAGATTTTCAATTAAACACCATGAATCCACTCTAATTTGCTATCATAGAATCCACACTCAGAATACCTCTGAAAAATTCCCCCCAACTCAGCCCTTTGCCCAATTCCCCTGAAATTTGGGTGGTAGCCTCCATCCATTAGGCACTACCACCCCACCCCACTATTTTGCCCCTGGGACCTGAAATTCAAGCTGACGTCACATCAGACCTTTTTGCATTCAAATCAATGGAGGCAAAAAGGCGGGAAATTCAAACAGACGTCATCCCGAATCACCCGAATTTTTCGGGCACGAATCAGGGGTGATTCGGCTTGGCCCCGAAAAATATCGGGGGACATATTGGTTCAGACCCAAATCACCCGAAATTGCTCGTTTCGGGCACAGATTGATCTGTGCCCGATATTTTTTGCACATCCCTAGTAATAACCATCTTCCTCCTATAATGTTGTTTCCTGCCCATCACTAACTTCTGTGTTAAAGAACAGACCCACCCCCCACCCAGGGGCGTAATTATAATAGGGCAAGGGGAGACAGTTGTCGGAGGGCCCACTGCCTTGGGGGGGCCCCCAGAGGCCAGTCACATGACTGACTCCCCCAGCCCGGGCTTCCTTCAGTTGTATTCATCCTCCGAAATTGATGTGGGTGTTAAGACCTGGAACTACCAGAACAGCATGTCTTTCTCTAGTACCATTAAATGACTTGCATCGTACACAATTTACAAAACCTTTTAAAAAACAATTTAGGATAAATTTTACTATGCTTTTTGTTACCACTATTCAGCCTCATTTAAGATTTGTTTACTTCATGAGCTGAGCTTCAGTGAGGGGGTGGCCCATTTAAAAATCTTGTCTCTGGGCCCACTCCAACGTTGCTACGCCCCTGCCCCCACCCCCCACCCACAACCACACCACCAATGTTGGCCTGGTAAAAACCATGACAATTCATGGTTCAAGTTCTAGTTTTCCTGGCACTTTCTATTTTCTCTATCAGCAAATAAGAGCAAAATTAAATCTTGTGTGGGAAACCTGTGATCCAGCTCTCCCAACATATTTATTTCACATTCATACATTTAAAGCAGATTGTAGGGGGGGAAACTGGATTGGAGCAGAGGTACTGGGAAAGAGAGTGCTTAAACTCCATGTTGTTTTCCTAATCTAAAACACGCACACACCAAGCTGGTGTTTGTTCTGCTGGAACAGAGCAAAACCAACAGAGGAACAACAGAAGAACCTGCTGAGCACCTACTAACAACTTCTTCTTTGGGCTAATTGTTTTATTTTTAGATAGTGAACCGTCCAGGGCCTTGCATATGGGGTGGTATAAACATGTGTTAAATAAATATATAAATAAAATAGTGCTATTTCACTATTAAAATATATTAATGAAAGAGAACCTGCCATTAAAGCCCCTTTCCTCAAGCAGGTAACAGATGAAGACTAATTAATGAACAATTCACCACTAATCTCCCAACTAAACTCAACAGGAAACAATAAGAAGACCAAAACATGCAAGGAATTGATTTAATTAATTCCTTTTTATTAATTAATTAGGAATTGATTTAATTAATTCCTAATTAAGTGCTGACTGGCTGGTGTTGTAACTGTATTGTATTACCCACTTGCCCCCAAAAGCCACAAATCAGGTCTAGGGAGGAAATGCAGGACAAGAAAACATCTGGAACAGCAATTTGAAATGACATTGTCTGGATTTCCCATTTAAAAAGAAGAAGAGGAATGAACATGAACAGTAATTCCAGAGAAAACAGCTAGGTTAGAAGCAACCATATTTTGTCTCCAAACCAGAATAAGAAGTGAATTCTTGGTATGGTTTTTGTATGGTGATATACATAATGACAATGGAAAACGTAGGACAGAGCGAGAAAAATGAACAGAAAAAGGAATGAAGTTGAAGAATAAAGCAATAGGATAAAATAAGAGCACAAGTAAGAATTAACAGGGGAATGCCTAGTTTTCTGTAAAAGTTGAATGTGTTGTATACATTTGTTGTGTATCTACCAGCCAGTGGAAAAAAAGTATTTCAAAGCAGAGTACATGTGCTGGTAGAGAAGCTATAAGATGGCATGACATATTCACACATTACACTTCCATGGAATCCTAGTATCTGAGGATTCTGAAATAGTAGCACAGCATGCTTAAAATAGGTATCTTATTGAGCACAGACAGGAAAACATAAGTGAAATAGCATGCAAGTCCCAAACAGCAAACAATTTTCAAAAATGAAGTGACTTAGGAAACAAAGTTTGAAGGAATAGGAGAAACTGAAAACAACTAAAACTTGGTAGAGTGCCATCCACTGTATATATTATATCAAGATTTAAGCAAATGCACAGGTGCTTACATCTTCCAAGTCCTCTTCTGGTGTAGCTGGAGTCCTGTCTGTCTTATCTGTGTTATAGGAAGTTACCGATGATGTTTCTGAATCAACAGATTCTTCATCAAATCCAAAAAATGTCTCTACAACATGCCTCTGCAATTAAGACAAAGGTTCTTTGTCACCAACAGGGTAGATATTACAGTGTTATACATGTCAGAAAGCCTTTATTTCCTGTCCTTGTTAGAAATAAGCGGATGGTTGTCCAAGGACCAAATCTGGCATCCAGCATAACACCTGATTGCAAAAGTCCTCTTCATACATAATTACTGCATCTCAGTTACTTTCAATTACTACTATCTCAGTACTAACAATTTAATTCCTGACCAGGAACTAAAGAATTCGGGATTCCTAATATAAGCAACATTAATCGGAGTAACCCTACCAATGACAGCTCCTTTATTAAAGCTATAACAGAAAGGCAAATGTTATAATCCTGGTAAGTTTTTTTGCTAATTCAACCCAGGTATGTAAACTCAAACACAACATTTATGTATTTATTTATTCAAAATATTTGTACCCTGATTTTCCATCCACATACAGGGAAACCCCACCCAAAAAGTGTTTGCTTGTACTTCACTTTGCTTTTGTTCGTCCCCCACTCTGTGGACCCTAGCCACCAAGAACTGGCAAGAACCACCCCGCAAAACCATGAAATTCATCAAAAAGATGAACGATTAAACATTTGACTCTCTCTAGCCAAAGGCAGCCCTAGCATGTTGTAGCAATCCGATTTGGTTGCGACTAAGGAACATGCCACAGTTCTAGATCTGCCTTATCCAAAAGGTGCAGCTGACACACCAGTGTAGGAGTTCTGGCCACAACAAGCAGGCCATTGTGGAGCACTGCCAAGCTGGAGACCTGGTTTTTCAAGGCAAATATAAATCCCTCCTGGATTCTACCAAAGACAACCACAGAGCTCTGTGGTCGCCAGGAGTCGACACCAGCTTGACAGTACACTTTAATTTACTTTACTAGCCTATATACTTAACCCCGTTAATTTTTTCTACCAACTAAAAGCACTTCTATCATGTCTGGATTAAGTTTCAGCTTGTTAGCACACTCTTGTCCATCACTGATCTAAGACATCAGTTCAGGATCTCTACTGCCTCCCTGAAATCTGACAGAAAAGAGACTTATAGTTTACACTATTTAGCATACTGATGATGTAGCACCTCAAATCTCTGGACAACCTCCCCCAGTGGTTTCATGTAGATATGAAATAGCATGAGGGATAAGATGGAAGTTAACTCTGTAGAACCACATAAATCAAAAGGTCTAACAGTAATCCCCTGGCACCAACTTCTCGGACTTGCCTTCGAGGAAAGACTGGGACCACTACATAACAATACGTTCTAATCCCATCCTGATCATATGGCCCAGAAGGATACAATGGCTGAAAGTATTTTTTAAAATCCAGAACAGGGTTTCGCTTTCCCTGTCCCATTCCTGGTAAGCAAGGCCACTAAAGGTAACCAAGTCTGTCTCCATTGCAAAATGAGGATGGAAAACAAACTGAAAAGAGTCTAGTATCATCTGGAAATACTTGGGGTTGGCCTGCTAACATATACTCAAACACTTTGCCCAGAAATTGCTTATTTGAAACAGGTGAAATAAACAATTGTTTGTTTGAAACAGTAATTATCCAGAACAGGATTGAAAGAAGGCTTTTTCAATAAAGATATTACAACAACTTCCTTTAAGGTCAACAATATCCCTCCTTCTCTCAAAGAGGTATGTATTATCTTCTTTACTCAACCAGCCATTTCATCTTTGGCCATTCCAATTAGCTAGGAAAAGTGGCAAGACCACACAGGTAGTTGGTCTCACATTTCCAGGGTACCTGCCTACATTCTCTGGCTACACCAGCTGAGAAGTATCCATACTAAAAGAATAAGCAGAAGCTTAATACATTCCCTTTATTCCCCTTTATTATTTCTCAAGAACTGAGTTAGACAACCTCAAAGCCTAATCAAGAAACTTCACAGATTTGGTTATAAAAGAGAAACTTGTTTTTAGTGATAGATGATAAAAGGGAAGAGAGACTTTCAAAAAGTACAAGGCATGATGTCACTGTAGGCTGGAGAATACAGCAAGTGTATAGCATCTTAAAGACAAACATTTATTATGGCCCATGGAAACTTATGCCATAATTCAGTTGGTAGTCTGAATTGTCTGAATTGTGACATTAAGAATCTATGGTGCCATTAAGACTCTCCCCGCCCCCCCTTCCCTCCACAGCAGGATAACATAGCTATGTTTCTGGAACTTGTGGCAAATAGCTGTCAAATAAATTAAGTGGCAGGGAATACATCTCAGTCTCAGAGGCACTTGGTGGGCCACCATGTGAAACAAGATGCTGGACTAGTTAGGCCTTGGGCCTGATCCAGCAGTGTTGTTTTTATGTCTCATTAAGCTCGGATAATCCTAAGGTCTCCTGTTCTTCAAAAGCACCACTTCAGAAGGTATTCAACCCACAAAGTTATACATTGTCATCCAACATGTGTGAGAAATATACCACATTCACAACGATACTTTCCAGAAACTGACAGAACAATTGACCTCACTCCCTCGCACTAAGTTTTATTTGTTTTAAAATCTCTCAGGTTTTGATATTTTTGTCTCTTTAGTTTCTTTATATTTCTATGAGTGGAGGAATGATATCCATTATTAATAGGCACTAGTTTATTTCCCTATCCAAACAATAGTAGACCCTTTATCAGCAATTCCAACCTGTGATTGATGTATTCCAACAGAACGTCCGTGGTTTTTCAAAGCTATTAAAGGGCTGGGAGTTAAGCTGTGTAGAAAATAATCTCTTATTTCCACTTAATTAACCAAAATGGAAAAAGGAAAGAGGAAACTTAAACTGAATTCATCAACACAAGAATATGAACAAATAACCAAAAGCTCCTTACCTTCATGCTTGTAAGTCATTTCTTGGCAGCCAGAAAAATATAGGCACACCAGAGCACACAGACAAATGAAAAAAGAGAAATACAAGACAAAAAATATGTATTCCATCCTAATGTTGCAGACACTGAACACTTCCTGTTTCTAATCAGCAAAATATTATAGTGACATTTACAGAACAGCAAATAGTCCCCAAAATTCTCCAGGTTCCAAATAGTATTACTCCGTTGGAAAGCCAGAAATGTTGGAATGGTTTTTTTTTAAAACCAATTTCATTCATCAGTTCATGCAGTTTAGTATTCAGCTACATATTATTCTTAAATCAAGAGATGTAAAACTATAAAAAGCTGCTTGCTCAGAAGAAAAACATGTTTAGCCATACGCACACAACCACATTCCTCTTTCCATAGCTCCACCGTATATAGAAATAAAGAGTCCCACCCTCTGTACTGCTCCTCAAGATCTGAGCTAATTGTCAGCACCATGCCACTCTTTTAAAAATCCCATGACAATTAACAGAGTGCCTAATGAAAACTAACATAGCAACAGTTACCTGGTACGCTTAGATACTAGCAAGGGAATGCATCAATAGAACCATGAAGGCCATCTAATCTCCCACTGATAAGGCCCAGCAGCTTATGCTACAAACTACAATATGCCACAAGCAGAGAACAAGAGCACTGCAAGAGATATCTACAGAGCAAATACAGCCAACTGACAAAGCCAAGTCACATAGGTTAAAAACAAAGCCCAAAACAGAGTCACTATTTCTAGCCAACATGATCTGGGGCAAATATTACTTCCCACAAATATGGAAGCCACCCACAAGCGTGTTCATTTTCTCTCCGGCTGTCCATGCAAAATCCAACTTTATTGAGGATTGCTGCTTTGTCATAAAATGTATTCCCCCTTTGGGCAGAGGCCTGCCAACCTTCCTCCATGGTTTAACAGTCAAACATGTGACCAGATAAATGTGCTACAAATCGCTCTTCACTTTTACTGCAGGATACCTGCAAAGGCCTGCTGTTTCTAACCCTTGTCACCAGCTCTAGGATGGCCCTTTACCTTCATGGGAGAGAGCCATGTCATGTGCAGGGTTGTTCTTTCTGGCTGAGTGGATGTAGTTTGTCTCCAGCCTCTCACCAAATACTCGTATCTACCTGGTCAGCCTCCTCCTTTCGAGACTCATCCTGAGCTGTCATTCAGCATTAGCTTTGTTTCCTTGCACCAAACCAGAGGTTTCTAATCTCTTCTACTGTTACCAGACAGCTCGATTTCGGGGTAGCCCAGAGATCACACCTCTATTCATATCGCTTTGGAAGGTTATCCAGCTCCAGACTACAGGATCATAGTGAAATTTTCACCTGCCTATGTTTGATAAGACTCAGATTGGGTCACTCAGCATGAGCAAAGCATGGGGCAATGCACCCCAATAACAAAGACTGGGTGGGATGCCCCCCACCCCTCTCTTTCACAAGAGCAGACAATAGCCAGCAAGCAGACCCCATTTTAAAAGGTGAATTAATTAAGAAAGGAATCCTCCCTTTCCCAGAGATAACAGTGGAGCACGCCTTGGGAGGCACACAGATAATCGGTGGATTTCCCAATCCATTCTAAAACAACAAATTAGCTGGCAAGGACTCAGGGAAATGAGCGCATCAAAAGTGGAGATGTGTAATCTAGATACCTGAAGGGAGACATCCTGTTCTTGAGGTAGCCAGCCCAGCAGTCCTATTCATCACATCCAATACAGTAACATAACTTTACCTATGCCTTTGTTGACAAGCTACCTTCAGAGTGATTAAGTTTGGGTGGCAAGAGACCTTTGTCTTACATGGAATCTGCCATCCTCTGGATAAGCAAAATGGCTGGGAAACTACCTCAGGGTATATTTAAAGGTATATATACCTCTAGCCCAGGCATCCCCAAACTGCGGCCCTCCAGATGTTGATGAACTACAACTCCCAGCATCCCTAGACAATTTTTTGTGGCTGGGTATGCTGGAAGTTGTAGTTCAGCAACATCTGGAGGTCCGCAGTTTGGGGATGCCTGCTCTAGCCAAAGCACATGGCTGCAGAATCTGCTTGGATTTATTATCCATGGACTCTGAAAGTTCCCAAACTGCGGCCCTCCAGATGTTGCTGAACTACAACTCCCAGCATCCCTAGACACAATTTTTTGTGGCTGGGTATGCTGGAAGTTGTAGTTCAGCAACATCTGGAGGGCCACAGTTTGGGGATGCCTGCAAAGCACATGGCCGCAGAATCTGCTTGGATTTATTATCCATGGACTCTGAAAGTGAGTGGCAGCCTTCGCTCCTTGCCCTTTCCTTCCCACCGCCCTGCCCGTTCCCTGCAAGAAGACCTACAAGTGCAATAAATCTTGTTGAACTGTATTGTATTTCTGTCTCCTCATCTTTTCCAAGACACCAACACTTGCTCAAATTGATACTGAAGCCAAACTGTTCCCCAAGCCAAGCTAATTTCCACGCTCTAAGCCAAAGGTACAGTTGGGGCGTCTAGCCAGAGTTCCAGGACAGTTCTGGTAACACTGCCCTTTCCAGTTGACCTGTGACAACACCCACTAGTTATGTCATTCTGAGACACTGCAGGCCATAATCAATCTAGGTGGACCTTTTGGCAGCACAGTCAGAATGTGGTGGGGTAAGCTATTGGACTCCATCCACAGACTTTCTATGCTAGGAAAACTTAATTGTTCACAGATCAGTTCACTATTTTGAGGGGGGGGGGTTAAACTAAAAAACAAATCCTTCCCATGCTCCTTTAAAAAACATCCTTAGTTTAACATATGCCGATATCTACAGTAAGAAAAAGAACACATATGCCTAAGGCATGACAAATATTTTATTCCCACAGATGAAGAGCACAATCCACTGTGATTATCCTGAATAACCTTCATTGAGGAACTGGCAGAGTAAATCTGATAAAAATGACCAAAATAAAACTTAGTGAGTGGAAGCTAGTTTAACTGAAAATTAATTGAAAATTCCAAGCCACATAATACTTCATGAATATGGGGGCTGTTTATTTCAGAATCAAACCTATAACCACGGCCTAGGTCTTCTCTTTTTCTTTTTTAAAGGCCCTGGGACAACTGCATTCTGGGCTTACAGAGCACATAAGAGTGCCAGATAGAACACCTCATTGCCATCACTAATTGCTTACAACCTGATCCTAAACATGTTTACTCCGAAGTAAGTTCCACTTTGTTAAATGGGGCTTAATTTCAATTAAGTGTGTGAACAGGGTTATAACTAACACTCCTTCAGTTTCAGGCTTCCCTGCTAGATGCAACCAATCCGCAGCCACAGCATTACATACAGGATAAGCTAGGAATTTTACTTATTTATTACATTTATATCCTGCTCTTCCTCCAAGGAGCCCAGAGCAGTGTACTACATACTTAAGTTTCTCCTCACAACGACCCTGAGAAGTAGGTTAGGCTGAGAGAGAGAAGTGAACGGCCCAGAGTCACCCAGCAAGTCTCATGGCTGAATGAGGATTTGAGCTCGGGTCTCCCCGGTCCTAGTCCAGCATTCTAACCACTACACCACGCTGGCCCCCAGTGCTACACCACACCGGCAGATGTTTCAGGTAGCAGGGCTGGTGGCAGCTCCTGACATCATCTAGAAGACAGCATTTATCTTCACCCCACCCCCTTTGCATGAAAAAATCACCTAGCATATGAAAAGTACCTTTGTTGAGTGCAAGGAAAATCAAATGCATGTCTCAGACACAGAAATACTTGGCTGGTGACCCCAGTGGTTCTTGCCAATGGTCCAAGTTCTTATAGCAGTGCACGTGAAGAGGCACAATCTGTTTCCTGGCTCCTGTGACACATGAACATCAGGTAGGGGCTTGGCAGTAGAAGAGGCAAGAGCAGGGCTGTTCAACTTCAGCCCTCCTGCAGATGTCCCATAACATCTCCCATAATCCCTGGCTACTGGCCATTGTGGCTGGGGATTATGGGAGTTGTAGTCCAAAACCAGCTGGGGGGTCCTAAGTTGAGCAGACCTGGGAAAGAGGCACCTATGTCTCATTGGGAACCAGCCTCTTTATGAGCACAGGGCTTTACAATCACAGTGTTCCTCCAGTTTAAGAGCCACACCCCTACAGGTTGGTCATATTCATTCATCTAGACGCTTTCCAGACTAGCTGCTCGTTAGCAGCAAAATGCCTCCGTTTGGGCAAGTCGCATTCGGGCCCCAAACAGCATGGGGAGCAGTCTCGCAGAAACTAACAACCCGAGAAAACAGCAACTTTTTCAAGCCAAATATACGACGTCCTTGCTCTATATCGCAGCGATTAAATTCGCAACAAGGCACTAGAAATGTGAACTGCACTCTGCTGTCCATGTAGGGACTGTGGTGTCACAACACAGGAAGTGTGGAAGCACACTTCCGAGATTTGTCCTGACCCCGTTGTAGGGTCTAGTCTGGAAAGCGCCCTAGTTAGGTTTCTGTCTTGTACCACGCTCTTCCTTGTTCACTACCCTGCAGCTGGGGAGGGAACTAGCATGCTCAGGTCCCTGTCTGCTACATATTAAAACTTATGGCAATACAAAAAAAACCACAAAAAAACCCACAACCTGTTCCAGGGATAGTTCATATCCATATGGCTATAGTGGTATACATTGGTAAAATGAATCTATTAACATAATCCAAAATGAGCCACTTCTTCTATCAGCAATAGCTGCCCACACTCACCTTTATATCAGTTCACATCATTAACTACGAGATAAAGAAGTATTCTTGTATCTCTTTAAAAAGCACATATATTGCCAAATACAAGGTTTTTTAGCCAACTTTATAAAACTGAAAGTTATAGAAATGCGCCACCATCTGGCCATCAATAGTCTGTTCAAGGTTATATTGAACACAAAATGTCTAACATCACATCTATTTTAAAAAAACAAAAGAAAAGACTTTGGGAGAAACACACACACACTCATTCAATTAAAAGCTAACAGCAACTTCTAAACTTTCTTTTCATCCTTTAATGCTATATTTTAATACGGAAAATAAGTTTGGGAAAACCTAATTCATCAGGATGGAACCAAGAGTCACTCACCTTTGGAGGTTTCAAACTTTTCCTTTTCTGCTTTTTAGAGCGTAATAATCGTTCTCGCTCCTAGAGCAAGAGAGATGTCATTGTAAAAAGATATATTTAAGTTATACAAGACAGCATCCAAGATTTTCATAATACAGGTGAAACTCGGAAAATTAGAATATCGTGCAAAAGTCCATTAATTTCAGTAATGCAAATTAAAAGGTGAAACTGATATATAAGACAGACGCATTACATGCAAAGCGAGATAAGTCAAGCCTTAATTTGTTATAATTGTGATGATCATGGCGTACAGCTCATGAAAACCCCAAATCCACAATCTCAGAAAATTAGAATATTACATGGAACCAAGAAGACAAGGATTGAAGAATAGAACAATATCGGACCTCTGAAAAGTATAAGCATGCATATGTATTCAGTACTTGGTTTGGGCCCCTTTTGCAGCAATTACTGCCTCAATGCGGCGTGGCATGGATGCTATCAGCCTGTGGCACTGATGAGGTATCACGGAAGACCAGGATGCTTCATTAGCGGCCTTCAGCTCTTCTGCATTGTTTGGTCTCATGTCTCTCATCCTTCTCTCGGCAGTGCCCCATAGATCCTCTATGGGGTCAGGTCAGGCGAGTTTGCTGGCCAATCAAGCACAGTACACTGTATACTTTTCGGAGGTCTGATATTGTTCTATTCTACAATCCTTGTCTTCTTGGTTCCATGTAATATTCTAATTTTCTGGGATTGTGGATTTGGGGTTTTCATGAGCTTTAATATCATCACAATTATAACAAATTAAGGCTTGACTTATCTCGCTTTGCATGTAATGCGTCTGTCTCATATATCAGTTTCACCTTTTAATTTGCATTACTGAAATTAATGGACTTTTGCACGATATTCTAATTTTCCGAGTTTCACCTGTATGTGACCCAAAAGTTCAAAAGGATATTTTTGGATGTGGAAACTGAAGTCACAACATGTCACACAGAGAAGCCAAAGATATCATCCCCCATTACTTTTTAAAAGTTTAACTTTTTGTAGTGGTTCCCATATCTGAAAACCTGGCAAAAGCATGCTATAACTAACTAACACACACACACACACACACACACACACACACACACACACACACACACACATATCTTTGGACCAAACTACAAATGATATTAAATGCAGTCCCAAGCGTGTGCTTTTTATTTTCCAGCTTAAAGAACAGCTGTGGGAGAGGCAACTGGGATCACAGTGTGCAGGGAGGACATGTAACCCTTTCACTTTGCATAATGGTGCCAATGAAAATGACCCAAAGCTCCTACTAGCTCCAGGAGGAACACTTCACTGGTGCCAGTTTTCTCACTAGATAAATGCAATTCCATTCTTTTTTCACTCTTCCCTTGCTAGTAACTTCAACCAGTCTACGGACTGGGTAGGACCCATGACATCACTGCTAATTAATGACAACTGTACCCTACCTTACGTCTGCATCATTTTATAAATGTTTTAATTTGTATTTTTTGAATAATTATTTAGAGCTTGTACAGTTAACTGTAACACAAAGCACTTTTGCAGACCTTTAGAATATAAGACATGTACAAACCAACCTATCTCCCCTTTAAAGAGAGCATGGCCCACCATGTTGTTTCACACTTCCTTCCTCCTCCACTTTCCTTTTACTAAAGTTTTTCTTTGAATCCTACACCTTCTGCACTCCACTACACACAATTTAAAAAACAAACACAGAAAGAATGAGAAGCAGCAAACCTCAGTGCAATTATCTCTTGCTACAAGGTTATTTCCTCCCCATCCACCTAGTGTATCTCTATAGATGGTATGGTGAGGAAGGACATGATCACTGTGCATAAGAGGGAGGAGCTCTACGTTTTCCATTCCCAGAGCTGGCTCTATAGTGGCAGGATACAATGGCCGCTGTTGTTAACAAGGATGACCTGCTAGCAATCAGTCACAAGGAGCTGTGCCAAAATGTAAGCTATTCTTTATTTGGATCAAGTGATCATATGTCCTTACAAATAGATTTCTAAGCAGATTTTTTTTAAAGGCAGCTAAGGCTGAGCTTGGCAAAAAATGTAATATTACCACTGTGAGGTCATCAATAACATGTCGTTGCTCTACAACTTGCAGCTTAAGGAACTGAACTTCTTGTTCTTCACGTGTGCTGCTGAGGTCATTCAATGAAGTGTGCCTTCTCAAAGCTGGTTGGGCAGATAACTTCTCTTTCTATAAAATATATATATATATTCATTTCGACAGACAGATATTATGTAACTTCCTAGAGCACACCACATCAATATCTACAGTTCAAGCACAAAGAAATACTAGTACAAAAAATTGTGTGGTAAACAACCTTAAATTTTTAGCATACTTTCCTTAAGTAAAGGAAGGCAAGCTTATGAGATCACCCAGGTGTTAGGGATGTGCGAACCGGTTCGAATTCAAACCAGGGTGGTTCGAAGGTTCGAATTCGAACTAGATCAGCCATCAGATTCGAGCTGCAGGTTCGAATTCGAACCAAACAGGGGGTGGTTCGATTTGAACCGGTTTGAACTGGTTCGAACCTCCAAAAGAGAGTGGGGTGGTAGCTGGCACCCATGGGTACCTACCACCCAAACCCCAAAGCAATTGGACATTCATACAATTTTTAATGAATTTTTGAATTATATTTTTATTTTTTCTCATAGGGTATAATGGGACTCGAACCAGCCCATTATTCCCTCTTGTGGATCACCCATGGGTGCCAACAACCACCCAAACCCCAAAGCAATCGGACACTCCTACGATTTTTTATGAATATTTGAAATATTTTTAATTATTTTTCTCATAGGGTATAATGGGACCCAAACCAGCCCATTATCCCCTATTGTGGAGCACCTAGGGGCATAAAAGTGGAGTGGGTGGTAGGCACTCAGGGGTGTCTACCACCCAAAAAACCCCAAGGCAATCGGACACTCCTCCGATTATTGGTGAATTTTTAACGTATTTTTGAATTCCTCATAGCGAATAATGAGGACTGCAGCAAATGTATAGCTTCACGTCGGGGGGAAAGGGGTATCATAGAGCAGAGTGTGGTGGGTGGTAGTTTCCAAGGTGGGCAAGGAAGCTATCAGAATTATTTGAAAAGAATTGGGCAAAAGGCTGATTTTTAAGTGATTTTTGAAATTTAGGCGTCTTTAAGGTTTTTCTCCATAAAGAAGCATGTAGGTGTCAGCAAATGTCTAACTTCACGTTGGGGGCAAAGAGGTGGCCTAGAGCAGAGTGTGGTGGGTAGCCTAGAGCAGAGTGTAGTGCTCAAGGGGGGCAAGAAAGCTATCAGAGTTATTTGAAAGGAAATGGGCAAAGGGCTGATTTTTAAAGTTTATGTGGATTTATGGTTTGTCATTGAAAATCTAATATGCTACCAAATAATCTAGACTCAGAACACCTCAGAAACAACAAAACCCAGTACCCCATGGGTTAGCAACCCATGGGGGTGGTTGGCACCCTCTTTGCACTAGGCCACCACTAACTCTGGGCCATCCCAGCACCTCACAAGTGGCTTTAAGGTTTTTCTCCATAGGGAAGAATGGAGATTTCAGCAGCCCCATAACTGCACTTGGGGGGTGCTGGGGTGGCCCAGAGCGAGGGTGCCAACCACGCCCATGAGTTGCTAACCCATGGGGTACTGAGTTTTGTTGTTTCAGACACATAAAATTCAAAAATCACTTAAAAATCAGCCCTTTGCCCAATTCCTTTCAAATAATTCTGATAGCTTTCTTGCCCCCCTTGGGCACTACCAGCCACCACACTCTGCTCTAGGCCACCCCTTTGCCCCCGACGTGAAGCTATACATTTGCTGATACCTCCATGCTTCTTTATGGAGAAAAACCTTAAAGTCGCGTAAATTTCAAAAATCACTTAAAAATCAGCCTTTTGCCCAATTCCTTTCAAATAATTCTGATAGCTTTCTTGCCCCCCTTGGGAACTACCACCCACCACACTCCACTCTAGGACACCCCTTTCCCCCTGACGTGAAGCTATACATTTGCTGCAATCCTCATTATTCCCTAGGAGGAATTCCAAAATACTTTTAAAATTCACCAATAATCAGAGGAGTGTCCAATTGCCTTGGAACTTTGTGAATGGTAGGCACCCCTGGGTGTCTACCACCCACCCCACTTTTGTGCCCCTAGGTGCTCCACAATAGGGGATATGGGCTGGTTCAGGTCCCATTATACCCTATGAGAAAAATAATTTTAAAATATTTCAAATATTCATAAAAAATCATAGGGGTGTCCGATTGTTTCGGGGTTTGCATGGTTGTTGGAACCCACGGGTGCTCCACAATAGAGAATAATGGGCTGGTTCAAGTTCCATTTAACTCTATGAGGAAAAAATAAAAATAAGTTTCAAAAATTCATTAAAAAATCGTATGAGTGTCCGATTGCTTTGTGGTTTGGGTGCCAGCTACCCCTGGGTGCCAGCTACCAGCCTACCCATTTTTGGATGTCTGAACCGGTCTGAACCAGTCTGAAACGGTTTGAATTCTAACCGAACCAGGGGGAGGTTCGAGCAAAACCAAAATCGAACCATGGTTCGAATTTGAACTGAACCGGGCAAACCGGTTTTGTGCACATCCCTACCAGGTGTGTGTTTCGAGCCTGTTTGCACACCCCTTGATAGATAATCTTTCAATGACCAAAATTGTTCAGGCTATACACCCAAAATCATCCCATGCGTGGTAATGGAGTAATTGGGTATGGGTGCGTGAATACATACATACATCGTATGTACGTCACTACAAAAGCATAATCGTAAGCTTTCATCTGTCTGCTTCTCTCTGTGTGTGGTAGAGTGTAGCCTGGTGAAACAGGAGGTTCTGCTCCTACTGCCTCCCCTTTTTTCAGCCTAAAATTGCTGTTGCCATCCAGACCTCCCAAAAGGTAGGTTTTCACTTGTAGATCATTTCAGGTCTTACTGGGGATGGTTTGATACAGCTGCTCTCATTTCCCTTTCTTGTGTTGTTCTCCGCTGAGCTACTGGGCAGCTCACTTACTTTCTGTGGGCTTGCTATTGTGGTTCCCACAGTTTCTTCAGGCAGCTCCTGCAAAAAGCTTTTTCTCTTGCAGAAACAGTGGCTGACATTCTAATGAAATGTCAGCTCTCCGTGAGGTCCGCCAGTGCTGTGGACACCATTGACTACCTCAGCACTGCCACTCACTGTGCATTTGTGTATGTGTGGATTTTGATTACTTCTCCTTATTTATTTGAAAGATTACCTCATAAATGGACTCATGGAGCTTACAACATAATTAATTAAAAACTGACTAAAACAGCTTCTAATATCATAAAGGTGCAGAATAAGACAGTCATTAAAACAGGGCAATCACAAAGAAATACACAGAGTTAGGGCAAGGCCTGCGGAAATATAAAAAAATCTTCAAAATTGGTTTATGTGGCCCTGGAAGTGCTCTGTGCCACCGGAAAAAAATGTCCCTGAAAGCTGCACAGCCCTAAGGGACATATTTGCAGGTGACACAGAGGGCTCCCAGGGGAAGGGGTGGTTGTAGAAACTCACCCCCTCCCCAACCCCTTTGTGAGCTCCACTGCTGCATTAATCTGGAAGTCATCCACAGCATGAGTGCTTTGTTAGTCAGGATGTCAGCCAGCATTCCTACAGTGAAATCTGAATTTGTCTCCTAGAGAAATCATGGGATCTCTATGCATGCTTATCTCCCCTTCTTCACACCCAGGGCCCTACACAGGGCTGTAGAGCTGGCTGGCTGTTACTGGAATGGCAATAGTGCAGTTAAGGGCTATGGGAGTGGCTATCAACACAGCTGTCTTTACTCCTATTACGATTATGCTTTTGGCATTGCTGTTGGGCGACAGGAACATAGAAAGCTGCCACATACTGAGTCAGACCCTAGCTCCATCTTGCTCAGTATTGTCTTCACAGACTGGCACTGGCTTCTCCAAGGTTGCGGGCAGGAGTCTCTCTCAGCCCTATCTTGGAGATGCTGCCAGGAACCTCCTGCTCTTCCCAGAGCGGCTTCATCCCCTAAGGGGAAGATCTTACAGTGCTCACACATCAAGTCTCCCATTCATATGCAACCAAGGTGGACCCTGCTTAGCTAAGGGGACAAGTCATTCTTGCTACCACCAACTAGTTATACAAGCATAAGTTCTGGAGCAGCCCGAATCTTTGGAGCTTTTCAAAACTGACACTTCCTATGTCCTGCAATCACCTGAATCAGCTCTAAAATCTACCAGAATCTGTAACATGCAAGATATTGCTGCTCACCATTTCCACATTTTCCTTGGAGAGGCTCTTAATTTTTTCTTCCATCCTCTGTATACTCTGCAGCATGTTATCATTCTTTTTATTCAACCTTTTGTTCTTTTCTACAAGTGGCTTAAGTTGCACTTCTGTCTCCCGAGACCGTTTCAGCTATGAAAAGGTTTAAAAAACAAACAAACACCAGTAGACTAAATACAGTTGAATTCTTCATAGGGTCACTTTGACCTGAAATGATTGCTACCAGTGGCATGCTGGCATGAAGCTCATGCATCACCAACTTCGGAAGTGGAAGCCAGAGCTAGGCAAACACTGTACTAGACACTGCTGCTCCTTTCACATACCATCCCAGCTAATATCACTATAAAGTCACAAGTCACATGTCCAAGAGTACATGATCTTGATTATTTCATGTGTCTCTAATTAAGTTACAGAACTTTTTCCTTCACAATACTGATTATTTCATGTGTCTTTAATTAAGTTACAGAACTTTTTCTTTCACAATACTGAAGCACTAAGGTTAACTTTTCATCAATGTAATTATTTTTCATTGATAGCAGTGTTTCAATAGTCCTTGAATTGTGTAAAAGCACTTAATAGGATTTTTTCAGAAAACTGTCCCTTCCCCCATCCCCTCGGAAATATCTAAGCCTTAAATATAAAAGAAAGAAGAAAAACCATTGGAAAACACTGGAAAGCTGTAGCTATTGCTCTCTAGTAAAAAGCAATTAAAACTAGGTTAAAAGTTCTGGTCTTCCCAATACTAGAAGCAAAGCTGAAGACAATTAAGTACAGAAGACCAAAGATGAAGAGTTATCGCAAAGCGAGCTCATGTGGTAATAGGAAGACGACGCCAAGACAACACACACAACCTTGAAGATGTTATATCATGCAATATGTGAAAGTGCATTTGCAGCACAATCATAAGAAGAAACAAAGCTGACCTCAGGGTTCTTAAGATCATCTCTGTTCCATTATACTACAATCCATTGGTACATTTACGCTGGCTGGAGGGCCACAGGACATCCATATTCCCTGTGCTGGCGGATGCTGAAAACAAGCCAACATCAAGCCTCTGTACCTGCTTAATACCGAGGTTATGTCAATGTAACCACAATACTGGCGCAACTCCTCCAGGGTAGGGGTAAAAAATGGGTGACACTAAAAGCATGTTGAGGGAGCAACAGGAATTTGATACTGCCCCCAGCAATAGCATCCACTAAAAGAGATGGTGTAAGTCAAAACACTCTCATAAACTCAATGGAGAGTCACCTATTGTCATGACAGAGCATAGGATACTGACTCTGTAGCAACTCATTGAATGTCAACAGAAGCAAATAAATTCCTGCCAGGCAATCCATACTTCAGGTGGTAGGGCACAAGGCATGGGGTTAAATCACTGGCACGCAAGGGATAGTTTGGTGATACAATGGCAAAAGGACACTTTGCACAAACAGCCAAAAATATAATCAGATATAGGAAAAGCATATGGGTAACATTTGTCTTCCCTGAACCTTCACAGATATTCTAATTCACAACTCCATACTTCCAAATGCACCCTCAACTCTAGTCTTCCAGCTGCAAGGGGATGCAAGGCATAGCACTCCACTAAAGTAAGCATGGGAGAAGGATGCCATGCTTCAAAGTATAACCACTGCAAATGCCTCTCCCTCGCTCACCATATACACATGATGAGCAGTTACCTGCATATGGAGGTTCCACAAAATATGTGAAATGTATTGGCTACATAACCCTCTCTCCCTCACACCAGGGACACAAGGCGGGGGGGGGGGGGGAGCGGCTAATGGATCTCCACATGCACCAGTAGATGGGGATATACCTAGGGAAGAGGTATAATAGGGAGAACTACACCCGCTCCTTTGCTATCTGTTATATATAGCTTTCAAAAGGCACAGAACCCTGATGTAACCACCATGGCTGGCAACCCTATTCATGTGCTTTGTTCAGAACTCTTTGCTTGAAGAAGCTGAGGTGGAAAAGTGGAAGTGTGAACACTACCATGTGCCCAAGACCTGTTTGCAAGCTGTGTGTGCATGCACGTACACACAATAGTAAAACAGCTTGCAGTTTGCAAGCTTGCTTGCAAGTACTCAAGAAAACTGCCAAAGTTTGTTCAAATCGTAATCCTACATGCAACCCCAATGCTAACCCATGCTTTTCCGTTGATTTTTTGGGCAGTCTAGGCTAGGTAGCCCATGCAGCTATCTATTTATCTATGAGATTCAAACTTGTGTCTGCAGAGATGATTAGAGTATATCAGTTAGGAGCTCATGCTGTGCAGACCACAGTGGTTCACATTGTCAAGGAAATGATGTTGCCCTTGTGTCTGTGTGTGTGGTGTAGTAGGATGATGTCACAGAGCTGTTTCCCCAGCATTGTGCATGGGATGGCGCCTTCTATGCATGTCTGATGTGTGGGAGATCATTTGCAGATCATATTGCAACTGGTATCTGTTGAAAGTTTTGTCACGGACAGTGGGGGAGTGTCTATTTTACTACCAACCGTGTAATTTAAAATAGTTTTGCTGCTTAATAGTGTACAGGACCCAAAGAACGTTATGCCAGCACTAGACTGACATTAGCAGGCTTCTGGTGCAGGAGGGCCATAGGATTGTTCTGCTAGTTACATTACCAGTTCATTCCTTTCATCCGCTAAAAGTGTATTTCTGTCTTCAAGTTTCCGTATTACTGCATTCAGTTCAGCTATTTTTAGTAGAAATCTCCGCATATCTCGCTCATCCATATGTTGCTCCTTTAAAATAAAAAAGCCGCATTAAAGCACACAACTGTCAAAAATGTTACCCCATAGAAGAGTAAGTGTGAATTATCACAGAAAATCAAACATTCACTATTTGAAATTGATGTACTTGCATCCACACAGGAAAACATGCAATTGACATATACTAGTAAGGGGCTGAGGGTGCAAGTGCTTTTCTGTTTTATGCACTTGTGTGACACTTATACGAACTGCTTGCTATTGCTAGTTTTGTTAGTTCTAGGCCAAATTTCTCCACCCATAGCACTTTCAGCAAAGTTTGCTATACTGGGAACCTTTCAGAGTAGGGAGAAACTTTTGAAATGTTTACCCATTCATTGTGTGCAAGAGAGGGAAGGTAGCGATGAAAGTGACAAACACTTTCACGTGGGGAAGCAGAGCTGAAAAAGCTAATCCACTCTCATGCTTGAAAAATCCAGTTAATGTTTCAAAATAGCTTAGGAAGACTTTTATGGGTGTTTTATTTCAAACATTTTTGGAACACTAATATTTACACATGTACAGACTCAAAACCTTTTCCCAATAAAAATTTCCAATAATGTCTGAATATTTGAAGGTTTATGCTGAAATCCTAAAGTCTACCCATTTCTTGATAACTGGAAAACCCTAGGAAGCAATAATATTACTAGCAAATAAAACCCTTTGGAGAATTGATGCAAAGCTTAGTGCTGCACTATTTACTTTTACTATGTAATTTATAAGCTGTCTTTCTAAGGTTAGAATTAGGACCAAACTTCATGCTACATAATGAGATTGGTCCCAGCATGCTTTATCTTTATTCCAAAACAGCTGCTATGGGAGGACATATCCAGAGTGGGGCTGAGGCAGGGTCAATGGGTTGAAGCTCCCTTCCTCCACACCACAGTCGTGATCCAGATCAACTCCACCCCCACCCCCAAGCCTGCCATGTAGAACAAAAATCAAGTATGCCAGGGACAATCACGTTAACCTAACATTTAATTTGGCCTTCTAGTGTAATCTGGGAACATGTTAAAGTTTTAGCCCAACCCCTGCTAACTGGGCAAAGAAGCACTTTTTGAAGTGGTGACTCATATATAGGTTGAGAGCTATGGTTCTTATTCAGCCCAGCATAATGTCTCTCCATGTCTGGCTGATGTTGGTGTCACCTTTGTGTGTGTTTTTAGATTGTAAGGCCTTTTGGGACAGAGAACCATTTTCTCATACCTTTTGCTTGATGAAAACTTCTTTGAGAATGTTCTTGTTGGAAATAAGTAAATAAATATTTTTAGCTGTTAGCAATAACAATAGTATGATAGACATGTGAAACACACTTAGTTCTCTTACCGGACTTCCTGCAAGCTCGGTGACATCTCCCACACCAGGAGGAAGCTCTCTTTTTGGGCTGCCATGGTATCGTTCTGCCTCTTTCACTTGAACAAGTTGTTCATCCAGTGCTTCTTTCTGGAGTAGCAACTTTTGTGTATGACCTGCCTGGACACCAAGATCTTTCTCCAAAGCCAGAATCACTCTGTCCTTGCCTTTTATCTCATCCATCTTAAAGGGAGTTAGAAAACATCATTAACAATGTTTGCAAGCACTTCCAAGAAAAGAGTATTCTTTCTCCTTAGCAACACTTTCACAGTAGTCAAATAATGCCAAGAGGGAAGTACTGCAGGAATTAAACATCTGATTCTTGTTTAGAGTGCTCCTTTGGCTTATTTGGTAATATGCAAATATAAATTCCTTTGAGAACCGTCGATTCCTTTCCATAAAGGTTGGGAACAGACAAGTGACACTATGGGAGAAAAAGGCAAAATGTCACCCTCAAGGATTAAAATCCACTTCTTTTCAAAGCATCACTATTTCTGTGGTTCTTGAATAATAAGTTGCTTAAGAGTGACAGGCTTGCTTTTAAAAGTGTGTACTTATTCAGAAAGCATTTAGGATTCTCCAGAACCTACAGTATTATGTAAATATTGAAAAAGTAAATTAGACTCTAAGCAGAACTGAAATAAAAATGTCTAACAGATATATAAGCACCAAAACAACAAAAAATAAGATCATGTCAAATAATGATTAAAAAGTCAGCAGAAATACAAAAGAGAGTCAGCAGGAAGCTACAGCATCATCATCAACAGTAATGAATAAAATGTGATAATATTTACAGTATCAAACGGAAGCTACTTTTTAGAAGTTACCATAGAAATATCACAAAATGTGTTTTCATCATACTTTGACTTTATTTTTGAATGTAATATAATATTTTCTCCAGCTATACAATTGTGTGCTATAAGTACTTGCACTGAATTCTTTTAATTTTTTAATTAAATAAATAAATGGACCCCAGGAACCAAGACCAGGTACATTTTTTAAAAGGTCACACACCAGGCTCACAAACTGTCCTGAATTTGACAGTTCCCCACATCTCTCAAACAACCATTATTCTGCACACTTTTAATGTTTTCTCATTCTGTATAGACACTGAAACCAAATGTGAGATTGGAAACAACATTTAGAGGAACGAGGCTTGTGAAACTGGTGTGAAGGTAGAGTATTTGCTAGATATTCTATGCCTGTTCAACCCTACCCAATTCCCTAAGTGAGCCACTCTTTGCTTCAACCATTTAATTAGAGACCCATATTTATTTGATGAAATGTGTTGCAAATTTTGGAAGCTATTGAGGCCTGAGAGTATTCTGAAATGTCAGAATTTCCTGGGAAAGAAATCAAAACAGGTATGGAAAATTTTCTCCAAAGTGGAAATTCTCTCCAAATCTTAGGGTTGCTCCCAAGGAGAAACTGAATTTCTCTCTGAATTTCAAGGTTTTTCTTTGAAGAAATATTTTCAGATGGTTTCCCCACACCATAGGAACATAAGAAGCTACCGTAAACTGAGTCAGACCATTGGTCTATCTAGCTCAGTATTGTCTACATAGACTAGCAGTGGCTTCTCCAAGGTTGCAGGCAGGAATCTCTCTCAGGCCTATCTTGGAGAAGCCAGAGAGGGAACTTGAAACCTTCTGCTCTTCCCAGAGCAGATCCATCCCCTAAGGGGAATATCTTACAGTGCTCACATGTGGTTTCCCATTCAACTGCAACCAGAGCAGACCCTGCTTAGCTAGGGGGACAAGTCATGTTTGCTACCACAAGACCAGCTCTCACATCCCAAGTAGAAACTGCAATGGGTGGTACTCATATGTCAAATCACAACTGACAATTTTCTGTAGCATCTGTGTCTCCAAACAGTCCATAAGGGTACGACCAAAACAATGATAATTATCATTGTCAGTAATTAAAAGTGGGCTACATATCAAAAGCACAAATCCCTTTGCTTAAAAAAAAGGCAGGGGGAGACAGTAACTTCTCCATGTTGATAACACCGCTGTAGTTATTGTGACAAAAAACAAATCACAGTAAAATGTAATTTATACTTCAATGTGTCCAATTCTGGAATTTAGAGCTTGTCAAATCTCACTTCCCCTTACTTAAACTTATCCATTTAAATATATGAAATGAACCCCATGGACCCAGACGATTAAAATCAGAGCTAGTCTACAAATTAGGATGATCATTTTTAAAAGGGCAATGGCATTTGCAATGGTTATGCTTGTGTAACAGCTGTCATCACAGAATATAAAGCTGCAATCCAGTGCACACATACCTGTGAGTACAATACACTGCACAGTGGACTTTACTACCAAGTAAATATTTATAACTTCTCATGTAGTTCCTCAGATCCCAGCCCCACCCCACTCCCAATTCAAAAGTCACAATTCTTTCACAATGTAGTCCTAGTTACACCACCTGGCTATAGATTGCAATTCAGGGCACAATTCTATACTGTGAAAAACTCAGAACACAGAAAGATGCCTCTCAGTATGCAAAGATGAAGGCCTTCCTGTTGAGAGCATCAGCCACTTTCTCCATTTCGACTGTTGGCCATACACTTAAGGAACATTATTAAGGAACTCTGGGTGTACTGAAGACCACTGTCACATGAAGAATGTGGGAGAGGTGAGGGAGCACTGTGCAGGCTCCCTCTTTCCCTAGCAGGATCTAAGAACTGTTCCCACTGGGTGGAATCTATGCTCTGGCCTGCCATAGATGTCCCTTGATGTTTCAAAAAAAGCACTGGCTCTGGCCAATTGCCTCATAAGGCATGAAGTACCCCCTGACATACAGGCTCTTGTGCCCTTTATTCATGTAACTGTGACTTTAGTCTTTCTTTTTCCAAATTCAATTTTTATTGATTTTAACAATAATATTATTATCATTCATAACAAACAGAATAAATGAAACTGGACTTCCCGCACAGCTCTCTTCGTGAAACATCAGCTATAAAATTTACCCTTGCTATATTAATAATTCAAAACATAAATTTAGACCCTTACAAACACAGTTAATCTACCCAACCTGCATTTTTTTTTTAAAAAAATTCCAAATCCTGCTGTGTGAATTTAGTTTTTCAGAAGAAGAAAAAGTGGCCATCACAAAAATATCCCTTACCCTCAATAACTGTGTTGAGGATAGGGTATGGAAAACTAAGTATAAACTGAGAGTCTTATGAAACATAGCTCTGAAGCTCTGGAGTTACTAGCAGGCATGAAAAGAACTGAGAGGTACTCTACCCTTCAGCGGGACAAGAAAATTTAGAACATGTCCTGCCTCTGCAATGGATGGGTGCCCATGCCAGGATGCCTTTCTACCACTAAGAATTACAAGATAGCATTAACAGCCCTCTGATCGTCAACAGAAAATAGGGGGGACTCAAGGAGTTGTGGTAACACACAATTATGTCACTGACATACCACTTCTATTAATACTGAAATATTTGGATAGGCATAGGCATAGAATATATTGGACTATTGGCTAAACCTACCAGCCTACGGATGTCCCTCTCACATTCACGCTTTATCCTATTAATCTCATCTTGATGGGACTGGTAGGCCATGCGCAGGTCAGCTGCCTTCATCTTATCTGCCTGCATGAGGTTGCTCAAGGCTTCTTCCAGCTGTTTTTTGCCTGACTTCAGTTCCAGTATCTCCTGCTGCATCTTTATACGCTCACCATCAAAGGATTTCCGGGCTTCCTCCCTGGCTTCATTTAGCAAAGCAGTTTTCACTTTGTCAGCAGCCCCATCCCGCAACACATTCACGGTAGACTGCAATCGCTGGACTTCAGTGTCTTTGATTTTCACCATTCGAGCTACCTCTTGTTCATGCTGCCGAATAAGTACCTCCCGGAGAGCCTGGAGTTCTTTCATTTTCTCTTCATGGAGTTTTGCCTTCAGTTCAGATATGTAGGCTGTGTGCTTGTGCTGCTCCTGTTCTCGCTCTTGCTTTACCTCCTGGAGCTTCTCTCTCAGTTTACTTACCTGGAACATATATATACACACAAACATTTTTAAAATGGTAATGGGTTAACAGAAGTATATACAACAGTAGGAATGCTTGTTATGCAACAAACACAAAATGTGAACAGAGAGAGAGAAAGCATGCGAGAAAGAGAATCCTCTATAATAAAGAGCCACGGTGTAATCCCGTGTCTCCCTGCCTGTGTCTTTCTCGGCCGTTCTGGGCATGCGCAGAGTGCATGCCCAGGACGTCTGAGAAAGATACGGACGCAGAGACACGGTGGCCATGTTGGGGCCGGGAGGAGAAGCGGCGGGCTGAGGAGAAGCGGCCGCCGCCAACGCAGGGAGGAGAGTGCGGGCGAGGCGGCGGTGGCCGCGGCAGGGCGACTGGCCCCGATGGCGGCGGTGGCCGCGGCGGCGGGAGTGCGGGCGAGGCGGCGGCGGAGCCGCGGCCTTGGCAAGAGGTGGCGGTGGCCGCGGCGGGGCGACTGGCCCCGATGGCGGCGGACGCCACGGCAAGGAGACTGGGCCTGATGGCGGCAGCCGCCACGCCAGGGAGACTGGGCCCGCTGGCGGCGGGGGCCGCGGCGGAAGGACTGGGCCCACTGGCGGGGGCGGTCTACTAGCGCCCTTTAATCTAACGGGCTTAAAATTACTAGTGTATACATAAACTCTTTCTGAGATAAATCCTGCTAACTGAGCAAAGAGGCACCTTTTAAAAGTGGCGATTCTCTTTATTGAGCAGGGGGAGAGCAACTGGCCCTATCCATCCCCAGCACAGCACCCCTCCAGTGGCTGTTGCTGGTGTCTATTTTATGTTTCTTTTTTTTAGATTGCAAGCCTTTTGGGGAAAGGGAGCCATCTTCTTTATTTATACCTATGTAAACCACTTTGGGAACTTTTGTTGAAAAGCGGTATATAAATATTTGTCATATTTATATTCTGAATGTAGTGAGACTAAAGTTGGACTACCCACATTATGCTGAAAGGACTCCGCAACAGGGTTTGGCCCCAGAATAAAAGCGTTTGATTTCAAGATTCAAGCCTTGCTATGAACATGGAGAAATTACAATTATATTTTATTATTTACTTTATATTTTATTTTTAAGCTGTTTTTTCCAGCAACAAAGACTCTCAATGGAGAGTTTACAAATCACAAAACATTGCAGTTATTTTTTTAAAAAAATTGCAACTACACCAGTAGTGAGGGCAGCAAGAGGAGGATGGCAAGAGGAACCTTTAAAAATAAATCAGTAGGCGCTTACCAGCATTACTGCAGCACCTGCAAACTGTCTCAAGCAGCAGCACTCCACCTGGTATCCTATGCAGGGTGGTGGTGCTTCACCCGGCATCCCATGTGGGGACACCATGCTGACCACGCAGAGGCCAGGGCCATGCCACCGCCTCATGTGGGATGCCAGGCGGAGCATTACTGCACCACACAGGATACTGGGCAGAGCACTTCTGCTTGAGACAGTTTGCAGGTGTTGCAGTAACTCTGGTTACTGTTAATTTATGTTTAAAGGTGCCTCTCGCTGCCCCCCGCCACCCTCACCAGCCACTATTATTGTACACAAAATACAAATATGGAGCAATATCCAGACTAAGTTACTCAACAGTACTCCTCAGGAGTTACTTTATGAACTACTTATTTTCAATAGGCCTACTCAGGAGTAATAGAATTTGGCTGCTACCCATTTTTAAAAACCATTCACTGTCCAATTCTGGTTCAGAGGAGGATATGAATAAAAATGAAAATAACTTATGAATTGGTCAGTCCAAAGAGCATAACTGGAAAGTGAACTGCATTCATATATCGAAATGTACCTGACCTTAATTACATACCTTCCAACATGTCCCTTTTCCCCCATTCACCTCAATGGGAAAATGTTGGCAGGTATGTTGTTATGTCAGAAAAGAGGATTTGAAATACAACTTGCTACCCTGCTGTCCAGGGCAGCCATACAATTCATAACTTCCGAAAAGAAAGCAGACTTCAATTAAGTCATAGTTTGATAAAACCATATTTTATAGTGACTGCAATTTAATGTGGAAATGAAGTTGCCAACAAAAAGTACTCATCATAATTAAGTTGATAAGCATAGAGGTTTGCTTAGTTCAACAGCTTTTTCAAGACTGCTGGATAGCATCATAGCCAGTAAGAAAACAGTTGAACAATATCCAGAGTGACTGAGATGGGAAGAAGAAATGATAGAAGAAATGCATGATAGAAGAAATGCAATTAGACATTTTAGAATTCAATATGTCATTAAAAAAAATTCAGTGATATTTCTAATACGAAAGAAAAATCAATGCTGCTATTCCATTACTCTCTTTATTATATTAGTTATGCAACTACTAAAAGTAGGAGCTGGATATATACATTGAAAGTCCCTGTCTGATGGAATGGGATTACTGTTGTGCCCATGCTAACTTCAAGTTCGTGAGGTAATCTAATTGCAGTCATCTTTGACTAAGCTTTTCACTTGTAAGCTCATTACAAGGACAAGAACTTGCCCTAGACAGTCAAAATCCAAGGAAATGCTACTCCTCCCTCCTCTTTTGCACAGAAGGGAAGCAACATGGCAATTAAAATGGACAATTCAAAGCCCAGCCTCAAGTATTTATTTTTGTGACCATTCCCTCACAGATTTAGATCAGAACTATACTCAAAGAAAAACATCTCTCAGTTTCAATACCCTCACTGCTTCTGACTTTCAACCAATACAAAATCTACTTTACTGCTTTTGTGCATATTACACACACACACACACACACACACACACACCACAATCTTGAAATATAACAAGAGAAAACACAAAATCCATCAACAAACTTCATTAAAAATTATGCAGCACAAGATACAAGAAAAAGCATGAATTTTCAACAAGCCTCTAGAAATCAGGGAGAGCAAATTAACAGATCCTGGAGGCCTGGTGGAACAAGACTGCCTTCAACTTCCAAAAACTTAGCAGTGAAAGAGTTAGACATGCTTCCCAAGGGATTGACTTCCAGATTCTGAGTGTCACAACCAGCTTTCCCACATGCCTGCCAACTGCACTTCAAACAATGGTGGATGGAGTAGAGCCTCCCCAGAAGATTTGAATAGACAGGCAGGATTATGTAGGAGCAGCAAATGGTCCCAAATTGTTTAGGGCTTAAAACATCACAGTCAGCAGCACTTTGAATTGGGCTCGGAGACAAACCAGGAGCCAATGCAGACTGAATAATATCATCATGACATGGCTTACTCATGGTTTGTAAACTGCAGTTAAACAGCAGCTCTGAGTTCAGACAAGCCACAAAGTTGTGGTTTAACAAAACTTATTACAATGACAAAGCTCTGCACTGGAGCTCAGGAGGTAAAGGGGTGGGGGAGAAGGGAGTTTATAGGCTTGAGAGTCACGTTCATGATCTTAAAATACGGTTTATTGATCATGTGAATCACATAATCTATGATCATTTGTTTCACACATTATTAGCCCTATTCAGACATTATGTGGTACAACTGTACAGATGGCTGTGCACTCGTACATGTTTTTGTGTGCATGAATGTACCTGCTGCATTCGTTTTAAAAGTGAACCTGGGTCCAGGCCCCTCAAATGTATGGTATGGGTGGGAAGTGCACTTCTGTACCTGCATTGAACATAATATATGAATAACTGTACACACATTGCACAAGCGCTGAACATAATGTGTGAATAGTGCTATTACAAGTATGAACCCACAACAAAATGTTGCAGCATATCCCTGGTATGCATGCATTACCTGAGCCAGTGCATGAGCATGGTGAACGTTCAAGGCACCTTTTCCCCTCAGAAGCAGAAGGGGTTGTGACTGACCTGAGTGAATGTTCTTCAAGCTGAGATATTTCCTGCTGTTTCAAACCCTCCTCCCCACCCCCAACCTCGGTCACCACCCAGTCCCATTAGTCCCACCTGGTTGTCTGTTAACTGCCAAGTTTGTGAACATTCTGCTCTATTGAGTTACATTGGGGCAGTTTTCAGAGGGGTTGCCCCCTTAGGTATCTGCTTCAGATTTTTGTGAAACTGACATATCTGCAGGTTACTTTGAATCTGCTGGTGCCTCCCTCTCATCCACACGTGATCCAGTCACACATCCATAAGGATGTATGGTGCTTTAGAAAATAGATAGCTTTAGCTAACCGTTCATATGAATGAACACTGTGGAATAGCTGAGAATATTTGCATGGACAAAGAACACATTATGTGAACCAGCTTGAAGAAGTTAGTCATTTTCCCATTCAATTGCACTAGGCTTCTCAAAGCTTTTAATTGTGTATGCCAGAGAAGCACAAAAGAAAACAGCATAAATTAAAAATGCTTACACTAATCACACACCAATTTTGCTGACTAATAATCAAGCAACACTGGGAAATATTTGGCTGCTGCTCATATGTTCAGCCATCTAGAAATTTCTAGGCAGGAATGTACAAGTGAGTGAAGAAGTAGCAAAATATCAAATCCACGACAAAACCAGGCAGCTCACAAAAGCTACTGATAGAACAGACCACTTTCATGAAATTATAGCTTGCTGTCATTTGCTTTCATTAACTGAAGTCTCTAAGCAAATGAACAATCTAGAGGAAGACAGTTTCAGAATAAGTGAGATTCAAAGCCAAGAACTTGATGATGTAGATAAACACCAGCTCTAAATCATTCAGCAATGCAGTCACTTACAGGCATTGCACCCAGACCCAAGGAGACACAGACATGATTGTCTGGTGAAATTGGCCACATTTATTGAGACACAGTTCATTGTGTGCTGGCATGGCACTCAGCTGGGATTGGCGCTCCTCCCACCACAGTGCGGTTCCTATAAGGCCGGCCACAAAAGTGGCCGCCTTGGCCTAGATTACCATGGCACTAGAACCTTGGCTCCAAGTGTCTCCAACACTCTAAAGCGGGAGACGCCCTTCCTAGCCAACCTAATGTCAGGTCTCTGGTACCAATGACACCCCTCCAACACCGTCCAGCCATACGAAAGGATGTCACTTGCAGAGAAGAACAGATTGAGCGGCATCCCTGATCTGTCAAGACCCAAGGGATCCGCCCCTCCCCCTATATGCGCTTACCTAAGGTGCTTACCTCAGGTGCAGCACCGATTTTAAGCTGATGCTTCCCACCGCACTGTCCCTGCCAGAATGTGACCGAGAAGTTATGGCCCCTAACTAACTACTGGGAATACAGATATAGACCGGGGCAGGCAAAAAAAGGCACATACCACCGGCCACTTTGGTGTGGACCCAAAAAATTCCTGCCCGGCCCCAAATGGCAACCAACCAAACCCAGCCTATATCTGAGGAATGGGAGGGAGGGGGTGCCTGTGAGAGACAGACTGAAGCGGTGCATGCTTGCCGCGCCTATTTTTAATTATTATTCTTTATTTTTACATTTTATATCCCGCTCTTCCTCCAAGGAGCCCATAAGTACTACATACTTATGTTTCTCTTCACAACAACCCTGTGAAGTAGGTTAGGCTGAGAGAGAAGGGACTGGCCCAGAATCACCCAGCAAGTCTCATGGCTGAATGGGGATTTGAACTTGGGTCGTCTCAGTCCTAGTCCAGCACTCTAACCACTACGCCACGCTGGGTCTCTTTGCCTGGCCCCGCCCCGTGAGCACCTGGGAGCCAATGGGTGTGGCTTCCCCAGGTCACGTGCTCCATGGGGAGGGGGCAAACGAGCCAGGCCGCCTAGAAGAGCGGCGAGTGGCTGGATTAATTGCACATTCTACGGCCACGTGTGTGTATGGCAGATAGCATTGTGGCAGCAGACTCCACCCTGACATACGCACATTCATGAGAACACCTGTAAAGAGCTCCTGGCTGCTCAGCTGTATGTGCAGAAGGCTCTCTTTGCATGATTAGGAAAACTTGCTTCCCAAAACTGTCAGGTTAGATCAGAAATCTGACATTTCCCAGCATTCCTGCTGGACAAGCAAGCTGCCCCTCAGCTGAGAGGCAGTGCAGGGGCCACCTGAAAGGTAAATAGCCAGTGCAGTCCCGCTCAATTGACAGTCATTGCGCTGGCCATTTATTGTAACTTTTAAATGGTCCATGTGGAGCCTCTCAGCTGAAGGGCAATGCACTGACCATTTGAAAGTTGGGTACAGCTATTAGGTGACTGTACTCTTCATAATTCCATCCATGGAAAGTCAGTTTCTGCCCATCCCAATCTCAGAGTGTATACATCTTACAGATTTCTAAAATGAGAGAGTCCATGTTTTTGCCAGTCACTCCTTCAGCTTAGAAACATTTGGACCATGCCAGGAGGCTGGTGGGGGAGGGGGGAATATCAGGATACGGTACGTCCTCCATTTTTTTGTTTAAAGAAAATTGTCCCCCACCCTGAGCCAGAACCAGTTCAGACTAGTGCTGGACCAGGCCTGGCTCTAGTGTGCAGAGGACTGGACCTGGTTCGGTTTGAGTCCAGTTCTACTCTAACCAAATCGGGTTTTCCAGTTTTGTACACACTCCTAGTTGCTGTTGCTGTTGTCTATCTTGCGTTTCTTTTTAAATTGTGAGCCATTTGGGGACAGTGAACCATTTTATTATTCTCTTTTCTCTATGTAAACAACAGTGTGATTTTTTAAAATGAAAATTGGTATATAAATATATATAATAGTAATGATGACCCTGATATTGTGCAGTAATATGAGGACAGAAGAAGAAGTGTGCCATCCTCGGGGAGAAGCTGGAGAGCAGCTGTGGCAAAGGTTTGTTCCATAGCCAAGCATGCACGGGGAATTGGGGAGGGGAGCAATTTTTGCCCCTCTCCCCTCCGTTAAAGCCCTTTCTCATAAATATGTTTGAGAGATGTGTGACCCTCAGGGACATATTTCTGGAAGCATTTTTGTTTTTGCACAAAGCAGCTTGCAATAAATCTAGAACATAACATATACAAAATGGAAGCTGTTGTGTTAATTTAAGAGAAAATGCTAGAAAGGGTATCCCTCAGGCAGTAAGAATGCACTTTCCCTGAAGGTTTCCCCTGGTTGTGGAACTTCTAGTCTGGTTCTGTTTTTTTACTCCCTGTACCTTACTGAAAGAGTCACATAATAGCACAGTGGGGAAATGACTTGACCAGAAAGCCAGAGGTTGTCGGTTTGAATCCCCGCTGGTATGTGTCCCAGACTATGGGAAACACCTATATCGGGCAGCAGCGATATAGGAAGATGCTAAGAGGCATCATCTCATACTGCACGGGAGATGGCAATGGTAAATCCCTCCTGTATTCTATCAAAGACAGGGCTCTGTGGTCGCCAGGAGTTGACACTGACTCGACGGCACACTTTACTCTACCTTGCTGAAACTAGAGGTGTTTGTTTCCCCTTCTCTTCTTATTCCCTACACTACATTTCTCACTGAGCTCTGACAATCTAGCTCCTACTGACTCAGCAGGAAACACTCTCACAATTAATGTTTTCTATTCATGTGACATTGAAATTGCAAAAGTACAACATACAAGTTTGATGGATGCTTCATTTCTTTCAGTCATCGAGGCTTGGTGGCATCAGAGTTAGTAACTGATCACCTGGAACATACCAAAAGGGCAACACCACAAAGGATATCCCAGAAGAAACCAATTATGGAAGATAAGCGGATGAGAGATTTGGTCAACTGTGTCTCAAGAGTGACACTTCTGTTATTAATAAAACATAGAGTCAGCAACTCCTATCCAGGGCTAGTCTACTTCAGTGATTTTTTCATGTAAAAATTGCAAGAATTGTTGCCACACTGGTTGTGTTAGCGATATTATTAATCCATCTGATGGTAGAAAATATAAACTCAAACTGTACCGCAACCAGCAGTCACACTCCCTCTGTCTCAACCCCACAGCCAGCAATAAAGCCAGTTTGAAATAGATCTAGATAATCCATTTCCTCCAAAACTGCCTGGAGCTGGTTAGCCACCACCCTCTCAATCACCTTGCCCAACCAAGGGAAATTGTTGACTGGCCTATAACTATCCATTGCTAAGGGATCCAGGCAAGGCTTCTTAAGAAGCGGTCTAACAATTGCCTCTTTCAAACAAAGAGGCACCCTACCCTCCCTCAGCAATGCATTTATGATATTAACTAGGCCACCTCCAACAATCTCCCTGCTACTACTTGAATCTATTCACTGATCTCTTGTAGCTGCTAGATTTGCATTTGTTTCTTCATTGTTGAACTGGACATTTCTCTGTGCAGAAATAATTTTACATACCTTGCTCTTTTCCTGCTGATATTCTATCTGGATGTTGGTCAATTTAGTCCGTAATTCCTCATTAGCAGTTTGGACAGCGTCAACCTCCATGTCAGACCTTTCTCCCTTTGTACGGTTTTTCTTCGACATAGCTTTAAATACTGTTTCTTACATCTACACTGGACCAACAGCCAAGCAGTTCTGCATACTGTGCATTAAAAAGTCAAACAGCAGTCAGTGCCATCCCACATATAACCCTGTGCTGTCATGATTACTGCCTTTATTTTCTAAAAGAAAAAGAAAACAGGAAAAGATGTTAACGGTTTGACCAAAGAAAGCATCAAATAAATATAATGGGCATGATCCAACAAAGGTAAGCATTTTTCAGTTCTATTTATTTCAGGCAAGCAGATTTAAGCACACACTTAACTTACCTATCTAAATTAATGGGACTTAGGATGCTTAACTTTGGCAGGATTGCACCCTTTGTATTTTAAATAAATTAAGAAATGGGTGCTATATCAACGATTAGTTATACAATACTTTCCAAAGTATATGATAGAAGGCAATCATTATTTTTGCAACAATTTTTTTTCTTAATTAAGTCAACCAAGTATACAGGAAATCCACATAGAAGTTCTGAAAATACACAATGCCAGTCCAGAATCAAGGGAGCACATGTATGCTTCCAGAATGAAGCATTTGATTTAAAGTTTGCTGGGAATTAAATGCCATCTAACATATTATATACAGTCTGGTCAGCATCCTGGGCCCAGACTCTGTGTGTGTGTGTGTGTGTGTGTGTGTGTGTGTGTGTGAGAGAGAGAGAGAGAGAGAGAGAGAGAGAGAGAGAGAGAGAGAGAGAGAGAGGGCATTTGATACCCAGCAAACTCTAAATCAGATGCCCGTTTTGCCACTTAATATTGCCTCTACCACAAGCAACATAAAGAAGAGTTAATGGAACACATCTTCTCATATCTAACTTGATTTCTTCATTTGGATTGGTAGAATATCAACCTGGTGTGATGCAATGAGGACAAACACTGCAGAAAAATAGATCAATGTTCCTCCCAAAAAACAAAGATATAAAATGACTAATTTGTCCTGTTAAGTGGACTAAAATATTTGCAGACAAAGTATCAGGTTAAATATGAGGCAGCTCAGATATATAACTTAAAATAACAATCTTTATTTATCTATCTATCAAATTTGTAGACCGCCCCAAACTTTAGGTAGACCGCCCCAAACTCTAGGATGTCTACTGCAACATAAGGCAAATTAAAACAAAAATGAAAATGTTAAAACAATTTAAAACTGCAGTACAGTTAAAAAGCTTGGATTAAAAAATGAGTTTTTAAGGACTGTTAAGAAGTTGTCAGACGGGGAGGTTCTTATTTCAGCAGGGAGCACATTCCAGAGACTTGGTGCAGCAACAGAGAAAATCTGTCCCTGTGTAGCCACCAGATGAGTTGGTGGCAACTGCAGACAAACCTCTTCAGATTATCTCAATGGGCGATGGGGCACATGGCAAAGACTACATTCCCTTAAAATACCCAGGGCCTAAGCTGTTTAGAGCTTTAGAGGTTATAACCAGCACCTTGTATTTTGCCTGGAAACCTTTTGGTAGCCAGTGTAGTTCTTTCAGTATAGGAGTAATATGGTATCCCCAAGATGCCCAGAGACCAACCTGGCTGCCGCATTCTGGACCAACTGCAGTTCCGGACTATGTACAAGGGCAGCCCCACATAGAGTGCACTGCAGTAGTCAAGCCTGGAGGTTACCAGCATATGTGCCACTGTTCAGAGGTTGTTTAAACAGACACAGCTGGTATCAGACACAAAGCTGTTAGAAAGTATTTCCGGCCACCGCCTCAATCTGGGACACCAGGGAGAGGTATGGATCCAGAAGCACCCCCAGACTGAGTACCTGTTCCTTCTGGGGAAGTGTGGCCCCATCCAGAACTGGCAGATGAAAATCATCTCCTGAGTTCTGACTCCACATAATAAGTACCTTCATCTTATCTAGATTTCATCTCAGTTTGTTATCCCTCATCCAGAACATCACTGCCTCCATGCAGGCATTTAGGTTATACTTTCTCCATGTCTCTCCATGTCAACATCATCAGGAGAAGTAGATTTGGGTGTCATCAGCATACTGATAACACCCTGCACCAAATCTCTTGATGATTTCTTCCAAGAGAGATAATATAACCAAGAATAACCAATATGAAATATATTCATTCACACACACACACACACACACACACACAAACTTTATTTATATTTATATTTGAGAATTATTATTAGTAGGAACAAATTTCAGATTGCAATGCAGCCACCTTTAAGAGCTGCCCCATGGCAGCTTCTCCCTTGCAAAGGACCCTCAGAAGGGGGAGATCTGAAGGACAGAATGTGGGTGGTGTTTAACCCTTTTCCTGCCATTTCCCTTGAAACTTCCCCTCCAGTGTTCGCCTCCAGTGTTCTGGAACAGTGTTCCAGATGTGAATTTGCAACACAGCTTTGTAAATCTACAAAGAAAAAAAACAATGCACTGAGGTGTGTGCTGAGCTGCGCGGCTGCACAGGCTGTTGGCTGGGGGGAGCGCTGCTGCTTGGTACCACTGCTAGTAAGCATCTTAGCATAGTGCCTCTTGCTGCCACCACCCTCATTGGCAAGCCCTTTAAAAAGAATTTTTAAAGAATTCCCTTTTTACAAGTAAAGGGGAATCATCACCAGATTCCACTTTACATAGCTGCACGAACTGCTAAACTGGTCCACCTTGTACCAGACTTGATTCAGTTCAATTGCTGACTGGACACCCTTTCCTCAAGGCCGGTCCGGTCCATGATAGGACCTATAAGTCAGCCCAGTTCAGTTCATGCACACCCCTAGAACAGATTAAATATCTAGCAACAAAGACATGACATTGTTGCATGGGTATTGGTGTTTTCCTTGTGTAACTGCTAGCGAGAAATATCTAGGTACAACTATAACATCATGAAGAGTTTTGCAGACTCTATGAACTTTATTTAAAATGTGTGTCAATATTGTTACATTTGAGGTTATTGTTATTGCACAGATATAAGCACAGGGAAAGCTAAGAGTCATCTTAGCCAGGGCAAACATCTGGCTTTGTATTCACATTCCCAAACCAACATTCTTCCAATATCAATATTCTCCTAACTTAAAAAGTAAAATTTCCCAAACAATAATAAGGCATCTTTATCTTAATTCAAAATAAAGATAGAGCATCTTTATCTCACTTATGTAAATAAAAATATTGTTGCATATAGTTCTCCCTAGCATTAGCTTCCAATGAGGAATAATCAACAAAGCATGCTTGTCGATTAACAAGCAGTCTGCTCAATTGAATGGTCAGCCATTTTAGAAAGATCCCATTGACTAAGCAATTTGCTTTAGACACAAAGATGTCTCGCCCATTCTGTAATAAATAATTGCAATTAGAGCTTTTAAGGCATTCAACCATGAAAGGCCATGAAGATGAGCATCTAAGGAGGCTACCCTCAACCACCACCACTTTGGGGTTTTATATATTAAGCACCATATGAAAAAGGCATTGAATTTTTGCCTTAAATACACAACCTTCATTATTGTTTGGAAGAATAAAGGCAGAAAGAATTGCTATCATCACAATAGGAGAAATGACAGTTAACACTGGTTGCACAGCCAGCATCGTCCTCGGCAGTATCACTGCTTCCATATCCACAGCAGCAGCACTGCAACTCTCTTGTCCCTGTTGAGACTGCACATCATGTCAGCCATTTTATATGTCTGCAATTATCTACACATGTGCACAGAAACAGAAGCCAGTGGTAAAGCCTTTACATTGGCTGTCCAATTGCTATATAAACCCCCATGTTTCAAGAACTACCCTCAAAAGTGCTGATTGTGAACTGTCTAGAGATCATTCATTTGGACAGTGTAAAAATATAATGGTATACAGGGATGTTGTGAGGAGAAACCTAAGTATGTAGTACACCGTTCTGGGCTCTTTGGAGGAAGAGCGGGATATAAAATTTAATAAATAAATAAATAAATAAAACAAGGTGAAAACAAAAAAGGATTTTGCAAATTAATTGTTTCGTGCTCAAGGGTTGTTGGGGTTACTATTTATGGCAACAATAAAAACACTGTCCAAAACCAATAGCTTCTGGTTGTTTATTTTATTTGCTGCTAAAATTCTAGTAAACTGCTCTCTATTGCCCAAAATAAATACACAATAGGAAATGGCAGAATTGTTCCTTACATGTAGAAAACCGTCCAGCTTCTTTGTATGCCTGGCTTTAATCATGATACAGAGATTAGTGGTTCTGTATTTGTGCAATTTTAGATTTTAAATGGATAACTCGTGGCTTGTCATTTTGAATCCAGAAAATAAATCCTAGAAACCACACTTTCTGATATCTCCCATTTCCAATTCAAAAGAACACAGAGAAAGGTCATTCAGACATAATGTCAACCACAGTTTGGTATAACGAGAATGAGCCTCAGGCTTGCATATTCCCTCTTCCCCTTATACGCACTGCAATTTGAGATTTCTCATTCTGGAGTAGTGGCAACCCACAATTTGAGGGCTCATCTGCACAGAACAGTTGAAATAATACAATTTATAATTTCTTTTACAACTGAAAACACCGCCAAGGCACTACACAAACGTGATATCAGCAATAAGATCCTGCCTGCAAACTTACAATCTAAACAGACTCCCCATGTAGCTCGGAGGGGCACAGGTGGGGGTTGAAGGGAGGCCCTGTTCAAATCCAAATCCAAAGTTCCTTTGAGCACAAGGAAATAGTTGTGTACTTCTCTATACCCAGGCCAAGGACAAATGCTTCATTTTTACAAAAACATGAGTTATATTACAGTTCATAACAACTGTCCATGTCAGGAAACAGTTAAAAGACTGACCTTCACAGCATTCCAGAATCTAGAAAGGGCAAACAGATGTTTGGAAAGTGAGAATGCTCGAATCCTGTGTTTCTCAACTGCCGGTCCGCAGGCCAGTGCCGATCCATGTGGAGTTGAGTGCCAGTCCATGTGGAATTAACCCCAAAAAACCAATTTCGAACTGGTGGGGGCCACTGCTGCCAGGAGCTCTCTGGAGTTGATTTCTAAGCAGGCAGTCCTTTCTGCCTTGCTCCCTCGAAATAAACATAATCCCTGCAGCAAGGGCCGCTTGCGTAGAAAAACAAGGATGCTTTCTGTTTTAAACTTATTTGCCTTGAATTTGTGTTTTTAACTTCAGAGAATTCATGGAGATAATCAGGGTAATTTTTGATTGACCTCAACAATATGTCCAGTTTTTTCTCTCACAGGGTGGTCCTTCTGCAATGGCATATTGTAGGAGAAGAATGGCAGTTCAGTCCCCAAATAGCAGAGCAAAATCAGTTTGGTGAGAAAGCAGTAAAGCAAGAGGTCTTGAGAGAGTTCTTTAGTACTGAAGAACTACAAGGATTTATTTAAAGAAAAAGGTTACAAACAAATGTGGAAAAGCCTGCAGTTTAATTTCAGCTGTAGCTCATGGCTGAAAAGAGAGAGAGAGAGACCAAAACAAACAGCCATCTCTGGAGAGGCAAAATGGAGACTAACATTGGAAGAACAAAGAGGGGAGGAGTCAAGCACTTTTATCCATGACCCTAAAAAACCCCAGTGGTTACTAAGAGACATTGCAGCTGAGAGCGGATGCTGCCAGAGTCCTAGTTCCAACACATATTTCCTCAAACTGGTTAATTTCAATGAGAAACTGAACATCAAACACAAGGGCGGGGGCAAGATCCATGGAGCCCAGGCAAGCTCTCTGGAGCTCATTTCTAGGCAGGCAGCCCTTGCTGCAGGGATTATGTTCATTTCAAGGAAGCTCCCGGTGATTACGTTCCTTTCGAGAGCTCCCGGTAGCAGCCCCCACCAGCTCAAAATTTTTGCGGGGGGGGGGGGGATTCCACACGGACCTGAACAGACTGGCACTCTGAGGGCTGCCTGCCTAGAAATGAACTCGGGAGCGTTCCCAGTGGCAGCGGCCTCCACCAGCTCGAAATTGTTTTTTGGGGCCAAAATAATTTGGCCATTCAAGAAGAAATGTTGCTGGAGCTGTCATCTGATGCTGGTCTCCAAGCTGCCTTTCAATCAATGCCCATAGCACAGTTTTGGATAAAACTCAAGGATGAGTATGAGATTCTCCACAAAAAGGCAATAAAAATACTCCTCCCATTTTCATCAACATATTTTTGTTAGGCCGGATTTTTGAGTATGAGTTTTACTAAAACAAACACACACAACTGAATTGACATTAATCATTGTTTACGCTTGGCCCTGACGACCACTGCGCTGCAAATAGAGCAGCTGGTGAAAATGAAACAAGAACATTCACATTAATTTAGAATCTTGTGTGTAGTTTAATGAGTATGTAAATGAAATACATTTTTTTGTTATTTTATTTATCAACTGAGGACATATGAAGACATACTGAAGACATATTTATTCACTCAGGCTTTTAATTAGATTCATAGTGTTAATACTTAATGTTTGCTTTTAAATGATTTTAATGTCAATTATTTTAATGCTTATAATATGATTTTGATTGTAAACTGCCCAGAGATGCAAGTTTTGGGTGGTATGGAAATCTGTTAAATAAATAAATAAACTTAAACCTGAAACCCCTTTATAACTGCTGGTCCAGGAAACTGTGCACGAAAAATATACTGGTTCTTGACTCCAAAAACATTGAGAAACACTGCTCCAGGGGCGGAGCCATCATTGAGCAAACGGGTTCAAAGAACTCAGGCCGCCAATGAAAAGGAATGCCGGAGCCCTTGTTGCACATGATGCCATGCAGGACGGGCCAAACAAAGGCCGCCATTCGGTTGGCTCCACCCCGCACTGCTCTAATCTGAAGTAAGGATACTATTAATGTGATAGTATAACACTACAGTAAAAAGGAGAGAAAGGTTTTGTCAGTGAAAGAATATTTCACAAACAAATGCCCTTTTCTGCCATAAACTGAAAGCTCCTACTCGCATCCCGATTTTCCACTTTCACTCCTGATTCAATTCACTCCACGAATACTAGGAAGATTATAAACAACTAGGTCACTGCATCTGTCTGATTACCAGAGCCACAAAAGAAATTCAGACATATTGATCTTGAAAGCTCACAAAACTACCACTATGTGTACAAGAGGAACAAAAAGCTATGCAACAAAACTATAAACAGTTTCTGTATTTCTCATTGAAATTAACCATTGAGGAAATATGCCATTGTGAAAGGACCACCCTGTGAGAGGAAAAACTGAACATTGTGTTTGAGGTCAATCAAAAATTAGCCTGATTATCTCCATGATTTATGTGCAGTGAAAAACACAAATCCAAGGCAAACTTGTCTAAAACAGGAAGCATGCTTGTTTTAACAGAAGTGTGCACACAGTCCCTATAGTATGCCAGCTGATTTGCTTGAGAGATACTTAAAGGTAAAGATAAAGAGTGCCGTCAAGTCGATTTCAACTCCTGGCGCCCACAGAGCCCTGTGGTGTTCTTTGGAAGAATACAGGAGGGGTTTACCATACTTACTATACCTTAATATGTTCACATCACTACAGCAGATTCAGTTTACTTTGCACATAAACATCTAACATGCAAGGTAATGCAGGTCCAAATACCATTTACAACACTACCCTCCCTTCCTCATAGAAAACTAGGGATGACAAGTAAATTCCTGCAGTTTCGTTCCATATTCCGCCATTCCATATGCCCTGGATTCCAGTTCAGTTTTCTAACAAAAAGGAACATTTTAGAATATTGCTAATGCCTTCTGTGTGTGCATGCACGCACACGCACAATCCTATTTCCCTGGAAGGGAGACAAAAGAGATATTCCTTTGAATTATTTATCTTTTTATGCTGCCTTTCTGCAGGAGTGCTCCAGCACTGAGCTGGTAATACTTAGAAGAGCAAAGGCCTGCTTCATCAGAAGAAAACATCTTTATTCCTTTAAGTAACATAAAGATAACAACTAAGAAGAATTTTCTTCTGAGGAAAAGGAAAACACACACACAAAACAAAACTCTGGTGTTATTCTGGCCTAGAGTCCAGTGCTGGAGGGCAACTTCATGATGTGCTAGCAGTTGAGACTCAATTTGGGTGTGGATTTCCACAGTTCGGTCATACTGACATGCTCTGTAGATGGAGGTCTGTGGAACCCAAGGAATAGCAGAACAGTTGAATAATAATGGAACAGGAGTATGTCAGTAAGCAGGTTTGTATAGGATGCACCATAGTGGTTCACACTGTTGAGGGCATTGTCAGATCCTTGTGCTTGCTGAGGGGTGTGTGTGTGTGTGTGTGTGTGTGTGTGTGTGTGTGTGTGTGTGTGTGTGTGTTCAATCAGTCCAATGAATAGTTCCACCCCACCCCCACATGTTAGCCTATTCCAGATTGAATATTGGAAAATTGTATGAAATTGTGTTAAAACATACCAGCAGATTATGGTTGGGCCAGCAGATTATAGTTGGGCACAACTGTAGACTAATGACATGCAAAGTAGGATTGCAAGGTTTAATCCATTATTTAGTTAGAGCAGTCAATTTTAAAATGTTTTGGTTGGCTAAAAAGGTATCTCCAATTATTTGGTCAGCGGACTTTTAAAAATGATTTTAATGCAAGTACTTGTAAAAACTGCAGATGGCAAGCACCATTTGAAAAATTGGCATTCATATATTTCTGACTTAAGTATTGTTAATTTACTTCTGATTAATGTTTGCAAATATCGTAAAATTCTACTAAACGTTAAAATTTTTTTTAAATAAGAAGAGGCATTTCTTCCTGTGTGAGAGTGCAAGGGGAATTGTCTAAAATGAGGTCTGCTGTGAAACAGACCCATTTCAGACTGGCTTTCAGGTGGGCTATGGGGTGGAAACTGCCTTGGTTGGCCTGATGGATGATCTCCAATTGGGAATTGACAGAGGAAGGTGACTCTGTTGGTCCTTTTGGACCTCTCGGCGGCTTTCGATACTATCGACCATAGTATCCTTCTGGAGCGTATGAGGGGGTTGGGAGTTGGAGGCACTGTTTTGCAGTGGTTCCGCTCCTACCTCTCGGGCAGGTTCCAGATGGTGTCCCTTGGTGACTGCTGTTCTTCAAAATCTGCACTTTTGTATGGTGTTCCCCAGGGCTCCATATTGTCTCCAATGTTGTTTAATATCTACATGAAACCGCTGGGAGAGATCATCAGGAGATTTGGTGCAGGATGTTATCAGTATGCTGATGATACCCAAATCTATTTCTCCATGTCAACATCACTGGGAGAGGATATAACCTCCCTAAATGCCTGCCTGGAAGGATGAGATGTAACTGGATGAGAGATAACAAACTGAGACTCAATCCAGATAAGACGGAGGCACTCATTGTGCGGGGTCAAAACTTGGGAGATGAGTTTGATCTGCCTGTTCTGGATCGGGTCACACTTCCCCAGAAGAAACAGGTACACAGTCTAGGGATGCTTCTGGATCAAAGCCTCTCCCTGGTGTCTCAGGTTGAGGCAGTGGCCAGAACTGCCTTCTAACAGCTTCGGCTGATATGCCAGCTGCGTCCATTTCTTGAGATAAATGACCTCAGGACAGTGGTACATATGCTGGTAACCTCCAGACTAGATTACTGCAATGTGCTCTACGAGGGACTGCCCTTCTATGTAGGCTGGAAACTACAGTTAGACCAGAATGTGACTGCCAGGTTGGTCTCTGGGTCATCTCAGAGAGATCATGTTACACCTGTATTGAAAGAGCTACACTAGCTGCCGATAAGTTTCTGGGCAAAATACAAGATACTGGTTATAACCTATAAAGCCCTAAACGGCTTGGGCCCTGGGTATTTAAGAGAACGTATTCTTCATTATGAACCCCACCACCCATTGAGATCATCAGGAGAGGTCCGTCTGCAGTTGCCACCAGCTAGTCTGGTGGCCACTCAGGGACGGAACTTCTCCGATGCTACCCCAAAGCTTTGGAATGCGCTCGCTGCTAAAATAAGTCTCCTCATCTCTGTCAACTTTTTAAAAGTCTTTAAAGACGCATCTGTTCACCCAGGCTATTAATTAAATAGTGTGTTAATAGTTTTAACATTGTTTTTAAAATATTTTAAAATTTTAAATTGTTGTAATGTGTCAATCTTTTCTGTTATCATTTATTTTGTTTTAATTAATGTTTTAGCTTTTCTGCTGTAAACCGCCCAGAGATGTGAGTTTGGGTGTTATAGAAATATGTTAAATAAATAAAATAATAAATAAATATATAATAAATATGCATGCATTGCCGAAAACAGTGGTTTTCTCCCTCACATGAAAATCTATATTCATTTAATCCATTAATTGACTAAAATGCATACAATCAACTGGAATATATTTCATCAGGTGACAGCCCGTAATGTAAAATATTAATATACAAGTAAATTCATAAACAGAACACTTGTAGCAGGCCTAAAATCAGCATGAACAGTCTGCTTATGGGAATTAACAGGAAATGAAGCAAAAAAAGCAAAAATATAGATACTTAAAGAGAAGTGATGGTTTTCACCTTAAATTATCTGGTGTGATATTTTAGAAAATTATGAGGGGAAAACCTTTATGCAGACAGTTTTCATTTCCCCCCTTTTAAAATGAAGATGCAGTGCATCTTCCAGTCAAATCTAGAAGCAAACAGAATTGTGTTCCTAAAGGTATTATAAAAGGTCAATAGTTGGCATTCTGTATTCAGAATGTAGGGCTTTCTTTTTATTGACAGACATGAAGTCTTCCGTTTGCCCTGCATTTTCTGCAACTAGACGCTTATATCAAGCAGACCATCAATTATGCAAAGCTCTGTTTTCACACGCACAGGAAATCTTTGACATTTGTTGCAAGCATGGAAGAGCAATACTCAGTCTATGAAAAACCAAATAGGCAGATCTCAAACAAATTCTTATTGGGTTTTTTAAAACAAGTTCTCTCTAATGCTGTGACATATATACGAATGGTGTTTTAACATTTGATTTTTTTTTTTTTTTAAAGCAAGCAAGCATTCCAAACTTTTGCAGCATACATGAATTTGGATTCCCATACTTATGTACACAGACTTAGGGTGTTTCCAGACTTCAGTAATAAGCACAGGAACATCATTTTCCCAAGTGCAGTTTTACTCTCTGCACGATTTCACTCTCTGCCCATATACAAAGCAAGATCCTAGTGCAATTTTCTCAGTACCACCTGCTGCCAGCTCTTGCCTTTTCTGAGGAACTGATTAGTCACTACTTTTCTGGCAAATAGTGGCTGAGGCATCTCACAAAAGGCAAGAAATGTCCAGCAGGTGGCACTGCACAAGGCTCCTACCCTACAGAGGGAACGCTAAAGTGTACAAAAAAGAGTTTAAAATGTGCTTGGAAGCAGACTGGAAACATTCTGTAATACAAGCACACACAGCAAACTCAGATGTGCAATGTAAAAGAAAAAGAAATAATGGCTGCAATTCTATGCATGCTTTAGAGTAAGTCCTATTAAACTGGATGTAGCTTACTTCAAAATAAATATCCAGTGGATCAATCTGCATGGCCCTTCCCTATTTTGCCCTCACCATATTTGCCATCAATTAGAAGGGAGAGCTTTTTGTGAGGGAAGGGTTGGTACTCTCTCCTTCTCTCTCCACACACACTTTCCACTCAGTGTGTTTGATGCAGATGGACTCAATTGCAGACACCAAGAAGCCAAGAAAAACAGCTGGGAAATACTGAGCTTTTAAATTTAACTTTAAGAACTATAACATTCATCAGAGATTATCTCACATTGGTCAGAAATATTAAGCATATATTAAGCAGTTTCTTTTTCTAAATTTAAATTTTGTAGGACCCCTTCACTTGAAACAGACATATTTCTGAAAGATACTCTTTACGTGAAAAGAGATTCTAAAGTTTCAACCTGCCGCATCATCCTTTTAAAATGTAATCTGTGATAATCTTTTGTGAAAGTTCTTTCCACAGCGACTTAGAAATCCATTTTTTAACAAATCTCAGCTATCTGTATTTTTGAAAATTCATGTCTAAAAGAACTGCACACATTGTACCATGACAACAATGACCAAATTATATAACCCTGTCAGTTACATCTCAAAATGAAGCACCTGTCATTTGTATTTCCTAAAATGTGTCTTTATAAAATCTACATTAATATTCTTTACACACTTGGTCTTGTCTCCTAACTTTAAGAAAGAATGCCCACATGACATTATAAAAATGTGAATTCCTTAGCCAACAACAGACTATCTCCTTCTCTAGAACACAAAGCAACAAGCAGGTTTTTTTCCATTCTCCATCAACCATTTCTGCAAAGGTACATTATGCCTTTTGTCCTCCTTGGCCAGAAGTACCTGGAGCGCATGTGCGCCCCCGACAAGCAGGCACACAGGCCCGGCATGCACACGCCGGGTACTTCTGGCCAAGGAGAACACCAGGGTGGCAGGGAGGTACGCTGCCGCCCCGGACACTTTTTAAATGGAGCACTGGTGGGGAAAACATGGCGGGAGTAGTATGGGCATCTTCCTCCGCCCTTAAAGGTATGCCCCCCACCTTTGAACTGGTTCAGAGCCCTATAAAGAGCCTCCAAACTGGTTCCGTGCACATCCCTAATACTAAGCTTTAGTATTACCTTTAACTTACTCACAAGTGCTTTTTCAAAGTGCTGTTTATTGACATCTAGAAAAGTCTGAATGCCATGAAAAATACTGGTTAGAGACAGGATTTGGTAGATCACTCAAGTCAAGAAAGAACCACTTACTGTTTAACTACAGCTGGCAACCATTTCCTTTGTTAGGCAGACTGCTAGTTAATCATCCAGAAGGGTTTGTTGATATTGCATCAACTAGACCTAATAGGTAGTGCTGCTGAGCCTGAAGTCTCTCACTGAATCTCAAAATGGGGATGAGGGAAGAATTCAGGGGTTTTGAAACCAGAGCATGGTGAAACCATAGAGATTTCAGAGGAACTTTGAGAAATTCTTCGAGAATTTCAGAGGCAGCTCACTGCTGCTTAGTGGCGGCTATACTTTCAGGTTTTGTTGTTGTTTTTGCTGCTGCAGCATCACCACCAGCAGTGAAGCTCTTCTTGGCAGTCAGCTCCAGCTGCCTACCATGATTTTGTCCTCCAGAATGCCAGGAATTATGCTGTGGTGACATGGTGTCATTCTGAGGATCCTTCAGTGGGGAAAAATTGTGGCCTCAAAACTGATAGTTCTAATTTTCCCCACCCAGAAGCCTTCCAAGAATGATATTATGTTATGATGCTATGGGCGGGTTCAGAAGACCCACTACAACTAAATAGGAGAGAACTGGAGGCTGCTGGTACGAGCTGGTACTTTCACCCCTTTCTGAGTAATCTGAACCAGGAAATGTTGGGTTCCCTCTGCCCACCATTCTCTGGCCAATTTCAAATGTTGGTTACAGATGGGTGTTGGGCAGTGAAAGGAACCCAATATTCTCCACCCAACACTTCTGTTCAGATAACATGGAAAGGGGCAGAAGTATTTCAAGGGAGGAAAGCGGGTCTTGTGGTAACAAGAATGAATTGTCCCCTTTATTAAGCAGGGTCTGCCCTGGTTTGTATTTAAAGGGAGACTACATGTGTGAGCACACTGCAAGATATTCCCCTTAGGGGATGGGGCTGCTCTGGCAAACACATCTGCAAGTTTGCATGCAAAGGGTTCCAGATTCCCTCTCTGGCATCTCCAAGCTAGGGCTGAGATTCCTGCCTGCAACCCTGGAGAAGCCACTGTCAGTCTGTGTAGACCAGTGTTTCTCAACCACTGGTCCCTGGACCGCTGCCGGTCCCCGAAGGGTTGAGTGCCGGTCCCTGACTGGGAGTCAACCCCCCCCCCCAACTGAAATCAAGGCACTCACTTACTCAATTTTGCACATGGCACGGAAGAGGAAGAGTATCACGGAGGCATGGGACCCTTCTTGTGCCTTGCCTCCACGTGCTGCTGAGATCTTCCTACAGCTACCTTATTCCCTATCTTTACAGCTTCAAACTGTATGCGATGCGGGGGCATGGAGGAAAAAGTATGGCAGTGGGCGCCACTTGAAGGGCTGCTGGTTCTTGCATGCTCATTGTTTGTAGCCAAAGGCTGGTTGATTGAAACCCAGCTGCCTGTTGTGATCGAGGCGCCTTGAGAGGGAACGCTGTTTCCCTCTTGCATCAGTGGGGCTTGCTTGTATGTTGTTTTCATTGGCCCCATGTAGCTTTTGAATTTTTCTAATGGCCCAACATCCCCTCTCCACTGAGTAATCACAAGCACCTCCACTCCAGACATACTGGAGACAAATTTGTTCACCCAGGCTTTTAGATTCAGGGGTTCTCAACCTTGGGTACCCAGACGTTGGTGGACTTCTACTCCCATAATCCCCAGCCATAATGGCCAAATGCCATTGTTGCTGGGGGTTATGGGAGTTTAACTGAGGGACCCAAGGTTAAGAACCCCTAATATTCCATGTTTGCAAAAGATTCCAAATTTAATTATTTTAATGCTTATATTATTTTCATTCTAAACTGCCCAGAGATGCAAGTTTTGGGCAGTATAGAAGTCTGATAGATAGACAGATAGATAGATAGACAGACTTGAAACCCCTTTACTAACTGCTGGTCCGGGAAACTGCACATGAAGAATGTAGCGGTCCTTGAAACTCTGCACGAAGAATTTAGCGGTCCTTGACTCCAAAAAGTTTGAGAAACACTGGTGTAGACCAAGGGTCTGACTCAGTATAAGGCAGCTTCCTATGTTCCTATTGGCTTACATCGGGAATCTTCTGTTCCCTCTTACTTACTAGCAGCAGCTTGTCTGAATCCGCCATTAGTCAATCTTGGAGCTTCCAGGGGTGGGGGGCTGGGATAATGATAGATGGTGGAAGCTGGCTGCCAAGAAAAGCTGCTGCTGCTAAAGAAGTAGTGAAGAAAATTTTAAAGAGAAAGGGGGCGGGGCGGGGGAGAAAAACTAACAGTAAACTGGCCCTGAAACATTTGAAGAATTTCTCATGCTTCCCTACAAAATTGCCAAAATCTCCCTTCCCATTTTCACCATCTGTAAATGGGGCAGAGAAAATGTACGGGGCCTGTTTGGATATCCCTGCTTAGAAGATACTTGGTAAACTCTCTGTATGCTTGAATAAGTATGCATGAGAGCTGGAGGGGAGGGACAGGGATATGAGTGCGAGAGAGAGAGAGAACACACAGTTTGCAGTCCAAAAGAGAAAGAAGCAGAGAAAGAGCACTGTGAAAAGCACCTTGGGCGGCCTCTCTCTGGCAACCTATTTTGGAGTAGCAGGTTTGCCACCTTATACGAGTGCCTGCTGTGTGCCTCCATTTATGCTCTATGTATATTTGTTAATAAAGTAAATATATTACAAAAATGCTTCATTGCTCTCTAGTGCTGTGCCTGGTACTTCTCACTGCTCAGGAAAGTGGGGAGTATACAACACTTTTGTTCACTTAAAAAACTGTAACACGCCTTTATTTTGAAAAATAAAGTGGTCAGAAGTACAAAAACTGTCTGACAACAACAAAATGATGATATCAGAATCATAACAAATCAAATGCATGCCTAAATAAAAATATTTTCACACTTATTCTGACATCTAGCTCTGGAGAGCATGTTCATGAAAGGAATTCCCCTGAAGTCACATTCACGTCAGTATTGTATTGTATTAAAAATAGGAATACGAATATATATATGGCTCCCTGTCCCCCAAAGGACTCACAATCTAAAAAGAAACACAAAACACCAACCACTAGAGGGATGCTGTGCTGGGAATGGATAGGGATTGCTCTCCCCCTGCTGATGAAAGAGTATCACCTCACCACTTTAAAAAGGTGCTTCTTTGCTCAGTTAGCAGGGGCCTGAGATAATTGGAGCATTATTATCCCAATTAATTGAAATTAGGACATTTAGTTTATAACAGATGCAGAAATCAGAAGTGTTATAAAATCAGACTGCAGTTCTAAAAATTAAAAAAATAGTCAAGAAAAAATTTGAAAGATAACCACAGAAGGTTACAAAATGCTTCAAGAGAAATAAACTCTCCTTAGTTTCAGAGAAGCTTAGTGTATGCTTAACATCTAAAAATAGACAGGATACCTAGACTGCAAACAGAAGATGACAAATCCACTACCTATGGGGCAGTTAATACCACTTGTTCCTGCCCCAGCTGATCAGCATCATTTCTGCTTTGTCGGACGTCAGTGAGCGGGCCATGCCAGTCTTTCTCGGGGCCACTTGGCACAGTACTATTTTGGAGTGCACATGCAGAGCACGCACTAAAAGGGTCATTTTGAGGAAAGCAAAATGTTCTCATACCAAAGAACAAGTGACTAGTTGGAACTCACTAACACATGCCATGTGTAAAGAGGACCTCAGATACAGGCATAAAGAGTTCAAGCACAAAAAGTTAAAACATTGCTTCTAAAAGACACACTCTATGATAAGAAAAATCCTCTTCATATAAAAGGACAGACTCTGCTACTTTAACTGTTGTACTATAGGGAGTATCCATTAACTCAGTCTTGGGTCCCAATGGAAGATAAATTCTTTAGTACTTTTAGAAGGAAAAAATAAAAAAGCAGAATTAGCCTAGTGTTATTATTAATCCCTCAAACATTGCTAAACTCAATTTGTGTTATACATTTATATCCTATCCTTCAATGTAAAAACATTTCAAGGGCAGGTTATAACAAAATAGTCACTAAATCTAACACAACTATAAAATAGTATTCAAACAAGAAGAGATAAAACAGCAGCATTTATCAATTTTACTCAGAAATTAAAACCCCGAGAAATTAAAAGTGCAGCAGCCAAGCCACTGTAAGAGTTAGAATTGTGCACTTTGCAATAAAAGCACAAACCATGATGTATACAGAGGGTACCCTGTGAAGTTCAAATTAAGATGGGAAGCCATTCCTAAAGCTCTCAGAAGACAGGCTGACCAATATTTTCAGAAGCAAGTCTCACTGAGTTTAAGGGGCGGGGGGAGAGAAAACGTGCAATCCTATAGCCACTTACTGGGAACAAGCCCCATTTATTTACTGGCAGGACCTTCGTGTCAGTGAATGCTTAGAGCCCCAGAGTAGTTACACCTTCCTATTTGGGCCTCTGCTCAGTTTACATATCCAGTGTTGTGTCAATAGAGGCCTGCTGCATTAGTATCATCCACCCCAGATGCCTATAATAGGAATGTGCACAGAACTGCGGTGGGGCGGTTCGAAGGTGGCGGGTGTCTCCCTTTAAGAGCAGGGGGAGGGCGCACTTACCCCTCCTGCCGCTTTCCCCCCGCCAGCGTCGATTTTTTTTAAACAGCCCATCATTGCAGCAGTGTACCTCCCTGCCGCCCTGTTGCACTCGTCTTCCGGATATGACCAGAAGTTGCTGACGCACCTGTGCACGCCAGTACAGGCGTGCACACGTCACGCATGCATGCACGCCCATACCAGTGCATGCAGGTGCATCTGCAACTTCTGGAAGACGAGGGCAACAGGGCAGCAGGGAGGTACACTGCCGCAACGATGGGCTGTTAAAAAAAATGACACCGGGGGGGGGGGGAAGCAGTGGAAGGGGTAAGTGCACCCTCCACCCACTCTTGGGTCCAAGAGTGGGTCCCTCCACCCACTCTTAAAGGGAGACTCCTGCCTCCTTCGAACTGGGGGAAACGCTGGTTCTTTGAACCGGTCCGGAGGCCCATAAAGGGCCTCTGAACTGGTTCCGTACATATCCCTAGCCTATAAGCTTTGGCTGGGCAGTGGGCACACCCTGTCCTTGCTTGCCAGTGCTGAGGGAGAGGTCTGAAGAAGCTCCTCTTCACCTTCTAGTGATGCCTTGGGCTGTTTACCTTTATAGATCTTCTACTCTAGTAAATGTTCAGGTTATTTATTCATTGTTACATTTTTATACCACTTTTCATTAAAAAAAATCTCAAAGCAGTTTACAAACCATTGAAAACAATATAAGACCATAAAACAGTTACACAATAAAAATATTAAATTTGAATATAAAAATACACATCTAAGAAGTTGAAACTGTGATGGAGACTAAGGAGCAGATGCCCACTGGAAGAGTATTCCAAAGTCTGAGAAAGCCCTGTCCAGTGTTCCTTCTAAGGCGTGCACATGTGCACCCGCTCACAAGTTTTTGGATGTCCGCTCAGTTAATTTTAGATCCCGCTCAGGATCTTAAAAAGCCCCATTCTGAATGCACATGCACACACACTGCCTTGATACTGCCACCCAGAACCAAACTCATTCTGCACATAGATGAAAAAAATTAGAGAGAACACTGTCCCTGTCCCGCATGCAGCCGAGCCTCCCTCATTGTCAGCATGCAGAGCAGAGCCCCCTCAGATGACCTTGTCAAGTGGGCAGAAACCCTCAGGTATCCACGGCACAAAACTTTAAGGGCTTTAAAAGTCAAAACCAGCACCTTGAATTGGACCTGGAAACAAATTGGCAGCCAAGTTTACCTTCCAGTCGTCACTTATTTCATCAATGACTCATTATTATTGCCCAGGCACACTGGGAAACTATAATACACCATGAAGGCAATGTGCAGCAGGCAAACAACAACAACCTACCCCCAAATCCACCAAGTGCCCATGGCTAATCAGCATCTCTAAGGGGTCAAAAAAGATTCAATTCGTCCCTATGAAAGCAAACTACTAGGCCCACACTGCTCCTCCTTCGGATAGATCAAATGCTGAGAACTGGTACAGGGTGATGAAAGCTGTGGGCGTGAGAGCCCTGTTGCCTCCTGTCACCCCATTATCTGGTCTTGCTTGTGGCCAACTTGGCTAGGTTCTGCCTTGTCCATTGCCCAGCATGCTGGGCGAAAGCTGCCTCACCTTCCCAATGGCAGCAGAGGGGAAGAAACATTAAACCTTCCGTTCAATTTCAATGTCCATAATTCCATTATTATTTTTGAGGGAGGCAGGCAGCATGTTTCCCTTGCACCTTCATCAAATAAACCCTAGGAGGAAGTTATTTTGTTGAAATCTGATACAGAATGCTATCCCACCCCCCTCCTTTTTTGGCCAGACCCACTTTGAAAGCTGAAATTACAATGTAAGCACTATTAATTATTATTTATCAATTATTTATTATTATTATTATTACTACTACTACTACTACTACTACTACTACATTTATATCCCGCTCTTCCTCTAAGGAGCCCAGAGTGGTGTACTACATACTTGAGTTTCTCCTCACAGCAACCCTGTGAAGTAGATTAGGCTGAGAGAGAAGTGACTGGCCCAGAGTCCCCAGCAAGTCTCATGGCTGAATGGGGATTTGAACTCAGGTCTCCCCGGTCCTAGTCCAGCACTCTAACCACTACACCACGCTAGTCACCATTAACCAATAATGCATCATCTTTCAAATCCATATTTTATAAATAAAATTAGGTGATTATATATCCATCGTCATGCTGTGATTACAATGAGCCTGCTGATGTTCAATTTGATTTTTGACTAGCGTCAGCAGATGACCCGGTTGCCTCAGCTACCGAGAGAGGACCCCTGCTGAGGCCTGTCACATCTGGGCTGTGAGAGAGAGTGTCTCCCATACAATTTGCAGTCTTTCATATGCATACATCTTCTACCTGAAATATGCAGCTGGTAGCTGCTGAGAGCAAAATATTTTTTGGCCCTTTGTGACACTAAATGGAACTCAAATGTCAACAGCTGCCTTCTTAATGGGTTTAGGGGGGGGAAATAGTCTTAAGGGTCATTTATTCACCAATGTGGTTAATTGTGGTTAGCCAGCGTGGTGTAGTGGTTAGAGTGCTGGACTAGGACCGGGGAGACCTGAGTTCAAATCCCCATTCAGCCATAAAACTAGCTGGGTGACTCTGGGCCAGTAACTTCTCTCTCAGCCTAACCTACTTCACAGGGTTGTTGTGAAAGAGAAACTCAAGTATGTAGTACACCACTCTGGGCTCCTTGGAGGAAGAGCGGGATATAAATGTAATAATAATAATAATTTGCCAGGCTAAAAAGGTGGCAACCCTCCTTAGCTTCCTTGTCTCTGGCATAAATCCTAACCCCTAAGCAAAATGAAAATATGCTCCATAGCTCAGATGCTTCTGCTCTGCCACATCTCAATTGCTTTCCCACGTTTCACCTGCAGCTCTTATATTTGTTTGCTAGGAAACTTTATATAACCCACTATAAAGTAAAGTGTGCCATCAAGTTAATTTCGACTCCTGGTGCCCAACGAGCCTCCCACTATACAAAAAGGTTTTTTTTTTAATTTACTCTACAGATGCACCAAGGTTCTTTTGACACAAATTATGATCAGCTTTAGACCAAACTTTAGGGATACTTCTGAAATGTTACCCATCCAAATTTTTAACAAGCGTCAGTAGGTGACCATCCGGTTGCCTCAGCCACCAAGAGTAGAGGACCCCTCTGAGGCCTATCACATCTGAGCTGTGTGAGAGAGTGCCTCCCATACAGTTTGCATACATTTTCTACCTGAAATATGCAGCTGGTAGCTACCAAGTGTGAATTATTTTTGGCCCTATGTGACACTAAACGCCTGCACTAAAAGGAACTCAAATGTCAACAGCTGCCTTGTTAATGGGATTAGGAATAAATAGACAGACTCAAGGGTCATTTAATTCAAAATTGCTATTGCAGATTACAAAAGCTCACCGTTTGGTTTGTTTACATGGAATTAGACTAAAGGGTGTTCTTTTATCCTCCTCTGGAATCATTTTCCAGTCACAGCATCCATATTATGAATTAACAACTCTGATAAGGATGTGAAGAAACTCCCTGAGAAATGCCACCACTCTATTAAAGTTCTTGCTCCCTTCAAAATGTGTGGGAACAACCCACAAAGTTCATCTCTAAACTTGCTTTAGTATAGTCAGCTGTCCATACGGAAGACATAAGAAAGTGCTATTGATCCACTTTTATCTTGTTTTGGATTAACATCGATTCTGTCAAACAAATCCTCTCTCAGCAATCCCATTAGTTTTCACAGCTTGTTAGTACCTCTGCTACACCAGTGTCTCCAAACCCTTCCATATCTGTGAACTTCTCTCAAATCAACTTTCTTTCTAGTTGTTCCACAACTGAGTCCAGTTGAAGGGGACAGTGATGGCCAACCTTTTTGGTACATGTTCCCTAAATCCTATCAAAAATAGGAGACAGGACATTATGCGAGTGTACTCAACACATACACATCCTGCAGAGTTTTAGGCTGATTGTGCTTCTTCTCTGTTGAGCCAGGGAGCAGGATGCCATGCACTGCTTGAGGCGCAGTCAGGATCAGTAAATATTCTTCATTTAGTACATTGCATTTGAAAAATTATTTTTGAATGTCTCATCCCAGGCACAAGAAACTGGCACTTAACAATTTTAGATACATTTGCTCTGTCCTTTGCATATCACCCGAGCATTCACATTTTCTGCTTAGTAGCAAACTTTCAAATTTTCATGCTGGACCTATTTTTGATAGGATTTATACCTGGCTCAGAGCCAAGCAGCATCATGGCCAATCGTCTCTCTTAGATCCAAGGTCATACACTAACTAAAAACAAAGTTTTCCCTTGCAAACAAAACGCCCTTCACTTATTACCTTCTAATATGTAGTCCCATGTGCTTTCCCCAAAACATTTGGAACCAGTTTTGAGGGGACATGGGGTCTGCGAATGAGGAAACATTTTCAATTTACACATACATACCGCTCATGGGCAAAGCAACAACAACAACAACAACAAAGCACAACCTTTGGAACCACTACAAATGATTGATCAATATTATTCTGCTACATCTCAGCAATGATTCAGAATTGTCAAAGGAAATAAAACACCTATTAGGCAATGCTGCGTATCTGCTTAGGACAGAAGGAAACCACCTCACACACAAAAATAATCCAGATAAGAAACATGTATACATGATAACTAGGGAACAAGATTCAGGAAGGGAAACTCTATCAACATAATATAGAGAAATCAGGGGCTTTAAGGTTTCATCTTCTTATCTTTTGCCAACTGGGAAAATAGTATATTGTGAAAAACCAGGGGATTAGCTAAAGAGATTAAGACTTAGTCAATTCCAACATCAACTCCCCATTCATAAGGAACTTGTTGAAAAGGTGATGAAACACCATACATGCAAAAGAACACAGTAATTTAGTGAGTAAAGCTATTTGGAAATTATTGCATCAGCTATAGTGGAGTGATGGATATTCACAAAACACAGATTCCCACCCACCACTGAAAGAGAGAGTCTCAAATCACAATATATAATTTTCAGTTTGAAAGAGAAAGTGAACAGTTTTAGTCAACTCCTCAGCTGCAGCTAGAGATCGAGACTGTAATATTCTGTTCTAAAAATGTTTAAATCATAACAGGTTCATATCACAATCGGAACCACTTCTGAATGGCTTGCAAGAAACACTTTTCTATGTTGGAAAGACAGTTACATTTTCATTTAGAGCAGTCCACTTTTCAAGCCAAATTAATGTTCTATGAAAACCCATGATCAGCATCAAAACTGACAAATCTAATAAAGGATGGAATGTGCATGTGTGCTCAGGGCTCTGCAGAAGATTCTCCTACTGTATCTGTGGCAATGCTTGAGTGCTCATCTCTGAGGTCTAGGTATTATGATCCACAATGTATTACACAGAATGTCTTTCCCAAGCTATTATTCCACAACGTTAATGAACTGAAATCCACAACGTTAATGAACTGAAAATTATATAGAAGAACAAGATTCGAAACAAAGATGTTTTATGCAAACCTTGTAAACCATGATGTCCAAGAAATTGCTGCTTTGATGCCAAATTCCCTAGTTCTTAATCTCTTATTAGTTCATAAGGGGTTCAGCGATCCGATACCTGGTTTGTAAGCACTTTGCATTTTCTTCTACATCAGCAATGACCGCTGAAGCACTGCACTACCCTCTATAGCCTAAGCTTTTAAGGGTTTTAAAGAATAGCTAACAGAAAATACATTATCCTAAAAAAATAAAGGAACAAAATGAGCAAAAAGGGGAGCAGGAGATAAAGGCAGGCTAAACTGAAATGCTTCATCACCATCATATCCCAGCAAGGCTTAGGCTCTGTATATATACTCCACTCTCTGTCCACCCAAGCTGTAGCAATGGTTCCTCACTGCCCACAATCTTCCTGGTTACTGCTGGCATTATTAACAATGCCACAGGGCGGGCATTGTTAGAGGATGGAGCAGTGGGGTGGATAATAAGGTCTCCTGCTGCAGCAATCATGAGAAGCTAGTGGCAATCAACTAAATGAAAATGGGCAGATGCAGCAAGCCCAGCTGAAGTGGCTTGACAAGCCATGGATCCCCACCACTACCACAGTGCTCGAAGCATGTCATGCATTAATTTCCATCCCCATCTCCCCATTCCCACAATCTCTCCCTACTTGGGAAGGAGGATGAGGCAGCCACCAATGTTGCCTGCCTGCCTATCATCATCCCCTCACTCATTCATCCCATTTTAAAATGCAAGGGCAGGACACAGAACCGAAGGAAGTGTCTGACCCCACACTCCCTTTTACTCTGTCTTCTACTCCACCACCCTTTCGGACTTCAGGGAGCAAGCTGGACGGTGATCAGTGGTGGAGGCAGCTGGTGGAGCCCCCACTTCCACTATCAAGTGGGGGTGGCTGTCCACCTGCCAATGAAGTGGCAAGTGAGGCAGGCAGCCAGAAGTCGTAGGCCAGAGAAGGCAGCTAACTCAATATCTCTTTCAGTCTGCTGCCTAAGCTAACGACCTTAGCACACCTCTTTAGCAGGCCAGCCAAGGAGTGGAGTTTAGCCAAAACAAAAAGCACATGGAGGCCATTTGAGGCAGAAAGCTACTTGAATGAGACCATTTCACCAGAGCCTCTGCTTTGCTGCAACTGCCTTAGGCTTCTCTCTTCCCAGCCCTCCTTCCTAAAAAACCATGGGCAGCGACTGAACATGGGGCTTTTCATGTGCTTTGTCTGTGCTATTTCCCTGGGCTACAGTTCCACAAAGGAATCCTTCAGTACCAGGAGATAAGGCTACCAGCATCTCATGCATGGCACTGGGAGAGGGTGTCATGGGTCAGGCAGCTGGAAGACAGCAAAGCCTCCAACATCAGCTTCTTATCTGTTTATGGCTATCATTGCTCTGTGGAATTACTATTACTAACAATATTTAGATGTTGATTTTCAACAACAAAAGTTCTCAGTGCAGTTTGCATAGCGAAGGAATTTTTCTCTACCTCAACAAGGCTTGCAGTCTAAAACAAACAAACCAGGAAGACAACAGAAACAGGCATGGAATAGGGACAGTTGCTATATGCCCCCTGCTAAATACAGAAGAGCTACCACTTTATAAGGTGCCTCTTTGCCCAATTAGCAGGGGATGGAAGTATGCGTTTTATTTCCACTATTTCCCCCTTTTTTCATCTACAGGTATCTTTGCCAGACAGTCCTCCCAAAAGATAGTGGAGTCAGACTTGCACAGTCACACCCTCCTATATGTCCACTTGCAACTTTCCTCCTTACTGTGCTGCTAGGCAGCCCCAATCTAGCCTCCCTACCCTGCTTCATCTCCTTTCTTTCCCTCCTCCTCTTCTCTTTCTTAATCCTTATGTGTATCCTGTTAAGAATCAGTACCATGACTTGGGATAATGCACTGAGGCTAACGGGGGCAGAATTGATAGGAGGAAGGATGAATAACTGTAGTGCAAAGAATAGCTGATGGGGATACACTATTGTCAGTTTTGTTGCTATGACAAACTGGAACTGTAGTGTTCACGTGTTTGTCAAAACAACAACAAGCAACCATCAACACCACCCACTTTTAAATAATTCAAACATCAGAAGTGAGAGCAGTGTCAATGTCACAGGGAGCACCCTCATGCAACTCTCAGGGGCACAGCATCCTGCTCAAGAGCCCCCTCTGTCCAGCCAACAACTGGAGGCTGCCAGATAGGTGGACCTCCTTCCCCTTAACTTGGAGGTGTTACAGCGATGTGGGACACCCCCTCCACCCTCTTCTGAAACTGAACTGCAAATGTAAGCATGCAAGGAGGATGTGAAAGTGGCGGCACCACCACCACCACGACCACCCTCTTGCCTGCCTGCACACCTGCCTGCTGCTATCACTTCCTTTCACCTGCAAGAGCCATGGCAGCCATGCTGAGCACACATGGCAGGTGGGCAAATGACTGCACTGCTGCTGTCTCACTGCACATTTACTCTCATTCACAGCTCAGATTTGAAAAGAGAGGAAAGTGAGGGGGGGATGGAAGCTAAGAGGAGGAAGGTTAAGTGGGGACACAGGAGTAACAAAGGACTTTTGAAGGAGGGAGTGCTCCATACAGCTGCAACATGGGCTTGTCTCAAAGGAGTGGAAGCCCACCTAGGTAGGAGAGTGACCAACACAAATAGGGAGCCCCAGAAGACAGCTTGCCTAGGGGCCCTGCAGATCTGGAGTTGGCCTAGATTAGAGAGCCTTAATGTGACATAATAAAGCACATAATCCTTTCCAATATACAAAGCAAACCATACATGGGCTGTTTTTTACATCCTGCTTCACTGAAGACACAGAATCTACAGAGCATACTAATTAAGAGTGTTTTAAGGAAAATCTAGCACTCACTCAGCCACAGAAAGCCAAGGCCAATAAATTCAAACCCCTGCCTGCCAACCATCCTCCCAATTAAGAGAGAGGCAACATTGCTTCAGGAAAGGCGGCAGATGGTGAAAGGAAAAAACTAGGACAAACATTCTAACTTAAGCTTAAGCAAGACAAGGAACCTCTTCTGCAGCTGAACAATTCAAAAATATTTCAAAATATAATCGATTTTTTAAAACATTTATATATGAACCCACCTTATCCTAAGGACTGTGTGTTATCTGCCCTTCTAAATAGACGTATTTACCAAGAATATGAGGAATTTGATAACAATTCTATCATATTGTATTTAATCACTGAAAAGATTACCAGCTGATAAACTTAGTGCTGCTCAGAGTCTCCAACAAGTCAAGTTGCCAAAATGAGCTACAACAAACACTACAAATAATAAAAATTACAAAATATCTAAACTTGAATCTTTAGTTAAAAATGTTAAAAATTCACGATCTCCCTGGCAGATCCTAAAGTTCCCATCAATACTGAAAACAATAAATATAAAAGACTAGACACAGCACTCGCCCCACGTATTAGTAAATATTTATACCTACCTTTGTGTTGAAGGCAGCTTACAAATTATCAAAGACCAAGTAAAAACACACACCAAAAAACACAATTAAAAAGAACTGTAAAAGTGACCAATTGTCCCCAAATACTGCATCACAGATAATTTAAATTATACATGTGTGCCTACACAGGAAGGCTTAAATCCTTCTATCTATCTAATGAGAGCCAGCATGGTGTAGTGGTTAGAGTGCTGGACTAGGACTGGGGAGACTCCTGTTCAAATCCCCATTCAGCCATGAGACTTGCTGGGTGACTCTGGGCCAGTCAGTTCTCTTTCAGCCTAACCTACTTCACAGGGCTGTTGTGAGGAGAAACTTAATTATGTAGTACACAGCTCAGGGCTCCTTGGAGGAAGAGTGGGATCTAAATGTAAATAAATAATAATAATAATATCATCTTGGTTGTGAACTTTTAATTGCAATGCAATACCTGCACTCGGCTGCAGACAAAATGATTTACCTAGCATCGGGCAATGAGTTAGTAGAGCAGGCCTGCACAACATAAGACCCAAGGACCAGATCCGGCCCACGGGGACTTTTTTGCTGGTCCCCAGAACGAAATATCCTGCAACAAAAGCAGGAGCCATGAAAGAGCTCTTGGCCTTTCCAACTGCGTGGCAGCAGCTCAATGCAGCTGGCCGCTTGAGACCAGATGTCCCCTACCCACCCACCCCACTAAATAAAGCCTACCGACACCAACCCTCTGCCGCCTCACTTTTATTAATATTTTAAATTTTAATGTAGTAATTAACGTGCATTAAATTAACCTTGGCCCCATGCAGCAAGTCATGGTTGGTTCCGGCCCACTGGGGCATTTGAGTTGTGCACCCCTGTAGTAGAGAGACTCAAAGAAAAATGACACAAAAGGCTCTATCAGTGACAGTGGACATACAAGGCCTGCATGGAGATTCTTTCTTTACCCTAACTATATGTCATGTGAATATATGCATTAAAAAGCTAGCTGCTTTGGGTATGAGATGATTTGGAGCAGACAAGCACTACTTGTCTGCTCAAAATATTTTGGTTTTGGGGTTTTGTTTTGTTAAACCATTTTCTGTGCCAAACTGCCCCGATCCAGGACTTTCCCCTCCTAGAAAAGTCCTTGGTTACTCCGTAACCTTCCTCCTCTTACCTTCCATTCCCTCCCTCACTTTCCTCCTCCCATTAGTGCTAAGCAAAGGAAGAGGCCAATCATTAAAGGAGAATGCCATTAAACCACTAGGAGAGAAAGATGGTGCATAAAAAAACATAGCAAAGAACGGATTTCTCCACACCTCTCTCCTGAGTGTTTGTGTGGGACTGGGAGTGAATTCAATGCTAATTTTGTAAACTGGAGATTTGCCTTAATTCTTACCATTATAATTATTTATTTATTCAATACATTTTTATACCAGCTTTCTGCCTTGACAAAGGCACCCAAAGTGGCTTGCACTATTAAAATAAGCAGATTACAGAATGTTAATAAAACGTTGTCTCAGGCTGCTGGTCTTTTCAGGAGCTGAGAACAAGAGCTCCCTGGCCTGGGCACATCCTTTCTTGCCTTCCTCTCAGGGCACACTGGTCTTTCCATACTCCTGGGAAGGCGGGGGGGGAGGGAGGGGCTGCCCCAACAGTCCCCACAAGCCAGAGGTAGTCTCTATGGGGGCCAATGTTATGCTCTCCCCTGGCCTGGGTGCCTCCTTTCTTGCCTTCCTCTCCGGGCACACAGAATACACCTTAACGTATTCTGTTTACTAGTGAATTAGTTTAGTTGACTGCTCATATTCATCTCATATTCTGAACTGCTAAAAGCTCAGCTGTAGAGCAAACCAACAGTGTAAACTGTTAGAAGATTAAAGGGCATAAATAAATAAATAAATAAATAAATAAATAAATAAAACTTTATGTTACTTGCACCATAACAAATTGTTCTCTGGGTGGCTCACAACACAACATTAGAATATGAAATTTAAAAAGACACACATGTTAAGTCATAACAGACCAGAAGATAAAAGAAAAAATACAATACACAAAGTAATCTAAAAACTGTTTAAAAATCAAATTTAAAAATCAAAATTTAAAAAACCCAAGTGAACAAAAAGGTACTGGCATCTAAAAGAACAAAGTGATGAAGCCAGGAGAACCTTACTTGGGGTTCTATCCCATAACTGGGGTGCAACCACCGAAAAGCCCCTCTCCCTAGTAGGCACCCACCTCACCTCGTTTGGCAGGGGCACCCAGAGGAGGGCCTCTGAAGATCTTAAGGCTGGGAAATATGGGGCAAGGCGCTCTCTCAGGTAACCTGACCCCAAGCCATTTAGAGCTTTAAAGGTCCACACCAGCACTTTGAATTGGGCCCAGAAACAGACTGGGAGCTGGTGTAATATGCTCAAAATGTCCAGTCCCAGTTAATAAACTTGCAACCCTATTTTGTACCAGCTGTAGTTTCTGGACCATTTTCAAAGGCAGCCGCATGTACAACATATTGCAGTAATCTATGCGAGAGGTTACCAGAGCATAAGTAACTGTGGCCAAGCTATCGCTATCCAGGTAAGGTTGCAACTGGAGTATCAGCTGGAGAATCTGATAAAAGGCACTCCGAGCCACAGAGGCCACTTGAGTGAGTTCCCCCAAACTGCGAACCTGGTCCTTCAGGGGGAGTGCAACCCCATCTAGAACAGGCTGGACATCATTCATCCGGGCAGATGAACCACCAGCCAGTAGTACTTCTGTCTTGTCTGGATTGAGTCTCAACTTGTTCACCTTCATCCAGTCCATTACTACATCCAGGCATTGAATCAGGACAGTCACCACCTGTGTCTGATGAAAAGGATACAACTGAGTGTCATCCACATATCTCAGGCCAAATCTCTGGAGGACCTCTCTCAGTGGTTTCATGTAGATGTTAAACAGTATAGAGGAAAGCATGGAAAGCATGGAACCCTGCAAAACCGAAACACATAACTGCCAAGGGCTTGAGCAGTAATCCCCCAGCACCATATTTTGGTAATGAAACTCAAAGTAGGAGTGGAACCACCTCCAAGAAGTGCTTCCCAAACTCAACTCAGCCAGCCTATCCAAAAGGATACCATGGTCAATGGCATCGAAAGCCACTGAGATCCAAGAGAATTAACAGGGTTGCACTCCCTGTCTCTCTCTGCATAGGTCTTGCCACAATGCAACCAAAGCAGTTTCTGTTCCAAAGCCAGGCCTGAAGCCTTATTGAAATGGATCTAGATAGTCCATTTCCTCCAAGAGTGTCTGGAGAAGGTCAGCCACTACATGTTCAAGCACCTTGCCCAGGAAGGGAATACTGGCCATAGGCCTATAGTTGTTTACACCCTCTGGGTCCAGACTAGGGCATGCTTAAGGAAGTACCGGTAAGAATCCTTTCTGTTTCCATCTACTCAGCAATGCTGTCTCTATAATACAGCAGCCTTTAAAAGAAAAGAAAAAAAGGCAGCTGTTACTTTTGTTTTCCAGTTCAGATATAGCAGCAAACCATTTAATGAAGAACATGCTTTTTAATTCTGGTTTGCAGAACAAACCATGGTTTGTCCATTCCAGCATCACACCAAACCATTTGTGATCATATTTCCCTTTAAAACTGAGATGTAAGAATGAAATTTGATGCATATGTTCAGGATGTAATTCTTCATTTGCCATTCAAAAAATAAATAAATCAGATTTTGCCCAGAAATATATGTAACATACACTATAATGAAACACACACTTAACTCCATCAAGGCAAGGAAAAACACGCACCTCATTTTATTGTTTTAATGATTTGCTATTTTTATCACATAAGTTGCTCTGGAGGACTTGTTAACTAAAGAGTGGGAGAAATTAAATAAGTAAATTGATATGCAAATGAGATACCTTCCTTGACCACTGAGAGATCACAACTGAACTATCTTTGTAAAGTTTGTAAGCACTAGCTTGACCCTGACAGCCATTTTCAAAACAATTCTTTATTGTGAAGCAAGACCTTGAACACTGTACTTTCCTAGTTAATATTTCCCTAGTTAATCATAATTTATGAGGCGTTTGTAGAATAGTTCTATCTTGCTCCTAGGCTTCCTGGACAGGCTCATAGCCACAGGGGGTGTGTGGAAAGCTGGGCACACCAGCCCAGGTCTCTGAATTTCAAGCTTTAAAAACAAGATCCCTTTCCTTTACAGAGAGATAAGAGAAAGTGTGCAAGCAAGAATCTATCCAGCTGCTCTGTAGAGAATGTGCGGGAGGGATAGCTGGCTCCTACCCTGAATCAGTTAACTCCTTACAGATTGTATTCTTTCTCATATACGCTGTTCCACAACTTTCTCTCCCTAGCCTCTCTTTTTTTCTTTATTTCATTCCTCTCATGTGTAATGTCAGCAGTGACTGACAACATACTACACTGGACAGAAAATATGAGCTAGATCCATGATATTTTTGGTTTGCTCCTCTGTTTGCAGTGGAAAACTTGGCTCAGGAATAGACTGGGCCATGTTTTTGTCATTTATTGCAAGCCACTTTGCTACAACATGCCTGTATGAAGGCATGTGCGTCTCTGAGTATATGCAGAATATGTTCAGGCTAAAAGACTAAAGGGCATAATGCTCAGAAATCCCAGAATCTGATCACATAAAAAGTAATGCCCTTTATAGGGTTAAAAGACTGCAGGGGTATAATATCCAGACACTTAAGCTACAATACCACAGAAAAAGAAGGCTAAAGATGTCTAATGCTGAATCAAGTATAAATAAGCCTTGCTATCAATGCCAATATTGTAAACATTGAGCAGGAGTATCTCTAAGCATGTACAGCGTGTCTTTCCTTCATTACACAGTAACTCTGTACCCCTACCTACCTGGTATTGAAGAAAGTTTCGAGATTAGAGGATGACTTACAGTCAGGCAGAGTTTGGGCATTTTATTAACTAAAGCACTGGTTAATAGCCATCTATAGATATTTCTATACTAGGCGGGAAAGAAATTAAGTGAAATGAAATGAAATGAAATGAAAAAATAATGATAAATAAATCTCCCCCCATGTTTTCTATGACAGTTTGAATCCTGCTCCATATATCACCACAGACTCCTTTAGTTAAAAAAAAAAATTATATCGACTAGATTGCACTTTGGGTGCTTGTTTAATATTAAGAGACATATTGCCTTACCTCAGATAGAGGAATGTCCTTTTCAGTGTTCAGATGAGAGGATATGGATTGTGTGGCTTTGTAAACTGTTTTGTCTGAATAATGTCACATATTATTCCTGTATATATGCACGTGTGCTCAACAAAGTTTCCTGTACCAATTTTTTTTCACCTTGTCAAAATCAGATATAAAAGCAAGACACAGGAGCCCCTTTCCTCTAAACATATGGTTACATAACTTGAAAATGCCTTACTTTAATCATTTTGGATTATAGGTCTTTTATTTCACCTAAATATACACCTTGAGATCTTAATACTGCTACTTTTGAGAAGGAACCTGGAATAGAAATTCCTGGAATAGAAATTCTGCTTTTGGAGAACAGAAAGAATCAGAACTTGGTTAGCACTCCAGACTTATTATTATTTCTCATTCAGAAGGCTCACCAATTGTTTCTATAGGCCATGACAGGCTTTTGACAGACACAAGATTTACAGTCCTGGGCATGTAGCCCTTGTCCACAAGTCCTGTGACATCTCTAACCTGTCATCACAGCCCTGAAGGCCATTGCACAGGGAAAGGCCAACACAGAACATTTGTAGACTGTATACTGTATATATAACCTACAGTCATGATATGGTTATTTGGGAAGGTGACTATATAAACCACACAAAGGTCCACAAGCAAAGCTTCCAAGTATATTCCCCTTTAACAACTTGCCATCATTCCCCCATTGGAGCAACTTATGACCATCAACTCTGTTATGTATGTATGGAACAAATGCTTTAAAAAAAAACAAAAACTTCCAAATTAATTAAGCCATTTGGCATCTGTCACATTCTTTTGATTATGTGTATTCTGTAGTCACAAGAATCATTGAACTGGAAAACGAGGACATCAAGTCCCAAAACTGCTCTGGATCTCATTGATGTTCAATCAGCAAGTAAAAGATGCTTATGTATTCCAAATAAAATGTATAATGAAAAAGAATAGCGATGTGCAGCCACAGTGCATTCTGTCTGTGCAAGCCTTGTGTTTTTTGTATTAAAATTTATTAAAGTTTAAATAAGATTACACAATCAAAATAATAAAACAATAAATCCACATTTGTTACAATAATGAGAACTGTGTGAACAGCTTAAACTCACTAATAGAGCAAAAGACAAAAAGGGGGTGCGGAAGCACTATGTTAAACTAGAAATGTTTGTGTATGGTGCTCTGTTAACAAATATTAGAATCTGGGCAAATATAACCTCTTTTAAGAGGTTATATTTGCCCAGATTAAATTTATATTTTAAAGAAAGACACTAACAAAACCAATGAAGTTTATGAACTGAGAATTTCCAATGAGCTTTATTGTCAAAGTAGCAAAACTACTTTTGCTGGCTGCTCCAAGGGAAGGAGGAGCTGGGATTCCAAAGGAACTTTACTAAGTTTTACTTTACTAAAAGTTCCAAAATTCATAAGCATGCCCCACAACTTTAACTAATAATTAATATTTATTTATTTATTATTTATTATTAAAAATTGTATACCGCCCTTCCAAAAGGCTCAGGGTGGTTTGCATTAAAACACCATTTAAATAAATTAACAATTAAAACAGAAATTATAAATCTACATAAAATAATAATTAACAATTAAAACATCATAAAACACCAATTAAATAGCCAAAACAATTTAAAAACAAGTTTTAAAAAGCTGAGAAAGCTTGATTCCGAATCAGAATCAATTCTATTACAGCCCTGAGCCAACCAGAAAGAAAACACTAGGAAAAACATACAGCAGTACAATAAACATCTGTCAATAAGAAAATAAAAAATATAGGAACAGACATGCAGATAAAACTGGAAATACATGATAAAGAACCATGGCAGGATGTCTGTCTCATAGCCCCATAAATGAACCTAGCCACTATCCTGGTGACTTCGTCATTAGTGTCAGCTAGGCAGTAGTTAAGATAAAAGGAATCAGTCCTACCAGGGAACTGCTGGAAAATAGGAGCCAATAATTCTCTCCTAGAATCACGATATAAGGAGCAATATAGCAAGATGTGAGTGACAGTTTCAAGGCTACCCTCTCCGCACGAGCACAGAGAAAGCTTGGTTGAAGAGATGTGTTTTCAGAAGTTTCTTAAAAAATTAAGGAGGCTCCTTACCCTTCACAAGAGCTGGTCTTGTGGTAGCAAGCATAAATTGTCCCCTTTGCTAAGCAGGGTCCGTCCTGGTTGCATATTTGGAAGACTACATGTGTGAGCACTGTAGGATATTTCCCTTAGGAGATGGAGGGGATGGAGCCGCTCCAGGGAGAGCAGAAGGTTGCCCATTCCCTCCCTGGCATCGCCAAGATAGGACAAGATTTATTTTATTTTATTTTTTATAGGACAAGATTTTTTTATTGAACCAACAAACTACCAAAGCATACAGTACATTGCCAAAGCACAATTATATACAAAGTGTTTGTTTGTACATGATATATCTACAAAGATTTACACACAAGGATTTGGAAACCCACAAGGTTATGAAGTATATGCAGGTAGTACTGTAACTCAGGGGTGGGGGATTTCAAGGCACATCAGGTAATCGGTGGGGTTACCTCCGACGTCCATTTCCACAATTTGTCCCATTGCTGTTTAGAAGAGATACTCTTGTCTTTTTGCACATAACCATACAAACTTTTCCAGAAGAGATTTACTGTCTCATCTGTGTGAACCTCTTGGTCGCGTCTTCCCTCCCTATTCCTATGCAGGAGCATTGCATAAATGACATACAGTTTATGTCATTTTACTAACCTGTTTACGAGAAGGGGAACGTTCCAATTCCCTAGTATGATGGCACCCGTTCCATCCCGTTTCCTTGAAGAATTCTTTCTGGGACCTCGAAAGGAAGTTATATCGCTCAAACCCGAGGTTAGTTCTTCCCAAGTCTGTTTTTCCAAATCAGGCCACTCTAACAGCTTGCTTACTCCCTGCCACACTCTTTTGGCTACCACACACTCTTTTAAGAAATGTGAGTGGGTTTCCCTGAACGTTTTACCTAGCTCGCTAGCTTTCTGTTTGCAGGTGATTTTAGGGCACTCTTGCTGGTCCTCTGGGAGCCATGGCTTAAGATAGGGCTGAGAGAGACTCTTGCCTGCAACCTTGGAGAAGCCGCTGCTGGTCTGTGTGGACAAAACTGAGCTAGATGGACTAAGGGTCTGACTCAGTATAAGGCAGCTTCCTATGTTTCCCAATAGCTGCCACTCGAATGTCAGCCAGCCATATTTTTCTTGTACGCTAACCTCTACTTCCAAACCACCACAAGACACAGAATTCTAAGCTAAGTAGTCTAGTCGTTAACCCATTTTATCCACCAACATCCATCACAATTTATCTCCACTGACATTACTTACATGTCCAACCTCAGTTCTTCCAGGGTATATTTAATATTACAAAGAGGGTTCCCCCCCATCTTCTTCTCAGCCAGAAATCATTCATAGCCATACCTGATTTATCACATGTTCTCCTCTTTATTCATAACACATAAGATCCTTTTGCAATATTGTGTGTTATATGCAACTTAGAATTATAGATGTTATCAAATTAATTTCTTGCCAAAATTTGAAACAAAACTCATGGTTCTAGACCTCTCCTTCTCCCCAGCAGATTGGATTTTATAAGATTTGGAGATGTCTAAAGATTCTATTCACTCCATACATTTGTGTAAAAACATGTATTTAAATACATACTTTGCAATATCCAGGATGACACAAATAAGATGAGTCTGGCTGTTACTCTGAGCTCTTACAAATCTGGGCCTATCTTATTTGTGTCATCCTGTATAATTGCTCTAGTTGTATGTATAATTTTTCCAGCAAATAGTGAAAATACTTAAATTAAAATACATATTTAAATACACATATTTTTCAGTGACAGGAAAAAAAGTCAACAGATTTTCAATAGAAGAGAGCAGAACAGAAATCAAAGGAAGATGTGTAAAGTTTGGGCAGAACAGAGAGATCTTTCCATCCCAGCTTATAAAAAGGTTTCCCACAGTAGTGAAGCACAGTTACCATTTTATACCATATTTTTCAACGATTCCGTAGCCCTTAATTTTAAAAAGCTTGACATACTTTAAAAGCAATAAATATACTGAAAATAAAAGCTCAGAAATGTTTGTTTTTAAATTGTTATTTGGGAAGCAAAAACGTTAAGACTGAATTACAGTACTAGCTTACTCACTACAAAGGTTTCAAGCAAGATTATTCTTAATATAATGATATTTCATAGTGATTTAAACTTTCATGGATTCTCATAAAGTATTATAGCATAGTGAGAGTAATTAACTAGGGTCCCTTGAGAGAATTGTGACTATTGAAACCTGTTTGGATTTGCAATATAGATGGTTTGCAAGGGCTATCCTGCCAGGCCACCTATGCCTGCTTGCTGCAGGGGATCCTTTTGCTCCAGAACCTTGGCACCATAATCAAATGCATGTTCCCCAACAGGAGGGGGGCAGAGAGGGGGAAAGTGCTCAAGGCTGCTCTTTGTCCCAGTCCTGGAATGAGGACATCAAATTAAAAATTGCCTATAGTGAGGAGGTTAAGGCCCATCAACAGAGGAACCACTGCCACTGGGCCCAGTACAGTGGGGTGATTTCCCAAATTCTCTTTCCCACAGTCCATCAAAGAATGGGAAAAAACCCAAGTCTAGGATATTTCTTTTCACACACCCCTCCCCTTGTATTGGTTGACTTGGGCTCTAGACTTCAGGCTC